>NW_026575121.1:59217658-60486408 GCF_905146905.1 Nyctereutes procyonoides
CCAGAAGAGGTGATGGCCCTTGACCTGTAGTGGGGACCGCATCCGTGGCAGGAAGTGTGTATTCTCGTTTCATGCAAAAGGTAGGGATGACTTCCACATGGACTGTGTCGGGGTGTGAAAGCCGAGTCCGAGAGGACCAGGCTCTGGCCTGAGCAGGAGAAGCTGTTGCCTTGGAGACAGGGAGTCTGCTGATGTCCTGTGGGGTGCTTAGCATCAGACGTACTGCAGTAGAGATGTTGGATGTTTGTCGGTGGGGGTCAGTGAGGTCTGACTCAGGACGTGGCCCAGGGCCTGAGCCGGACTGTCAACTTTCACTTCCACTGTGCGAAGCACCTTCTTTCTCAGACTGATTTCAGGACGCCCTGTGAGGAGGCTGGGTTAGGTGTCCCCTTCTCCGTGGCAGTGGGCAGTGCTGTGTCAGTGTGTGCTTGTGTGTGGATACTGTGAGCATGGAGGGCAGTACCTGTGTACTGGGTTGCCTTGTACTTCTGTCCCCAGTGCTGGCATGTAGTAGGCTCTTGCTTAAACTGTTGAACACAGGAGTCTAAGGAAGAGTGGCGGGTGGTGATTAAGTTTAACTCTTGTTGAGATTCATGGTCTAATGGCTCCATCTTTTGTAGTTCCTGTTGCCGTGGTCTGCTGGGCCATTTGGACGTGCTGTCTTAGGGTGGCATGTGGGGAGCATGGTCTGTGCCACGGCGAGCTGAGCTGCTGGAGAAGGCTCCGTGTGTGGAACCAATGACACTGGGACGGCTCGGTGGTACTTTGAGGGGGGACGTCCTCTCCTTGTGGGCCAGGCCTCAACATGGGTGCCAGAAAGTTGTGTGTGTGTGATGGCGGGCCACCAGAAAGTGTGGGAAGGGTCGCCAGCAGTGAAAGACACTCAGGTCTTTGGGACTTGTTTTCTTCTGTAAAGTAGTTTAGGGTTTGGAAAATGTGACTCCTAGGTCTTGGGATTGTTCTCTGTGGTTACAGAGGCAGAGGTGGGATACTGCACTATTTTTACATTTGATTCTGTTGATAATGTTAGCTTCTTGCTCCCAAAAGGCATTTATTTTTAAAATTCTAGTTGTTTGATCTGTTCATGGCTGTTAGGTTTTTGTCAGAGCTCCCTCTTGGAGCTTCCTCATGAAAGGTGCTTCTCTAAGAAGGGGAGGCTGGAGGTTTTCTAGAGATGTGACCAGGCCACTTCAGACACAGGGCTTTTAAAAGGAGAACCTGCTTTGTTGAGTAGAAGCTGCAGGGTCATGGTGTGGCAGTAGATCCCTTGTTACCTTTCATTTGGTGCCTTCAGTTGAGTTTGAAGAGGGGTTCTGATCTGTCACGTTTGTTACCTTGCATCATCTGGAAACCTCTCTCCCACACTGTATTGTGCACCTGGGGAGCACTGCTGTGGCCGGCCCTGTCCGAGGGTGGAAGAACTCACTGCTCACTTTCCTAAGCTTGATCCTGGAAGTACTTTTCCAGAACAGCAAAAGCTGCTTGTATAAGCTTTTTAAAAACAAGCTATATATTTTTTCCAAGATTAATAAAACTAATTTGTACTCATTATAGTCTTTGGTGTTATACCAGATCTATGAGCTGAAGTGACAAATTGCTGTTTCTGTCAAAGGGAGAAATAACTTGAGTGTGTAGATCTTAGAGTATTTTGGGTTTCTGTGACTATATAGTTGTTCAGTAAAATTGATTGCTGTGTTTGCATTTTAGTTATGAGACAGCCAGTGTAGCGCATTGGTTTTCTCTTGCAGCGTAACAATTGAGTACAGATGTAGCAGCTTAGCCTTGGGCAGTGAGGCCAGTAGTCTGGGGAGCTTGACTGGGCTGTGTGTTCAGGGTCTCAGAGAGGGGGGTGGCTGGCTGGGCTTGGAGGGAATCTTGGGGCGAACCTTTGTTTCCAAGTTCCCAAGTAGTTGTCAGGACTGAGGGTCCTTTTTTCCTGGTGCTGTTGGCTAGGTGTCCCTCTTTGCTCCTGGCACCACTCTGTTCCTAGCCATGGGCCCTTCATCTTCCTGCCAGCAGGGGTGCACCTGTATCTAGTCCTGCTGCACACCTCTGACTCCTCTTCTGTTCCTAGCAGCAGGAGGGTTTTTGGAAACGGCTCATAATTAGATAGGGCCCACCCAGCAAGTCTCCCTTTGAATTCACTCAGGGTCAACTGATTAATATCCTGAGCTGCATCAGTAAGAATCCATTTGCTGTGACTTGTAACAGCACGCCCACGAGGATGTCCTGTCACATTCCAAGCCCCGGGCTTTGGGGTGGATTTGGAGGACCTGTTGGAATTCTGCTTCAGGTAGTATTGAGAACAAGGCTAGAGTATCTGGTGACTGGGGTATAGTCTGGCTCTGCACCGATAGATGGGTGGCCCCAGCCTCCTTTCCATCTTTAATCAAGCCATGTGAAACAGAGGGGAGAGGCGACTAGTACCCTCCCCCCAGCTGTGCTAAGGGTTAATTGAAGCAGGGTGTCTGCGATAACAGGTCCTTTCACAGTTCTAGGGTGTCTTAGTGCTGACGTGAGCATGACAGGGACAGCACTGGCTCTGGGGGGACGTGAAGTAGGGTAGAGATGGCAGGAAGGTGTTCGGCCTCTGAGACAGGAGAGCTGTTCCGGGCATGGCGGGAGAGTTGGGGGACTTACTGTTGATACTCCCAGTGATGTCACCTGTTTTCTGACGAGTCGAAGTAGCTGGGTTATATATGGTTGGCTTCTTCCCCAGTCAGGCATGTCCTTCTCAGAATGCCCCAGCCAAGCTGTGGCCAAGGGCATGTTGTCAGGTTGCATCTGGCTACTTTTTATTCAGGTGAGACATGAACGTAGCCTTTAATTTGTTCTTGACTCGTTGTTCTCCTGTTGTGCTGCCTGCTGTGGGATGGCCCGGGTGGCCTGTACCCCTCGTCCTGCCAGCCTGTCCTTGGGCACTGATCATGCCACCATCCTGCTGAACAGCTGCCCTGGACAGGCTCCAGTTACTCAGAGGGCTGTGTCCTGGAGCTTTTCCGTGGTGAATAGGAAGTCTCCTGCCCCCGCCCTTGGACTTTACATTGCAGGTATGTTGAACCACTTGAGGTGTCCTGGGTAGTATTTACTAATTGGCTCATCAGAAAATAGTGGCGTTTGTTCTGTGCCTCTGTCGTGCTAGCGGCTTCATGTGTGGTGTTTCAATGTTATAATGACTTAATGAGCTGAGACCAGAGCTAGAGGGGTTCAGGAACACAGCCCTGGTCACTGGGCCAGGGTCAGGCAGGGCGTCCTCCTCGAGGGCCCTTCCTGATGCCTGTCCTGGGTGTGCTGGCAGCCCCTCATGGAGCTGATCACCTGCATGGGCTCTGCACACCCCCTTGTCCCTGCCGCTTCTCTCTGTGGCTCTGTGCATACTGTGTCTGCGTGTGTTAGTGTTAGGGCAGGTCGTGTCTTCGTTTGAGGTTCTGCTGTGTCTCGGTTCAGGGGCACCGAGTAGATGCTGATGGAATCGGTAAAGCACACAGTGTGGAGCCCTGGCCACACTGGCAGTGGGAGGGCTTGGAGCATCCGTAGAGCCTGTGTAGGTCTCCTCACTGCCCTGTTCACGCTGTTCTGTCTGGTCAGCCCTTCAGAGCCTTGTGTCATTGGACTTCTTGCAGCTGGACAAGGAGTCTTCTCCCTTCTGATGAGGGCGTCAGCCTGAGGGGACAGGCAGCCAGCTGTGCAGCACTGGTTAGTGGGTGCTGGTCCTGCCTCTTCTTGGGGCAGCTGCCTGGGGGTCTGGCGGTTCTGCTGTCCCAGGAAGCTCTCTTTCTTACCACTTTGAAGGACCTGGAGCCTGGTCCCACAGCCAAATTTGGCAAGTGTCTGTAGCTCTGTTGTGAGGAACTGTGTCCTGCAGACGGCAGCAGAGCAGCAGTACAGCTCTGTGCAGTGTCCTCCACCTCCCTTTGCAGAGAGGGGAAGTCCTGTCGTTCTGCCCCACCCCCCCCCCATCTGGAGATCCTAGGAGGATCTAGGGAAGGGTGGGCATGTGTGTAACCAAGTAACTGTTTTGTTTCCTAATCTAGAAGAGGTCCAGATTCTTTGCTTTTGGCAAACTGGTTCTAGGTCTGGCGGTTTTGGAAACCGGTCAGGTCGAGGCATCTAATGGAGATGAGGCAGGTCGGATGTGTCTTCTGCTTGTGTGTGGTACTCTCAGAGGAGGAGGGCAGGCCTGCAGTGTGCTTGCAGTTGGCTGCCTAGGGGCTGTTGCTGTGTACATGTGTGTACGTGTGTGTGTTGAGGGGGGAGGAGGTAGGGGCTTGTCCAGACAAGCCAAGCTAGTTTGGCTGGCTGCACACTTGTCCTCAGTGTCGCACAGAAGGGCTCTCCCTAGCCTCAGATGTATCTTGACTGGCCCAGGCCACTGGGGAAAACTGTGTAGGAAACATGGATTTTCCTGAATGATACTAGGTTACATGGGTATTTTTTTACTTTGCAATTGGCAGGATGGCTATTGTTGGCCAACTGGGGGGGGGGGGGATGGTTTGAGGGTTTCTTATTTTTCAGTAAGGCCTTGTGAAAACTATCAGGACTGGTGAGTGGGAGCAGCATGAATCGGAGCTCAAGCGTGTATGGTCTGAAGAATCCTGAGGGGTTTCTGTGCTCAAGAAGGTGCTGGTCACTTACTGTGGTGCCTCTTCTTCCTCTTCACTGCCTTGTGTGGAGCTGCTCTGAATGTCTGACCCTTCACTTCTCTCCTTTGGTTTTTAAAAACAGAATCCCAGTTGGCGTTTCTGGGAAGGGGTTACCCCCTTTTCATGACGGGTAGTTGCCCTGTGGTAGTGCCCCACAGTCCTTAGGTCCTGGGAACCAGCGAGAGGACCAGTTCCCAGTGGGTGATGACAGAACAAACCCCATGGCCTCTCAGACCATGTTTAGATAGGAAATATGCCCTTAGTATGTTTTTTTTTTTTTTAAATAGTTTTCTAGCCAGAATATGTATTTCCAACCTATTTTGTGAGTGTGTGCTGGGTGTTTTCTTGTTCTCTAGAGAAACTAACTGGTCTATCCTTGACGTAGCAGGACAGGACTTGCTGTGGCATCAGCGTTTCCGACCTTGAGGCAGGGGCACATGTCTCCTTCCCCTCAGGGAGGATGTGCAGGTTAGAACAGGTAGTGTCTGCTTGGGTGGCAGTGTGGAGCTTTTAAAATACTGATTCCAGGGTCCTTCCTGGAGAGTTAGACTTAGGTTTGTTTTTTTGTTTCTTAAAGATTTTATTTATTCATGAGAGCCAGAGAGAGGCAGAGACCTAGGCAGAGGAAGAAACAGGCTCCCTGCAGGGGAGCCTGATGTGGGACTCAATCCCGGGACCATGGGCATGACCTGAGTAAAAGGCAGACGCTCAACCACTGAGCCATCCAGGCATCCCTTAGTTTGGCTTTTAAAGCTAACCCAGTTGGGTCCCTTGGATTTGGGTTTGGTGAGGTCAGGAGAGGGAATTGTTGGTTTTCCCCATGCTTGCAGGAGAGCCGAGGACCCTGCCCAGCTAGGATGGGCAGGGAGGGAAGTGTGCTTTGTCTGGCCTCCTCCTTGTGGGGCTGGGCCCACCCAGGGCACAGAGGGTGTGGAGAGGCGGTGAGGCAGCTGTGGAGGCCCCGAACTGACATGGGGCCTTTGGGATTGTTCTTGTTGAGTCCTTGTGTGGATGATGAATGCTTTTCTACTTAAAAGGTCCTGAGGGTAGAATGGGTGTGCTTCAATGAACTTCCTAACCTGCCTCCTGCCTTTTACTTGGAAACACGTAAGCTGACTGCGTGAAAGGTTAGTGCCAGCGTCTTGTGCCCTTCACTTAGTTTACTATAGAAACACTTTACCCTTTCCTCTGAGTATTTACGTACTTTTATTTTGCTGGTCATTTAAACTATGGAGTAGGCCTCAAGATCCTTGCCTCTGAATACCTAGCATGTACATCTTTAAAATGCGAACATTCTCCTTTAGTTTCCAGAACAGTTCTTCCACCTTTATCATTTGTTAGCACTTTGGCGTTTTTGAGGAGGCCAGGGTGGCTCTCCTGTAGAGTGTCCTGTGGTCTGGGTGGCATCTGGTTCAGGATAATCCTTTTCAGTAAGAAGCCTACACAGGTGCTGATAGTATTTCCACGGGTCCTATGGGGATGTCCTTAGTGCTCACCTTTCATACCGCCTGTGCTAAGCTCCATCATGTGGCTAAGGTGGCATCTGCTGGACCTCTGCATTGTAAATGTGCCTGTGTACCTAGCATGTAACCTGTGGGGTGGTGCTCCAAAGCCTTTCACATGATGCTCTTAGCATCTCATGATGGTCCTTTTGAAGTAATTGCTACTGCGGTGGCAGCCAGGTGGTCCTTGGGCCTTCTGGCTTGCACTGCCTTTGGGACATCAGGTCGGGTCAGCAACATTTGAGGGTAGTGATCGGCATCCAAGTTAGAAAGTTGTGTTTTGGTCTGTGGGAAATTACCTCTGCTTTGCAGAATCTGAAGGTAATACAGTATCTGTGAACTTAGCCATTCACTTCTGAGCTCTGTATTACCTGTTTGAAGATTTTCCATCCAGCAGAAGTCAGTCTCTGACTCCGCCTACCCCCACAAGCTGCATTTTATCCACATGGACTTCAGGAATGAGTAGGAAGGTTAATTGAAGAGGAAGGAAAAAATACAGATAAGACTTGGTGTGTATGAGGAGAAATGATAGAAATGCAGAAGTAGAAAGTTTTTAAAACTGAATACCAGCAACTTCATGGGGATGGTGACTGCTGAGTGGCTCCCAAGTGCCAGGACAGCCATAGGGCAGTGCTAAGAGGCAGATGCAATTAGCTCTGGGACTGGAGGGGACACCGACCTAGAGAGAGGGTCAGAGAGGTGCACCATGGCTTGTGTTGACTAAGTGGCAGAACTGGTATTTAAATCCAGATCTAGGAAGAGGCCAGTACTGCTAAGTTTAGAGTAACTGCTGAAACCAAGGAACGGTGGTGGTGCAGCTGGTCAATGCTCTGCACATGGAAGGGCGAGGGGCGTTTCAGGCAGCTGTGTGATGCAGTGTCTGATTCGTAACCACACTCCTCTAGAGACAAGCAGTCTGCATTGTGCAGTCGGTGCAGTTTTATGCGTGATTTAGCCAGTGTCCCTGCACAGTTTTAGCCTCTGCATATCCTCCATCGTTTTGGGTATGATATTCAAGTTACATGAAGCCATTCAGTGTAGTGAAGGATTTGTAACCTGGGAAAGACTTAGAGAACAGCTTTTTTTAATGCTTGAGTAAATGCCATCCTTTTTGGCATTTGCTAATTGTTTCTCAGTGGTGAGTTTATTAAATTGGTTCTAATGTAAAACTTTTTTTTAATTTATGGACCATTGTCAGGACTTCAAAAACCTCAAACAGTTGTTTGAAGGTCCAGGGCAAGGCCATTTAGGGGATGGGAAGCCTGTATGGTGGATTTCACATTGCCCCAATTTTGACATCTCTTTGCTAAGAGAAGACCTGGAAACTTAACTTCTTCTAAAGTGAAACTTAATGTGTTCAGGATGTCTTTCAGCGTCTTGTTGGGATTACAGTTTAGACCCAATCCCTGGAAGAGAGAAGAAGGCATGTCCTGTACCTGGAGATGTACCATTTAGGTAGAAGGAGAACCTTTGACTATTTTTTGGATAGAATAAATCGAAAGAAATTGAAGAACAGATTTTATTTCATTTCAAGTGGAGAATGGGGAAGGTGATCATCAGTCTGTGCACAGTTGACGAGGATGTTCTTGATCTCTGCTTTGCCCTGAGGGCTGCACAGATACACAGCGTGCCTCTTTCCCTGGAAGCCTCAGGATCCTTGGGTAGCAAGTAGAACAGATATGTATAAATAACCAGGATCCAGGGCGGAGGCTGTAAGCCCTGCAAGAGGGGCAATGACATGGGGCTGGGATGTAGAGAGTACCCCTTCAGATGACCAGGCCCAGGAAGGTGAGTGGGGAGACACCTGCATAGGTAGAGTCGGCTGCAGCCTCCTTAGCTGGTCCTGGTTGAGTTGAACCAACGAAACATCCTATATTTGATGATGTCCTGAATAGGAATCGACAGAGAAGCTGAATTGTGGCATTCTGGTCCTTCCTTTCTTGGGATATGCGATAGCCTTGAACTTGAGAAAGTTTCTAGTGTTGGAGACTAATAGGGAAGGGTGGTCAGTCTAGACGGGTGCCCAAACTCTTGAACACGTCTGGAATGGGGACCAGTAGATAGTAGAGTGTTCCAGAGAGGGAATGTGCTGGCAGGCACGTGGTAGTCCTGTCCTGTCGTTGTGCTCATGCAAGCCACTCAAATGGTACTCCCTTGACAACATCCTCATCTGAACATCTGTCTGGATGTTTTGATGACCTCTGTTCAAGTTTCCTGTCAAACACCAACTACTATCTGTCTTTTCTGACCACTTAAAACTTTTCTCATCTGGTGAAAGTTCTGTGTGCATAGCACTGAACAGTTTAGAGAGTACTTTGTCATTTTGTCATTGTAAAAGCTGATTTTCTTGAAGCCCTTTGGATTTTCACCTAAAAGTCGTATTCCGATCCACTTCCTCCTCTGTTCCACTGTGGCTGGCTTCCTTTGGATCCTCATAGAAGGGAAAGATTTAGTCTGTTTGCCCTGCCTCCCAGCTCTGATTCCAGTTTTCACTAATTGCATTGTCTGGTGAATCTAAATCTTTGAGTACTTTTATAAATGTAAATAATATACTGGAAATCTGTATTTCCCAGTTTATCATCTTGGGGCTTGCACCTATGTGGAAGAGAAGAACCTGAGTGACTCCATGGGACCTAGGGAGCAGCTTACAGAGCAGGGCACTTTGTTATGGCCGTTTGTGGTGGGCTTGGCCATGTTCTCCCTGGGTGTTCAGCGCACAGAGTTAGTGTCTGGAAGTTTCCTGTCTGCTACACTGCCCCTTTCCTGGTACTCCGGCCAGAGAGGGCAAGCTTTTTTTGGGCTGTTTTTTGTACTCTTTGGTGCATCTGTGTGTTTCACTCAGTCTGGGGCATTTGAAGCAAAACAAAACAAAAAACCCACAAAACCTGGAGAACCCACTGCCATGTTTCTTGGTTCTTGAAGAAAGCCAGTCCGCATTCTTCTAGCTCTGAGTTACCTTAATCTCTCTTCTGTATGTAGTACCCAGGGCTTTTAGCTGTACTTTGCTGGAGGAATAGGGCAGCGTGTTTCATCTCATTACTGTTTATCTGTGGGTTCCTATTCCTATCCGTGAATAAAGGTCCCGTAGCTGACCTGAATGCACAATTGTTTAGTTGAGGGACAGACAGGCCCAGGATGGCTTCACTGTAGGGCTGAAGCTGGGAGCAGTTGGGTGAAATTGGGGTCGGGGGGTGGTGGTCTGGATGCCTTCCGTGAGTAGGGCAGAGGGATACCTCTGTGTACCCCAGTTACCTGTCTCCAGCTGGGGTGGTCTGGGCTTGAAGTTGGTGCTGGAACTTGTAGGGTATTGTGTTTTGGGTGGAATTGCTTTCTTTTTTCCTCTTCTGTTTCTTTTTGTGGGTCTGGTAGCACCTGGAGCTAGTCGTTTGTTAGGGACCCAGGGTAGGCAGCTGGCTTTCCTTACCGGGGTCTTTCCTTCTAGCAGCTCCCAGAAGAAGAGGCTGCTTTCCTGTCGAGATGGTGGAGGAATGGTGCTTACAAGTGTGGGTTAGAACACCTGGCCTTCAGGAGCCCATCTTCCTATTCTCAAGAATTTCCTGACGCCTCCTCTAGATTGCTTTTGGCCTTCAGCCATGTAGCCTATAGCACTGTGATAGATTCTTCCTTTATTATTATTTGAAGCCTTTTCTGTCGTTTTGGTGGGATCTTGAGAGGGATGAGAATAGTGTGCGTTCTCACTTTACCATCTCTGAGACCTTTTTTCAAAGTTGAGTTTTATAACTATGCGCTCCAAGTTTTTATTTTTTAAAAGGTTTTATTTCTTTATTCACGAGAGACACAGAGAGGGGCAGAGGGAGATGCAGGCTCCCTGTGGGGAGCCCAATGCCGGACTCAATCCCAGGACTCTGGGATCATGCCCTGAGCTGAAGGCAGATTCTCAACCTCAGCAACCCAGGCGTCCTAACTTTAAGTTTTTAATGCAATGTACTCATGACCTTTCTGGCTCTAAATATTAGTACCTAACTTATTTTAAACTCTAGCAAGTCGTTTATCTGCCCAGACCGCTGTAGGGCAGCTGGTGGAGGGCTCTTCTTTGCAGGTCTGCCTCCTTGGCAGTGGCAGACAGACTAGGGGCCTGGTGTAAGCTGGTGGGTGCTGTGTCTGTGCAGGTATGTTGGAGACCACTTCCCCTTCCCACTGTTCTGCTTGCTGTGGACTTGCACACGTGTGTACGCGGCTGAAGAAAAATGCAGTGACTGATCTGCTTTCCATCTTTGTTTTCCTGGGACTTTTGTCACATGGTCTTTTGGAGCCTGGATTTGTCCTTTGTAAAAATTGTTGTGAAGCCTTCAGCACAGCACCCAGGCCTCACTGGATGGTCCCTCCCGCCTCTATCCCTGGTGGTGCTTCTGCATCTCTGGCGGTTTCTGCTTGTGATCATTGCCCCTCCATGAAGGGTGAGGACTAACTGGTGCTTTCTTTGTGCTAGTTATCTTCCCTCCCTCCTTAGGATTTTTGTCACCCCGAAAATCCCTAAAAGATGTGGCTGGGGTTTCTTTTTATATGAGTGGTTTCTGTCCTCTTCCGTGTTTGGGTGTTAACAGTGGAATCCACAAAACTGAATCTCCTTTATTCTCATTACTATCTATCTATCTATCTATCTATTTATTTAAATTCTCATTTTAAACTGGAAATTTTGGGGCACGTTGGGTGTGACAGCAGTATGTATTGATAGAATTCACTGTCAAACTAATTTTATCCCTGGAGTGTAGGCGTAGGCAGAATCAAGGACAAAGCCTACAGAAGCCGAGGCGGCGAAATCCCTGCCGGGTCCTGTCCCTCACATATCCCTATCAGTATGGACCATTTGCATTAAATTTAAATAGCATGACTTAAAGATTTCTCTCTCCTCATCGCACAAAATCAGATTCCTTCTGACAATGTGATAGGAGAAAACTATTTTTAAACTTTGTGAACCACACTCCAGAACTCTGCCAAAAGTAAGTTTCTTGCATCAAAAATAGCTTTGTTATAAACTCCCTGGAGAGCTGGCTCGTGTTTGGAATATTAAAGCTAGGGGAGTTGAACATGCTTGGCCAGCTGTACCTGTGGGGCTCTCTGTCCATTAACCCTGAGATCGTAGAGAGCATTCTTTACATTCTCCAGTATTTTCTTCTTGAGTCTAACAGGGGTGTCCTCAGCCAGTGGCATCATTCAGGTGTGCATGTCCTACTTCTTCTGGTTGGCGCCGTGGGCCAGAGGTGAGGGTGCTGGGTGGTCTTTGATCCCGCTGAGTCACTGTGGCTGTTGAGCCTCTGGGAAGGGTGTGGACAGCGGCCCGGGTAACCTAAAGACCACCACTACCGTGTCTTCCTCTTGTCTGCATCTGTGCATCCATCCCTCTTGTCTGCATCTGTGCAGCCCTGCTGCTGTGTGGCCCCCGCCCCCCGCATGAGGAGGCCCAAGCATGTTTGCCCTTGGCTCTCCTTGCTGCTCTGCCTTTTTGGCTGTGGGGTTGTGTCGGACTCAGGGCCAGCCATATGCTGCTCACATGGCAGGCTTGTTGGCTGTGGCCTGGGGCTGCTGTGCCTCACCAAGAAGAACGTTCCTGAATCTGCAGCCCACACTGAAGAGAGGAGACTAAAAGGATGTCGCCAAGCTTCCAATTTCTGTGCAGCAGCTCTTGCTTTTTTGACTTGTTAATTACATGAACCAGTGCTGTTGTAAGCCAATTTGAGTTTCACTTACAGTTGAAAGATTTGACTGATGACCTCTTATATGATGTATAAATGATTTTTGTGCTATAAACTTTGCTTTTTTATTTTATTATTTGGAAGATAGTTCCAATTTCCAGTCCTGAGTTCAGAAGCCAGAGTGAGGCAAGCCTGCCAGTGTGGGGGTGGAGGGGCCTCTCAGGTCTTAATAGTTGGTGACCTTAGTGGAACCTTGTCCCCCTTCTTTGTCAGGTGTGTGCACCTGACACCAGCAGAATGGCTTTTAGAGCTAACCCACCTGGTTAGAAAGTGCGGTCACTGGATGTGAGAAGAGCGATGGCACATGAGGGTATGACTCCCATGGTGGGTAGATGCACTGGTGGTTCTTGAGCACTGTCCTTCCCACTGAAGGTGGGGCCACGGCCTCTTCCCTTGAGGGGATCATGCTGCAGTGGTCTCCTGAACAGCGTGGCTTGTGGGTCTGCAGTTCCTGGGTCACTGGCACCATGGTGTCCTTCCTGTCGTGTGCTTGTATCCCTCCTCTCGGGTGGCCACCCTCCATAGCCATTGTTCTGATGTAGCCTTGGGGATGCATTCAGGCCACCTCTCTGAGAGACCAGAGTTGTGTTCCCTCAGTGGGGCTACTTGGAACTCCTGGCGCACACTACCTGAGAGCTAGCTCTAGCCTCGGTCTGAGTGCTGGTTGTGTAGACACGGACAAGTAGTACGGACACCTACAGGTTAAAGGTGGTGATGCCAATCTGGTGGCTCTCCTGACCCTGCCTGCTTGCCTGCCTGCTTGCTAGCTCCCAGGGCGCTTGGCACAGGTTTGGGTCCATCCAGGGTGGATGAGCAAGAATGAGCTCTTGCAGGCTGGCTGGTAGATACCTTCTTGGAGGCTGCTATAAGGCCTTGCCCTCTAGCAGGTACATGATGACTGTGTCCAGAGTTTAGGAAGGGAGGAAAATCTTGTTTGCTCTGGATTGAGAAGTACTTTGTGGGGAACAGTTTTTTCTATTTTGAATAATGGAGAAGTCTGTGTCTCAGCCAGCAAAGAAGAGGATCTGGCCTTTTAGCCTTCAGTGTTAACATGGCCTAACTCTAAGTGGCCTGCTTTATTTAATTTCTTTTTTGTTTGTTGTTTGAAGATGTACCCTCTCCCCTTCAAGAATCCGTTCTGTTGGGGGCAAAATGTGTCATACGAATGCATAACCAGTTCTTGCCAGTTGCATTAATCAGCAACCCCCACATCTCCAAGGCTTAGAATACCAAAGGTTTATCCTCTTGGTTATGTGTCAGCTGCAAATAGGGCATTGCTGTGCTTGGAGGCTCGTCTTTCTTCCGGGATCCGGTCTGATGCAAGGCCCAAACTGGAGCTGCTTCCATTCTCATTGAAAGGAAAAGATCAGAACGTTGGTCGAGACACCTCAGCACTCCTCCAGCTTCTGCTTGGGCTGCTCTGCGTTGTTGTGCTCAGAGCTGCTGCGTGTCTGTGTGTTCATGTCTTGTTGGCCGGAGCCCATGGGGAGGCGCAGCATTGGGTGGGAAGTGAGTGGAGGAGCATGTCGACGCAGCCAGCTGCAGTGACCTTGAGTTAGAGAAGTTGGAAACTAGTGTGATGAGTGTGACAATTCTAGATCAGGTCAGCATGTGCTGACTTGTGCCTTTGAAACCTACTTACTTTACAACATTCTGTTGGTTAAGGTTTTCCTGAAAACCATGGTGGCTCCTTCTCCTAAAACAGTCATCCTGTATCTAGGTAGAGGTTTATGCATTTAGAAGCTCTCGAAAGTAACCACAGGGGGTCACCCTCCTGGCACTGCCCTGCCAGATGGACACCAGTGATGTTTGGTTGACATTTGTGACCCCACCCCATCTTCCTTTACAGGTGAGCCACCTTCCTGATTTCTGGTGTGAGTTGAGCTGAACTAATGTGACCATGTAAATACAGAGTATGTCAAAATATTTTTAGAGAACCAGCAAGGCTGGTTAAGTTAAGTTAAGGCTGGAAAGGTGAATCTGGGCCAGATATTCAGGTTTTCGACGGTCTGTGTTAACCCTTCTGGTGATGTCATGGAGCATATTTCTGGGGGTTAGTGGTCAGGGTGGTGGGTGCTCTGAGGGGCTGGTTTCTTTAGGCCTCTGCCAGGCAGTTCAGGGAGGAAAGCTGGGAAGGTGGCCTCTCAGGCCAGATGGTGCCATCCTAACACAGATGGTGTGCCTTCTCCCTAAGGCTGAGTGTTGCACATCAGAGACCACATATGGTAGACACCTTCTTTTGGAAGCCCTTTCAGACCTCTTGTGGCAGGTGCTCATGAACCAGAGCTGCTGGCAGCCTCCGATCTCTTCCGAGGGCAGGCTGCAGCTTGGGTATACGCTTCTCTCGCCTCCTGGTGTGAAGGGGTTCCTGCCAGGCCTGTGGCACTTTCCTTTGCCTGTCTTCCTGTTATCCAGACCTGGGAGCCTCTTTTCCCTGGAACCTGGTACCACAGAGGAATGCCTTATCCTTTGTGGTGTCCTAAGGTTCCCCCCCCCCCGCCCCTTTTCTCATTTAGGCTTTACAGAAGTGTCTCAGAGAGCCAGCTTCTGAGCCTGCCAGCCTTCTCCTTGTTCCCTCACATGTTCTTTTCTGCTGCTGGCTCTTGACCCTGGTTTGCCTTTCCTCCCAGTTGATGGTCCTCCTGTAAGTGGTGTCCTGTGTCAGGAGTGCTCTTGCAGGTGGACTAGTAGGGTTTCACTTCCTGGTCAGGTGAGCTGGGTATCCGGGCCTCGCAGAGACCTTCCACAGGAGTGGCACTCAGTGGCCCGCGCTCCCGTGTCGTCCCTCCCTGCCCTTCTTTCTGGTTTGGATTGGGAGCTCCCAGATTTGCCCCAGTCACAGTGGCTGCCCACACCCGCACCTCTGCCACCTGTGCTGCTTGGCTTTTTTCCTACTGTTAAAAATGGGCTCGGGTTGAGGTCGACCAGGATTCCCATCCTGGGAGTGAATTATGTGAAAAGGCTTTGAATAGTTGAGTGTTGGGCACACAGCACAGGGAATGACTGTTCTGCAGAAGCATTCACAAATAGGGGTAGCTGTTGTGACTGTTGTGTGGAGTCATGGGCAGCAGGTGCTGCTTGCTCCAGCTGTGAGCAGAGGGGAGTACAGGCTGGGGGCGGGGGGCCGCCCTTCCTCTCCTGTGCTGGTATATTTCCCTCCAGGAGCCTCAGGGTGCCACCGTGTCTGCATTGTCAATGTGGAAAGATGTGAGCAAGAGGGCTAGACTGTCAGAAGCAGGAGTGTCAGGGGTGGGAATTCTGGATGGGAACTCAAGCACCTTGGTGGAGTAGGGTGGTTTCCTATGGGAGTGGGAGCTGGAACCTGGCTGGTGCACAGTAGGGGAGGGCAGTGCCTGAGGGTGCGGGGGTGCCATGTGCAAACCTGCACTCCCTTCTCTAACTGGTCTATGTATGAGGTCTCTGCTCCTGAACACCCCCAGTCATTGAGGATGCTTTATCTTGGTAGCTGTGATTTAGAAAACAAATTTCTTTTTTTTTTATAAAGGTTTTATTTTTATTTTTTATTTTTTATTTTTAAATTTTTATTTATTTATGATAGTCACAGAGAGAGAGAGAGAGGGAGAGAGGCAGAGACACAGGCAGAGGGAGAAGCTGGCTCCATGCACCGGGAGCCAGACGTGGGATTCGATACTGTGTCTCCAGGATCACGCCCTGGGCCAAAGGCAGGCGCTAAACCGCTGCGCCACTCAGGGATCCCTAGAAAACAAATTTCTTTGGTAGAATGTAGTTATTGATATGTCAGTTTTATAGGCAAACCACAGGCTTGGTGTGCAGGATTCAGAGTTTTTATTTTTGTTTTTATTTTTTATTTTTTTGATTCAGAGTTTTAAAGTCTCATTCCTTCTCTGACATACAAGACCTTTGCATGTTGCTGCTTCCTGTCCTTGCTATCGCCAGCGCGTGTTCTTCTTTCCTATTGGAAGGATGAGAAACCGGAGATGCAGAGGGCTTCTACACCTGCCCTCAACTGAGGACATAACCGACAGGGGGCAGCCTTCCAGCTTCCCTTGGAATTGCTTGGGGAGTGTTAACATTTTGCTATTGGGTGGGAGGGGGGATTTCCTCAGAGGTGCTGATTTAATTGGTCTGGGATTTGGCTTGAGTATCTTGGTTTTCTAAATTCCTGGAGCTCCTCCCATGCAGCCTCCCCTGAGAACTGCTGTTCCCTGTGCCCCTGAGGAACACTGGCTCCTGATCCCAGCCAGGGTGGGCCTGTGCTGCTCTTCGGGCAGAAGGTTAGGCCATGAGGTGGGACAGGTGCCCTTAGGTCCCAGTGCCTGGGACAATTTAGTGTGCAGTGTCTCCTGATCCTTCTCCTACATGTGGAGTGGCTTTGGCTGAGATCCTTCTATAAAAGTTCTCAGACTTTGCTCTTATTCCCATAGTACAAACTTTGCTTTATACTTGAAGATTTTTCTGGTTTTGTTTTTCTGTTGGATAGATTCCTGATTCAGGAAAGAGTCTGCTGTCTCTTTCTAAAGAAGAGCTTTAGTCAAAACATTCATCAATTGAGAATGTATGTTTTTCCTCAGTGACAAGTGGTTGTCTCCTCTCATTGTGTAGTTTCCTGTTACAAAATGCAGTGCGTGTGTGAATTCACTTAGGTTATGATGTCACATTGAAGCCCATTGGTGGGCAGCTTCAGCCAACCAGACGCTTCCTGGTATCCAAGTGAGAAAGATATGTAGTTCTGGAATAACAGGAAACTTCAGTATTCAACATCCTGTTTTTCTGGGTTTTGGGACTTGCTGCCTCACCACAATGAAGGTTAGTAGAATTCGTCTTGTAGAATACCACACAATTTTTCTATCTAAAATGAGATAGAAAGACATGCAGATTAGCTAGGCTTGCATTTCACAAATGAGGGAAGGTTCATGTTCTATATATAAGGAAGCTGAGGCCTTTTGAGGTTAATACTCTTAATTCTCTTAAAAAACAACTAAACTCGTTAAAAACGGTGGATGTATCAGCTTAGATAGTGCTCTCATTTTACTTGGAATTTCTTAAATATCAACAAATGAATTTTGTGTTGTAGAAGCTGATTCTAAAGACGCTCTGTTCTGAGGGGTAATTTTTTTGTTTTACAGGAAGGATCTGGCATGAAATTGCCTTATTGTGTATGTCTGCTGTGAGAGAAATGGCATTAGGAACCGTACAGAATGCTTAGATGTGGCCACACTGATGCGCTAGGGCTCCATGTAGGTTCTTTCAGTGTTTAGAACAGTGAGCTATGTGTTCAGCTAGTACCTTCACTCCATGATTTGATGGCCTCCTTTCTTAAAGTTTTTCAGCTTTTGGTTTTTCTTTTTGCTTGCTCATGTTTAAATAAACCCGACCTCATGATTTTTACTCATTTCAGAAATTAAAGGCAGAGGACCATCTAGTGAAGATTTTTTGAGAAAGACCGCAATTAGATTTGAAATGACTCCTCTTAGTTGCTCTTGATGTGAATGTCTCTCCTAGTGACTCTGAGCACCACAGGGTGGATGGGTGGATTGATTGGTGCATTTATAAATTCAGCCAACATTGGAGTTTTTATTTACTGTGTGACAGCTGTTTTGCTAGATGTTAGGCATCGTGAAATCTGGTTTTACAGACTTTACGGTGGCATACACACTTGGAATATAATGGTGTCATTTTCTTGTTTTTTTTTTTTTTAACGGTGTCATTTTCTTGAGTGCACTGGGAGAGCCTGATTAGGGCACCTAACCAAGACTGGTGGGGGAGGTGTGGCCGGAAGATGTCCTGTGAGGAAGAGTTAAGGGATGGGGCCGGGAGGCAGGAAGAAGGGGGTTCCTGGCAGGATGTGTGAGATGGAGGAAGGGGGTGGGGAGAGGTGGGAAGAGATGGAAGGCAGCCTGGAGAGGAAGTTGCCCCCCCCCCCCCATACTCCTTTCTGGGATGATTGGTGATGTTTGTTCATTCCTGCCCTAGTGCGAGAAACTTGGAAGGCTGTTTATGTGGTTTATGTTTGGATATCGAAGTACATCTTTGTTATTGACATCTCTGAAAGATCTTTTCATAATTTTTCTGGCACAGTTGTGGGTGATTTGAGGATTAAAATTTTTTTTGTGGGGCACCTGGGTGGCTCATTCGGTGAAACCTCTGCCTTCCGCTCAGGTCATGATCTCGAGGTCTTGGGATGGAATTCCATGTTGGGCTCCCTGCTCAGTGTGGAGTCTGCTTCTCCCTCTCCCCACCACCTCCTGCTCATGCTCTCTCTCTTGCTCTCCCTCGCAAATAAATAAATTCTTTTTTTAAAAAAAAATATTTTGTGTGTGGGGATTACTTGATGATCAGAAGCTATATGTAGTCTTCAGGCCGTGTTTGGGAGTGAGCTGTGTGTGTATAGTGTAGCGTATACACTGTAGACCAGCTGGAATGTATCTAGGCAAGCTCTTGTGCTCTTCTAGCTTGTGTGTGTCTGTGTGCAAGACTGCCGGGACAGACTCCCATGTGTGCCAGGTCTGTAGGTGGTGGAGGTTGGAGGAGATGCAGACTAGATAGTTGGGGTGTGTGGCCTCAGGGCTGTGCCTAGAGGGCAGAGGTATCCCCCTTCTGAACCTGCTTTTTCCTTCCTACTACTGTCAGTTCTATGTTTCTCTTGCTATGCTTTGCTTGTGGAAGGGCCTGTGGCTGGGATGGGATTGTAAAGCCGGCTCTGCCTCCTGAGGGCCAGCAGCTACTGCTCCCTAGCCTGGAGGGCTCTGCCCAACCAGCTGAGGTGTTTGGGACCATGTGGGCAGTTGGCAGGTAAGAAGCTGGTCTCATGCTCTGTGTCCTCGATCAAAATGTTCCTGAATGAGGGAACTGATAGGACCCCGCCCCTGTGTGGGAAGCTGCATCCCTGGTCTTCTCCTTCTGGGGGGGCTGCATCTTTAGGACTTGCTCAGGGAATCCTGCCACGGTCCTCTTGTTGCTGTGAGAACTTTGTTTATCCTGCACCCAACATATAAGACCCTACTAACTTGTTTAATTTTTCCTTTCAGACATTTGATGCAAATGATTTGTATCAGGGGCAGAATTTTAACAAGGTCCTCAGTTCCTTAGTGACTCTAAACAAAGTAACAGCAGGTAAGAATTTTCTATTGAACTTGAGGGGGTGGGAAGGCAAAGGGGCAAAAACATTTGCTCTTTGGTTGGCAAGGCAAAAATGAGCATTACTGAATTGTAAAAATAAGCTATCATGTTACATTTTTGGTTGTAATTTTTGCTATGATTTTTTTCCTTACATGATTCAAAGTCTTAGGGCCTCTGGTGGGTAGCAGGTGTTCTCCTTTCTTCGGACATAGGACAAATGGGCAGATTCACATAGGCAGATTCATGGGCTGTCTTGGAGCTAAGAGCACTTTCTCTGGATTTTTGTTCAGTTTATGCTGATCAAAGCTCATGTCTAGGGAACAGATCCAGTCAGTGACTGTTTTTGAGATGTGACCATGACAAGGAAGTAGCCTGTGAATTGGCCCCTGCAGTAAAGCCATACCTGGGCCAGGCTTCCTGAGGGTTATAGGGTCCCCAGGCTGTGTGTTTTGCAGTGTCGTGAGTTCGGGTCATCCCTCAGTGGAGGGGGCTGAATGGAGCTGGAGCCCCAGGGTGCTTCCCTTCTGGGGTCCCTCAGTGAGGACAGGACAGCTGCTGTGCAAACTTTTTAAAGGGAGCCCGCCCCGCCCCCCCCCGCCTGCCCCCTGAGCACCCAGTAATTCTGTCTTTACAGAGCTGGGTGGATCTGAAAGGACTTTGTGGCTCTTGTGTTTTAAAGCTGTTTTGTTTTGTTTTGTTTTCCCATTTACCTTTGTGCATTTTTAGTTTCAGATTTACGGGAGAAAGTTAGACCTTGAGGTCTCTTGATTAAAAAAACCTCAGGGGGAATCCCTGGGTGGCGCAGTGGTTTAGCGCCTGCCTTTGGCCCAGGGTGCGATCCTGGAGACCCGGGATCGAATCCCATGTCGGGCTCCCGGTGCATGGAGCCTGCTTCTCCCTCTGCCTGTGTCTCTGCCTCTCTCTCTCTCTGTGTGACTATCATAAATAAATAAAAATTAAAAAAAAAAAAACAACAAAAAACCTCAGGTATATTTTGTGAGGGGCTCTTGTCCCTTGCTTCCTGGCCATTCAGATGGGGGTGTAGGGGGGAACAGAGTCAGAATGTGGTGGGCTGCAACCACAGCTTAGGGTGCGCTGTGCTCAGGGACTCTGGTGCCCCTTCTAGAACTTGTTTACTGGGTTGGCTGTCTGGGTGCCACACCCCTGCCTGCGTGGAGGTGTGGAAGAGGGGGGTGCCACCCAGAGCCCCTGCCACTGCCTGCCATCCACAGGTAGGGCTTCTGATGTGGCTAGGTTTTCCCAGCTTGACTGCGCAATTTAAAGTTGAACATCTCCTAGGGCTGTTGAGGCTGACGTATCTGGGGAGTTCACTCAGCTGGTAAGTTAGTCCATCTGTGAGCAAATATGGAAAGGTGGGTGAGGATCTAAATCCAGGAGGAAGAGGGAGAGAGACCAGGATGGAGAAGGGAAGGGGATACGAAGATGTAAATAGTTGGGATCATCCTTCCACTTGATGTTTGCAGATAGAACTTCTGGGCATTTCATAAAGGTCATTAGACATTGAGGCTGCATTCTCTAGCCCACATTGTAACAGAGGTAGCTTTAAAGTTGAAACCTGATGAGGAAGGAATTCTGTAATGGTGGATGTAACGTGGTGACAGAAATCTTAGAATTGATCACTGTAGTTGAACGGGAGAAACCGATGCAGAGTGGGTGCAGTTGCATTTCTTCAGTGTCTGGGTCCTGCTTGCCAGCTGCTTTGATAACCACCTGTGCCTCAGTTTTCTCGGGGTGTCCTAGGACCGCCAGGGGTCACCGTGCAGACAGGGATGAGAGGAGCAGACACAGAGGCAATCTACATGTCATTTTTTACAGAGCCCCTGCCTCCAGGGCTGCCACCTCTTTTGGCTCCCCAGGAGGGAAGAGGGCTCCATTGTCCTTGCTGCTGCTTGCATGGTCTCCCTGCAGTTGAAGAACAGGTGCCAAGTTAGGGAAGATGAGGGGCAGGTGCCATGGGGCAGCTCTGGTCTGTGCCCTCAGGCAGGTGCTCTTCATAATGAACGTGGATGGAATCTGCTGTCTGCTGGGCACGATGCCATTGTTTTCATCCTGTCTGGTGCAGAGATATTGCTTCCATACCCTTGAGAGCATTGGACACTTAGTGGATGTAAGATGTTCTTGACAAAGACCTGTTTGGAAAGTTCTGAGATAAACTTGGTAGGTAAACTTGGTGTTCTTCCTTTCAGTGTTGACACTGTAAGCTTCTCAGCTAGAAAGAACTTTCTGCCTTTTTGTTGTTTTGTTTTTGAGAGAATGCGTGCTAGTGTACAAGGGGGAGGGGCAGAGGCAGAGGGAAAGAGAATTTTAAGCCCACTGTGCTGAGTGTAGAGCCTGATGTGGGGCTAGATCCCGGAACCCTGAGTTACAACCTGGGCTGTAAATCAAGAGTTGGACACCTAACTGACTCAGCCACTCAGGTGCCCCAAGAACTTTTTGCTTTTATACTGGGCTGTTTGTTCTTAAATTTTGTTACTGAAGTCACTGTGATAGAAATGACCCTGTCTTTTTTGATCTCACTTTTAAATGAACGCCAACACAATTGCAGTTTCAAGTTTGTAGGCTTTGTGGGGAGAAGTGTGTTAGAATTTCCCTTCTGCCACCTAAAGACCCTTGTGTTCTTTGGGTATATTGATGAAAACTTGAACAGACGACAGATAATGGGAAAATGGGATGTCATGAGACACATCCATTGCACTGAACAGTCCCTTCAAAGGTGGAGTCAGGTGAGAACAGAGAACAGAGGGAGTCAGTGGCTACAGCGAGTAGCCATTGTGGGCAGAATCTCCGTGGGATACCCTTGAGGGGGGCTGGTTTTTTTTTTTTTTTTTTTAAGGGCTGGTTTTGTGCTTGAGATTCCCAAGGCCTGTGTCTTGCTGTAGTAGAAAGCCCTGGCAATTATTACAGCCTGAGGCAGGACCTGAGGGTGGCATCGCCTTTTAGAGGTGCTCTGGTAGAGATGTAAGACTGCGCTGCCAGGGCTGTTTGAGGACTGGGTTTCCAGATACCAGTGCCTGTAGAGCCAGGTGGGCAGCAAGAAGGACAGAAGCCCAGGTGGGCTCCTCTCTGTGCATACAGCCCTACTTTTGTCTCAGGGAGTATAGGCCCCGGGGGTGCTACAGCCTATGTGCTTCAGGAACAGTTGAAATCTGGGCTTTTCTGTGAGAATGTCAGATTTGCAATTGACAGCTATAAAATTGGCAATTTTATAAGACACTATGTAAGCCAACCCCAACAGATCTGCCAGAAAAATAGGAACTGGACACTTCCAGCCAAGGATATTATTATTATTTTTTTTTTTACTATTTTATTTTTAGGGAGTGAGTGGGGGTGGGGTGGAGAGAGATTGAGAGAACCCCAAGCAGGCTCTGCACTCATCATGGAGCCCGATGCGGGGCTTGATCTCACGACCCTGACATCATGACCTGAGCCAAAATCGAGTTGACTGCTTCACAAACCGAGCCACCCGGGTGCCCTAAGGATATTTTTAAAGAAGACTCCCCATGTGTTTAGTAGCTTTAGAAATTGCTAGGTGTGTGGTGGGTCTTGGTATAGTGATTTCCCAGGAGAGTTTCTTCATGGCCTCATTTTCTTCTCAGTCAACCCGCTTCTAAGAAATGGGTTGCTAACATTTACTGTTTGGTTGGCCCAAGTGAGAGTGTCTACTCCTGAGGAGACTTGCGGGAGTGAGTGGAGCACTTTCATAGCTGTTCACTTCAGTCCTTCCAGCAGCTTTGTGAAGTAAAGTGTGGCTGCCTTTGTTTCAAGGAAGTACATCCTCAGAACGGCCTCTAGCTAAAAGTGCTAAGGGGATTTTTCTCTTGGTTTTTGCAAAATAATTCCTGCTGCTTAGTGCACGAAGCTCTGTCCTGGAGTAGTGGTCAGGCAGGGGTGATGTGTTGGGGGATGCTCAGAATTGGAGAGGCTTGTTTTTTCCATGTGGAAGGGAAGATAGTAAAAAGTTATAAATCCTTTCAGAAATTTGAAAATTATACTAGAGAAGAACTGACAAATAGTTCTCTGAAGTTAATTCCTGAGGAGCGCTTGTGCACATGCTGCTGCTTTGGCGGGAGGTCTGCCTTGCCTGCCGCCTGCTGTGTGCTCCCCAGGGTGGGGGTATGGGGGCTGCCGTGGTGAAGGGTCACCCCCCTTCCCCCCAACCAGTGGAGAGAGGGTGTGCAGTGAGGGGCGGGACACTTGCCAGCCTCTCAGCTCCTCTTCTCTATGCATGACCTTTACAGACATCGGCCTGGGAAGTGACTCTGTGTGTGCTCGGCCCTCGTCTCATCGGATAAAGTCTTTTGACTCCCTGGGAGCTCAGCCTTCGCACAGTCGGACTTCAAAGTTGTTCCAGGGCCAGTATCGAAGTTTGGTAAGTTTGAGTTGATTGAAGTATATTGGGGGATGAGTGTGAACCAGCGGCTGCTCAGCCAAGGGCGCTTTGGCTTTGTGCCTATTGTTCCTTTATGTGGGCATGGAATTTGCTTATCACCACATGATCCAGATGTTATATTTGATTGCTTTTGTATATTTTGGGGGGTTATATTTTGAGACTCTTTAGATAATCTAGAGAGATAGGGGCTTTAAAGTGTTTTCCAGATCCCTTGTATTTTATTTGCTTTCTGCAAATGTATGGAAGTATGGGAATAAGAAATTTAGATGTATAAAGAAGAAAGGGCTATCAGCTAAAGAATCAAAAGATGGTCTTTCTAAAAGCATGACTTAGAGTACTTTCCTGAGTCGGGATGAGATTTGTGGAGGAGAGACTCCCTTCTAATGGCTGGTAGTGGAGTGAATAAGGAACTGAAATGAATGGTTATCTTGGGAAGTGAAGAAAAATCCATGTCTCACTGTTAAGACACAGGCTGTGAGCAAAGAACAGTGACTGTGGAACTGGCAGGGAGGAAGTGGACAGCACTGAACGGGGACTGTGTGGAGAGGCCATCCTGGTTGTCCTTGTAGAAACAGAGCCCTCTTTTGAGCTAATGGGCAGTTTGTACTTAGTTTAATGAGTTAGTCATGTCACTTTGCTTTCGGGTACCATTTTAGTAAACCTGTGTTGGAGACCAGTGGTCTTGCACATGAATCTAAAGAGAACCCAGCTCTTGAGTGTTTATGGACCATGGCTACGTTGTCTGCTTTGACACAGAAAGGAATATTGTTAAGTAAACTAAAGGTGACCTTAAAGAAATAAATTGGTTAGAGTTGTATTTTGTGTAGGGAACTTGACTTTAATTCGTGAAGGAGGGTTAAAAAGGAAGCTATGAAAGGGAATGTAATTTTTACATTTCCTGAACTTTTTGAACATAAGCTCACTCATTGCTGTTTGCCTGTTTCTCCTTAGAGGCCTCCTTCTTGTTTCTGTTCTTGTGTGTGTTACACTCTGTGCCACTGTTTTGTGTGCACTGTTCCATGTACTGTTCCAGACACTGTTCCTGCAGTCCCTCAGATAACCCTCCCAGTTGAACCCATGAGGCACAGGGTTTGATGTTAGGTGAATTTTGCAGAGCACTGTTGGGAATATTTTAATTCCAAATTGAGAAAAAATATACAAACTACTTGGAAAATGTTTTAAATTTGGCTTTTATAAAATTACTGGGGTAAAATGTAGGAAAAACAAATGTAGCAAACTGGGCAAAGAAATATCTGTTGTTGTGCCAAGTTTTTAAAATTTTATTTTACAGCATGGGTGCATGTGAGGTATGGGGGAAGGGCAGAGAGAGAATCCCAAGTAGGCTTTTGCACTGTGCAGAGCTCCATCTTCTGACCCTGAGATCACAGCCGAGGAGAAATCGAGTCAGACTCTTCAACCAACTGAGCCACCCAGGCACCACTACTTGTGCCAGTTTTGTAACTACTTACTTTTGAGTACATGAAGACTAGATTGCAAATGTATAGTTCTAAGTAAAATGCAGTTAAATATAATGTTTAGTGAATAGTGAATGTTACTGAGATCACAACATGCATAGGATTAATTTTTAATGAGCTGGAGAAAGTTTAAGTTACATCAGAAATAAAAAGCCGTCTACCATCCCTCCTGTTTAGTGTCTGTGATTGGAAGAGACCCCATTAGCTGCTGGTGGTGAGGAGCAGGGTTAGGCTTCTCTTACCATGCTCCCTGAGGACGACCTTCTTTGTCTTTAGGTTTTTTGCAGGTGTTGTTAATAGTACTTTAAGGTAATTTTCTTGGATTAAAAATTATAATGAAATAAGAATGGCAAAATGTTTATTTAAAGCTGGTTGATGGGGATCCCTGGGTGGCGCAGCGGTTTGGCGCCTGCCTTTGGCCCAGGGCGCGATCCTGGAGACCCGGGATCGAATCCCACATCGGGCTTCTGGTGCATGGAGCCTGCTTCTCCCTCTGCCTGTGTCTCTGCCTCTCTCTTTCTCTGTGACTATCATAAATAAATAAATAAATAAATAAATAAATAAATAAATAAGGAAATTAAGAACTTCCTTACTCTAATTTAAAAAAAAAAAAAAAATAAAGCTGGTTGATGGGCTCCAGAAAGAGAAATTGTTTTCTTATTTTCATTTACAGTTGTGCCAAAAAGAATAAAAAAGGAATAAGCCTAATCAAGGGGGTGAAAGACCTGTACTCTGAACACTAGAAAATGGTGAAAGAAATTGAAGACGATGCAAATGCAAACATGCTCCTGTATAGAAGAGTCCGTACTGTTAATATGCCCACGCTCCCCAAAGCAGTCTGTAGATTTGATGTAGTGCCTGCCAAAACAATAGTTATTTTGTCACAGAACTAGAACAAGTAATAGTACAATTTGTTTGGAGCCACAAAAGACTTCAGATAGTAGCCAAGGCAGTCTTGAGAAAGAACAAAGCTGGAGGTATCCCAATCCCAGATTTCAAGGTGCACTACAAAGGTGCACAAGATCATTGGAACAGAATTGAGAGCCTAGAAATAAACCTACAGCTCTGTCAGTTAATCTAAAGCAGAGCCGGCAAGAATATACAGTGGGGAAAAACTGGACCACTTTCTTATGTCATGCACAAAAATAAACTCAAAATGAGTTAAAGATCTAAATGTGAGACCAAAATCCTAAAACTCCTAGGAGAAAACAAAGGCCATAGAAACCTTTTTCTAGGTATGTCTTCTCAGGCAAGGAAAAAAAAAACTTATGAGTACGCTTTAAAAAAAAAAAAAAGGCTTTATTACATCGAAGGAAGTCAACAAATGGAATGGGAGAAGATACTTGGAAGTGACCTAACCAAAAAGGGGTTAGTAGCCAAAACAATGTACACAAGTGGGAGGATGAGTAGGTGACAGGTGGACCTCCACCTACCATCATTTTCTACTTTGTGTTTGAAATTTTCCGTAATCTAAAAATTCATGGTTTCTTGAACACTGATTTTGTGATCCCATCAAAATAAATCTTAGCTTTGGCTGTTAGGAGACACGTGCTTAACCAGAGGTACAAGTGCGGAGTCTGCACGTGTGCCCAGGGGGCTGGACAGAGCTCCCTGAAAGTACCACCCCTGTCTTGGGAGTGGCAGTGCCCTACACGGTTTCGAAGGGAGGTGGTCTGATGGCTAGCATCTTCTGTTTGAGGGAATGTCTTCTGAGGAAACAAGCCTAGAGGAGTCATGATCTTTATACAAGATCACAAGACTGGGAAGTATTAGCCATTGGAGTAGAAATTGGGTCTTTGACAGGCTTTTCTACTATCAGGGAAATTATAGGTAATTCCAGGGAACAGAGGATGAAGTTCACGTGAAGGCAGCACTCCAGGATATCCTAGTTTTGGATGATTAGGATAACTTCAGAACATAGGGTAGACTGCTTGACGAAGCTCTGGGATGTGGGTGGTATTGACAGGCGGGCCTTTGTGGGCATCAGGCAGCCCTTTGTGGGCTGTTAAGAACAGATGTCTGTGCTGGGTACAGGTGACTGCCCCCACAGGAGGTACTGTACATGTGCCCTGTCACTGACCTACCTGAAACGTACATCTAGAAAACACTGGATGAGTTTCTACAAGTCACACATTCGCATGCAAGAACAGGAAGCAGACCTGACTAGTGTCCCCTTTGTTATGTTTACCTTTCCCAAAGGCATCTGCTGTCCTGATTTCTGACTGTAAAGATGAGCTGTACCTGTTTTCTTTCTAACATAAATGAAATTCCACAGTGTATACTCATTCTGTGACTGTTTTTACTCCGCCTGTTATATTGTAGGCTGTCTTGGAGTGTCAGGTTGAACCCAGATACCTGATGAGCTTTATTTGTCAGAGAGCTTTGAGAAAGGGGAAGAAGAGAAATCCAAAATAAGATAGTGGCTAAATACATGCTTCTGGTTTCCTGACCTCAGCAGCAGTGACTTGAGCTCTTCTCGTCTGTGTTAGGATAGGAGGCGGACTTCGGTGTGGAGTTGTTGCGGTGTCTGGTGTGGCGTGCCTGCCTTTGCATCCCGCCTTTGGCATCCTGTTCTCTTAGCAACGTTCCTTAGGACATCTTGAACATATGTCTCTAGTAGGTGCTGAGCCAGTGGACATTGGTGGATCCAGGAATTTAGATGGATCTAGGCTGCCTGTCCTCGGACACCTGTCTTTCTGTTGTGGGTTGACCATTTCTCAAGTGGAGGAGGTGTCAGTGATGTTTGTCTAACATATGGCTGCGTGCAGAAAAATTTGCTGCTTGGTGGGGAGAGTATAGTTGACCTCATTTGACGTGTTCTGGTCAGTGTTATGCCTGGAGAGAGGGCCTCAGCACTGGTGGCCAAGCGAGGTGGATGGGCTGGCTGCAGGCTCGTTCTGGGGTGGGGATGACCGTTTGACCTCTGTGGAGTCTGCTCTGCTTGCATGCTTGATTACATGTTGTGTTCCGTTGTGAAAACTTGTCACCAGGATGGGCTCTGTTCAGGACTCACACAAAGCCAGCTTGCCCAGTGTGGGTCACAGGAAGGAGAACGTAAGGAAGATCATAGTGGACAACTGGTGCAAAGATGACTGTGGTTTGCAAAGATAAGCTGACCTAGCAGTCAGTCAACTGTGCTTCCCGGGGGCAGCTTAGTTTTCAGAGTCCTTCTGGTGGGGTCTGGTTGGCCTCACCCAACTGGTATTGCTGGGGTTCCTGCTGGGTGGGGGAGGGGGACCGGCTGGGCCCAGGCCCTCCTCCAAAGCTGCCTGCAGGATGGGGGACACCTGTGTGGGCAGAGGGGCCCACTGGCTGCCGCCTGGGGGCGGGTAGAGGTAGGGACTCCCTGTCTGATCCTTACTGATGTCACCAGAGCAGGCATGGCGCTGGTACTTGGTGGGGTATCAAATGTCCTTCTCCATCCCTGTGGACGGTGCAGGCTGAGGGTGTACCCCTGTCAGTGGGTAAGTGGGCCTGTATGCTGTCCCTCTTTGGCTCCTTTTGTCAGGAGATGTGACTTTTCTTGAGGAGGTGTTTATTTTGCTCCTGTTGGTAGATCCCAGTGGCAAGCCTCTCTAGCACCCCGTCCAGGATTGATGGAAGTGAAAAGAAACTCTAGCCAATCTGCCTCCCTCTTCCTATCTTTTGGAGTTGGGTACATAGGCTTACCCTCTCATGAAAAAATGCAGAGTAAAAAGAGATACCATATCTTTCCAGCAGTTTGACACAAATCAAAATGCTGGATAATTTTCAGTGCTGGTGAACATGTGAAGAGCTAGCTCTTAAGTACTGTTGGTGGAAATGTAGCTTGCTGTAATTAGAACTTTCTGGAGGGCAATTTAGAAATTGGTACTAAAATTTATAATGTGTCCTATATATTTTCTGACTGAATTTAACATATAAGCTTATACACAGGTGTGTTTGAAAATGTGCATAGTTTTAATGAAGTCTTGTTTTGCAGTAGAATAGTAGTAGAAAAAACTTTAAGTCCAGTAATAGAGAATGAGTTAATGGCACAGCTGTACTGTTAAGTTACACAATTAAGACTAAAGTTGTTATAAATGCTAAAAGGACCACAATATGTTTTCCCTAACAGTAGACATGTACCATATAATGTGATGTAAGTGTACATATTAAAGTGTGTCCTGTTGAAGTAGGCAGAACCATGGCCGGAGTAAGGCCTTTCAGACTGTGAAGAGGGTTTCCTCTGGGCTGGAACTGGGCAGTGGTGGTCAGGGTGCACCGCAGGCAGTCTATGCTTTAAATGTTCTCATGGCAGAATGAGGTGCTTGCACTCCTTGTATTCTAGTAACACATAATCTAATTTTGTGATGATGTAGACCTGATATTTTTTCCCCTTCTTCCCTTTTTAGGACATGACTGACAATAGCAACAGCCAACTGGTAGTGAGAGCAAAGTTTAACTTCCAGCAGACCAATGAAGACGAGCTCTCCTTTACGAAAGGGGACGTCATTCACGTGACACGGGTGGAAGAAGGTGGCTGGTGGGAGGGCACGCACAATGGCAAGACTGGCTGGTTTCCCAGCAACTACGTGCGGGAGATGAAGCCCAGTGGTAAGTGGCATGCTGGTCCGGGGGCTGCTGCTGGTCCTCTGGGTGGGAGTTGCAGGGAGGAGCAAGTGTTATTCATGGGGGACTTTGGCGAAGTGGCGCTGGGCCGAGGATGCCCATCCTTCCCTGTATTGTCTTTGGGGACACAGCCTTGGGGTGCTGCCAGGAAGGCTCCTTGTTAAAAGGAGCCTTTGGTCCATTTCTGTTAGGAAGGGGTCCATTTCTGTTAGGAAGGACATTAGGTTTGAGGAGAATAACTACCATGACTTCAGGTGCTTTAACGAAACCTCAGATGTGAGGCCTTCTGGCCAAGCGTCTGCGATTTCATATTGTTGGAGCCTTCGCTATATCCCTGGGGTTTGCAGCTTTCTATATTTGCTGTGGCCGAACCAAGAAAGAAGGCATATGCATATTTCTACAGAAATTATGATTCCATGAAAGATTTTGAGGAGAAGGCTGGTATCTTTCAGAGTGCAAAGTGAATTTGGAATATAAAGAATTTCTTTGGGTTGCTTGACTGTCCTGTGTTCCTGAGCTATGAAACACGAACACTGGGTTATGGAATAGTTCTCTTAATAAACAACTAAAAATAAATAAATAAAATAAATAAAATAAATAAAATAAAATAAAATAATAAATGGAGCCTTTCACTTAGTCATCATGATCTCCTTTAGAATGAGGACTTGGGCATTGCTATGTCACATAGGCTGTTCATTTTTATCACTATGGTGCTTTTGCCAGTGATGTAGAATTTTTTTTTCCTTTTATGCTATTTTAAAATGCATCACTTTCATTATGTTTTCTGTCATTAACACCACTAACTTTTAAAAAAATCATTCAAAAGCTTATATTATTTTGAAAGGGAATAATAGTATTTGGCACATTTTTGATTTCTGTTGTGTGATTCTTATGGAACGAAGTTCTGAGGCCTCCGGTCTGTGATTTCTGTCAGAAGGCTGTGGCTGTGCTCGTTCTGTGTGCACAGCACATGTCCTCTGTACCTGTTGACCTGCATGGGGCTGCGCTGGGCAGTGGCTGTCCTTATGAGCGTGGGGCACTTACTGGTTCATGTCCTCAGTTGGCGTTAGCTTATTGACCCAGACACTGTGCATAAAGACTGTTGGGTTCGTGAATGCAACTGTGTTGTTCTTTGCGCATTCCTGCATACAGATGACTGTTGAACAGTGTGGGGTTAGGGATGCTGGCCCCCTGTGCAGCCAGAAATCTGCATACCTCTTGACTCCCCCAAAACTTAACTGCCAGTAGTCTACCATTGACCAGAAGCCTTACTGATGAAACAGTTAACATGTATTTTATATGTTGTCATGTACTGTAGTCTTAAAGAAGGTATTGCTAAGAGAAGAAGAAACCACGCGTTTATAATACTGCAGCATACTGAAAAGCGTCCATGTGGAAGTGCCCCTGCAGTTGAAGCTTTGTTGTCCAAGGGTCCACTGAATGAAAAAACCCTTGTGCTTCTGTGGACTTGGCTCTAAGTGTCACCCTCCCAGCCTTTCTGACACCAGGTGGGTGGTGTCAGAGCAATTCGGTGGCATCACTTAGAGCACCCAGAACCTTTGTAATTTCCTGGGTGATAAAGCACTGAGGGGCATCTTTTGTTCTAATACTTGGTCTTTGATCATAGTTCCTGACACGGAGCTCCCAGGACCCTAATTTCTTGCACCCTGAACTGGGGGGGGGGGGGGGCATACCAGCATCTCTGTTTTCTATATTGAAACCACATTTTGCAGACCCATTCACTGGTCAATGGACATTTGGGTGTTTCCATGTATTGCTGTTGTGAATAGTGTTGCTGTGAACCTGGGTGGCACCTGTTTGAGTTCTCTTGCTTCTCTTGGGAGAAGTGACACCTGCCTGGGAGTGCAGGTGCTAGCTCATAGGGTGATTATGTGGAGGACCCATGCTCCCAGCAGCGCGTGAGGGTTCTGGTTTCTCCATGTCCTTGCCAACACTTTTTTTTTTTTTTTTTTTTTTGATAACTGTTACTGGGTATGAAATGGGACCTCACTGTTGGTGTTTTTCTCTGGTTGATAACAAAAATAGTATCTTTCGTTACAGTACAGGCCACAATAAATAGCTTTCTCACTTCTGGTTACCATCTGAAGTGCTTTTCTATGTGGCCTCATTTCAGTCCTCACCATGACCCCAGAAGACCTTGGGATATTCAGGGCCAAGGGTGCAAATCCTTCTAATCATGTAGGTGTAGCCAGCTGAGCACACAGCACTTGTATCAGGATGATCAGGATGATGGACTCATCAGTGGTCACTGGTCAGCCCCTGGGAAGGGCCGCGTTCAGGCTGTGAGCTTGGCTCTTGGCCAGTCCCTTAGTCTGATGGTTATTCTGGGGCCAAGAATGCTGTCCTGGGCCATTGCCAGGAGGACATTAGAGTGGGAGAAGGGAGAGGAGAGGGAGAAGTGGTCTTTGCCTTTACCAGTGTGGGCCAGGGGGCCACAGAGGTGGTGCTGGGGCTTGCCATCAGAGTGGAGACTGACTGGGCTCATGTCCTGTGTTTGTTGAATCCAGGACTTGAATTCTGCCCTGAATGACTCATTTATTTTCTAATTTTTAAAAAGATTTTATTTATTTGAAAGGTGGGGGAGGGCACAAGTGGGGGGCTGGGGAAGTGGTGGTCGTGGCAAGAGGGAGCAGCAGACTCCCCACTGAGCAGGGAGCCTGTCATGGGGCTGGATCCCAGGACCGGGGATCATGACCTGAGCCTGGGGACAGACCCGGAACTGACTGAGCCCCACCAGGCACCCCGAGAATGACTCATTTAAGTGGGAATTTTGAGTTGACTTTTGACTTTGAGTTGCCAGTAAGAATGCAGAGGAATTGTTACTTCTTAGGTATTCTCTTGGGGCTTTGAAAGTTACCTTTGACGGTTTACCGAAAAGATAGTCCATGAGTCTCAAAGTCCTCTTCAGGTGACTTTGGGGGAGTTGTTTCCTACAGGACTTGCACATGCTCAGTTTTGCCGTGGGCAGTGGGTGGTTTCATGGTACGCTGTCACCCTTGTAAAATCTGGCAGTGCCGCACCAATGCCTTGCTCTGGGGCCCCTCTTTCAGAGTGGACTCTGGGGTCACATGTAGGCCAACAGTAACTAGCCATTACATGCACGTAGAATTGACTTAGAAAAAAAGAGTATTTAAAAGGGGTGCCTGGCTAGCTTGGTCAATTATAAGGCTCTTAATCTTGGGGTTGTGGATTTGAGCCCCATGTTGGGTGTAGAGATTATTTAAAAAGAAAAGCTTTAAAAAAGAAAGCTATTATGTCTTTCTACATTGGCTTATGTCAGAGGCGACTGCATCCTGTTCTGCCAATTTTTATATCTTACCCAGTGTTTCCATGTGCACATGCATGAGAGACTCTTTTAAACATTTGGTAACTAACTGCGTGGGTCACGTGGAATCCCAAGTTTTTGTACTAAATAGAGACCCAAGTAACTTTGGAAAATTTCCTGTTTTTCTGTTTTTTGTTTTTTTTTTTTTTTAAGTATAAATATTAACACATTTACTCTGATTGGTGATGTGTCATGTTAAATATTCTTTAGCTGACAGTGGACCAAAGGAATAGCCTTTTGGGGAAAACTTCCATCCTGTGTTCACAATTTATCTGTGTAGTCTAAGGAAACTTATCCCTGTCTGATTTTAGATGTGGGCATTTGAGACCAAAAGACATAAAATCCCGTTTTTCCTGTATCACTTTACAGCAGTGGAGAAGAAAATTTGAAGGTCATGATAACATGCTAGTGTTGTAATTCATCAGTGATTTCTGTGACTTCCTGATTTTTAGACTAGGATTCCTTTTTGGAGGGTGTGTTTCAGATAAGCATTGTAATTCACAGTGTAATTCTTCATTTTCTGTAAGCAGAATGTGCTGGATAACTGGCAGTCTGAAACAAATATTGACATCCTTTAAGCTGTGAGTTTCTCCTCCTTAAAATTCCTACTTATAAATATCTTTCTCGAATAAACAAACCTGAGGTCTGCCTCCCAAGTGACCTCTTTTGGGCCATCTGTGTCCAGGCAAAGGCCCCTCAATCTCTCCCTCTTCTTGGAAGTTTAAATAGCCATGAGCGTTTGCCCTCCTGTGGCTGCACACTGCAGTGTTCCTGTGGATTTGTGCCTTTGTACTGGGTGTGCTTTCTTTTTTCAAATAGCCCTTCTCCAAGAGTCTGCAGAAGGTTATTTCCAAAGCTTGCTGCAAGTGCGCTTTCCTTCCTGAATGTGTACCCCCTTATGGCCAATATACCCGTTAGTTAGCATTTATTTTCTGTCAATGTTGCTTTGATGTGTAAAGACCATAGATTTCTGCTTTTGTGCACACAAGGTATATGTCTTATGTATGTTCTGTAGAGAATCTTCAGTTGAAGGGAGATAGGAGAGCTGCGGCAAGGCCTGTGGTCCTGAGGGAGAGGGCTACAGCACGGGTCATGCAGTTAGAATGGTAGCCCTGGGGTCTTGGGTCCTGTTTACTTTTGAAATAAAAAAGACCTAAAATGCCAACTGGGTTTTGGATGCAGTGATCAATTAGTTCTGGAAGAACAGTGTTATGATTACAATCTTCAGGAAAAAAGGGATAGAGGTAACAACTTCGCGTTGGTGGAAGTGTGTGTGTGTGTGTGTGCCCATGTGGTTAGGTTTCTGAAGGCGCTCAGGGTAAGGCTGTTCTAGAGGGGAGGCCTGTGTGGACTACTTGTTGCAGATGCAGATGTGATAACAGATTGCACCTCTGAGGCATGTGTGTGTGGGGAACCTGGCCTGACGTGTAGATGCATCTGAGAGAAAATGGTGTGCAATTTTTCTAGGGTGTGGGAGTGAGTGTCCCTCCAGGCTAATTCTATGTGCACTCACCCCAACAGCTGTGTAAGTGGGTGATGGAGGGGATGTTCTGTGCATGTGTGTGCGTACATTCCAGTGCCTGTTTCAAGGGACCTGTCTCCTAGGTCAGCTGATAATGGAGTTGTTTAGGGGTCAGGATTGATGGTCCTCCAGTGTTAGGGTGGTTCTTTTAAAGTTTTGTGTTCGCTTACAAAATACTGTTGGGTAGTACGAGCTTGTAAAGACAAAGCGAGGAGGACAGAAGCACCCAGTGATGGAAGCGGAGGTCCTGTTCCTCCCCAATCCATGGCTGCCCCCTAGCTGCCCTGCAGCTCCTGCCCATCTGCTGGGATTTCTCTGCAGGGATGTGTGTCTCATAGATGCTCTCCCTGGGCGCCTCGTCTTCCTTGTAAGCTTGGGCTTTACGTTTCGTTCTCCTGTTGCCTTCCTTCATTGGTAATGCTTGACCGTAACTTGGTGGGTGCTCAGCAGTGACCTCTTGATGCCCCACTTTGTAATATGAGGACCTACCTTGACCTTTCTCCACCCATCCAGTCTGCCTTTGGTCAATTATATTTTCCGGTTTCCACCATCAGGATTGTTAGGAGTGCATTCAGTTCCAGAACCTCAGGTAGCATCATTCAGTAAGTACTTACTGGAGTGAACTCTGTTGTGGGAACTGGGAGAATAAAACCCAAGTGTCTTTCCAGAAATCGCGATGCCTACCTCAGGCTCCCTGATAGAAAACAAGGTGGAGAATGCCCCCCTGGGCACTCTGCTGTCATTGAATAAAAATCTCAGAGGCAGAACGTTGTATGTGTTATGTAGATCTTCCTGGGTTTCTGGGCTCCGTAAGCCAGCTACAGAAAGTCATTGTTGTGATGAGTTTAAGTCTGGGGAACTCTGACTACAACTGGATGTGAGATGAGAGGAACTGCTGTTTCTGTCTGGTGTGCGAATCACCTGGTGGTTGTGTTTTAAAGTCTGAGTCTGACGCACACTATAAACTGTTGTGGTAAATTGCCAGTGTCTGGGATCTGCTGTACTATGCTTCCAGAAAAGAAGAGGAGGCATCTAAGAGGTAACTGTTGAAGCTAAAGAAGAATGGTATATATTGTTCTCTTGCTTAACTGTGTAAGTTTCTGTAATTAAGTTGCAGAAAAGCAGGGGTAGAGAAATCTTCCCATGGGGGTTCCTGAGCATTTCCTACTAGTGCGTTACCAGCGAGAGAGCTTGGAGGACTCAGAACAGGACACCATCCAGGTCCAGGGCCCTGTGGCAGCGAGGAAGCTGCTGATGGTGGAATGAACCCACACAGAGTGACATGACCTGTTGTGGGGATTTGTAGACGAGGTGACTGCTGTCGTGCAGAAGGTAGGAAGAGGAATTAGAATTGGCGGGCTCTGTTGGGTCACTTATATCACAGATGAAGGGGCAACGGTGGATGTGGAGCTTTCAAATCCGTTTTCCTGATTTTTCTCTTCAATAAGCATTCTCACTCCAAAAATAGTCACAAAAGAAAAGCCTGTGATAGTGGAGTCACATGCAGTGTCAAATATCTGACTGTCTTTGCCTCAGGCCAGGGGCGAGGGCTGTTGCTACAGAAGCGCCCCCTCATTCGTAGTCTGTGCCTGTGGTTGGCCAGGGTCCAGAAGCAGTGACATAGGTCGGGAGGTGAGTAGTAGCTGACACAGAGTTGCGCATTTTATTCCCTCAAGCCCCGAGCGCTGGATGAGCGCAGGACAGGGTAACCTTCCTTAGAGTATATTGTTAGGGCTTTTGTTAATCTTCTACTGTGCCTAACTTACAAATCAAACTTTATTGTAGGTCTGTACATAGAGGGAAAATTGTAGCATGTGGAGGATGCTATGTTCTTGGTTTTGGGCATTTTCTGGGGTCTTAGAATGTAGGCCTCACAGATAAGGGGGGCCTCCTGTGTGGGCCTCCTCAAGCGTCCCCATCTTCAGTGCTGCTTCAAGGTGCCATGCCCTCCATTCATCCGTGGTTCTGATTCTGGAAAGCATTCTTTCTAGGAACGCTGCCTGCTTGTTGTTCATTGTCTCCTGAAGATCCTATTAGATATCCTTTTTTGCCCTCTCTGGCTTTCAATCTGTTTTTCATAATGTTTTGTTTTACACTCCTCAGGACGTTTCTGTTCAGCAGTATCCCTCCCCTGTGATGGTAGCAGCCCATTGGGTTTCATTTTAGTGACCAGAGTGCTCACTTCCAGGAATAGTTCATTGTTTTCCAGGTGTTTTACACACACCTACTCCATAGAATCCTAGAGTACCCCATTTCTAGGTCTTGGGTACTAATTTCCCTCGCATATGTATCTTTCCACTCTTGGCTCCGTTCTTCACAGGCTTACGGAAGTAAATACTCTTACAGAGAGGAGGAACATGTGCTTCCTGAGGGGCTCCCAGAGTTTTTCTTGCCCCAGGCAAATCCTGGTGGGCCCCTGTGGTTTGGTGTGGATTTGGACCACCCCTGCAGTAGGGTCAGACTCTGGGTTTTGATTTCTCACAGGCTGTGTCTCCCACCCCTGAGTAGCCAGTCTCCACCCTTGCTGTTTCTCTGGATCGGTGCTCAGGAGCTTTAGGCTTCTTATTGTCACCTCTAAGGGTCACCAAGAGATCCTCCTGTTTGTCTGGGTCAGACCAGGACTATGCCTTGTCTCTGCATTATTCTGCCCTGCCCTCAAGGGCTGGCTCCAACCCCAGCCCCCAGGGGCTCTCCCTGCCATTGCTGCTAGTGATTCCCCACCCCCTTTTCTCATTTAGCACACTTATATTTAAGTTTTGTTTTTGGCATTTTTAGTTTATTGCAAGAAAGGGAAGATCTGCATCCTCTGGCCCCTGGAAGGGCAGCACTAAATGCATTCTCATTGTTGCCCTGCCCCTCAGTCACAGTAGGTTGCATCAATTCTTAGCTATCAGGTGTGCCCCAAATGAGTTGGGTGGTGTGTGTTTTTTTGTTGTTTTAAGGATACTGGGAAGGCTGAGTATTTTCTAATGTTTCCTTTGTGTGTTTTTTGGTATGATTGGCCATAATTTCTCTCTTGGTATATCATACTTTGTGTAGATTTTGTTTTTTGGAGGTTGGGGGTAGGAAAGTGTTAGAAGGCTCCCTTTGGCTGCACAGAAGTTCCTTTGGTTAACCAGATAACCTCCCGACACAGCTGTCCCGAGGGCCCAGGCGCTGGGATGCTTGAGGAGCAGCAGGCCCCAGTGGGGCTCTTATTGGGGAGCCTGCCAAGCCCGCTGCCTCGGCCCTGCAGTGTGAGCTGGTTGGGGGTGGCGACCTCCTGCAAGCTGAGTGTATCAGGTGTTCCTGGCAAACGTGCTTCCTTACTTGGGGGGCACCTTGCGATTGGTGGCACTACAAGCAGGCACAGCTCTTCTGTGTGACTGCTCCATGCTGAACTTTCTTACCTTAGAGCCCCCTGTCGAGAATGGCACATGAGTTTTGGGGAGATGTTCACAAGCCCTCCGATCCCTGTAAGTTCTGGGCAGTAGCTAGCAAAGTTGTGGACAGCCTTTTGCAAGGGGCAAAAGACCCAGTGGTTGGACCCCGCCTACTACTGTGTCTGGCTCTCTTCTGCCTACCTTTTATTTTTATACAGTGTTAGTAGCCTGAAACTTCATCTGAAAAAGCTTTTTCCTTGTAATTGTCTTAGTAAGTTAATTAAATACTGTTATCTAAGGTTTTGGGAGGTGTGTCTTAAGTGAAATGAGGCAGTTGACAAATTATTTACTTTTAAAATAATTTCAAGCAGACTGAAGGTAATAGCATGCACGTGGGTATTTGTGGTCTCGATGGCTGCCGCATAGACCACAGTGCTCTCCCCTTTACTTCTATTTGTACTTGTCCCCCAAATTATGAGTCTTAAAGATGGAAAAGCATTGTTTCTCTTCAGGTGAAAGCATGTCAGTTTTCTCTTCCATGGTTACAGACCTAGCTGTGGATGCGAGACTAGGAAGGAATGTGGGAGCCAGGACAGGTTGGAATTTCTTATGGGTTCAGAAGGAACACTTTTCTCATGGAGTTCTGTTTTCTATCCTGTGGGCAGAGAGCAGATTTCTTTCAACTGGAATAACACCTGTTTTATTATTTATTTTCAACCTTTTTTTTAAAGATATTTATTTATTCATGAAAGGCATAGAGAGAGAGAGAGAGAGAGAGAGAGAGAGAGAGAGAGAGGCAGGCAGGCAGAGATACAGGCAGAGGGAGAAGCAGGCTCCATGCCGGGAGCCTGACGCGGCACTCGATCCCAGGACCCCAGGACTGCACCCCGGGCCAAAGGCAGGCACCAAACCACCGAGCCACCCAGGGATCCCCCTCAGCTGTTTTTTTAAAAGGATTTTATTTATTCATGAGAGACACAGAGGGAGAGACAGGCTCCCTATGGGGAGCCCTTTTTGGGACTTGATCACAGGACCCCAGAATCATGACCTGAGCCAAAGGCAGATGCTCAACCACTGAGCCACCCAGGCATTCCTATTTTCAACCATTCGGAAGCTCTTTACAGTCAGGTGTTGAAGGAGGGTTCAGGTGGACAATTGCGTAGGAAGGAGGCGGCTACACTTGGTCTATGTGTGTTTGGCATCTGGGCTTTCTGTCACTGGGAAAATAGTAGGTGGCAGTACTGGGCAGGCAGTGGGAATTAGGGACCTGAAGCTTCCGGACTGTTTGCAGAAGTGCTGTAGGGAGTGTGGGTGGGCAGGTGGAAGGATGCTGAGCCCAGCACACCAGAGGCACAGATTGTTGTCAGTTTGCATGGTGGGGGAGGTGGGTGGCAACTATGCAGAGTCTATCCTTGAGGACGCACTCCCTACCAGCCCCAGGATCCTTGGAGGACCAGTGGCTGATGAGCACACCCACTCTGAGAGCCGTGTTCTAGTTAGCAGACACTGCTTTGATACCTGTTACACTAAATAAATCTCTCTTGATGGGATGTGGAATCAAGTTGGGCCTAGTACAGATACTTGCATCCCTGTAATCCTCACGATTGCGTTCCCTGTTGTCTCTCTGTAGTTGAGGTCTTAAGGCCCCTGCTTGGCCTGGCTTCACTTCTCCTTATCTCTTTGAGCCGCTCCTACTTGTTTAGAGAGACTTGGGTTTTGAGTACTACATTGCTGAGGTGTAGTCCAGACTGGGGGTGGTAATGTTTTCACATTGTTACCGATCTGCCCCATTGCCTCAGATTCTCTTCTCCTAGTTTTTTATTTTTACTACACTCCTGAGTTGTAGGTGTACTTTGCTAGTGTTCTCTTACCTACTGTCAATGATGGAGCACCATCTGAGATGTTGAGCCTGAACAGGGAGTATGGGACGAGTGCTGTCCGGACTGTGAGGACGTTGGCTCCCTGACCTCGGAGCAGAGTGTGAGGGAGAGACACATGGGTCTCTGTCTGGGTTTCCCTGTGGGTTGGTGGTTTCACTGGAGGCCCCTGGCTCTGGGCTGTGTGGGGATGGTATGTGAGGGGGTCTCAAGTATGGTCTGTAAAATTGTGTTATGTTTTCATTTCAGAAAAGCCTGTCTCTCCCAAGTCAGGAGCACTGAAGAGCCCTCCCAAAGGATTTGACACTACTGCCATTAACAAAAGCTATTACAATGTGGTGAGTAATTGCAAAACCTGTTTTAAGAATCACTTTTTTTTTTTTAAACATCTCTGAAACTCTAAAGTGTAGCATATAGATAAACTATGTAGAGCATGTAGAAGGGTATAACAATCATCCATTATTGGCTGCAGTTATAACTACCATTAATGTTCTGGTGTATTTTCTTATCTTTGCTTTAGAATCTTATATTTTTGTTTCAATATGTAATGTAGAATTGTACCATTTTTGTCACACAATGTAATATTCCCTCATGCCATTTCAAGTCTTCGAAGATAAGATTGTAAAAAGGCACATGATGTGATTTAAAGATATTACAGGCATCAAATGGCATTTTACTTGTACTTAGAGTGGATTGTAAGTACTTTAGATCAATTGCTATTTCTAGTTTACTTGTATCTTAATAGAAAGTTTTTCTTGGGATTGATGTACGTGTGTATCAAATAGTGTGTAATCACAGGAGCACATCTACACATACATAGTAAAGATGAGTGTTTGAGAATCTAAAACTGCATTTTGAAACTTAAGATCGGTTTGTGAACTTAAATACCTGTGATGTGAAGTCTAGTCTAAACCCCCTTGGTCCCTAAACTGTTGCATATACTGCAGAAATAGGAAGTGGTACTCTTTTTTTTTTGGGGGGGGGGTAACCTTTTAAATTGCTCACATGTATCAATGTGATAAATCAGCAAAGTAAACTTTGTAAATAGAACTGATCTCCATTCTGTGGAAGGTCTGCACTTTGGGTGCCTTTCCTGCCTCTGGTTCCAGAGAAGGTTTCCTGATCAGGGTTGTCTATCTGCGGGTGTGAGGCCTGTGCATCTTTGCCATGGAGCAGCCACGGTCTGGCACTGCAATGAGGAATCCCGAGTGTTCCACTGTCTGTGGTTCTGGTGGGAGAGGGTGAGGATGTGGGACCTTCTGCCAGCTTGTCTGTTGCTGCAGTCTGTCCTGTGAGTCTGCGTATTCAGCGTTGCTGAGCATCCATTTTCCCTTGACTCCAGATCTTACAGAACCATGTGAACTTGGGAGGGTTTGTTGTCCTAACATACATCAGATCAGTCCGTGCTCTGCACCAGGCCCTGGCAAAGGCAGTGGGACGTAGTGGTGGGCAGAAATGCAGCAGTTTTCCCCTTGCTGGCACCTCATCTGTGGATCAGTTCATTGCTTCCTTTCCCTGCCTCCCCAGCTTCTTCTGCCTCTGCCAATTTCACTTCTACATTTCCTGTCCTGTGGCCTTCGTGCCATGCCTTCGCCCTCTCAGATCACTTTTATTTGTATTGACCAACGCCAGCAGTCATTCACTCGAGTCTCAGTCTCTGCTTCTCCCACTTCCTTTTCCTAGTTTCCTCTGCTCCTTCCAATCGCAGACTTCCACCCCCACTCTGCCCTGGCAGAGCTGCAGGCTCCACAGCACAGCCTGTACCCTGACTTGGTGGGGCTGCCCACCTTTCCTGGTGGTGCTCTGCTCTCCAGGTGTCCTCTTCGGTTCTTTGTTGGATGCTTGTTCCTGGGACATGGCTCTACTGAGGTCTTTGGTTTTTAGAGTGTACTATGTTTGGCTTCATGCATAAAGCCACAATAAAAGTCGTCTAGTGGTTCTTCAGGGTTTCACAGCAGGAGAGCTTGTTGAGGAGCTGCCTTTTCCTCTTGTGTTCTTCTGTAAAACGTTGGTTTCTTTCCAGGGGAAGGTTTCATGTGCTGAGTACCAATCATAATCCACAGTGATGTTCTGAAGAGGGAGCTGCTTTTCCTAGAGGTTCTGTCCAAATGATGGTTAGAGGAAACAAGTTAGTGCCCTCTCAACTGGTACCTGCTGCATTTCTCTTATCTCTCTAGTAATCTTGCTTCCATTAGGGATTTTGTCCAAGTAGGCAACTGTGCTTTTCTAGAAGTTGTGATAGGTTGTTTTCCTTTGCATTTTATACACACACATATTTAAAGATTTTATTTAGAGCATAAGTGGGGCAGGGAGGGGCAGCAGGGTCGAGAGGGAATCCCAAGCAGACTCCCTGCTTGGCATGGAGCCTGATGCGGGTTTCAGTCTCCCGACCCCAGGATTAAGAGTTGAACACTTAACCACTGAGCCACCCAGGCACCCGTTCCTTTGCATTTTATATCCTATAATTCTCTTCAACTTGAAGCATAATCAGTGTGTTTTTTTTTTAAATTTTTTATTTATTTATGATAGTCACACACAGAGAGAGAGAGGCAGAGACATAGGCAGAGGGAGAAGCAGGCTCCATGCACCTGGAGCCTGACGTGGGATTCGATCCCAGGTCTCCAGGATCGTGCCCTGGGCCAAAGGCAGGCGCTAAACCGCTGGGCCACCCAGGGATCCCAATCAGTGTGTTTTTAATTCCCTCCTTTTAATTGTGCTCATATGGGGTGAAGAGCCTTCATATCACACATGCTGTTGTGAGTCACCTACTCTTTAATTCAGAATGATGGGAAAACACCTTGACCAGAGCCCCATTCAAATTGTTTACATAAAGTTGTGTTAGTAAATAGCACATGTTAAAATTGCAGTTGTTATGGACGTAACTCAGAATTCATAGAAATCACCTCTGGGGATAGCAGTCCCATTTTTTAGGGGAGAACACAGAAAGCTCTAGAGGTTAAAGGACTTATCCAAGATATACACTGGTTAGTGATTAAGCCAGGAATAAATTCTTTTTTGAATTTTGTATTTATACATGATATAAAGTAAAGTATAGAACAGAATACCACATGCAGAGCAAAGTAGAATAGATAATGCATTTAGCATTTTCTCACTATCTCGTGTGATTTTGTTTTCACAAGAAACTTAGGTATTTCACAAGAAGTATAGGTATTTTCAACCCCACTGATTGGAGAAGGTTCTCCAAGAGGAGAGATTATTCATGAGAGACCAGGTCTTAGCGTGAGCTCAGTGGAGAGCTGTAGGTAGAGGTACAAGCTTATTGAAATTAAGACAGGACACTGGCATGAGTGGAATGGATCTATAATTTGCTGCTCCTGTGTGATGGTCAAGGCAAGCCAAAAAACACTGAGAAGTAAAAAGTGATTCTGGGTGAATGTCACATGTTTCTTCTTCATGGGACTCCCACTGTGCACATGTTAAGTGTGATAGTGTCCACTGGTTTCTGAGGTGCTGTTAGCTCTCCTTTGTTTCTTTCTGTTCTTCAGAGTGAGTAATTTCTATTGTCCTTTTTGTTGGCTGATTCTTTGGCATCTTAAATCTAATGTTGAGCCCCTCTAGTGAATTTTCAGTTCATAATTTCCATTTGAGTTCATTTCAAATTTTGCATTTTTTTTTATTTAAAGATTTGAGAGCAAGTGCAAGTGCGTGGAGGGGAGGAGTGGAGGGGGAGAGGGGGAGAATCTTAAGCAGGCCCCTGCTGAGCATGGAGGAGTCTAACAGACACAGGACCCTAAGATCATGACCTGAGCCAAAACCAAGAGTTGGAAGCTTAACTGACTGAACTACCCGGGTGTCCCTGTTTGGTTATTTTCATAGTCAAATTCAGACTGTTTTTGAGTCATTGACTTAACTATATTAGAGCAGTTTTAGGTTCACAGTAAAGTGGGGAGGGCAATGGAAATTTCCCATGGACATCCTGCCTTTAAACGTGCACAGCTTTCCCCCATGATCAGCATCTCTGGTGGCTTGATGGCTCTCATTCTAGTGTGATAGTAACCCACTGTCTGGATGGACCAGTTTATCCATCTCCTACTGGAGGACATCTTCCAAGTGTTGGCAATTATGAATAAAGCTGCTGTAAGCTTATGTGCACAGGATTTTGTGTGGACATGTTTTCAGCTCCTTTGGGTAAATACCAAGGAGAGTGATTGTTGGGTTGTGTGGTAAGAGTACGTTTATTTCTATAAGAACCTGCCACTCTGTCTTCCCATGGAGAATTCCTGGTGGACATCTTCACTGCCTCTGGTGGTATCTGTGGTTTGGGTTTTGCTGGTACTAGGTATGCAGTGCTATCTCACTGTTTTAATTGGCACTTAGGGTGTAGAGCATCTTTTCATATGTTTATTTGCCATCTGTATATCTTTTGTAAAGTATCTGTTCTTTCCATTTTAATTATTATTTTTAAAGATTTTATTTATTTATTCATGAGAGACGCAGAGAGAAAGGCAGAGACACAGGAAGAGGAAGAAGCAGGCTCCATGCAGGGAGCCCGACATGGGACTCGATCCTGGGTCTCCAGGATCACGCTCTGGGCTGAAGGCAGCGCTAAACTGCTGAGCCACCCGGCCTGCCCTCTTTCTGTTTTTAAAGTTGGGTTCTCTGAGTTGTAAGAGTTCTTTTCAGTCTGTTCAGCTTTTTATCTATTCGGATGGAGGTGATGATTTCCATGCAGACACAGGCAGAATGGAAGTCCCTGCTGGAACATATTTATAGCAACTCTTTTGAAGTCTTTATCAGCTAAGCCCAGTGTTGGGGCCCTTCAGCCCATGGCTGTAGAATGCCTGGGTTTTGTGCATGGGTCACATGTTCTTGGTTCTTTGTGTATCTCATAAATTTTCACTGAAAATTGGACAATTTAGTAATTCTGGGTTCTGAACTCTCCTTGTCCCAGGATTGGTTGTTAATTGACTTTTGTTTCCTGACTAACTCTGCAATTTATCTCCCCCCCACAGTCATTGATGGGTTCTTGGTGTGAAAGCTTACCTTCCTAATGTTCATACTCAGAGCTGCAGAGCTTAGTATGTAGCCAAGGATTGCTCAAAGATTGTATTTAAACGGGCTTCCATTCTCTGCCCACAGCTCTGTATGTGGTTGGTTAATGCATTGGGGTGAGAGGAGGCTTTTTAGAACGTAAAAGCAAAAAATGAAAACAAAGGAAAAAATATCAAAATTGATTAGGCTTTGTAAAAATTTAATAAATTCTTTGCGTTCGAAAAACAGAAACCAAATTACAAGTTAACTGGAACAGTAGTAACAGTTACAACAACACAAGATTATCCTTAATGACTAAGGAGCTCATTAAGGCATATACATTAAGATTAGTGGATAAATGAGAGTATGTGAACATTGTAAAATGGGAAATGTTGATGGTTGTGTTGGAATCAGTTCAAACTGCTGGAACAGTGCCACAGACTCCTTCCAGTTCTGGAGACTGGAAGTCTGAGATTAGGGTGCCAGCATGGATGGGGTTTTGAGTGACTTCCTGGTTGACAGAGGGCTGCCTTCCATCAAGTTTTCACATGGTGGAGAGACAGAGCCTGCCTCTTCCTCTCCTCATGTCTACTGCCTGAAGGCCCCACCTCCAGGTGCCACCACTCTGGGGTATTTCAGGATGCCCAGAACATGCAACCTGGGAGGACACAAACATTATAGCACTCTGGTGGTATGGTTAAGCTTATCATAAAAATTCTGATGACAACTTTTTATGTAACTGGTGAGCAGAGATTTAAAAAGAATTTTCAGCTCTGATAATGGTGGAAATGTAAATCCATACAATGCTTCTCAAAAGTAATGTGGCAACTATATATAGAATTCTGAAAACAGTCAAGCCCTGTAATCTACTAGTTCTATTTGGAATCCACCCCAGAGGAATTACCTAAAATATGTTCAATGATGTTTATGCAAAGGTGGTTTTATTTTTAAGGGTTGATTTATTTTAGAGAATGGGGACAGGGGAGAAGAGGGAGGAGTAAGAGGGGGGTTAGTCAGAGTCCCAAGCCGACTCCCTGCTGAGTGCAGAGCCCACTGCTGGGCTGGATCTCACGACTCTGAGATCATGACTCTGTGAGATCACAACCTGACCTGAAATCAAGAGCAGGCATTTAACTGACTTGAGCCCCCAGTACCCCTGTGCAAAGTGTTTTAATGGGAATTAATAGAATGATAAATGCAAGCAACCTAAATATGTAGCAACACAAGAATGATTAAGTAACTAGTGGCATATACATTGATAATCAATAAAAATGCACATGAATCTGTAAAAAATACTTGGAATACATGTTTAAGTACAGTAAGCAGAATATGAAACCATATAGATAACAGGATTTAATGATGTAGAACTGTTAACAGAAGGGTTCCAGAGAGAGTGGTTTCTCAGGAGTGGCAGACATCATCACTTGATAATGCCAGCCTCAGTGGCTTTGGAGGGCTGCTTTGGCATTGGGGCCAGGCTGTTGGAGACAAAAGCAGGGTGTCAGACTTGAGAGCAACAGTGGAAGAAGATGCAGATCCTGCAAATACAGAGTTGATTATTTTTTGTAACAGCCAGCCACCACTGTCAACTCTGTTTTCAAATGGGAAAACACATCAGTTTTCAGTGTCCTAGATCTGCACGTGATCAGGAGAGCCCTTGCTTTGGGTGGCAGAGCTTGGGGGTGCAGTCCTGTGTGTTGTGTCTGTGTGACACACAGACTGGGAGAAGCCCCTGGCTGCCTGCATGGGCCTTGAGGAGGTTTTCAGGGTTTTTCTGGAGCACACATAGAAACAATTGGGGCCTTAGGCATCCTTGAAGTCACTGTGCTGTTGTGTTTGCCAACAGGCATCCTATTTGAGGGTTAACCTGGGGAGAGCTACAGTCACGGGTGACAGGAACGTGTGATTAAAGGTAACACATTTGTGACGTGCCTGAGCTTGGTGGATTTTAGCAGTGAAAGCATATTAACTGCACCTGCAGGTTGGTAACCCCACTTTCCAGTGGAGCTCAGAGAAGGCACCTGTGTTGTAGAAGCTGGATGCCCCCAGAGAGAAGGGACGATCTGGAGTTTTTTTTGTTTTTGTTTTTGTTTTTTTTTTGGGGGGGGGGGATGAGAAGTTTCCTCAGTCATTCTTAGAGAAGGTTTCTTAAATATGTCCACCTGGGAAGACAGGTCCTCATGACCTCACATGTTCAGTGGTATTGGCTCATTTCTTGGGTTCTAGCAAACGCTTTTATTGAGGGTGGTATGCTGGTATTCTTCATCTTGGTAGATGAAGTGGTAGAGAGCTACTTCTTCCCATGCCAGGGGTCATGAAGAGGCAGGGTAGCTTTTGCCTTGGAAACATTGCAGTTACGATATGTAGGAATCATTAGTTTTAATAAATGTACCATTGTAGGTGTGCGCTTTTCATAAAATGCCGTAGCAACCCCCGTGGACCTTTACTGTGCTCCAGAGAGAGTGCGTCTCTTTTCTCTTGGCTCCTTGTATTGCCTGGAGCCTCTGCCTTCTGGGCCATGGGGAGACTGGAGATCGTTGGCCCAGCATCTTCGGCTGACGTAGCCCAGCACAGACCCCCAAGCCCTAGTGTGCTGCTTTTTTCTTTGCTTCACGATGAGCCACGCCCTTAACCAAGATTGCTTTTCAGTCCTTTCCCCATGACTGCTGGAGTTTTGTCAGGAGCAGCACCATGTAGAACTCCAGGTCTGGGATGGAAGGCTGCGGTTAGTGGTTTGTAAGATTTCTTCTACCTTACGTTGGGGGCTGATACTCTCCAGTGTCACAGTCTGTGAAGCCCGTCCCCCCTTCCCGCTTCCCCATACTAGCTTTTCAAAACAGACCCATAGACCGGTGCAGTCCCAGGCAGAGTCTGGGTCTGCCAGCACCCATGGCTGGCTTTTCACTCGTTCCAGTGTGGTCGCACATGTCTCTGTGTACTCAGGCCGGCTTCTGGCACTGACTTGTATCCCAGGCCACCTGGTGCTTTGGCTGGAACTGTTGCATAGTAAACCGTTAATATTTGGAAGAAATCTGTCCTAAGACCTTGTGAATCCCCAAATTTAGAAATACAGTAATAGAGCATCTTTCAAAAGGCACAGTAACATTAAACGTTGACATGGCCTCTCCAAACTCTCTTGAGAGTTGGTTACTAAGAACATACAGACACAAGCAAGTTCACTTCAGTCAGTCATTGCCAGTGCGAGTGGGTGGGGTTGTGCTTCTGTGTCCTGAGGGCTGAGGGTTGTGGGGCCAGGGGAAGGGGGTTTGGAATTGGGTCCTCCAGCAGCGAGGCCAGGCTCTTCCTTCCTCTCCTTTCCCAGGGGCTCACATCCTGTCCTAACATCTGGTTTTTGAAAATGTGAGTACAGTTGAATAGACTGGGTTGGGAGGAAACGGGCAGGGGTGATTTATTTCCTTGTGTATGGGGCCCCAATGTGGTGAGGGCGGAGGAGGGTGGTTATTTGCTACTGTCTTGTTACCGTCTCAGGGACATGCTCAAGACCAAACCAGGGTAAAGTTTTTATAAGTTGGTTTTTGTTTATGATGATTTTTCATCATAATTAAATCTCTAAGAAAATACTACATTTCTTCTGTAAATCAGTTATTTATTTTTAAAGGACTCAGTGACCTAAAATATGAAACCTACCAAAATTTGTGCGGTGAAAGTTGCAACTCTTTGGTAAAATCGGTGATACTAAGTGCTCCTTGAATCAAGGGTGGTGGTAATAAAGTGAGTTTCTATGTGCCTACAAGGTAATGAAGCCAGTGGAGCTTTGTTTTGCTTTGCTATAACGGCTGACAGTTCAGGGATTGTCTGTGTGGCTGGCCTGATGTCCTCCTGTGTGGCCCCATTGTTTGACTGGACGAGGCTCCACGCCTCATGCCTGAGGGGGAGCTGGTGCTGGCTGAGCCCTGCCACTCTTCACGGCTGGGGAGCACAGGCTGCTCTTGCTGTGAAACCTGCACACGTTCTCTGGGGCCAGCCTTTGTGTGATGGAGCTCTGCAGCCCGGCTGGGGAGTCACATGGGGTCCTGCAGCAGCCAGAGCGTGCACAAGTCCAGAAGGGGGAGACAGGTGCTGATGAGTTGGGGGGAGCTGGAGGGGGAGAAGGGGGTGGTGCGTGCGGCTCCTGGCATCAGCAGGACGGACTCAGCCAAGTCTGGTTGAGTGTTGGTGGAAAAACTAAGTGTAACTTGGATCGTTTGAATGGGAGGGTTAATACAACTTGTCTTTAGCACTTACTTGAAAAGCATGTTTGTGACTACTAGTTGAGATTAACCAGTTTAACTGCCTTAATGTAGCTTTTTGGTAGAGGATTCTTTGGCATTGTTTCTGGTACATTCTTACGGAAGGCTTTTATGTGTGCATACTATTATGCTTAATGCTGTGATGGAGGAAATGCCATTTTATCCTCCACTCATTCTACTGATGTTTTCTTGTACTTATTTCCTCTCATTTTATAAAAGGTGCATGGGTTTTCAAGCATGCTCTAAGCAGCACTGCTAATAGTTCGTAATATTTGTAACCGTAATATTTGTAACACCTGAAATCCGTTTAATCAAACATTGAAGACTTTCCATCTTCATCTGTGGCAGATTTAATTTTTTTTTTTCTGAGTTCAAGGATTATTATACTTGGCTTCATGTTACTTTTAAAGGATAAGATCCTGTTTAATGTATAATTTTCTGGTATAGTGGCTGGTGTCATAGTATGTTCTCTGTCCACCATTTCTTTGACATTTGTGTCCAGTACCATTTCTTCGAAGGGAGACATTGTAATCCTGGGACCAGCACCCAGATTTTCCCACAAAGGAATGAACTCCCGGAGCGGCCCCTCCGCCCTCTGGCTCGCTCCCCGACTCTGGCATGAATAGCCTCATTCAGGGGCGAAACCAGAGCTGTGTCACAGTGAAAGCGATGGATTCTCTTCATCTGAGATAGCGTAGTGTGTAAGTTTGCTTGTGAAGGACTGTGCTCTTCTCAGAGTACACAGAAAACACAGTGAGCAGACCAAGAATCCATGTTGTACCCGTGTTACTGATGTTGAAATATGAATTTAGCTTAACAGTTTTTCTTAAATGTTTAAGCATGCTTGTTTTAATGATCACACTGGGGAGAGGACGGAGTGTGTGTGTTTGTGTTTTGTACAACTCTGCGTGGTGGAGGATGGTTGATTTTTGGAGGACAAGTAGCACATCATAGTGCATGTTGTGGGTGTTTAGAAAATCTGTGGGGCATGGTCTTCTGGTTAAAGGCAGTGCTGGAAAGTGGTTGAGGAAGGTATTTGTGTTCCTTCTTTACTTTGGGACGCATGAGAGCCCAGATGCCTGTCCTCAGCCTGGCAACAAGAGGGAGCTGTGAGGGGCTGTGCACCATCAGATCTAGGTGCCCATGGCACATGCGGGCTCTGCTTATGAAACTTATGGAGGAAAAGACTGAAGCAGAGTGGGTGAGAGGAATAGTTTTGGTGAGGATGACCACACGTGGATGAGACACACGGCACTGCTACATGTAGAGCACCTCCCTGGGTGCTGGGGGTGTAGCGTGGGCTACTTTGATGGTGGTTCTGCGCCTGCCATTGCATCTGGGCCCCACCGGCTCTGCCTGTGGTTGTTGGTGCTGCCCCGCCCCAGGAGGGGCCTCTGCTCTTGGCCATTGCTGATGGAAAGAGGCTTATTTTTTAGTTTAGCTGGTTTGTACTTTTTATCTTTTTAGGAGCTGTAAATGGATTTTTACGGAATTTGCTGTACTAAAATAGGGTATCAGGAAACCTTTTAAGGTTGATTTATCACTGTTTCCTTAAACTAGTGGCTATTTAAGGGTTTTATACTGGTGGACTTTTAATTTTTAACAAATGCACATATGATGATCTGAAACCATTGTTCTCTAATGAAAATGATTTACATTTGCTAGGCTCAATCTAAAGAGTAAACCTGATTTTTTTAAATTGAAATATACTTTGCGTATGTTAGAACACTTGGATTTTAAGGGTACAGTTCAGTGAGTTGTGAAAAGTGTTTTTATAACAACTACTCAAATTACCGTATAGACCATGTGTTTCACTCTCAAAATTTAGGGCCCTTTCCCATTGTCACTCCATACCTATCTTCTGCTTTCTGCCCTCCTGGATTAGTTTTGCCTATTCTTGTACGTAACTATAGATGGGGCAGGCATGTCGTCATGTCCTTTCTGTGAATGGCTGGCTTTTTATGTACGACACAGTGTTAGAGATTGATCTGTGTGTGCCTGCTGTTGGGATTACCAGTGGTTCCTCCTTTGTATCTGAACAGACTGGGCATTACTTTTATGGCGATGGAATTCATCCTAACCTTGTTCTAGGTATTCCCTTTGTCGCCTGTGCTTGGTGGTAAGAAGTCAGTTGTGTGGCTGTAAGAATCCATTGCATGGGTTTTCAGAGTTAATAGGGATATTGAATGCATCGGTATTATGTAGAAGCAACATGAATTTGGGCAGTGATGAACTTCCTAAAGCTCCTAATAATAATAATGCTATTCATTGTTTGTTGTAGGTGCTACAGAATATTTTGGAAACAGAAAATGAATATTCTAAAGAACTTCAGACTGTGCTTTCAACCTATCTACGGCCTTTGCAGACCAGTGAGAAGTAAGTTGGATGATAAATTGTGTTAACGGCAACATGGTCAACACCTAGGCTGTTTGCTCAGGTTTTCCAAGAATAGAGGATGAAATGCTGGAGCAGAATCCGGTGTAACAATTTGTTTTAGATGCAAGGTTTTTTAGTAGGCGGAGCCTCTAATTGGGCATTGGGGTGGTAGAGGAGAGTGAAACTACGTGCTTTTACTATTATTTTTCTTGGTTCTAGGTTAAGTTCAGCGAACACTTCATATTTAATGGGAAATCTAGAAGAAATATGTTCTTTCCAGCAAACGCTTGTACAGTCTTTAGAAGAATGCACCAAGTAAGTAAGATACTAAAAATTTGCAAACTTCAGGTTAGTACAACTGGTATTTAAAGAAACAAATGTAATTTTAGAATTTACCTTTCTAATGGAAAAACTGCTATTTTGATTCTTTTTGGTGTATCAGCTTTTATAGTAAAAGTTGTGTATATGTCCAGTGTTTAATAGTCGGGGTCTTTGGGGTAGGGATCTCCTCTTTCTGTAGAGAAAGGAGAGGGGCTTGTCAGGAGTAGGAAATTTTAAGGTGTTGGGCGGGGGTGTAGGGGATATGAAGATGTTCTGAGTAGGAAGATGGTGTGCAGGTGGGCTATTTGTGCACGTGGTGGTGGCTCTCTACAAGTGGAGGGATCGTGAAGCACTATGTCTATAATGTGCTACTGTGATGTTTCGTGCTTGCTTTTGCCTTTTCCATGGGAGTTTTTGGGAAGTGAGGAGGTGTGTTCTCAATGATTGGCTGTGCCCTTGACTTGTGTGTGTGTGTGTGTGTGTGACTATTTTGTTCTTGGTTACCATCAGACCTACTGAAAGTATCCTGGGTATCCTAATGCACACAAAAACTTGCTAGGCAGTAGGCCCCCAGGTGATACTGGATGTTTATTTTACCTGTTGGACTTGATACGGGAAGGGGATACTTCTTATTTTTAAATTCTATTTCTGTACTCGAACGGAACCAGAAAACTTTTTCTCTTGGAATCTGGTTGGTCTCTGGTTTTTCCTTTCTGTAGCTTTTTTGTCTTTCTCAGTCTCGGAAGTGGTGAGGGCTGTTGGGCCCTCTGTGCCCCAGGCTGATGGCTGGCTATGCTCAAAGCAGGTTCAGGGTTTCCTCCAGGTACTTTATACCAGAAGGAAAGCTGAAGGACATAGGAAGTACTGGCTTTCAAACAAATTTACATTACGTTTCCTTTTGTGGCATTTTTGGTTTGTATAAAGTGGCATTAATTACAGGGTCATGAAAATAATCATTTGAAAATTACCTTCTTTTTGGTGAATGTAGCTCATTTGCCAGCAATGTTGGATCTTTGCAAGAGGCCAGCCTCAGCATGCACGAAGTGGTACATGCATAGTGGCTATGAACAACGTGGACTAAATAAATTAGTATTTTCATAGTACATTTGCAGCACCTCTTAGGAGCCTCCCCTCAGGCTTGTCCGTACTGCAGATGTATGGATGTGAAACCTGAAATCCAGGGCAGGCACCCAGCGGCTGAGAGTCCAAAATCTTGTCAGACTTCAGGCCTTGGCGTCGTCTCAGACTTCGATATGACTTAGGTATTGTTTCGGTGAAGTTCCTCAAGGGCACAGTGTGTTGGGGTTAGATACTGGGTTTTTCTGTGGTGGAACGGAAGATTTGAGACTTGGTTTTCTTATTAACCATTCCCCTTATCTTTTACCATGAATATTCTGAAAGTTGACAGATTGCTACAGAACTCAGGTGCGTAGTCCTAAGATTTACCCTCGACATCCCAGCAGTTTGGGTTGAACCAAACTCTGTGGTTCAACCCAAGAGGCCTTGGGGCCTCTTTGCTCAACGTGGCCCAGCCTTGGCCACCACTGGCCCCAGAGTGTAGAGAACTGTGTCCTTTCCTCCTCCAAATGCCAGCGTCTGCAGAATCTTCCTCTCTGGCCCTCTGTTGCCTTTAGACAGTTGGTTTTATCTTTTGTTCAAAGTTCGTGTACCTGCAGGAGAGTCCATTTGATAGGAATAATGTGGTTGTAACCCATGTGATAGAACTCAGCTCGAGGGCGTGGCCTCGAGCTTGGAGCCTGATGTGTCACCAAGGTAGGACCATTCATCCATCATCTCTTATTGTTCTGCTTCCATAGTTAGTGCTGACGTCTCCCTTTCGGTTCTAATGTCTGTTGGAGGCTCAGCAGCTGTCGTGGCCAGGCTTTGAGAAGGGAGGAAAGGGGTCTGTGGGTGGACTTGGTCCAGCTTTGTGCCTAAAAGGAAGGAGGGCTGTAGTGGTTTTGCTGTGCACCCATGCATACGTGTCTGTCTCTGTGCTGCTTCAGTAGCAGACCTCACCAGCCAAGTGATGACATTCATAATTCTCCTTTTATAGAAAACTGAAGGGTTCATGATCTCTGTCTCAACTGCCTGAACCCTCAGTTTGTGGGTCATGGCAGCCAGATACTGGAGAAGAGGAAGGTGGTCTGTGTGCTCCTTTACAGCAGAGGAGCTCTCGGGGTGGGGACTTCTCCCTGCTGGGTTGCTGCTCTGAGCACTTACATTCTGGCATTTGTATCTTTTGTTTTCATAGACACAGTATTCAAGGAGGTCTTTCAAATTTTCTGGGTTTGTTATTTGGCAATTTCCCTTCTGTCTATAAAATTCAGAATGATTTCCCTTGTGTTGCATGTCTCTAGGTTGCCAGAAGCTCAGCAGAGAGTTGGAGGATGCTTTTTAAATCTGATGCCACAAATGAAAACCTTATACCTTGCATATTGTGCCAACCACCCATCTGCAGTGAATGTTCTCACAGAGCACAGGTACGCTCCCTCAGACACTCTTACCTTTGGGGAAAGGACCCCTTGGGGTCTTCTGTGGGTCAGCTTGTTCTGGGCACATGTTACATGAGACACAGTGGTGATAGCCACTTGTTTGTTCGATGGTTGTTATGTTTTTAATCACCTCTTCAGCTGAGTGCCTGAGAAGCACTAGTAAGGGGCCTCTCAGGTGCTAAGTAGCATTTTTGGAGTAGAAACGGTTTTTGAGGTTTTCCTTCTGCTCGGAGCCCTTGGGACAGTGGATTGGAGATGCTGGTAGGATTCTGGAATGTAGCTGTGAAGTAAATCCAGGTTGTCAGAATCCTGTTTCTTTGGAGTTTGTGAACTGGAAGCACAGGGGGTAAAATTAGATTTTCTGTAAGAGGAACATGTTTCATTTAAAAGTAGGGCTGGGTATTATAGCTTAAAAGTTTAAATTGGAGATGGTAGCTTCAGCTTTTCAACCTGAGATAGAATTAAAACAAGTGACACAGAATGCACAGGTTTCCTGCTGGTTTGGTGAGAGCCTGTAATCCTGTCGCTGGTGAGTGCTGCTCAGTAGAGGGCAGGGGGTCCATGTCTGCTTCTGACAGAGGCACCACGTTTTACTGAGTGTGCTGGAAAAATTTTCACGGTTACTTTTTTAAAACAACAGTTAAAAATTTTTTCGAACCATAAATGAGAAAAATCCTTTTAGTAGCATTAAGAATAAGTTATAATTAAATATTTAAGGGTTTCACTTAAGACTTAAAAATTCTTGGTAAGCAAGCATGGCTGAGCTATTTATAAATTGAGCTGAGGCTCAAGTGTAGTGTCCCTCATACACTTGGCCGGTTGCTGGGGTTGCGGAGAGGGGGCCTCTGGCTCATTTTGACCTGGGTTGAGCCCCAACTGTGCCCTTGACTGGTGAGTCTGGGGTAAGTCCTCTGCTTCTCTGAAAGTGCTGATCAATGGGGTTGTTGTAAGCATTAAACAAAACGTGTGTGAGTGGACAGGGATTGAGTGGGTGTGGCAGGAGCTCCAGTGTGGATGTTTTTGGTGGTCTTCTCTGGCCCTCCCCCCACCCTGGGAGTCCCTGTGTGCTGATGTTGCTCAGCATGCTGAAATGCGGGGGTCTCTACATAAGAAAGCCTCTCCAGTCCTAAAATGAGGCAGCCTCTGCTGAGTGACAGAAGGAAAGGGAGGTCAGGATATATATGATGTCCACAGAAATGGAACCCAAAGGACCGCAGGCCCCCTCCTCTTAACTCTTCCTCCTCGCCTTTCTGGGAGGACGGCTGTGTTCACACATACCTTTCTAAAACTGTGAAGCGTGTGTCCCATCATGCTCTGCCATCTACTCCTGGACATTAGAATTTCCATAAAAGTTGAATGCAAGGATTACATTTGTATTTCTGAGAATTCTGCAGGATTCAGTGATGTAGCAAGGAGGGGTGGGAGATAGCAAATAGGATGTTAGGGTAAAATGGTCTTTTAAAATTTTCCTTCTCTTTCCCTTTTGGGGGTGGGGGTTAATCCTCTAGGATCAGACAGGAAGTGTAGAATGTGTGCAGTGGGCAGTTTGGGGGACTGATTCTAACTAGATATTTTTCCCCATGGAAGTGAGGATCTGTCATAAAGATGGCATTTATAGTGATTCAGACTGTTTACAAAAATGTTCAGACTATGAAGGGAGATCCTTGCATATTTGTGATGTTTATCCCCTCTTCTGTACTGTTACTTCAGTGATTGTGTCCTCGCTGAAATGTAAGTGGAATATTTTCCCCAAAATAACAGGGAAGAAATACAGACAAGTTTGAGTTGGGAAACCTCTGTGCCGCCTCCATGTAGCATGTCCGTGGGGTGGGTGGATTAGGTCCTGCTCTGGAAGGGTGAGCTATGAGAGAGGATGCTGTGCCGGCAGGCAGGTGCCAGCTGTGGCAGGATGCTCTGCCTGTGTGCCCTCCTGAGGTCCCTGGGCAGCCGGAGACCCCACCCTGCCCACTCGTCAGACCCTGCTCCCGAAGCGTAAGTTGGTGAATTGAGACAGGGTTGCAGTTGGCTGGTAGCCTCTGTTAACGTTTACCACGTTTTATTCTGGTATCTTAACCTGTAACCTTGTCCCAGCTTCCCTACATTTGTTGGAGTGTTAAAGCTGCCACGCCTATGGGTTGATTAACCCTATTTTTGTGCTTGAGTATACTTTTTAAGGATTGATTCAAGTGTACTGATTTGAAGTTTTAAAAGGCTTTATTTGCAATTGTGTTTAAATTCTGAATTTGAATCTTGGGAATGAACAGGATAGGACTGCCTGTTGTGTAGAATCAGAACCGAGAGACTCTTTTTGCATTTTCTTGATGGTAGACCTAGGTTCATGGCTGCCTATTTTGAATGAGTTATGTGTTTGATAGTCTGTAAAATGAGTTTTGTGTTTTCCCCAGCACTGTAATTGTTGCTTTTTGCTTGGCTATGTGGTGGTTCTCTGTATGAGTGTCCTTTTGTTGGAGCCCATGGTGTCATTTCAGTAACTATAGAGGAGACAAGCTGTATGAAGCTGCTAGCATAAGTAGAAATTAAGCTGAAAGAGCCTTTGTTTTATCAAAATAGCTGTAACCCAGCTGTTTTTTTTTGTACTAAATTTAAAACCGTAAAATGAAATATGATCGATAAAGACTGAACTGTGTGCATGTCCTGGCATTCTGAGATCATGGATATTAAAGGAAGTTACTTTTGTTTGCAGAAATGTCACTTGAAATTCTTAGTTTTAGGGTGTTTCTGGAGGGGGCAAGATGTAGAACTTGATTTGTTCTTTTTCTCTGCCATTACTACAGTTAGGAAATTTCATGTCCAGGAATATGAAAAATGACCATTGTAAATGGACGTTCCTGTGGTTTTTCTCATGGTAGGAAAGGTTCCTCGTGGATCATATTTGAGTCCCATAAAGTTTTGCTGCTATGGGACTGTGTTTAATCAGTTGTTCAGCACTTAGAGAAGTGGTAACTTATGCATTTCTCCTCCTTAAATCTGTCCTTTCACTCCACTGCTTTAGGGATACATAGGGTAGTTGGAAGAGATGGGCACTTGAGGAAGGTGTGAGGGGCAGGCACTGTGTGTGAGACACACAAAGGAGTACAGCACCAGTCGGAGAGGCCATACCAGCACTCGAGTCCATGGTGAGCTCCAGGGTCCTTCTCAGGTTCAGCTACCCTACTAGCAAGGAGGATGGGGGCCTCCCCCTGTGCATAGTAAGGACCACCTGCATGGCAGGCTTGGGTGATGTGCTGGGGATTATGTGCAGAAGCTTCTCAGATGCCCAGCAGAGTGCTTGTCTAAAATTGGATCATCCCTTTCCCTTCATCCTTCCCGATGCATTCTCTAGCCTGCAGCTTTCACTATTACAGCTGAGCAGAATGGAGTGGCTGGGAGAAAGTCTGCCTGGGAGCACTCCTCAGTTACCCACCTCCTCTCTGTGGAGAGAAGTTGATGTTGAAGAAAGAAAGCATAATGGTGATAAAATGTGTAACTCTGCAAACAGGTGCTCCCAGGTGCTGCTCCTGGTCCTTAGATTCCCCACAGCCTCATGGGTAGACATGAGACCGATGTGCGGTGATGTCGTGAAACACCCCTGTGCTGGGCTTCAGTAAGTGCAGTTGGGGTGTTGTCCAGAGAAAATCAGTCTCTGAAAGCACAAAGTTCGATACACAAGGGCGCACAGTGTCTTGTACACACACACTCATCCACCTGTATCACCACGCAGGGTTGAAATCATGAAGCTGGATTTGTACAGAAATGAGAAAATGTTGTGTGTGATAATATTTTATAACTAGGATTATTTGAAATCTTCTCTTTTTTTATGATTTGCTTTGGCTTTGATAATATTTCCAAAATGTGTGTATATATAAATTTATTTAAAAGGTTTAAGAAGCGTAGATGTTAGTGTAGATGGGTATGTAGGCAGGTGGGTGACAGGTACTGTGTTAACCATGTTAGTACTGTATCGTTTATATAGCCAGGCACGTGTTCTGGTTTCCAGCACAGTGCCCCTGACTTAACCGGGCCACCTAGTTTTTATAAGGCTGACTTCAGGTAGAAGTAGCTGCCTAAAGATGTGTGCTTGAGTGTAAGACTAGTTTCATGATGACCTCTTTGTCCTCAACCTGAAGTTTGAAACATTTTACTTCTGAGTTGGTTTAGTTAAGTGAACTGCTTTCCCGTGAATGTGTTTGCAATGGATGTGAGATCAGTCGCAGTTGGGTAAATATGCCAACCTCCATATTTGTCCTCACATTTCCATGTGAAGTCCTTTTAGTGGCACTGTAGGGAGAGGTTGTGCTCAGTACTTTTGAACAAGCAGTTTCAATGGGTATCCATTTTCATCAGGAGCTCTTAGAGTGGCTGGTGCTCCCAAGAAGCTTGGGCAGTGGGTAGGTGTAGCTGAGTGGGAGGTGGGGGTGCCAGAGTAGGGGAGGCAGTGGCTGGGTCCCTGAGGTTAGATCAGGTAACCTGCACTGAGGACTGATGTGCTCAGTTATTCTTCAGGATTTTCAGTTTTTGGCTTCACTTAGAGTTCTTCCCAGGGGGTGACCTGAATTAGTGTCTCCTCTTCCCCCAGCCTCTCTGTCCCTCATTACCCCATGCCTGGAATGCTATAAGGGCCAACCGTGAGGAACACAGGCGTGGTTCAGTTCCTAGCCTGGACCCTGAATGTCCACAGATGCAGAGGGTTGGTCCCTGGCATGAGTCCCAATGCGTCTATTGCTGCCCTGCCCTTCACTCCTGGCCTACCTCGGTCATTCCAGACACTGGCTGTTGAATCAGAGCACTCAGGCAGAGCTGGTGTGCAAGATAGTGGAGAACATGGCTAACTGTGGAAGTTAGATGAGAAATAGGCTGAAGGTGACAGAAGTGTGGAAAATATGCAGGCGTGGCTTTCAGCTTCTCTGATTTTGAATACTTCAAAATGCTTAGGTCCCCATCTGCAGATGTGGGTGCTGTTCTTTATATATTGTGAGGCTAAAGTGAAGTGATGTGACATTGCTTTTGAAATTTGAAAGCCTAAGTGGGTCAACTAGTTCATTGTGCCAACTCGGGCTTCTCCTCACACAGAGTACTTTAGGGCTGGTGGGTGTGCTGGTGGACACATAGAGTGTTACTGCAGCTCTGAAGCATCTTGTACCTTTTCCTCCCTCCCTCTACCTCAAGGTACCCAGATAATCAAAATCTGTTCTAGCCTGAAGAATGCTTGCTGAAATATGGACACTCTTGTGTGAACTAGACTTGCCGAAGTGGCCTTTTGTGAATAGAATGAGTGGGTTTGGTTATGCAAGGCTGTTGTTACTCATAGCCAGGGCAGTAATGGCATGAACCTTCTGGGGTTCTCCCCTTTGGTGTTTCAATGTAGCCAGTACCTGTTTGGCTCTAAGTGTAAAGTGGTAGACCCTGTTACATTTCACAACCTGGTGCTGCTGGTGGGGAGACTCGTCCACTGCTTCCATGCTTGCTCTAACTGCTGCGCCGTCTGCTCTTTCCACATGGCCACCGGCTGCTCAGCGAGCAGCTGGGAGAGTTCATGGAGGCCAGAGGTGCCAGCAGCCCAGGGATCCTGGTGCTGACCACCGGCCTCAGCAGACCGTTCATGCGCCTGGACAAGTACCCCACGCTGCTCAAGGAGCTGGAGAGACACATGGAGGTACTGTGTGCCGTGTGCCTGTCACTCAGAATCCATTAGCACCATCAGAAACTCTCAGTTCATTTCAGAGACCAGAACCAAGTACTTTGCAAGGGTTTTTGACTTGATGGATTTTCAAAACGATTTTGTGAAATAGCAGGTTTCCTCCTTAGCCCTATAAAAAACGTGTCCTTCATCTTCTCTGTCACCCACTGCTGCTGTTAGAAGATTTCCAAAAGCTGGAAAACATTCAGTTTAATTTTTCTTAAATGATTTTATTTATTCATGAGAGACATGGAGAGAGGCAGAGACACAGGCAGAGAAAGAAGCAGGCTCCATGCAGGGAGCCCGATGCGGGACTCGATCTTGGGATTCCAGGATCACGCCCTGGGCCGAAGGGAGGTGCCCAACCGCTGAGCCACCCGGGTGTCCCGATTCACTCCAATTTTAAGTAGCATTGAGGGTTCCCTGTTTAGGACCCTTATTTATGGGTAGGCAGTAACCTTTTCAGCAGTAACCGTGATAGAATCCATCCATTCCTGATCTGGGTTTGTCTTACTGTTGAGGAACAGGCTACAGGCCTGGCAGAGGCTTCTGTCCAGGGTGCTCTCTGGGTAAGAGTTGGTGAACCTTCCCTGTGAAGGGTACACCCCATGGCCTCCTGCCCTGCTGCCCACTGGAGCAGCAGAGGTCCTGTGGGAGGCCAGATGGGGGTCGGGGTGCAGGCTCCTGCCCTGGGCTTTTCCCCCCAAGTCCAGTGGCTCTGTCAGAATAAGAATGGCGCTTTCGTGCTAAGGAAAATAAGACCTGTTGTGGGTTGACAAGTATTGGGGAAGTTTCAAGCTAGTGTGTAGAGTACTTTTTGAAGAAGGAAAAAACTTTACGTTATAAGAGCTAATAGTGTTTCTTCTGTCAAAGGATTATCATCCAGATAGACAAGATATTCAGAAATCCATGACTGCCTTCAAAAATCTCTCAGTAAGTGATTATGTATTATGGCTTTGCCCTTCTGACATCATTATGACAAGGGAATGTAGAAAAATTTTAATCACCTAAGAAAGTCCAATGATAAATTGAGAGAATTTGGGTATACTAAAAAATAAACATAGTAGCTTATTTACCATGATGGTAAATTTCGCATGCTTTCCTGGGCTGCGTAGACCAGGAAAAATAAACTTGATGCTATAGTTACTTATAAAGGTCCTCCTGCAAGGGCAGGGTCTTTGGCGAGTTACGGGATGGAGTCCCGCTCTGTCCCCTTGCCACCATGTCCCCAGTGTTTCTGAAATGTGCCTGACTTACAGCACAGGCAGCACCTACTCTTGGTCCCTGCTTCTTTGCACTAGCAGAGACCCGTAACACTAGAAATACCTTCTTGTCCGGTCTGCATTTTTTCTTCTAAGAGCGGCAAGATCTGCTGTATCATTCTACAGTAATGTTTCTGACACCAAAGCTGCCATGCATTTTGCCCCTCTTAATTCTGTGTTCATGAGTTCATCGTATCCTCGTTCAACAGACCGACCACCTGTCTTAAACAAAGTAATATGGTCAGTACTTCAGGTTCTGGAAGCTTCTGTGTCTTCTAACAGTGGTTTCTGTGTCTCAGGCCCAGTGTCAAGAAGTACGGAAAAGGAAGGAACTGGAATTGCAGATACTGACGGAAGCCATCCGGAGCTGGGAGGGAGATGACATTACGACCCTGGGCAGCGTTGTTTACATGTCCCAGGTCATGGTTCAGTGCGCTGGAAGTGAGGTACACAGGGCCAGAGCGCTATGGCGAGGTGTTCCGCTCTGCAGCGTGGGTGGGAACAGAACAGAGTGGAGGGACAGGGTGGCTGCCGGACTGCTGGTGGTCCTGTTCTGGTCTCCAGATTGTTTTTCCTGAAACAATGGAGAATGTCTTGGGGAAAGATGGACTTGAGAACTGAACATAATTTGTATTAAGTATATAATTTGTTTTATAAATGCTTTCTCAGATGCCTCAGTGATAGTTAAGAATGTAAATACTTTAGAATGTTTATGCTTTTATGATCATGTTAATAAGAGATTTTAAAGGAGTGTCAGATTTATTCGGATTCCTGTATCCTAATTTGTTTTCTACCTTTTGTCCTTGTGTGAAATTAAAGTGGCTTCTGCTGTGTTAGTGAGGTGCAGCTCACGGTGGACCACTTGACCAGTTTATGTTGGCCAGGATGAGTGATGATCAACCTGTGTCAACCAAAAGGTGGTATCCACATAGGACCACTGTCAGAAGTTGTCTGCTATAGAGCAATCTGTATGTTCCCACCTGGCCTGGGCCTTCCTGCTGACACCGTCATTCTGGGAAGTCCATTCTACTTGTTTTGTCATCCCTCCTGGTTAGCAGTTGTGGAAATCCATTACCTGGTGGTTTTCATTTAAGGGAGAGATGAGAGCAGACTCTTGTATCACCACCCAAGGAAACCAGTTTGTTTTTCTGCACAGGAGTTCTGTTCACTGGCTCACCAAGCAAGCGTCTCTTTTTGAGTTTTGTCCTACCCTTGTGTGTGTCAAAACAAACCAAGAACAGTAGTTAACATGATCAAAATAGGCTAATGATCCATTTCCAACCATGAAACTCTTAGGACAGTAAGAAAGCCGAAACTAGTACCAGTTTGGGGATTGTAGGAAATCATGACTTTCTAGTTTACTCTTGACTGAGAAAGACCCAAGATATTTCTATGAACAGTCTTTTAATCATGTGCTTTTACTTTTGGGGAAATATTTCTTTAGTTTTTAAGCAGCGTTTTCTTTATAACGGGAGATCTGTGAACCTTAAGTAGGTGTGCTCAAACAGTGGTTCCAAGCTGCAACTGGAAAGATGGTGGTGGGTCACACAGGTTTCTTGATGGTGGTGTACCGCAGGGCCTGGGCTCCTAGGACTCCCCCGCTGCTTGTTGTGCACCCCCATGCATGGTGTGCAGGAAGTGCTGTCACACAAGTTGGAAGTGTACAACTGGTTTTCAAAGCCCGTTGCATGTGGCTGGCTCTGGAGGACTCTGCGGAGGACCCTGCTTCTGGAACCCTTCGCATTTGCAGGAAATGTGGAAATGGCCGCTCATGGAAAGGGCTCTGTGTTCCTTACGTTTCCGGGAATCTCTGTCCTTTGGTTGTGGTCTCTCTGGGGCTTTTTTTTTTTTTTTTTTAAATAAAAACCTTTTTGAAGCAAGTGATTTTTAATAGAAATGCTTGTAAGTCTTTCATGTAAACTAGGTGAGGTTTAATAACATGGCTGAAACAACACTGAATTGATGAATTGATGTATTGGGCTTTAAGGAAAGTGCCAGTAATTATTAATAGACCAAGGTTGATTTTTAGCATTATATCCTGCCATCCATCACCTTGAAAGGTCCACCTGTTCTCTATCACAACCCCCAAACTTATAAGGTTCTTCATTTTCTTTCAAACATAAAAAAAATTTAGACTAATTAAAAGGAGTTAATGGCAGAACTAAACTCCTTAACCAGATTTTTTTTTTTTTTAAGAAAGCTGCTACAGGGGCTACTTGTGCGTTTAAGATTATCATAAATTTTGTTTCCATTCACTTTAGCTGATAAAATTTGGTAGAAAAAAGGAAATATGGTACATATTTCCTATGATCTAATGTAAATACTTGTTCTCACATCTGTATCTTTTAAAAACAAGATGATTTGTTTGTTCTTTTACATTAGGAAAAGAACGAGAGATATCTTCTGCTCTTCCCAAATATTTTGCTAATGTTGTCTGCCAGTCCTAGGATGAGTGGTTTTATCTATCAGGTAAAATACATTTTAAATCTGTATTTTATTGTTACTATGGATCTGAGGATCTTTTCCAGGCACTTTTTGGATGTTTGGGTGTATGTGTCTCTATTTCCGCACTGTTCCTTAGTTGATCATGTACATGTAGGTCCTGTGTTTCTATGTGACTCTTCAGAGTCTCGAGTTAATCTGAGCAAAATCAAGAGGAGACCAGTGACATTGTAGGGCTGCCTTCTAAGGACGCCGGCTGCTCGAGCTGCAAAGCAGCCATGTTACCACCTGCAGTCCTGTCTGATTGCTGCCACTTTGCCCCGTGGTGTGGTGAGCTGGGCTGGTGGGAGTGCGTGGGCCCTAAGGCCCCAGAGGTGGCCTGGTGTTGCCTGAGACTGGCCAGGGTCGGGTGTCACAACTATTAGCAAGTCATCACTTAACCTTAGTTTTAGTCATTTCGCTGACACTTTGAGAAGATAAGTGAGCTGGTTTAAGAAGAAAATGTAAAGGGGGAGATGTTTTCTCTACAGAAATTTAAAATGAGCTATTAAGTAGCTTGTTTTCTCTGACTAGTAGGTACTTCTGGCAGGGCTTCAGTGCCTTTTTCTGTGTAGTCACAGGAGGTCAGGTGTCCCTGTAGCTCATCCCTAGGCCTGGCCAGTTGTCAGGTCCTGTTTCACAAGACTCACTACTCTCTGTGAGTTTCTTCAAACATACTCTATTGTCCTCCATCGTCTTGGACATGAACGTGGGTGAACCCTGAGTCCAAGATATCCATGGCATGTTTGTGCCTCCACACAGAGTTTTGCCACCCAGAGAGGATGAGTTGTCATACACTTGTTCCAAAAAGAGCACTTAAAATTGATGAAGGTGGTGTGTGTAGGTAAACCCTGAAAGACAGTGTCTCTTAATTTGTAAGTGTGCTGCTTAGCAGGCATCTGGGTGAATTGGCACCTACTCAGATTCCCCCAAACTGGCAGCTCTGCCTTATTAGGTGGCCCCAGTGAACACTAAGCTGAGTCCTTCCTGCCAACCTATTCTGGCTTCATGTCTTGTGCCCCAAGAGGCTGAGAATGGGACCTGCTCAGACCTGAGGGAGCAGAGGTTGCCGTTTAGAGCAGACTCAGTCCCCTAGCAATGAGAAGGGTGCCCATGCCACGTTTGCTCTGGGTGTTGGCATTGACGTGTTGCTGGGGGCTCATGCCCCCAATGGGACCCACTTTTCTGTTCAGTGCAGAGTGTCCTGGGAAGGGTGTCTAAGTGCTGTGACCCATGTGCTGTGTGTTGTCATTCCCCATTTCTGGCTTCGGAATGTAGCAAAGCATTCATTCCTTCCAGGAATGTGCTGTCCACTGATGTCGGTGCTAGGTTAAACCCAGCACTGCACCTGCATTTTCTGTAGCACTCCCAAAGCTCTCATTACACTTCTATGTGCCAGGATTCGTGGAGAGGAGCGTGCAGTGTACAGCCATTTTCAAGTATATCTGACCACAGAAATGGCAAGCACTGTTTAAGGTGCCACCTCGTGAACTTCCGGACAGGCTCTCTGCCTGCCTAGGCGGGGCCAGGAGACTGCCTTGTGTGCTGTGGGATGTCGGGCAGCACCTCTGATAGTCGAGAGTGCCCAGCCAGCCATGGCTCTGCTGGTGTTCGCTCTGGTGCCCCTGACCTTGCTGAGAGCTGCTGCTTTGGGAGCTGTGGAGTGGGTCTGCCTCCCTGACAAAGCACCAACAGACTTCTCATAAGGCCTCGGCCACCGTGTGTGGTGAGGAGTATATTTTGTTTTTTAGTCCAGTGCCATTGATGCTTCATTCGCCTCCCCATTCTGATGTCTGTCTGCTGACCTTTCCCATCCTGGTTCCCACCGTTCTCTGCATTCTCTGTGGTGCTCCATGTACCTGCTGACTTCTCTGGCGCACAACCAAGCGTGACTCCTGTATGAGTCCTTGTGCTCTCACTTCTCGTTTTGCTTTCTGATGGGAAACTCCCTCGGAATTTCTTTGTGAGGCAGATCAGTGCCTCCTTTCCTTATGGCATCTGAAATAACTACTGTGGACTCTAGTTTTTTGTCCTAAATAGGCCATGTTCTTGTGTCCTGATGTTTGTGTTTAGAAGAATGCATCACATGGAATTTGTTTCATTCTGGTTGCTGCTCTGTACCTTAATGCTGGCTCCATTTTTTTTTTACTATGATGTTATGATTTCTTATTTGACGTAGAGATTTTGTAATATACATGCATATGGCACAACCAAAGAGCTTTTTTGGTTTACACAATTCCTCTGCCATTTCTAAAATCATTTAATACTTATTTTGATAATGGTACTTTCTTTACTAGAAAAGCACTAATTGTTTTTTTTTTGTGGGGGGGGTCTTTTTTAGGGAAAGCTACCAACGACAGGAATGACAATCACAAAGCTTGAGGACAGTGAAAATCATAGAAATGCATTTGAAATATCAGGTGATAGGCACAGACTTTGTGGATGCTATCTGTCACGGTGATGAGAGGCAGCTTACCATTTGTGTGCATATTGTTGCTGGACTGTCCAGAGGGGCTGATGGTTAAGCGCTATTCATTTTTCCTCTGGGTGTGTATGTGCCTGTGTGTGCATTCTGTCTGCTTTCCCACTTCAGTGTGTTTCTTCTCGCTTCCAGGAAGCATGATTGAGCGGATCTTAGTGTCCTGCAACAACCAGCAGGACCTCCACGAGTGGGTGGACCATCTACAGAAGCAGACCAAGGTCACCTCTGTCGGCAACCCCACAATCAAGCCTCATTCTGTGCCGTCTCACACTGTAAGGGCTCCTCCCGTACTTCTGCCTCTACACCAGAGGGTCAGCCTTTGGTTGGGTTGTCAGTGAGTGAGCAAGTACTGTGAAGCATGAGCAGTATCTGCACCAGGAGTACAAAATACATGCTTAGATTTGCCTGCGGATACTGGCATGTCCGTGTGGCGCAGCTAATTGCCTCACAGTTCTTGCTCCTAAACTGTGCTGCCCTGCTCGCGGTTTGCTGGCACTCAGCTTAGAAGGGGTCTAGGAGCCCAACTCATGGGGATTTTCACTTAAAACATCAAGAGCCACCAATCCATTGATTCCCCCCCCCCCCGAGACTCTTAATCATTGTTTTGATTGTAAGAAATCTGTTTATCTTCTACTTAGAAGAACTCACCAGCTCTTTGACTTTTTATATTTTTAAACATTTCAGAGTATGTGAGCATGAAGTGTCTGTTTAAAACCTCTTTTTCAAAAAAATAAAATAAAACCTCTCTTTCCTGGTGTTTTATGCTTAAGATACTGATATCAAGTTGTCATAACCTCCCTCATCTTTCTCACACAATATTGAATTAGAACTCACAAGTGACCTGTGAGTGTACAGCATTTCTAGGTGGCAGGTTTTTCTCATATCCCTGTTAGATTGTCCTGATCTTTATTTGGACTTTGTACCGTGTGGTTCAGTTCTGCATTCATTATCCTTAGCATTCAAGTTTTTGCTCAGGAAGAGTGACAGTAATGTAACACTTTATTTATATATTTATTTTTAAAAAATATTTATTCACAAGAGACACAGGCAGAGAGACATAGGCACATGGACAAGCAGGCTCCCTCCAAGGAGCCCAACTCAGGACTTGATCCCAGGACCCCAGGATCATGATCTGAGCCAAAGGCAGACACTCACCCACTGAGCCACCCACGCACCTCTTAAGTTTTTTTTTTTTTTAATTAAAGATTTATATGAGAATGTGCATGTGTGTGAGTGGGGGGGAGGGGCAGAGGAGAGAGAATCCTTAAGCACACTCCCTGCTGAACATGGAGACCCATGCAGGGCTCAGTCCCAGGACCCTGACATGATGACCTGAGCTGAAATGAAGAGTCAGACACTAAACTGACTCAGCCACCCAGGCACCCTTGTAGCATAACATTCAAATCAGTTTTCTCTTACTTGGTTTCTCTTGACAGTTTGGAGGTTGGGACTACTTGTTTGTTTTAGCTAACATTTCATTTTGAATGGCTCTGCCATTTATAACTTCTCCATGCTTTAAAAAATACTAAAGATGCTTAGCTTACATGGAACTAAATTTATTCCAAAGATGCTGTATGTACATGTGTATGTGTTGAAGAAAAATGGAAGTGCTGCTTCAAATTGTCAGCAACACTTTTGAAACCAAACAATAGGATTTCATGCCAGGTAAAACTTTGTTCTCTGAACCCTGGCAGTGTTCTCACATACAAGGCTTTTGAAATGTTTATTCTTTTTAGGGCAGTTTCCTCTTTCAGGTATCCTGTATTATCCCTGTGATCTAGCTGTGTCCAGCTTGAATATTCTCATTTCAGCATAGACCATTATCTTTTAACAACTTTAAGGAGAAATAAGTCCAGGTATTACTTACTTTGATGTTATTGCTGGAAGAGATCTTCATCATTTTCTCCTTTTGTAGTTTCAAAACTACATAGTTTCTCTTATGTAGTTTCAAAAAATTGTTATGTAGTGGCTGTATAGCATGTTACAGGACATGCACGTACACACGCACAAACACGTGTACAACCAGCACGGGTCTGTGGGTGCTGCAGAAAGTTTCTTGCTCTTGCCCTGGAGTGCTGTGGCATCAGCCAGTGCCAGGCTGCTCATTAAGCATGTGTTTCAAATAGGCAGTTCTTTTGAATGATGATCTCACCCTGATTTCCAGCAGAGAACACTTCGCTCTTTCATTAAGCATGCCTTATTGGTTTGGGTAATTTGAGGTCATTGCTTGATTTTGAGTATTTTTTTATTGAACTTTTTTGCATTTAATTGTCAGTGTGCTGGAATATTTTTGGGTTTTCCAGGAATATAAACCCCATCATGTTTCTGAGAAACTAGATTTAATTTTATTTTGATTAAAGCTGGTTTTTCTGTGAAAATAACTTGTTTTATTTACCTTAGGGATTGGCAAAATTTTTCTGTAAAGAAACCAAGTATTTTCAGCTTTACAGGCAATCTGGTTTTTGTTGCAATTGTGCTTTTGTTTTACAGCCATCAACAGGAATGGGCCTGGCTGTGTCTTGTGAAAACTTTTTAAATGAAAACAGGCATGTGGCCCTAGTTTTGCCCATTCCTTAATCACCAGCCGTAAATGCATGCATAGGGAGAATTACCCTCCCCCATAATTACATTCCTAGTACAAGGAATTCCTGTTCTTTTACATAATTCTGATCTATGCTAAATGGAACACCTTTCTGTAAATGCTACTCCATGGCAAATAAAGGTGGTGGTGGGGTGCCTGGATCTGGACCTCCGCATTCTATGCCCCCAAGCTGGCCTGACACACAGTAGTTGGGTGCCTCAGAAGCTGACTGCTTGGGGTTAGAGATGAAAGAAATGACAACAGCTTGGTAGTATTCTAGAAATGGGCAGAACCTCATGGTTGAGGGACCTCTGGTGGCAGCTGTTACATATTGATCTCTTTCAATCTTCCCCTCACAGCTCCCTTCCCATCCGATCGCCCCATCCAGCAAGCATGCAGACAGCAAGCCGGTGCCCCTGACACCTGCCTACCACACGCTGCCCCACCCCTCCCATCACGGCACTCCCCACACCACCATCAACTGGGGGCCCCTGGAGCCTCCAAAGACCCCCAAGCCATGGAGCCTGAGCTGCCTGCGACCTGCACCACCCCTGCGGCCCTCGGCGGCTCTCTGCTACAAGGAGGTGAGGTCTGAGCACCAGCGAGTGTGAAGTTGACGTCTTGGCGTGTCAGGTTGGCTATTCCGTGCCTCATTCTAGAGAATTCAGAAATACAGAAAATTCTATATTTCTATCTGCAGTTCTTTGACTTAAAAATACAAACCTGGTTCAGAACTGTGAAGGTCTGCCTTGGTGGTTCTTCCCTTTCTCCTTTGGGTGGCATTAGCTCCTCTGTGCCCTTTGCAGATGAGCCTTGCTGCCTGCTACCTGGAGCCTGATGCAGAGGGCTTCCCTGGACCTGGCCTCTGGGAACCTTGGATGTACTTTGCATGTCTAGTTCATGTTGGGTGTGGCCTAGGCTTTCTGACCCTTTTCCAGGCATGAGTGAAGGCCCACCTGGAACCCTGCATTGGTCACGAGTAGCTGTTTGAGTGGAAGACCACATGCGTGAATGAAGGTGGAAGAGTGGGGCTCTCTGACTCTGTTGGAGATCCAAGTCTTCTGCTCCTGAAGCTGTCCTGCATGGTCACACCAGATGCTTATGCTGAACCAACGTGCAGGAAAGGAAGTACCTCGAGAAATACGGTGTGAGAAATATTTGCACTTGAGGAAGGCCATAACTCAAGTCCTGGGCGTAGGTCTGAGTGTGATTTCACATGGACAGCCTGAGTGCCAGCCCTGAGTGTGGGGTGTGGGGTGGCATGTCCTGGTACACCTCTCCAGGTCCATTTGAGGTAGCATCTGCCTGAGGCCCTGGACCCTCCACCTTGCTAACAGCCCTCAATGATTTATGACCCACAGAAGTATTATATAGATTATAATTTGCCTTCTACATGTTTTTGTTACTGAATTTTGCTGTTAGGACCTTTCTTGCTGGTCATCACATGCCCAAGTCCTAGGTTTCTTTGCCACGGGCACTTAACATGGTGGATGTTGGTGTCTGTTACTAATTTAGCCGGTGTGGATCTCCCTGCTGGGAGGTCAAGGGTGGGCTGAGAAGAGGAGGTACCCAGGCATCTGGTTCTGCAGGACCAGGGTTGGGATCTGTAACAGTGGCCACGTGTCACTGAGTACCTCTGAACGATTAGTAGAGGTTCTCTTACAGAGTGTGCACGTGGGTCCATGGGCTGGCATGCAGCCTATGTGTGCATGCTGTGTTACCCAGGGCTCTGTCTCTGTTCGTTTTGAAGTGTGGAAGCCATACAACATGTGCTGTGTTTACTTCTTTGGAAACAGGGTTTTTTTTTTTTTTTCTTTTTAAAGATTTATTTATTCATGAGAGACACAGAGAGAAAGAGGCAGAGACATAGGCAGAGGGAGAAGCAGGCTCCTCGTGGGGAGCCCGATGTGGGACTCGATCCCGGGACTCCAGGGTCACGCCCTGGGCTGAAGGGGGCGCTAAACCGCTGAGCCACCTGGGCTGCCCTGGAAACAGGTTTCTGCTGCATTTTTAAGAGCCCATACAGTTTAGCAGAGGAGATCTTGGAAGAGCTACCTTTAAAAACCAAACTGTGTCCCTTCTATGCTCTCAGTCTGTTCCCTCCCGTAGCCCACGTTGGTGTCACAGCTTAAGATTCACAGATAGCTTGTATGCCTTGGGTGATGCAGAAGTGAGACCTTCTCAGTGTTGAGTACACGCTTGGCAGCTGGCGCCTGGCCTGCCTGGGTGGACTGTAGCCTGCTCTGTGTATCTCCAACTGCTGTGTGGTCTTTGGTAGCTGTATTTCAGGGGGAGGGGCAGACCATTGCATTATGACTTAGGCATGAGCTGGCATGTGCACACCAGGGTTAGAGCCAGTGCTCTGTCGTCTGCATGCCTCTTCCCTCAAGGCCCATGGGCAGATCTCTTCCCTTTCCTCCTTTCTTGAGGCCTCCAGTCGTTGCCGGAAGGAATTGTTTTTGCCTTTCCTCTAAAAATAGCCTTAGTTTTCCGGGTCTTTCTCTGGTTCTCTACAACAGATGGGTCTACTCCAGAATTAGCAGCATGTATGCATCTCTGCCTGTGTCAGCCAGCCATCCCCTCTCCTCTCCAGATGATGCCGGTCTGCTGTGAGCCTGCAACACCTCTGTGGTGTGTTGTCACAGTGCTGACAGGTCCCAGTGACACAGGGGTTTCCATCAGAGCCTGAGCCCTATTGATTTTATATGAATGCTCAGCAGCTGGCCAAGAACTCCCAGTACTAGTAAAGTAGGGAGCTCTTCACTGTGAGTGGCTGTAGTTGCTTCCTATTTCATGCCGTCACCGACTCAACCACACACCAGGAAAAGTTACTGCCTTTGGAATGTCAGCACTTTTTCCTCTTTTTTTCTCTCTAGGATCTTAGTAAGAGTCCCAAGACCATGAAAAAGTTGCTACCTAAGCGCAAGCCTGAGCGGAAGCCTTCAGATGAAGAGTTTGCACTGCGGAAAAGTAAGTAATACACTGCACGTGTGGCAGAGGACACGGGCCCATCTTGTGCATAGCACTCATGGAATAGGGGGCTGGTGGCTTTCTAGAGGCTTCAGCTGTGGGGTTTGAGTCTTGACATCTTGTTTAAAGAACATTGAGGAGTGAGAGCAGTGAAGCCTTTCGGCATTGACGCGCACAAGCAGGAAAGCTGCCTAGCAATGCCATGTGTGCATGTGCGCTTGATGGAACTGCTTGTGCGCTCTGGGCCTCTCTGATCCCTTGTCCTGGGAATCCAAGCCAGGTGTGTAGGGTGGACCTGGGGCTGCCTGCTCTTTCTAGCCCTTCCTTGCCCTGTGGTCTCCACGTGTCTGGGGAACACCTGCTTTGTGGCCACAGTCCTCGTTTCTCCCTCTGTGTTTGTACTACTCTCACTGCCTAGCTGTAAACTTGTGAAATGCTGGGAGTGGTGCTGGATTCAACACTTGACCTCCCAGACAGCCTGGCTCACGGGAGATGCTCAGTTGATCGTGCGAGCCAGTAGAGCTATTTTGAGATGCCACTGGAGAGAGTAAGTGTGCACAAATGCCCACCCACTTCTTCCCACTGCCAGTCTGGTTTTCTGGTGTGACGGGCAGAAGGGGTTCCATGGGCACAGATGGCTGTGGGACTGTCTGGCACAGCAGGAGGACTTGAGGCTCAATAGGGAAACGGCCCAGACAGTGGGAACCTCTGTCTCCTTGGCCCCCTGCATCCCCTTACTCCCCACGTGCCTAGGACCTGTCACAGGTCCTGACTTTGTGGAGCATTGCTCTTCTTTTTTGCCATATTTATCTGGGACCCTCCAGGGATTTGTTTATAAAAAAAAAACAACTCATGGAGAGACATTTCTAGTCAGAACATGAGTGTGGCTAATGTCGCCCCAAGGAAGCGGACTGCTTGGTTCGGGGGCTCTGCAGGATCCCCAGAGCCCAGGCAGCCCACACATGGGCCTGCTCTACCAGTTGTTCCAGGACGATAAGCTGGAAGTGGCAGATGCAGTGAATGGCCTAGGGCGCTCACAGTTTTCCGCCCCCTGCCGTGTACTGCAGTGGGCACTGTGTTGTTTGCCATCATGGTGGTCGTCATCCTCCTGATCCTGAGCATGGGCCACGTGCCCAGGGCACCTGGTGAAAGGGGTCAGGAGAGCCCTGCCTTGGGGGCTCTAGAGCCGGTGCCTGGAAACTAGCTCTCTCACAGTCACCCACTGGGCTGTTTCCTCCATCTGCGCAAGGTGTTTATTTGAATGACAACCACTCCCCCTACCTTCTGGCCGCCCTTTCTAAAATGGCCCCAGCATCCCTCCCTCCTCTACTCTTTGCACAGCACACTGTTGACCTGTTTAGTCTCCTGTTTCTACTGAAAGGTATCTCTGTGGATGGAGCAAGGAGCCCCTGGGGCTCATGCAGGAGGTGGTGGGGTGGTGGTGAGAGAGGACCCTCAAAGGTGCCTTGAGCAGTTGGGCAGTTGCAGTCCTGCTGTCAACAGAGAGGGTGCTGGGCCTGGGTTTGAACAGGATCATGGATTTCTGTATTGAGAGCAGGTGAGCAGCAGTGGGAGTAGGGAGGGCAGGTAGGCAAACTGAGCGAGGTGACCAGGTGATGATGATGGTGTAGTCATCATGGACAGAGTTCAGATTTTTTTGAAGAGGGAGTCTGCAGCTGTGGTTTCTCAACTGGGGGTGTCTTTGCACCCCTGGAGATACTAACATCTTGAGGCCTTTCTGGTTACCACAATTGGGTGTGGGTATTGCTGCCTTATAGTGGGTAGAGTCTAGGGATGCTGCTAAATGTCCTAGAGCACACAGGATGACCCCCCAGCACAGTCGTGCCAGGGCTGGGAAGGATTCCTGCAGGAGGAATCACAGGCCCTGGCAGGTGGTGAGAATTCAGGACTGCTCAAGCCATGAGATGGACTGTGAAGAGGAAGACAGAGTCTGGGTCTTAGGAGGTGAGGCGCCAGCAGAGGGAATGTGGAGAGACTGGGAGATTGAAAGGAGAGCCAGGGTTTCCATGTGGATTAGAGGAGAGATGTGAGCTGTGTGACATGGTATAGTCCCATGGTATTTTCCCGAGTTATTTTAGTCTTGCTTACGTTCAGAATCAATAGCCTTTGCCATGTAGGAAATGTGAGGAAAGGAGGATCACCATAGACTTAATGCTATGTCCTGCAGAGGCCGGTGAGTGTGCTTTCTTTGGGCGTACCAATCCACATATGGCGTAGCCATCTGATCCTATCGTCTGGACAGGTTGTCACCTGCAAAGGTCATTGTCCTCTGGGCAGAGGTGGAATGACGTGCCTGTGAGGTTGCCATTCAGCAGGTCCTGAAGTAAAATGAGGAAGGCCCTCTCTTAGTCCTGAGGGAAGAGCCCATCATGAAACGATGGGCTCCATTCAGTGACATTTAAGTCCCTTTCTCCATAGCTCTTAAACTCTTGGTCCTGAGATTTGTATTTTCTTTTTAAAAAAATTTTTGGTGTAGTTGACACACGTTGTTCCGTGAGTTCCAGGCCATAAGTCTGTATGCTATGCGATGCGTAACACCAGTGCAGCTCCCATCTGTGACCATACAGCGCCAACACGCCATTGACTGTATTCCCCATGCTGTGCCTTCCATCCCCACGACTGACTCCTTGACTGGATGTTTGGCACCTCCTATTCCTCATCTTGGTTACTCCTCAGGCCATCAGTTCTCTGTTACAGGTCTAACGGTGCTTTTTTTTAAATTTCTTTGTTTTTACTTTAGATTCCACATGAGTGAAATCATGGTATTTATCTTCCTTAGTCTGATGTATGTCTCTTGGCCCAATATTCTTTGTCCATCCATGTTGTCACAAATGGCACGATCTCATCTTTCTTATGCATGCGTCATATTCCTGTGTGTGTGTGTGTGTGTGTGTGGTGTGTGTGTGTACACATCTTCCTTATCCATTCATCTGTTGGTGGGCACTTGGGTTGGTTGTGTCCATGACTTGGCTCTTGTAGATAATGCTGCAGTAAACATAGGGCTACCTATATCTTTTCAAGTTAATGTTTTTGTTTTCTTTGGGTAAATATCCAGTAGTGGAATTACTGAATCATATGGTATCTTTGAGATAAAGTGGGAGATACCATAATTCCAGATTTCAAGTTATGCTATAAAGCTGGTTCTAATTGAAATAGGTACAAAAATATACATACGTCAGTGGAACAGAATAGAATGCCGAAATAAACCCATACTTATATGGTCATTCCAAGACAAAGGAGGAAAGAATATACGATGGGGAAAAGAACAGTCTCTTCAAACAGTGGTGTTGGGAAAACTGGACCACTTTTTTACATCATACACAGAAATCAACTCAAAGTGGATTATAAAGACCTAAATTTGAGATATGAAACCATAAAAATCCCAGAAGTCATTGATGTTATATTTTTTAGTAATGTCTGCCTTGCCTTATATCATATCTTACTATCATAAATTGTTGAGGCTTTATATAGCTTATAAATATTTGAGGTTTCCATACTTTTACATTTTTATTAGAGTAGGTGAGCCTTTTAAAATAAATACCCAAAAGTGATATCTTAGAAAATATAAAAGAATATAGAAAACTTAATAAAACAGAAAAGAGGAATAGTTCAACCATAGGGTCATGTGAAGTATGCTGGGTGTGAGGTTCTGAATCCGGGACTGATATCACTAGATGTTGTTAGTCTGGAAGAGTCTATCCTTCTGCATACCTGTAGTCTGAGCACGAGAAACCAGTGTCTGGAGTAATCCGTAATTGGGGAGCTCTGGTTTAGCACCTTCAAGGTTGAGGTTGTGCTTTTTTTTTCATCCTAGATAAATTCTTGAGTGCAGACTGGAGGGTCAGAGGAAATACTCTTTCCAGAGCTTTCCAGGGTCCTACCTGTCTTCATGCTATCAGCTGTGGGTGGCACTGGGGATTGTCCGACTTGGTATTTTTGTTAGGCTGGTGTGTGAAAACCTGATGCTTTGTTCTGTTACTTCTTAGCGAGAATAAACCTCTTATGGTGTTCTTGTGTGAGTTGCTTGTTCCTGGCCCATTCTTCAATTCCAGCATGGGAGGACACTGTTCCTTATGGGCCCAGGAAGACTGCTTTTATATACATATTTAGGGTACTAACCTTTTTGCTAGATATGTTGTGCATAAATAGTACTTTAAAAAATAGAACTGCTTTGTAAATATTGGAAAGTCCTTATCTGAGAAGAAAATAGAGAAATTGTTTTTTACTTTGTGACCTGTTGTACAAGTCAACTTTTAGCTTGATTGTGGCGTGTCATATCTTGACAGGCACAGCTGCTTTGGAAGAAGACGCACAGATTCTGAAAGTCATTGAAGCTTACTGTACAAGCGCCAAAACGCGGCAAACCCTCAACTCAAGTAAGTTTCACAGTTGCGGACTAGGAACTGCAGTGCCTCACTGGGGTTAGAGTCGCCATCAGGAGGGGCCGGTGCTGGGCCCCAAATGCAACCCGTGGGCATGGCGGAGCAGTCCTCATTGAGGGACACTTGGCTGGCCAGCCTGGCGTCCTAAGTCACTGCAGAGGGGCTGACCTGCCAGTAAGAGAATGGAATTCTACACACTGTCCAGTTGGGAAACTTTACGTAGGAGATGCTGCCAGAGTTTAAAAGCTTTCTTCTATTTAGAGAAGATGTGCTCAGAAGACAGAAGATTGGTTCAGTTATTTTTAAGCTATTTAAAACTATTGGTTTGGTTAGTGGGGTCTTGTTTTCTTAGAATTGTAAAAAATAACCCAGAGCAAGGCTTTTTTAGCCCCCATTCCTCCCCCTCTTTTAAATGATGCATTTAGAAATTTTCGGAAGTAGACCCCAACTAATTTATTTGGTAGATTGCAGCACCATTGAATTTTCCTTTATCTTTATACATAAAGTCTTACTTAGTAAGAAAATCTTAATCTGTTTTGACGGAAAAAAAGTGGGCTCTTCTTGTTTGCAACCTCCCAGCATTTGAAGATGGGGCAGATGCAGGGGTGTGTGTGGTTTGTTTAGAAGAAAGGGCTGATTTACTCTCTCTTCTCACTGGAGCCAGGGCCATGGGCACCACATGGGGTCCTGCACTGTCATTTCTAGGTGGGCTTTCTTGGGTCTGTTCTTGTTTTGTTCGAGAACTGGATCTCTGTATTCTGGCATAGAAACTTGTTTCTGTTGGATTTTGTGTTTTGGATTCCCTTTCCACCCTGACTTTGGGCACATTGCTGATCACTGCTTCATTCCCACCACCTTTTCTGTGGCAGTTCAAATCTGCATCCTGGCCAGTGTCAAGACTGATTCTGGAAAAAAGGACAGGTGGGAAAGGGAATTTTTACGTGCTTTAGCTTTTGTTAAAAATGGCGACAGTTTAAAAAGGTAGGGCTGGCAGGATCAAACTCCAGGCACAGTCTGCAGAGACTTCTCTGTGGCCATATTTTAAATGTCCGATCTGCGCCATTGAAATTCTTGTTTATACTTGATACTTGCCCTGGTGAGAATGCTTATTCATAGTAACTGGTCAGCAGAATGGGGGAGGCATAGAAAGGCCTGAAGGTTGGGTATACGTAAAGCCAAACAATCATTTGTAAATACAGCCTATTTTGTCTTTTGAGATACTGGTTTTCTTAGATTTGATAAGAAATGTGTTTTAAGTAGTAGGCTATGTAAAACGTGGCCATAGTGTTTGGGTTTTGAGTTTGAGATTTTAAAGAATTCTCTCAACTTGAATTACTTAAAATTTTAACCTGGTAGTGTCAGGTAAACAGACCGGGTAATGTGAACTTTGTATGTATGTCTGTGAGAGTCTCATTTGTTCATCTGGGAGACCGTGCCCCTTGCCTGTGGCCTCGTTGCTTTGGCTGCCTGGAAGTGATGGCCTGTAGATTGTGTACGTTATTTGTCCTCTGTATTACGTGTTTCCATTTCTCCTGTGTAAGAAGAGCATTGCATGATATGTGGATTTTTGTTTTCAGCTGATAGTCTGGGGCCTTGTGTATAATCCCAGGTGACTGTAACTCAGGGAGTCTTGGGACCAGATAGGATGAGGGGAAAATGATCTTTGATGCTGGAAAGGTAGTGTGGGGTTACAATGGAGGTAGCTCTTTTCATATTAAATGCTTAGTAAAAACAGGATAATACACTTGACCTTAAAATTCACCTCCTGTCAGCGTATGTTTGGATGCCAAGATGTTACAAGCCAGACATCTTTGGTATCAATTTCTGTCTTAAGAAGTAGTGATCTTCATAGAGTCCAGGGATTTAATTGGAGGAATCCAAACTGGCCCACTTCTGCTTGTTCTGGTTTGGGAATGGAATGAATTTGGAGTGGACGCAGGACTAGGATGGCCAGCGGTTGCCGTGGTGTGCATTGTGCGTCACGCAGTGTCCCTGCATGCCTCCCTCACGGCTGCCTGGCCAACACCCTTGCTCCCTGTGGCTGACTCCTCTCGGGCTGCTTTCTCTTCTCCTGTCTGTGCCGATTGTCCTGTCGCCCTCCTGTGAACTCAGTGGCTCTTGGCTTATCGTGTCTCTTGTCCTGCCGGTAAAAGGGTCTGCATCAGGGCTGGGAATGTGGGAACAGGCATCCCACTTTTTCTGTTGCCCTGGCTGAGCTCTGGGGAGCACTGCACTCTGAGTGTGGTGCAGCTGCGAGGGGGGCCCCTTTCTCTGCTCTGAAATGTTTACGGTGCTGGTGGTTTAGATAAGGTAAGTTTAGACCCCACCATTAAGATAACTTCTGGGGACTTACAGACTGGCAACGGGAGAGCTTCCTCTGGGACTCTCCTGCTTCCATATGTCCATATAAAGAACACTTTCTACTGAAATGCATAAATGGCTCCTTTTACAAGTGTCCTAAACGAGACTCCTGGTTCATAGAGTGGAATAGAATTACTTGTGAAATGTCTATACAAGTATCCGTGGACATGGGCTTATGTAAGGGACAGTTTGGGAACAATATTATGACTGCAGTTTATTGAAATCCAGTTTTACTCTGCGGGTTGTGCTATTAAAACCCACCGTAAATAAGGAGAAATGAACATTGTTGCCAGTTTTTAACAATATTTTCTCTCTTCCTTCTCTTCCCATCACCTTTTGCTTTTGTTTCCATGTTTTTGGTTGTGGCTCTTCCTGTCCGTCCCCTCCCACCTCTGCCTGTCACTCCATCCGTCCCCGTCGTAGCATGGCAAGGCACTGACCTGATGCATAATCACGTCTTGGCCGACGACGACCAATCAAGTCTAGACTCCTTGGGTCGTCGCAGTAGCCTGTCCCGTCTGGAGCCTTCAGACCTCTCGGAAGACTCTGACTATGACAGTATATGGACAGCCCATAGTTACAGAATGGGTTCTACATCTCGTAAGAGCTGTTGCTCATATATCTCTCACCAGAACTAATGCACTTCTGAGCTTTTCTTAACAAATGCTTGTTGTATCGCAGCCTGCTTTTCTTAGATGTTTTCTTGCTGTTCCTTGTCTTTTATGTGATATTTTAACAACTTTTGAGAGCGTTGCTGATACTTCCCGTTGTACTTTGTGGAGGCCCACTGGCCAGTTCTACAGTCCATGCGAGCTGCCGCAGTGGAAGGAGACGGTGCGCTCGTGGGGCCGCGCCCCAGGGTCCTTTCCTACGTGGGTGGCGGTGGCTCTCCAGCTCTGGGTTCCCGTTCTCACTGTAGCACCCATCTCATTTCTTTTTGGATACAGCTGTGTGAACACTTTTATATTTTATACTGAGACATATAGGTTTGTGATCTAAGTGCCAGCACCATGGAGGAGACTGGCCTGATTAGGGATCTAAATGTTGTATGTTCAGTGGACCCACTGATCACTGAGTTGAAGACAGGGGCAAAGGAAACATGCTATAGAAGGACAGAGTCCAGTTCAGACAGCTGTGCTCTGAGGGCTCCTCAGGGTGCTTTGTAGCCATGGAGAGCCATGTGTGGGTGTGGCTAGCATGGGCTCTGGGCCATGGCAGGAGAATCTGCTCTTATCAGGGTGCCACAGACAGCCAACCCATCTCCCCATTTGCCCATGGGGTGGGGGTTCTCTGAGAGCTTACTGGTTACTGTCAGAGCTCAGACCCTTCCCCACAGCATCATACCAAACACTCCTTATTTGGAGCAATTGCTCTTCAATGGTGCTTAGCACGCCCGTGCCACTCCACTGAAGATTCGGTCCAAACTCGGAAGCACTCAGCCTCTGAAGGTGTACGTGAGACTCTGTTCAGAGCCAGGTGAGTGCTTGGCTTCAGTCCCAGCCTGGCTGCACCCCGACATCCCTGTCACGCTGCCTGTGATGGACACATGGTTTGTTTTCAGCAGCTTGCTGCAGTGAAACTCTGTTTACAGCAACCCATCATATGTAACCCTCATTCCTCATTGTCACGGGAACACCTGAGTCCATTGAAGACCTCAGTTACTATATAACTCACTTAATAAGAAAATCTCAGATGGAGAGGGGTGCCCCCACATCTCTGGAATTTGTTGTAAGGAGATTTCACTGGCCTCACTCAGATGAATTTCTGCTTCAGAAAGAACTGAATGTGACCTGTTACATTCAGTTGTAGCACCCAGACCCACATCTAGTCATTGTCTTTCATGCATGCTGCACTTGGTGTGAAAATGGAAACTCGAGGTTGTTAAGTATTCGTTGAAACCAGCTTCAGAAAACAAGATGCCATAATAAAGTGGGAATAACCGGTTTCCCTCTCCCCAGAGTGGCTGGGGTCCCCCCATCCCTAAACCCACGTATTCGGTGTCTGATTCTGTTTGCACATAGATGACGAGCTGTGCCCCATGCCCTTGTTGACTGGGCTTTGGGTCCTGTTGCTCACATACCCAGAGGAGCTAGTGGACCCTAGCAGTGGTATAGTGCTTAGAGTCAGATGGCTTGAGTACTGCGTGCGGTGAGATATTGAGGGAACCAATGTTCCAAATACTTCTGGGCCCAAGTATCTATTGAGCCACTCATGCCATCTGGAGATTTCATATTTTTATATCAATTAGTATAAATAAGAAAGTTGAGTAGCATCTTATTAAAATTAGAGCCCAGTATTAACCCACAGTAGAGATGGGATTTATAGGTGTTCAGCCAAATAATAAATGAAATTTTGGGAAAAATAGGGCTATGAAGTTCACGCACTGAACTGAGAAGCAGTTGTTTGATTTTTGTATCCGTACAGTAGTCACCTTTTCTGGCACTGATAATACAAAGTCTTTTTGTTTGCTTTGAGGCTCTCATTTGTGCGTTGGCTTAGACGCCTTTGCCATGCCTCAGTGAGCCCGTGTTGTGCGCGGCACATGCCCCCCAGCATTAAGGTACACAGTTGCCGTACAGGGATATTTCTTTATTGCCAAGTGTCGTCTGGATTGTCTTCCTGAGACCTTTCATTTTCTCTACACCAAGGTTTGACATGATTCCATCAGTCCTTTGGTACCAGTGAAAGCCACGTGGGCAGTGATTTTGCCGATGCTGGGATCACTGCATAATGACACCCTGACTTTTGGTTGTTGGGGCTTGTTTTGAATGTCTGGCACCATTAGCTCTTGTGACCTGGTTGGAAGTGTTAGTGCCATGGGCCTGATCGCAGTCCCTTGGTGGCAATGGTGGCGTGGCACCCCGAGGGCTGGGGCATGCCCAGGTGGAGTCTGGTTGGGGCAGCTCTGTCCTGGCCGCATGCACAGTTAGTGTGGTAGTGTGTGGGTGCAGACCCTGGACCCAGAAGTGGGTGGGAGCCATCCTGGGCCTTCGTGGGGGCCTGCGTGGTGTGGACATTGAATTGATGCTTGCCACAGTATATAAGCTATATTATGTGTTTTGCGTAAAATTGCCAAAACACAGTAATGTGTATATAGTGGTATAAGACCTTGAAAAAAATCTATATATTGTGCTTTTTCTCTGTGAATGGGAAAGCCATTTTTAGTGGGTGACTGCCATTTGAAGACTCAGTTGGATGTATACCTGAATGTTGCATTGTATTGTACAGTATGCATATTGTCTGTGGTTGCATATGGCAATGAAGTGTTTGTTTTATAAAAAAAAAAAAGACATCTGTTATGTACAGTTGAAATAAATTTTGCATTTGCTAGCCTGTGGCTTTTAATATTTGTTACTGGGGGACGGGGGAGTAGCATAGCTTGCAACTGAATATGATTTGGCTGTTCTCCTGTACATTGTCTTCCAGAGGAAGGCCAGGCAACGGGACACTTTCTATCTGGTTTGATAGAGAAATGTGCACTTTCTTAGACTAAATATGTTCTAGACAATACAGGGTCACTCCTGACACGCCTTTATTTCCTTTTTTTTTTTTTTTTAAAAAAGAAGTTTTCAGTCACCAGAAGGTTTGTGTTCAGAAAGAAGCACTCTTGGTTCTTTGTGCATAAATGGGGGGGGGGGGAGCCCAACTTCAATAGTTGTGGGTTTTTTTGTTTTTTTTTTTTTAAAGAATAAGGTCAGTCTTTGAGTGCATGCCCAGCAGGCTAAGAAGCAAAAAGGAGTGTCAACGTGGGGCTGGGGCAGGGTGCAGGCAGTAAACACATGCAAATTATTCCCTAAAGAGATTCCTCACATTTTCCTAAGGAAAAAAAATCAGAATCCTGTGATAGCCATAAATAACAAAGGACCTTTGGTAAATAATTTCTGAAAGTTGTAATATTTTCCCTTCAGGCTGAAAGTTCAGTTTCAATTGAGTATAATTAGGTGCAGGTTTTAGAGGGATTATGAATTTAAAGAAATTATGGATTGCTACCACAAATGTACTGGACAGCTGGCCAAATAGGAAGATGATCTTTTCTGACAAACAATGTGTTTAGGTGTTTGAGGCAAGGCGATTCAGTCATATGCACACATGCACACATGCGTGCCCTGGAGTTGATGGAGCTGTGTGTTCTATCAGTGTTTCTGGTCAGGTGGCAGTCTGACCACAGAGAGGTGCCCTGGGCTTTGAGCCTCCTGCTCTGTGCTGCCCAGGCAAGTCCTCTGTGCAATTCAAGCGCTCGCTAGATCGTGTTTTTCGAAGACCTATGGTGCTCTGAGGGTCTGCAGATGTTTTGGGGGTGGGCAGGACTACAAGTGTCTCCAGTTGGTAGATCACACCTCTGAACCAGCACACTCCCTGGCTCCCCAAGCCACCCTCTTCTACCCGGCTCCAGCTGTGTGACCCAGAGCAGCCCCTCTGGGGGCGGTGTGCAGCTGCCGTGCCGTGTGAGTCTGTGGGCCTCAGTAGCCCAATCCTAGGCATCTGCAGACACCTTCTTGGGGGGGGGGGGTCTTCTAGTTGGAGAAATACTGGATTGGTGCTAGGTGTAAATTATAGTTTCATTGTATTCACCCCTGTACTGAACAGCAGCAATAAATCCAACCTGCAGTTGTGCACAGACAGGGTTGTAGGCTAGTCCAACACTCCTTTTGATCTGTGACATACAAAATGATGCAATGTTGCTGAGATGAGGGTCAGCACTCAGGTGACTTTAGGAAATGCTAAATTAAAGTAGGTGGGTGTTGCTACTGCACGCTTCCTGAAAACTGTCAACATGCCACGTGTGTACTGTGGACCTTCCAGAAGTGGCTGTAGCCATCAGCTTTTTCCAGAACAATGTGGTGCAGAACCCCTGTTAGATGGTGGAGGGGCAGCAAAGTATCCTCCGAACTGAGAAGGCACTTTGAGGGTAGAAAAGGAAGGAAGTGATGCCAAATGTTTCCACAGAGCATTATTCAGCGGGGGTTCCCCTTACTGCTGTTGGGTGGGCTCGTGGGCGATGATCCAGGTGCTGCATGGCTGCTCTCCAAGAAGTCCAGACCTTTGTCCACATATCACGTAGATCAGTGGGATGAGCAGCAGAGGGCCGAGTGGGGGTGGGGGAAGGACAAGAAACTTTTCTCTCCTAGCTGTCAGAACAACTTCAGGAAAGTTCTGGACAGGTGTTCTGGTCAGGGCACATATTCCCTCCCAGGGGCCTGGAGCAGTAGCTCCGAGGCAAGTCATCGTGTGGATGTGAACAAGATGGAATCGGTATTACCAGCCATCGCTCGCTCCCCGTTACCTCCTGGAAATGCAGACCTTGAATGTGCTGGAGCCATCATGAACCCATTCATCTGTGTTGCAGCCCTTAGAGGTTTTTAAATAAAGTGACAGAACATTCTTCTTGAGTTCGGTTGTTTTTCCAAACTTAAATAATTCAGGGAAAACATGGTGTGATCCCTCTAGAAATACTGAAGTTATCTTTGAGATAACGTGATAAATCTACTTTGTAAAATTTGGCTATTTCTGTAAGAACAAACTTATAAACCTCCCTGGAGACTATTCCTTTATTTTGCTGAAAAACCAAGTTTTCTAGAAAAATGTTACATTGAAATTAGGCACATTATTAGCATCCTGTGAATTTCTCTTCAGGCTAGTAAAGTCTACAAGCTGCGGTTTACCAGCTGCCTGGTGCACTGTCAAATCCGTACATATCATTTTCTACACCACCTTTTAGGAATTACCAGTTAAGTCAGTACATTTTGCCTGTAACATTCTCAAACTGAAGGTTTTATAGTAAATTCTGGTGTGCTTTCAGCGCGTTTCCAAAAATAACCACCATGTATGTGTGACTCTTACACCAGTTCTCATGGGCTTAGTCCTCTGATGTCACGTTACCTATTGGAGTTTAGGGCTTTTATCTTTGTGACTTTATCGGTAAAAGATATTGGATGTGATTCTTAAATTCTCAGAGCAGCTCTGCAGAGCGGGTGAGCTCTGTTTTCGAGTCTTGGGCCTCCATACTCCTGCGGGTGGGATGACACCTGCCATCTGATCCATGCATGTCACCTTACGACACAGGTGTCCCTGGTTTCTCTTGGTGTTTGAAGCTGGGAGTGCTGGCAGCACCTGATGTGAGCCAGCTGCCCAGGAAGCGACAAGTGGTGGACATAGCCAGAGAGAGATGTAAGGAAGCCAGTCTTTCACAGCACTGCCACATGAACATCTCATCCTGTTGTGTCCTCACATGAATGAGCTAATGAGACGTCGTATTTCCAGCCAAGGGTGACGGACACACAACTGGTGCCTGTTGTGATCTGACCATGATGGAGCAGGTGATGGCGAGGGCGCTTAGTATCTGGCTAAGTTGTCCAATGACCTCTCTTCACAGCAAAGTCGCCAAAGCCATTGTTTGCTACATGTCTATGCACATGTGAATTCTTATGAATCCCTTTGTTTTTCTGGGCAAAATAGCTCATGAATTAAGTCTTCAGATGAAAACGGAGGGAACGTTGCATGTCTTGGAAGCACGGGATGTTCCATGGCCTTCAGAATTTTTACCTCGGCTTGTCCCGCCGAGCTTTCTTTTATTTGTCTCACATACCAGTTTCCTTCCTGAGCAGTATTTTCCGGTGTGGCCCAGAAGCCCTGGAAGGGCCTAGAAGACAACGTGCCTGCAATCCATCACAGAGCCGTGGCATGTGGAATAGGTGATCCTCCAGGAGGCAGTTGTTAGCAGTGATGTCTTTAAAAACGTGTTCCTCTGAGGATGTTTCACTCTGTCTGAAGAGTAATTCCTTTTGTGGATGGGTGACTGTGATAGGGTGGGTGGGTAGGGCAGCCCCATAGTGAGGGGTACAACAGAGCGACGCCTCCCCGTCCCTGGCAGTGATGGGTGTGAACAGAGGAGCATCAGTGGACAGTCCTGTTTGAAACCATGCCGATGCACCCCCATACCCCAGCCTGTCGTGACGAAGTCCCAAGTGCTCCATCTGACCATAGTCCTGAAGTTACAATGCACCGAGGGGGCCCTTCCTTCCTTGCTATAGAAACGTGTGTGTGCTGGAGCTCATGCCGTGTGGCATACAGCGGTACTTGCCCAGAGTTTGATCTTCTCATGCTTGGATGACAGGAGGAGGTCAGCAGCCTAGCTTCATTTGGTTCCTGCCATTACGTTTCATGGTGTGCTTGGATTTGACACCCTTCCCTGGCTGTGTGATGGAACGGAGCAGGTCTCGCAGACGTCCAGATGGTACCGGGGGAATCTAGGCCAAGGCCCTGTGGCCGGCACACTCCAGTGCTCTTCCCTGTGGCGTGCTGCTTATGAGCCCCGTGGCTGGCAGGCTCTGATGGTAATTGCTAGTCCTGGTCAGAGGAGTGTGAGCTGATACGAGGATGCTAAAACATCTTTAAATCCTTGTATCTTTAAGACGGTGCTCTAGTGAACGTCTCAGTGATGTGAGGAGGCACAGCCATCTTACCGTTTGGCAAGCCGGGAGACCAGCGAATTGTATCGGCATCTCCGTAATCAGTTAGCAGTTATCAGACAGCAAGTGTGTTTGTTTAATGGAGAAATGTTTGTCAAAATACCACTTGTGGGTGTTTGTATCCTGGGGGGTGCGTTCCTTCCTCAAACCAAACATTTATATTTCTCGATAAATGTTCTAGTGCTGTATAACCTTTAAGAAAGTACTACCTCAAATTTTCTTTCTTGTATCCTTCAAAAAGACTTGAATCTCCTTTCTTCCCTGTGAGATACTTGGGTTTCCTGATTTCTCAAAGACTTGTCCCACAGCGCAGGCTTCCTGGGATAGGGCCCCCACGCAGGTGCTTCCTCGGTGTTGTCTGTGGTTTACCGCCTTCCATTTGGAAAAATGTGTATGTTCCAGGAAATGTCAAATTAGGTTTTCATGAAAGAATAAATCTTTTTCTAAACCACGTGCCTCAGTGTTTATTTTTATCTTGTTCTAGAGTTTGGTATTCGCCAGCAATTTACATTTATGAGCACTCTGTGTGCGTGCCCATCTGACCTACCTTCCTAACGTGCCCAGAATAAGATGCCTCAAACTTTGGCTGGTTTCAGTGTTCCTCCCAATGTTTTTTGGTATTTATTCCAAAACATCCAGGGCCCTGGGTTCAGGACCTTGCTACCTGTGGAAGATTTCAGGATTTAAAAGCTCCGTGATCCCGATTCAGGAACCGAAGCTTAATATATCGCCAAAAGGCTGGTGCTTCCTTGCATCTAGATGCTTTAGGCATGAGGAAGACTGAGTTCTCTAGGCAGAAGTGGAGAAAATTGGTAAAAGCTGTCTTTCCATGTTGTATCTTATAGAGTTTTGTTAACGCACAGTCCCTGGGATTTAATAATAACTTTAAGTTGTGTTGTCAAGTCAGATTTTCAGTTCTGCCAGTGCATTCACCTGTGGGTTTGTGTGTTTGTTTTAATGACATAGGTTCGCGCAAAGAGTCCGCTCCACAAGTTTTGCTTCCAGAAGAGGAGAAAATGATAGTTGAGGAAACGAAGAGTAATGGTCAGACGGTGATTGAGGAGAAGTAAGCAACCCACCCCCCCACACACACGTCAGGGTGGGCACTGGCCTTAACCGGGACTTTAGCGTGGAGGGCTTGACGTGCCTCCAGCTGGAGCACTGCTGTGTCTCATCCTAGCTCAGGTGTTCATTGTCTTCTGTTTCAGGAGTCTTGTCGACACGGTCTATGCATTAAAGGATGAAGTCCAGGAGTTGAGACAGGTGAGTCATAACCAGTTCTTTAACCCTGTTACCGGGTGGGAGGAAAGCAGTGGATGAAAAGCAAGCCCACTCATCCATATGCACAGTAGCACTGAAGGGACGTCCTTCCTCTCAGTTGCAGGGTCACTTTGGTTCCCAGTGAATGGAACAGGTCAGGAGGTACATTTTTAAAGTGACTTGTTCAAACTTTGTACTGTACTGTTGGCATCAAGTCCTCTCAGGTCCCTTTGGAATCATCATATAAAACCTCTGAAAATCCTACTGAGATTCTCTTTGCGACACTTGCTGATGTAACACATGGTCCTTGTTCTTAAGAAGTCAGGTGAACTTGGCTAAGCAACTGAGTGTATTTTGCATATTTTGGATAAAGTATGTTACATACCAGCTTGTGTCTCTGAGGAGCACATGGTGAGCCTTGCATGCGAGGGGGGTGGGGGGGTTGGGGTGTGGTGCGCTCTGTGCCTGGACACGCACTCGGCCAACCTCTCTGTTTCAACATGGCTTCCAGGTGCCTCTCTTCTGCGTTTGAAGGGACACTCTGCAGTGGGTACGTGTTTGTGCAGGTGAAAGTGTGGAAGGAAAGCTCTTCTCCTTTACTTGCGCATCCTTTCAGCTGCTGCTGCCATTTTTCTGTAAAGAGATTATAAGATCATTGCATATGTGGAAAGATGTCCGCTGTTCCTTTGGTAAATTTGAGCCATTCTCCTCATCGTGCTATGTGGGAATTCTCTCGTTCCACAGTTAGGGCTGTTCTTCCATCTGTGATTGGTCCTGGCTCCCAGGAGTGTCTGTGTGAAGATGGCAGCCTAGGCAGCCTAGGATTGCTCCTGGGAAATGGAAGTCCTCTTCTGTGTCCAAGACAGTCAGTCTCCTGTGGTCTGCTTCGTTTACAGGATAACAAAAAGATGAAGAAATCTCTGGAGGAGGAGCAGAGAGCCCGCAAAGACCTAGAGAAGCTGGTGAGGAAGGTTCTCAAGAACATGAACGACCCTGCCTGGGATGAGACCAACCTCTGAGGAATGTCGTTGCTTCTTGCTCTGAGACCAGCTAAGAGACCAAGCCGGGAGCCCCATGACCCTAGCCAGGGTGACCTTAAGGACCATGGGGCAAGGCTGGACAAAAGTCATCTTGTTTTGGGGGCATGGAAAAGCTGGAGTTTATCACACAAATAGAAACAGTCACACTGTTCCTGAAGAATACAAACATGAGGTGTGGACCCTGGGGGCTGGACTGCATTATTTTTACGCTGTTAACATCTCAAATTACCTCATTTTGCAATAAGTGCAGTGACTACCAAACCTGGTGTTTCTGGCTTTTATTGAGATATATATAAATAATTATATATACATGTTTCTTGTAAATACCCTGTTTTGAATGCACATCCATGATTGTTGTATCTGGGCTGACCCTCTATGCTAGAATTCCCTTCCCACTAACCTTCCTGGTCCCACAAATAGCAAGTTTGGCTCCTTTGCTTTTGGGAAGCAGAGGCGTGAAGGTCCCTGGATGCTTTGCTAGACACCTGCTTTGTAATCTGCCACTGTAGCCCCCATGTGCTCTAGACTGACCTTCTTTTTGGTATGACCATGTAATCTGACTTACACCTGCAAAGATACTTTAATACCTTCCAAAGCCTTCTGTTGAAGCAGTGTTGCTGTCACCGACGTGCAGTGGACCCAAGCGCAGTAGGGACCCTGACTTGGTGAGGGGGACTTGAGTGTCAGCCAGCAGTCCCAGGAAGTCCCCTGCACAGCATCGTGTCAACTGCTGGTGTCCGCACTTGTCCGCTTCAGGAGAACAGCGGCTCAATGGTGTGCATTCACTGCCCTGGGGGAGAACAGACCTACATGTGTAGGTGGGTTTAATAAGGTGGCAAAATGTACTGTTTGCCTCCCCCACTCCCCACTTCCCCCAAGAGAAAGCTCTATGAGACCCTGTAAATAACTAGTATTTATTACCTATCACTGAGGCCAATGGAGGCCCACCAGGGGTGCTGTGAGCTGACTCAGCAAGGGCCCAGTGCAAGTTGTCTGTCAGGCCACTGTAAACTCTGAGCTGTTTACCATCAGTGTGCAGCAAGCCTTCAGTGCTCACCGGGAAAAAGAACGCTTTCCCTCTTGCAGTGAGAATAAAGCAATATAATTCTGCCTCAAGTAATCAGTTTAAATGTGGGTATATCTGCCCCCCCCCCCCCATACCTGAATGGCAGCAGGGGCAGGGAGGAAGCCTGCCTGAGCCCAGCTCTGCTGACCTCTCTGGGCTGGGAATCTGGGGACATCAGGGCCCCTGGGCAGGAACTGCAGCCATGAAGCCAGCTCATCCCTCCTTGTAGGCAGGATACCGTGCCCCGGAGCCGCGCTTTCCGCTCCTCTCTTCTGAAGAGGTCAGCTTTGCATTGAGAGACTTTTCCATAGAACAAGTGTTCTGTCTTTAAGACCAAATGGCAGCACTGTGCTTTGCAAACTTTTCAGAAATGCCTGTGTGGTACCAGCTGTGACTCGGGCCTTGCAATCTACAGGTCAAGCGACCCTTTAACTGCATGGGGATCGTCTGATGCCTTTGAGCTGGCGGCTTTCGGACTCTTTCTGCTTGCTGGATTCTCACCCAGGTCTAATGCTGTCGGGCAGTGGCTTGAGCTGAGCCCTCCTTGCTATGCCCCCAGCAGGGGTGTGTGTGGCTCAGCCCTGGCCTGCCCTCCTGCAGCCTTTCCAGTAGAATTCTCTGCTTCCTGCACTTGATGTTCTGCTTACTAGTGCTAGGACTAGGCAAGAGAGAGCCTCTTTAGAGGAAGCCCTATTTTACTGTGAGTTTGGTGATGCACAAGCCCTTTGCTGTAGGAAACTCTTCGGAGTGTGCCAAAGTTTGCAGTCTTGGACTCAGGGACAGCCTTCACTCCCCAATTTCTCCCCTGTCTAATGGGCTGTGTTGCCGGCCACATCCCAGGACGGGTCTCCTACAACCTGCCTTAAGCTGACTGAAGCATTGAGTAAGAAGTGTTTCCCGCCTGCACCTGCTCTGACAGGGCCATGGGGCTGCTTGTGGGATGCGTTCCCTTGTCTTCCCGCACATCTGGTATCTTAGGAAGCTCTTTAGGGAGCGGAGCCTGAGCACCGTTCTTCCTACCATGTCCTGTTGTAAATAGAGCACTCATGTTTGCCTGGCCTTCCCAGGGGCTGGGATTGCTGGTGGTGGGTGGAAGGGGCTCTGTGTACCCCAAGGACGAGGAGAGAACGCACTTGGCATTTCTGTACGATGTTGGGATGTACAGACTGTCCTTTGTGCTTCTGGGATGTGCCTCTCTGCGCGTGTGCCAGGCCCTGGGACGGGGGCACTGCTGATTCTGTGTGCTCTGCCCACTGCCCCCACTTTGCTTCTCTGGGATGTACAGAGATGGGGCCTTGTCATGTAAATGCCACAGACTCTCCTGGTGTTGACTCCTGCTACGTTGTCATAATCATTAAACCGATTTCCTTATGTTACAACATCAGTTTCTCTGCTGTGATGTGGGGTTTTTTGGTGCATGTTACCTTTACGCTTTTTTTTTTTTGACTTACATTTTTAAATATTTTGGTGCAGATTTTTGATGTTGAAACAACCCCGTTTGCCCTTAAAATCTAGGGTTTGGGAATATTTGAAGATAAGTCAGATTAGGAAAAGGAAGGTTGTAGGTAAGAAAGGGGAAGCTGGCACCATGAGGCAGAATAACGACTTTGACGCCGGAAGACACGCAGTAACCCGCCTCGTGGGTGGAACAAGGGAAAGTGTCCCAGGATTTCCATGGCACTTGTAGGACTGGCGTGTGATGCTTGTGTGCTTGAGAGCAAGCCCTGCCCTTCCCTGGCCCACCCTCCCATGGCTCCTCTGTCTGGGTCAGGGGCTGGAGCCCGTGTTCCGAGCAGACGTGGCCACACCAGCAATAGGCAAAATGTTCCCGGGTGATGCTCCTTCCCTCTCAGGGTGTCCAGCCGTGCCCCGAGCAGCTGAGTGGTGCACTGCACAGTCGCTGGGCTCTGAGAAAACTTTGTCGGGTGACTTGGTGACCACTATCTTGTCTTCTTTCTCCCAGATTTTTGGAAGACCAGTGATGGCACATGTGTCCTGCAGAAAGACCAGTCTTGCTTGGTGCTGCTGTAACTTGCACCCACATGGTGGCTTATGTTTGTCACATCCCTCTACTGTTCCCCCAACACCCCAAAGGGCAGGCCACCCCCGCAGCCATGAACCTGGCCGTGTGTCCTGGACGCTGGGTGGCAGGTGAGGCAGCTGCTGCACAGAGTGTCTGTGTGCCGGGTGCCCGGCCACCAAGCACCCCGAGCTGCGGGTGTCCAGGGCTGGGAGGGTTTCCGGTATTTCCGACTGGCATGAGGCAGGAAGTCCCTTGTTGAGGCACTGTGAATAGGATGTGAGCTACCTTGGCCTCTGGTTCAAATTGTTTATCATACTGGGGTTAAGCAGTTTAGGTGTTTTTCTTGCTAGTCCTCACAGAACGTGCGCACATAAGGGGAAGGAGTGCGTATCCCTGCCTCCACGATGGTAACCAGGTGACGGGCCTCGCGTCTCCTCCCTTGTTCTTTCGAGCAAATGCGAACACGTGGTTCTGTTGCCCACACACGAGAGTGCGCGGACCATGCACTGCTGTACATGCCACCACCTTAAATCCCCGTGGGAAGCCTAATGGGCCGCGGTGACACACCATGAAAAATCCGAGGGAGATTGAAGACATGGATTACGGTCCTTAGAGTCCCGAGTATCTTCCCGTGCAGGGCCATGCGCGTTGCCCCCGTGTTTGGCAGCCACGTGAATACCCACCCCCTGTCCCTGCCCGGTTGTGCCACTTGGTTCCAGTGCCCTGTTACTCGTAGGCGCCTGGGAGGGGCAGTGAATGTCCTGTGTGCACACAGGTGTCACAGCCATAGCTTTAAGTTCTGGAAATGTGCCTCAATTTTGATGAACTTTGCCAGATTCCTAGAAGGTGTTTTAGAAATGACCTTGATGATCTGGCACTTCCAGTTTTTCAGAAAGGGGAGTTGAGATCCGTATGCCATGCGCGGCCTTTCCTCTGTTGCGGAGCGTTCATGGCCGTGTTGTAGACTCTGCGGAGAATGGGCTGCTCAGAAAGGAGGCCGTTGGCAGCCTACACCCACCAGCCACGATGATGCTCTTCATGAAGCCAGGGAAGCTGCTCTGCAGTCCTGCCTCTGTCCCTCCACTGCCTCGGGGGACGTGGTGCTCAGCCCGGGCGGCTGTCCAGTCCATCCCTGGGGGCTGCTGGCAAGGCTCTGGCCCAGCCCCGGTGGAGTGAACCGTTGCTGCGGCTGTGATCCGGGTGGGGGCGGGGGTGTGTGATGGCATCTGTGTCGTGTCTGGGAGCCCCATGCCAGCAGTCATGAGACACTCTGTTTGGGGTGCCCCTGAGGCCTTTTTGTACAGGGAACGTTGAGGTTGTGTAAGAACATGGGCATGGCCCCCAGAGCTGCTTACCGTTTCCTGGCTCCCTGGCCCCCTGGCCTGTTGGGAGAAAAGGGACTAGAATCACAGGTCATGGTGTGTGGAGGATGGTCGGGAGGAGCAGCCAGGGCCCCTCACTTGGTTCCTCAGATCGAAAGGAAGCCCTAGTTTCCTTCTTGTAAACACGGCAAATTGCATCCTTTGGCTCTTACATGAGCTTTTACAGAGCTGCTTTAATTCTGGGATTTCCCCTTTGACCACCACCTGTTCCTTTCCCCTGGGCAGATTTCCTCCCTTTGGGCTCCTGCCCCTGCCCTCAGGGAGGACTCCCGGAGCACCCCATGCCCTCCGAGCCAGGCCGACTGTGGTCCTGCCCTTCCCACCACACCTTCCAGAGGCTAGGCCTGGGGATTGCTGGGGGTTAGGTAATCCCATTGCAGGGATAGTAAGGGGTTAGTGGTTAGAGTTCTTGGGAGGTGTAATGGATCCTGGTGGGAAACCCAGGACAACATCTCCATTCCCTACCCCTGGGAAGGCCTCCCCGTTGACAACAGCAGACGTTAAAATGAAGTGTTAGGTGCGGTTGCTCGTCATTCCCTGGGGACGGGACTTGAGGCTAACATGAACGCTGGGCTGTCCCATAGTTGAGCCCCTGGTCCGTGGCAGCAGCAGAGGTCAGCCACAGAAGGGACACGAGGCAAATGTCCTGCACCCTGTCCGGCCTCCAGGGGAGCCGGGTGCCGACATGCTGCTCAGCGAACGAAGCCCACAACCACGTACATGATGGAAACTGGACCCCAGAGACCACACCTCATGTGGTGTGGGTGGGTAGTGGGCATGGCGAGGCCCTGCTAATGGGTGTGGGGCGTCTTTCTGGGCTGATGGAATCGTCCTTCCATAGGTCATGATGGCTGCAGACTCTGTTCTGACCGTTGAATGGTGCCCTTCGGGCGGGTGAAGCGTGTTGCACGTGAATCATGTGCCATGGGTGCCAGGCTCGCATGTGGGGCCCTTGGAAGCCCTCTAGACGTGGGCACTACCACATGGTGGTCACCAGCCACGCATTGCGACTGTCGTCCCCCTCGTGTTACAATGAAACCATGGCCCCAAGAGGCCAGATCCTCTGGCTGCGGAGGAGGGGGACTGAAGCCATGTCCTTGCCTTGTGGGCCGTGGAAGTGAGGGGCACCGCCAGACCCCAGGCTTTTCAGGCAGCCCTCACTGGGGGCCCGGCTCCTTGCTGACCCTGGCTCTTGCCCGCCCCAGGTGGCCACCCTGGCTGTCCGTGCACTCCTGGCTCCTGCACCCTCTGCTCCACTCTGGCCTGGTTGTCACAGGTTGTCTTCCTGCATGTCTCCCTGCAGCTGGGTCCTTGATACTCCCAACACCGCTCCCGGGGCCACAGTGACACAGGGCCCAGAGCAAGGCTCCACTAACTCCCCATGGCTACAGCTCACCACCCGGGGCTCAGCCTCTGGCAGCCAACACAGCTCCTAACCCTGCAGGCTGGCCATGCCCACAACCCTCCCGCTGTGTCCTGCAGTCCCATAGCACCCAGCCCTCCCTCGGGAGTCCCTGCTTCTTGCCCCAGTGGCCGAGGCCACCTGGGCCTCATCACTGCTCCCATACCCTTCTCTGGCCTGAGCACAGGCCTTCCTCCTGTCCCACCTCCCAGGCTTGCCCCATGAAGTTACTGTGGCCCCAGCAGGCTACTTCTCCAAGGCACACAGATGGCTTTTCAGCCCCCTGGCTGCTTGTCATGCCCTGGGGATCTCAGCCTCAGCCAGACCTGTCCACTTGGGTCCTCAGGTTTCCCAGGTGTGCAGCCCCTTGGTGTTTCTGATTGGCCAGGCCTGCCTGACCCCAGGACCTTTGCACTTGCTGCTGCTGCAGGCTTGCATGCCTTCCCTCACTTCCTCCCCAAACTGCTCAGATGCTGTGTAAGCCTGAGGCCACCAGCTTACCTCACATAAGCAGAGAATGAGCCCCCACTCCATGCTCTGCTTTTCCTCTGCAGCACATGCCTTACCTGACTTGGTCTGTCTCCTTCCATGGTGCTATGCATCCCTGAGGGTTGGAGTTTGTCTGTTTTGCTCACTGTTGCATCTCAGCAAGCATGGACACCCCCCAAAGGAAAACCCAGGAGCGAGGGCAGAACACAAAGCCAGGCCTGGGTGTGTAGGCAGGAAAGGGTCTTGGGTGGGTTCACAGCCCCACACCTCACACTTGGGGCCCTTCCACCCCCCCTCAGCCCTATCAGCATCGCTGCCCTGCCCCCTCTGTGATGTCAGGGGGCTTGTGTGACATCACAGTGGGCAGGGCGGGCCTGCCACTGGCCCCACGTTCTGCTGGTGGGAGTAGTGGAGGGAGGAGGTGCCAGTTTCTTGTTTGATCCAAAGTTGTCCGCTTGGAGTGTAAGAGGACCAGTGGAGGGGGCTCGGCTGGGGACATGGTCGCCAGGTGAGGCCCCCACACCTGGTGCCAGCCATGGCTGCAAGCCCCCGAGGGCCCACCTGTGCTAACCCATTCTCTCTCCCAGGTTCCCTTGACCCCCTCGTCTGTCCTTCGACTGCTACAATGAGATATGCACCAGAATTCAAAAAATCCCCCTCACACCTCCTGAAGAAATTTGCAGGTAACAGGGAAAGACCATTGTGGAGCCTGGTTCACAAACCCCAGGGGGCGCAGTTAGTCCCCAGGCTGAGCCAGGGAAGGGGGGCAAAGGGATGTGTGTCCTTAAAAATAATGCAGGAAAATGCCATGAAGTCTTCATTTTCTTGCAAGTGTCCCTGTAGAGACACCTGAGCCGGAGTTGTTCAGCATAAGAAACACGTCCAGCTGGTTCCCGGGGCTCAGGGGTCAAAGATGTTTCCCTGTGACTTGCCAAGCAGACACTTCCACCTCAAAATATCACAAGAGCCACTTTTTCTTGGAGAGAACACATTTCTCAACAGGAAAGCCTACCTCCCCTGCTCTGGGTGCCCGGGGTCTGTGGTCGGACACTCATCCCGGACGCTAGGGGAAATGGTGGCCGTCTGAGCGTGGGTGTGCGCACCCACATGTGGCCACGGAGAACCACATGAGGGTGTGGGGTGTGTGTGTGTGGGGGGTGCATCCTGCACGGATGAGACCACTGGGGACCGTGTGACACCAGGGAAGGGCCATTCCTGCCATGCATGCTTGCTGTGACGTTCCTTCTCAAGTGAGCTTGTCCATGCACATACTTCTGTGATGAAAGATAAGAAAACAGAAGGAAAAGAAATGTGGTTTCTCTTATTTGACTTGGAGCCTGGACTGACTAGGGAGGGTTCTAGGCTGGCCCAGGCTTCTGTGAGAGAGTTTTCCTGTTGCTCGGCAGAAATCTGAGGACTGAGCAGGGGGGCTCACCCCCCCCTGGTCGCCCCTCCTGGGGCCCCTCCTGGGGCCAGTCTTGTGGGGCTCCATCACATAGGGCTGCCAGGGAACAAGAGGTCAGGGGCTCCAGCTCAAGGTCCCAGGGCCCCGGGCCTGGGCTCCAAGCCAGGCTGTGGTTTCTGATCCACCAGGCCCTGAACAGAGGAGGCAGGTGGCCTGCGCCTGGGGGCACTGAACCGGCAAGAGAGAAGACTGGCCTGGCGTCACCCCCTCGAGAGTCCTGCAAGAAGCACCTGCATGGGGACAGTCTGTTCTCAGGGCCAGGAGTGTTCAGCCTCTCTAGCCTCTACTTCAGGGCTGTGAGCCTAGGGCCCCGGTGTGGTGGGGATGGAGAGCAGTGCCCACCCCTCCTGAGGCCAGCCAGGTGCCCTTTGTCCAGCTGTGGGCAGAGCAGGCTGGTCGTTCCGTGTACCGAGGAAAGCTGGGCTCGCACCTGTGCTAACGCACCTGGGTAGGAGGCCATCCGTGTCCTCTCTGATCAGCAGGAGGGCTCTGCTCTCCTGGTTCACAGTGACCTACCATAAATCACTATTCCTTTACTTTGGGGTGTGGGGGTGAATGTCAGCATGTGTCAGTACGTCTGTGTCACCTTCTGGAGACATTGATGGGGCTGTCACATGTTTTTACTCTGAGACTTGCTGATAAACAGATGACAGCTGTTTTTGTCGGCACCTCCCAGCAGCCTTCCGGCAGCCAGTCCTGGTGCTTTTGCTATTGCAGGGTGCCTCTGGTGGACCCTGGCCGCTGTGGCCTGGGCAGGTGTAGAGGCTGGGCAGGTAGAGGAGGGTGGGCAGATGTGGGAATCTGGGCAGGTGTGGGAGGTGGGCAGGAGGAGGGGACCACACTGGATGCTGGTGGTCTGAAGATCAGATCAGCCTGCTATGCCCGTTGGTTCAGACCTTCAACCCCACCCTGGCCGGGCCTCCCCCTCCTTCCTCCAGGATGCAGCCTTGGGATGGTGTGGCCTGACCCTCCTTTACAAATTTCCAAGGATGCTGTCAAGCCCAACCCACAGGTGTTGACTCTGTGCCAGGACCCCCCGGGTTCTGGGCTAACCCACTGAAGTGCTGCCCACCCCGTGGTCCTGTTCTCAGGTGTAGGGCTGGAGGTCCCCCATGTCTGGGCTGTCGTCCTGCCTGTTGCTGCAGGGTCCTGGCCGGTGGCAGGGTGGTGGGGCTCCTGTGTGCTGTTGAAGGCATGCACAGCCTCGGACTGAATGTACCGGATGAAGGAATGAGTGCAGGTTGTGTAGATGACAGGCAGCCTCCTGAGGGGGCCTGGCGGGGGCCGGGGGGTGCTGGCCATCTTCAGCTCTATTCACTGTAGCAGGCAGGTGCTTCCAGGCCAGTGTGGGGAGACTGAGGGGTTCACCCAGCCACTAGGCACTGCTGGGGCACATCTCAGGTCCACCTAGTAGATGGGGCCCAGTTCCGTGGCATCCTGCTCGTTACACCTTAACCAGGTGGCCTGTGGGTTACACCTTCACTGTGCATTCTGTGTGCCGGGCACAGCCTGCCCTGAAGATGAAAGACCATCCCTGGGGTCTCACAGTGGGGAGACAGCCAGGGTGCCCTCTTCCCCGGTCGGCCTGCCAACCATAAAACAGCAGCTCACATCGGGCCATCCCAAGCCCTAAGGCAGTACGTTGTTTTCAAGGCTCTGCGGCACTTACTCCTTCCACAGCCGAGCCCCACGGCAGACACATCCCCGTCCGTCTGCGTTGTAGAGAAGACTGGGCTCTGACGGCCACATAGCCGACAGCAGGGGGAGGGCACGTGAGCCCAGGGACCTGGCTGTGTGGCCTGTGCCCTCCAGAGCGGGAGGCACATGGTTGGCTGCCTTGCTCACCTGGGCCCTGCCCTTCCCTGGATGTCATGGGCAGCTTGGGGCTGCCCTGGCTGTGATGTGGTGGATGTGGGGGCCTGAGCGTGAGGAGACAGGTACACCCGGGGTGCCACATGTGCTGCAGTGGCCGGGCCCTGCCCACAGAAATGTTGTTGGGTACCATTTCCCCCAAGCAGCATGTGGTGGGGGCAGCTGGAGATGCCACTTCTGGTGCTCAATGGTCACATGATGGGCTGTCCTTTCATGCTTTTCAATGGTCAGTGTGGGGCTCTGGGATATCTCCATGAAGCCTCACTGACCTGCCCCTGAATGGAGCTAAGGGAGCCTCAGCTGACCCCAGTATCTTGGGGGCCATACAGCTGGACAGAGGGGTTGCTCCAGGAATTGAGAAGTGGATGAGGTTCTTGGGGGGTGACTTTACAAAAATGCATCAAGACCTCAGGGGAGGTTCTTTGGGGGCCCCTGCTCTCAATTATGTGGGAGTCACCTGTAGGCACAGCGGTGGTGGGTGTGCTCCACCTGTTGCCACCCTGAGGGCCTAAGTGAGTTCCCTATAGATGGGACCCCATCTGAAGCCTGTGAAGCTGGGCACAGGTGACATGCCCTTTAATGGACAACACCTTGCAGGGGGACTGAGCCTCGGTGACCATGGGCAGTGGGGGAGGTGGCCTTACCTGCCCAGTTTGCCGGGCACTGGGAGAGGGCCTCAGTGCAGGAGGGTGACCACGGGCTTCTTTGTTCCCGACCCTGCCCAGCCTGGTGCTGCTCAGCCTGCAGTGGCATCCTGGCCACACGTCCTGAGAAGGAACAGGAGGCACAGTGGGTTTCTGTGGGGCCCCCGTGTCTGGGACACTACTGGGTAAAGGATGGGATGTCCTGGAGGCCGCTGCCCCCCTCCCTCCACACCGGGGGGACCCCATCAGGGTTTAGGGCAGCCGCCACTGCTGCCGCTTAGGGGAATCGTGTCCTTCAAGCTGGAAGCTCATCAGAACTGGTGCCTGACCGGCATTGCCACACCGCTGGTCCGCGTACCAGCTTGCTTTCTTTGGGTTAAAATTGACATTTCACGTTCTGTCCTTTTGAATCAACTTTAAAATTCTGGGATAATCTTCAGCCTCAGTTGATAATTTTCACTCCCCTTGTGCTTCCGAATGAATTAATTTCATGTCACACTCTGCGGCCCGATATCCACCCACCGTATCCCATCTTTGTTTTTCCTTTCTTTGCAGAGCGCTGATGCTGGCGCGTGTTCTGGGAAACACATTATCTCCTTAATCAGTAGAGGACCCCTCATCATTGTCTGTAATTAACTTGACATGATTTTTTTTTCAGAAATCTAATTCATTCTAGATCTTCAAAGTGAGATTTGTGTGATGCATAATTAAAAACATCACACGTCCCCCAGTGCAAGCCCTGGAATGCCCCCTCCCAGGCCCTGGGATTTGGAGCTCCTGGCAGGGCTGTGTTCTCAGTGATGACGGCTGTATGTCTGTGCTTTGCAGTGTGTGACATTCCTCTCTACGACATCTGTGACTACAATGTCACCAGGGACCGCTGCAAGGAGCTTGGGTGCTGCTTTTACAAAGGCGTGTGCTATGAGAAAGCAGTCCCCAGTAAGTATACGCACCGGGCCCGCAGAGCAACCATGGAGGCCCACGGGCCTGCATCCCTTTCCAGCCTCCCCTGCTGGATTGACCTCTGCTGTTCCCTGGTCCCATCACTCTGATGAATTAATGGAAACTGCCGGTTTTGGGGTGGGTAAATGGGGCCAAGCAAGTTCACTGTGGATGGAATCCACCTGATACTAAGAAGGGTCCTTAGGAGACCCCTGGGCATGCTGGGGGTGCAGAAGCAGCTGGTTCCAGGAGGGGCTGGCCAACGACTGTGTACAAGGTCAGATCAGCTGAGGCTTCTTTGCAGCATAAAAGCAGGCTCCACTGAGCTGTGTACCCCGACCCCGTTGTTCTGGGATGTGCCTGGGGGTGGAGCCAGCAGGGAGCCCTGGGATGAGGGGCTGTGGGAGTGGGGAGAGGCCTCCACCCTCAGAGGAGGGCCTGCTTCCCATGGATGAGGAGGGAAGCACCAGGGAGATGGGATTCATATTTTGGTTGGAGAGGTAGGTGCAGAGCAGGGTATAAGCTGGGATGCCTTGTGCGAAGGGATGTTCTAGTTAGGCTGTCTGGCAGTTTGCTCATAGTTTAGCGCTTTGGTCTTCTGTGTGTCTAGAATTTTCTAGGTTAGTATTTCCAAACCCTCAAGAAATTCTACTTGATGATTGAGGTCTTTTCTTGCCCTGTCTGTGGCCCTTTTAGAAATGAGGGTGCTTGGCTCTAGGAGTGTTTGGAGAGGAATGAACAAGCATGAGTAGTGAGGCGGCCTACACAGGATCTCCCCAGAGAGGAGGAAGGCACTCCGCACTCAGATACTGGCCGAGGGCCACGGACACTCAGCAGCTCTGATGCTGGGGGAGAATGTGTCCCGGGCCCTCCCTTCCCAGCTCCTACCCTCTGTCCTCACCTCTCCAGATGATACAGGCACACTTGTGCTGGGAGACTGGAAAGGTTTCTCTCAAAGGTTTCTCAGGCAGGCTGAGCCCTTGGAGCTGAGATGCAGAGTGTCCGCTCTAGGAAATCAGAACATTTGCGCCTCCTAACTGTTCCCAGGGTGTGACCCACAGGGCTGCTGGATCCCATAGGCCCTAAAGTGTGAGGGTTTATTTCTGGACTCCCTTCTTCAAGAAGGGAGTGACATTTTGTGCAGAAGGATTGAAGAAACTAAAGCATCGGCAGGATCCTGCCTCGCCACTGGGAGCATCTGTCTTGCTTTATGGTGAAGATTTGGCACTTAGGGCAAAAGAAGTTTGGCTTCTCAGAATGAGGAGAAATCAGAGGCTGCAAGAAACGCTAGGATAGCTGGGAAGGTGATGACAATTCCTCATCCAGATCTTGGGTCAGAAGACTTGGAACCAGACTCACTACTTATTTCTGCCTCTGGGAGACCCAAGCAACCCTAGGATCCCACACTTACCCCTGTACTTGAATTAACTGGGAGTTATCTCTTTTGGTTGTTATTTATATTGAGATAAAATTCTCAGACCATAAAATTTACCCCTTTAAAGTGTACAGTTCAGCGGCTTTTAGTACATTCACAGAGTTATGCAACCATCACCACTGGTGCTTCCAGAGCATTTTTATTAGCCCTCAGAGAAGCCCTGTATGCGTCAACTGGACAATCTCCATTCCCCTCTCCCTCTAGCCCCTGGTGACCATTGATCTGTCCCTATGGGTTTACCTCTTCTGGACATTTTATATTAATGGCATCATACAATATGTGACCTTGTGTGTCAGGCTCCTTTCACAGGTTTTTAAAATTCATCCATGTGGTAGCAGGTATCAGCACTTCATTCTTGTATATGGCTGAATAATATTTCATTGTATGGATATGCCACATTTTATTTATATATCAGCAGATGGAAATTTGGGTTGTTGCCACTTTTTAGCTTCTATGAATAATGCTACTAGGAACATGTGTATAAGTTTTTGCATGAACATATGTTTCCACTTCTCTTGGGTATTTACCTAGAAGTTGAATTGCTGGATTATATGTTAACTATACTTAAAATGTTTAAAGAATTGCCAAACTACTTTCCACAGTAGCTGCAATGACAGTGCCAATGTTAGTACCTAAGGATTCCCATTTCTCTGTATCCTCACCATCACTAGTTGTCTGGCTTTTTAGCCATTGTTTTATAGCCATTGTGATAGATATGAGTTTTGTCTTGCGGTTTGGATTGTATCTCTCTGATGAGTAAGGATGTTGAGTGTCTTTGCATGTGCATTTTGGCCACTTGTATGTCTTCTCTGAAGAAATGTCTACTCAAATTCCTTGCCTGGTTTTTACCTGGGTTAATTATATCTTTACTTGTGGAGGTTTTTTTTGTTTTGTTTTGTTTGTTTGTTTTTACTGTGGAGTTAAGAGCTCTGTACATATTCTGGATGGTAGACCTTTATCAGATATGTATTCTGCAACAAACCACTCCCTCCCAATCTGATGGTCATCTTTTCACTTTCTTGATAGTGTCTCTTTGAAGCACAGTGTTTTTTAGTTTTGATGATGCCTAGTTTATTTGTTCTTTGGTTGCATATGCTTTTGGTATCATAGCTAAGAAGCCATTGTCTAATCCAAGGTCACAAACATTTACATCTCTGTTATTTTCTAAAGGTTTTATGGTTTTAGCTGATATGTCTTTGGTCCATTTTGACTTAATATTCTTACATGGTGTGAGGCAAGGATCCCATTTCATTCCTTTCAATATAGATATATCCAGATGTCCCAAGATCATCTGTTAAAAAGACTATTCTTTTTCCACTGAGTTGCTTTGGCATCCTTGTTGAAAATCGATTGCCCAAAAATGTGAGGGTTTATTTCTGGACTCTCAATTTTGTTCCACTAAGTTGGTATCACACCATTTTGATTAATGTAGCTTTATAATAAATATTGAAATTGAAAAGCATGAGCCCTCTGATTTTGTTTTTCTTTTTCAAGATTATTTTGGTTACTATGGGTTCTTTGCATTTCTATATTAATTTAGGATAAGCTTGGGGCACCTGGGTGGCTCAGTGGTTGAGTGTCTGCCTCTGGCTCAGGGCATAATCTTGGGGTCCTGGGATTGAGGACCCCTGCAGGGAGCCTGCTTCTCCCTCTGCCTATGTCTCTCCCTCTCTCTATGTCTCATGAATAAATAAATAAAATCTTTTTAAAAATTTAGAATCAACTTGTCAACTTCTGAAAAATAATTCCTTCTGATATTTTGATAGGTGGCAGAGTATTGCTAATAATAAGATATATAATACTTATTGCTAATAAGTATTCTGATCTGTGAACAAGGGTTTTCTTTCTATTTATTTAGGTCTTCTTTAATTTCTCTCAATGTTTTGTAGTTTTCAGTGTACCAATCTTGTGTTTCTTTTGTTAAATTTATTCCTAAGTGTTCTATTCTCTCCTGATGTTATTGTTAATGAATATATTTCCTTAATTTGATTTTTAGATTGTATGTAGAATTCTAGATATATACACAAGATAATTGAAATTTTGCTAGAATATAGAAATACATTTGATTTTTGTATTTTGATCTTGTGTCCTTTGACTTTCTTGGACTTATCTAATAGTTCTACTCATTATCAGTTGATTACTTAGGATTTTCTTTAAAAAAAGAGATTTATTTATTTATTTATTTAGCTAGCAGAGAGAAAGCACAAGCAGAGGGAGTGGCAAGCAGAGGGAGAGAGAGAGAAGCACACTCCCCACTTAGCAAGGAGCCCAATATGGGTCTCAATTCTAGGACCCTGGGATTATGACCTAAGCCAAAGGCAGACACTTAATGTACTGAGCCACCCAGGCACACCTACTTAGGATTTTCTAGATACAAAAGTATATCATCTGTAAATAGAGATCATTTTACTTCTATCTTTCCAATATAGTTGGTTTTATTTCATTTTCTTGCCTAATTGCCCTGGCTAGAAACTCTAGTACATGATGAATAGAGTAAGTGAGAACGTACATCCTTATCTGGTTCCTGATCTTATTGAGGAATTTGCAGTGTTGTATCAATAACTATGATGGTAGCTATGGGTTTTACTAAAGGTCAGGTTGAGTAAGTTCCCTTCTCTTCCTAGCTTATTGAGTGTTTTTATTATGAAGGGATGTTGGATTTTATCAAGTTCTTTATCTGTGTCTATTGGGTACTTTAGTGATGCTCTGTATTACTCATGTGGATTTGAGCTACTGACTAGTATCCTATCCTTTCATCCTGAAGTGCTCTCTTTTAGTATTTCATGTAAGGCAGATCTACTAGTGATGAATTCTCTGTTTTTTGTTTGGGAATGTCTTAATTTGTCCTTCATTTTTGGAGGATAGAGTTGCAGTGTATAAAATTCCTGATTGGCAGTCTTTTCTATCATCACTTTTTGCCTTCTGGCCTCCATGGTTTCTGATGAGGAATCTGCTGTTAATCTTTAGGTTTCTTTTATACATAATGCTGCCTCTTTTCTGCTGTTTTCAAGAGTCTGTCTTTTGACTGTTTATTATGTATTTAGGTGTGGATCTCTTTGATTTATCCTAATCATCAAATTTAGGAAGTTCTTGCCATTTATTCAACTGTTCCTCTCCTTTCTCTATGCTCCCTCTGGGACTCCCATTGTGCATATTGGTCCACTCCATGGTACCACACAAGTCTCTGAGGCTCTGTTACCTTTTCTTGATTCTATTTTCTGTTGCATGGATAGTATCAACTGGTTTATCTTCAAGTCTACAGATATTTTTCTTTTGTCTGATCAAATCTATTGAACTCCTATAGTGATATTTTCATTTTTCTTATACTCAACTCCAGAGTTTGTTTTGTTCCTTAAAAAATAATTTCTATGTCAGTATTGGTATTCTCTATCTGATGAGATAACATTCTCCTACTTTAGCTCTTCCAACATGGTTTCCTTTAGTTTTTTGACCATGTTTAAAGTAGCTAATTTAAAATTTTTGCCTCGCGAGCCAACATCTGGTCTTCCTCAGTGACAGTTTCTCAGGGAAACCATTCCTCAGGCATAGTTTCTGGCTTGTGTGTGTGTGTGTGTGTGTGTGTGTGTGTACATGCTTTCTTGTTTCTTTGCATATCTAGCATTTTTTTGTTGTTGAAAACTAGACATTTAAAAATATGTGGAAATTCTGAAAATCATGTCCTCCTGCCTCCCAAAAGTTGTTCTTAGCATTGTTTAGTGACCTTTCTGAACTAATGCTGTAAAATCTATGTTATTTGTGGCACATGACCATTGAATATTCAGCCTGGATAGCCTACTGGTCAGCTAATAACTGGAGAATCTGCTTAGATTATTGGAATTAGTAAATCTCAGTCTTTGCATAGGGGCTTTCTGTGTGTATTGAGGCATACTTTCAACAGTCAGCCTGGTAGTTCCAACCGTGCCTTCATCTTTTCTTTATACTTTGACAGAGCCTCAATGCCAGCCAGAAATGAGAGTTTAGGGCCTCCTCAGCTATTTAGAACTATGTGCACAGCCTCAGGCATGTGCATTGCCTTCTAGATTTCAAGGAATATGTCACAGCTTTTCAGACCTCCCTACAGACAAATAATTCCCCAGATTTTCCTTTTAAGCTTTTTGGTTGACCTGTTATCTACCTCCAACTACTGTTAGCCAATTTAACCATCATGATTTTCTTTTCTTTTTCTTTTTTAAAGTTGTCTATTTATTTATTTGAGAAAGAGAGAAAGAAAGAGCATGTGTGAACATGAGTCAGGGGGAGAAGCAGAGGGAGAAGCAGACTCTCCCTGGAGAGAATCAAATATGGGGCTTGATCCCAATCCCGGGATCATGACCTGAGGTGAAGGCAGACACTTACTGACTGAGCCACCCAGGCACCCCATGCCATCATGATTTTCAACAATTGCCTCTGATTATTTTCAACAAAAGTCTGAGAAAAGTTGTTCACACTAAATTAGCTCCAAGTCAGGTGAAATAAGATCTCAGGTAAGATCTTCTAGTGTAGTACAGGATGGATAAAATAATGACAGTTCTCTGGGACTGGGACCTTGAAGGAGCTCTAGCCCTGCTCTATCCCCTTCAGTGATGCCAGGCTGCTAGTTGTTACCATGATTTTGGGTTATTGGTTCAAGACTACCATGGAATTGGAGGTGAGCAGAAGTGGGAATAGGGCAACATGAAATGTCCATAGATCAGTGTTCTTACTGCAGTTACGTGTTCATTTGCAAACTTTTGATTGGTCTACTTTCAGAATTCTGGAAAAGTTTATTCTGATAAATGTTGCCAGTGTTCTCACTGGTTTTATGGAGGAGGGACTGGGGTGGGGGGCTCCTTTTCTGCCTTTTTTTTCTGATGTCACACTGAAAATTAATTGTAGACTTTAATGAACCTCAGGCCCATTTGCACACATTTGGGTAGCTACTATGAGACACAGCACTTTGTCTTTAGTTTATTGTCCTCTATTTGTCTTGGTGTAAAACCCACAACCTTTAGCCAGAATCCTACCCGAGAGATCCTTCAGAGTCCCAGGTCTTCTAGTGTGGAGTGGCCTGTCATCCAGCAGCTTGTTCTTTGGGGCATATGACAGATATTCCTGAGCTGAGTTCATTTGGCCATAATTTGATGCATTTTGCATTTGTCATCCTTTTGTCATTTTGTGGCATTGGTGGTTTGACACCCACATCTCACTGTTTGGAGGGCAACAGACAGGTACATCATGAAGCTTTACTTTTGGCTCTGGTTTCCTAAGCACTTGTGTATCTTAGTTTTTCTGAGATGTTTACCATTTGGGGCTTCTAATTGGAGGAAACATTCACGCCCAAAGGGCACTTGAATTTGTTCTTTCAATCTTCCACATATGAAGATGCAGAAGACATTCAGTTCCTGAGTCAGGTCACACCCGTGGTCATAGTCTTTGGCTGTCAGCCTAATTTCCTCATGTCCCAGTGAAATGGCCCCAACAACAAAAGGTGGTGAGATGGATCCTAGGAGACAGATCATGGCTGGCAAGGGCACACAGATTCGAACTTCTGCCAGTAATCCAACATCGCATACATTGATATTACCTTATGCCTGCTACTCACTTTGAAGGATGAGTCTTATTCTTTAAGGAGCATTACCTATAATGAATGTCTATAATGAATCCATAAATGACTACAAACCCTTCAATAATTTTTGTCTGGGAAGAGGGTTCACTATTCTACAAGTAGGTATGCCATTTTTGCATGGAGGCAAGTATTAATCCTCTTTCCATCTTTTCAGTTTTAATAAATGAGTTGTGTGGGCTAGGCTTTTTCTTAACTTCTGACTGCCTTCAAGCTTGATAAGTTGGGCCATCTGTGGGAAGAGTCTGGGCAGTGAGCCCTACATTTGGGTTCTCACTGTGCCCTCAAATTATTTTTCATTTCCTTGACATCTTTCTCATTCAAGATGGCAAGTGAACCTTTGTGCTGTGTAAGTTGTAGTATTCAGTGACAGGGTATTATGAGTTCTTTGTGCACATAATTCCATGTTATGAAAACCTTTCACTAACTTCTTAAATTGGCTGGTTTGAAGTGCACATTGTGTTATGGCATAATCTGTATTATTAAGAATATGAACTTGGGGAATTAGCATTAGATCTTTGAAAAAGAATTGGGAATTCAAAGAGAATGACTTGCCTTCATCCTTCTGTCTTGATTTAGGGCACATTATTTAACATGTCACTTCTTCTAAGTGTTTGACTTCTGTTTTTTCATGGGACTCACTGAGATGATTTCAAAACTTTTAACTGTATCTGGGGGTGAAATTACCAAGAGATTCCTTAAGGAAAATAATGCTGTCTTCAGTTGTTGCTATTTCTCAGTGACCAATCGTACATATTGTCGATAGCTAATTGTGTGCTAACCACATCCTGTGCAGAGAGGATCACAGAGACTCAGTCTCTGCCTCCAGGAACTTGACACCAAGGATCACAAATACTTGATTAAGGATGTGGAAGATATACTGACGTTGGATACTCCAACATTACCCATATGTGTGTATCTCTTTCACAGCTTCACTCACATACATTCTGCATTTACTCCATGAACCAGGAGAGAAAATAACACCTAGTGTTATTCCAGGAACATACATTTCCTGGAATTCAAGAATTTGAGGACTCCCTTCTCATCCCTTAATATCTCCTGGTTTGATCATTTCCATTTAGCATCATTTCAAGTGTACTTTCTCTGTGCCAGGCCCTTTGCCACACCCTTGTATTAGTTATTGCAGTGGAACACACTACTCAGAACTTAGTGGCCTAAAGCAACAGCTTAGAGGCTTAGCTAGGTGGAGGGGGCTTGGGGACTCATGAAGCTGCAGTCATTGGAGGGCTGGACCAGGGCTAGAGGGTCTGCTCTGAGACAGCTGGCTTTGCTGGCAGGTGGTACTAAGGATTAACAGGAAGCTGTTTCCCATGCAATGAGACCTGCTTGCCTGTCCTTACGTCATGATGATGGCCTCTTCCCAGAGCGGCTGGCCTGAGAAAGCTGGGTAGAAGCCACAAGGACTCTTTGACCTAGCCTAGGAAATCATGCCCTGTCACATGCCCTTGGTTCAGAGGTCAGCCCTGTGCAATGTGGAAGTGTCTACACCCGGGTGTGAATATCAGGAGCATCCCCACAGGCCATCTTGGAGGCTGGTTGTTATAGCTCTAGAGATGGAAAGGTGAACTGAGGTGAACACATATCCATGGGAGAGGTATCACTGAAGGAAATGAGCCAGCTGACTAGAAGAGAGCCTTCAGCAAGCAGCTTCCTGAGTGGTGCATTGCCATGGTGTGTGTGTTGTCAACCCCACAGACCAGGTCTCCATTCTCTCCCTGAGGGACTCTGGCCATTGAGTCCCTGTCCTGTGCTTGGCCATCACTTAATGAGCTGGAATCAATGTGAAAAAACCAGGCACTTGGGTTGTTATCACTGAGCTGTTTGGCTACAACTCCCTTCAGTTTTCTGACATCAGCCCCGGTGCAAAGGATCCTGGAGGCCCCGTCCATTCTCCGAGACCCTCAGGGTTAGTCCAGAGTATACAGTGCCTGTTGGAATCACCCTCCCTTGCCTGGGAGGCAGGTTTCTCTGCAGCTACTGCTTGCCTTCTGTCGTGGGTTGAATTGTGTCCCCCCACCCCAGGCGATATGTTGCAGGCCAAACCTCTAGTACCTGTGAATGTGACCTTGGTGAGAAACACGGTCTTTGTAGATGTGATTAGTTAGGGTGAGGTGCTGGAGTACAGGGGTCCCTCCCCTAATTTCTAAGATGATCGGTGTCCTTATAAGACGAGACACATGGACAGATGCCCATGGCATGCACAGTGGAGAATGCCATGTGAAGACAGTGTCACAGAGGGAAGATGCCACGTGATGACAAGACAGCAGGTGGGGTGACACATCTCCAAGCCAAGGGCACCAAGGATCCCGGGATCCCTGGGAGCTGGAAGAGGCAGGAAGGGGCCCCAGAGCTTCAGGGTACCCCCATCTTGGTCTTGTACCTGCACAGCTGTGAGACACTAACTTTCTGTTGTTGAAGCCACAGGCTGTTGGCACTTTTTTACAGTAGCCTCGGGACATGAATGAACCTCCCAGGGACATTGCATCTAATGTTACTGCTGGTTAAGGGCAGGTGAACATGGTTTAGGGGAGGAGGTAAGAGAATTGAAGCAAATCCTGTCATTCAAGGTAGGGGTTTGCAAAGAAGCCAGTTTTATCTCTTTGAAAGGGTGAAAAGCAGTGAGAACGAGGCACAACGATAGTTCCATGATAGGGACCACTATGCACAAACTGTGCTGAGTGCCATGTCCACAGCTCTTCTTGCATCATGTCTTCTGGCTCCTTACCTCCTCCTGACAGGGAGAGGGTGGTTGTAAGGCTTCCCCTGAGCGCACTCATGGGGGCTGCCTGGGTATGAAGGCCCCGGGACATGGCCCCTTGCTCTGCCTGAGCCCAGGAGCCGTGGGCCCCAAGAGTCAGGCCCAGCCTCGGCAAGGGAGGCTCCTGTGGTGGAGGGTCCCTACAGGAAGGCTGGGCCATGCATGCCCACTCCTGCTTTCCCCGGTGGAAGGGGCCCAGAACCTTCCCACAGAGGGAAGCCCAGGAATAGGTGCAACCCCCCAAGGATCACTGTGAAGGCCCTGGTGGTTCTGTTGGGGGTGGGTCTCGAGAAGATGTGGTGGTGTGGGGACAATGGAAGCCCCTTGTTAATACAGAGAAGCTCAGCCAGGGGAACGTGTCTGTCACCCAAGAAGCATTTTCCTTATATGCTGTCTCAGGATAGCTCACCCAAGTATTGGGGAGTTCCGGGTAGGGCCACGGATTACGGACAGCAAGGAGGCTTTTCTAGAGAAGAGAGGAGGGTGTTGTCTGCATGCCTGTGCTTGTGGGTAGCCCCTGGTTGTCCTCTGCGTGGCCCATGTGGACCCTCACGTGTCTGCATGGCCCAGGTGCCTTCAAGCCTCCACATGTCCCCAGGAGAGGGTGTGGGGGAGAGGCCTTGGGCAGCAGGAGCACCGCCTGACTGGCAGGAAGACCGACTTTTGTAACAGAAGCTGTTTTCCAGTTTATGTGCAGGTGTTCTCTGCCCTGATCGTGATCATCGCCGGGGCCTTCATCATCACAATCATTTACAGGTCAGTCGTTTCTCCAGTCCACCTGCAGGGCAGCGAGGAGTGGGTGGTCGGCCTGAGGCTCCCTATGACGCCTCCGCCTCCAGCAGTTAAGGAGCACCGACACGCGTGCAGTACAGGGCTTCCTGCCCGACATGTGTGGGGGTGTGCTGTGAGTCACAGTGTAGACTGCTCCAGACACCAGTCTCCCCTCTTGTTTCAGGGATGAGGACACAAGGCCACGGCAGGTGGCAGCTGTCCATGGGCAGGGCCTGGATTCATTGCTGCCACTCGGGGCCGAGGTGCCCCCGCCACAACCACACACCCCTTTAGGACACAGAGAGAAGCCACTGAGACTAGTCAAGCAATCTGTGCAGCAGCAGAGAAAACTGCTTCCCTACTCAGAGTGGTTCTAGGTGCTGTGTTGTGTGACCTGCCTGCACACTCACATGGTCCCTGCACCTGTCCCCGTCCTCAGGGTTCTGGATGCCTCTCATGGCTGGGTGTGTGGAGCGTGTGTAAGAGACTAGAGTGGGGATGGCTAAGGCAACGCACAACTCCCCGTTTCGGGGAGACATCCTAGTGGACATCCTGGTGGAGGATGGGACGGCTCTCGCCCTGCAATTTCTCTTTTTCTGTCAGGGTCTTTCAAGAGAATAAGAGAGAAAAGGAGGTCCCCGCGGGTGTCCCTCTGTCATCCAAGCCCAGCGAGAGAGGCAGGGCAGCCCCATCCAATGAGAAGCTGGCGTCCAAGACAGAGGGGTTGGGGCCGTCGTCCAAGACTACGGGCAGCAGGGTGGAGGACGGTAAGACTGCGGTTGCGGTGGTCCTGGCACAGGGCAGCCTCGGCCCCCAGACCCTGCCTGTGATGGGCGTGCCCCGGGGCCGGGCGGTCATGCCGTGGGCTGAGCGCGCACCTGCAGGCCTCGGGACCCTCCCGGCGGTGGTGCAGACGCCCACTTGCCCCTGCGACGGCCTGATGGTGCCGGCAGCCCCTTGGGCTGTGAGCAGCGGCTCAGGAGCCGGCCCCTCTGCTTCTCAGGAGGCAGCATCGCGGGTACTTATGAACTGTCTCAGGAGGGCTTTGGCAGTTGCTTGTTGCTTCTCACAGGCGAGCGCCTGGCCAGTTGGAGAAGAAAGCCCTAAACTCTTGGGCGGCTGGTGCAGACGCGCTCTTTCTGGGTCTCTTGTTGCCTGTCAGCCAAGGAGACCTGGTCTCACAGGATCAACGGGGAGAGGAGGGTGCGCAGGAGGCCCCCCAGCCAGCCTGTAGGGTCCAGGAGCTTGCTCTGCCGAGCTGCGTCTGAGCTGTGGTCCTTTCCTGCAGGGAGGCACGTCCACTTTCTCAGGGGCTTTCTGCTGAGTGAGGCCATGAGACGTGGAGACGCTGCTCCTTTGGTGGCAGGGGGACAGGGCCACACAGACCGTTGACCAAACTCGTCTTTGAGTAGATCGCTGTATGTATGCTGCATGCATGCTGCGTGGATCTGCTCATGGACCTAATGCAATGTTCTTGGGATTGCTGCACCTCCATGCAGAAAACCCACACTTTGTTTGATCTTCAATCCAGCGATTGTGACAATAATGGAGGAGGAAGAAGAGAGTGAGGACTGAGGGCACGACGAAGCCAAGGTGAAGATAGGCAGAGACGTCTGCCTGAAATGGCCTCCTGGCGAGCCACCATGCAGTGTGTGATGGGAAGGGCACAATGAGAAAACAGTAAAGTATTTTCACTGCTTCCTGTCGTGTTGTTGTACCCAGTGCTGCGTTTTTACCTTGAGACAGATACCACCTGGGGGTATGGATGTGCACTAGCAGCTCTCAGCGGTCAGCCACGCTGCCTCTTAATGCTGCTGGAGCCTGGGCAGCTCGCACCACTTCTCAGAGCACAGGCTGTGCCTCTGTGGGGTGCACTTGTCACTCCAGCTCGTGGGGGGCTCAAGACCTGCCCGGCGGTGAGCTGTGCAAGGAGGGACACAGTGTCCACCTCTGGGAGGCCCAGGTCATCTGCTGCAGCGTCCTCATGGCCCCTCTTCAGGGTAGAATGCACAGAGGTTCCAGAGCCTAACCATGGGGGATGTGGCCCAGGGAGCCCTTTGGTCTTGGAGAATCTCTTACATACCTTGAAAACCTGTGTTCTCCATAGCAGCTGTGGCTCATGCACCCACACATTGCAGGCTTAGTATATATATGCACGTGTGTGTGCATATATGTGTGGCATGTACACATAAGTATGTATGTGTGCATGCATGTATGCACACATGTGTGTGTATGTATACAGGTGGGTGTACGCTTGTACATATGTGCACACACATGCAGATGTGCATAGGTGTATATATGCATGTGTGTATATGTGTGCAAGTATGTATGCATGCATATATATATTTGTGGGTTTGCATGTGTGTCCATGTCTGTATGTACATATGCACATACTCTGCCACCTAGCCCCACGGCTGGCTGCCTGCATTAGGGTAGGCTAGAACCCATGTTGTCTTTGCCCTTGTCATCCTGTGAGGGGACAGGCCCGGGAATGGTCATCTCAGCCTTGTCAATGCCCAGAGGATGGAGAGACTTCCGCCAGATCATGCAGAAGGTGTGGGGGTTGCCCATCTGACTTGGGTGGAGGGTTGCTGGGAGCATCCTGTCTGGAAGTTTGGCAGTGTTTTCTGCTCTCCATGCTGCATTTCAGAATCATTTTGTGCTTAGCCGCTGAAGCCTATTGCACGTCTGCAATGGGTGCCCTGTGAGACAACCCTTGCAGTGAAGGTCCAAAGCCTCTGCTCGGCCTATGTAGTACCTGAAAGATTCTGTAATAATTCTCATTGTCCTCACTCATCTGAGAATAAAAACATTGTATTCTGAAAGGCGGCGTTACACTATAATCTGATCTTTTGCTGAAGCAAAGAAAAGCTGATTTATTTTTAGATAACGAACTTGCTGATAAGACTTAATTTGGATCCCATGTGTTTAAGTGCCTGGTACAGTTCGGCACGTCCCCCAGTCCATGTGTACGTGTGTGTTGATACATCACCCACAGGGATGTGGCACCTCCCGGGTCTGATCCCACAGAGGCTGCTATTGATTCTTCACAAAGAACACAACTAAAGTTAGAGCATTTTCTTTGGCTCACTACTCTCCTTTCCCTCCCATGACGATTCCCTCTTTGTGCTTGTTTCTAGGCTGCAAACAAATAGATCTTAAAAATGAAACTCAGTCTCTTGCCTTCCCAGAGCAATTTTAGAAATTAAATGTATGTGCTTAGAAGAAAGTTCATGCAAAGCTGTTCTGTTGTGATGGATGGTCAGCTTCTCTGTGGGGTGTTCTTTCTGGAGAGCAGCTGGGAGGAGAATGAGCACATTTATATCTTCACGTCTATGGATATCTCGGCAAATAGGAAGAGACTCCAGAGCAATTGGCCAAGGCCCAGGACTGGGGAGGGTTTTGGGGATGCTTAACATGGAACTGTGGCCTGGGACGTTTGTGGCCTTGTAGGTGGGGCAGGCAGATGGTAACGTGAGGACACAGGTGGAGAGCACCCCTTTCCTCTGGCTGGCCACTGAGTGCAGTGCCAGCCTGCCCAAGAATGTTGCACAGTCTGTCCTCCCAAATGAACCAGGAACTAGCTTCCCTGATGCATCTGTATGTGCCAGATGCAGATGTGAGGGGAGATCATGAAACACCACACATGTCCAGGTACGTGGGGGTGGAGGGAAACCATTGGAATCTTTGAGCAAGGCCCCATCCTCGGCAGGGAGAGAATAGAGGATGGGCAAGGGACAGGAGGACAGCCCCAGAGACGTCGGCATCTGGATCCCCAGAACCTGTGATGTGAGTCACTTTGCAGATGCCATGCATGCAGCATCCCTGAGGTGGGGAGACTATCCTGGATTGTCACCTGGGCCCTGAGAAGCACACTCTCCCAGCAGTGATGGAGGTCAGAGGGAGAGGATCCTGTGGAGGGAAGGTGGAGGAGGCAATGCTGCTACTCTTGCAGTTGGAGGGGGGGCTGTGAGACCAGGGGCAGGTGCTTCTAGCAACTGCATAAAGGCAAGGAGTGGAGTCTCCCCAGCACCTTCCCTGTAGCCATATGAGACCTCCAGAACTAACACATCTGTGTCGTGTTGTGCTGCTGAGTGTTATGGCTGCAACAGAAAGTAAACACAATGTCATTGGAGCTTTGAGGACAGAGTTGGCTGCAAGTCTCCATCTAGGACCGTGGGTACTGAGTATGGTGGTTCCAGCTGCACCAGCCTCCCCCAGGAGCTTGTTGGGGGCTCATGGCACACCAACTCAGTCAGGATGTGTGGTTAACAGGGCCTGCAGGTGACTGCCAGCAACCGTGGAAAGTCAGGAACAGGTAGAGGCACGTAGGGCTGTGTGCACCAGAACTTCATGAATCTAAAGTGAGAACAGTGGGTGCAATTGCAGGTTTCCTCTTGTCCTTCAACCTTGTGAGCATGGGTGCAGCCAGGTTGGAGAACTGGATTAAGCCAGGTTGCAGTTTAGCCAATCAAGCATGCCAATTGGAGACGGAAGGGTTAACGACGTCTAGAGGGAGATCTAGTTAGAGGACTTTGGAAAATAAGCTGGGTGAGGAGAGACATGAGGACACGGGTGGGGACAGGGCAGAGGCGAGGGGTTAGCCTGGAGGGGAGGGGCGGGGGACTGGGGACAAGAGTGTGAAGTGGAGGTGACTGGTGACGACAAGATCAAGAATAAGACCGTGATGATGGCTGGCTTCCTTTGGTGCGGGGTCTTCCTGGGTACCGGGAAACCTGCCCCCAGCGGCTGTGGCCCAGGATTGCATCACCTCATCATGTACGACCCATTGCATCCAGCGGTGTGGCTCCAATTGACCAGACTCATCTTGAGGTAGTGTGGAGGGTGGGATCCCAGCCAGGGCCATGGATCTATCTCATGGGTGCAGCGAGGTGCTAACTTCCACTTCTGGATAAATGCTCTCAGTTCCAAAAAGGGAGCAAACCCTCCACCCTTTGGTCATGCATTTTTTCACTCAAACTCCTGGTTTTGCTGTGCAAAGCCCTGCCCACAGCCAACAGGAGATGAAGAATGGCTGTCCCCACTGCCTCCATCCTGTGAAAGGGATTGTAGAAAATTAATACAATTTCTTCCTCAAGGGTTTGGTTGAATTCACCAGTGAGCTCATTTGGGTCTGATGCTTTCTGTTTTGGAAAGTTGGTTTCTGTTTTTTCTTGTGTGAGTTCTAGCAAATTGTGTCTTTCCAGGAATTGATCATTTTCATACAGTTTATCACATTCGTGGACATTAAGTTATTCATGGTTTTCTGCTATTACCCTTCTAATGTCTGTGTGATGTCCCAGCTTTCATTTCTGATATTAGTAATTTGCCTTCTTTTTTATTTTTTAAGATACAATTGAGAGAGAGAGAGAGAGAGAGAGAGAGAGAGAGAGAGAGAGAGAGAGAGAGAGAAGAGAGGTGGGAGGGGCAGAGGGAGAGAATCTCCAGCAGACTCATGCGCAGCACTGAGCCTGACATGGGGCTGGATCCCACAACCCTGAGGTCATGACCTGAGCTGAAATCAAGAGTCAGACATTTCGCCTTCTGAGCCACCCAGGTGTCCCCATTTGCCTTCTTTCTTAAACCTATTTTTTGAAACACTCTCAAACTTACAGAAAAGTTGCAAGTTCTAGCACAAAAGTTCTTTCCCCACTGAACCATTGTAGAGTAAGTTGCTGCTGTAAAACAGGCATTTCCAATGAACGAAGATATTCTCTTATATAATCATAATCGAATTCTCAATATCAGGAGATTAATACCAACTTTACCATCAAATCCTTGAACCCCACTCAAATTTTGCCGATTCTCTTACCAATGTCCTTTGTACCCAGAGGATCTGGTTCAGCTCATCTTACATGCAGCCATCAGGTCCCTTTCGTCTCCTTCAGTATGGAACAATCCTCAGGCTTCCCAGGGCTGTCATGGAGAAGTCACTTTAGAAGATTACAGGGCAGTTGTTTAGTAGAATATTCCTTATTTGGAGTTTGATGCATCATCATGAATGCATTCAGGCTGCAAATCTTGGTGTGGGCATCATAGACGTAGTGCTGCATCTAGTCATCGCGTGTGTCAGGTGTCACGTTAAGTGGCTTGTTGCTGTTGGGGCTATTTTAATCACTTGGTTAAGATGACATCACCTTGGGTTGTCCACTGTACACTCCTCTTTCTTCCTCCTTCATTAGTGTTTTGTGTGTTGGTGCTTTGAAATTAGCTAAGTGTTCTCATTTAACTTCTATTCATTCATTCACGTCTGTGTGGACTTACGGTCTAGTGGTTTCATGCGCTGTGGTCTGTCGCTACCAGGATTTACTTTGGTGTTTGAATTCTCTCAAGTTTGGCCAGGGGAGGCCCCTGCATGTGGACCCCCACACCTCTGGCATGTCACCACTCATCTTTGAGAACCTTCCTGCTTTCTGACACAATGTGATTTTCCGTGTTGTCTGGTGCCTTCCCTGCCCCAGCAGATGGCCTTGGGGTCAGCAGATGGTCCCAGGAGCACTGGCTCCATTCCCTGGGAGGCCGCTGCTCCCAGCTCCTCCAGGAACCCGCCAGCTCCCCATACACTGACTGAGCCCTTCCCCTGCGGCCCCCGTGCCCCCGAGCAGGGCGCAGTGCCCATCACCATGACCCTGCTTGTGCAAGTGCTGCAGGGTCCTTCTTCCTCTTTTCCTTCTCCTTGAAGTTTTTAGAAACCCGCTTATCTATTCTGCTTCAAGTTAATCCCCGAATGCTGCTTTGCCAGACCATTAGTTGTGGCAGTGGCTGGTGATTACAGACGTGCATCATTTCTCTCCCGGCCTTTTCAAGGGCCAATCGCTATGGCAACCGTATTACGGAAAATTGCTTTCTCTCCTTAAAATACCCTTCAGAAAAAGGTCATTCGGTATTAACACTTCCAACTAAAACCAGCCCTGTAAGCAGCGCCAAGAACATGGTCACCACACGTCCTTCCGTGTGGGCATGTGTTCAGTTGTGTAATGTCAGGAGACTCTCACAACAGGACGAAACATGGGAGTGGAAGAGCGCTGATGCCCAGCGTGCGTGTGCGAGTCTGTGATTTGGAAACATGTTTATCCTGGTCTTTGTGCTTGCAGGGCAACCTTTATTGGCTCCTGATGGTGACATTGCACCCTGTCCCTGCTCCACGTGTGGCTTGGGACAGCGAGAGGCACCTGCAGCAGAGAAGAAGTCTCTCCTTGTGGGCGGGCGGCTGCCAGGGGCACCCACCGAGGTCCACAGAGCGCACGTCCCCCCACCCCCCCAGGGTCTTGTAGCAGCCCGTGGCGGGTCACACAGCGGGACACATTTTTTGTTGTTGTTGTTTTCCACTTAACCTCAGTGTTTTTATATAATGCTTCATTAGCTCTGGGGCTCTATTTCTCAGACTAGAAACCGTCGGGACTGTGTTCTGGTTCCCGGCAACCATATCCCTTGGTGTTTCACGGGGCAAGAAGCGGACGCGCCAAGGTGCCTGACTCTCCAAGCCACCTTCCGGCCAGATGGTACAAGACATTGCATCTCTGCGTCTGGGCTGCTGCTTTCTTGAGAATTGCCCCCCATCAAATTCACACATGTGCACAGTCTAATCTGCACATCATCCTATGTAGTTTGCGGTGGAGAAGGCACACGTGCACACGTCAGCCTTTCCTGGGAACAAGGGTTTTCTCTGGCCTTACAGAGCTGTGTCATCCTCCAGAAATCACGGCTGCTCCATATTCCCCTTTACCCAGTTGTCACCCTGATGTCCTGTATATGTTTTTTTTTCAATCTAGGAACAATTAAAGATCTCACAGTACAGTTGTTTGTAACGTGTCTCTTACTCCCTTAATCCAGAATGGTCTTCACTGCTTTTTTGTTGTTGTTCAAGACATCAGCACCGCAGAGTCCAGGCGAGTTGTCTTATGAGATGTCCACAGTGCGGATGGTCTAGTGTTTCCCTTGTGGGTCGATGCGGGTCACAGGTTTTGGTGAGGCTGCTGCAGAGGTGACAGATGCATGTGGTCCCTGCATCACGACAACAGGAGACTCCAAGAAAGAATTCGCCAGATTTAACTACCACATTTCTCCGGTGTGAATAACTTTGTCCTTTGGGAAGTTGGTAAGAAACCCATGGGATGACAATTCAAAGCTGCATGAATATTCCATTCCCCAATAACCTTGATCAACCGTGGTTGCAGAATGGGGATACTCCAATTCTCTCGTCTCTGCCACGCTTATTAACTGGCTTTCTTTTGTGAAGAAGAATTTATCTAGCCTTTAAAAGATAATTCATTGTAGATTCAGTTATTCCTTTTAATTCAGTGTATTCTAATCTGTTACCATCACTGTTCTTTTAAACAAACTGTTTAACCAAACTGTTCCAAGTCTGGCTCGCAGGAGCCCCTCCATTTCCTAGGAGCACCTCACTTGTCTTTTAAGTACTTCTCGGCCTTCTGACAGAGAAGACAGAGAGAACTCTGCTGATATTTACAGCAGAGTCCCAGGGAGCAGGTGTGCCATCGCTTGTGGTCTGCGGAGAGGACGGCACTGGAAGTCATAGATTCACACTCGTGCTCCCACTCAGGCCCCACAGCACCGGGTTGTCCACGTTTGATTTTCCTTTCTCTCACGGTGAGGCTCTGGGTTTCCCGAAGCTCAACCTGTGTCAGCTCTTTGCTCTACCCTGTAGCGGGCACAAACTCATTTCAGAATCACCATGCCAACACCACTGCCAAAAATAAACAAGAAAAATTCAGGATTTCTTTGCAGTGATTTTTGTCCTTAGAATACATTGTACAAAGTGTGGATAGTCAGTTCAGTTCTTAGGGAAACTTCTTTTTAAATTTATTTCTATTTTTTGAAGTTTTTTAATCATTTATTTGAGAGAGAGAGGGAGAGAGAATGAATGGAGGGAGGGAGAGGGAGAAGCAGACCCCTGCTCAGCAGGAAGCCTGATGTGGGACTCAATTCCAGGACCCCAGGATCTGAAAGCAGACCCCGGGATCTGAAGGCAGACGCTTCACCGATGGAGCTGCTCAGGTGCCTTCGATCCTTTTTTAGGCAAAAGGTAGTGTAGCATATATACTCTTATGTATTTTCCTTTTTTAAAAAACTTGGAGTATATCCTGGAACTCACCTTTTATTAGTTTATGAAATTTTCCTGTTGGTAACCATCTAATACATCAGGTAGCTGTACTGTGGATCCTTTAACTGGTTGCTTACAGAAGGGCACTTGGGAAGTCATACACTGCAATTAGAAATAACATCACAGTGAATAGCCTCATGTATTTGTGAAGAAGTGTTTGTCAGGGTTAGTTTCTGGAGGTGGGATTCTGGGTGAAAGTGTGTATGCACAGTTCTCCTAGGTTTTTGCCACAGGTGTGCTACCGTTGGCATTCCCACCAGTGGTGCACACAAATGCCTGCTTGTCCTGGGGTGTGTGCTCACACTTCTGAATTTTTGTCTACATGATGAGTGGGATATGAGACTCACCTGGTGTGTCTGAGACTTCATCTGTATTCATGAGTGAAGTTGAACATCTTTTCATATGTTAAGGGCCTTCTGCATATTGTGTTTTGTGGACTGTTATGTATGTTGTCCATTTTTCCATTGGATTTTTGGCCTTTTCTTCCCCTCTATTTTTGAGATCATTTTATAGGTGAGGGAGATGGGCCCTGAGAGATGTAATGCAGACTTCCACCAGTTTGTCTTTTGCTATTTGACTTGGTTTAGGGTGTTTTTCAGAAACTTAAAAAGTTTTTATAATCAAATTAATCCATCTATGCTTTATTTGCACATTAATTGTGTTACAGTTTAAAAAGCTTTCTTCTCATCCATCATGTCCAGGTTATAAAGGAATTCATGCATATTCTTTGCTAGATGTTTTTCCATTTCCGTCACTGATCCATTTGTGGCATATGACGTAAGGTGAGGACTGATTTCCACCTTCTTCCACATGGCCGCCCAGTGACAACAGTGTCCTTTGTTACAACAGTCTGTTTCTCCCGGAAAGCTGAGATGTCACTTTTCTCTTGTGCCATGTCTCCCCACATACCTGCGAGTCTATGCCTGCTCTTTTTCACTGGCCTATCTGTCCACCAATACCATAGTTGTAACTATTGAGGCTTTTGGTGTGTTTTAATATCTGGTAGGACTAATCCCCCTCCTTGCTCTTCTTTTAGAGTTTTTCTAGCAATCATTGTGTGCTTAATTTTTCACTTAAGCTTTAGAGTCAACTTGTGTAAGTCCAGAATATCAACTTAGTGGGAATTTTATTTCAATTTTGTTAAATGTATATACTATCTCTAGGAGGACTGATGTTTTTATAATGAGTTATCACATCCAAGAACAAGGGATGTTCTTACATTTGCTAAAGTCATTTTGTGTTTTTAAAGGTGGCTTAAAATTATTTTCACATGGGTTTTGCATCTTTTCTGATAAGTTAATTCCTAAGTACTTTATCCTTTTTGATGCTTTTGTAATAGTGAGTTTCTCTTTCCTTGTTCATTATCTGGGTGTGTACACACACCCACAAACACACGTGCATACACAGTCACTGTAGATTTTTTAAAATTCAGTTTACATATTGTTTTGGATTATTTTCTTTTTGTTATTATTTTTATTATTTAGATTGTTAAATGGTGCAGATAGTGGCTATTATTGCCTTGTTTCTGACCTTAGTGGGAAGTACATCTACAATATCCTATGAAGACAGAAAATGACATAAAGGTCATATGTACACACTTGTATGTATCTACATGCATACCTGTGTATGCACATATCTATGTGTACATGCGTGTAGGTATGGGTGTAGATACACATACATGTGTGAGAATGTATGTTTAGGGAAATGTACATGAATTCTTACTGAATATTTTTTATCAGGATTTGTTTTTGTATTATGGAGAAAACCATGTAATCTTCCTTACAACTTTTATTAGGATGGCAAAATATATTAATGAATTTTCTGACATTGATCCAGCCTCACACTCCCAGAATCAGTTATACTTGAACATGATGTACTATTTTTTAATGTTTTGTGGCTTGTGTGTGCTAATCTTTTATTTAGGATTTTTTGCATTGATATTTATAAGGAATGTGGGCCTATAGCTTTCTTTTTGGTACTATCTTTATTGCTTTCAATGTCAATATTCTACTTGCTTCAGGAAAGAATTTGGAAGTTTTCCTTTCTGTGCCCTGGGACAATTTCATAATGCTGAGTCGTTTTGTACTTGTTGAGTACATTCCCTGTGAAATGTCCTTTCTTGTCCTTTCACATGAGACAGTTCTTTGATAACTTAATGTATTTTGTCTTTGGAAGTAGGTCTGTTCAAGCTTTCCATCTTTATTTGGGTCAAGTTTAGCAAGTTGTATTTTCCTAGGAAATTATTCATTTCATGTAGGTTTTAAAATGAATTCACATAAACTCGTACAAAATAGTTCTTATGAGTTTTTTATGTTCATTTGTTTTATTGTTCTCTCTTGCCACTTTCTTATTTTCTTGATTGGGCAGATTATAGAATTGTCTGTTCATTTCTTTTAAAAGAAACAGCATTTTTATTTATTTAATAGTTCTACTTCTTATTCTATTATAGACCATTTGTAGTTGTAGAGTGCCCATCTGTAAGCATATCTAGTGGTATTTAATAAATTTTAAATATTTAATTTCTGTTTTCTATCACATTTGCTTTTAGCCTTATTACTAAATAATAATTCTCTTAATAATAATAATAAAGACTCTTCTTGCTTTCTCTCTTTTTTTTATTTTATAGTTATTTTTCCAGCTCTTTAAGTCTGAAACCTAATTCCTTTTCTTTTTATTAATTCTGTTAGTGTAATTATTTAAAGTCATAAAATTTCCCCCTGACCACTGTTTGGGTTTTAGCTCATGGATTCTGATATGCAGTGTTTTTATCACATGCATTTTGGTAATTCTACAATTTTTATTTGTACTTTTTTCCCTAGTCAATTGTGGTTATTACAGTTTTCTTTTTAATTTTCAAGAGAAAAAAACCTCTTGCTATTTTGATTCAGTATCAATTTCTAACTTTTTTGAATTTCTATTAGAGATTTATGTTTGAATTTTATTATTAACACTGTATTTGTGACTAGTAAGTGGTAAAGTTCTGTGAATGTTCCATGGGCTTTTGAGAAAGACCATGTTCCCGATATTCAGAGGCAAAGTTTAATAATTTATCATAATATCTGCTTTTTTGATGATTCCATTTCCCTTCTGTTGTTTTGTCCTTTTGACCTTGCCTGGACTGAGAAATGTCATCTCTGTAAAGTAACTATCGTATCTGGTGGTTTAGTGGGTTTTCCCTTTCCACTGCCTCTTTGTGAATCACCACCTCACGAAAGATGGTTCCTGTTTGTGTTGTTACATAGACGTTCATAACAGGTAGGTCTTCATTATGAATTGCTGTTTTTGGTATCAAAAGTGGTGGTTTAGAAGTGCCTTTAAATGCTCTTTCCGTGCTTGAATCTTGTGCTGACTGTTTGTACTGTTGCTTTCCTGTTGGTTGCGTTTGCTGGTACCTGATTGCGTGTTCAACAACACCGAGCACTTTGATCTGGATGTATCTCTTGCATTAGTTGGCTTCTACTTTGTGAATCAATTTGAAAATCTTGAGTTTTCAGTGTGATGTTTGATCTCATCCATGTCGTATTATTAAACGTTACATTTACAGTGTGTATTATAATATATTCTATTTCTTTCTTCTGTTTAAATTTTGTTGTCTTTCTTTTGATCATTAGGAAGTGTCTGTATCAGTACTGATGCCTTTTATAATGCCTGCAATCTTTTTCCTCTCAGATGGACCCTTATTGTCTGTAAGTGACCTACTAACCCTGTTACCTGTGCAGCTGCTTTTATTTTTTCCCATGCTTTTTATTTTTTTGCTGTTGCCTTGTTTCTATTTTGCAAGACATTAAACATCTAAGTACTATTCTTCTATCCTTGTTCCCATTCTAGGGTTAGTTTTAGATCTACCATTAAATATTTTCAACACTCACAATCAGTCCTTCTTTTGGTTAATACTTTTTTGGTCAACACTAGTTTGGAAGAAGTTTGTCCTTAGTTAACTCTTCAAAGGAGCATCAAGACATATTTCATGAACTCATGAATGCTTACAGTGCTTACAACTCTTTTCCATAATCTGATTCTTGAAGGACAACTTGAAAGAGCAGAAAATCTTTGGCTCCTATATTCTTTCCTTGAGTTTTTAAAAACAACTATGAATCTACTGTTGTGTTTACATTTTTCTCTCTGGTCATCAGATGCTAATTCATGTTCTCCCCTTTGGGAGTCACTTGTTCTCCCAAGAGGAACAAAGGATTTAAAAAATACCTTTAATCATTTTATTGGGATGTGTTCTGGTTTTGATAGTTTCAGGTCAATTTTACTAGCTACACATGGGTCCTTATAATATACTGACTCAAGCCTTCTTATATTTCCACAAAATTGCCTTCTTTATAGTTTTATTGGATTCTACTTTATAAATAGTAGCTACTTCTCATTGTTACATGATTTTTCCTTTTGGAACTCTGATTAGCTGCATTTTGGACCTTCTCTGTCAGTCTTCTTTGTGTATGGTTTTCCCTTTGATCCTTTAACAACCTCCTTTCATTATCCCCATCCTCTTGGTTGTTTCTCCTGTTCCCAGTGTCCCTGTTAGGAACTTAGTTGAATATATCATCTCTTGGGCACCTAATAGATTAATTTATACGACTTTTCTTTGGTTTCTTCCCCAAATCCAGCAAGTTCTCATTTACATATTTTGATATTAATTCTTTTTGTTTTGTTTTCAGCTTTTTAGATTTTTTATGTGAAATTTCTAAAATTCTGAAAAAAAATATATTTGTTTCATATTTACTTCTTGTTGGGTGTTGCTCACAGCTCTTCTCTGCTCCATGTTTTCTTTTGTGTGGAGAAATTTAACCAGATGAAGTGCCTCTTGTTTTGTGTTTTTCAAGAAATATCTTTATCTTCCTAAACCAGCAATGGTGGGTGACACTATGTAGGCAGCAGAGAGGGGCTTGGTTCAGGCTCAGTTCAGGAGTGCTCTTGTAATAGTACCTTTTCAGATTGTGATTCTCTCTTTTCTGGAGGATTCTTTTTTTAAAAAAGATTTTATTTATTTGAGAGACAGTGTGAGAGAGCACAAGCATGGGGAAGGGCAGAAGAGGGGAGAAGCAGGGTCCCTGCTGAGTAGAGCCTGATGTGGGGCTCAGTCCTAGGACCCTGAGATCATGACCTGAGCTGAAGGCAGACGTTTTGCTGATTGAGCCTTCCAAGTGCACCAGCAGCATTCTTTTTTTTTAAGATTTTATTTATTCATGAGAGAAACAGAGAGAGAGAGAGAGAGAGAGAGAGAGAGAGAGAGAGGCAGAGACACAGGCAGAGGGAGAAGCAGGCTGCCTGTGGGGAGCCCAATGTGGGACTCGACCCCAGGATTCTGGGATCATGCCCTGAGCCAAAGGCAGATGCTCCACTGCTGAGTCACCCATGCGTCCCACCCCCTGGAGGATTCTTAATTGACACCATCTGCTTCCTTCTTTCCCTTCACAAGCTCCCTGCCCCTGCCCCTGATACAGTGCCTCCCAAGACTGTTACCACCATCCCCACACATTGCCATGCTGCTTTCTTTCAAGAACCTTGTCCTTTAAATTTATTTGAGACTTCTGGAAGAGTTGTGAAGGTCATGCAGAGGGTTCCACTGTCCACCTTCCCTCAACTGCCTCTTGTGAACACCTTATACCACTGTGTGTTTATCAAAACTAAGGAGCTAACTTTGGGACACCATTAATCCACCATCACTTTATTAGGATTGTCCCAGTTTCTGTGCTAATATCATCTCCCTATCCTAGGATCCAACCCAGGGTGCACATACATTTAGGTCTCTCTTCATGTCTCCAATTTAGGACAGTGTTTAGTGTCCCCCTTGTTTTTATGACTGGGGGATTTTGTAGGATAGCAGTCAGGTATTTGGTAGAATGTCCCTCCATTTGGATTTGTTTGCTGTTTCTCATGACTAGCCTTAGATGATAGAATTTTGGACAAGAGTCCCACAGAGGTGACATGCCTTCTCCTTAGATTGTACTGGGGCATGTGGTATCAACATGACCATCAAGGTTGACTGTGATCACTTGGTGAAGTGGTGTCTGCCAGTTTCTCCATTGTGAAGTTACTGTTTTCCCCTTTCCGTACTCTGGTCTTCAGAAGCGAGGGAGTATGTCTCTCCCACTCCGAAGTGGTGGGGAGTCAGGTGCCACCTCCTGGAGAAGACATCAAAGAGCCTGTGTACACATGATCATCACCACAGTAAGTAGTACATTTTAGAGGAGAGCCTTTGAGGCCATGCAAATATTCTGTTTCTCCTTAAAGTTTTACCAAGTAATTCTGGAATTTATCTATGAATCTTTCTTGTGGACATTGGTTTTCTGGTATCACTAGTGGTGATTTTCTATTTCACTTGCTCTTCCTACAGGTATAACTAGAATTTTTCTTAAGCAAGATTTGTCATCTTCCACATTTATGCATTCACTTATTGTATCAGTATGGGCTCATAAATATTTATCTTACTTTGAGGGTTATGATCCCAAAGTGTCATTTTTTTGTTATGTTGCTCAAACTGCTCCAGATTTGACTTGTATGAGTGCCTTTCATTGACTCCTGTGCCCTTCTAACATGCATGCATTCTGTTTGTTTCTATTTTGAGTACATTCTCACTCTCTTGTTCCATGAGGTAGTCCAGGCACATCCTATAGTTTCCCTGCCTAGCCTGGAGTCAGCTGCATCTCCAGCCCCTGGCTTCATTTATTGGGGATGATGTCAGAAACCAAGGTCTGGACTGGATATGCTCCTGCTGTGGGGTGTCTACTTTTAGACCCCCCAGTACTCCCAGAAGCTATGTCTTTGGTCCACTGGGTTTCCTTTGGGAGGTGGACTTGTTTCTGTCATAGTTTTGTCTGTTCTTGCTCGGCTGCCCCACCCCCACCCCCCTGCAGAGGGGGAGCTCCTCCATTTGTGTTCCCAGTGTGACTCCTTGGTTTTGCACATTTGCTCTGTCTCCAGGACATGGTGGAGGCACATGGTGTATCCTCACATTTCATGGAGAAGTCATGTGGTGCCAGTCCTCATATATTTGCTGTGCTGGCCACTTCATTAGGGTATACTAATCTGGAAAGTTGTACCCTTCAGTTCAGGGAAGTTTTCTTGTATTATTTTTTTTATAATTTCTTTACTTCTCTTTTTCCATTTAGATACAAATTCAATAAATAAGCCATATTGGAAGACTCAAATAACTGGAAAGGAAATGAAAACTTGACACAACATCTATCAGTGAATGAGGCATGGCACTATTTCCTTATTCAGCTGCCATTAAAGTGATTATAGATCCTTCTGCTGATCTTTTATTCCATTTGGTTTTCTCTCTCAAGCATCTCATGGCAAGAGGAATTAAGGGGAGATTTTAAAAATTGAAAGTCTTTTGAGTCATTATTGGTTTTTCCAGGCTGCAAAGCTATGCCGTCCCACTGCTGGCTCTCACTACCACCAGAGTGCCTGCAGGGGTCCTGCTCAGGGAAACCATGCAAGGACTACCACCGTTTGAGGACACTTCCTTGCTCTTTGGCCAGCTCTCCTTGCTGGAACATGCCAGTGCAGATTTCAGTAAAATGATCAGCAGAGCTACAGTGCTGTAGGTGCAAATATATGTGAGCAGAGCAGCTGGTCCCTGGGACACAGTAGGTATCAGCTCAATGAGCACTAACTGAATGGAAGGAATTGTGGGGGGGCACTTGTCAGTGGGGAGGCTCCCACGGCCTCCTGCCCCTTTCCAGTAGTGAAACCATCATGGCAGAGTCAGAAGACAGGTGGCCCCATCAAGAAGCAAATGTCACTTACTTGCGTTGGGGGAGGGGTGGCTGTGGGAAGGACGGGCATGGCAGAGCCAGGAGCCTCTCAAGCCTCTAGGAGAGACGGTTTAGGCTTGGAATCAGGCAGACCTGGGTTTGAATCCACTTCTTTACAGGTGACCCACTGGGTCACATGGGGCAGTCACTTGTGTCCCTGAACAAGCTCACCTCACTGGCACATGTGACTTGACCCCCACCCCATACCTGGCTGGACCCCAGTGAATGGCTCCTCTTGGAGAGACCGTTGTGCCTTCTGCTGGTCCCAGGGTAAGCTTTTCCTCATAGACATGCTGCTGCTCCTCCAGAGGGGATGAGGGCTGCACTCTGAGCCCAGCCTCACATAGACACAGTCAGGGCCCGTGGGGGGGGGGTGGAATGTAGATGCCTGGGCTCATCACATGGGGGTTCCCCAGCCTTGCTCTGGCCTGGGACAGGGAAGCCAGTGGGCAGGAGGGACCCAGGGCCACAGCTCTCTGGGACAAGGGACAACCTCTCAAATCCCCCTGAAAATAGACATTCAAATTCCTGGATTAAACTCTTAAAACTCTCCTGTGGATTTCCATGTCCGTCTTTGTGTACATTCCTGGGTTATCTTCTCTGTCTCAGCTCCACCATCCCTGTTGGAAAACAGTCACCTGTTTCGTGTTTTCTGAATAAGTGGCCTGTCTTCTGCTGCATCCTCCTCTTGTTCACAAAGCCAGTATCTGTTATGTGTTCGATAGTACTAACCCCTGAGGCAGGTTTCCTCTGCTCCTTTTTTTTTTTTAATAATTTATTTATTTATTCATGAGAGACACACAGAGAGAAGCAGAGACACAGGCAGAGGGAGAAGCAGGCCCCATGCAGGGAGCCTGATGCGGGACTCGATCCTGCGACTCCAGGATCACACCCTGGGCTGAAGGCCGGTGCTAAACCGCTGAGCCACCCAGGGATCCCCTCCTCTGCTCATTGATCAGCCAACTGTCCCTCTTTCCTGTTATCTGACCTAGATTTCCTGCTGGGGACTTCCCTGCAGTACCTGGACATTCTTGACCCTGGACACAGATCAGGTGCTTTGTTTTCACAGAGGAGGCTTGTTGGCTGCAAGGTGCTTGGCTGGGGTCCTGGCCGTTTGTGCAGCCTTCTTGTTGTTGTATATGTTTTCCCAAGTCCCCTAATTGTCATTGGTACCCAAGACTGGCTACTGATGCTGAGAGCTGATGGGAAGGATGCTGGTGTCTCACTGGTAGGAAGACCTTTCCCAGGCTGCATCTTCAGGGTGGCCTCCACCTTCCTACCCAGCCTTGCCTCCTGTACCTCAGGTAGAGTTCACCATTCAATATCCTCAGAGACTAAGCTTCCTGCCTTCCGTGGAGTGTAGGGGGTCCGTTTCCAGGCTGTGGAGCTAGGGGAACCGGCTTGGGGTCTACCTAGGTCTCAGAACATGGACAAATCCTGGTCCTCAACATGCCACCGCACCCCTTCCTGGGGAGACTCAGGTGCCTCCTGAGCCTTCTGGTGGCCCCGGGGGAGGCTCCGCTAGCTTGTCACCTCTTCCACCATAGCACTCAGATCTCAGCTGTACATCTTCTCTGTTGTGACAAATTTAACGTCAAGGGAGCAGGATGGTCAGCCTGCTGATGCGAGTGGAAACAGCTTTCTATGCTGCTGTCAAGCTCTTTATTTTGTATTTTGTTTTGCACCCCAGCCCTACCTTTTTCTTTCTTGGTGTCCACCTAAGACTTTTAAATTTGAAAGGTTGTCATGTATTGTTAAAAAAATACTTCCTGCCTGGAAAATGCAGAACTTTCTCAATGAAAGCCACAATGAGTGAATAGAACGAAGGTGTGTGTGACTGCATGCACACGCGTGACTGTATGTGCGCGCACGCGAGTGTGTGTGTGGAGGGGCGGGCGGGCGCTGAGGAGTGAGAGACACAGTGACAGAGGAGGGGTCCAAGCAGAGGAGGGACCCGATAAAGAAGTTCATGGAATGCCAAAAGCAAGGCTGTAGCTGGGATGCTAATTTGCTCCAATGTGTGCATGTCACTGATAGCCAGTGGGGCCCGTGACATTCTGACGCCGTCTCTCAGGAAAGAGTAGGACACAGAGGAGGCCCGTGTAATTGGAGAACCAGCTGAGATCTGAGGCGGTCGAGGATGAGGATGAACCATCCTCCATACAATGGCATTGGTTGAAGGTTGTATATAAGGTGGCCTTATTAAAGTGACAAGGCAATTTAATTCCTTTGTGCACGATGATTCTACTTCATTGATTTACAATGGGAAGGATATAATTTTGCTAGTGTTGGCAAAAAGCTCAAATGTCAGCCTTTTCAAATTACCATACTTGCCTTGTTCAGGATGAATAATGAATAAGTCACCTTTTGTCTACAGTTAAATATTCTTGAATAAATACAAAGAGCATAAAAGACATAAATGATTGCCTGATTTATATTTAAAATAAAGATCAACATTGTGATAAATGGTTGAAAATGCTGTGTGTGCAGCAATATGACTCTCCTGATAATTACATTATCAATGAGGGAGCAGCCCAGGTGTAGACGGTTGTCGGGGTGCATACCCACTTACCTGTGAAGCTGCGTCATACTGTGGGCCTGAGCAGCTTCGCAAGGGGGATCATGGGTCCCAGTAGAAGGGTCTGTCTCCCCAGACCCCCCACGTCTGAAACCCCGAGGCCCAGGAAGGGCAGAGAGCCCTGGGTCCCAGGCCCTCAGCGTTAGGGAGAGCAAAGGCCATGAGAGAGGCTGATTCTTTCTGGGCTGGGGATGGCTCTCTATTTGTCACCTTTGGAAGGGAGTTTGTAAGAAAGGTTGGATAAGAGTAGAAGAGCAGATTCATCTGAAAGATCAGCCAGTCCATGGCGAACAACCGCAAATAACCACGGAGTTGTACACAGCTTTGGGAAATGAGTAGGATGGGGAGAGCTTCGCATGATGAACAAACATGCCCACATTACTCTCACGTGAATAAAGCAAGTTCTACTTCGATATGAAAATAAAATCCATTTTTTAAAAGATTTTATTTATTCATAAGAGACACAGAGAGAGAGAGAGAGAGAGAGAGAGGCAGAGACACAGGCAGAGGGAGAGGCAGGCTCCACGCAGGGAGCCTGATGTGGGACTCGATCCCAGGTCTCCAGGATCACACCCTGGGCCAAAGGTGACCCTAAACCACTGAGCCACCTGGGCTGTCCATAAAATCCAACTTTTATTAAAAATGTGTATATGTGTGGATTAGACTAATTTTCTTGTTTTCTGAAGAGACAGAATGTATATGCATATTTATGTGTGTTTGAAACACATTACTTTTAAGGAATTGGCTCATGTGGTTGTGGGACTGACACGACTCAAATGTACAGGGCAGGCTGCAGACCCAGGGAAAAGCTGGTGCTTCAGGTCCAAAGGTCAATGCGGGCAGAGTGAGAGTATATGTGTACATGTGTTTGTGAATGTATGCATACAAGTGTGAATGGTGGTGTATATGTGTGTGTGTACGTGAATGTGAACGCTGGTGTGTGTACTTGTGTTTATACATGTATGTGTGTATGTGCACGTGTGTCTTTGGACCTGTGTGGACCTGTGTGTATATGTGTGAATGCTGGTGTGTGTCTGTGTACATGTGCCTGTGCATGAGTGTGTATGTGCACAGTGTGAGTGTGTTGGGGAAGAAGAACGTGCATGTACGAAGGAGTCACTGACGAGGCCAGGTGTGGCCCAGCAGTAGCGCGTGGAAGCACGTGCAGGCAGGACAGGGCAGGGGTTTGGGAGGAGAGGACTGATGCGGGCCTCGGCACCCGGTGAGCCCTCCATGGTTCCCAGCTTCCTTCTCTGCTTACTCCGGCACCTGAGATCATGGCTGCTTTCTGGGACAGTTTTCTTAATGAGAGCAGGGTTTGCTTTTGGGAAGGTGGCCTCATCTGGAGGAATGTGGTCGGCGCTGGCCCCTTACCTCCCACCTCATCCTGTGCTGGGGACATCACACCTGGGTCAGGGTGAGGCCTGAGTTGAGCACCGGGCTCCTGGCAGAGCCACAGGCCTGCGGGCTGGGAGAGCCTGGTGTGGCCTGGACCAGTTCCCTCTCTGGGAGCAGTTCTAGATGGGGTGGGAGGCCCAGCCCTTGGGAAGAGGGTGGACAGCTACTTCGGGACCCCAGCTTCTCAGAGCTGGTGTGGGAGGGGGCCTTGTAAGGATGCAGGGCTAGTAAAGAGGGTGCATTTTGGCCCCCATGGAGACAAGCAGAGGGGGAGTCCTGTGGTGAGCTCTGGGGCGGGGCGGGGGGGAACACCATGGGGTCAACACAGGGAGGGCAGCATGCTTGGCTCCTACAAGGCCCCAGGCCCCAGTGAGAGCCCCCCAGCCCTGAGGGACAGTGCCAGCCGGGCAGGACTGCTGCTTTGCCCAGAGATGGGAGCACGCCGGCCCCGGGTTAGGATGCTCAGCTGCAGTGACAGAGAGCAGCCTTTCCCCATCTGTCCCTTAGCACATTACTATATTCAGGGTGAGTGTGGGTGCAGGAGGCAGACCCGGGGTGAAGGCTCCCTGCAGGGATGTGAGTGGCCCTTGCTGGTGACCATGGCACAGAACTGATAGGAGCACGGGGGTCCCAGCAGACCTTGGGCAGGCCTGGCTGCTGGGGCGCCACAGACCGGGGGGTGTCTGCTCCGTGCTTGCTCCCTGGAAGGTCTCCGGAATGCACTTTAACCTTTTCTTTCCTCGACAATGTTGACCCATTACAACACGGGTGACTAGGTTTCCGTTTGAGTGGATGACGTCACTGCGCAGTGCCGGGTACTATGGTGACAGGCACTTGGCAAATGTGAACGGTCGTCTCCACCTTGCGAGGGCACAAGGGCTTTGCTCGGGGCGCTCCACGCTGACGAGGAGCTAGGAAGGGACTTGTTGGAAGTTTGCTCATCCTGTTTGGGGTTTCCCCACAGCAGCTGCCTTCCGGGGTCTCCACAGGAGGCAGAGAAACGAACGACAGGTGTTTGCAGACAGCAGAGCAAGTGTCCCTGGAAAGGCCTTCTTGGGCATCTAGGATTTGTATGAATTTTGAGAGGGTGCTTGGGTTGGGACAGAAATTCTGGAACTGGAAATCATCTTGTGCTTGCTAAACCCAGAGGTCTGCGCACATCCAGGGATGTGGATGGAGCCCCATGTCCAGGGGGTGGGGGAGTGGTCCCTGCTTAGCAGGGAGCCTGCTTCTCCCTCTCCCTCTGCCCCTTCCCACCCCTGCTTATGCGTACCATGATCTTTCACGAGGGTTCATTAAGACACCAATAAAAACCCACATCCCTGGAATGCCAACAGGGTCCCAGCTGAGCTCTGTCTCAGATAAATAAATCTTAAAAAAAAAGGGGGGTAAATCTTAAAAAAAAATGTGCAATACATTTAGCACTGAATTTATGATGGAGAATGCTTGTGATTTCAGATGTGCCGGGAAGCCTATGCTGTGTGCGATGCTGAGACAGGGATGGGGCTGGCATCCAGGCTGCGGGACAAAGGGGACACCCGCCTCCATCACAGAAGGCTCACGAGGCTAGAGTCAGGCTCACCTTGGGGACAAGATGCCGTTCTCGTGGTTTCTGCAGGTGATGTCCCTCCTGGCAAAAGCAAACAACGCAAGCCCATCACACATTAAAGCAGTCCTGTCTGGCCCTGTGCATCTTTTCCTTCCACCAGGCCCAGCTCTGAGAGGACAGGTGTGTGGCAGGAATCACAGGTCTTTGACAGACGGAGGATCGGGGATGTGAAGATAGGATCCATTCTGCTCGTCACTGTGGCCGTCACAATGGGACACAGGGGTCCGGTGTTTGCGTGGACTGGAGCTGTCCTCAGTCCCTAGTGTGCAACCTGGGCTGGGAGGGTGGTTAGTCCCTAAAGAACGCAGGGGTGAGGTCACGGAGGAGGGGAGGAAGGGGAGCCAGGAGACGGCGTGAGCTGTGCCTTCTTCCTCATTAGTAGCTGAGATGGGATGTGGGATGCCCGGCCTCAGCCACCAGCACGTCCTCAGTGCCAGAGACCCCTGTACCATCTTGTTTACTCCTCCCGACAAGCCCCTGACATGGGGGCAGGTGTCCTCTTCATCCCACCTCCCTGTGGAACCATAAGGGACAGAGAGGCTGGGAGACTTCCCCAATTCCTCTCCCACCATCTCTGAAACCCACCGTCTACACCACTGTCTAGGGACCTCTAGGTGTGTGTCTCTGAGCCCCTCCCAGGCAAGGAGGGGGTCAGGTGCTGACTGATCCAGGAGTGGGGGCCCAGAGAAAGGGGATACGGTGTCTGTGGGGGAGACATGCTGGGCAGGGAGGGCTGGGGCCCACGCACCATACTGATGGGAGGAGTGTGTGCAGGTGGTCCGGGCATGGGGCTGGCCTGGGAGCTCTCCACCCCCCCACCAGCCCTGGGTAAGGCGCCCCTCCAGGCCATGCTGTGGGCTGGGAGGGATTGGTTAAACCTTGAGGAGCCAAGCCTGCAGTCAGGGTGGGGGGAGGCACATCCTGGGGTCGGCTCACAGAGGGGGCCCTGGACAGCGGGTGGGGTGGCGAGGCAGGGGAAATTCCCCAGGAAATCCCTTCCTTCCTCTGCTCTGCTTCCTGCCCTCCCCTCCTTTTTCTTTCTCAACTCTCTGCACTGAGGGGGTGGGGTGAAGCTATAAGGAACGTGGGCATAATCAGGAAGGGGCAAGGTGGCCCCTACAGGCTTTGGCACTAGTGGTTGTGGGTTGTCAGCACCCCAGCAAAGACTCCAGGACACACCGAGGTGGGCGGTGGGCCAGACGGTGCAGGAGGGAATCGCGGGGTGGCTTGGGGGGTCAGAGGGACTCGTCAGGGCCTGGCTGGGTGCTCCGGGCCGGGGTAAGCAGGTGCATTGCTCTGGATGGGATGCTGTCAGGAAGCAGGGCAGCATCCACAGATCTGACCTGGAAGGAGGGAGGAAGCCCAGAGCAGGTGGACATGGGATGGGCAACACGCGGCCCTGGTGGCTGGATGTGCAGTGGCCCCTGGGCACACGCGGGCCGCGAGCCTGTTGTGTCTGGGCCCTGGCACGGGCATGACGTGACCCAGGTGGGCTCGCGCGGTGTCGTGAGCTGGTTTGCGTCCCGCAGGAGAGCACCCGGCTGCTGTCTGCCCGGCCTTCCTCTCCTCTCTCCGGGTTCGGGGTGAGCACTCACTCTCTCTCTCCATCCAGTGCCAGGTCCACCTCCCAGCCCAGCCAGCATCCTCCTGGAGCCACTCGTGGAGCCCGACTGGCCGCGGACCTGGCAGCGTTGAAAAGCTTCTGGTCCCTCCGAGGCCTCGCCTGACTTTGTGAGGGGAGGGGTCTCGAGTTCTTTCAGCATCAGGCCCCACCTCCGGGTGGGGGCACCTGCCAGCGTCTGTGTCCCCTGAGTCACGGCCTGGCCAGTCCTTCACTCCCACAGGCAGCTCTGCTCTTGCTGTGGCGATTGCCTTGGAAGAACACAGGCACCCAACCCTGAGGCCCCTGGGGCACCCACCATGCAGGCTGGGGCAGGGGTCTGCTGTGGAGCGACAGCCACCAGCCCAACTCCCGCCAGCTTCTTGGAGGAATGGGACCACGTTGCTAAGTAGGCCACATCTCCGAGCTTCAGTTCATCCACCCGGGATGGGAGACGGTACTGGATGCAACCATCTCCGTGGATCCTCTCAGCCCTGGAGTCTGAGACAGGCCCCTTGAGAGCCCAAGGGTTCGACTGTCTGATGATCTGGCAGGAGAGTGGTCATGGTGGGAGCTGGCGTCCTGGGAGAAAAATCCTGGAGTGATGGGATGGAAAGAGGGTTCTTGGCCTTCTGTCTTACCAAGAATGTGGGCCTGGAGGCTAAGATGACTTCTAAACTAGATCCTGTCCTTGGAGAAGCTCAGGGACCCCAGGAGTCCGGCCTGCCGGGTCTGCTAGTCTGGGGCAGCGGCCCTCCCCACGGTGCGGCTCCCGCGGCTCACTCCCTGGTCTGTGCCCACAGCCAGTCCACGGGGAGCCTCATGGAGCCAGACTGCAAGGAAAGACAGGCCTTGCTCGGGACATTTTGCCCAAGTGCCCCGTGGTGGTTTTCGTGCTGGTCACGGACGCTCTATCTGGAGTAGCCCAGGTGTGGCAGAGAGGCACCCGCACGCTATACCAGCCAGGGCGTTTTCTGGGCTTTAGGGATTTCTCTGCTGTTCATATTCTGCTTTGCAATTTGGAGGTACCATGATCTTTCACGAGGGTTCATTAAGACACCAGTAAACACCCACATCCCTGGAATGCCAACAGGGTCCCAGCTGCCCTCAACTTTACGTGAAGTGGTGAATCTTTCCTTGTACCAGATGCATTCTAAAATACTCGATCAGTGCAGATTAAATGCAAAAAGGATCAATAGGAGAATTTTATTTTATGTAAAGGAAAAAACAGCTTTGTCCACTGCCGAGGGTTTCTGGTTTCATTAGGTTGGAGGGAAAACGGTAAAATCCTCTCCTTTCGCCATAATGGGCTTAATGCACTTGAAGAGTAAATGTGGGGGCCTGAGGCCCTTTGTGTCTCATTCAGCCTTTGCCATGCGTGTCCTTTCTGATTTTTTGTATACCCAATCCCTTTTTTCTATTTAAAAAACCTTCACCCAAATACCCATCAAATGTGACTGTATTAAATATAAATACATCCTCCCTCAATTGTCTACAAAGCTGTGATCAGCGACTCTGCCAAGAAAATGCAAAGCCAACCTTTTAAAGCTTTATTTGAAAACCTAGAGGAAATTAACTCCCAGATTCAGCTGATTTCATAAATAAGTAAAAGAAAAAAAATAAGTACATAAAACAAAAATCGACTCCACCGGCCTCAGCTTTTATTCTTGTTCTACAAGCAAGAATATCCAGAAGAACCACCTCTTCTCCCTCCAACTTTTTAGATTGAAACTTGACTAGTCCTCTGCACCGGGTCCTGCCCTCCACCCTCTCGGTGGCCCCAGCACATCCAGAGGCCGTGGGCATCCTTTGTTTACAGCATTTGTGGCATATTGAAGGATGGTTCTTCTCTTTGTCTGCAAAGAGAATCTTTTTATAAAAAAGATTTTATTTATTTGAGAGAGAAAAAGAGAGCACAAGGAGGGGGAGCTGCAGGCAGAGGGAGAGGGAGAAGCAGTCCCCTCCGTGAGCAAGGAGCCCAACATGGGGCTCGATCCCATTACCCCTAGATCTTGACCTGAGCAGAAGGCAGACGCTCAACTGACTGAGCACCCAGGCGCCCCGCGAAGCCCTTTTAACCGAAGCTGGTTTGTGCTCCTTGCTGCGCACGTGGGCTGAGCCGGTGGCTAATAGAACGTGGCAGCTCCTGTGTCCATCACCCGCTAGGTGTGAACCTGACCATTATGGTTGTCAACCTGTTTTCTCGGTTTGTCCTGTACGGTGTCTGACACACAGCTGCGCTGGAGATTAGTATGCTGAGATGCTCCCATGTAGTCAGGGATGGGCACCCCTCTGGCCTCCTGAGTCTCCCTGTGCCACCAGTAGCTAGGGCCTCCTGGGCAGCTGGAGGAGTCATGACCAGTGATCAGGCTCCTGGCACCGAGTCTGGGCCCATGTCTCCCTTCTCTGATTGGTCTGCGCCCTTGTTAGGTGTACTGATCATTGCCCAGCCAGTGGTGACCACTGGGCTGGGCTGGCACCTGCTGTCCTCAGCTCTAATGTCTCCAGACGGTCCCGTCACTCCCTGTTCTCACACCCAATGGGTTGTGTGCTCAGCATTTCCCAGAGGCCAGCAAGGGAAAGCCTATTTCTGTTGGGGCTGTAGCACCTGGGCTGGGTGGGGCTGGTCCCAGCTCGTGCCTGTGTCACCCTACTCAGGTGACAAGGACACGATCACCATGCCCAGGAGGAAGCCCCTCAGATCTAGTGGGACCAGGCGGGTGGAGGGCAGGGCTCCATGGGAGGTGTCTTGGGTTGGGCCTAGGGTTCAGCATCCCAATGGGAATCTGTTGGGTTCCATGTAGGGGCTCTGGGTTTCCTCGCCTGTGAGATGGGGACGATGGTTCAGTGCATCAAGAATGGGGTGCTGGGCTCTCCCAGTAGATGCTCCACTGCTGCCGAATGGCAGAGGGAGCTGGGCCTGGGACTGGGTTCCCGCCCTGAGTCTCTGGATGGGTGAGACAGAGTGTCACATTGGCCGACTCATCCAGTGACAAAGGAGCCAGTGAGATTTAAATGGCTCGGTCGCCCTTCCTGCAGCTTCCCCCAGGTCACCACAGCTGTGACAGCATCTCCTCCACGTTGTCCGGACCCACTGCTGCGGTGTCCTTGCTCCCTCTGGTCTGAGGCCACACTCTTCTGTCTTTGTCTCGGTGACACTGTCCGTCCACAGTGGGTCTGTCTCAGGCACTTGCTCACCATAGTTGTTGTCTTCCCTGTTTTTCCTCTAGAATATTCCGCCCTCTGACAGCGTCTCTTTTCTCTGTGTTGTGAAGAGGCTTCGTGCCATTGTACTCTGGCTGACAGCTTCGCCTCCCCATCTAAAACCCTTCAGCAATATTTGTTTCCTTGCCTCGATTCAGGCACACAGGCAGCAGTTCTGGTGCTTCCTTCCTAACTGTGCAGTGTGCGCGAGCATGCGTGAGTGTGTGTATGTGTGTGGTGAAAATGAACGTGGCATCACACATTGTTCTAGTGATTTCTGCATCATTAACTCATGGGTTTTCTATGGTCAGCCTGGCTCACGGGGTGGCTTTGACTTGGGGGTAATATTGTGATTTCTATAAGAGGAAGCATGTGTGCATTTCGGAGCCCTGTCGCCTGCTTGCTGGACTGTTCCTGTCACGCCTCCACTAACGAGTGGTAATGCTATGCTCTCCACCGCCCTCGGTGTCCGCAAGCCCCTTGCCCTCTCTCTGGCCTTTGGGAGAAGCTCTGGTTCTCACACATGTCCCCATTCTCCCTCCTGTATGACACTTTGTTCTATCTGACCCCCTCTGCCCTGCTCTGGACGTGCTAGCTGATCGTGCAAAGTGGACTTGTTCTCAGAGATCAGGAGATTCTGGACTCAGGCTGACCCTCAGGTCAGGTGGATCCAAGGTGGTCACTTTAGCCTTCCTGTCCCACACCTCAGTCTGGAGGACGGTGATGTTCCACCGATAACCTGGAGCACGTGCTGCTGCTTCTGGCAGAAGACCCGAGGCTGAGCAGGTTCTGCACCCATGCTGCTCTGGGTGGACTAGGTGAGGACGCAGAGCTGAGCATCGCTGCTGGGGCTCTGTCCACGGGACAGGGAGACGCGCCATGCCACGAGGGAACCACGCAGGTACTTCCACTCTTGAGGACACTGGCCGTGGCTGTGTGGAGGCTGTATAGCTGGAGTCAAGGCCAGTTCCCCTTTGCCCCCATCCACCCCGCTCCAAGAAAGCCTGGGCCTGACTGGCCAGCTCCCACCTGTTCTTGCCTCTGAGGCAGGTGACCCTGGCCTGAATGAAGCCACAATCAAAGACACTGGCTGTGTCTCATCCCCCCGATGCCGGTGGGCACCACTTGCTCCAGATTGCTGTTCCCTTGCCGTCAGCCCCTGCAGCCTCCTGTCCTCCACTTGACTAATGGCCCTTCCTTCTGGTTTGGCTGGCTCCTTCCCTGGTGGGGCTGCCCACCCCTGATCCCTTGGGCAGTCCCCCCGAACCTGGACGTGGCCCTTATGACGAGCTCTCAGGAACACCACCCTTTGGGCTTTAACTGAGACACAGGCAGCCTGCATAGGATTCAAATCCTGGCGAGACTTTACAGGATGCCCCTGGGATGATGGTGGGAAGGAGTATGAGGTGATCAGGCCCTTCCCTTGTTATAACACGAGTACCATTTAGCCTTTGCTTTGCACACTTCAAATAGGTGTAAACTTATGAAGGCTATTCTAGTACCACCAAGTCTGGAGGGAGCATGTGGCTTAGTTGACACCCAAGTCCATGGCTCTGGGTTCTCACACTTACCAGGAGAGGCCTTATTGGGACGATTTGCTTATCCTGAGCTGGACTGTGGTCCTGTCTGCGTGGAGTGTGGGCACCATGCCTGCCTGTACCCTCTGATCTGTGGAAGGAGGCCTCAGGAATGTGCATCAAAGGTGCAGGCAGGTGCTGTGGGGAAGTGAAGGGGGTGATGGGAGGGCCTTACCCCTGAGCAGGTTGTAGGGTGGGTCCTTTGGGAATCCCACAGCTGCCACTTGTCAGCAGTACTGCTAACCCTCCATGCTCAGATGCCCATCTCTGACATGGGGAGAACCATAGTACCTGCTCTATAGAGTGGCTGTGGGAGCTGTGGGTTCAGACACATAAAGCTCCTACAGCACAGGGTGCCCAGATACCCTGGGATGGCCTTTGGGTGTGTCTGGGAGGGAGTTTCTGGATGAGATGAGAGTTTGAATTGTGGGGCGAGTAGGCAGGTTGCCCTCCCCAGGATCTGACTAAAGCACATAGGAGGGCAAGTTGAATCTTCTCTCTGCCTGACAGTGGAGCCGGGACATGGACTTTGCCCTGCCTCAGCCCTCCTGGGTCCCAGGCCTTGGACCTGTACCACAGGCTCTCCTCAGCTCCAGCTTGCAGAGGGCAGGCGCAGGACCTCAGCCTCCAGAGTCATGTGAGCTAATACCTGATAAGTCTCTCTGTATCTCTGTCATATTGGTCCTGAAGGACCTTGACCATTCTCACTAGGGGTCATCTCTGGGAGTGGTGAGTATCACTGTGTCATGAGTGGCCTTAGCTCCTGCTCACCTGTCAGGCCTCGGCAGCCACACTCCATTTCAGACAAGATGTGACAAGAATGACCACCAAGACAGGGATGTGCTAGCATGTGTTTCCATTTAGTCTCCAGCCCCATAGCTATCACAGAGGCCGGTCCTCATTGTTATGCCCATGGTGTGACCTGGAGGAGGGGCATGCAGGACAGGGGACACAGGCAACGGCCTTGGCTCAGCCAGGCTAAGTCTGAAGGTGCCGATGGGGCAGGCCCTTACACAGGAGAAGACAGGCTGGGAGAAGTACTCCCAAGGCAAAACGGCTCCTACACAGACTTGTCCACTTGAGCTACCTCTGCTCTTTCTGCCCTCAGCCCCCTGTTACTGAAAGCCCCAAGCTAGGCCAGCTTTGCTGGCATGCCCAGAGAGGGCTGCAAAGCTACCGTGCACCTAGTAGGTGGTGTAGGGGTCTGGGCTCACACGCTGCCCTACTGAGGTGAAGTGAAAATGCATTGGCCTTTGCCCCCAGGACCTGGCACAAAAATCCTAAAACCTTAGGAAACCTAAAGCCCTAGAAAACCCTAAAACCCTAGGAAGATCCTTTGTTATTTATAACAAGCCTTTTTGCCACACCGGAGTTTAGTCGCTGATTCCTGCCCCAGGAAGCAATCACTATGTAGAAGGGTTAGGACTTCAGCTTCCCCTCTGAACTCCTGGGAGGGCAGGAGGACTGGAGATTGAGTTCAATCAAACTCCAGATAAAATCCCTGGACCCCTGAGGCTCCGAGAGCTTCCCGGCAGTGGGCACATTGATGGTTTAGGAGGGTGGCCTGTGTGGAGAGAGCACAGAAGCTCTGTGCCCACCCTCTCCCCAGACTTTGCCACCATGGTTACCTTTTCATCTGGTTATTATTTGTATCCTTTATAAACTGAGTAATCCTATAAATAGTGTTTCCCTGAGTTATATGAGTTGTCCTAGCAGATTACTGAACCTGAAGGAACCTCCAAATTTGTACCTAGTTGAACAGAAGTGCTGATGATCTGGGGACCTGGAATTTGGGGGACTGGCTTCCAAGGGGGCTGGCCATTTTGTAGGATTGAACTGGTGGGCATGGGCCAACTGGGTGGTCGGTATCAGAACTGGATTGAATAAGAAGACATGAAGTCGTTTTGGGGGAATTACCATTAGATCATACTGGGAAACATCAGACTCCTCCATGGCTGGTGAATACCATGTATGTCCATCCAAAGCCTTGTGTGTCCACCTTACTGAAATAATGCTTGTCCCAGAACCCATTGGCAGGTCAAACCAGGTGTTGCCTTGTAGCAGGAAGGCTCCTGAGGGTGTGAGTGGAGGTGGGTCACTCAGTGTCATTCTGCAGGTGGTTTAAATGCATTTTGTGGGTGAGAGGTAGGGCGAGGGCAGATCCAGTGCACATTTAGGGCATGGTTTTCCCTTCAGGTTGCAGATAGGTGTAGCCGGTGTATGTACTTGATCCTATGGCCACACTGTGTCCCAAGTACCACCAGAAGGCTTGAAAAACAGTGTCCATCACTGGAGCAATATCACTGGGCAAGTTTAGAAAATGCTTGTCAAAATCCAGAAGGATTTTAAATAGAAATTTCCTAAATGAGGTAATTTTATACTTTGGGTTAAGTGTGGCTCATTTCTTGCTGCTGTATATATGGTACTAGAGGCTGAAGTGGTTCCTCTGATCTGGACTCAAGTTTTCTGATGTGCATTTATTTTGAGAGCCTGTGAACCAGCTGCAAGGAGCTGGCTTCTCCCTCTTGATAACTGGAGGAGGAAATAGAAGAGAGAAGGGGCAAGTACTCAATCAAATCACAGATTTAAAGCATCTAGGTCATAGTTTTGAAACATAAAGTAGAATGAGATAAAAACTGGAATAATGAATAAAAAAATGGAAGTGATTTTTATCCTGGTGTGATTTTTAGATGTGCTTCTTGAACAATGGATGAGTAACAAGTTTAATGACAGAGTCACATGTTTCATAAATGTCTAGTGATACCATCAGACTTTGAAAAAATGTCTTCCCAAGGCAGCCCGGCTGCTTGGAGGAGACCATGAGGTATGTTTTGTCATGCTCCAATGTTGGCATTAATATGGGTCGGTGTCAGCAAGGATGAAGGGGCTGCTCTGGGGACGGACTGGCAGGGACTCTACTGCTTGTGCTAACATGATTATTTTGTTTCTTTGGCCTCCTTAGTTGTAACTCTTGCAGGTTTGCTTTTCTAGGGGGAGTGGGCTGGACTTTGCACAGAGGACTGAAATGTCAGGCCAAAGAGTAGGACATTCTGAACCTCTTGAGGACCTGACCTGACTTTTAGGAGCCCAAACTATATGGTTATCGACTTCAGACAGTTGAAGAACTGCCTCTGTGCTAACACATTTTCTCATTGATCACTGCTTCTGCTCCTTTGCTTCCAAATGCTAAAAGGCAGGCAAAAGTGGGCAGTTGCTTGGGTTTACATGTGCATGGATCTGGGGCGGGAGGCAGAACATCAAGTCTGAGTAACTGAAAGGAATTCTAAATTGTTTTTTTTTAATTTTTATTTATTTATGATAGTCACAGAGAGAGAGAGAGAGAGGGGCAGAGACATAGGCAGAGGGAGAAGCAGGTTCCATGCACCGGGAACCCGACGTGGGATTCGATCCCGGGTCTCCAGGATCGCGCCCTGGGCCAAAGGCAGGCGCCAAACCGCTGCGCCACCCAGGGATCCATAAACAAATTCATAATATTTGAAATCATGGTCATGTTCCCTAATTTTAATAAATTTTGGCATTTGCCCTTAGTCTACATGAGGTTCAACATTCAAGATTTTGTCTTTCTTGTTACTAGTCCATCCATACTGTCTGAAGGCAGGTCATGCTAGTTTTTTTTTTTTTTTTTTTTTTATTGAGAAGCTATTATGTGCCAGACTGCAAATCCAAAGACAAGTGTGCAGGGCTCCTGGTAACTCCCAGAGTTTATAGTTTGACCAGGAGGCTTAGCCAGTTGTCCCACAAGCAAGCCATGAGTCGGTCTGGTCAGATCGTTCTGGCTTTGTGGACATCACAACAGCTTGGAAGAAAGCTTCCTTTCGTTTTCAGTGGTCCCTTTGTATTTATCCTGAACATAAAGTCATTATGAGGGGGTGCATGTCTCATCTATTTTGTGCATTCCTTTGTCCCTTCAAGTTAAGTGTTATTAAAGGCCATGAACATCCTTACTCCTGAGTTAAGCCTCCCTGAGCACACTGAGGGCATCCTGTGAGCCGAGCTGGCTACCTGGCTGATGGCCAGGAAACGCAGGTGGGTGGGTCCCTGCTGCCAGGTGAGGGGTGAGCTGTAGCTCCCCAGGGGAGGCTCATCTGAAGACCCTGTCATTTACCTGTTGTGCATGGTGCTTCCGGTCAATACTGGTCAACTTCTCTAGGTCACTTGGACCTTATCTGCTCAACTGAGAGCTGTGTTTTTCTAGCTGGAGGAGTAGGGGCAGCCTGTGGCAGTGAGTTAAGAAGACAGATTTCCAGGACCTCATGACAGGGTGGACACAGGTACTCCCCCAGTGACTGTGACATCAGCAAGGCCCACATTTTCAACAGTTGCCCTTCTGTTTGGTGGGCCCCCAGGACCCCCAGGCTGGCTGGCTCCCCGCGACTCCTACTGCCTAAAACTATCATCCTTCTGTACTCAGAGTGGCCAGTCCTTCACCAGCCTCGAGTGTCACCTTTCCGTGGGACATAGGCTTGTGTTCCCCAAAGCGTGGCCCACATCTCTGCTCTCTCTGCAACCTTCCAGTCGGCTCCTGTCCTGCTGCCTGCAGATGCCAGCTAGTAAACAGTAGGTGTTTACCAGTGCTTATTGGTTGATCGATAATGCCACATCTCTGTTCCTCTCTTTGCCTTGGCCTTAGTCAGCTTGGGCTGCCAGAGCAAAATACCATGACCTGGGCAGCGTCTGTAAGAGATGTTAACTCACAATACTGGAGGGTGGAAGTCTGCTGTCAGGGTGCGGGCAAGGCCAGTGTCTGGGGAGAGCATGCCTCCTGGCCTGCATACAACTTCTCCTCGGTGCACATGTGCAGAGAGGAAGAGAGAGCTGTTGGTCCTCTCAAGGCCACCAATGCTATCAGATGGGGCCCCAGCCTTACAACCTCATCTCACCTGCATTACCTCCTCGAGTGCTTATCTCCACAGAGAGTCACGGGGGGTTAGAGCCTCTATGAGTGCATTGTGGGAGGACACCATTGCAGATGGCCTTGTGTCAGAAAGCGAATACATGGATCCTCATTGCTCACAGATCCTGTGTCCATGAATCCGCCTACTTAATAAAATTTATTTGTAACACCCAAGTTTTTGCAGTGGGGTGAAAAATTTGGGTCGACCATCATGTTCCTTTCCAGCCCAGTTCGAACAACCCCATCCTTGTTTTGGTTCTTGTGCTTTAAAACTGCAGTCTTTTTTAGGGTCCTATTGCCACATTTTCAACCTCTTTTTTGGTGGGGTTTTGCTGGTTGAAGTGGCCCCACGCACAGTGTTGCAGTGCTGGCTGATGTTTCCAAGTGTGAGGCCGTGATGGGCCTCGCAGAGAAAACGTGTGTCAGAAGAGCCTTGCTCAGGCCTGAGTTACATGCTGTTGGCCACGGGTTCCATGTTAATGAAGGGACAATATACATTAAAGTGTCTTTAAACAGAAAACACATGTAACACAAAGGATGATTAGTTTGATCCATTTCAATATGGATTGATCGGTTGATGAAAATCTCATCACCAGAGGCTTGCAGGGACCTGACCCTGTATTTCCTCAGGAGCACAGGCTCGTGTTCTCGGTGAAATAGAAAACATGACTACCATAGAGATCTGAAGGATCTTCAGATGCAGACTGGTCTGTTTTTATTAACTGAACTGGCTGTTTCCAGGATGTCATCTTATTGTCACCAGCCCAATGCCGAAGCTTCAATATAAACATGTGAGTGCTTGCGGGAAGTTGGGTTCTTTGCACATTAGCTGTGACATTGTCAACAGACATGGTGGCTGCTCTGGAGCAGTGGCGGGGGGGGATGTCATTGAAAATGCTGTATCACAACTGGACATTGTCCTGTGTCCTAGAGCACAGTGGAGCTCCGGTCGCCTGACTGCCAGGGAAGGAAACACTAGCATCTGACATTTGTATCTGACAGCCTTTAAAAAATGTAATGGCCAACCAGGGTAGTTTTACTGTTCTTTGGTTTGTTTGTTTTTAAGTATAAATGCTGCTTTCCTAATAAAACACTGAAGATGACACATTCCTTGCTTACCAGTGCCAGCTGTGCTGTTTGGGTGAGCCAGCAGAGGAACTGCCCCACGGGCTGCCAGCTTTTTAAGGGCATCCTTTCCATCTTGGTTAGTCCCGTGCTGCCCCAGGTGCCAGCGTGAACATGCCATTGGCTGGGGCACCTGCAACGCCAAGTTACTACACCATAGATTCTATTTACATAATATCAAGTGCAGGTTTCTTTGGCAACCCTGCTAGCTTAGCCATTATTGGTCAAATTTTAATGAAAAGAGAAGTGCCATGCATGTGGAGAATGCCATTTTAGCAGCAGTTCCCTGTATCATTTAAACATTTGCCCCAAAACTGTTTTTGTGAGCCACTGAGTCCTTGCAAACTTCTTCCTTGGGGAATGAAAACAAACCAGCCAACAGACACGCACCCTCAGGGCAGCCCCAGGACAGCCGGTCCGGGTGCAGGGCGACTGGGTCCAGCATCTGGGACACGGGGCCATTGTTTGCAGCCGTAGGTTTTCCCACTTTAAATGGAAGGATGTCCTGGCATGAGGGAGGCTGCTCCTCCACGGAGCCCAGGTCAAGCCTGGCCCCGCATGACAGCGGTGACTCAAGCCGATCACGGACACCCAGCGGCCCTCCGACGTTGCCGTGACAGGCGTTCGTTCCTCATGAACTTTGTCCCTGGGTGTGTGTTTTTGGAGCGTGCCGGGGTGACATTCAGCCTCTACATTCATTTTTATGATAATTCCGAGTAAATTGTGGTGCAATAAACTCTTCAAGCCTGTCTTTCTCGTGAAAGCCGTGAATCAATCAGCTGTGGGCTTTTTTGGGGTCTTTCAATGTATGGTGATCATTTAGATTTGACGTGCATTGTGAGACCTTAGCTGGCGTCCTCTCTCCGGTCTGTCATTAATTCCAGCCTTTGCTATTCTGAAGTGCCGTGAAGGATGGCGGAGAAATCATTGCCCTCTTCTGCTCTGTTATTGCACAAAATAGCAGCGCAATAATTTTTTGTCAATGTTTTACTCTAAAAGCTTTCTACGTCAGTTTTGAAAAGGAAGCAATAAAGCCCATTCAATGGTATGAATAAAAATCCTTTGAGGGTTAGGGCAGAGCTTCTTTTCTTCAGCTGGTAATCAAATTGGAGCTAAAATGAAATTGAGTTTTCTTATGAAAATAGCCTTTGTTGCTGGGAAGGCTGGTAATTCATAAACAATAACCTGCTCTTTTGTGTGGATAATAATATATTCATGCTCTTTCAATAGGGTAAAAGCCAGACCTAGTGCATTATGGTACAGTAAAAATAGCTCCAAGGGGCTGGCTGGAATGATCTTGAAGAAGGAACGTGGCGTTCGGCGACTTTGGCTTTCAGCATCCCTCTGAAATGGGACTTTGCCTGATTTGTGCTCTGGTGTTCGTTGTTGATTTGTTGCTGCCACACAATGTTTGGTTAATTGTGATGGTCTCAAGCTGTGCTCATCACTGCCAGGGCTGCGGCGGCTGCCGGGGACCCAGCCGGCTGCCACAGGACGTTTGTAATTCACAGGCAGAGCTTGTCGGCGCCCACGAGGACCGGAGCGTCCCAGAGCCCTGGACCGACCGGCAGCTGCGCGGGGCTCGCGAGGTAGGAGGAGGGGGTGTCCTTGGTCGATGGCGAGAGGTGAAAGGGGACGGCTGAGGGCACAACCTGCTGTGCTTTCTCTGCAAAGCGGCGTGGAGGGGGGTGCAGGAGGAGAGTGTCTGGGTGCCTGAACTGCAGTGACTTCCAAGCGGATCCCAGATGGAGCCCCCGGGCAGCTCAGCCCTCCCACTGGCGTGTGTGCAGCCCCTGGGACCGTCGTCTAGGACCTGGTGGCGCCTGGGTGCAGGGCACTGCATGACCCACAGGCAGAGCGGCTGTTTCTTCTGGTGAGATGTGCGTGTGCTGAACTTCACTTGGAAGCTCCCGGTGTGGGAGTAACAGGCCGTGGGGATCAGGTAGGGCTGGAATCGTCACCTACGCTTGTAGCACTGACTCTTGCTACTTGGGCAACTGTGACTTTTGTTCTCTCCCTCAAGTTGGTAAAAAGTTATGTTTTGGTGATTGCGACAATGTGTGCCAACCCCACCTTTATGTTGGATCCTGAAAACAGCCCTAGCGTTCCCGGATTCAGATCTAGGGGCCAGGGCCAATGAGAGAAAGGTCATTTTCTGGTACATTTAACACAGAGCTGTGAGAATAATGAAGCATTAGCACATCCAGTTTACTGAGCTTGCAAACACAGATGAAGGATCTTTCTGATAGAATGCTCTAGCTGTTCGTTTGGGGCTTGTTTCTGGTGGTTGCCTAAGTTCATTTTCTTGGCTCTATCATTCCATGGACAAGGAAAGGAAGGAAGGAAGGAAGGAAGGAAGGAAGGAAGGAAGGAAGGAAGGAAGGAAAGAAAGAAAAGGAAAGGAAAGAGAGAGAGGTGGGGTGGAAAAAGGAAAAACTGTGCCTGCTGAGAAATACACAGGATGGCGTGGGCCGTGTTAGCATTGGTCAAAATAATGTCCTTTTTGCTGGATTTTGGTTGTTGGGTAGACTCGGTTCTTTTATATTCACTGGTAATTTCACTCAGGTACCTTTTTTGTGAAGGTCCCATGGAATCATGGTTTTTTTTTTTTTTTTTCTTTTTCCTGGCTTACGGTAAAGGCTTTGCAAAGCCCATCTTTGGTTCAGAACGGAAGAATGGAGAGGTGGAGATGAAGACCACGGTGTGCAATTTTAAAGTACTCAACTTTGACAGTTTCAGAGACGCCAAGTCAGTGACCGGTTCGCCCACCCACGGACAGGAGCAGAAAGCAGATAGTGAGGGAGCAGTAGGAGTGTTTATCTGCACCCAGATAGGCAGGGACATGCTCTGGGCCAATGCTGGCAAACAGGTATTTTTGTGTCGTTTTGCTATCTTAACAATGAAATTGCGTGCCTAACAAAAGAACTTTTAAGGCACAGTGGAAACTGACAGTTTTGGTAATATATGTCATTATCCAATTAGTTTACACAAGTGTATGTTTTTATGCTTTACTTAACACACCTCTGTGTGTTTTCAACTCCAACAAATATCCCTTGCACTGAAGTCTTTCACAACTAGGATTCTAATTGTATATGTTTTACTCTGCTGCAGTTAGTTTGTGCTTTACAATATCATGAACACCTTAAATTCTGATTTTAAAACCCATTTCACTTTCATTTTAGGGAGAAAAGAACCAGGATTCATTGGCTTTCATTATATACTTTGTCAGGAAAAGCCCTGACAAGCTCCCTCATACTTTCTCCCACTGACAGAGCTGCCTCGTGTGGTGGCTTTATTCTCATGCTCAGGTTGAACTGGATGTGACAGAAAAGATTGCTAATTGTCAGAGAGTCAGCTTTCTGCTTCACATAAAGGAAATGGTAAAGAAAAGTTCTGGAGTGTTTTCACTGTGGAAGAAAAGGTGCAGAAATAGTCTTTATTCATAGTGCAAACCACCACCAGGTATCATAGCACACTTCTGACCAGAAAATCATAATGTTCTTTGACTATTTGGTGGTCTTGATGAAAAGTTCTTCTTTTAATAATTCCTATTTTAACATGCAGGTGACTTTGCCTCCTCCTGCCTGAGATGCATCTGGCCACTGGCTGGAGGAATAAAAGGTTCTGTTGGGGGGTGCGTGCCAGGCAATTCCAGGAGGACAAGCCTGGTGGTGGCAGGAGCTTGGGAAGGAGAAAGTGGGGGCTTGGGACTCTGGACTTGTGCCTAATTTTCCTCTCCAGTTATTTAAGAAAGTTAAAAGAAAGTTGTACTTACTGTCCTCTTCTTTGGATGGCCTGAGGGCCTTTTCTCTGCCTGGGACTCAGAGCAGTGGAGATGCCATCACTTATGAGGTCACCACTGGTCACACGTGGCCCTCTGCCCCCACTCAGGGCACAGGCATTAGGATGCTCAAGCAGCCAAGAATGGGTGCTGCATGGAGGGCAAGTCTTCCACCGCAGAGATGGTCTTATGGAGCATCCTGCAGGGGAGAGAAGAATGCAGGGGCACCCTCCCCTCTCCACTCACCCCTCACCCGCTGGACACTCCGCCCCCTGGTGTTCTCTCCATCCAGTCCCATGATGTGTAGCCTCTGTTGGAAGAGGAGCTGCTCTTTTCTTGCTGAAGATGCAGGGTTGGGGGGACAGGTGGGCAAGTGTTGACATGAGGGGCCCCTGGCCTTGGGCGCCGGTGGGGCAGATGCACAGACTAGCCAGAGCCTGGGGAGCAGTTGAGGGGTGATCTGGGCAAACTGTTCCTCCAGAGCCTCCCTCTGTGAGTCATGGCCAGGGCTGGTCTTGCGGGTCTGCTCTGGCTGGCGAGGGTGGAGGCTGGGTCCCGTGGAGGCAGGGCGGCCGTTGCCTATGAGCATGATAAGTGCAGCGTGGCACGTGCAGCATGATAAGTGCAGCGCCTATGAGCGTGACAGGTGCAGCGTGGAGGCAGGGTGGCCAGAGCCCCAGGGGCATGAGGGCTGGCAGCTCCAGGTAGAGGGGACACTGACTGGCTCCAAGGCCTCCAGTGGTTTGTTTACCTGTGAGATGGACTGTCAGGTGGAGGAGGAGGAGGGTAAAAATCCGCAGAAGAAAACACTGACATGTTCCGTCGGGGCTCCCGGGGTCTTTCTGACTGCCCAGCAAAGGACAGGGATTTACCCCACGGTGAAGACAAATGCAGTCGAAGGCTCTTCCTTATTGCATCTCACAGGACCTCTATCCTCCCATCAACGTCATTTAAACCTTTGAATCCCAATTGTCCAGTGATTTGTGGCTACCTTGGCCTGACCAGGTTTTCTACAAGACAGGGAAGTATATTAAATATGCAACAGCAATGTTTGATTGCATTTTTTTTTTTTTTTACTTTTCAGGGAATCAGAATGTAGATTAGAACTGCAGACTTTTTGATCATTAGAGAAGAGTTAGATATAAAAATTGGGTACAAAATAGGTAGTTTTAAATACTAACAGCCAACGTCAACAATATCAGAGGACGTTAAGCAGATAATTATCTGTCAGAAATTGCATCTCTGCACTTCTGGGTTTGTTTCTGTTTTAACCCGCACTACTTGGCCATCTCTGAAACTTTGGGGTCAGGTCCAGTGCTTTTCTACTGCTGCATGCAAATCACACTTCCAGGGTACAAGATCCAGTTTAAGCCTGCCATGACTTTGACGACTTCCTGTGGCCCCGTGCTGTTGAAATTCAGAGCTAATGTACAGAGGGTAGCTTCTTGCACGCTGCCAGCACATGAGATTCAAGAGCCTCACTTTATGCTGTATTTCATACGTGGCACACGTTGCACAAACCCAATGACTGAATCTTTCTTCCAAGCATTTCTGAAAAACTGTAAGTTCCTGAAACACAAACCTAAAAATGCCATTATGCATTGTACCTCAGTTTTACTGGTGCGTTAGTGGGCATCACTGATGCCATCTATCAGGTATCTGGGAAGTTTTATCTTAAAAATGAAGAAAAAAACTATCATTTTTTTGGAAGGCATTGGTTACACTCTCAAAATATGATTTCTTTCTTTTTGAAAAGTTAAAATGATGTTTTAGGATATAAATTCCTGGCCCCTGGGAGAAAGGATTTAGTAGCAGGATTTTTATCATTCTAGAAATAAAGTATATTTCTGACACAGAGAATATTTATTTCCTACATCATGGTTTTGAAAATCCTTTAGAATTATGTGTGCTTATTTCTGGAGACAAAGGTTGGAATTATTACTAGAGTTAATTTTCATTCCTTTCTCAGCATTGGTTGATACTGCAGGCACCTTTAATTTTGAAGAAGGTGTATAATGAAGGTGCAATTTATAACATGGGTCCTCATCCAGTTGGTTTTACTTAAATAATTGTAGTTGAGTCCTGCTAGAAAACAATTTTGCTATTATCCCTAGATTTGAGGCAAAGATTTGAGAACATAAAGTTAAAGGAAAAATAATGAGCTAAGGAAATCCTAAGAGCCCACAAAAACAGCACTGAAGCAAAAAAACACAAAAAAACAGGCAGTATGTGGTGTTTTACAGCAGGATGATCTCTTCGTCCTGGGTCACTGCAAATCTTTAAAAATGGTTTATTACCTTTGCGTATAAATGTCTGAATTTTTCTTCTTTTGGATTTGTTGATTACCTGAAACCACCCATTTTTTTCCTACTCCTGACACTAGCTACTTCTCTTGGGCTTGAGTCCTTCTGCTGAAAATAAAGGTGTTATTTGTGCTGGTTCCTGGGGCCTGTTTAAATTCTGACATTCTCATTTTTGAGGAACACACTCCCAACACACAAACTGCCAAGCTTTGAAGCATGCAGGGTTGAATTCTCACCCCCACCCCGTATCTGTGGGCCCCAGCAAGGGGACAAACAGCAAGGGCCCATGCCTTACCTCGATGTGTCAGTCACAACCGAAGCCAAGAACGCAGGTCTACCTCCTCCCTTGACTCAGGTGCCTTCATGGTAGCCAAAGGCCTGAATGCAGAATTCCACCTTCTGGGACTGGGCACAGCAGCTTGGTGGGTCCATCAGAGCCAAGTCAGCCACCCCTCTTTCTGCCCCATGAACCTCACCCATGGGCGGCTGCCTCTGAATCCCTCTCTGGGGAAATGAGTTTGAGAAATGGTCCAGGCAGGCCTAGGAAGGGTGCTCGTGTCCATGTGCGCAGGGCAGGGGTTCAGAGGTCCTGGCACCCCTAGTGTGGCATGGTGTTGCAATTTGAGTGAGTGTGTCCCCTTGCTTGCTGTCCAGTGGGACAGGGTGTGATGGGGGCAGTGTGAGAACTGCCCTGTGTCCCCGGTCTACAGACATGGTACTCAGGGGTCTCTGGTTGTACAATTTTGCAGAAAATGGGTTGGATCATAGAACCCACGGGCAGCATCTCTCCTGGGCAACGAGGTCTTAATATTATGGTGTCTTTACTGAACTCTTGGCAAGGAGTGGTCTCACTAAAGGCTATTTGTCTTTAAATAAGTGTTAGTTTCATTTAGCAGTAATTGGACTCTGTCCAACCTGGAGTAGATGCTGGAATCTGAGCATTAACACCTGCCCCCGGGGAGCCACATCCCTTCAGCCAGCAGCAGGAGTAGCGGGCAGGGCAGCGTGGAGCCCAGACGCCCAGGTCTCTCCTGGCTCTACCGCCTTCGCCTCTGGGTTGGCTTTACACATTTGTGCAGTCGGGAGGATGGCAAGACCTAACTCACGGGACTGGGCTGAGGCTGAAATGAGCCAGTACATGTGAAGTACTTGGCATCACAGCATGATAAGGTCTCAGTAAATGTTGGCTATTGTGAGCATTGTATTTCATCGATTGTAGCATGAACTTTTTTTACATTTTAATACCTCTGAAATTGGGATATCCCCACTGTAATCACTTAGATTTGGTGAAACTGGTAATCAGTCCGATGGACTCTCCAACAATGAACGACTTCCTTAATCTGAAAATGCGTTGCGTTTCTGGGAAGGGAAGAGTGTCAGACTTGGTTATTATCGAAAGTCTGTCTTCTGGAATCCATTCCCCTGAAACGCTCAGGCCAAGAGGAACTCTGGAGTGAAGGCTGAGATTTGCGATGGTTACTCTTGAACGTCAGGGTGTGGAACAGACAGCAACTTGAGGCAATAAAACCATGCAATCATCACTGGAACATTTCATATTCAAAGAGACACAAATTGCTCTATTTTGAAAGGAACAAATCATTTTGTCTTACACCCTAGACACTAGCAGACTTTACAAAGGAAGACAATTGACTTGAAATCTTCGACCCTTTGCTCAGAAGGAGATCGGCCCTATTGTGACCTGGCCCCAAAGCATCTGTCCCAGTGGTTTGGTGAGAGGTCTTGTGTCCTAACTCATTCCCAGACACCCCATGGCCTGGGCCACACCTCCAGGGCAGCCTGACATGCACGCCTCCCCTTGTCTTAGGGCTCTCTGGGGTCCCCAACTTACTTCCCAAGAGCTGATCCCATCAAAGCAGTGCTCCCAGGGCCTGCACGCTTCCTCTGCATGACAGGAAATGACCCATTCACATATCACGCAGCCAGTCGGCTTCCTGCTCCTCCTGCTCTGGGACCCTCCAGAAACCGGTTTCCTTCCCATCAGAGAGCCAGGTTCTGTGCTGACAAGGCTCCAAAACCTGGTTCCTGCAGAAAATGACAAATGGGTGCTCTGTGACCAGGGCCCGAGAAAAGGGGATGACACCACCCTGATGCTACTGGGAGACACTCTGTGTGGCCAGGTTGCTGGCCGGGCTGCGGGCTGCTCCTCACTGGGGCAGGGAAGTCCATGTGCCAGGTGGAGGTGAGGCACGCAAGCCTCTCGGCGGTTAGGATGATTGCCTGGAGGGCCTGGGAAGGCTGCCTACATCCCCGCCACTCCCCTGCATGTGGGGTCCTCCAGGTGGGCTCTCCTGTTCATGGTTACCTTCTTCCAGGCCACTTAGGAGGGAAAGAGACCCTCGGAGGGGCACTGACATCGATGCTGGTGCACAGGAAGCAGTGATCCCAGTGGGGAGGAGGAGGCCGTCTGCACAGCTGCCCTGTAGCAGCTCAGGTCCTGCTGTTCTCACGCGCTGGGAACACATAGGTGACAGGAGCCCAGCAGAACACACGGCACATTCCAGAGTTAGGTGAGATGTTTCAGGAAAAGACTTCTCCGGACTGAGGTGGGTGGTGCCCGGGCGCCTGAGGAGTGATGGGGAGGCCCTGGGGCCGGTGGCACTGAGGACCCTCTGCCCCCAGGCCTGCGGGCCACGGGGTGGACGGAGCAGCTGAGTTCACTTTTCTGGAATATTCTAGTTTTCTGAGGATGTTTCTCACAGGCAAGAATCCACAGAAATGAGAGAACCAGTGGTGGAGTGTGTGGACAGTGGCTTCCCCTGGCCCAGACAGAGGGGAGAGGCCCGGGACGCAGATGGAGGCAGGCTGAGGAGACCCAACGTGGGGGTCACTACAAACAACCCCTCAAAACAGTTCCCAAAAGATGAAGTAAAGTGAATTCAAATAGAGTAGATTTAGGGTTTAATAGACTGTGTTTGATGGGAGTTGAGCAAGCAAAGAAAGGCCCAGGCCCTGGTTCTCTCTCCGTACCTCGGGGCGCTCTGGGGGACGTGGGGGGGTGAATGGAGGGTGGGGCTGGGGAGGTTCTGAGACGATTCTATCCAAGATCAAATACAGACAGGTGTCAGACAGGTGTCTTCTGGAGCTAATGGCGTTCTGAAAAGTTCCCATCAGATGTTCTCAAATACAAAATTATCTCTAAGACAAAGGGTATTTGTTCAAATAGGATCACCAATGTGACAACAAGAAAACAATGTGAGTCGGAACCCAAGTGAACAAAGTGAAATCAGTAGTTTGTCCGTTTTAGGTCAGCTACTACCTTACAGTTTCTATATGCTTTGAAATTGCCATTAAAACTTTTTGTCGCTCATATAAAATCCACTTGTAATTATTACATTTCAAAAGTTCCTTATAAAAATAAGCTCATTAGAGTTAAAAATACTAGAAAAATGGAAATCACTCAAAGGCAACTGTTTTTTTTCCCATTTTATAGTTAATTTTATTTATAGTCATTTGAATCGAACTTTTTTTGCTTTTTAAAAAAGTGCTTTTTAAGAAATTTTCAGTTGAAGGCTGGTAACTTAACTCTAGTTTCAGGTGCACAGCACAGCGATCTGATAGTCCCACACACGATGACGGAGTCACAAGTGAGGTCCGCACCTGTGCCCGGTCCCCGCGGTACATGACTATGTGGCCTCCCCCTCCCCTGCACAGGATGTGGCTGTGAAACAGAAGCCAGGCGGCATGTTGTCTTGAGCAAGGGCAGGTGAGGGCGTTATTGTCAGCTAAGGTGACAGCTTGGCGCACCCGCGTTGGCGATGCCCACAGGGTCCAGGTGCTGACAGCAGCCCCACGCCCCTTGCTGTGGGCCCAGGACTCTGAGGCCTCACCCAGGTTGGCGTCCACACCAGCAGTCGCTGATGGGGTGTCAGCAGTCCACCTTCTCCAGAGGAGCCGGGCTACCAGGGAGTGTACCTGTAGGAAGAGATCTATTGAAAGGGGTGGGCTCCTGTGGTTATATAGGCTGAGGAGGAGGTGAGAGGAGGTGGAGGGGTCCTGGGAGCCCATAGCGGGAGCCCCAGCAGAGCTGGCAGGTGGGCACCCAAGGTGAGCTGGGTCTGCTGTTCCTGTTGGAAGGTGGGAAGTGACCAGCCTCCCAGCTCAGCAGTCAGGCAAGGATGGCTTCCCTCTTTCCCAGTTTCCAACTGACCACAGCAGGCCCACCCATCCTGGGGAGGGGGAGCTCCCTCACTCAGCCCCCCAGTTCCCATGGTAAGCTTGTTCATAGACACACACCTGGGTGCCTGTGGCCGGGCCATCACAGGAACACACGTGAAGCATGGGTGCACACTGGCCTCTTGACGAGCCCTCATGAGCAGAGGATCTCGGGCACAGCCTGTGTCCCCAGGGAAGGTCCAGGGTCCGGGTACTGCTGTAGAACACAGCCACCATGAATGATGAGAGTCCACTCTGTCCACAGCTCCTGACCTGTGCTCAACGCTTTATACTCCAGTGGTTTTCTGACCACATAGAAATACACTGGTGTATAGAGTCTGATTAAATGCTGATGGGAGACAAGCTGGGAGAGCAAGCAGGAGGAGGAGGACAGTCAGACCAACTGTTATCTGCCTCTGTGTCTTCTTATTTTGGCACTTAGCCCTGTCCCTCCAGCTGGGCACCACATCACATGGGGTTTTGTGTCCTTTACGGGTCTATAACAGTATTCTCCAGGGGAGCTTTCTCGTGCGCACTGACCATTGTCCAGTGCTGGTTGTTAAGCACCTAAAATGTGGCCAGTGTGAGCAGGAAACTGAATTTTTAATTTTTATTAAATCAAGTTTATGTTGCCACCTGTGGCTGGTGGCTTCCACATTCGACAGGTCTGGTCTTGGCAGGTGTTCTGTGATGAGGTGTGATGTGGATCCCAGTTGCTCATCCCAAACCTTGCAAGATGGTGTGAGCTGCACGAGGGCTGGGGTATGAGCTGGGAGCACGCTGGAGCTAGGGGTGCTTGTCACCAATGTGGGAGGGAGGCAAAACCTGCCCCTTTGTCCTCCAACCCTCCCCACACCCGGCAACCCCCTCCTGCAGCTCCCAAGGAAGCTCAGGCATCTGAGTGCTGGCAGATGGGCATCTGCTTCTGGGCCTCTCTTGAGTCCTGCAGCATGGGATCCATGTCCTCTGCCCACAGGTACCTTGCTCTCTATAGTAGCATTGGAAAAAGAGCTTTTTTCCCCCAAATAAAACCTCTGATATTAAGATTTCAGATTTTTGAGCAAGGGAGGTAGGGACTTGGTCAGAGGTGGGCATGGCAGGGTAGATGGCCTTCTGTTGGCCATGGGGCATTGTTACCTGCTCAGCTCTAGAAACTAGAGATGTGGCCACAGTCAGTGAGGAGTGGACCGATGTGTGGACAGTCTTGCCCAGTTTATAAAAGAAAACAGTTGACATTTAATGAGCATTTAATGGGCACCTGGCATTTTGCCAAATGCTGTTTCCTTCAATCCACACAAAAAAATGGGGAAGAAGGTGCCATTCTCACCCTGGGTTGTGGATGAGGGGATGGTGGTCCAGGGATGTCCTCGACTCGCCTGCAGTCCCACCGTCAGAAAGTGCTGGAATCCGTGTGACACAGGGTCCCACAGGGTCTCTTGATTGGAGTGAGTGTGGTGTGCTCCAGCCAGCGGTTCCCCACTGGACTCTAAAGTCTTCTTTTCCTAAAACCTATATCCCCCCACCCTCATAGGAAGGAGACGTTTGGGAAAAAAAAAAAGTTTTTCCAACCTCAGACTTTGTCTTCTGTTACCTAACAAGCTGAAGAAAGTGTACGTGAGCAGCTGTGCGACATGTAACCTGTGGGTACCAGGAGTGGGGCTCAAATAACCCGTCCAAGGACGTCTGAGTGTTGGAGAGCAAAGCTGCTGAGGACAGAGAGCGCCGTAGGACAGCCCTCAGTTCTGTGGGGACAGTGATGCTTGGAAGCTTCCAGCCTGGGCCCCCTGACCCCGGCCTTTAGCTCCCACCCGGGGCTCGCACGGATTTCCACGCGCCGCTGCTCCTGCCGCGAGTCCCCGACAGTGAATACAAGGGCTTTGCTTTCTCAGCCTGCTTGGTGCCTCTGGGGTACCCGTAGCAGAAAGAGGCAGAATTTGCCTGCCTGCGGGGAATGGGGGCCTGGCAGTGTGTTCTCCTAATAGTAGCAAGATTTCTCTTCTCATTCGTTGCCAGTGGAATAACAGGGCAGGTAATGAATGGTGTCACATCGTTACGGGAGGTTAAAGAGGAAATCAGTGCTATGCTGAGAACCCGCCCTCCCCAAGTGTCCACTCCACCTGCTTTCAAGCCACCAGGCACTCATGGCGAACGTGGCCTCACTGCCGAAGCGGGGTTCCTCGGCGCCCCCTTCTGCCGCCTGTGGCTGCAGGTGCCCTGTCAGGAAGGCAGCCGCGGGGACGTGTGACTCTTTGCACACAAGTGCTTATGTCTTGCGAGCGCCCTTCTAACATGCTGTGCTGGGGTGGTGATGGAGGTGTGGAGAGCTGGGGTCTCCTGGGCGGGCCCCAGGAATTACAGAATGGTCTGCTTCTGCAAGGCATCCACCGTTGACAGGTCTGCCCCTGCTGGTTCTGTTCAAGCCAGAGCCAGGAGAACCTCAGAGGGAGGACCTGGAAACCGTACTGTGTTCAGAACCTATGGCCGCCTGAGTCCGCTGGGTCAGCAGAGTCCTGCTCTGTGTCTGTGTCCTTCTAATGAACCAAACCTCTGCTTAGTTGTGTGGACTTTCCCATAGAGAGAGGGGAAGTCCTTGTTCTTATCCTGGGCACACAGCTGGCACCTTATATGGTGGGCTGTTGTTCCAGATTTTTAACGGCCAGTAGGGCCTGGGCCCCCACTGACCGGAGAGGATGGCGACAATGAACACTCGTACAGTGGTCTCATGTCAAGGAGCGTGGCGAGCCTTGCAGCCAGAACTCCGAATCGAGTGGAGAGTGCTAGAAGGGCTTTATCTTTGCTTAGCGTCCATGGCAGCCTGTGTACTGCTATCATTCTGATTTTCTGGATACGGTAGTTCAGTGTTTTTCATTTGAAGGCTAATGACCCTCTGCAGAAACAGGGAGGCACACGCCCAGGTGCTTACAGGTGGAGGGGTTCTTAGACTCGCTGGGGTTTGTATGCATCACAGAGCCTTTACGTGCCGGTGCTGGGTGTGCAGAAGCAAACCTGGGATCCCTGTTAGTGAAGTCACACAGCTTGCAGCTCTCCCCATTGTAAGAACTGCAGAAGGGAGGAAATTTTTTACATAATTTTGTCAAATTTTGACATAGTTTCAGTCTTAAAAGCCGCAGTCATCCAGAGAACTTCTCCATGCACTTTGGCAAGGTTCGTCATCTACAGTTTGTACCGTTATATTGTTTTCTCTCCTCATGCACATGCATACACACACACATGTGCATGCACAGGCACACACTCACATACATGCACTAACACATGCACACATATATGCATGCACTCACGCACATGTACGTACTCGCATGCACACACGCACATGCATGCACACACACAATTTGGACTGTTTGACATTGAGTTAAGTCCCTCTATCCCCATGTGCACTGACTAAAAACGAGATATTCCTTTACACACATACACATATGCTATAATTAATTGTCAACATAGGGAAATTGAACACCGACCCAGTCATATTAGAAATGATTCTCCAAGCGAGTTCCTGGGTCAGCAGCACCAGCATCTCCTGGGAACTTGCTAGAAGTGCGTATTTTCAGCTGCACCCCACACCTGGTGGGCCAGAGACACAGAGAGGGGGCTGGCCAGCAAGCCCTGACGAGCCATGCTGGGATTCGGCTGCAGCGAGGGGTTCAGCAGCATGGCTCTAATGCCCAGGTGATGCTCACCCACCATCACTTGGCTCAGCAACATTTACAGCTGTTTGTTTTCCTGTCCAGCCCTGCCCAGGTCTAGGAAGGGCATTTAGGTGTCTCCTTTATTTCGTGCTCTTCATTCTGGAACAGTTCTGCAGCTTTTCCTGGGCTTTCTGGACCATATCTGGGTTTGTTGGGGGCTTCTGCACTGGGGCGCGGCTGTGGCTCCCTCCGGGAAGCCTGAGCTCAGTTGCTGTAACCCCAGGCTTGCTGGCTCTGAGGGTGGGTGAGGCCGTAGTCTCCCAGGCTTCGCAGCTGTCAGGTTACACAGGTCTCTATGTTGTTAGGAACTTGTGGGCACATTTGTGTGGATGTGCTCCATTCCACATTCACCCTCTGTCCACAATTCTGGCACCTATGGGTAATTTTCCTAACCCCTCTTACTTTCTATGCCTGTTATGTAGATATTATGTGTTGTTGATGTGACATGTTAGGACATGACATAATGGACCTATGTCATGTAGACACAAACATGGGCATTCCACTGGAAGGAAGAGCTTCCTCTTTCCCTCTGTTTCTTTATTATTTATTTACAGACTCTTTAATCTGATTTATTCATGGGTTATAATCCATTACCATCATAATTTCTTTGATGTTCCACTTTTGGTCAGTGGGGACCCATGAGCCTTACGTGATTGTTCAATGACCTGTGCTCACAGGCAGCAGATATTTTAGGAGCTCTGCCCACCTTTTTAGAGGCCTGGAACCTGACATGGGAAAGGACATATTGATGAATTAATGTGCTGCTATGGTCACTAATACCCTCCTAACCACCACATCCAGCGGGGACGTGCCAGTCCTCTGCTCGAGCCTCTCTGGAGCCTTCAGCCCTGTTGACAGCACCATCCTGGGAACTCCACCCTTGGCCTCCGTGGAACCGCCTCCTCTGCTTCTCCTTCTCTCTGCTGCTCTCCTGCTGTCTTTAGGGACATCCCTTGAGCAGCTGGCCCTGCTTGAGGCCCTGGCTGGGTAAGCCCTCCCTCTCCCCTCCTGCCTGCACCCCAATTCTCTTACTAGCTGCCATGACTTCTGTGGCTGCTGGGAGCTTCATACCTTCCAAGGAGTTGTAGGCACCATTTCCCCAACTCCGGGCTGAATGTCACAGTGGCCTAGCTCTGTCCTCCACTGCAGCATCCCTGAGCACCTGCCCTAAGCATATGTCGTCCCCTGGCTGAGGCAGTGTTCCTCATCCATCACCGTGCTCCAGGAGCACAGCTGCTGTTCGCCGGTTCCCCATGTCAGAGTGACTCAACACACTTTCCTCATCTGCAGTATAGTATTGGGGACAGGTCGTCAAGAGTCCCACAGTCCTTAATGCAGTGCCAACTAGGAATTACATTCCTGATTTGAAGTTTGAAACAACAGAAAACTGTTGCTCTCAGAGAACAGATCTTGAGCTAGCCACCGCGTCTCATTAGGGAGATAAGGAATAAGCCAGTGAATATTTACATGCTGGTTACTTTAAAAATTCAAGTTGAAACCAAAGTCAAGTTTAGCTGCATCCGTCCATTCCTTGTGTTCTTTTTTTTTTTTTAAAGATTTTATTTATTTATTCATGAGAGACATAGAGAGAGAGAGAGAGAGGCAGAGATACAGGCAGAGGGAGAAGCAGGCTCCATGCAGGGAGCCTGACGTGGGACTCAATCCAGGGACGCCAGGATCAGGCCCTGGGCTGAAGGCGGCGCTAAACTGCTGAGCCACTCAGGGTGCCCCATTCCCTGTGTTCTTAAGACATATCATAGCTGCCCTCTTCCCACGGCTGCTTCTTCCTTCCTAGCCGCAGCTTCCTTCCTTCCTTCTGCTGGCCTCCTGCCTTGTCCCTTGTGCTTGGCATGCCACTCTCACCGACCCCAGCATAACGGCAGCCACTGCAAACCTACCTACTCTGCTCCTCTCTTGGAGACTGTGTGGTGTCTTCCCATCTGGCGCATGCTGGCTTGTTCGGTTCAATGTCCATGGCTTCCTGCTGGCCCGTCCAGTGCCTGTGCTCTTTCAGCTCTTTCAGATGCCCCTGGATCTGTCCACCTTGCAGAGCTGACTGCTCCCCATGTCACATACCCGCCCATTCACATCTTCCTGTTAGGGTGCTCTGCACGGCCACCTCTTTCTCTGTCTGTGCATGTTGTCACCCAGACCAGCCCCTTCAGACCAGACCCAGTTTTTTCTCTCTGCGAGCCTGTCACTTGTTCTTCCCTTTCTGTCCTCCCCACAAGCCTTTGGTTACATTTTGATTCCAAACCATGTTAGGTCATGCCTCTCACCAGACAGACCTTTCATTCTGGTGTGGCAACATCATACCATATAGTCAGGGTGTGCGGGTGAGTTCTACGTTGGGAATGCCAAAAAAAAAAAAAAAAAAAAAAACAACCTGGTAGCAAGTGTTCTCTTTATTGCGTTCCTGGATGATGTTTTGTGTAAAAGAGCACCTGGCACAGATGGAACTACTTTTCTCTGTCCGTGCCCTCCCCTCCATGGGTGCATCTCAACCAAGGAAGCTTCCAAAGCTGGTTGAAAAATGAGTGAGGAGAGACTTATGAGCTTCCTCACTGAATACATGCCATCACTGCACAAACATGCACTTTATACAGCCCTCGTGCTGACCGTGGTTGTGTGTATGCTCATACTAACCAACTGTCCTTTACTAGAAGAAACAGTTTAGATGAATGGAATTACATAGATAAGATTCAGACAGCTCAGCTAAAAGTGGTGCAGCTCCTGATTTAACATTCAAGGACATCTTCAAGTCTGACCTTGAGATTTCTTCCTCTCTCCCTTTCTTGCGATTTGCTGAGCAGCTCCTGATGTGTGCATGTGCCCTGGGTGAGTTCTATCTCCTCTGCTCTTTCCCTCCTCGGGTTCACAGTCTTCTTGAAGGATTTTCATCCAGCGTTCTTGCACAGGTGGCTCCTGAGATGGACACCAAGATAGACTCGTTGCTTGAGGTCCAGAACATAAGCATCCGTCTATGTCCCATAGCCGCGAGGCACATCTGCTGGGAGATTCCCTGGCACTTCAGACCTGATGTGTGCAAGCTGCCCTCCTCCCCCCATCCCACTGGTGCCCTGGTTGTGTGCATGGGACCACATGCTTTCATCTCCTCTCCCACCCAGTGCCATCGCATCACCTAGATTCCTCCAACTTTGCCCTCCCTTGCCTCCCTTTGCCTCCCCACATCTTTGTGTCTCTAAATCAGACACTACATCTACTCTGCACTGGCTCCTCACCAAGTCACCTGGTCCCCTCCAGACCCTCAGGAAAATGCTATCATTGTGATGGACAAAGGCCCCTCAACCAGATGCCACATCCTCCCTGGTCTCACCTCTCTCAGCTCTGCCATGTGCCCTTCGCTCCAGCCTGCGGGCTTTCCCTCTCCCCCGCCACCACCATCTGCCCTTTCAAGGCTCTGGACTTTCTGCATGACTTTTTGAGGCTGGAATACCCCTTTACTTTTCCTTCTTTTAACAAACCCTTACCCACAGGAAGTGTATCGTGCACTGGAGTTTTTCAGAGGCTGAGTTTTATTGACTCACTTACGAAGTAAGTTTGGGTCAGTTTCTTACCTTTTGCAAGCTTGTTTCTGCCTCTGGAAGGTGACGGGGATAACTGTTGCACATGTGGGTTTTCATTGTGAGCATTCTGATGCCTGTGTTCTGGGTGGGGGCCATGCCAGCCCTGGTTCTCAAGGGGCCCAAGTTCCTGGAAGGGAGATGTGGATTAAAAACTAATAAAATGTGAGAGGGCCTATGGCAGGGGTGTGCATGGATGCTATAGAAGCCCATCTTGTGGGGCTGGGAAAGGTTTCATCAATGGGATATTTAGTTTCATGGAGGAAGTCACAGGGCTGTTATGGTAACTAGCAGGTTTTGAACATTCATGTAACAGGACCGATGCTAAGTGTTTTGCAGGTATAGTCTCATTTAATGCCCACAGAAATGCTCTGAGATTGACACTATTATTGCTCTAGACTTGGGGTAGGGTGGGTGGGGAGTCTTGGGAATTCTTCCCGAGAAAGTCACAACTTGAATAAGACGTGAAAGCTGACTTAGAAGGGCCCAGGGTGACCAGGACAGCACCTTATGCCAAGTTGTGCTGAGCATTGGACAGAAGTGAGAGGTCTGGAACATGACCTGCTTAAGAATGAGAATAAGAGGAACCCTTATGTGAAGCTTGGAGAGCAAAGGTGGAAGGGCAGCAAGAAATGACAGTGAAGGACATTGTCTATCACTTTGAGAGGTTTGTATTTTATGATCAGGGAGGAGACATTGTAGGAAAAGATATAAGACTTCTCTTTAGGTGGTGCACATTGACTATGGTATGACTACCAGATGGGAGGTTGTGGGGGGTGGATGAGTGCATAGGTGAATAGACTGAGGGGTAGGTAGATTGATGGATGGATAGATGGGTGGATAGATGAATGTATGGATTGGTAGATAAATGGATGGGTGATTTAATGGGTAGATGAATAGATGGGTAGGTGGGTGAAGGGAGGGAGGGAGGGTTGGGTGGATGGCTATATCGATGGATAAAGTGGTAGATAAATGGATGGGTAGATAGGTCATGGATAGATGAACAGGTGTGTGTACAGGTGGACGGATGGATGGGGGATGGATGGATGATGGATGGGAGGGGGATGATGGATGGATGAATGGGTGCATGGATAGGCTGGTAGATGGGTGGATGAATGGGTAGATGGATGGGTGGGTGGATGGTGGAGGGACAGATGGCTGGGTGGCTGGGTAAGTGGGTGGATAGCTGGATGGGTGGATGCAGACTTGGATAGAGGGACGAGAAGGTGGGGAACAGCATCTCCAGGATTGTGGATAAGGTGAGTGAGGAGTTTGCTGCAGAATCTGATGAGGTGTGTTGGCGATTTGATATGGGGAAACAGTTGGGATGGGGAAAAGTGATATTTGGGAATGTTTAGGAACCAAAATTGATAGAACATGGTGATTGTCTGAATCTGGGGGTACTGAGTGAGGTGGAATCACAAGCAGCTTTCTCAGCTGGGGAGAGCATGAGGAGTGAGCACACAAAGCAAAGTGTAACAAGCTCCATGGACCTCAGTGTGGAGGCAGAGGGTAGCCCGAGAGCAGCCTGAGTGGAGGAGACATTTAAAGGGTGAAACACTGTCAGGGCCGGGCCAGGGCCATAGAGAGGTCCCTGGACATAGCAGCAGGGGGACCGTTGGTGAGCCTTCTAGCCATGGCTTTTACAAGACATCTTCTGGCCTCTGTGGCAGGGAGTGAACAGGTTGGAGTTCTCCCCTTTTCTGAAATGCAGAGGCATCGTTATGACCTCATGACCCATGCTGGACCTCTTTCCCTGACTCCTGGCATGCGATGACCTCCGACCACCGTGTGGAGATGGGTAGGTGGCTTGGTGTCACTTCCTCTCCTGTGGCAGGTGAGCTGTGGTGGTGGCCTTTGTACCTTCACTCTGTCTGCTTGGAAGTCTTTTTTTTTTTTTTTTTTTTTTTTTTGCCTTTTTCAGGGATTCCAGAGGGATAAGCATGATGTATCATTGCATTTTTAAATGTAATCTTAGATTCTAAAAGTTCTTGTTTTAAAGACAATTATTTGCCTCACTGCCATTAATGTTCTTTCTAAAATCTGGGGTTTGAGCAGGAAAAAATACCACTTCTGTATTATTACATGCCCAAGGATCTGTATTACTAGAAGAGAGAATGCACAGGTAGGGCTGTTCGGGGACGAGTGGCCTTAGGTGGTGCTACGGCAGGCTTTTAAGCCAGGATGCAGGTTCTGTGTTCTGCCTTCCTTATTTCTTCTTTATTACATTGTTGTGTCTTCAAGGACAGTTTGTACCTTCATTCACTCAGAAATCTCTTGTTCCAGACTCGCTTCTTGGCTGCACCTAGACCCGTATTGCTACTGCCCACTGGATATTCAGCAGAATGTTGTGAAACCTGGCAGCCTGAACTGACTGTGACTGAATGTCATTTAGCGGACGGCCCGGTTCATCTGAAGCTGCTCCGGGAATGCAGTTAGAAGGGACCGCACCGCCACCTGCTGAAGGTGGCCGTGTTCTAGTTAGGGAAGGCTTGGTGGCCAAGGGGCAGGCACCCTGGCTCAGACACTGACCGGCTCTGAGACCGGCTGGGTTTTCCCGAGATGGCAGGTGCGGGCTGTGGGGCTGTGGAGTTGGACAGTCAGGCGCATGGTCAGGGTTGCCAGGTGCTTGGCGCAGTCGGCCGGACGTGAAGGCTACGTGCTGCTGGTATTCTGCGCGGCTGGGCGTGTGCGGGAGTGTGGGAGACCTGCAATGTTAGTCCGTTGGGCAAACAATTTTAACAAACCCACCACCATGAAAGGTGGTTTGCAGAACGACGAAGCTCCCCTGAGACCCCGAGGCCTCTCACTTCTTTACCTGTCTGCAGGGAGGCCTGCGAGTGGCCTGTTCAAGCCTGTCGGCCCCTGACACACCGTATGGCTGAGTGGGCTCTGGGGGCTGCTGCCACGGGCCGCGTGGTGGACGCCCTTGTCCTGGGCAGAGTGCGCCCTCTGGGAGGCCTGCCAGGCTGTCAGCTGAAGTCTCATCTGCGCACGTCCACCGCCCTCTCCTGTCCTGTGGCCCAGGGGTGGCACAGCCCCAACCTGAGGTGTGCAGCATGCGCCCCAGTGGCCGTCCTGCTCTGGGGAAAAGGAGCCAGCAGCCTCAGATTAACCCAATTACAAGTCATTAAAAGCAATCCTGGCCTGCTCCTAACTCTTGGGTTATCTTAATGAGCCCATATTAATTGCCAGTTATAAACAAATTCTCCATTTATTCATGTTTCCGTGAATCACACATCCCCTGTGGGTGATACGTTGTTCTTGAGAAGAGCCTTCTCTCCACACAGACATTTGGTTATCCCCCGTGTTTGGTCTCCCTCCCACCGGGGAGGGCATGTTGCTGGCTTTCTGGCTCTTTCCAGGTGCTTCGCTCCTGTGTCCAGGGTGAGGCATTGATGCAATACGGGGGGTCGCTGGCAGGGACGCACGCCTCAGCTCAGCTTCGGTTCTGTCAGCAGAGGGTGTGTTCTGGGTCCCCAGCGTGTGCACGGGCTCCACTTGTGTGAGGGCTAGGTTTTCTGGGACTCTTGTTCTCCAACATCCACCTGAGAGGCCCAGGCTCCCCCCGGGTGCTGATGTGGCCTGTCAGACCGCGTGGATGCAGGTGTGGAATCTGCTGGGCAGCTCGGACTTGCTTCCCCGTCCTTACGGCTGCTGTGGTAGGGACCCAGCAGGTTCCTGGAGCCCTGTCTCCAAGGCTTCACCCGGTGGCGGCACCTGGGGCAGAGGTCAGAGCGGCTCTTTGGTGTTCCTCTCACCTCTTCAGAGGCGGCAGCACGAGCTCCAGGCTGCTGGGCTCTGTCCACAGGCCCGGGGGCTCCCTGAGTGCAGGGGACGGGAGCTGGTGGAGGGTAAGGAGGCCGGAGGTGGGAAGGGCCTGAGGTTGTCATCTGCAGCCTGCTGCTGCCGAGAGGCAAGTGGAGTGAGTGCCCAGGAGAGTGGGTGTGGGGCGCCATCAGGTCCTGTCCCTGGAGAGCCCCCAAACCAGGGGTGCTGGTGCATCCCACAGCCTGTGTCACATGAAGAGACCTCCACAGTGTTCAGCCTTCCACAGGCAGGCGCCCCTGGATGCGTACACCCTCCTCCTGCCCGTGAGGCTGGGGTGTCCAGGGTTCTTCCCGCGATGCTCTGTCCCACCTCCCTGCCGGTGACTCAAGTGGCCTGGCCCTTCACCTACAGCTCCTGCCGCCTGTTGCCTGGTTGATAGTGCCAGGTGGATATCTTCGGACACCTTTACTCTTCTTGTCCACGATGCCTGATTTTGTCCCCAGACCGACAGCCCACTTGGGCTCAGACCCACGTTCACCAGGCTGAGCTCTGGCCGGCTCACCCTAAAGAAGTCTGGCTGTGGCCCACCTCCACCATGGCCACCACCTGCCCTGAGCCCCTGTCCTGTCCACTTCCTTGCCCCTCCCTCCTGTGGCCTTGATAAATCCCAGAGCTGGAGGGATCCACCAACTGTGTCACTGTAGTCACAGCCCTTCTCTGCTCCCCACCCACCGATGCCTCCCTCCTGTGTCATTCAGGGAAGGCTCACATCGCGGACATTGACCTTTCACACGTCACCTCTGGAGCCAGAGGCCTGTGCGGTCGGTGTGTGGGCAGCTTGGTTCCCTCCAAGGCAGCACAAGAGTGCCTGTTCCTGTCCTGCACCTTCTGGGGCTTGCTGGTCGTCTGTGGCACCATGGGGCCTCTCCCTGAGTGTGCAGTCTGCACACTATGGTACCGCTGTACCCTGGAGGTCAACCTGTTCCACAGTTGTCAGTTGTGCCAGTCATGCCTTATGTGGGCTTTTGTCTTCTCAGAATCATTTCACAGATCTGAGATAGTGCTTGAAACTCTCCTGGTCTTTCCTGATATTTTAAAAATATTTTACTTAAATTCAATTTGACAACATACAGTATAACACCTAGTGCTCAGCCCATCAAGTCCCTCCACAGTGCCTAACACCCAGTTACCCCATCCCCCAGCCACCTCCCCTTCTGCAACCCTTTGTTGTTTCCCAGAGTTAGAAGTCTCTCACAGGTTATCTTCCTCTCTGATTTTTCCCCTCAGTTTCCCCACCTTCTGTTAGGGCCCCTTTCACTAATTTTTATATTCCCCAGATGAATGAGACCATATGACGTTTGTCCTTCTCCGATTGACTTACTTCACTCAGCATAATACCCTCCAGTTCCATCCACATTGATGTAAATGGTGGGTATTCACCCTCTCTGATGGCTGAGTGATATTCCGTTGTGTATATAGACCACATCTTCTTTATACATCATCTGTCGATGGACACCGAGGCTCCTTCTACAGTTTGGCCATTGTGGACATTGTTGCTATGAACATTGGGGTGCAGATGTCCTGTCGTTTCACTACATCTGTATATTTCTGAAGAATACCTCGGTTTGGGTTTGATGTTTCCTGAGGACTTGGTTCCAGTTATGCGTGTGGGGCCTGTGCACCACAAGGTCCTTGCCGCTGTGCCATCATCACAAGGCACAGCACATCCATTTGCTGCAGCGATGGGGAGGATGGCATTGGTGGACTGGTCGGGTGGGCCTGCTGGGTTCCTCCATGGGGACTAACTCTTCCCCTCAGTGGGCACCAGATGGGGGGGGGGACACTGAAGGGAAGCGGTGATGTTGGCAGGTCTGATACCCGAGAGCTCCTCTCCTGATGGCCTCCACCCATGTCCGCCTTCATGGTGAGTAGCTGGGCCCGGGCCCCAGGTGGTACACGGCTGAGGCTGGGGGCGGGGCTGAGGGCCAGGCTGTTTCGGGAGCTTCTCAGAGCTCCATCGGCAGAGTGTCATTTTAGGATTCGGCCTCAGTGCAAGTCCACCTGAGTTTTGATCCTGCCTGTGACACATCCCATAGAAAGCAGAATGTTGCCGGCCCCATAGACATGTTAGGCTGTGCATGTGCCCAAGTGCGTATGAGTGTGCAGGCGCACACATGTGTGAATGGGTCTGTGTGCTTGCATGCATATGAGTGTGCAGATGTGCATGTGTACACGAGTCTGTGTATATTTGTGAGTGTGTGAGTACATGTGTTCATGAGTATGTGTGCACACGTGTCTTTCCCTCCCAAATCCATAATTATAATGGTTTCGCAAAATCCAACGCAGGTCTGTGATGTTGGAGGTGGCAGCAAGCCGGTCTGGGACACAACAGTTTGCTTCCTGCCCATCCTTTGCATGTCCCATCTCTGTGTGTCTTGCCATTGGTGCCTTTTCTGCGCTGTCCTTTCCACTAGAGGACCTTGCTGGGCCTCACTCAGTGTCTGTTCTTCCCCTGACAGTCTCCTGACTTGCCTTCCAGACTCTGGCCCCTGGTAAACCTGCATCAAATTTGTGTTTGGAGGCCCCAGAATAAGTGTATATACCCCCTTTGCAAATTTTAACTTTTTAATTGTGTGGTAAAGTATACATAAAGTTTGCCATTTTAACCATTTTTATGTGTACGGTTCAGCGGCCCTAAGTTCATTCCCAGGGCTGTACCACCACCACCACCATCCATCTCCAGACATTCTCTCACTTTCCCCAACCGAAACTCTGTCCCTGTTAGCTGCTAACTGGCATCCCCATCCTGAGCTCTCGGCACCCACCAGCTGTGGACTTGACTGCTCCAGGGACCTCGTGTGAGCGGAATCATACAATCTTTATTCTTCTGTGTCTGGCTTATCTCAGCATAATGTCCTCATGGTTCATCCACGTTGTAGCACAGGTGACAATTTCCTTCCTTTTTAAGGCTCAGCAATATTGCTTCGTGTGCATACACCACATTTTGTTTACTGTTCATTCATCAGTGGACACCTTGTGTTGCATCCAGCTTTGACTGGTGTGCATATGCTGCTGTGAACACGGGCACGCAAATATCTATTCATGTTCCTGCTTTCAGTTCTTTTGGGGATATTGTCAGAGATTTTGGGATTGCTGGATCATATGATATTTCTATGTTTAATCTTTTGAGGAGCCTCCATATGGTTTTCCACAGTGGTTGCACCAGTTTACACTCCCACCAACAGTGCACAGTGGTTCCATTTCTCCACATCCTCGTCAGCACTTGTGATTTTCCGTGTGTCTGATATGATTGCAGCCATCCTAATGGGTGTGAGGTGGGATCTCATGTGGGTTTGATTTGAGTTTACCAAAAGACTAGTGATGTTGAGACCTTTTCATGAGCACACCCCATTTTTAAGAATATAACTTTATGTATTTTTGTTTGTTTTTTTTTGGTGAGTGTGGTGTATAGAATCTTTCTCCTGTATATAGTCACTGTTTTAAAAGTAATTGTGAAAATGCACAGCTGTCTATGGAGGTGACCTGCTGGAGACTTTTCATCCCTCTCTGAATCATCCTTTCCTTTAAATTTAGAGAAAACTGAAGACCTCCAAGTACCACCCCACTGGACTTCTCTGCCCCACACCTTGTCCTTCTGCATGAGGTCAGGCCACGAGCCCGTGAGGGACGCAGCCCTGGAAACAGCAGCCGTTTGCTGACATTCCCGTGGCTGGGATGTTGGTAGATACCAAGCCTGTTCTTAAACCAAACCCCAGTGAGGATGGAGAGCTAATTCCAAAAGGCCCAAAGGGTAGAACATCTCTGTCCTGGCTAAAATGGGTATAAAAGTTAGAATAAAAATAAGAACCCACATAAAACAATACAAAATGTGAAAGAAACTAAATAAAAATGAGTGGAAAATAGAATGTCAGCTGGGTTAGGACCAAAATAAAATGACTGGAGAAACATTCTGAGTAAATACTGCTGATCATCATCAGAAAAACATTGAATTAGAGATAACTGAAGCAGCAGTGTACATCCTAATCTGTTGAAAATGTAGAGCAGGTGCCAGTGAAGTTTATTCTGGGAGCTAAGACATCATCTTACTTGTAGCTGAACTTTGGGATTTGCGCACAGGTTCTCAGGTCTGCAGTAGATGGCTAGTACTGTCAGCCTTTCTGTGCAGGTGACATCGTTTGTGTCAGGCCCCCTCCCACAGACTCACCTTCGGCCGGTAAGTAGCCAGAGAGGTTGCGGGGCTGGGCCAAAGCCCCAGCTCATCATCTCGCTGGACAGGTGCCTCCGTCGGAGGGAATGGACTCTGTATCCTGAGAAACGTGGGCTGAAATCCAGGCTCCGGTTCACCGTACACGCCCCAGTGTGAGACATTTACCCTGCTGAACTTTATATTCTAATCCACAAATTGAAGGAGAGACTTTACAGGACGTTGCTATATGTGATAAATAACACACACCGAATAGCTCAATCCCTGGAACCGAGTGAACGGCACCACGACGCAGTAGTTACCACCGTCGTGGTCGCAGTACTGTGCCGCTGACCAGGGCGCTGGGAACACGTGGCAGACGGGAAATCAAGAACACCAAGCACTTAAACGTAGGGTGCTGCGTGGCCGTAGGCTGTCTCATCGTTTTGGTGGTTTTATTTTGAGTTTTGATCCTTTATTAATTTCTTACTGTTAAAGTGATTTTGCTGGGGTTGATTCTCTTGAATTTTCCAAGTCTATAATCATATAAATATCCAAAAAGAATATTTTAACAGGGGTACCTCTTATTTCAGGGTCGGGTATCATTGTTTTGGGTAAGAGACTGGATTTCTGGATTTCTGGGGTGAATAATCAGCTGAGGAGTTTGCTGAGGAGACGGCCTATTTAAAAAAAAAAAAGAGCATTTGATTACAATGCTGCCTAAAATATTCCAGATCACAGGCCAAGATAGAAAGCACCCCTGTTCTTGTTTAGTAGTTTTTTCTTTCTTTTATGCGGTCATACTGTTACTTGAAACAATCCTTTGTGTATCTTGTTACCTCACACGCATGTGTCTGTGATGAATTTTCTCTTTCAGTTTTTCTAAGCTGCCTCCTACAAATCCACATTTTTCTGATTAAAAGAATAAAACATTGTATCTTGGTTCCCTGCCTATATTAGCCGCCCCCTTCCCCCTCATTTTACCACATTGTGTTTCCTTTGATTATACAACCTGTGGTTTGAGGCTGAGATGATTGTCATCAATTTATTATCTTATTAAAACACGACCCACGTGGTCCAGTCCTATAGAAGCCTAAGGTCAGAGGAAGACATCTCACCAATGAAAAGTTCATTTAAAAACAAACTGAATTCTTACTTCTACCTTCAAACACCATGCTAAGACCACAAATAACCTATATAAATGGAGAGGGCGGATGGGAGACGAGAGGAGGAAAGGATTGGTCTATTCAAAGGCATTGGTGGGACACCTGGGTGACTCAGTGGCTGATCATCTGCCTTTGGCTCAGGTTGTGGTCCCATGATCCTGAGATCAAGTCCTGCGTTGGGATTCCTGCCAGGAGCCTGCTTCTTCCTTTATCTGTGTCTCTGCCTCTCTCTCTGTCTCTCATAAATAAATAAATAAAATCTTTATTTAAAAAAAGCAAGCAAGCAAGCAAGCAAGCATTGGCTCATGTGACTGTGCGGACTGGCAAGTCCCAAAGCTGTGGAAGGCCAGTAGTAGGACATCCAGGCAGGATGGTTCTGTTGCAGTCTTGAGAATTCCAGAAACCAAAGCTCATGCTGATTCGTGAGACATTCCCAACTGTGGAGAATCACAACAAGACTTGAACCTCATCGTGGGAGGGAGCAGACCGCCAGGCATGCCTGGGTATCTGTGCTTCGGTGGCCGCCTGGAGGCTGGGGCCAGGCATCTATACTGAGGTAGGGAGAGGTAGGCCCTGGAGCTGGCACCCTTGACAGTTTTGTGCAGGAGGCCCTTTGTCAATGGAGGTGAGACTATTCACAAACCTGTTTGGTCTTTCATTCTGTTTTAATCTGGGAATTAGATCTAAAGAGATGTGGTGGCTCTCTACAGCCCTGAAAAACTAATTTAATTTCTCTGTGTCTATTTAGCGGGCACGGGTGATATCCGAGTCATTTGTCTAGAAATGACAGAAGGCTTCTTTTGTACATTCTGCTTCCATCCCAGACATTAACTAGCCCGTGTGCAAACAGAAAGAACTCTTCTATTGTTGCATCAGAAACAACAAAGGTTTCTGCCAGCAGACACCCAGCGAGAGATCCAGAAGTCGCTTGGATTCTGTATTTTCTGGCATAAAAACCAACATCACACACTCAGGCTTTGTTCTCTCTGGGCTTCAGTTCCAGAATGTTTTATGTCTCAGCAATAACTGCACGTCCAACAATGGAGGAACCATTTGCCTATTGTTCCCCCCTCTTGGATGCCATGGCTTCTCTGAGGGCCGGTACCTGCTCTTGTTTACCTTGTGCAGTGGCTGAGAACTGGAAGGATGAAGGGCGGGGTTTTCCCAGGGACATGTTCTGGCACAGAAGCTGACCTCCAGCCATGGGTCCTCCCCCAGAGGGCTCTGCCTGGGTTCACGGAGATCTTCCTTGAGCCTCCACGAGTGAGGCGTGGTGCTGGGTCTGGGAACAGAGCCCCCAGGAGGACAGCATGGAGGCCTGTGATTTGAAGCAGGTGTGTCCAGCCTCACAGCGGCCGACCTGCCTCCCCTCTCATTTTGGGCGCTGCTCTTGGTCCTGTGACTTAATCTGGCCTTAGCATATGGTGACTGTGGCACCTTTCTCAGCATGAAGATCGTGCTCAGATTTTGTCTGCCTCTGGTCCATCGCTGAATCCTGGAGAGACTGGGCAGTCAGCTACCAAGTGATCTGTGAAGAGGGCAGAGTCTTCCTTTGAGGGGAAGACTCATTGACTTCTTATTGTAACACGGATACTGTGTGGTTATTTCATCAAACCAGAGTCAGGAGGAAGGCATACAGCAATGCGGGTAGAGTGCTCAGCACGGTCCCTCGGCCACGGTGACGCCAGGGCAGGAGTGCGGTTCTTACTACGTCTAGTACACAAAGGATAGTTCAGAGATTGATACGGATGTTTACTCCACTTTCTTCCCTTCTCTAGTCGTAGAGGCCTTTCTGTGATTTTCACCCTTCTAATTATGACTTCCAAGAGGAAAGTGGTTATTCTTTATCATGCATCCCCCATAGTGTGCTGGGCAATATTGATTCTCAAATATGTACTGGAAGATCGCCTCATTTGCATAGAACTAGCAAATCACTTTTAAGGACTACTTTGTACCGCACACTGTATGGGACCCTGGGAGTCCGAAGGTGAGTCAGAACATCTCTGCCTCCTGGGAGCACACATCCACCTTCGTTATCCACTGGGCCATTCTGGGCAAAGCACAGTCCATGCCCGGGGTTGGGGCATGGGCGGTGGTTGCAGACAGACTTGGTTCTGGGCGCTGCTGCCTGACTGCTCTATGAGTCCAGTGGTTTATACTACGTAGCGGTTTGCTCAGGTGTCAGATGGGGATGAAGAGCCCCTTGGGTTGAACAGGGAGAGTCACACTGCCGGCAGGTGACCAGCATCCGTGTGTGGGAAGACCAACCCACGACCTTGTTCTTCCATCATCAACACACAGCCTTCAGTGAGGAAAATAATGTCTTTAATTCTGGGTTTAAGAGAGAAAAACCCAGAATACAGAGTTTTTCTTTGTTTTTAAAAATCAGTCCAGGCCTATGATAGCAACTAATGTGGATGGGCATTTCCTCTGGGTGTGGATGACACAGCAATGTTGTGGTATCAGCAGTGCCTGTGTGGTGAGAGTCCCCTGGCAGCTGTTAGCACGTTGGTGGGCCATGTTTGCAGGTACGGAAATATGATAGGTTAGATGAAGTTTGCACAGCAGAGGCTAAATGGCTTATATCGAGATCAGACCTGTACTATGGCTCTGCTGTGAACCCTTTAAGACCAAGGACATCAGAGGGGCATCTAGATGGCTCCGTTGGTGAAGCATTTGCCTTTGGCTCAGGTTATGATCTAGGTCCTGGGATCGAGTCCCACACTGGGCTCCCTGCTCAGCAGGGAGTCTGCCTCTCCCTCCTCCCTGCCTTGCTTGTGCGTGCCCTCTCTCTATCAAATAAATAAATAAATAAGATTAAAAAAATAAAGACCAGGGCCATCAGAAAAGCAAGATAGTCATGTTTTTCTGTTACCCTCTGAGGTCCTTCTACCTCAGACTCTCGGAGCTGGGAAGGAGCTCTGTGCATCTTCTCATCCCTATGGTACCCACGGGGAAGAATTTGGAATGCTGCCACCAACAAGGTACTCAATGTTTTGTGAGCAACCCATTATGTTTCCAGAGGTTTCTTCCTTTTCCACCTTCTACCTGTTGCCTTTCTGTTGGTCTCTGATATTCATAGACCAGTCTGACCTCCTTGATATGGACAACACATCTGTTTGATAAGAACCACCATCAGGTGAGATGTCACCTATGCTGAACTTACGGAGCAGATTTTTGAATATAATATTAGTGTTTTATGTTCATTCCTATTGACTTTCACCTTCTTTATTTTGGATCATCACCCTTGTGTGAAAAAAGGACTTTGAATCATGCATGTGCATGCAGAACTTTATACATATCATAATGATAGGAAATCTAAATTTTTTGAAGCATGTCTCCTATGTCAGGATGCAGTCACTCATAGATACAGGATGAGAAGGTCCAGGGATAGTGTCCTTACTGACTGATCCCAATCATTATGTTCTGTGCATCAAGTCTTTCAGAGAGTGGTGGATGAACCAAATACTGTCCTCCTGGCCCACATTTCTGTCTGGTGTGCCTACCTGGGTGGATGCTCTTCTGTTCCCTCCTCCTTGTGCCCTGAAGGAGATGACAGTCCTGGTGAGACCTTGCTTCCTTCTGTCTCTCTGTGCTCATTCTGTAATTCCATGAATTTGGGTTGGGGAGAATTTAGTTTCTACTGAGCAAAGGTTTTATATATATATATATATATATATATATATATATATAACTTTTTTGAAGCTTAATAGACATGTAATAAACTACATATTTTAAATGTAATTAGTACAGTTTGACATATGCATATAAGTGGGAAGCCATTACCCACAAAGAAAATAATTAATGTATCCATCACCCCCAAGTTTCCTGATGGCTCTTCATAACCTCTTCTACTACCCTGCCCTGCTAGTACTTGGTCACTATAGATTAGTTAATGTTTTCTCAAGTTTTATATGGATGGAAAAATACAATATGTTCTCCTTGTAGTCTGGCTTCTTTCACTCAGACTCCAGTCAATAAAAATAGTTGCTAGAACTAATGAGTGAGTTCAGCAAGGTTGTGGGATACAGAACCAATATGCAAAAATATATTGAATTTCTATATACCAGAAAGTAACATCAAAATTGAAAAAAAATACTATTTCCAAAAACATCAAACAATATGAACAATTTAGGGATAAATCTGACAAAAGACGTGTAAGACTTGTTTACTGAAAACTATAAAATATTGCCAAGGCAAATGAAAGATCTGAGTAACATGAAAGATATGTCATGTTCATGAGTAAGAAGATTTCATATTCTTAAGATATCAGTTCTCCCCAAATTGATCTGAAGATTCAATGTGATACCAATCAGAACTTGAGCAAGCTTTTTTTTGCATGTAAATTCTCTTAGAAATCGGCAAGGAGATTCTGAAAATGATATGGAAATGAGAGGGGCTAGAGTATCCAGAACAACTCTGAGAGAGAGGAACAAAGTTGGAGGACCAGCAGTACCAGATTTCAAGACTGTACAGCTGCAGGGATCAAGACCGTGATTTGGATCCAGGAGACACTCAGCTCTAGGATTGGTCTATTCAAAAGCATTGGTGGGACACCTGGGTGGCTCAGTGGCTGAGCTCTGCCTTTGGCTCAGGTCGTGGTCCCCTGATCCTGAGATCGAGTCCCACGTTGGTCTCCCTGCATGGAGCCTGCTTCTCCCTCTGCCTGTGTCTGCCTCTCTCTCTCTCTGTTTCTAAAAAAATGAATAAAATCTTAAAAAAAAAAAAAGAAATTCTGCAAAATGGGAGCTCTTGTGCGGTGCTTGCGGTGACGGTTTCCTGGGTGTATATTTATGTCAGAACTCACTAAATTGTCACTGTAAATAACTATAGTTCATTCTCAATTGTACTTCAATAACAAGTACATCATTCACCCTCTGAAGAAACCCAGCTCTGAAGAGAAATGCTTTTAGGCAGAACCTAAGTGAGGCTGTATGTTTAATCCATCTAGCACAGCACCCGATACCATGTGTGCTCGGTAAACGTTTGTTTCCTCTGCTTTCTTGCTGTCCCCACAGAAATTCAGATTACTGTACCACCAGCCACATTGCCTACCGGAAGTTTCTTCTGTCTAGATAACAAAGCGCAGATATTTGCAGCAAGACACTATTCTTCAATCTGTAGACAGGGTGGTCGTCTTGGTCTATGTGGTATTTACTGAGACCTGCTCCAAGGTACCCCTGATGTTCAGAAAAGGCATGAAATGCAAGAGAAATGGCCACCTGCTGTTGACTGGCCTTTTTGCTCCTGCTGTTGGTGGAAACCCTGCCCAGTGGCCCTGGACTTGCCTGCATGCAGGCTCCTGTGCGTCTGTCTCCTTTGTTCTCTGCTGGCAGTGTGATTTTCCTTGAAGGACTTAGTCCTTTCTCATCCAGTTTCCTAAGGATCTTCCTCCCTCTGCAGTGTCAAAAGGCGCTGAGGACCTGCTAAGTGAGCCGTACCAAGGAGGTTCTGGAAGAAAAGCTAGCCGTCCTTGAACCTGCGGCCTTGAGACGCAGAGCAACAGTTTAACTTCCTCTTTACGGGGTTATCCAGGATGGGAGACACAGGAGCGTGTGTGGACGTGTTTCCTGATGCTTGGGCTTTCCAGTGGTGACTGTGACTTGGACGAGGCCCCCGTGCATTTAAATGTGCAGCGTTTGTAGACTTGCTAGCGCAAAGGAGCTCCTGCAGTGTTCTCAGGAGGGAGCTGGCCACCAGGGGAAGCTGGTTTGATCTGAGACAGTGACCAAGGCTGAGGCATCTCTTTGGGCAGATTCCCACCTCCCGGTTGGACTCATGCAAATATAGTTACACCTTTAAAAACCTGGATACATTTGAGGTACCTGGGTAGCTCATTTGGTGAAGCGTCTGAATGTTGACTTTAACTCAGGTCATGATCTCAGGGTCCTGAGATGGAGCCCCATCTGGCCCTGAGCAGCGTCGGGCTCTGAGCTCAGTGGGGAGTCTGCCTGGGATTCTCTCTCTCCCTCTGCACCCCCCTGCTCATGCATGTACCCTCTCTTTCTCTAAATAAATAAATAAATAATTGTAAAAAAAACCTGGATACATTTGAAAAACACAGCACTTTCAGCATGTCTATTTGAGAACCATACCTTGTTCCAAAAATGTAAAAGCATTTGAAAGTTTTGGTATGGTATGATCTTTACAGATGAAAGTCTTAGTGTCTTTCTGCAAGCATCTGCCCCACCATAATCTGGGCAGGAGAGAGTTCAAGCAGGTGATGTAGCAGGTTGTACTGTTGTCTGAATTTGTACACTTGCATGGACGGGCTGAGGTGTGGCTGAGGGGGTGTGACTCACAAGTCAGCAATGGGTCTCATCAGACAGTGATTGATGTGAAACTGTCTCCCGTTCATGAATGAAACGTCAGCAATATCAGGCTTGGTCGACATCCCACAGATTGCCGACCCTCCGTGGACCTGGTTCTGTGGGGCAGAAGGGACACTTCCAGGGGTCTTCCCAAAAAACAGAGTGAGCAGCTTCCAGGAAGCTCACGACTGCAGACTGTGCACGTGGAAGCACCCCCTTTAGCAGCACATCAAAGTTGACGGAAGATTGCTGCATGGAGGTCGTTCTGTAATGGTGTGAGCTCATGACCCCTGTGACAGTTAATGACATGGAGGCCATAGTTCCATAAAAATGCGTCTAAGATCTGCTCTCCTTATTTCCTGTGAAATAGAGCTTCCACAGGCAACTACAGACACCCTGGCTTGGTGTCCTTGGGGCTATTTGTGGGTAGTAAAGATCTCGAGTAGCAGTCAAGTTACAAGAATACTCCCAATACTAAAAAAACCCCACTCCCAATACTAATGGAATCTTGGTGTTAATCACACTGTTATCTCTCAGGTTAACAACTCCTAAACAGCACTCCCAGGCAGTGAGTGCTGGTTAGGTGGGGGGCTGTTCTTTCCTAGGGGTGTCCCTGGACAGTAGCAACTGTCATTATTAATCTGAATACTCACAGCAAGACCTTGGGTTTTCATCTGTTCCTACTGTTGGAGGTCTCAGGAGGCCTGCCCTCCACTAGGAATGGCAGGGGTGCCTCAGTGCCCTGTGGTTCAGGGCGCAGGGGTGAGGCTCTGTCTGGTGTTGGGAGTGTCCCAGGCAGCTGCCAGGTCCGATGGCAGGGCAGGCTGAGTGTGGGGCAGAGGCAGGTGGCAGTCCCAGCTCTGCGTTCACCGGTGGCGTGACCTGGGGAAGGCCAAGTGTGCCTTTGTATCTTTCAGCCTGTATTTCAAATGCTTTGAGGCCACCGGGCTGGGGAGGGGTGGCCACTTGCAGGGTAACCGCCCCTGCAGATAGCGGACAGCTCACCTGTGAGCACAGACCGATCACCTCCTCCGGGGGTGCTTACCCTCCCCTGCTCTCCCTGCCCTCATCCCCCAGGGCGGTCCCGGGGCCCCGATGTGACTCACACTAGCCAGTCCTGCGTGTCCGGCCTCACACATTCCTTCTACGGAAACCACAGCGAGGTGAGGCTTTGGCCACTGGTGTGACCTGCCTCCCGACCAGCCCTGGCACCTCCCTGTGTGGCCCCACAGGCAGGGACATGCTGAGTTGCCTCTTCCATGACAACCACGTCTGGGTCTGCATGTCCCATCGTGCCTCATTACAGCACAGGGTAAGCCTCTGCCCCTCCCCTGTATTTCTGGCCTGTGAAGGGGGGGGGGCTCTGATGAGGCCTCGGGAGTGTCAGGAGGGTCAGCTGAGCAGCGCTCCAGAAGCACCCCAGGCTGTGAGCACCCAGGGACGCCCAGGGGGCACCAGGCTTGTCATGCAAATCGGAGTAAAAACACTTTTCATGTTTTATTTTATTTATTTATTCATTCATTCATTTATTTATTTAGTTAATTAGTTAGTTAGTTTTAAGTTGAATTTATTAAGAAATATTACCAAATCCACAACAAAAGCTAATCTCCAGAAACATACAGTGTTCAATAATAACAGTTGCAGGAGATTTTTCTCAATCAAAAATAATTCAATCTCCACCTTGAGCTCAAAAAATCACACACACACACACACACACACACACACACTCACACACACACACACTCACACATCCCTTTACCACTGTGAAGCCATAGAGTTGCTGTGTGATAGCACAAGTCAGGATATCCAGCTCCCATTTTTGACACAAGTTCACAGAACTGCCATGGTTAAATTCATGAGAGTGAATGAAATTCCCCATTGATTTAGTAACACATGAGACATTCAAGCACCTTCAAGGTAACTGCTGGTTAAAGTATCATGAATAAAACCATTAGAGTTAGAGACCTTACATTTTCACAAGTTTTTTTTTATTTTGTATATATATATTTTTGGAGTTCAATTTGCCAACATATAGCATATCACCCAGTGCTCATCCCGTCAAGTGCCCCCCTCAGTGCCCATCAACCATCACTCCAACCCCCCACCCACCTCCCTTTCCACCACCCCTTGTTCGTTTCCCGGAGTTAGGTGTCTCTCATGTTCTGTCTCCCTCACTGATATTTTCACCCATTTTCTCTCCTTTCCCCTTTTTCCCTCTCACTATTTTTTGTATTCCCCAAATGAATGGGACCGTATAATGTCTGTCCTTCTCCAACTGACTTACTTCACTCAGCATAATACCCTCCAGGTCCATCCACGTTGAAGCAAATGGTGGGTATTTGTCGTTTCTAATGGCTGAGGAATATTCCATTGTATACATAGATCACATCTTCTTTATCCATTCGTCTTTCCTGGACACCGAGGCTCCTTCCACAGTTTGGCTATTGTGGACATTGCTGCTGTAAACATTGGGGTGCAGGTGTCCCGGCGTTTCATTGCATCTGAATCTTTGGGGTAAATCCCCAGCAGTGCAATTGCTGGGTCATAGGGCAGGTCTATTTTTAACTCTTTGAGGAACCTCCACACAGTTTTCCAGAGTGGCTGCACCAGTTCACATTCCCACCAACAGTGCAGGAGGGTTCCCCTTTCTCCACATCCTCTCCAACATTGGTTGTTTCCTGTCTTGTTGATTTTCACCAATCTCACTTGTCATGTTTTAAATATGAGAAGGAGCTCTGAGAAAGCCCCCCGGTCACACCACACAGCTGGCCTCCCACCGCACCCCTGCACACCCCCTGTCCCACGGGAGGAGTGGAGGCCTCCTCCACAGCCCTCCTGTCCCACAGGAGTGGAGGCCCCCCTGCACACCCCACCTTCCCACGGTGGGGAAAGCAGGGCCCTGGCTCCCACTGTAACCCTGTGCATGGGGAGCAGGTACCGGGATGGCTTTCTAGGGTTGTACCTCTTATGTGAAAGTTTAACTTACCAACTGTAAATGCTCTTTCTGTTTCATACTCTGTATATCTTGTCCACGGATGCGACATGAACAACTAAGATTTTCAAATTTTATGAATCTATTGAAAAAAATGCTAACGTTTAAGTATGAGGTGTTAGACAAGGAGTTATTATAGGGAACCATAAAGAGGAAAGCACCCTTTAGGGCAGCCCGGGTGGCTCAGCGGTTTAGCGCCGCCTTCAGCCCAGGGTGTGATCCTGGGGACCCGGGATCGAGTCCCACGTCAGTCTCCCTGCGTGGAGCCTGCTTCTCCCTCTGCCTGTGTCTCTGCCTCTCTCTGTGTGTGTGTCTCTCATGACTGAATAAATAAATAATTACATCTTTAAAAAAAAAAAAAAAGGAAAGCACCCTTTATATGTGTCCTCTGTTTTCTCCTTGTGCTCCTTGGTGAGATCACTCGGGATGGGGTGTGTGTGTGGCCAATGGACGACTGATGGGGGTGAAGCTGTGAGCCGCGCTCGTCTCACTGATGAGAAGCCGCTGTCTCCCACATTGGCCACACCTATTGCTTTAAATTCACCCCTATCTTCCCGCCTCCTGGGGCCCTGGCCCCAAGGAAGCCCAGACAGACAGACAGACAAAGTGACAGAGGTCTCTGCAACAGTAGGTTTGGCTTCTTAGCTGCGCTTAGCTGGAAAATCATTGGGAATAATCCATTTCCCTTTGTGAGGGAGAGGGAGCAGCCGGCTCCCCGCCGGGGGGAGCGAGGCCCTGACATCCCGTTCTGCGTGTCCCGCTCTGACTTCAGGGTCTGTGGGGGGTGGCCGCCGGTGCAGCCTGATGCAGGGGCCCCGGTGGTCAGGGCAAGACACACCCGTGTCCCTGGGTTTTTCTCCTGAAACCTATTTGGAGGTGGCAGCGGCTGGCTGGGAATTTGTGAGGGTCACTGCCACCTAGTGACGAGATGCTGGAAGGCGGCTCCGGTGGCAGGCGGACCTTGGAGTGGGTGCCCTTGTGTTCCGCTTCAGAGGTGTGTCCCCAGACTCCACAGAAGCATGAAGCCTACTGCCACATGCTGTCTCGTGCCCTTTGCCACACTGCAGACGTGAAGAGTTGGGACAGTTGTCACCCTGTGGGGAATATGTGTTTCTGGGGGACACTGGTAAGTCTCTACAGATAGTCTTTTCTTGCCTTTTTAGCAAGGAACGTGCAAACTACTTTTGAACACAAGTAAGATCAAGATTGAAGATTAGTAGGCGTGTGACTGTCAATGTCACAGGGCAAGGGGATACTCTGGGCTCTCTCCTGTCCACCCTGCCTGTGGGGAGGGAGGAGGGGACACAGGTGCAGTCTACATCATCCTTAGAGGGTTTAGGCATCAGGAAGAAGAAAGGGGAAGTGTAACAAAGAGACATGGTATGCAGAGCCCTTGCACCCCTGGGGTGCCAGGCACCAGGTTGGCGGGTGGCAGGTGTCACTGGCTCTTCTGGCAGCCCTACAGAGCCTGCCAGCCAAGGAGAAGCAGGGGCAGAGGCAAGTAGGGGAGTGGCCAGCCCGTGGGTGCTGGGAGGCGAGGCTGAGCAAGGGCGGTGGGCGGCTAGGCGTGTGCACCTGCTGCGCTGGTCGCCTTTCTCCTTGGGAAGAATTCCAAACATATGAAAACCTGGATATCCTCCTCCTCAACCACTGTCCATTGTCTCTGCATCTCTGTCTTTCTGTTTAATCACTCGTCCTCTGCATCTGTCTGTCCTCTATTTGCCCGTAATCTGTCATTTATCCATCTGTGACTTTCTGCACCATATGATAGTGATTTTCAGACCCTCTGACCTTTCATCTCTACACATTTTAACATCTCCATATAACCCCAATGGCATGGTCACTCAGGAAAATAATACTAATTTCCTAATATTGTCTAAGAGCATGGGCTACAGTTTTCAATATCTTAAATTGAGACTTCATGTGTATCTGCACAAGACATCCTCCTCTTCACACCCAGTAGGCTGGTTTTTATGAAAAAAAAAAAAAAACAGAGGGTCATGAGTGCTTGGTGAAGATGTGGAGAAATTGGAACCCTATGCACTGTTGGTGGGAGTGTAAAATGGTGCAGCCGGTAGAAGCAATATGGTTCCTTCAAAGAGTTAAAAATAATAAAAAATTTAAAATAAAACTACTGTATGATCCAGTAATTCCACTTCTGAATGTAGATCCCATAGAATCAAAAGTCCACATCTCCAAGTGACACCTGCTGCACCCCTCTGTTCATGGCAGCGTTGTCCACAATAGCCAACAACCACTGCCCATCAATGGATGGATGGATAAACGTGGTCCATGGCTGCAAGATGTTCTTCTACCCTAGAGAGGGAGCGGATTCTGACACAGGCTCTGCATGGATGGAACTTGAGGGCATTGTGCTGAGTGAAATAAGCCAGACACAAAAGGGCAAATACTGTATGATTGCACTTATCCGAGGTCCCTAGAGGAGTCAGACTCCTAGAGATGGAGGTGGGATGTTGGGTGCCAGGGGTGGAGATGGGGAGTTGTTTAGGCATAGAATTCGATTTTATAAGATAGAAAAGTTCTAAGGATCACTTGCACAATGATGTGCATATAATTAACACTACTGCTCTGTGTACTTAGAAATGGGTAAGATGGTAAATTTTGTGGGGTGTGTGTGTGTGTGTGTGTGTGTGTTTAACCACAATTTTAAAAAAACCCACATTGGGATCTGGAAGCCTACTGGCCTCGGACACTAAAACTGCCTCTGACACCTGTTGCAGTTCACATGTGTGGTTTCAGTTACTCATCTGTAAAATGGGTATAAAAGGCTCTGTCCTGTGCACACAGAGCTACTGGTGTGGATTGAAGAATTATGTGAGAGAATGTGCCCTTTTTGGAACAGCATATGCATCTCAGCTGTGCAGCTTTGTGACTACATACACTTCTGTCTGAGAAAGTGTGTATACACCCAGTTTTTTAAAGATTTCACAGAGAGAGGCAGAGACTGAAGAAGCAGGCTCCATGCAAGGACCCCAGTGTGGTACTCGATCCCAGGACTCTGGAGTCACACCCTGAGCCGAAGGCAGATGCTCAACCCCTGAGCCACCCAGGTGTCCCTACACACTTTTTTTTTTGTAAAGATTTTATTTATTTATTCATGACAGAAACACACACACACACAGAGGCAGAGATACAGGCAGAGGGAGAAGCAGGCTCCATGCAGGGAACCCAATGTGGGACTCGATCCCACACCTGAGTTTTTAATACAGTTATCTCCTCTCTTCCCTGGAGATGCTGGTTTAGAATCACATGGTCTCTTTTCAGACCTTAGAGTTCAGAAAAATCTGATTTAAACAATTCCAGTTGAGCTTCTGTGTGCATCACAGTCCAGAAAAAGGGAATGTCAGTGCAAATTCAAAGCAAGGAAATCTTCAACCCTCTGGGAAAGCTTGGCGCTTGTGTGAACAAATGGCTTAGTCTAGAGCATCATAATGCATCCCTCACCAGGGCTAGGTGATCCCAGAAGGCCTTCTGGAAGCTGTCTGTGGCCCTGAGGCCCCCTGACTGCAGCCTCAGAGATCGGGGGAACTCAGGCCACCTGAACCCCACGGGCCTGACTCTGAGAGCCAATCTGTTTACTCGCTGTGCCGTGGAAGGATGCAGAATAAAGTTACTACAGTTCTGTGTTCGTCTTTGTTTTTAGAATGTGCAAATGAGGCTAATCATCCTAGGGTGCTGATTTATTTTCCTTTCATCACATCCCTGCTTATCGGTGGCTGCCCTGATCAGTGATGTTTTCCGTCTTTGTTTCCCAAAGCTACGTCGAAGTTGATGTATACTTTAGTTAGAGGTGGATGCATGTAGGGGATATATGCTTCCATTCTGGCTACATTTTGTACACATATCCTCCAAGTACAAGAGCCTCATGGAAGTTTTGCAAATGGGGCCTCTTTCTTAGCTGACTGCTCCTTCCTTTCCACCGCAGGTCACCAGCCTCTGTGAATGTCATAATGGAGAGGCTTTTCTTCCTCAAAGCACTCGAGATTTCTGATATTCGCCCCTGGACTTTTATTTCTGTCTGATTATCTTTGAATTTCTCTCTCTTTCTGTTCTGTGTCCAGCTATGCCCCAAATAATTGTTTGTTTCCTAACTTTGAGTAGTACACTTTATTACTTATGAATAATTATTTACAAGAAACTTATTTATATATTTATAACTATGTTTTTTTGAGCTTTATAAGTTATCCTGCAAAAGTTTCTAGGGTCAGAACAAGGCTGATCAGTTTATTCACCTCCTTTGAACATTGTGTGTTTCTAAGGGCAGGTGGACTCCGGGAACTCAGTGCTGGTGAGTTGAGGATGCTGTAGCCTGAAATGGCGCAGGTTCTCTTCAGGTAGAAAGGTGGAGGTGGGCCCTGGGCACGGTCCATGTTCAGCCGTAGTGTTCCATGAAGCTGTCTTGCTTGTGTTATACTTGAAATCATGGCCACAGGCATTTCAGGAGTTATAAACTCTGTTTTTTATTCTACAGTTTTTGGCTTATTACAACTTAAAACTTGGTAGAGACTTTAGCTGTAAAAGCATCAGAGAAGATCAGGTTTTAAATAGAATTGTTTAGGAGGAAGGACACTTGAAGATGATTCTCAGCAGCATTCTTGTGGCCTGGAGTACAGCTGTGTCTTTCTCTGAGCAGTTGGAACAGTGGGGGAATTTAGCAGCTTAGTCGACTTGGAAAAAGGGTGGTTTTGATTATGTTTGGCAAACTTACTGGTTATCTTGTCTCTGCCGTCTCCAGACTTCTGTTATTTAAGGCCAATTAATGACGTGTGTATCCGTGTGTGTGTGTTTTATGGGTCCAGAGGCTTTATCAGAGAATTTTTATCTGGTCTCTTTTGTTCCTTTAAAATCATGTTTTAAAAACACAGGAGTTTAAAAAAAAAAAAACACAGGAGTTGCCTGTGATCAGACTACATCCTCTTCATAATTCAAGCCCTCACACGTTCTTCCTCTCCCAGAGCCAACAAATCCCAATGACTTCTTTAAATCCTTCTAGAACTTTCCAGTGAGGACAGAGTGCAGAGACAGTTGTGGATGCAGCTACAGGGAAGTCTCTCTCTCTCTCTCTCTCTCTCTCTCTCTCTCTCCCTCTCTCTCTCTCTCTCTCTCACACACACACACACACACACACACACACACACACACCTGTTTTCCTGCACGATCGGAGCCACACCGCCCTGCATAGTTGGGACTGGTCAGGTGTGATCCACACCTGTGCATCACCCTTGGTGTGCTGGAAGAGGTCTGTCTGCAGCCCCACCTTCCGCTTTCCTTCATCCAGTGAACATGTGCCATAGCTCCTGCTGGTCAGGCGTGGCTGGGTGGTGTGCTGTGAGCAGTGTGAGCAGGGAAAGAGCAACATCTCAGCCTCAAGGGCCCAGGGAGGCCTCCAGGATGCTCAGGAGTCTGTGCAGGGAGGTGGGATGTCACCAGGTGTGGGCACGGGAAGTGTTTGACCACAGCTCAGTGGAGGGTTGAGGGCAGCAAGAACAGCGACATTGTGGGGGGAGCCCTAGGGGGAAGAGTGAAAGGGTGGGGAAGGCGCAGCATGGTGTGCAGCATGGTGTGGGACTGGAGCCACACCAAGGCCTTGTGAGGAGTCTGGCTCTGACCCCAGAGCAGGTGATGAGTGAGATGTGAGAAGGCATGGTTTATACCCGTGTGTGTGTGGACGTATGTGGTGTGTGACATGAGTGTCTAGGTGTGGTGGGTGTTATGTGTTATGTGCACACATGATAGATGTGCACTGCATGCATGCATGTATGTGTATCTGTGTCTGCACACATGTGCACTTGGACACAGAAGAGTGTTTTCCCGCACACCTGTGGAGATGGTGATGGGGGTGTTGGTCAGGTGACTTGGTTGGAGGGGAATGGGCGTGGGCTCTGGTGGTGCCCTGTGGGCACCGTCCCTGACCTGGTGGGGAGGTGTGGGAGGGAGAGTGGGCCGGGGATTGGAGGTGCTGGCCTCTGGCTCTTTTCTGCCATGCAGATCCCTCTCTGGTCCCTCTCCGGTCCCCCTCTGGTCCCCCTCTGGTCCTCCTCTGGTCCCCAGCTGGTCTCTGGCCACAGGAGCAGCCTCTGGTGCCACCTATTGGCCAGGTGCTCCCAGACCCCAGAGCCCAGCCAGGTGCCAGTGGGTGGGGGTCCTTTGTCCATGTCCCGAGGGGCCTTCCCAAACCCACCACCACACTGATCACTCCCTGGTCTTGCTCCTGCAGAAAACTTGTGTATTGAAGTTCCATTTCAGATAAGACCAATTGTCCTCAATTATGCTGTCCTGCCTGGGTCCTTTATCTTCTGCACGCTTAATGTGTTCTTACTGTGGGAGCAGTGGTGTCTCTGCTCGATAGATGTATTCATGTGTAAAGCACTTAATCACTTAATTAAACAATAGGACCCTGGCCATCAGTGTCTGCCCAGCACAGCTGCCAAGATGTGAGGCTAAAGGCTGAGCAACCTCAATCATCCAAGAAATGCATTAACGCTTCCAAACGGGCTCTCTGAGCGCCTTCTATTGTCCTGTGCGTATGTGCGTATTTTCCACTTTGAGAAGCTTTCTCATTTTTCCCTCTTTTGGAAATTAAACAGTGCATTTGCATGCAATTGCAGATCACGTCTCTCAGGATGAGCTTCTAGGGAGGAGAAGAACGGAGTGAAGGCTTCAGTTCCCCCTCCCGCCATGATTCAGTCTGTTATTCACCCTCTGCCACTTTGTTGAGATCCCAGAGCCAGGTGGCCAGCCTGCTGATCACCGATTCTGGTGTTTGTATGGATGGAAATCCTGCCTGAGACGGCTTCTGCCTCGAGTGTCTGGCAGGCCGGTATACCAGGGGCTCCCCACTTTTTGAGCTGCCATCATGTTAGAAAGCTCAGCCTCCATGAAGACCTCCCACACAGGCTGCCTGGGTTCAATCCTGTCCCTCCAACTTCCTGCTGGTGTGATGCTCCTGCTGGAGTGTCTGGGGACAGGAGACTAGAAAAGAGCCCAGAGCTTTGATCTGCAAAGGTCCCTGACATCACCTGGTTCAGTGATGCTATTTCAGACATGGGACAAGCTCAAAGAAGTAAAGCAACTTTCCTAGAGTCATACAGCTTGTCAGAGGCAGAACAAGGTTTCCTGAAGGGTCAGGGGCCCAGGGTGCCTCCCGGCCCACCTCAGGTTAGGACTCAGTGCCTGGCCAGAATTGGCGGCTGGCTCTGGTCCCAGTTTCACCAGCCGAGCCTCAGTTTCACACTCTGTTAGATGGAGATGATCATAGTAGAGGCCCTGGGAGTGGCTTTGGGTTGGACGTAGCTGGGGGCTGAGGCAGGAGGGAATCTGCCGTGGGCCTGTGGCAGGCACCGTGATGCTGTGGTTTGGGGGTGGTGTCGACCACGGCTCTGTGTGGGGAGAAGTGGGGCCCTGGGGGATGTGGCCTGTGGCCTGGGTACCGCGTCCATCAGCAGAAATGCCTCAGGTAAGATGCCTGTCAACTCGACTCCTTCTGTGCTGCGTGTGCTATAAGGTGCCTTTCTTGCTCCCAATAGCTGAATGGGGAGGAAGGACTCATCTTGTTTTCACAGTCATGGAAATGGGCTCAGAAAGAGCTGTAATTGGCCTGAGGCCAGAGACAGGGTGTATGTGTCTGCGCCCTGACTTCAGAGTCTGCCCTCTGTTACCCTGAACCTTGGGCTCCTTTGCCAGGACCTTTGACCATCTTGGTGGCCCCAGCTGTGATACTAGGTTCGAGACTGGCATTTTTTTAAAAGTTGCTTCTTAACATTTAGAAGTTTAGCTTCTGTTCTTGGGTGAAGAAATTGCAGTCTATACACACCCCTCACTTCACTCCCTGAGAACTATGTTTCCCTGTCTCTTCTCGCGGAGGCCGTGTGCAAAGCAGTAAACACGCTGCTCCTGGGAATATATGTCATCTGTAATATTGAAAAAAATATGCTTTTAATTGTTAGGGTTTGAATGGAAAAATGAAGCCACTAACAGAGGAAACCCACCGAATGTTCTAGAAGGAGAGGTTTGGATCTGCAGATTTGTGTGTTTATCCCTGTGGGAGTTGTGAACAGCCCAGCTGCCGTGGGATGAAGCAGGGGTGTCTGTGCTTGCTCTTGAACTTGCAGAGAGCACCCATTCCTGACACCCCATCACCCATGTGAGTCACGAATTAGCCTCCCCATGCACCTGGCAGGCACTGGCTATGCTCCGCCCTTGGGGAAGTGACAAGTGAGTCACTTCAGTCATTTTCTGGGTCCTATGGCTCAGATGAGGTGCCTTGTTAAGGGTGACTGGGAGTTTGCCATCACCTACCCCGCTGTTTCCGCGCTGTGCCCTGAAAGCCTGGTGCAGTGTGGGCTGCTAACAAGCCCCAGGGCTTGTTGAGAAGTGGATGCGAGCATCCCCAGGTTCTGGCTGATGGGGATGAGGAGGTGTGGGCCTAGTCAGTGGCACTAGGTAAGTCCCCCTTCCTCACATCCCAAACATGGACTGGGTGTTGTTCAGATGGGGGTGTATGTATATGTGTATCAGTATGTCTATAAACGTCCTGGTTCCTCATCTATGTTTGTACCTCTGCATCTGTATGTGGACCCTGACTCTGTTCGTGGATGGACCACTACGTGTATATGTGGACCAGGACCCCATCTGTGCACATAGCTGTACACCTGTACATGGACCAGGACCCCATCCATGTGCAAACTACTTGCTACATGTATATGTGGACCAAGTCCTTGTCCCCGTGTGTACCTGTCCATCCGTATGGGGACAGGATTCTTGTGTGTGTGTACAACATCTGAGTGGTGCTGAGCATCTTGGGAGCAGGGAATATTCCTCAAGCACTCCCTAGTGTTCCTATTTTCCCTTCTCTCATTGTCCAGCTGTATTCATGGCTCTGGGGCAGGGCTGGGCCCAGAACAGGAAGACGGAGGTGCCCGGGGTCCAGAGTGGAAGAGGGACCACTCAGGGTCCTGGTAGGCGCTGTGTGGCCACCCGTGTGAGCCCGAGAAAAGCCCCTCCCTGAACTTTGCTCCCTGGTGACCAGTTCGCACCCTGTTGTCTGGGTGAATCTATGATGAGTCCAGCTCAGAACAAAGATTGCTGTTTACGGCTAAGTTTTAAGCTGTCCTTGTTAGACTTCACCACAGAGGCAGGGTGTAAAGTCTGCTGTCTAAACCATTTGGTCTCCAAGAGCCGGAGTGTTGAGAGGGAAAGACTCGGCTGTGCCTGCTGGAGAGGAGAAGCCGAGGGGCCGAAGGAAGTGAGGCCAAAGATGCTGGCGACCGCAGGCCTGGGAAGAGGTGGGTAGCTGCTGGGCGCAGCAGAAACAGTGAGGCCCAGGAGGAGGCGCCTGGACGGCTTTGGCCAGCGTGAGCAGAGCTGTGTGGGCTGCTGACCTGGGAGAAGGTGCTAGAATACAGCCTCCTGGACGAGTCACCCTGGCTCAGCCTGGGGAGGAAGAGAAGGGATGGCCGAGGGAGGAGGGGAGGATGGCGGCCAACCTTGCCTTGACTCTGGAGCCACAAGGCTCCAGACCTTGTGGGCTGTGGGAGAGCCACGCAGGCCACAGACCTGAAGGGTTTTGAGTCAGGCTGAGAAGAACCTGGGAAGCTGGCACGGACCTCAGGCACGGCAGGGCGAGGCTGTCAGCCAGGGCATCTGTGTCTGGGCGACACAACTGGTAGAGGCCAGTGGAAGGGCGTGAAGATCTTGGCACCCGGGTCACCTCCTGGAGGAGAAGGTAACTTCCAGTGACCATAGAAGTCTGGGAAGGCCCAGGTCATCTTTAATTGGCAAAACTAAGTTTTCTGTTATCAGAGTGACTGCAGGTCAGTGTGCTGCATTGTTTTTCAGTTGTGGAGAAGTAGAATCTGCACATTTCTGCACATTTCCGAGGCTGTGGCCGTGCTACAATTTGCGAGGAGTTCAGGCAGATGGTTTTTTCATCTGCTCCGTGTCTAACTCCCTGTTGGAAACAGAAGGGGCCATTTGTGGGGCAGCTGGGTGTGTGGATTCCCACGGATATACTCCCATGTGGCTTCCGCTGGGCCTCAGGTGCAGACCCCCCTGGACTGAAGGATCACCAGGAAGCCCCCAGGCCATGGATGAGTTCTCCAGGGAACTTCACTTGGCAGAGTGAGCTCCTGGAAGGTGGGCCCAGGCCTTCTGCTGGTGAGAGTGGTGGCGGGAGGAAGACCCAGCGCGAGGGCAGGATGCCTGGCAGCTGAGGACTAGCGTGAGGATGGCCCTGGGGGCTGGGTAGGGTGATAGAAGGGAGGGGGCGCATTCCCCAAGGGGCTGTCAGGCCTAGAGACCTCTCTCACAGCCCTAGAACACCAGCTCTCATTGAGTCTCGGCGTCCAGTGTGTGCCCCATTTCTCCATTACACAATCAAGCAAAGAATGCTCGCCCAGCATCCTTTCTGCTGCCAAGACTGGTGGTACTGCTCCTGGTGCAGACGGGGCCCTGCAGGCAGCCTCTGTACATGGCAGGGGCCGAGCTGGACATGTCAACCGGCCAGCTTGCCCTGTTCCCAGGTTGGCAGGACCCGACGAGGGTCTGCGCGCAGTGCTGAGTTTCTGGGTATAGTGGGAGCAACGGGGGTTTTCAGGCCACTTTATAAGTTTGAGGAACCAAAGATAGGTTGTGAGTGTTGGCCCTGCCGTGGTTGGCAGGGAGGGTGGTGGCAGAAGGTGCACTGTTGCAAGGAGAGCAGGCCCTAGTCGGCAGAGAGAGGCCAGTGAGGCCTGTCCCTGCAGCAAGTCACGTGCTGAAACCTGGCATCTCTGTGGGTTTTGTTTGCTGGCCTAATGTAAATCACAGGTCATCACTGCCGATAACTGGGAATAGGTATGCATGTGGATAGATGACAGTGGTCACCGGACAGGCCTGCCTGCTGACGCCTGGTGTTTCTGGGAACGTCTGCATCTGAGGCTGTGTGAGCAGATCTGTGAATAGCTGTGTCTGGACTGTTTGTGTTACCCCAGTCGTTGATTGAACGGTAAATCTTTCACTTCAGGATGAAAATCCAAACTTTTATCCTTTGTCCAACAAAGAATGAGACTTAATTTATTAGGGGATATTCTAGTTGATGAGAGTTACTAACCCCAGTACGTCTTTTTAAAGGGAAGTGTTGAGAAGCACTTAGTCTGTAAGAAGGACTCCTAATGACTAGAACGTTTACACTTCGCATCACCTCAGTGTGGGACACATGAGAGTGGGTTCCACGTCTGCCTCGGGGTCTCCCGGTGTCTGTCACTCGCACTTGCTGTGTTTATTTCCTGGGACTTGATAGCATGGTGGGGAAGGCACCACCTTGCACGGGACCACAGCAGAGGGGCGGGCATTGGGAGAGCTGAGAGGCTCAGGACGCGCATCCGCGGAGCCCCACCCAGGCTGTGCAGCTCTGTTCATTGTCAGCAGTGGGAACATCCTCTCTACTGGATTGCTCGGACATCATGTGTGTTCAGAGCTGTACTCCTGACTCCCCGGGTCCAGTATAGATGCCAGGATGTGGTGCCTGCAGGGTCAGGACCAAGTTGGCTTCACTCCACATCTGTAGCTCGCTTCCAGAAAGTGGAGCCTGTCCCTGCTGGAATTCAGTGTCTGGGAGAGGGCCAGAGGTTATGACAGCTTCTTGCCTTCTTAAGAACCCTTCTGTCCTTCCCTTTAGAGTAGAGTCATGGCCTGTGATGTGGGCAGATGCAGTCTGCACTCTTCTTCTACAAAGTGAGCTTTCTCAGGTTGCCACCAGATGTCAGTAATGTCCCTCTTAAAATAAATGTGCAGCCAGCAGGCTGACTTGGAAGCAGTGACTTCTCGAAGTCCATCCTTGGACGAGGCACAGAACAGGCCAGGGTTGTGTGTGTGTGTGTACAGGGCAGATTGGGGGCGGGTGCTGATGGCTGAGTGCCGGCTCTTTGGCTGGGCTGCCTGCTTGTTCAGGCCTCCACAGTGGTGGGAGGGGTGGGGGGGCTGGCGAGGTGAGGCCCCCCACACTGGTGCCACCCTGCCACCAGCATTAGGAGCCTGCTTCTAGAAGCCAGGATCCCGCACGTCTATGACTTGTGCTGGTGCAGTGAGAGGCAGTGTGGGTCTGCCTTAGGGCTGGGGCACTTGTTAGCACGACAGGAAACCGTGTGGAGTCAGCACAGAGAGCCACCACCATGGCTCTGCCAAGGATGGAGACCCACCGGGAAGGAGAAGGGATTGATGTCCATGGGGGAGGCGGATGGACCCAAAGATACGGCGATGTTCTTTCTGTCCCTGGGCCATTCTTTACTGTTTACAAGGCATTTCCACACACCTGGCTCCGTCCACCTGGCTCCACCAGAAACAGGTGAGTGGTGTTGATGCATTAACATTTTGATGTGACCATATCAATGGGGTTGCATTCAGATTGGCTAAGGGTTGGCTGGACTGTGTCAGTCCTGGGGTGGGAGCAGCGTGGTGGTCAAACCACAGTCTGGGCAGTAGCCCAGACCTGGGTGCAAATCCTAGCACTCCTAAACTCTAAATGGTCACCTAAGAGATTTTCTTATTCTTGTGGCTTTGGCATCTCTGCCACCGTAGCTCTAACACCTTTGTCATATAGTGTGAGGACTAAATGAGATAATATAATTATTCCAGCAAAAAGTTGTAGTGAGTGTGAGCCAAAGAGGGAGGAGGAGGACAGGATGCAGTGAGAACCCAAGAAAGGAGGCAGCTGGCTAGGAGCTCACCATGAGCTCTGCAGAGCCAGCCTGTGCCACCTGCCCTGCATACCAGCCGGGTGTCTCTGTGGCCCTGAGTCTTGGTGGGCAGGCGAATCTATTTGGGTGAAGACCCATTGACGGAGGCAGTTGCACATTTATAAGGAACAGATTCATCAGGACGTGGGTAATCCTGAACCAGAGGCATTGGGGAAGGCAGCCGCAGAAGAGAAGGTGCCTCGGATCCATCTGCTGTACATTTTAGGGGACGCTGCCCATGTTCTTACACGAGTCCACCTCCCAGGCCCAGTGCCCTTTGGGGAGAATTATTCATGTTTCTTTCCTTTGGTGATGGTGAGGCATTCCTAAGAGACCAGAATAGCTCTTCTCTTGTAGTTTTTGGTGATGTTTCAGAGTCTTGTGAGTGGGTCTTTGGCTCCCAGCCTCGACTGTGTCCTGGGGACACCATCTAGACATTCTGTGTGGAGGTGAGGCCCAGGCACTGGTGTGTGGAGGTGCTTCTGGGCAGCTGGTGTGCAGCTGGTTGAGAGCTTCTGCTCTACACTGCTCTACATGAGTCCTGGTCCACATGTGGCAGAAGGGGGGCGGTGTATCCCAGAAAGGGCAACAGAAACAGAAACATCTGGAAGTCAGTCTGTCAGGGTGTCCCTGGGGTGAGGAGGACAAGAGCATTTGAGACTGAAGGTGAGCAGATTCTGCTAGCATGCGGGCCCTGGACCCATCCGTACTGGCTCTTTGTCCTTGAGAAGGTCAAGAAGTGCTCAGTAGCCAGTAGCTTCCAGAATTTTCTCTTAAATCTCCCATTGTCTAATGCAGAGATGATCCATTTGGGATCCCAAAGGGACTTGTATGTCTATTCCAGCCAAAACTGTTTGCCACTTGCATTCCAGAAAGGGATGCCCCGTGTGCCAGCGTACCAATTGTTCTACAGAAAGGTTTAGTCTGGATTCTGAATTTAAAAAAACAATACTTCTTGTCATCCTCTGAAGATGACATCGTCTTTGTTCTCCTTAATTTACTTTATGATGAGTACTACTTATTTTCGTTATTGAAAATTCAGATTTTCAGATAAGGAAAATTGCAAAAATTAAAGTTCACTCCTCCTAGTGATAAACAGTTTTGTGGCCATTTTGTAAGACTTTTTTCTTTGTGCATAATATGTTTTTTCATGATGGTATACTTGTCAGTCTTTTAAAATTGCAGCAATAACGATTTACAGTAAGAAAAATGAAGCAAGTTCCACATGTATCTTTTTTCCCATAAGAAGTAAATGGGAGTAGATTAAAAACACATGGAACCAGACATTCTGACAGCTTCTCGGATGATTAAGTTGCAAGTTACCGGATGACCCAGCAATTCCACTCCTGGGTAGACACCCAAGAGAAATGAAAACACGTGTGCACACAGATGCCGGGACGTGAATGTTCACGAAGAGTGACTTGTGATTGTTATAAAGCAAGAACAGTCCAAGGGTCCACCAGCTGGAGAATGGATGGATGAATGGGATACACCCACACGACAGAATATTATTTAGTCATGAACATGGATAAAACACCGACGCAGGCTCTGATGTGGATGAACCAGAAAACATCACGCTAAGTGAAAGAATCAAGTCACAAAAGACCACACACATGATTCTGTTTGTATGAAAATTCCAGATTAGGAAAGGAGGGGCAGGCAGGGGGATAGATGGCAGTAAGCTAGAGCATGAAGTTTTTCTTGTGATGATGAAATACTCTGCAATAGGCTATGGTGATGTTTGCACATATCTGAATATGGTAGAAACCGTTGAATTGTACAATTTGAGTGAGTGAATTATGCAGTGTGGGAACTGTATGTTAATAAAGCTGTTGTTACAAAGAAGAACTTGAGGCATAGACTGGAGAGCCTGGGAGGGTCTTCGACACCCTCTAGTTGAGAACCTCTGTGCCTGACCAGACAATGGACCCGACAGCCTGAAGGCTACCACTGACAAAACACACAGAAATGGAGCACAAAATATAACAGATATTTTAAATGCATACATTTAAGAGCAAGTGGGAGAAATCCCCAAGGCTCAGACAGAAAGAAGAAACTGGGGATCAGAAGTGGTCTGCATAAGTGGCTACATCTGCAGCCCTGGAGGTAGTGGGGTAATGGGCTGCCTCTGCTGGCCTTGTGGGGTTCTGTATTTGCACCCACAAGAAACAAGAGATTGGCCTGTGTGACATGGAATGCTGGATGGGAAGGTACTTAGCCCATAGGTGTAAAGCCAGGATCCTTGCCCATAGCTCCATTCTTGGTAACAGGGTATTCTAGAAATCTCCACACACCCTCCCCCCAACTACAGGGACTAGATGGGAAGGCACCTGGACTGCTGGTGGAGGGGGAGGTGAGAGTGTAGCCCCGGTTCTGCTCTTACATTGGATTGACCCTATGGGACCAGCAGTCGTCTTGGGAGGTGGCATCCACCTCTGTGGCACTGTGGCATGAGCTCCAGACCTCTCTGCATCATGGATTTTCCAAAGAGAGAGAATCCTCCTGGATGTGCACTCACAACCCCAGATTACAAACCTCAGGAGCAACTGCCTCACCAAGAACTGGGGACTTGGGGTCTTCTCATAGTGGATCCAAGAGATGATAGACGGAGACTATTCAGCCCTTCCCAAGAAGAAAACCAAAGTCTGATGATGACACCATGAAAACAGAACAGGAAGATCTTTCAGATGAAAACACACGTGAATGGTTTGCAGGGTTGCCTGAGTCCAGCTCGAGAGACCTTGCTACGTTTGAGGAAAGTGCTCAGGCAGATGGCACATGGTGGAGATGGGGTTGCTGAGCAGATGTTGGGTGCACAGGCGGCGGTGAGCTGGGGCGCCAGGGCTCAGGTGCCTGTCCCTGGCTGCAGGTGGGGTGTCCCTGAAGTCTCAGGCGTGGATGCCAGCACCAGCGGCCTCTGCAGACGTCCGTGCTGTGGCCCCTCGGGGGCTCCTGCGACTGAAGCCTTCAGCATCAGAAGGTGCAGAGAAATCTGCGAGGGTACCGCCAGTTCCTTGGCGGCTCAGCCTCCCGAAAGGAGCGCATGGGCCCTCCTCTCTCTGGAGAGGGAGCTCCTCCTCCGTTGGCAGACCAAGGGATTTACCCAGGGTTCAGAGAAGGGACACCCCTCCTATGGTTCGAGCAAAACAGTCCGGTCATGTGTGAGAAGAGACTGCTTCAGCTCAGACGTGGAGAAATGCTGGGGCTGCGTTTCTCCGCACATTGGCCAGCCTCCTGTGCTCTCCGCCGTGGCACCTTCCCCTGATCCTGTGTCCTCGTGCTCATTTACACCCGCTCGCCCTGGCTCCCACTCCCTGCCCCGCCTCTCGTGGCGGTGTTGTGCGGACGCAGCTGTGGAGGAGAGGTCTTCTCTGCACCCTTCTGGATCAGACGACACCACGGGAAATCAGCTGCAGAGCACTGGTTGAAGGGAAGGGTTCAGGGGCCACTCGGGACAGGGCACATGGGGTTGTGAGGGAGGCTGTCCATGTCACGGCGAGGGACCTGGCTCTCCGGGATGCCTGGGTGAGGGGGATCTGAAGACGGGGCTGCTGGGAGCAGGATCGGGACAGAGTCCACAGCTGAGCAAACATCACCGAGGACGTTGCTGGCACTGCAAGTCCCAAGAGGAACCAGGGTAAACACGGCTATTACAACACGTCGTCACACGGTGACGTAGGATTTCCCTTCTGCACACCTGGCCGGTACCTGCAAACAGAGAAGGTGCCACCAGCAGCGACCTCAGGTCGCTTTCAGCCTCTATGGGGAGAGTTCCAGGCAGACCCGTACACACCTCAGAGTGGGCAGCAGCAGGAGTGGGAAACAATGAAGTCCACCCCGTGGTGTCGTTGGTGTAGGTGTGTAAGCCAGCCTCAGGTAGCAAGGATGGGGGTGATTTTCCAGGTGACTCCCCCACCCCGCAGGAGGTCCCCTTGCGTCATGGTTAGGAGCCAGGGTGTGGAGTGTATGTGCAAATGGACAGTGGTTTAGGCCCGCTGTGGTTAAGATACCACACTTTTCCAAACTTTGGGGAATGTGCACACATCCTGCCGGGCCCCTCCCCACGTGTTCTCTGCATGGCACGTATGTCTTGGAGGTGGTCTTCACTTGTTCCCCTTTGGCACCACGGACGGGAGTCATGTGTGGCATTCTCTGGCCTGGTCACATGAGCCCCTGTCTTCTGCTAAGGAAAATGGGCTTGGTGGGTCCCAAACACCAGGCTCCCATCTTATGAAGTCAAGTTAGCAGCAGTCCTGGGCTTTGATGGTGTGAGGCAGGGGTTGCTGCTCTTGGGTTCTAGAGCACGAGAGAACCTGGTCTCCAGTCTGTCTGATTTCAGGAGATCTCACAAGAACCAGCCCCTCTCCCTCTCCTGGGGTATTATTGCCGTGCAAGGGGGTTGAAAACACAGCCAGCTGGAGGAAGCTCAGGTGCCAGCATCAGGGGCTCTCCTTAGGCTCCCTCGGTGACGCCTCCTGCCTGGCTGCTGGGAAAGCCTCCATTCACCCTCCTGGCCGTGAGGGACTCAAGTGAACCTTATTTTCCCTGTACTTCTCTTGCTTTCCTGTTGGGCTTGGAGAAGAAAACCCCACAGCCAGCTCATTGTCTCGCTGGCCGGGCCCCCTCTCCTGGCCTGCATCCACCCTGTCAGAACTCCAGCTGCCATCCATGGGGGTGCCAGACCCCCCTCCGGTTCTTGGGCTCTTTCACCCTACTGCTGACAAAGATGTGAAGTGTTTGAAGGACCATTTGTCATTCTAATGGATTCCTTTCAGCTGATTGTGGTACAAGGCTGCAGGTCTTACCTGGTCTCAGCAGTGGGGAGTCTGTCCTGCTGTACAGGGTGGGTTTCAGCCGAGGCTGTTATGGGCAGCAGCAAAGGCAGATATGTGGCATGGCTTTTCTCTCAAGCAAGGGTGTTCAGAGCTCTGGCAGGATGATTTAGGGGATACCCCTCTGTTTTGCCATAACCAGTGTGTGGATTTATCTGCAAGCATGTGGAGCTGGAGTCATGGCTAGGAGAGCTGTTCCCATCCACCCTCTGGAGTCCAAAAAGGGGCTGGACATGTAGGTCTCATGGAGGTGAGCATGAGTGTGCAGCTCCTCAAGGGCCAGGCTCTGCCCATGGACACTGGCCTGTGGCGCTTGGCGTGGACGGCCGCAGGTGTGTGCTTGGTGGCCAGGTAGCATCGCCTCCGTGCTTGTTGAGGCACTGCAGAGATGGTGAGATGGAAGAGAGCCACTTGTTGCTCAGGTGACATTCCCAGTTGAATAATGATGCACCAGTCCCCCAGGGAGACTCGACTGGGAAATGGGGTCTCTGTAGCAGATCAAGGCTGGAGGAAAGCATCAGGATAGCCCCGAGGCAGTCAGATATAAAATGGAGATATTTGGGCACAGGGACAGATGCACACACAGGAGACAGGAGGAAGGCCCCAGGCCACCAGTTTCTGGGGCAGGGGCAGGGCCAGATGTTGCCTTGTGGCCCCAGAAAAACCAGCCTACCCTGACTTCTGACCTATGGCCTCCAGAACTGGGGGAATATATTGGATAAGCTACTCAGTCTGTGGGGCTGTGTTCCGGCAGCCCTGGGACACTAGCCAGGAGACACCAATACCTTCTGCTCAAGTGCTGCTGTGGCTGTTCTTGGGCCTCATCTCTGATGCTCTGATAACACACAGCCCAAGGAAGTGCTGGGGACTGCGCCACATGGGGAAGGTCAGTCGGAGGCATGATGGGGATTTGCCCTGCAGCTTAGCTTTCTGCAGTCCGCTGAGGAAGACTTCCCATGTACATATGCCTAGTGTTTAGCACACAGTAGGAGCTCAGCTGGAAGAGCGCCAATGATTCACATAGAACTTGGCCACTCAGGGGCAACATGTCACTGATAAAGTTATTAGTGAGATATTTCATGTTCTTTCTCCCATAAGTCTTCAAAAGCTGGTGTGTTTTCCCTATTTTACTACCACATTCATGAGTGCTGGTGGCAGCTGCCATACTGGATGGCGCAGCTCTAGAGTTCAAATCTTGACCTGACTGTTAAATGTCTGAAGTGAGTTTATGGGTGTGAAGCCCCATGATGATGAGATAACTGACCTGTCCCATCTGTGTTACAGAAGTGGACAGACAGGCAGCTGCCTGCTCTACCCCACCCCAGGTCCATGGATGCACCTGTGTATTGACCTTGTGACACACATCTCGAGGGTGTTCTGTGGGAGGCACTGTGGTGGCCACAGGAAGTAAAGCTGGTCTCTACTCCAGGATTTTAGGGTTTAGTTGAGAAAGTGATAAAAGCTATAGGGGTTTAAAGAAGGGAGAGATTACTTCTGCTCCCAAACCTGGAGGTAGGTGTGGGAGAGTGGACGAGGGTGAAGAATAAGTTGCAGTGTCTTGTGGGGCCCTCCTGGAGGAGCTGGCCAGCACATTGGGGATGTCACAGTCCCCTGTTCAGCAGCTGTAGGGGCCAGCTTTGAAGAACAGAGGCCTTCAACAGACACATGAAAAAATAATGTTCCACATCACTCAGCATCAGGGAAATACACATCAAAACCACAATGAGATACCACCTCACTCCGGTCAGAATGCGAAAATGAACAAGTCAGGAAACAACAGATGTCGCCGAAAATGTGGAAAAAGGGGAACACTTTTGCACTGCTGCTGGGAATGCAAACTGGTGCAGCCACTGTGGAGGACAGTGTGGAGGGTCCTCAAGAAGTTGAAAATAGAGCTATCCTCTGATGCAGCGATTGCTCTATTGAATACCCCAAAGATACAGATGTAGTGAAACAATGGGGCACCTGCACTCCAATGTGCATAGCAGCAATGTCCACAATAGCTAAACTATGGAAAGAGCCTAGATGTTCATCAACAGATGAATGGGTAGGGAAGAGATGGTCTGTGTAGACAATGGAATATTACTGAGCCATCAAAAAATTAAATCTTGCCATTTGCAATGACATGGATGGAGCTAGAGGGTATTATGCTGAGTGGAATAAGTCAATCAGAGAAAGGCAAATACTACATGCTCACACTCATATGTGGAATTTAAGAAGCAAAACAGAGGGACATAGGGGAAGGGAGGGAAAAATAAAACAGGACAGAATCAGGGAGACAAATCATATGAGTTAATGCTAGGAAACAAACTGAGGGTCACTGGAAGGGCAGGGTAGAGGATGGGGTACCTGGTGATGGGCATGAAGGAGGGCATGTGATGGGATGAGCACCAGGTGTTCTATGCAACTGATGAATCAATGACCTCTACCCTTAAAACTAGTAATACACTATATGTTAATTATATTGAATTTAAATTAAAAAAAATGAGGGCTAGTGTGCTTGGTCGGCTCAATCAGTAGAACATGCAATCTGATCTTGGGGTTAAGTTTGAGCCTCATGTTGGGTGTAGAGATTATTAAAAAAAAGATTTAAAAATATTTATTTATTCATGAGAGACACAAAGAGAGAGGGCAGAGGCACAGGCAGAGGGAGACGCAGGCTCCATGTAGGGAGCCTGATGTGGGACTCGATCCTGGGACTCCAGGATTATGACCTGAGCCAGATGCTCAACCGCTGAGCCACCCAGGCGTTCCCTAAAAAAAAAATCTTAAAAATATCTTAATGAGGGCCATGTTTGTGGTTGTGAAGGTATTAACATACGTCAAAATTTATTTCACTATAATGGTTAAGATCTGCTCGTTTCCCTGGATATAAATCATTCCTAAATAAAAATGATTTAAAAGTGCTTTAAAAGTAAAAAGGAACAGAGGCCTTGCCCGCTGCTGCTGCCCAGATTGGGGGCAGCCAGCTGTTGGGGAGACATTGTTGGGTATGGACTCCAGGCCAGGAGCAGAAGTGATCACAGGCCTGAGGCTGCCCCTTACCTCGGTGCTCGGGAGTGGGAGGTGCTCAGCAGGCCTCTGCCAAGTGAGCGTGCTGTACGCATACACCTGCTCCGTGCGAATGGAAGCACAGGCTCCAGCCTGACTGTGACCACCTCCCTTTGCTCCAGCAGCTCAGACGGAAGGCCTGGCTCTCTCAGCTGCTAGCCCAGGGCCAGCTCCACGTGTGGGCACATCTGAGACTTGCTCACCATCTTCCGAAGGCACTGCTTCCCCTTGGTCTCTTCCTCCTAAATGTGGAGCATTGCAGCTCTTATGTGTCCTCAGGTCCCAGGCCTGCCTGTTGTTGTGTTGAAACTCCACTCTGGCCTGAGGGCATCCCCCCACCCCGCCTCTGGGGTGTGGTGCTGCCCAGCAGGTGTAGAGCAGGTGGTGTCCCAGCGGACCTCGGGCGGGGACGGCAAGGAGTCAGCAGGGCCAGGGAGCTACGACTCTGCCCTTGTCTCGTGCTGCTGCTCTTTCCATGGCCTGATCTAAGTGACAGGTGCACGTATTAATTGAAGTCTTAATTCCATTTTCTAAATCCCAAATTTTCAAGATCCCATTTTGGGAGGGACAGACCACATATGTGGCCACCTACCCCTTGTCTTCTGCTTTTGGATCCAGTGGGGGAAATGCATGGGGGCGTGTTCCCAGGGCTCTGCCTTGTGGATCTGAATCCAGCAGATGGGGAGATGTTAGCCTCGTCCTGGGGGAACCTAGCACCTGTGGGTGTGACTATGGTCCAAAGGACAGACAGGCTGAGACATAGGGTCACTTTCTTGGCTTCTTGCTTCTGAGCACCTACTATGTGCTGGGGCATACTGACCTACCACGCGATTGCATTAACACTTGTTTTGTAGATCAGATTATAAATTCACTTTGAGAATCCGTCATTTACAAAAGGAACCAGTAGTAATTCTTTTTGTGTAATAAATACTCGTTTCCTAATCATCTGGTTTCAAAGTTTACATTTTGAACAGATTGCGCATTCATTTCAATGTCACCTCTTCCCCGAGCCCCACGGACATTCTCACAAAAGGCGTTATTTTGAGACTCTAAACATAAATACATAATCGCACAGTGACTTGCAGCAGCGTGAACAATGGAGGTAGGAAGCGAAGCAGCTTTCACAGAAACATGAACTCATTCCAGTGCTCCTGGTATTTCTCATTACAAGTTAAACTATTTAAAATGATGGCTTAATAGGCGCCACCTGAACTGTGGGCGGGATAATGAGCGCGAGATGCCGAACTACTGTGTTCCCCGATTTCTTTGTGCGGAAATTAGTAAATGCACCATCATAGGCAAAATGGCTTTGCGAATCGAATGTTCATCTTTTCTGCATCCCCTGCCCGAACAATAAATGGGGAAGAGATGGCATTCTTCGGAGTCTTGTTTGAAGTGGCTCTGGTGGGCCTCAGGGCAGGTGTGGGGCCGGGCCTGGGCGAAGGGGAAGCCCAGGGCCCATTAGCACCTACCTGTGGGGGCCCGAGGCGGGGGGGGGGGGGGGGGGGGGGGGGGGCAGGGGCGGGGCTTGTGCACCGAGAGGGGTGGGAGCCTCCCGGGCACTGTGGGAAGCGGAGCCCGTGAGAGGAGGGGCGCCCACCCGCAGACTGTCCTGGGGGGGGGCTCCCCCAGGCCAGGGGGTGGACGTCAGGGCAGCGGGAGCCGGTAGCACAGGAGAGCGTAGCCGTGGAGTTGCAGAGTGCCCGCTGCTTCTATTGGATCTGCCCCGGGTTTTCTAAATGAAAGAGAGGTTGTCCCAGGTTTGACCACCTCATCCCAGTCCTGAGGGCATTGCCCTGGAACTGCCTGAGCCCCTCTCCAGTGGTCACGGTGGGTGGGGTTCCTGCCCATGCTTCCTCGCTTGGGGACCTGCGGTGGTTTGCACTCCGGTGACCCAGTCCAAACCCGTGGCCTGGGGGACGACCCTGGTCACCGTACTCCAGTCACGTGAGCACGCTGCGTCATGCCCACCCCGCGGCATCTCTGCCCATCTAACCGCATCTCTGCTTGGGCATATCCCTGTTTCCTCCCCCGCTGCCAGCAGTGGCTCTGGGGCCAGAGCTGATGTTCAGACCCTGTCTCTGCCATTACCTGTGCTGAGTCCTGGGGCTCGCCAACAAGCTTCTGTAAGACTGCTGCTCTGTCACCGAGAGAGCTGAGGGGACTCTTGCCAGAACTTAATGGAATAATGCACCGTTAGCTCGAGGCTGTGAAGCACATACTGTGTGTCGGGCACTCACCATGAACAGACGGACTAGAATCATGAGACAGTAATGAAGCTTCCATGGAACTCTGGGGGATGTTCATTTCTATTTTACTAGGGCTCCTCTCCCCACATCCTGCCTCCACCCCACCCCACGAGGCCTGACCGGGGTGGGGGGGCAGCACCCCTGAGACGTCTGGTTGGAAGGGTGGCTGGACCGCGTGCGAGCATGGGCAGTGCTCTGCATTCACAGAGGATGATTCTGCTGGTAAAGGCAGCATCTCCAGGAGCTGTCCTATGTCACTAGCTCTACTCCTGGTTGCACTGATTTTATTGGAGATGCGTCCTGCAAGAGCAAGAGGGCTGCAGGATGAGGGTGTGTGTGGGCAGCCCCTGTGTGGGTCCCACATGAGGATTTCTCCAGTGACCGGTTTTTTTTTTAAAAGATTTTATTTATTCATGAGAGACACACACACAGAGAGAGAGAGAGAGAGAGAGAGAGAGAGAGAGAGAGAGAGAGAGAGGCAGAGACACAGGCAGAGGGAGAAGCAGGCTCCATGCAGGGAGCCCGACGTGGGACTCGATCCCGGGACTCCAGGATCACACCCTGGGCTGAAGGTGGCGCTAAACCACTGGGCCACCCAGGGATCCCCTGACCGGGTTTTTTTTAACAGTGTGGTACTAAATAAAAGGATTGCTACTGGATGTTATAGTATTGGGATGCGGTGACCAGTGTCTGGGGTAAAAAATAAATGTAGTAAAAGTAGAAATTAGGGATGACAAGTTCTCACTGCATACTTGCCTATTAAATTCAGTAGCACTTTTAAGCCTTTTGTAAACAAGAAATTTAAAAGAAATGTCAATATACGTTATTTCTTTCCTTCCTTCTTGCTATAGGAGGAAATGCAACTTTTTTTCTTCTTAGATTCTATGTGGCTGACTCTTCAAACTTTGCATTAATATACATTTTTCTTTATATTTAATTTCTGTGACAGCCAAATTACATGCCCTTAATTGAATTAACACAAATTAGTTCTGAAAGGAATTGAGGAATAAGAATTTGGGATGTTTCTTGAAAGCTTTCTTATTGCTTGAAGCTCTCTGAAAAAAATCTCTCTTCCTTAGGAACGACACCAATTAAAGACATATTAGAGTTAATACTGGTAACGTCTTTCCATAGCGGGGGTGATTCATAACTGCTTCTGATCCTATTATTTCAAAACTCAAATGTCAAGCATCTAAAAGCAGGATGGGTGTTGGGGAGGAGCCTGCACCCTCCCACGTGTGCTGGGGACGGAGCCTCTGGTGAGCTGGAAGTTGGCCAGTCCTGGAGGCCTACCAAGGAGGAGAGGGTGTGGGCTCTCAGGGGTAGAAAGATTGTTCAGGACTTTGGGCTCAAGTCTGCCCCTGTCTCAGCCCCTGGCCTGCATTCTTCTTCTGGTTTGCACATGGCTGGTTGGACATCTCTGCTGGGTGCTCCCTCTACCTGCTGGGAGCCCAGGTCGCCTTCTGACAGTTGAACCAGAAAGAAATGGTTCCTTGGATGAGGCCGGACTCTCCTGGCCTGTGGCTGCCCCTGTTGGTCCCACATTTATGGTCTTCCACGGTTGAAGGCGGCCACTCACTCTTTGCTGCCACTGTCCCTGAGTGGGGATTCCCGCCCCAGTCCCACTGTCTGGCTATGAGATGTGATGACTTTTGGAAGGCGCTGGTCCCCAGGTGAGGTTGTCAGGCCCACAGCATCAGCACCCAGGAACTTCTTAGAAAACCAAACTGTCTAGCCCCTGGTAAGCCTACTGGATCAGAAACCAAGTGGTGGAGGTCTCAGTGGTCTGTGTTTTAAGAAGCTTTCCTGATGATTCTGACGCCTCCTGAAGCTTGAGAGCCACTGGTCTGATGCGAATGCATCACACGTTGTCCTCTGCACACAGAGTTGGGTCTCAAAGCCCTGTCTCTGGCCTGCAGCGGTGCCTTCTTATCATGGATGCTGAAGAGCTACTCCTTCTGCTCAGTGTTGAGCTGCCTGGCAGGTGGAGGCCGTTCTCCGAGCCCCTAGGCTTCTGTTGACAGCTTCCTGGTGGGTCGGGAGTTCCTGAATGTCTCCTCCCCTTGGGTACAGGGCACAGGGCACAGGGGTGATGTCTGCCCTGTGCCCTTCTGGTCCTCTACCTCCTCCGGCCGGCAGCTGACCCAGACCCAGGGAGCACTCCTGTGTTTCTCCTGCCATAGAGGCCACGTGGCAAGAGGAGAAGCGTGTCTCTCCTTCCACCGAATGTCAAGAGAAGAGGCAGGACAGTTTCCCACCTCTGTAATTACAGTTTGTTTCTGAACTATCGTGGCATCCAGACACGGCTCCTGTGGAAGCATGTGTGGCCAGAGTCAGCTGGCAAGCCGGGATGGTTCCATGCGGCCACCCAAGGCAGAGCAGTGAAGGGGGCATGCTAGGCTGCATCGCTCCCCGGGCAGGTCTTGGATATGGGCTGGGTGCAGCATCACATCGATGAACAACAGGACTGCCCCGGGGAGATCCTGAGCATCTTCTGCACAGGAGGCCATTTCCACTATTAATCTCAGGAAGAATGCTCCACCAGGCTTGCTTCCCACTACAAAGGGCCACCTGTAGCCACAGAGCCGTGATGCCTTCCTTCATGAGGCTGGAATTACTGTTGAGCTCCAATCAAAAATACAATTTTCCTCCTTTTTTTTTTTTTTTTTTTTTTGAGGAGGAAGCCAAGAGTGAGTGGAATCAGTGGCTGTGGGGTCTAAGCCAGCCTGCCACATTGCAAGGATGAAGGGGAGAAAGCTTGCAAGTACAGGGTTTCGGGGTGGGGATGAAGAATCACTTTATCCAGACAAGCCCGACTCAGGGCTGGTATGCATCTTGTACCTGGTCTGGCCTAGGCACTGCATGTGAGGCAGAGACTTGCACATCCTTGCAGGTATGACGAGTGGTGCCCTGGTTCCCCAAATGGAAGTTTGACAGATAATTCCCACAAAATGCCATATAAACAGGGGAATCCAAGTCTGTAACAAAGGAGAAGATGCGATTTCCCTTTTCTTCCTCTTGTTCTATAGAGGGCGCATTGGGCAAGTGGTCTCTCCTTATGCATCAAAAAGTAGTTAAGCAGGTGGTTGGGTTCTCACTCTTACCTGACTTAGAGGCATGCCATTGGCTTGCTGAACCACCTTACCCACTTGCACAGTAAGAAAACTGTAACCATGGAGTGTCTTGATGTGGTGGCCATTTTGCTTATTTTTAATTTATTTATTTTTAAGATTTCATTTATTTGTTCATGAGAGACACAGAAGGAGGGGCAGAGACACAGGCAGAGGGAGAAGCAGGCTCCCTGGGGGGGGGGGGGGCCGTTGCGGGACTTGATCCCAGGCCCCCAGGATCACAACCTGAGTCAAAGGCAGATGCTCAACCACTGAGCCACCCAGGTGCCCCATTAATAGGGACCCGTGAATACTCCTGCTTTGAGGTGTCCTCATCTCATCTGCAAAAGCATGTGGACTGAAGTGTGGGTATGGCTCTACCCTTGGAGCTGGTTCAGGTGGTATTTGTTTGGAGGAATCCTCCAGGGCTGATCTGACCTGCCTGCTGCCCTGGGCAGTACTCCAAGGCACCCCAAACCTCCCTTCCCCTCTCTGTCAGGAAGCAGACCACCTCTTTAAGTGTATCTTTGGGGAAGCTCCTTCCACTGTCTTCTCCCTTCCCTCGCTGCTGGGCAGCATTAATCTCTCCCATGTCACTGTCCCTTGGGGATTCACTAGACTGTGGATCACACTGGGCTGAGTTACCTTTTCTGGATCCCAGAGCGCCATCAGTGCCTTGAAGGATGATGGCCAAAGACCTGGTCTGCACACAGTGCCTGGCACAGGGCCAGCATCCATAGAAAGAGCAAGAAGCAGGGCCAGATGGGCAGCATTTCCCCCCACTGCTGGGAGAGCCAGGCCTGGGGACGTCACATTCAGTTGCTCCCCTGCTTGCACTTGGCAACAGAGGGGGATCCCTTTTGCCAGTCTCTGTGCTGCATGAAATATAGAGGAGTGTGCTTCCTCCAGCAGAGGGCTGGAGGAAAATCAGCTGTCCTCGTCTTGCTTGCAAGAGCCTGGCTGCAAGAGCTGGAGCAGACAGCAAAGAACGAGCAGGAGCCGCAGCAGGACGGCCGTATGCAGTGATTTTTCATGTGTTGGAGGATCTGTCAAAATTCACGGTCCTAGGAGAGTGTCTTTCTTACTGTCACGAGTGAGATAAACTCTCCAAAACGCTACCATGGCCACACTGCCAAATCCACATTTTCATTTGGTAGTTTAGTTACAAATTAAACATATGGGTCAGAATGCTTTATTTTGGTTTGGGAAGGTAAATTGTAGTAATTATATTGGGACACAGAAATGCATACTTAGATTTGAAGAAAAATCACGTTGCCAAAGCCAGAATCTGTCATGTAGGGATGATTTGGCATGTGTGTGCTGCACCAAAGGAGGTGTATTTGCACTGTGCCATCTCTCTTATGATGCACATGCTGACATTAACTAGCTTCTTGTCAAAAGCAAGTTTCTCCGGAACACCCAAGTGTCCGTGGGGGGACTTCCACATGTAGTAATTAAGTGTTAAGAACCTAAGAAGGTCCTCTAAGTCTCTCTAGGGATGTTGCTAAGTGCTGCCGAGGCTGCAGCAGAGGAAATGCTGCCTGTGTGCTGGCTCGGTGCTCACCCTGACAGTCGATACCCGGACAAAGGGCCCCAAGCTGGGCTTTGTCTAGTTACTGTTCAATACAAGTGCTTTGCTCCAAGAAGAAAGTGCAGCTCCCAGTTTTGAGGCCTTGATATATGTAGATATTAAAGTCCTCATCAGAACACAGTGCACACTGTTTCTGTGTAGGAGATGGGTGAGGTAATTGGAAAGCCTTGCCTGGGGCCCGTTGTGTGGTGGCACCATAAATCTCAAGGGGTTGACGGGAGCACAATGGTTACACTCCTTCACTATCACGGTGGCCCGTGTCTGAACTATTTATTAACTGAAATGTGAATGGGCAAATGAAGGGCCAATTTATATGTTACACAGGGAGATGTATTACGAGTGCCTTAAACATCGATTCCCTTCCTTGGTCTATTCTTGGTTGGGGTAGAGACACAGAGGAGGCCAATAATGGGGGGTGTCCTTATCAGATGTTGGATATTTCCCCAGACTGTCTGCAACCATTAACCTTCATATTATCTGACTTTAGTGATTAGTACAAGGCACCTCAGGCCCTATTGATGGTCAGGCTTGGATGAGAAGGATGAACTGAGTTATGGGCCCTGGGTTTTGCTGACTCTGTGATGCCACGATAGCATTAATGCCACGGCCGTGGAATTGCTAATTTGTCATTTCTTTCATGGTGTCGCCTGTGATGTGTACTAATGAATGAAGCAATAATTGTGTGGCGCAGCTTCCTGGGCTGTGCTCAGAGAAGGAAAGTATCACCCGGGTAGCCTCCCAGAGCTGTGCTGACGGACATGCCAACTCTGATCTCATTCCTCTGGCTCTCTTTGCCGTTTCTACTGGACACGTAGTGAGGTTGCGTCTTGATCAGGTGAACCCAGATGCACATACTCCACCTCTCCTGGTGATCTTCAGCCACACAACTTCATGTGTGGTCCTTCTGAGCCCCCAGCTGCTCAGGCCTCTAGACTCCCTTCAAAGCAGGACCTCCAAGCTCATTCATAAGAGAGAGCCTGAAACAGTAGTAGGTTCCTTAAAATAAAAATGAGCCCGCGTCAGCATCCTCCACCTAATCTTGCATCATTATGATTAAGATTAGATTCCCAGCTTGCATGTGGCATCAGTGAAACCTGAGGCGAACTTAGAATTATAGCACTTCCGAAGGTGAAAGGGCCATGATGATCATCTTGCCTGGAGAAGCCTGAAGGGAGTGGTCCAACCAGAACTGCATCAGGCCTTCAGACTTCTAGCCACAGTGTTCCCCATCTCTGGTTTGTCTGCAGATGCTGCAGGCAGCAAGCTGACTGCTTAAGGGTTTATTCAAACACTGGGTTTGCTCAGATGTTGCTAGAGTTGGCTGACTTCTCCCTAGTAGGTGCCTATAAATGCAATGGGTGCCACCAGTGAATGGCAGTGTGTGGAACTATGGAAGGTGGGTGGGCAGGAGGGGAGAGAAAGCCCCCATTAAGTGACATTTTCCTCTAAGAAATTTTCAATTAAAATATGCATTATCTGCTTTTTATAAGGTATTAATAAACTCTGAAGTATAAATGATATAGCAACCTATAAGTTAATATAATTTTCTTGGCCAGTGTAATGCTTCTAAAGATGTAAACAATAATACTTTAATCTTTTAATTGGCTTGGGCACCTTTTCTTGAAGTCAGAGGTCTTTTCTTGAAGTCTCTTCTTGAAGTTGGAGGCATTCTGTGGACATATGTGATGCCTCTGGGCTCTCTCTACAGTGCTTGCTTTGTTTCTGGCCTCATCTGCCTGCTGCTCCTGAGCATGCCTTCATTCATTCATTCATCCAGCAGCACTCACTGGGCACTTACCCTGTGCCTAACCCCAGGGGGGAAGTGGTGAATGATACCAATACAGTTCCCACCTCCAGGGAGCTTCTTGGTCCCACAGGAAGAGATATGTTGTTCAGTAAACGGCTGTCATGAGGGAGGATGGAGCTGTGGGCATACAGAATGGACACACTCCTGGAGGGTGAGCTGAGGTGGTCTGAGGCAGAGGGAGCGAAGAACCCTCAGGGGTCTTCTGGCTTCCCCTTCCAAGGCCTTTTCCAAGACTGCCTTGCAGAGCAGCAAAAGACCACAAAATGGGATCCTCATTTCAGTTTCGTTTGTCAGCATTCTAAAGTGTATACATCCAGTTGGCACATGCACATCACTGTTTTTTTTCCTTTGGGAAGTCCATCCCTGGAGTGGGTTATGGAAATTATTCTTGAGTGTCTGACAGAGATACACACGTTAATAGTTTATTAAGGGATCCCTGGGTGGCGCAGCGGTTTAGTGCCTGCCTTTGGCCCAGGGTGTGATCCTGGAGACCTGGGATCGAATCCCACGTCGGGCTCCTGGTGCATGGAGCCTGCTTCTCCCTCTGCCTGTGTCTCTGCCTCTGTCTCTCTCTGTGTGTGACTATCATAAATAAATAAAAATAAAAAAATAGTTTATTAAATCTTTCCATCTGTCAAACACCTACCATCAGCAACATATACGTGGGCACCACAGCTTTGGTGGTGGCCACATAGCAGATTTTCTAGCATGGTTCCTCTTGTTAAAAGACCTCCTGGTTTTTTTTATATGTTTTTTTTTAACTTTCTTTTTTTTTAATTTATTTATGATAGTCACAGAGAGAGAGAGAGGCAGAGACACAGGCAGAGGGAGAAGCAGGCTCCATGCACCGGAAGCCCGATTTGGGATTCGATCCCGGGTCTCCAGGATCGCGCCCTGGGCCAAAGGCAGGCGCCAAACCGCTGCGCCACCCAGGGATCCCCTTTATATGTTTTCTTATAGAAAATTGCAAATATATAAGAAAGAAGACTACAGTATAATGAACCCATGCTTGTGTATCACCCAGGTGCAATCATTAGCCACATATGGCCAGTCTTATTTCTTATGTACCTCTCCCCACTTACCCCATCTCATATTTTTTTAATTTTTTTTATTTATTTGTGATAGTCACAGAGAGAGAAAGAGAGAGAGGCAGAGACATAGGCAGAGGGAGAAGCAGGCTCCATGCACCGGGAGCCCGATGTGGGATTCGATCCTGGGTCTCCAGGATCGCACCCTGGGCCAAAGGCAGGCGCCAAACCACTGCGCCACCCAGGGATCCCCCCATCTTATATTTTTGAAACAAATCTAAGATGTCATATTTTATTTCATCTGTAAGCATTTCAGTATATATTTCTAAAACAGAAGGACAAATTTTAATAGAATAGTAATGACATTGTCTCATCTAAAAAGCTACTGATATTCCTTTAATATCACCAAATATCCAGTGTTCTGAGTTCTAGTAGTCTCAGACCGTAATTTTTAATAATTTGTGTTTGAATCCAGATCCACATAAGATCTATCAATTGCAATTAAGCCTTTTTAAATCTGTAAACATTCTCCACCATTGTTTTTTGTCCCCTTGCAGTTCTCATGTTATGTGTCGAGGAGACTGAGTTGTTGTTCTACAGGGTTTTCTACTGTTTGAGTTTTACTGATTGCACCTCCATGGTGTATTTAACTTGTTCTTCTATCCCCTGTATTTCCTCCAGATTGGTAGTTGGATGCAGAGGTTCTCAATGGGAAATGTCACAGCTTTGGGGTGGGGGGCTGCTACTGGCATCTAGTGGGTGGAAGCAGGGGTGCCACTCGGCATCTGTGATGTGCAGGCAGCCCCACACAAAAACTGTGACTCCACAGCATCAGTAGTGCCAAGGTTGAGAAATCCTGAAAACTGGAGTACACTGAGGTTGAGATGTTTGGCAAGACTGCTCTGTGGGCAGCGATGCATTCTTCCATCAGTGGGCACACACCATCCGGCTGCCTCCTGCTGTTATTGTTCCCAGTGGCTACATCCCTTAAGGGTGATGTTCTGAGTTCACCAGTCCTGACTCATTTACTGTCTGGAATGCTTCCAGAAAGAGAAACATCCTCAACCTGTGAAACTCTCTTAATTCTCTATTTTACTATGCAAGCCACATCTCCAAGGCTGGCTCTTGTACCTAGAAGTGGGAGAAGAAGCCTTTGCTGGACTATCTATTCCCAATATTGGTCCAGAACTAGATTCACCATAACTGGAAGCATGCCATCCCCTCTCTCCTAGCCCTCAAGGTAATTTCTAATAAAAATAGGGAAATGAGGTCTACACTGTGATCAGCTATATAGCCATAAAAGGTTTATGAACACATGAGATAATAAATACCCCTGACAGCACAGGTTAATTGCAGCATGGTTGTGCAGTCATGTATATGGGGTGGGGAGATGAAGCCGGGGAAGGGTGAGGGTGGTGGTGTCTGGTTGGTGACAAGGTGAGAGTGAGGATTCTGGAACAATCTGTTGGGGTTGGAATCCTGCCTCTTCTGTGTCCTGCATGGTGGATGGTGGCTACTCACTCTGTACTTACTTCATTATACCACTGTAGGTCTCCAGGGTTCTGGGGGTTCCCCAAGTTGTCCTCTGTAAAGCACTTTGCACAGCTCCTGCACATAGCAAATAGTGTCAGCTCTTAGGGTCATGAAATGGGAGAAGTGATGGGGTGCCTTCTGATTTCCTTCCCATCCTAGCCATCTGTGGTTCTGAACAGGAAAGCTCAATGGCAGCCATGGGATTTGAGCTGGGCTCTCTTGGCTGGGAGGGATAGAGAAGACCAGGCAGATCTCTGGGCACCATCCAGCATCTCTCCTGTGGGAGAGAATGTGCCCAGACGGTGTCATAAGGACACCTCAGAGAGCCTCTCCCCACAGTTCCTGCCTTATGTAGAGGTTGGACCAGACAGGTGACAGGGTCTGGGATGTTTTGTGTGGGCTCTAAGGAGAGGTTTTCTTCTTTACACCTGCTCCTGTGTCTGGAGCCCTGGGAGAAAGTGTGGACTGTGGTGTCTGGTCATCAGTGGTAAAGGAGGGAATCGTAATGCTTGCTGACTTTCCCTGGGCACGTGTGTGTGCTTATCCCCAGCAGCACGAGGCTGGGGCTAGCATAGCACTTGCATAGGTGAGACTGGCCTTTATTCTGGGCATTTTACAGAAATCCATGTCAGTGAGGGACAAACAGGTATGGAGGTTTTGTTAGGTCAGAAGACTTTGGCTTTGGGGAAAGGACTTTCTGATTTTCTGTGTGCTGTGAGCCAACCTCCTGCCACTGGGAGGAAACAGGCCCAACGAGGTGAGCTTTGGAGTAGCTACAGAGTGTCAGAGCCTTTGCTTTGGCTTCCAGGTCTGTCAGCACTCCTGAGAACTTGATTTTTTCCAACTTGTTTCCTTTCCGGCCATCCTGTTGCCGAGGAAATATCTGTGTACTCAGTGTCCTGCTACTTCTTTTCCAAGCAGGTGGGGTGGGGGGCAGTGGGGCACCTGTCTCAGAGAGAGTGGGTATGATGCAAATCAGCCATTGAAACTCTTGCTTTGCTTCTCTGCTTTTGTCACGTACCTTCCCAAGGCTGTTCAGCTCTACCTCCCTGTTGCCCAAAACCATTTACAGTAAGATGTACTTTCTTTTAGGTTCACTTCAATCACTCCCCAAGAGCTCAAGATTTTTGGAATTGCAGGAGGTGTATAGTTTTTTTTTTTTCTGGAAAATGTTCATCATTCATTAATTTGCTTTTTAATGGTGTGTGCACTTGCAACAAAATGCTCAATGCAGCAGGGAACACAGGACGCTTGCTCTGTGGGGGTCTCCGAGCCCAATGTGTCCTCCTTCCTCTGCTGAGCGCCTAGTTCGCTGAATGTCCGGTTAACCACATGGGCCTTAGAAGCAACGTGGGATGTGTGTGAGCAGCACCCAGCCTTGTCTCACTCCTCAAGGGGAGCTGTTTGCCTGAGTTAGGCTGCATGGGACACAGTTCATCTTGGAACTCATCTTTTGGATTTGTCTTCAGTGGGCTCACATACTCCAGAGAACTGAACTTCTTTCTTCTGTAGGACTCCACATCACAGCATTTGGCCCAATTCCCTTCCTCATCCTATTTTGATTCTGAATGAAAATGCTTCACAGGTGTATTTTATGTTCAACTTTAAGAGGACAAATCCTATTTGGTGGGAAAAACTGAATTTGAACTCTAAGATTCATTAGGTAATTCATTAATATATATTAGGCTGTGGATTGGCGACATTTTCCACTTACAGAAATGATGACTCAGCCTATCTAAATACCTGTAAGTCTGCCCACTCTTATTTTCTCTTCTTTCCAATTGAGTGAAGTTCTGTTTCCTATGACGTGGTTCCCCTCATGGGATGCAAGGAAGGCTCAAGCCAGGACTAGCTGGGTAGCCACCCTGATGGGCCAGCCCCTGTTTCTCCTCATTTCTGCTGACTGGGCCCTGACTCCCTCACTGGTCCACATGTCCAGCTACACCCGCCCCCCCCAGCCCCGGGGCAGTCATGCCCCTATTTCAGGGCTGGGATGCTAACCCAGGGGGAGCCCCCAACTTCAGGGGTCCTGGCTGTGCCTTCCCAGGCTGCCCAAAGCCAGGCTCTACTGCCTACTGGCTGGGGGCCAGTGGGTCAGTCCTTTCATCTGTAAGACTCCAGTTCCCACTACATAGAAGAGCATCATGAGTGATTTCCACCTCAGAGGGCTGCATTGAGCAGAAAGCCAGGTTCACACGTGGCACATGCCACCTAGGAAGGACTCTGTCTCCATTAGCTGCTGTTATTTTTACTATGTGAGGTGAGCAGTGAAAAGTGGTAGCAGCAGGTTTTATCACCTGCCCAGGGAAGGAGAAGAGAACCCCCATCATGACTGCCTACTGTGTGCAGGCATTGTGTCTGGTGTTTTCAGACCTGTCACCTCATTTGATGCTATGCTGAAGAAACTGTCACTCAGATGGATGATAAAATTCACCTTTATGGTAACAGCCGCTGACCTCCGTGCCACTTACCAAGACCCAGGCTCCCTTTGAATGCATTTGTCCAACAATTCCATGGGACAGATGCCACCAACACCCTACTTTTCAGACCTGGAAGCCAAAGCATGGCAGAGTACGATTTGTCTGAGGCCATATAGATGATAAACAGCAAATCCAGGCTCAGAACCAGGGTTCTGTGACCCCAGATCAGCACTGCCAGCTCCCCAACACCCGCGGCCACCACACTCCTCTTAGGCACACTGGTTCAGCATGATGGCCCCAAATCAGGGGTGTGCCAACAGGGGGGCCCTCTCACCTCAGCTGGTGCACTGTCTGGCATCCACACGGGAGTGTAGGCACACCTCCTCTGTACTTTGGGCAGGGACTAAGGACGTCACCACATTTCTTTTCTTTTGTGGTGGAAAGAATGACTGGAGACTGTGTGTCTCTGACAGCTGTGCCTTCCCACCCCATCACCCAGAAAGCTTTTACTTAGAGCCTCTCTTGTGCCTGTTCTCTCTCCACAGACCATCAGGATCCAAGCAGATCACTACTTCTTGTGGGTTCTTACTTCTAATGAATGCCAGCGGGATAATGGAGACCGCGGCCAAGTACAGAATGCATTGTCAACCTAGAGGTAGCCACCTTCAAAGATTTAAAACGTAGCACAGTGAAAACAAAACACACACATAGCAAAGCAGGCACCTGTACAAGTGATCCTGGAATGTGGTCCCCTCCTGTCTTTGCTTGTCCAGGGCTGGAGATCTGCAAAGCATCCATTTCCTAGAGGCCCACAAAGGGGCTGGCCTCACCCCCTCGAGCAGGTTTTACCTCAATAGCACCCTTCCTTGTCTGTGTCCCTGGGGCACAACTGGCTCTCCTGCAGAGTTGTTTGCTGGGGGGATCAGAGCCTGGCACGTAGGTGGTCCTTGGCATGTCAGTCATGTTTGTGTTGGGACCTCCACTGATGGCCTCCATGCCTGCTACCTCCTCGAGGACTCCACACTGTTGCTTGAATGCAGGGTGTTGCCCAGAGGTGCCTGAGCTCTCTGCTCCCCCACCACAATACAGAGTTGGCCGTGACCCGCCTCTTCCCACCTCCTCCCTCCTCCCACATCTTACAGAAGATGCTCAGTCCAGACAGAATGAAAGAGCTCTCCTTCTCCCACTCCATCTCCTATCACCACAGAGCGCCTACAGGTTCCTTGGTCTTAACTGTGTTCCATGAAACACAGCATAAAACTAGCCACCTGGACCGCTTTACTTGTACACTCGGTGGCATTCTGCACACTCCCGGTACTGTGCAACCCCACCGTCCATCTCCAGACCTTCCTCATCCTCCCACATGGAAGCTCTGTCCCCAGAATCACCAGCTCCCCACCCCTCCCCGGCCCGGGTGACCTCCCTTCTACCTTCTGTTTCTGTGGATTTGAGGACTCTGGGTCCCTCCTGTCTGCAGTCACACAGTCTTTGTCTTTGTGTCTGGCTGATCTCATGCTCTGTGACGTCTTCAGGGTCCGTCCATGTGGAAAAGTGTGAGGAGCACTCCTGGTGTGGAGGGACCACGGTTTCATTTATCCGTCATCTATCAGTGGATACTTGGGTCACCTCCGGTTTGGGTCGCTGTGAATACTGCTGTGAACAAGGGTGTACAGACACCCATTTGAGTCCCTGCCTTTGGGCTCTTGAAGGCACCACCTCACTCCTCCCCCATGCGTTCTGGGGTGCTGTGGCCCCATCCACTGTGCACCTGCTCTGCCCCCGTGCATTTCAGGGCCCTGTGGTCCCATCTGTTGTGCACCTGCTCCTCCCCCTGTGCATTTGGGGCTCTGTGGCCCCAGTCTGCTGTACACCTGTTTCTGCCCCTGTGTGTTCTGGGGTGCTGCGGCCCCATCTGCTGTGCACCTGTTTTTGCCCCTGTGTGTTCTGGGGTGCTGCAGTCCTAGCCACTGTGCACCTGTTTCTGCCCCTGTGTTCCGGGGTGCTGCGGCCCCATCTTCTGTGCACCTGTTTCCACCCCTGTGTGTTCTGGGGTGCTGTGGCCCCATCTGCTGTGCACCTGCTCCCGCCCCTGCTGGATGCCCCGTGAAGGCTTGGCACAAGTGTCCCCTTCTGCAGGGCCCCCTGGACACCCGAGCTGAGCCTGTGGCCATCACCCTCTGTTCCTCTACCACTCCTCCATTCACTGCTCATTGGTTTAACGTCACTGCTCAGTTGCATGATTAGGTGTGAGCCTTGTGGGACCCCAAAACACGTAAATCTGTGTTGACTGGCTTAATGAAGAGAGAATCAGACAGTGCGGGTGGCTTCAATCCATCTGAGCCCTAGGTCCACCCGTCCTTCTAGCTGGACGTATGCACCCACCCTTCCCTCCAGAGCCTCTGCTTCTGTTATACCTTCCTCTTTCAGGAATCATTGGGGCTCTTCTCGTGGACCACAGCTCCTTTCTGCATGAAACACTAATCATCAGATGCCTGGTGGTTGGGTGGGTGAGTCAAGGGCACAGGGCTCTTCAGAGCTGCTCACTTGCCCCAGAGTGATGACAATGCCTTTGTCTGAAGACATTCCATGCTTTTATTTGAATACAATAAAACGTGAAGCCATTCACATTGGGGGAAAAAAGTATGTCAAAATAAATAACGGAAACCACTTTTCATTGACTTCTCAGGTCATTTGACCTGACCCCCGAGCCTTTGTGGTCAGCCCTTTGGCTAACTACAGATGGCACAGAGAGATTAGTTCCACAGTTACTGCCGATTTCCTTATATGTCGATTTCCCGGTTTTATGTTCTGGAGTTTGCCCCAGACCCACAACAAAGCTTGGTCCATCTGGAGAATAGCACCCATTTGTCATTGGCCAGACGAGATACCCAGGAGAGCAGGAGTCACAGATCAGCATCTCTTGTGACAAGGGCCTCAGGGGGATGTTTACTTGACCAGCGCTCTCTGCAGTGGGCCTCTCCCGTCTGCACATCCTGCAGGCCCACGCAAAACCAGGGTCTGCCGCTCCAGGGCCGGAAGGATGTCACCGGAGGTTGTAAGACAACCACTCTGATGGCTGAAAACTATCACTTCCCAGCCCCGTCTCTCTGTCCCTATGTTTAAGCCACTGAAAGCAGGCGGAGAGACTGTCCTTCTCTGTCAGCAGGTCCCTGAGTGGTAGCTAAGGTTACATATTAAATGACCTCCTTGGGTGCCAGTGTTGTAATAAAGCATTTAGCAGAGAGCAAGCCTGTGTGTTTGTGCTGGGTAGTTATTTGTTTCACTGAGATTAAAGAACTCTGAACTTTCAGTGTGAGCTGTTTATTGTATTGAGCTGTGTTTAAAGGAAATCTACTGCTTCTTCATTGACTGGAGTCTCTAGCTAACAGCACTTTAAAGAAGTGGAAAATGCTCAGTTATCACCCGATGTGAGCAGGATCAATAATCGTTTAGTAGTGTCTGATGATTGGAGGAGCTGTTACACACGAGAGCTGTGTCTCCTTGAGTGGCTCTTATCAATCCATTGTCCACCTCCGTCTGATAATCAGACCGAAAATATGGGGGGGAATCCTCCCTTCTTAAATCAAGCTTGTGAAAAACATTTGAAATAGTGATGAAACTCCCCCACCCCACCTCATTGTTCAGCTCAGCAGGGAGGAAAGCCCGGAAGCCGGGTGGCTTTCTGCTGACAGATGGGACCGGAAGGTGCGTGCTGCATCGAGACATGCAGCAGGTGATGTCAGAGGAGCAGGTCTTGACGTTGAAGGGGTGCTTAAGAAATCTGGGTATTGCACCCAAAGTGGTTGCTGTTTCTGCCTCTATCTGCCTTCCGTGTCGGTGGGGCGGTGGCACACAGGGTCTGGCAGCAGTCACTCGGGCCTGCTGATGGCGCCGGGAGTTTTCATGAATGCTCTGCCATGGTCTGGGAGGCATTAGACGAGTTCCAGATTGTGGTTTCCCCCTAAAGCTTGCCCTTGTCAATGCCTGAGGTCAGAGGACACCGTGTGGACACCTTGGAGCTCCTGTAGGGGCTGCTCCTTCACCTGGTCATGGATTTACAAGCCTTGCTCCAGCCAAGACACTGTTTTGGAAGTGGGGTCCCAGCTGTGATGGGCCACATGTCCGAGGAGCCTCTGCTGATGACGGTGTCCCTCTGCCCTGGAAGAGTGAGGAGGGGCAGTGGACAGGGAGCGTGTTGTCTGGGCCTGGGGCAGAGGGCTGTGTCTGGGCTTTAGTGACGGGGAGCCATTGCAGGCCCTGGGCTCCAGTCTACCGTGGTGGGTCAGACCCTTGTCTGTCCCGCCTTTTGCCATGACTCACAGCATCGCCTGGGGGGCCAGGCAGGACCTGCATGGACCTGATGGCCTTCACCACTGGAGGGTCAGCAGATGTGTCCTGAGCGATGACCTGAATGTGCTTCTGTGGGAGCCTTGGGAGCTGGTGCTCTCCCACTTGCCTTGAGGAAAGCAGCTATGGGCAGCTGCTGGCCTGAGCCCTTCACGTGCCCTGGGGGAATCTGCATGCAAAATTAGGGGAGTCTACATTGTTCTGTGCGGGGAGGGGGGGGGGAGATCCCTGCCTCTATCACAATAAATAAATCCCTGCCTGGAAGCCACTATAAAGAAGGCCAGCCACTTCCATCAGTGCTCACAGACACCACCCCTCCTCCCCTGAACAGGGACCAGCAAGGTTAGAGCAACACGTGTGTGTGCACTTCTGCAGAAATAGTGTGGGCACATTGCGTGGCTCTCCCCAGCTCGCCCAGGGAGCAGGCTTCTCCCCTGTGCCAGGTTGGACCCTCTCCTTACCTTGAGCGTAAGCAGAGGACAGTCCTGGCCTTCTCCCAGCATGCCCTCTCCCGAGCTCGTCTGTGTGCACACGCTCATGCACATGTACACTGTTGCACGCGCCCACCCTCATACGCATGCATGCGTTTGCCCATGTATGCACACGCCACACACACTCACCTGGCAGCAGGAGACCGGGCCCGGGAGCAAGGCCTGTGTGATCACCATCAGGAAGAAGCCCTGGTTCTCCACGGACACCAGGGATGCCCACGGTGACTTTAGCTCCACCCAGGCTGCTCTCGCCACCCCCCCCACCCCCGCCTCTGGCCAGCCTGGCCTGGCTGATGTATCTGACCGTGGTCACCAGGCCCACCCACCTATCAGCCCTGGCCCCCACTCCGTCAGGCTCAGATCCACTTCCTCCCTGACCTGCGGTGCCTCAGCTGCCAGAGAAAGTCACCGTTGTGCATACAGCCCCTGGCCACCACAAGGCTATCCCACCCTCCCACATGACCTGCCTGCTTCCCATGAGCAGGGGGATTGAGGGGGTCTTGTTCCCCCAGAGGCAAGCCCAGGTCTTTGCCATCCGGCTCCAGAGCCCACCCCATCCACTTCCCTCTGTGCCAGCATGGCCTTGGCCTCAGGCCATCCCCTCCTGGGAGAGGGCAGCTCCTGCTGACTCCCCAGCTCTGGCTCGTGGCACGCACGGGCTCCTCATGCTCATGGCCACAGTTCTCAGTTTGCTGTGGGAACTAGGCTCCCTGCCAGCAGGCTGGGCTTGTGTGGCTGTCTGTCTGTGGTTGACCAAATAATGGCCTCTTGGGGGTCCCCAGCCCCATGTCCAGAGCCTGGGAACCTGCCACCCTCCCTGGCAAAGGGAACAGTGTGGGAGACATTCTTGGATCACTCAGATTTTCCCTGAGACCCTGTCTTACCACAGGCTCCCTAAAAGCAGAGAACTTACCTGGCTTCGACCAGAGAGAAAGCTGTGGTGATGGAGGGTGGCTCGGAGAGACGCAGTGTGGCAGTTTGAGGAGACAAGGAGGTGGACCTCGAGCTGAGGTATGGGAGTTGGAAAGGCAGCCACCATGACTTCAGACCCAGAGACCCATGTTGGACATCTGGGCTCCAAGACTGAACTTGCGGCAATTTGCTATGGCGACAACAGGAAACTAACCCCCTGTGTGTCCCCAGCACTTTGTCCACGTCCAGCATGGGGGTGTTCAGTGGATCCTTGTTGAGATCGTGGAAGAGCGAAGAAGTACACCATGGCTTCCTTTCTCCTCCAGAATTATTCAGAGCTGTCACCTCATCCCACCCTCCGTTTCCTCAACTCCTTACAATGTGGCCATTGCTGATTCTGACATCTTACCAAACACCTTTCTTCATCTGAAACTTTGGAACACTCCCCCTTGTGGAATCTTCCCTTCCCATGACAATTGTACTCCTGTTTGCCTCTTGCCTTTCCTTCGTCCCAGGCCCATATTGCTGCTCTCTGGGCATAGCATCCCTCTCGCAGATCCCACAGTGACCTCTGAGTTGATGAGCCTTATTTTCATTGAGGCTCAACTATGTAGATCTTATCTCCATGCTGTGAGGGCTAAGCATGCCATATCACACATGGTCCAGTTATGTTTCTACCAGACTCCATGATGTCTGTGAGCATTTCAGAGTTCCTTTTCCTCAGGGAAACAGTTGAGTGTTTCCTAGATTTAAGACTGTGGTCAAAAAAGCCAATCTGCATTGACTCCCACTGGACCTTGAGCACGTGAAAGAGATGAGGACCATGGTTTGAGCTCATGTGTCCAGGACCTAGTGCACTGCCTGGTGCATGGATAATAAGTGCTGTGGCAATAAAGCTTTTTTTCTAGAATCACTGTTTCTTAGAATATGCCTGTTTGTATCACCAAATAACGTCACGATTGTGTACCTTTTGGTTTGTGCTAGGGTTTCTAGAGAGATCTTTTAGATGGCAGCTGCCTAAATGATGTGTTGGCACTTTACTTGATAAATGCAGGTATTGCCTCTAAGGATAGTCTCTATAAATTTCGTGATCAAAAGATGCCAACCCTGTTGCCTAGCACCAAATACATGTTATGTCATTATTTGCTGAGGATTTCATGCAAGGAAAGGCTGTTAGCCTCGAGCTCACTAAGAAAATAAGTTGCTCAAGTTCAAGTTAAGACTTTGTAGCAAGCTAGATTCTGATAGAGAAACCCAGGAACCTACAATGTGTAGCCTGTTTTTTCAGAGAGTAGACCTTCTTTCTTCTTTTTAGTTGGCAGTTAACTCAAAGAGGGGGCATTTATTTTCCATTTGACATGTTATTCTATATTTTTGAAGGTGGGAAGGCATCCTGTTCAATAACAGGCATCCACACTTTTTCCACACCATTACCTTCTCTGGAACTCCCTTCTCCCTGGTTCTATACTGTCATTTCCTCTCCAAGGCTGAATTAATTGCTTTCTACTCATGCCCATTTTGATCACCTCTTGATAATCACTTAACACAAAATGGCTTGTATTTACCCTCAGTGTTTGTGTCTCATGGGCTGGCCACCTCTGCGAGGAGCTGCTCTGCATGCTCCGTGTAGCCATCAGCATGGTGTTGTGCAGGCCTGGGCTCTCTGTCAGTGGGGCTGAGGTGAAATGATCAGTGAGGCTGCCTCACTCCCTGCATTTCAAGTTGAAAGCCCCACCCACTTTGGGTTTTCATGTTGAGAGTTGTAGTTTTGACTACTCTCGGCTTCCTGTCCCCTCCCATTGTCACTAGGAGGGGTATGTAGGTATGGCGGGTAGTAGAGTGAGGAATACCAGTGTGAGGGGTACTAGTGTGGGAAGTACTGGTATGAAGAGTACTAGTATGAGGGGTACTATTATCTCTCACACTGTCGGGAGTACTTACTGTCGGGAGTACTAGTATATGAGGGATATTGGTGTGTGAGAGATACTAGTGTGAGGGATAATAGTGAGTGAGGAATACTAGTAAATGAAGGGTACTAGTGTGAGTGGTACTAGTGTGTGAGGGGTACCAGTGTGTGAGGGGTACTTGTGTGAGGGATAATAATCTGTGAGAAGCACTAGTATGAGGGATAGTACTGAGTGAGGAATACTAGTATGTGAGGGGTACTAGTGTATGAGGCATTGTAGTGCGTGAGGGGTACCGGAATGGGAGGTACTGTTATGAGGGATAACAGTGTGTGAGGAGTACTGGTGTGAGGGGTACTAGTGTGAAGGATACTAGTGTGTGAGGGGTACTTGTGTGAGGTGAGGGATACTAGTGTGAGGAGTACTAGTGTGTGGGATAGTAGCGTGTGAAGAGTATGAAGGGTACAGTGTGTGGAATACTAGGTAAGAGATGATAATTTTAACTTCCAAGGGATTCATGCACAGATGAAGGAAACTGGAAAGGGGACTGAAACTCAGGACTGCCCCGTGGGCCCACTTCCTGCTTGTGTCTGTAGGCAGGCGTGAGAATAGGGTTCTCAAGAGGAGGCTCTGCAGGGATGAGCCTTCAGAGAAAACAGACGTGGGGCTGCACCCTGTCCTTCAACAGCCTTCCTGACTGGCCATGGTCTGGTCACAGGGCAGGGCCTGCTAGATTCAGAGCTGCCCTGGCAGGGGGACTGGGTCAGCCGTCACCCCCAGAGGAAGCCTGGAGGATGAGCAGCTCCTCCTCCATCCACGGCTTAGTGCTGAGGGGGCCTAAAGCCTGACTGCACCCCAAAGCCTGTACTCTTTTCACGCTAACATCTACTTTTAACTGAATTTTGAGAGGCAGTTGTTCATACAGTGGGAAGAACATAAAAATGCCTCTAAGTCACTCTGGATAATGGCTTGCTTGCTCTGAGGGGATGGTCTGAAGAGTCTAATGGTCTCAAGGATTACAGTTCAATTTCTAGTGTTAATAGTGGAGCTGGAACTTGCAAAGGCGGTGAATGGCCATTTTCAGACATTTATTACTAAAAGAAAGGATATTTTCCAACCTCTGCTTTTTTCCCCTGCTTAAATGAAAACATTCTTCTCATGCCCCTATAAGCAGGTATAATGCTATTCTTTTTATGCGTAACTTTTAATCGTAGGTCAGTGTTGTTTTCCTTTTTCATTTTTTTCTGCTTTTCCTGCAGGAAATGCATATGTTTATATATTTTGGAACAACAACAAAATAATACACTTGATAAACTTCATAATCAGTAGCTATTTATATGTGGTAGAATCATTCTTCTGGGACACAGTTTTGAGACTATTATTTTGAATTGCTTTTATACAATTCTTTGTAGTTTTTCCAGTTAATACTTTCAACAGTAACTTGCCAGCATGTCTCTTAGTAATATTGAAAGACATCCCATGGCTCCTCGTCTCTTTCTCTTGTCAAAAGGCCAGCTTCAGCCCTGTCCATTTGCTCCTTTGCTCCTCCTGGTGCAGCCTGCATCCCCGAGCTGGGAGAAGGTGTGGTTTGGAGCGGAGAGAGAGGATGAGGCAGAAAGGCCACAGCTTTTCTGTAGCTGGGGGCCTGACTTCCCCCGGCTGGTGAGGGCACCGCCAGGCAGGCTCAGTGCCCGGCCACGCTCGACTTGTGCGGGGCAACCGTCCAGATGCTCACTCTCTCCCTTGGCGGGGGTTCCTCTCCAACAGGTTGTCCTTTGCAGGGAGTGCAGGGCACCATGGGACGGCTGCACCTGCTTCCCTCCATCCGTGCTCCCTGCCAGGTACCCGGGGAGGGAGGGGCCTCCACCAGAGTACCGTCTCCACTAGGCCTTGCCTTTTCTTTCTACTTGAGGATGGTCTCTTTGGCTGTGGTCGACCTGGAGGGATGGAGGCCGTGAATGGTGAGGATGGAAGGAATGGCCCCAGCATTCAGGCAAAACACTCCCACTGGCGATTCCCATTCAATATCCTGTCACACTGAGAGTGACTATCATGTGCGTGTAGAAAAAGTAAAATAGCAGCTAAGAAACAGGACTCTCAGGCTCCTTGGGCACTGGCTCCGACTGGCAGACTAGGTCTAGAAGGGTCTAAGTCAACCCACTTATGCAGCCCAATCCAGGGCCAAGTTGCTCATTTGTCAGGTCAGCATTCTGATGATGCTGGAGTTACAGGTCTGTCCTGACAATAAATGCAGGGCCTAGCATGTAATTGTTATATAAAAGTATCAACTCTCATAACTTTGTGGATACGTTTCCATAAAGGATGTCAAGTGAAATCTGCCATTTTATAACCTTCTTTCCATTCAACGTAGAAATCCTAAGTAAAATGCTTTCTGTTAAGACTTCCTCACCTGGCCTCGCTCTCTCTGTTCCCTGCTTTCCTTGAGGTTGAGAGTGAGAAGCGCATGGTTACCTCCATGCTAGGGCGGCTGTGAGCCAAGGAATGGAATTGTTGAAGTTTGAAGAGTTAAGAGGTCCTGGTAACCCCATGCACTATATAAATATACGTGCACAAAACATCACTCAGTTTTTTAATGGCATTACCAGGAAGATGCTTACCATGAGCCCCAGACCGTTGGCAGCACTGCTTTGATGGGGTTTGCCTTGCCTCCTTCCTTTAGCTCTTCAATACCTACAGAACTGGGAGCAATAAGTCCCCGGGGCAGTTCTCCATGGACATTGCCCAGGTCCTGACAGGACCTTTGGTTACCAGGAACATTCCGGTCTGTGCTTGGTGAGGTCACTTGGTCGAGGCCAGCTCATCTGGGGTCTGTTCCCCCTAACATGTGTCTCAGCTCTGTCTCAGATTTGCTGAGGGTTGGGGCTGATGCCAGTCTGGCACCCCGAGCAAGGACACCAAGGAGACTAGCAGTGTCCCAGAGTGAGGGAGGCCTTCAGCATGTGGCCTGCAGCTCTGGACTCACCCCTAAAGGTGTCTGGGGCAGCCATGGGTGACTCGGGTCCCACGCCTGCTGCGGCAGTGCTAGCTGCAAGGCCCCCCCAGGACTGCTTGATTCTGTGTGCAAACCCAGGACAGGGTGCTGGTTGTGCTAATGCAAGTCTGCTCAGGAAGACTTCCTGCATTTCATGGGCTGGCTCTTTGGGAAACTCAGGTCAGCTCAGTGCTGCTAACACAGTGGGAATGAAAAGTCACCCAGCCTGGTCTCTGATAGATATGGTAACAACCGGCAAAGCCAGTTCTCAAAATGTGCCTCCCAGCCTTGGGCCTCCTTCATGGCCCTCCTGGGCGCCAGCACAGCATACAGTGGGTAATTGGTGGCTTCAGAATGGCTGGGCACAGCCGTCTCTCCAGAGGCCATGTGGAGAGCCTGAGCAAACACACTGTGTGTAATTAGGCAGATTAGGGAAGATACCACATTATAAAGTGGGATTTGGTAGAGGCAGTGAAATAATTTTTAAAAGGCAGTTTAATGAAGATTGATGTGCGCATTCCAGCCCTTGTGCACCAGTCCACAGGGTGTCGGTTCTTGTCCCACATACATCATCCACAAAACCTATCATGCGTGCATTGTCATTCACGCTACCCATTTCCTTAGCTGGCAGTATTTCAGCTTCTCACACAGCACGTGTGATTCGAGGCATGTTTGAACAGCTACGTGTTGTGTGCATTTGAAACCAACAGTAAGCATCCCTGGATAGAGGAAGGCCTACAGGCAAGGCCTTGTCTTCGTCCCAATGGAAGGCATGTTGCTCTGGGTTGATGTCTCCTTTACTCTTCTTTAGCAGCCAAAATGTTTCTGCTCTTCATGACGTGGAATACGTTGGAACACCTGACAGAGTCAGGGAGGGTAGATCTAGAAGGCCCAAATCTGCCTTGCTAATCACTGACCCAGCTAGCTAAATGCCCACCATGTTTTGAGAACCCACATCTAAATTCAGACCTAAAAGATCCAACCTTTAGTCAAACCACATTTATACCCTAGGGTGGTCAAGATTTGGTGCATCGGCTCCTGCATGAGGGTGGGTGTAAATGGGGCAGGGCTGGGAATTAGAACAGATGTTCTTTCTCTGAATAGACTCAGCCCTGTTGTGCCAGAGTGAGTGGTTTGGCGCGCAGAGTCCCAGCTGGATTTCAGCCACCGCCATCTCCCTCAGGGACTGTCCTTGCACTGCAAACAGGCTGCTACCGTACTCAGTACCTCTGAATGCTGGACAGCAGGATCAAAAAGATGGTGTCCAGGTTCTCTTGCAGCTTATGCTCTGAGCAGTGTTTGTAGGAAAGAGAAGACCCAAAAACAAATACTGGAAGAAAGTAGCCATTCCAAATTGCACTGAAGGCTGCAGGGAACTGTGTGCTGAGAAAGAATGCTAGGAAGGCTTCCTTGGGTTGGGTGGTCAGTGTCCCTGAGACGAAGAGAAGGAGTCGGGTTGGCGTAGCAGAGAGAATAGTCCAAGCAGACAGAAGAACAAGCTCATGAACCCGAAGAGGGAGACTCAGAGTTTGAGAACTGAAAGAAAGCTGGTATGAATGATTTACGTGGGGATTTTCTAAAATGGAAAATGCTTTTAGTTCTATCTGATTTGGTACTTGGTCGTAAAAGTCGTTAGAAGGAATTGGGAACCACGCAGAGCCCTTCTAGAATGTTTGGGATCTTTAGTTGCCTTCCATTTGGGGCAAGGTAAGCGACAAGCCCACAGAGGTAGTGCTAAGAATTAAGAGGAAGGGATTAGAATCTTTTATGGAATGGATGTTGTTAAGCACCTACCATGTGTCTAAATCTGGAGTCAGGCAGGGAAAAAGCATACTTGAGCTGATTAGGATGCTTGGAATCAGAAAGAGCTTCTCTGACTAAGGGCTATTGATGTAAAGGAGTTATAAGTATAACAAATAAAACATTCTCTAGAAGTAGTATTGACTGGGCCTAAATTGTGAGCCAGTGGGATGGGATAGACCATAACCTGTTGGATTACACTCTGTAAGATACACATTGTGGAGTAATTAAGGTAACTAATATTGTGTTTTAATGACGCAATATCATTTCTGGTTTTGGTTAGCTATTACCTCAATAATGTTGTGTAACAAATCACACCAAAATCAGTGGCATCAACAGCAATGCCTTGTTTCCTCAGATGTGCTGGTTGGCTGGGGCTGGGATGGTCTAGGCTGAGCCTGACAGGAAGCTCTACTGCTCAGGACTGGTCTGCACCTGGCTGGGCCGCATCTATGCTCCCCAAGTGATGGGCGTCCATAGCAGGGGCGTAAATGAACACATGGAAACACAGAGGCCTCTGAAAGTCTGGGTTTAGAACTGGCCATTCAGGGAAACCTGGGTGGCTCAGTGGTTGAGCGTCTGCCTTCGGCTTAGGGCATAATCCCGGATCTGGGATTGAGTCCCTCATCGAGCTCCCTGCGAGGAGCATGCTTCTCCCTCTGCCTATGTCTCTGCCTCTCTGTGTGTTTCTCATGAATAAAATTAAAAAAAAAAAAAAAAGAAGAAGAAGAACTGGCCATTCAGTTAGCCGAGGCAGGCAATGTGGTAGGCAGAACACCAAGGGAGGGACCCAAAGCCTCGCCCACTGTGAGGCCTTGGTAGGTATGGATTCTGAGGGTGTGGAGAAGCAGGGCCAATTCAGTCTACCATCCCTCCCTTAACTGGAGATCACTTACCCAACTATCCGGAATATTGTTTCAGGACAAAATAAGCAAAAATGGTTTCAAATAAAATAAAGTCACAAAATCCATAGCCTAAAATTCAGGTACTCTACACCCAGGGAGCCTTCAAGTTTTGCTCAAACTATTAACTTCTCCCATATATATTAAGATGAACCATACTGGGTTGGGGGCCCATATGCAATGACTGGTGTCCTCATAGGAAGAGAGAAATTCAGACACAGAGACACTCCATGTGGCGATGGGGTCAGAGATTGGAATGACACAGCCACGTGATCCAAGTCAAAGATTGCTGAGGATTGCCTAGAGTCAGTGAAAGCTGGGAGAGAGTCCAGGAGGGAGCCAACCCTGCAATACCTGAGACATCTGCCCCTAAAACTGTGAGATAGTAAATGTCTATTGTTTTAAACCACCAGTTTGTGATACTTTGTTATGGCAACTACAGAAAAGTCACACGGCTGCCCACACACCTGTTCTTCCACTTCTCAAATCCCCCTTCCTCTCTTTTACTCCTTCTCCCAGTGAACCCTGTCCTTCCATCCCATCTCAGCCTGGCCTCTTCCTCTGAAGAGTCTCCTCAGATTCCTTGGACTGGCCTGATAAGGCCATCACTTTGTGACTTCACTTTGCCTGGTTCTTCCCCTTCGGGATGCACATTAGTGTTGTAATTCTGCATTTGTCATGTGAATTTGGTTATTTTTTGAATGACTTACTGCTGGATGGTAAACTCCATGAAGGCAAAGACTCCTTTGCTTGCTGTTATATCCCAGTACCGACCGAGTACAAGGCATGGCACTTGGGAGCTACTCAGTAGATAAATGTTGGCTGGGCGGCTGGCTGGATGAGTGGGGAGGGGAAGTGGATGGATAGATGGATGGATGGATGGAAGATGGGTAGGTAGATAGAAGGTGGGTGGATGGATGGATGGATGGATTGACGGATGGAAGATGGGTGGGTGGATGGAAGGTTGGGTGGGTGGATGGATGATGAATGAGTGGATGGACGGCTGGTGAATGGATAGGTAGATGGATGGATGGATGGACAGAAGATGAGTAGGTAGATGGAAGGTAGGTGGGTGGATGGGTGATGGGTGAATGGATGAGTAGATGGGTACATGAGCAGATGGTGGGTGGATGGATGGACAGATGGGTGAGTAGGTGGGTAGGTGGATGGTAGGATGGGTGGGTGGGTGGATGGATGGATGGGTGAGTGAGTGGGTGGGTGGGCGGGTGGATGGTAGGATGGGTGGGTGAGTAGGTGGGTGGGTGGATGATGGGTGGGTAATGGATGACTAGATGGGTACGTGAAAGAATGGTGGGTGGATGGAAGGATGGGTGGGTGAGTGGGTAGGTGGATGGATGGTGGGTGGGTGGGTGGGTGGAGGGATTGATGGGTGGAGGATAGAAGAATGAGTGGATGAATGATTGAAAACAAATGAAAAATAGTATTTTATGGAGATTTTCTTGGTATAGCACTAAATTATAATTCCCTTCCGTGCAGTTCAAGCAAAATAAGTTCTCACTAGCTTTCTTTGAGACCTTGAATAAGATTCTATCCAACTTTTGCACACAGTTCCCAGAAGTCTATACATTTTGTACTCTCTCCATTTTATAGATATGGACACTGAGGCTGAGCATGACTTACCCAAGGCAGGTATTCAGGAATTCTAACCCACAGCCACACCTGCAGTCACAGTGTCCAATGCGGGAGGCTCTGAGGCTAAGTCAGCAGATGTAGGATGGGCTGGGGCAGTGTCGGGAGGCAGCTATGTGCCTGCGTCCCTCTGTGTCCCTGCCTGATGCTGAAGGCCTATGGGAGGGCTCGGTTGGCTCACCACAGCATTCTCCCCTGTGTCCTGTACACCTTGAATGTGTCCCCCTTGGTTCCTCTCTGTGGCAAATACAGGGAGAATAGATTTCTCTCGCTGTTCCAGAATCATCTCTGGGGATTCAGTGTGTGCTGAGCAGTGCTATGCCTGGCTGCTGTTTTCTCTGCAGCCCTATGGTGAACAATGACATTTCCCATGTCTCTCATGACCCATTTATACTTTGCAAACCATTTCGAGAACTGATTTTATAGAACCCCCATGTATGTATTTCTGCACACTTAGGTGACGTTTTTCCAGAAGTGGGTAGGAGTTTATGGGAGTATCTCTGTAAATTGTAACTCCCAGACGATGTGAGCAACACGAAGCCACCGGTGTACATGCAGAGTGTTGGTGGTGGGCAGGGACAGAGACCCACCTTGAGCTGATGTGATGGTGGCTTCACGGTCAGGGCTGTCACGTTCCTCCTGGAGCCTGTCCTGGCAGCGTGGCCCCAGAGAGGGCGTGTGTTTCCTTAGCCTTGGGATAATAATATACCTCCAATTTGTTTGAAATAAACTAGGCATAAGAAGTGAGATTAATGATATGTCCAGTCCCAGGGTAATCACTAAAATTAGCAGAAGCAGGTTGCATAATGGAAATGGTGAACATCGTTTTCTCTTGGTGCTCCTGAGCTGAGCAGAATGGCCGGGTAATGAGTAATGCTAGGCCTGCTAATGAGAACAAGAACTCTTAAAGTAGGGAGGCTGCCGGGCTCTCTTCTGATTATTACTCACTGCTTACGGGGGAGCCGTGTTTGGGGTTAAATGTAAGAAACTGCTCCCTGCCTCTCCTTTCCCATCCTCCTCCTCCTCTCTCTGCTTCTTCATTGGGCGTTTTATAAATAGTGCCTGGGGCCAGGGGGACTCCACAAAGAAACAACCTAACTCTCAACAGAAAATAAGGATAGCAGTGCCTCCTAGAAGAAGAGGCTGCGTGCCAGAGGCCACATGTGGGAGGGCAGCGTGGCTTTGTCTCTCTCCGGGCGTGATGGCCACAACACCCGACACAGGTACATAATCAACCCGCACACCTACACTGGACCTGGAGTTTTGTTTGTCTGCAGTCTGTGTTCCTTTCAGTTGCATGTCAGATCATCAAAATCAATTCCTGTTTGATTTTTGCCAACAGCCAAATGGGTCAGCTAACAAATGACATAAGAGCCCTATTCACTTGCATTACAAGGACGATTTTGCAGGAATTTAACCAGAGAGAGAGAGAGAGAGAGAGAGAGAGAGAGAGAGAGAGAGAGATGCAGCTCCTAACCAAGAACATCATTTACCTGGTCCCCTGCTTCCTCAGCCGTCCTGTGTGCTGCTGGCCTGGTCCTGCCCTGGGCGCGGCCCCACCTCTCCGAGCAGCATCCGCGCCCCCGCACCACGGCACCACGGCCCGGCTGGGAGGGTCTTTGTGTATCGGGGGAGGGTTTCAGCGTGCACCTTCTCTTTACTCCCTTCTTGTGTCTTTGCCCCTGAAAAACTGTCATGAGGTCAGACCCATGGCGTGGCCTTCTGCTGTACCTGTTGCTTGTCCCCGGCTTCCTTCCCACACCATGTAGGTAGGGCAGGTGCCGGCCCAAGGTGGACGGCCCCTGACCCACGGGTGCCCACTGTGCCCCCAGCCTCTCCCAAAGGCCAGTGTAATCATAAGGAGGAACCCTGAGATTTGCTCTATGGAATGGGAGATTTTTAAAAATAAATTTTTTTCTGTATTACCTTCCAAATGTGTAGAAAGCCAATGGGGAAGATATCATAGGGTCTTTTACATTTTTTCTTTGAATTCTCTCCATTCTTCATAGCATATCTTATTGGTACAAGGCTATCTTCGATTTGACCCTCTTAATATTTGCTGTCATAATTTATTCTAAGATAGCCATTTTTCACATTTAACAGTTTTAAAGTCAAATGTCTCTTACTGTCCACGGCACCTCACAATTAATTAGTGTTGGCCACATTGTTTTCTTAGTGATACATAAGATGGGGTGAATCTTGTAACCAGTGAAGTCCTGCACTTATTTTCAAGTATTATGATGGACGTTCTGACCTGTGTCCCTGAAGACAAAGTTGGTACCTGCCACTCCTCCTCTGGGGAACAAGAGAGGCAGCTGTGAGCTCGTGACGCCACCTTCCCTGGACAAGGGCAGAGGGACTGCACACAGCAGCCAGATTTGTAATCGCGGTGAGGGTGGTTAAGACACTGTAGTCCTGATTTCCTAGAATTCAGTATTATTCTACAGATGTGTGCGTGTATGTGCATGCAGGCGTATTATTTTGGGGTTGTTGGTGAGAAGTAGGGAGATTTACTTTACAGATCCCAAATCCTTTTTAAAAAGATAAACAGGTTTACTTTATTATTTTATACTCCACTACTTTGAGCAGATTCTAGAAATTTCTGGCTTCAATGTATTAGATGACTTCCATTCTCCCTTCTTACCCTCCATCCTTCCCTCCCTCTATCTTCCCTCCATCATTCCTCCTTCCTTCCTTCTTTCATTTCTTCCTTTTTCCTTCTCCTCCCCTCCCCTGCCCTCATACCGTCTTCCTCCTCTTCCCTCCAGTTCTGGTCTGAAGCCTCTCTGCTGCCAGGCCCTGGGCCCTGCTTCCCCGAGGTATGTTTCTGGTGGTTGCTGCCCTTTGCAAGCATCAGCTGCACAATTGGGTTGGTTCTTCTTTCGCTCCTCTCACACATGTTACAGCTCTCTTCTGCCCCTCTTTGGTCAGGATAAAACATGTATTTTCTTGAGTTTTTATTTTGAAATCTGCCTGAAGCTCCCAGCAGCTTCTCTTGTCTCTGCCGATGAGCGATCTTCTGAGAGGGTCATGCTTGTTGGCCATACGAGTTCTTTTGTGCGTCATGGTCATTGGCCATACAAGTTCTTTTGCATCCTGGGTACCAGACTCCTCCTTCCAAAAATCATTGAAGTTGCAGTTCTTTGGGGGATTGCTCAGGAGCCCTCTTGGGCCAGAGTTTCTCTTGAAAGAAGGTGAGCACTGCCCCGAAGGCACTGCTGATCCCCTTCTGTAGCTGGGTCACAAGTGAAGGCAGAACTGGGCCAGGTCCTACCTCCATGAGGAAGTGGGAGAGTTCTTGGGATCCCAGGGAGGTCCCTGGGGTTTACCCTATGCCTCAGATTAGCTGGCGAGATGGCTCTCCCTGGGTGAGGTTGGGGGCAGCCAAAGGCCCTCTTGAGACCCCTGTGGGCCCATGGCCCTCAGAATGCTACAGAGCACCCACAGCCAGTGTCAGTGACCAGCACAGCTGGTGTCTGTCTGCCCTGGGCACTGTCACAAGAGAAGAGGACCTTGTGGTGTCCTTCCAGAAGGCACTGCTGCCATGGACAAGGACGCCTTGGTGTGTGTTGGAGGATGGCCTGGGACCTTGGCTCCCTGCAGGTGCAGGTCCTGCCTTGGGTGTCACCTGGGGTGCTCCAGTGAGTCCTCTACTCATTTTCTGAATGCACAGGTGAGCGACCCTGGAGTTGGTTTCTGCAGAACTAGCCCATTGGCATAGTCTCCCACCTGCCGTCTAGGTGAGCCTGTGTGGCCTGTAGAGAGGAAGGAAGTCCTTGGGGGCATGCTTCTTGCAGATTCAGTCAGAACCCCTGCCAGGGACCCACAATAAGACCTGCTCTGCAACCTGGGGTCCTGTGGGTGGTGCTATGGGGAGGGTGGGCATTAAGCCCCAGCACATTCAGTAACTGGGTTTGGTGGCTTAGCCTCTCCACAAACCTCCCACACTTGTGGAAATTGCTACTGTGCTTAATCCTACTCCAAGAAAAAGCTGTTTGTAGGGAATTAGGTGCCATCCTGCTTCTGGGGCTTAATTTTATGTGGGTGGAATATTAGAGTTTGGGATTCATTGGGGGAAATCTTGTATTTTGCAACAGAAGGAAAAATGCTAAGGTAAATAACAATAAGGAGATTTGGAAGAATTTCAGCTTTTTAAAAGGGCCTTCTGCTTTCCATTCCCAAGAGAAAGAGGTTTCCTTTCTTTTTAGAATATTCAAAATCAGAAAGCATTTGAGTCTTGATTTTGAATACCACTTTTCTTATTGGCATTTTCTCTCCAGAAATGGTTTAAGAGTTTTCTACTCTTCGTTTTTCATTATATACTTAATTTCTACTGTATCAGTAAAAAATATGAAACAAATCTATTTTTCCTAAATCTAAAGGCAAAATACATCCATTCTCAGGTAACGTTTTACAGCACATAGATTATTTGGAATCAGATACTGCCTTTGTTTTTATAAAAAAAAATGTGTTGAGAGAGTTTTAAACAAAAATTTGGCACAGCACTGTAAAATATGTTACCGTGTAAACGTTATGGGAATGCATTTTCATTTTAGTATTTTAGCACCGTGGTGTTCTGCCCCTGCTGAGCACCCCCACGTTTCTGGGTCTGTCATTAGCAAAGTCAGAGCCTCCGGAGGCTGGAGCAGGTTGAGGATTTTCTAGTCTCGGTTTGGTTGCATTTCTAGCTTTTGCAAATAGATGGCACTTTTGACTTGCCCAAGAACAGTGCAGATCAGACCTTTGCACAAGGAAAGCACTCACAATGGTCTCTGTAGAAGTCAGAAATGTATTTGTTACTATTCACGTGGAGGCTGGAGAAATCACAATTAAGCCTCTTGGAAGACAGCAGTATCGCCTCTCTCTTAAATGCTAAAACCTTAAACACAGCTACCCCAGGTATGAAAACTGGCGCATTTTATTCTATGTTTTTATGGTTTTAATTATGCATTGGTGCGTGGTGGTCTTTGATCCGGAAGAGCAAAAGAAAATGGTACAGTGAAAGTTTGATTTGAAATAGCATTGTGTGGGGCTGTGAATGTTTTTAGTGACTAATTTGTTGCAGAAGGCCCTTGTGATCATCTTGGTTTCCTCCCCTTGCCTCCAGTCTGCGCACACGTGTGTGCAGGCACGTGCGCGCGCGTGCACACACGCACACATCACACACACACAGGAGGCTTATAGCCACTCACGCGTGCATAGAGGGGAAAAAAATCCGGCTGTTGTCTTGCAAGTGTTACTTATCATATTAATTAAAATCTGGTGACATGATAACACCGCCAGCTGTGTGGGAAAGCGGGGGAAATTAACAAACGTTTGATTTGTTGTCTTGCTAATGTGACACTTATTATACAGGTCAGAGTAAAACAATACCTCAGCCACAATATGCTAATGAAGCGGGGAACTGTTGCAAGGGTAAAAACAGTGGTGTTTATTATAATGAGGCAAACTAGCACAGTACCTTTAAGGGAACGAAGTGATCTTTGAATCCGGCGGCGTAACTCAGTTTTTAAACATTAAGTCCTTAGGAGTAAAAAAAAAAAAAAAAAATGCATTGGAAACTTTTCCTATGTAAGCTTTGAAAACCCAACACGAGAACTTACTTAAAATAATTTGGGTTCAAATAAAATATCTTGGCTGTTTCGTTTTTGAACGACTCTTATTAAGAGAAGAAACGAATTCTATAGAACATTGCCGTATTGCAAGTGTGTTGTGTGCTTTGTCATCCTCGATTAGGCAAATTTATGAAGTTGGGAGTGGTTTAAAATTGGGTTCTATTTAAGGAGAAATGGTAGTATTTATATTCATCTTGGAGATTATAAATGCGTCTACTGAGAGTAAAAGTCACAATCGTTTTTAAAAAAATAGTATAAACAAAAGAGTGTGATTTTGAAGGAATTTGTTCTTGCGGCGCGGCTGCCTTCCTCCTGGCTCTGCTCCCCCACCTTTAATCCTAGGGTAAGAGACAACTGCACACCTCCTCCCGACACCAGGCAAACTTTGCATCGTGCTGGGAGGCGGCAGCCAGAACCCACGTGTGCGTCTTGGGGTGGGGAAGCAAGTCTGGAATTCTGCGGCTGGACACAATTCTCTTGTAGACTTCCTGGGGATCACCTTCGGCATTTCTGGCTGCATCCTCACAAGATCTGATTTTCACCTTTGCGGAGGGTTCTCTGCCTCTTCGTCCTTCATCTTGGCACCGAGTCTTCTGCAGCCTGGGCGAGATTCCTTAGCCCCTTTCTCCCCCTACTCTGGTGTTTTGATCATGCTCCCGAAATGGGGGGGGGGTTCGGAGTCAGGCGTGTGTTTGGCAATCTTTGACAGCAGATGATGTAGATTTTGCCCAAGAGCAGCCAGTCACTGGAGTCGTTCTGAACTGAATTTTGAGTGAGCCTTCTAGGTCAAAGGGCAGAGGGCAGATCAGAAGGGCAGAGGTCCCCTTCCCAGGTGGGGGCATGAGAGATGGAGCCCAGCAGAAGTTGGGGCTGCGGGGAGGCCGGGCTGTGTGGAGGCTCAGAACCTTCCGTCCCCTCAGGGCCCTGTCCTGGGGAAGTGTGACTGCTGTCCCGACCAGCTCCAGGGGCACCTGCTGGTGGTGTGCTTCTACCTGTGAGCCTCACCTGTGTGTCTCAGCATGGGCCTTTGGGGCCCGACCGTGATGAGATTTCTAACCGGTGTCACTGGATGCTCTGTTGGCAGAGGACAAATTGTTTTGTATCTTTCTATCACAATTCCATTCAGAAAGCAAAGGTTTGGTAATTAAGTCAAAATGGCAATTTCCGAGTGCCGAGGGCATTGGTGGGGTCTGGGCTCCACCTTGTTAACTTCAGAAATACTGCAGTGACAGTTTGCTTGTGGCGGAGCCATCTGAGCTGTACCGGAGGGACCCTTGTCATTGATTAAATCTCTATAAATCAACACGTCTACTCCTGCGATCAGGTTCAAAATATGATTCCGTGTGTGCGTCTTCTCCATCACTGGGAGGCGGTTTCAAACGTGTTGGTCTCGGCAGGGCGTGGAGAAGCTGGGCTGCCCGCCGGACTTGCCCCGCTCCGGGTCCCGTAGCTTTAATCGGGCCTGCGCCACGCACCTGGCATTTCACAGCACAAAGACATTTAACTGTACCACACACAAAAATAGTTTATTTAGCTTTGAATGGATTTTTTTTTCTGCTTTGAAGAGCTTGTGTTTTTCTAAACATTAAATTATTAATGAAAGAGCGAGAGCAGTACATAGGGGACGATCATAAATGTTACAGTCACGGCTGCCAGAGCCGCGCTGGAACCAGGAATGTCCGGCACGTCTGTGGTTCCTCCCTCCCGCCTTGGGAGATGCGTGGAGACGCAGCCAGCCAGCTTTGTGCGAACGTCCTGGGTGGGGGTGATCCGGGGCACCCAGTGCGCGTGCAGGGACGCCAGGGAGCACAAATCAATAGCACAGTTACCCAGAGTCGGGTTTGAATCTATGACATAAATGCTATCCAAATGCCTATATATATATATATATATATATATAAATATATAAATATATATATATAATTAAAAAATATATATATATTTTAAAGCCTCAGTTCGTGTGGATGAAAAAGGCGTATTGCTCTGTTAGGTGCAGTGTTAGTCTCCAAGTCTGGTTCCGGCAGGCGCCCCTCCGGCCCACGAGGAAGCCCGGGACAGAAGGAGCCTGTCGGAGTGGCCCCCCGGGTGAGACGAGCCCTCTCCCAGCCCAAAGCCGCCCGCGCAGGCCAGCCTGTGCCAGAGTTTGTTAACTTGCGCGAGCTGATGGCCGCTTAATAGGATCTCCTTTTAAGCAAAGGACGATGAGTCACCCTCAGGAAGAATGCTGAGCCGTCCTTCGCCCACCTCACAGGCTCAGCCCCAAACCACCTGGAACCGTTCCGGGCGAGCCGGGAGGACCCGGCGCCCTGGGCCAGGCGAGCGCGGCGGCCGCAGGAGCCGGGCCTGTGCTGCGGGCGCTGGCGGGTCTGCCCGCCCTTCACACGGGCTCTGCCCGCCAGCCTCAGGCCCATCTACGCTCTGAGCGGAGGGAATTTTGTGGACTGGAGAGAGCGCCTGCTCCGGGTGTGTGTGTGTGTGTGTGTGTGTGTGTGTGTGTGTGTGTGTTAGCATTCTCCCCGGGTCGGGTCGGTATGCGCCTCCCTCGGCTTTTCAAGCTCTCCCTCTTCAGCTCAACTCAATTAACTGCTGGGAAGGCCACCCCGTCCTTTAAAGACTATTGTCCCACACTCCACCTTGCTTTTCGGGGCGTGCTCAGGACGTGCCTCTGATATCTGGCGACTCTGCCTCCTTCTAATTACGTTAATCTCTATAATTGTGCTCACATTCATGTTAATTCTCCTTTGCATGAGACCTAAAGCGGCTCTTTCTCACAACATGACAGATTTTGTTGCGGTTTTGTCTGCTTGAGGAATTGGGAAAGTGTGATGTGGAGGTAGATTGTTTCGGGCTCCTCCCGGCATGTGGGCATGTGTCCATGTGTCCTGGGCCAAGACACCCTGGGGGGAGCCCTGCAGAGGTCCACGCTTTACAGTTGGCTGCTCTGCCTTGGTCCTGTTTAAAAATAGACCTACGGCTGAGCCATGCAGACCTTCTTTTGTATATAAGAAACATAAATCTCATCTAATTAATTGAGAGAGGGGCTATTCAGTTATTCTCTTGCCCATGAGGCAGTGAGGTGAGGACACATCTCAGATCTTCTAAATGCTAACTTTTGCTGTTCCACCCACCAGGGTGCCCCCTCGCCGGCCCTTTTATTTTGAAGGTAGTTACAAGGAGCCTGGTCCTGGCCGCCCTGCCCCTGGGCCATGGCATCAGTATATATTATTCATTTCCTCTAATTCTCATAAATACTGGGGAGGGTGTGATGTAGAGAAAAGAAATTCAAAACATACCATTTGGATTTTAAGGACAGTTTTTGAAAAAGAGCAATTTCCATATATCAACACTTTTTGGTCTGATCCGTGAAACATTTTGATATGATTTAGCAGAAACAGTTTTTGCATCAGGAACGTTATAGCTACCTCATCTGCATATGTAAAGAATGCAAAATGGAATCACATTAGGTATAAATTCAATGCAAAAGAAGACGCCCTTCGTTAATGCAGCCTTACGGTGGTAGAAAATTCAAATGCACAAAAGTCATGAAATTCAGTGTTCCGGTTCCCGCGGCAATTACTGCTTGGCCACATTTGCATAGTTGGGCATTATATATATGCTGTGAGGTTTTCTACCTGGAGAGGGAAGTGCCAGGTCTTTGCTCAGCCCCGCAATCTGTAGGAAGGGAGAACTGGTGACCGTGAATAAATTGCGAAATGTGCTTTTTCTTAGTTGAATCACGGGGTTGTATTTCCAAACTGAAACTGAGGGTAGAGAGATCTTTTCTCATCTGAAGAAATGCCAGCGACAGTGCTGGACCGAGCAGAGGCACGGGAGGACGTGGGGCAGCCCCTCACGCCCTTGAGAACAGGCAGACTGGAGGCTGTGCTGCCTGGCTGTGATCCCAGGCGTCTGTAGGGGGCTGTCGCTTGCATAATAAATGATTGAATGCAGGTTCCAGAGGCCTATGAAGGTGATGCATCACCCACACACCAGCCCTAGGACTGAACCTTACAGTGGACTCCAGAGGGGGGGGCCACAGGCTGTTAGGACATCCTAGGTTCCACCCCGCTTGTCTCACCCCTACTCCTACCCTTGCATTTCAGACTTGAGGAGGCTGAGACTCCTCCTCCTCCTGCCCCTCCTCTTCCTCTCCCCTCCTCCCTCTCTTCCTCCTCTTCTTCCCCTTCCTCCCTCCCCCCCTTCCTGCTCTTTCTCTCCCTCTCTTTTCTCTTCTCCCTCCTCCCCCTCTTGCTGCCCCTGCTCCCCCTGTTCCTGTCTCTCCTCCCCACTCCTCATCATCATCTTAGTCATCATCATCCACTCCCATGGCACTTTCTGAAAACATTATGAAAGACTTTCTTTCACTGATGTCTGCTCCAAGTCCATGGGGACCAGAAGGTGTTCCTCCTCTGGTTTTTGCCCTGGGGCTGGGGGTCTGCTTCCCCCAGGGTCAGGGCTGAACAGGCCCTGAATCTTGGAGATGTGGCTCCCAGTCCCTCTGCATTCACTTGCAGCTTTTGGCCTCTTGCTTGTAGATAATAATCAGGAAACAGAAAGTCTGTTCTGTGGAGGTGGGGTCTGGAAGACTCCCAGCAGATTTTGGTAGAGGATGCCGTAGGGATACTGCAGAATTTGAACACCTGTCACACATGGACTTGAGCCAGCCATCCAGAAGGAACCACATGACCTCCCTGGAGAATCCCAGCCTCTTTTACAATCTCCCTGAGGTGCGCAGAGGGTGAGGCCTCCACCCCTATGTCAGGGAGAAGCTGGATGCCTGAGGCCTTGCAGGCGACTGAGCTGCCTGCCCTTGGAGAGCCCTGTGACCTCAGGGTGGGCGCCACGGACAGCTCTCTCCCTTTGCGGAGACCAGGCTCCCCACCAGCACAGGCAGGGGTCCACGGGGATGCAGGACAGGTCCTCACATTTCCCAATGGCCTGCTTTCAGCTCGTGCCTCACAGAGCTGGCAACAACAGGAGAGAGATGCTGCTTCCCACCCACCCCGCCAAGACCCCTGGATCTCTGTCCTTGATGTGGAGGCCTGCTTCCAGACCCATTTCCAGAGGGCATGGGGGATTCCTGCTGCCCAGCACATCCGCAGCTGTGCCCTCAGATGCATCCAGGTGCCCTGCCTCACAAACACACGTGTCCTTGCCCACTGCGGCTGCCTGACCTAGCAGCTCTGCGTGCTGAGATGGCAAACATTCACCTTCTGAGCCAGGGAGGCTGGAGTCCAGAGGGTAAGAAAGCCCCAACTCTCTCCAAAATGAGTAGCTGATGAGTGAGAAGATCCTGATGCCCTGGCACTGGGATTCTAAGACATGGAGCCCAAAGGCCATGTTCCCATTGGTCCCATGGCCCATGGTGACCTCTGCTAGCTTTGTGGCCACCAAAAATATTACTTTGAAAAGTATGTGCAGCTCCAATGACAGTGTGCTGGGGAAGGACCACATGGGGCATGGATGACCTTGAGGAGTCAGTCACATGACCTCTCCCTCTACCTGTTTTCCAGTTAAAGAAAACACGGTGAAGATCCAGGCCAGCTGCCTTGCAGACCTTTGTGGCTGTGGCCAAAACCCACCGACCCAGAGGGTGGAGGGATTCAGGACCTCATGGGGAGTCAGGCGAGCCTGTGTGGAAGCTGTCAGAATCTGGGCTGTGCCCACGGGCTGCATTGTCAGGATGACTTCTGAGAAGCCAGGCTGACCTTTACAAAGTCAGTTTCTCCCATCGAGATCTGGAGCCAGCACCCCAACCCTCCCTCAGAAGAGATTCTGTTCGTGTATTTTTGTTTTGTTTTAAAAATTAATGTTTAGGGATCCCTGGGTGGTGCAGCGATTTAGCGCCTGCGTTTGGCCCAGGGCGCGATCCTGGAGACCCGGGATCGAATCCCACGTCGGGCTCCTGGTGAATGGAGCCTGCTTCTCCCTCTGCCTATGTCTCTGCCTCTCTCTCTCTCTCTCTCTCTGTGTGTGACTATCATAAATAAATAAAAAAAAAATTTAAAAAAATTAATGTTTAACAAAATTAGGCTCCCCCCCCTCTTTTGGCATACAGTTCTACAGTTTAACGGAGTGTAGATTCATACGCAGCAGCACAGTCAGGATGCCGGGTGCTCCCCTCATCTCCACACCCTCGTGATGGCCCCACAGTCCCACCAACGGCGATTAACCGTCCCAGTTTCCACAGAGGGAGGGGGACTTCCAGTGCTAATACCAGGAACGTTCAAGGAGGATCAGCAGGACAGGTTGGTCGCCCTAGGTCATCACCCCTGCCCCTGGGGACCCCGGGCCTTTCTTCTGCTCCTAAGCTGAATGGTCCGGTAGCCTCTGAGGCTGTGTCTCTCGGCCTGCATGATGCCTGGCTGAGGGAGTCCCCGGGGGGCTCCTCTGACTGCTAGGTCCTATTCTGTGCTATGGACATGCCGTGTCTGCTTATCCGTACCTGTGCAAGCACATCTGGGTCATTTCCAGCTTTGGTGTTCCAAAGCCGCTGTGAACATTCGTGTGCAGGCTTGGAATGCATGTGTTTCATCCCTCTGTGAGTGGGCGGCTGGCCATGGGGTAGGTCTGCGCTCGGCTTTATAAGCACTTGGCTAATGGTTTCAGAGACAGGTGCTCCAGTTCCTTTTCCTGCTAAGAATGTAGGGGTGCCCCAGTAGCTCTACTCATGAGCAATAAACATGAGGTGCTCTTTCTGCAGTGCTTTGCTTGGGGCCCCAGGGGACCCTGCTGGTGTCTGGAAGGTTCTACTGGCATCTCATGGGGGACAGGCCAGGGATGCTGCTAAACACCCTACATTACACAGGGCAGCTCTGCTACAGGGGACTGTCCACCCAGAGTGTCAGTTATGCCTGAGCTGGGCCTTGGCTCTGCCGAGTGGTGTCCACTGACCCATTTCCCCAGGGACTTCCCGTGATCACTTGGTTCTCTCACTTGGTCAGCCTTCCGTGGCTTTGAAGGAGAATGAATTTGTGAGGCCCACTGTCTGTCCCCCTTTACAAGGACACAGGGATCCCACACAACCTCGGCGCCTTGTTCCATTCCTTGTTGCTGAGGAGGACGGAGACACACGTGTACACGGTGCTGGTGTGAGCACTGAGCTGCGTGTGAGCAGGGCCTCCGCGGGACGGGGCTTGTCCTCGGTGCTCACGTCCACCAGTAGTGAGAGACATCACGTCCACATTGCAGTGGATGGTGGATCCTGAGACTGCCTGGACCTGCCCCTTCTCGGACTGCTCAGCAGGGGACACACACTCCTGTGCGCCCCAGGGCTGCTGCTACCTTGCAAGTGCCAGGAGGGCTTCTTCCATGACTGTCTTCCCAGTATTGAGACTCGCATCTTCCCCTAGTGCTGAAGATGCCACAGCCCTCCTCTATGGCCCCTCTCTCTGCCCCTTTGGCCTCCCCCCACGCCCAGGGCTGGGGCTCAGTGGGGTCCATCCCTACTATCCATGGGATCCCATGAGTTCGAGTTCCTGGGATCTCTCCTGTCTGTGAGGCCTGTTGGCTCTGGGCTCCTCCTCTCCTGCACCATCCATCTGTCCAACTGCTAGACTGCCATCTCGATAGCCCCTTGCAGCAGGCTGGCCTCGTGGCTGTGCTCCTAGGGCACCAGCTACCGTCCTCCCCGGGTATGCGAGATGCCACCACAGCCTGGGGCGGGGTGGTGCCCGTGTCCAAGGAAAGAGAGTTCTTTCTGAAATCACAGTACAGTGGCTCACGGTTCCCGTTTTGTCTGTTAATTAAATATACATTTTGGGCAGCCCCAGTGGCTCAATGGTTTAGCACCGCCTTCAGTCCAGGGTGTGATCCTGGAGACCGGCATGGAGTCCCATGTCGGGCTCCCTGCATGGAGCCTGCTTCTCCCTCTGCCTGTGTCTCTGCCTCTCTTTCTCTGTTTCTCTCATGAATAAATAATAAAATCTTAAACAAACATTTTAAAGTGAAAGTTTTAACTGACCAGATGGAGCGGGGGTGGGGTGGGGGGTGGGGGGTGGGATGTGGGTTGGGAATCAGATTGAGCCCCAGGGGCCCCATGACCTGGGTGTGAGCAGGGGCTTCCTACGGACTGTGCAGGGCAGGCCGAGAGTGGGGCGTGCAGGGAAGGAACACAGCCTCGCAGGGCGAGAGGAGAGAGGGAGGGATCACTTTCCTGGTGGCCATTGAGAAAGGATAGAAGGTGGTTAGAAATGGAAGGGCAGGGAAGGTGAAAGAGTGTGGTGGCCTCCCTGGATCGGGCAGGGGAGGGCAGGGCAGAGGAGGGGAGGGGAAGGCAGGGCAGGGCAGGGGAGGCCTGCAGCCTTAACTTAAAATTGTAACTATATTTTCTAACCAAAAATAAATTTAAATTTAATTCAGTTAGTATGGACAAAATACTGCAAGGTAAATGACAAATGTTCTGAAAACCAGGGAGCACCTTGGCTGGTCGGTCCCACGGAAGAGGCCCAGCGTGGGCGGTGGGTGTCAGGAGGCCACGTGGGGCTCGTGTTCGAATGTGGCATCTTCTGTGTTTCCCAGAAGATCTTCACTCGGCAGCCGGCCCGTGGATGTGGAAAGGCCCACTGGCTTCTTAATTGTGTGGGAAACTTGACTCCCTCACTAGCCCAGCATTAATGAAAGTGGCATAAAAATATAGGATGTCTCAGGGCACCTCCTCTCAGTGGGATTGTTTCCCTGAGATTTTAGTGAACATCGGTGGCTGGCGGAAATGGAAACCAGCCTGTTTATCTTTCAGAACCAAACAGAGGTAAAATAGTTCACTTAAAGATAATTAAGCCCAAGGAATGCACAGAAACAGCAGGTATTTAATAAACATGCAGGGAAGAGTTGACTAAATTGGAAAGGGAGAGAAAAATATTTGGAGGAGATAAACACTGGCCAGAATCTTTTCAAAGCCTGCTTTGGTTTGGCCAAAACTTAGGCTCTGGAAAGTCCGATGGGATTAGCTCCAGGTCTCAGGTTGAGGAGATGACGGAGAGGCAGGCGCAGACCCGCACCCATTGGGTCCTGCCAGCCCCGCGCTCTTGTTTTCAGATGTGGGTAACCGAGAAAAAAGAAGTCACCTTTGGAGTCGAAGATTGTAGGTGTTCAATCCACTCATTTATTTCTCTTTCTCTGAAAAAGTAACTTCTAAATAACATATTTATTCATTTGATTCTAATTTGTAGTGATAACCAAAGCGACATCCAGTGTAAAGACTGTATCAAAGTGATTTGAGTACCTAAGTGCCCTTGTAATTAAATTCACTTTTTATCAAGCACTGCTTAACGAACCGTCAACTCAGGACATCACAGCTCCCCGTTGGTGACCAAGTGTCTCGTCAAAGGCGGGTGACGGGGTCTCTATTCCACCTGCGGTCCTAGGTCCACTTGGGTCCCCCATGGGCATATGGACCTAGTCGGGGCATCTTTGAGGTTGCAGTGGCTGGGGCCCTGATGGTGTGGGCACACCAGTTGGTGTCAGGCCCACACCTGGCTGTGGCCGACGGAGAGGCAGCCACGACGGATGGCCACGTCCTCATGGGGAGCTTAATGCATCTGCTCTTAGAGGGAGACGGGGTGGTCAGACATCAGGCAGGAGGGGGGAGCAGCATGATACGGGCCAGGTCAGATGGGCCCTTGGGTCTTGTGGAAGATTCTATTTAGTTTGTGAGCCGTGGCAGCTGCTGATACATTTTAGGAATTGGGGTGACACAGTGAGGCATGCTTTCTTTTTATTTTTATTCGGAGAGATCACTTTGGCCGGTTTGTGGAAATCGCAGGGGACGAGGCCAAAAGTGGAGGCTTATTTCTGGCTCCTGGGCAGCTGCTCTCCGTTTCTTCAGGCACGTGCCACCCTTGCTGGCTGAGCGCTACTCTTTCCCCCAGCTGCGACCTTTGACTTATGGCTCTAAGTAGACGCTCAAGATACTGGTCTGAGCCTAGTGAGCCCCCGAGCCTAGTGAGCCCCCCGAGCCGTATGTCTGTGCCCCCAGCTTTCACACCTGTCAGGTGCCCTGGGTGCAGGTGGGGCTTGTCCAACTAGCCCCCCGGGATGTCTCCACTGCTGGTCCACAGCCCTTATGATGGAGGCTGGAGAAGGGGATTGCTTAGCATTCTTGCCAAACGCCCTGGAGCCTCTCTATTTTATACCAAGGGCTCTTGGCTGCACTTTGGCTTCACCAAGGAAACTTAGAAACACAGACCAATAGACACAAAGTCACTGAGGACCTGCCTGCCCGAGCCGCAGACCCATGCAGCCTGTCCTACCTTGGTCGAAAGCAGGGACTGTGCGACCTGCAGGACACCACATGGTTCTCTTGCATTGAAGGACCCCAGAGTCAGCAAATCCAATGCTGCCGTGAGACATTTAGGAAGCTCGGCTCTCTTCCCAGTGCTGTCGGCTAAAGGTTTTTAAAGCAGCCCCCTCATCAGCTGTGCACAGGATTAGATGGAGCGTGTGGCAGAATCAGAGGGCAAGGAGTCAGTGTTCAAAACAAATTAGTTGTATTATGTTTGTGGTGCTTTAGTACCATTCAGAGAGGGAAGATACGGTTGAGAGGGGAACATGTGTGTGTGCACGCATGTGTATAGCATGCATGTGCACTGTGTGCACATTTGTGTGCAGTGTGTGCTGTGTGCAGCATGTGCAAACACGTGTACACATCCGTTTGCACAAGTGTGCATGTGAGCATGTGCTGACAGATGAAGACATGATGGGAGGGATGCTTCCCAGGACGGGTGGGTGAGTCACTTAGCCTCCTCCTTGCAAGGAGCCCCTGGTGCTTTGTTTTGTCATTTCAGGCCAGCACGAAGCTGTCGAGGGTCCTTGTTGTCACTTGGGCAGGTAGAGGAGTCGGGCCGGGCGAGGTCAGGTGAGCCGAGTGGGCTGAGGCCTGGGGCTCTGTGACATTGCTCGTGTGGCGGAGCAGGTCTATAAACCTGTGGTCAACACGCCAGGGAGGCTGACTGCCGCAGCCCAGCAGTTTTCGTGGGTGCTGCTCGGGTGGGAAAGGCCACACCACTTGGTTCCTGCTCTCAGTGAGACAGACATGCCTGAGGGCAGGCAGGTGACAGCAGCAGACCCGCGGCCTCTAGGCCAACCCCTGGAACTCAGGGAAGATTCCCCAAAATGATGTTAGCCCAGGAGCGGGCTTCTGTCACAGGAGAGAGGGGAGTTTAGGAAACAGAAGGTGGTAGATCCATGATGAAGAGTTGTTCTTTATTCTCTAGGACAGGGTGAGGACTTGGTCTCCTCGTAAGTGACACACGTGCAGTGTGATGGTGAGCGTTTGGGCGGACACACAAGCAGGCGACGTGCGGTTACATGTGGCCGTGTGCTCACCACTGGCCTGCACAAGCAGACCGTGGCACAGTCCCCCCGAGCCCACCTGCAGCCCTGAGTGGGTGCTCGATGCAGACCAACGAGCAGGGTTAGTTTGCACTTTGGAAAGGAAGGTAAACCCAGCTACTGTTGGACTGTTTGTGTGTTTCCTGGTGTGGGCTTAGCATTTTGCCTGAGACCTACCCTCACCTGTGCTCTGTCTCATGAGCATGCACAGTGCTCATCGTTGTCTAAGGGATGGACTCCAGGTGGTCCCCAGCCTTCTGCTGGCAGCAGCAGTGTGGGTGTGAGCAGCTCTGCATGCATAAGCCAGCTTCACTGGGGCTAGACGGCAGGACGTGCTGGGTCTCCGGGATGCTCCTCTCCAGCTTATCTGAATACTGACAGTTTTCTGGCATCGAATGAACTTCAGCCCTCATGACAGTTTGCCAAGTGTTCGATACATCCTACCCTGTTAAGTGAAGCAGCTGGCATTAGTGAGGAATAGTCTATGGGCATGAAGCCCCCAGTCAGCGCTCACGATGCTCACAGAAAACTCAACTCATTAACAAACACATTATGACATACAATTGTCAAGACAATAAAAGGTCCTGGGCCATGCATGTCACCCCTCTCTCTCTTCCAGAATGGTTCACATGGGTGGAAAAGAAATTGCGGGCAAAATGGAAATTAGAAGCATAATCACTCAAAGTTCATAATCATTGATGGGAAACATCCTAGTGAAAAGCTATCTTCATTATAAATATTCTTAAATAGAGTCTCATTCTCTATGGGAATGTTACAATTAATCAGGCTGAAAGAGTTATGTGGAAGTGCTGTCCCCATGATGGTAGCATTTTCCTACGAGTAAAAACATACCGAGGGGTTGAAGGTGAGAGCAACATCCTGGCCCAATAAAAGTGCCTCTTCAATAATGTAGCTTCAGGAGATCATCTTGAAAGTGCGTTTTACCAGCAGCATCGGCTGGAGGACCCATAAGTGGGCAGAGAGTTTAAGGAGAGCCCCTGAGACCCAGTCAGATTTTACGTGGCTCCTCCAGTGGCACAGTGTCCCTCCCATTCCCTCTCCCATCTCCAAATTAGCGGAAGATGTTCTTCTAATGCAGCTTTCCTGTGTGGAGTCCAGATGGCGGGTGCCCACAGCGTTAGTTGCACACAGTTTGAGAAGCACCGCAGCACAGTGGCTGTGTTGGCGGAACATCAGGCTCCCCCAGGGAGCTTTCATGTGTCCTGGTGTCCAGGCTGTAGCTTCCAAGCAGCTCTGACTGTCCCGGGGAGGGACCCAGGCCCTGGCACGGCCCCCAGGCATATTCATCTCCTGATGCCACCTGATAACTTGGCACACAGAGGGCAGCATCTCTGGTTTCTGTGGTCCCAGGGTGTGGTCCCAGGTCCAGGCCCAATGCAGCTGCCCACTCGGCTTGAGCCTCTCTCACGGGGCTGGCGTCCTGCATCGGCCACTGTAACCTCCTCTGGAGCTCACTCTGCTTGGGGGGCTCAGCTGTGTGGGCTGCAGACGGAGACCTGTTTTCCTGCTGGCCAGCTGCCACCTCTTTCTCTGCGCTGAACCTCAAAGGGGCTCACCTGATTGGGTCTGGCCCACCCAGGCTAAACTTCTCCTTGATTAATTCAGAGCCAGCTGATTTAGGAGCTGTAATTCCATTTGCAGAACCCCTTCGCCTTTCCCCAAGTGCATCACAGGAAATCCTATTGTATTCCCAAGCCCTGCCCTCACTCCTTGAGAAGATCATACAGATTGTCTTCACAGAGGGGCAGGGGCAGGCATGGGTGGGGATCCTGGGGGCCACTGTGCAGACTCCACCAGACCAGCAGCCTCAGCATCACCTGGGAACTTGCTGGAAATGTGAAGTCTTGTTCCCATCCCAGACCTACTGCATCACTACCTGCAGGGTGGGGCTGCAGTCTGTCTCACAGTCCTTCAGGTGGTTTTGGGTGGGCTCCCAGTCCTGGGTGCAGGGGGCATCTGTGCACAGAGGGAGGGGTGGTATGACAGCAAGTGGGGCAGGGGCAGTTTGGAGCCAACAGTCGGAGCTCACGAGGTTCACAAGCATCATCGTGGAGCAGCTGTGTGAGCAGAGTCATTGTATTACTGACCTCCCATAAATGAGGAAACAGGTGGACCGAAGTCTCAGCAGGTGCTTGTCAGGGCTGGTGCAGACCCCTCTGTGGGACTCCAGAGTGGGAGCTTCCAGTGGCTCAGCAGACTCGGCAGGGACCCTGGCTGGGGGCTCCTCAGAGCTGCGGATACCTTTTAGTGGATGCGGTGATAGTATTCGAATTGGGGAAGCCTTTAGAAACCACATGTCCCTCATGTTATAGAGGAGGAAAATGAGAAGGTTTGCAGACTAGCCCATGATTATATAAGTAGTGGCAGAGCCTCAACTAGGCCTTTGACTCCTTCTCTCCATCTGTCATCCTGCCACCCACTCTGTCCATGCATCCATCTGTCATCCATTCATCTACCACATACTCTGTCCCTCCTTCCCTCTCCCCCTCCCTCCATCCCTTCCTTCACCCATTTCTCCATCCCTCCCTCCATTTATACCTCCCTCCATTCATCATCCATCTACCTACTCACTTTATCCATCCATCTGTGCTCTTGTCCTCATTCTTTCATCCCTCCACCCTTCCCTCCTTCCCTTCCTTCATCCCTCCACCCCTCTTCCACTCCTCCATCTCTCCCTTCACCCCCTTCATCCCTCCCTTCCTCCCCTTCATCCATCCCTCTATCCCTTCCATTAATCTCCCTTCTTCTGTCCCTCTCTCCATCCCTCTGTCTTTCCATCTCTCCATCTCTTCAACAAACAATTATGGACCATCTGGGTGTCAGGTGTTGTCACTGGTAGCTCCTAGATGAAAAGCTTATGGTTCCTAGTGTTCAAGATTCTCTTGGCTTAATGGGATGGGAGTTTATACATTGACAACTGGAATGTGGACATCACACAGACACAGGCACACACTGAATCGCAAGGAAAGAGCAGGGCTATTTCTCCAGCCTATGTGGGGCAGGGGGTGGGTAGGAAAAGTCTTCTGGATCTGAGACAGCAAATGGTGTTAACTTGGATACAGAGGGGGGTCTCTGTCCAGCAGAACCATCATCCCTTGGAGGCCTTGGAAATGCAGAGTCCCAGACTCTACCCCTGCTTCGGGATCTGCAAGTTCACAAGATTCCTGGGGTCTGATGACCACATGGAGGCTGTTGGCTCCATGTGACATGACGAGCTCCCACTCACTACAGCTGGACCCATGAAATAAACACAAGTGCTTTGTAGAATTCAGATACAGCATCTTGCTTTTGTCTGGTTACTGAGGGCAGGGTCCCTACCTTGTCTAAGTCTTGCCTGAAGTGGGTAGGACCCGGGGGCGACGAGAACCCTGAGATCTGGTCTTACACATTAAGTAAAAGTAACCTGTTAGAAGCAGACCAAGGGTTTAATTCCCCTGAACAATGGTATCGATACCCGAGCCACCAAATGGCCGCTGCTTCCTTAGTCTTAACTAGGGAAAGCTCCCGAATGAAAGAAATGTGCTTCTTTGGTGGCCACCTCTTGGTGTGTCTGGAGGGTATGGCCTATCCCCTTGGCCTACCTGGCTTCGGGCTCTGTCCATCGTCCTAAGGAGCCCCAGTGGGATGCTCAGCCAGCCGGTCCACCTGCCCGTGACCCAGGTCCTCACTGCCTGGCCTGGCTGTGGGTCGCAGGGCCTCAGGTCCCCTGCTAGGGCTGTCCCCACTCTAGTGAGAGGATGGCCAGGGCTCTGCTGCAGGTGCCTCGGGCCACCTGTCAGTAGGCATCATCCAGCCGTGTTCAGGTCCCCATGCCTCTGCCTGTGGTGCTCCCGAGTGGGGCTGAGCCACCGCCCTCCCTGCTGCCCTCAAGTCCCCAAGCGCTTGTGCCTGTCTCTTCCACCTGCCTGCCTGCTCACCTTCTTCAGACGGCCAGGCTTTCAGACGGGAGCAAGGAGGCGCAAGAGGGAAGTCCGGCAGCTGACACTTGAACATGTGACATAGTGACATTTTTGCCAAAAAAAAAAAAAAAAAGTTCCTTGATGAAATCAAAGCAAAGCCCTTAAAGAAATCCACTAAATCCAACTGCTCTTCCCACTGGCTATGCATTGTGTGCCTCTTTGTTCCAGACCTCATTCTTGAATTCCAGATCATATTTCTGTTACCTGATGTGGGACATTTTGAGCGAGCGACATTTTGCTGTCACCCTAAAATCAGTTCAGGGCAAGTTCATAACTTTCTACTGCAAAACTGTTTCCTCTATTCTGGAATTCACTGGACAGCATTTCCAGTTCAGTGAGATTGAGCAGGACATTGTAAACACTCCTCTCACACTAACCCCCCAAACATCCATTGCCAGCTCCTGCCAACAACATGGTCTCCCCGTATATTAACATCCGGAGAAGTCATCTTGTCACAGACCATCTTCTCCTCAGTATTAATATAACATGGTCTATTGCAGAGCACTTATAATAGGTTATAAGCACTTTTTAAGTTATGAAGACATAGGTGAGACCCCAACCACCACTTGCCCCTGTGCTCTCTGCTCTGTCCTGTGCAGTGACAAGGATTCCCCGTCTGCTTCTCCGTGGGAAATGCCCCTCAGTGTTCGTCTTCCCTGCATCTGGGCCTCACGTCCCCAGTGCCCCGTGTCTCCCTGGGTTTGTTCCACCAGCCAGCTGCCAGGGGCCGACCTCCTACCCGCATTCCGCTCCTTGCAGGGCCTTCTGCCTCGGGGTCCCACTCACAGTGGAGGCCTTTCTAAGCCAACCCTTCCTGTCTTCCCAGGCTCCCCTTGACACTCTGTGACCTGTGCCCTCTGCGGGGGGGAGAGGGGGCAGATCACCTGGAGCTCCTGGCTGTGTCGGGACCTCGTCATACCACCAGTCACCATACCTCTTCTGCCTGGAATGTCATCCACCGACGCCCCAGGCAGTCGGCTCTGTGGTCCTCCTGTGGCCCAGTGCCTCGGTGGACCCCTTCCTCGCACTGTGCACCGCAGCCCCGGCTCTCCAGACCACCTTGCCTAGGGGCATGTTGGTCTCTGTCCTACAAGCACTTGCTCTGAGTCCTACATCGTGGAGCCTCAGTAAACCTTCACTGGGTGAGCGAGCATGTTCTGAGCCTTGGCGTCATGGTCGTTTGTGTCAGCCAGTGTGGTACATCTTCCGTGGCCATCCCCTCTGCGTTCACCTCTCCCTGTCAGAGCAGCACTCATGACTCCAGAACTGTGCCCACTGAGTCACTTGGCCAGCTGGCCGAGGCTCCTACTTCCCACAAGAAGCCGCTGGGGCGGGCCCACGTGTGCGCGGCCACGGTGCCAGTCAGCGGCTGGCAGTTGCGAACCTCTCACGGCGATAGCATGCAGCTGTGGGTAACAAGACATTACTGACTTCCATTGAGAGAGAACACCCATCAGATGTATTGATCTGAAAACAAAATGATGACAGCATAAGCCTATGGTCAATATCTCACCTTGAAGGACAATACGCTTGAGGGGCTCACAGAAATATGGGTTCTTGCACATACCTTGACTATCTTTGCCAGCAACCCCTGAGAAGTAGTTTGTGTGCTTAGGACCCCATGGTGGGAGGCAGCACCCATCATGTTCTTAAGTCCTCTGGGAGGGGAAGTTAGGATCCTTGTCCCGTCCATCCTTTTTGGTGCTCTCCAGGCTGGCTGACATGCACTGACTTCTTTTGTGTCAGCACCTTGAGGAGAAGCAGGCACTTTCTGTCTTAGGAACACAGGGCCAGGTTTTCCAGGGGAGCCAGGATGGAGCCAGCTCACCCAGAGCCTGTACGATGAGTGTCCAAGTGGGTCGTTTCGAGTTCACGTTGATACTGCATCCAAATTATCTACCTTCAGATAGCACTCAGGGTGGCAGCCTGTAGCACCACATCTTTGGCATGAGGAAGCTGGGCTGGCCTGGGGATGTGATCTGTAGGAGAGCCAGTGGGGCGGAGGGGGGTGGGGTGGCTGGCGGGCTCTGCAGAGTGCCCCAGGGCTGTGCGCCCCCTCCTGTCATTTCCCCTCAGGTGGCTGGGTGCCTCTGGACGGCAGACCACAGACCCAGCTGGATTCTCTGTCTCAGAGGTTGTGGAGCTTCGTGGAGTGGAGCTGGATCCCTGGTTTTCAAGGGAGCAGAGCACTCACGGAGCTGCACCCTCCCACATCTCTGCAGCCTTTCCCTGCTCTGGATTCGTTCCTCCAGCTTCCCTTCTCTGACCCCGGCTTTCCTGCTAGCACCATGGGTTCTGGATGAGTCAGTGCCCTACTTTCCATGGAGGGCAGCGTTTTCAGCCGCTGCATGGATGGGGTGGGCCCCCCTGGCATGGTCACCGTTCTGCAGGCCAAGGGATGGTCCCCGTGAGGACGCAGCATCCTCTGTCACAGCTTTCACATTCTGTCGGGAAGGGGAAGGCCCTGTTGCTCAGTGTCTGAGTCTTCGTCCAATTTCTTTTCCTTGGCATTTTCCAAACCATTTCACACAGTTTTAATAGATGCTAATTTTCAGAAACACTTCAAATAAGGGAAGGCTATTCTTGATGTTATTTGGGGCTTGACCAAGAGTTGGCCACCCTTTCAAAAAGCTGCCTCCCTGATGAGAACACCACTCACCTTGGAGTCACCACGTGCACACGTCTGTGTTATTCAGCCCTCGTGACTGTCAGGGTCATGCGTCAGCACAAACGTGGGGTGACGGCGGCATGCCTTTGAGCGTGCTTACGCCGGGGAACTAGCCTGTTGAAATGCATGAAATGCATGTTGATTTTTTGAAACTATGCATGTGTGTAGATTTTATCATTACTCTCTCTTTTTCAGATAGCACAGGGGAATATATAAAATGTTATAAAACAGAGCACTGGCTCTGAATGGCTCTCTTTTGCGTGGAGGCCCTCCTCTCCTGCCACCTGCCCTAATGCCCTTTGCTGACCCCTTCCTGGAACCTAGAACCTGACAAGTGGGCATGTGTCGGGCCAGATGCTCCCCCCGGGATTTGATTTGTGTTTAGGCTTCACGTAACTTGGCTCAACACTTGACTATGTTTCTTTTCTTAGAATTCCTGTCTGTACTGTCTCATTTATATGTGTGACGTGATATCTGCTATGATGTCATGTGTCACAAGGTCACATAGACAATACACTGTCCCCTGCTAGGTCTGCACGTGGTCAGTACATTCCTGTGTAACATGCGTGTGCCTTTTCTCTCTTGGCTTTGTCTGTACTTTCAAGCCTTTATGCAATGTTCCTGTTGACTTTATTCAAATGATGCCCATTCTAAGAAACACTTCAGTAAGTAGTTTATGACATAAATCACAATTTTATTTTATTTTATTTTTATTTTTTAAAGATTTTATCTATTCATGAGAGACACAGAGAAAGAGGCAGAGACATAGGCAGAGGGAGAAGCAGTCTCCCTGCAGGGAGCCTGATGCAGGACTCGATCCTGGGATGCCAGGATCATGCCCTGAGCCACCCAGGCATCCCCTAAATCAGAATTTTAAATAGTATTTCATAATAAGGTGATAAAAATGTATGATGGCATTACAAAGTTGCCTTTGAGTTGGCTCTTACTTATAGCAGTGGATATTTCTAACTTAGAAATGTTTTTTGTGGTTCGTTTTCCTTTCAGAGCACATAAGGCTTTCTAACATCTGTCCTGTAATTGCTGTTTTGGGTTGTCAGTAAACGGTACCTGCCTCAGCCTCCTTTTGGGTTTCCATCTGTGTGTGGTGATGGAGAGAAGACAGCCCTGTGAAAGGCAGGAAATAGAGAGGGTGCGGTGCTTGGGACGCATGGGTGCCACTGGCTGCTTGAGTGATGCTTGTGTGATGATTCACTTCCTAGCACTTGTGTCCTTTATCAGCAAAGAGAGAAAACACCCCAGACTCATGCCCTCTGCCTTTACTGGGAAGGGATTGTTGTTGGAACCAGAGCAGTAGAAGGAAGGTGGGAGCCCTTTGCTTCAGAGTCTGGGTGCTGCGACTCAGGGCCTCCTTTTCAGCAAACAGCCCACGGTGCCCCTGGAATTGTGCCAGGGGCCAGGACGCAGAACAGACTCTGATGATCCTTCCCAAGTTGCTGTTGCATATCATACGGTGGTGGTGGTGGTGGTGGTGGTGGTGGTGGTGGTGGTGGTTGTGGGGTGATGGGTATAAATGCAGTGAGAGGTGTAGGCCAAGGGGCTCCTGGGGCCCAGGAGGAGTGACCCAGAAAGGGAGGTCAGGAATGTGCCAAGTATGTAGCTCCTGAATTTCTGATTTGGTTTTTATAGATAAGCCAGACTTTCCAGGCAGAGAGGAGGGAGCACAGAATGTGTGGCAGGCAGTTGAATGGCATGTGCTTGGTGTCCTGAGTGGGCCAGGCACTATCTGAGGGTGCGTCAGGGACACCTCTGGAAGGGGAGCTGGACCAGGTTGGAAAGACCCCACCTGGTGTGTCAGGATAAGGAGCGTAGACAGCGAGTAGAAGCCTTTGAATGGGAACATGTTCAGATCAACTTGTGCTCTTTGGAGGTTTCTGGCCATGGAGCTGCCAGCAGAGTGGTTCAGAGGCTGCAGGAGGGGCAGAGTGATGGGCCCAACCAAGACCATGGCCGGAACATGGCAGAAGGGAGATGTGCATAGTTCAGACCTCTAGCTTAGCTAATTGAGGTGGGAAGCCTGGCAATCAACATGCTTAGCGTGGTCTTTCCAGTTCTGGTCCATCTGAATTGTTGAAGACTCAGTGCAAATGGATGATCTATCCAGGACAACCCCCTTACTGGGCTCATAGGAGGCATGGGCTCCCTGTGTGGGGGCCGCTGGGCTGGGGCCAAGCACTGCAGGGTACTGGGTATTCAGGGCCAGATATGCAGACATGTTAATTCCGTGCCTAAAAAACAAGCCCACAGACTTTGAAACATATTGAGTTGTCAAAGCGCACCATGACAGATGTGAGGAACGGTGGATATGTCTAGAATGTCAGGCGCCTTTGGACTGTCCAGCCTGGTTTGCTCATTTTCTAGATGACAAAGAATGTAGAGGCCCCAGGAGGTTGAGTGAAGGTCACATAGCTTCAAGGCTCAGAAATGAGATCAATCCCAGGTTGTCTGACCCTAAGTTTACCGGAGTTCACTCCTCTGTGCTGGTTATAGATGGGTATCTGCGTACCTGCCTCATCATTGTGATGGGGTGACCTGTTGGCTTGCTCACTTCCTATAATGTTCAGCACTTTTCAGATTGTTGTAACATATGTGAGCCGTCTGTTCCAACAGAGCCCTCAGGGTTGGGGGGTTCCTCTGTGAGGGAATCTGAGAAGCTGGCTAACCCACTCTGCTAAGACACACCCAGCTAGTTAGAGGCTGAGGAGCCTGTAAGCAAGGGCCCTAATGTTCTGTCCCCATTCTCCACTCTCTCCCAGTGGATGCGTTCCATGTTCTTTCAGAGGGAGTCTGCAATGGGATCTATTTGGCCGTCCTGTTCAAAAGTGTTCTGTGATGGGAATCTCGACAATGGTGCACATAGGGAACAGTTTTAGCCATGGGGGAGTGTCATGTCAAAAACAAAAAGCCATGTCTTCTGTAAAGGAAACAATCCTACTGAGTCTGGGCCAAATAGTCACCACTTATACTGTACTCAGCGTCACTCAGTAGTTTATCATGGGGTCACTACCATCCAGTGCTTGAAGCCAAGTTTCTTTTCCTTTTTTCTTTCTCTTAAAAGAGAAGGGTCTTGGGTGCCATGGCCAACGTTGCCATGCTCTGTGGCCAGAGAGAAATCTACCCTGCCTGAAATTCAGAACTATTGTTTAATTTGTTCAAAAGCATTAGAAAATCTGTAAGAAGGGGCAGTGAGGGATGTTTTTCTGGTCAGGTTTTATTTGTTTTGGCACTTTGAGAAAATCTTGACAAGTCGGCTGGTTTACTGCTCCTGATCATTTTTGTTTCTGGTGGATCTAATTCATCTTCAGAGTGTTTTCCTGGGATTTCTTGATATCAGCATATGCAAAACTGTGTTCCGAGGAACATCTTTCTTTTCTTCTTTTCTCCTCCTCCCCTTCCTCCCCCTCCTCTTCCTCCTCCTCCTCCTCCCCTTCTTCTCCTTCTCCTCTCCTTCTCCTTCTCCTTCTCCTTCTCCTTCTCCTTCTCCTTCTCCTTCCTTCTCCTTCTTCTTCTTCTTCTTCTTCTTCTTCTTCTTCTTCTTCTTCTTCTTCTTCTTCTTCCTTCTCCTTCCCATTTCATTAGTATTATGTGAAAAGACTTTCCAGACAAATAAATTCATGAAGTGATGTACGGTCAACCTTCTTGGTGAGTCTTCTGATCATCAGTTTACTGAGGTTCTGGGAAATGTAATAGTGAAGATCTGCCTGATTTTTTTGAGCTTTTTGTGGTCCAAATTTATTGATCACAGAACCCCTTTATCATCTGGTAATTAGTACCATCTACATTGGCAATACTCCTTCATATACTTTTAGGCTGATATTTGCAAAACACCTACTTTGATTATTAGGAAAAACCAGGTACCAGCTCTGCTTTCTGCTTAGGAGTACATTCCTTCTGAGCGTTGCTCCACAGAAAGACGCAGAGAGCACGTATGTGGTTTGCAGATGTATGTATTTAGGGATGCAAAATGCCTTTAAAGCATTGATCTTTAAGAAAGCCTACACTCTGCACCGGGTGGTGAGGAGCAGATGGCTTTGCTGTGGTTCTGTTAGGCCTGCTTCCTGGTGCGCTGGCGGCTCATGGGGTCCTGGAGCTCAACCCTGCCTTACTCTCCACTACATTTCTCTTAGTTCACCTCCACTAGCTCTGCTGTCTGCACAGTTTGGCACCTCTTGTTTCCCTCTGTCCCATTCTGTTGGCTTCACACTCAGGCCCTCTTCCTGAGCTTAATGTCTTTTTTGTGTGTGCTTATTGTCACGTTGTGATTGATCGCCTCCTGCGTGCACAGCATAGGAGCAGAAGACCCAGAACTGTTGGAGGACAGCAGCCCTGTCCTCAGGAACCTCTCAGTTCATGAAGGAACGGGACCCTGGGAAAGGGTTTGCTTAAATCTGACTCACCTCTGGGGCCTGCTCCCACCAGTCTTCTCCACGAAGTGACGTTCCCTGGACCAAGGAAGCCACCGCTGACCTCGCTGCCACTGGAGATTTTTTTTTTTTATCTCAACATAGTCAGCAATTACTTGTTCTTTTATTATTTAAATGGCACTGACTGAATTTTCCTCCGTTACCTGGTAGGGTTGGAAGCCAGGGTGACCTCTAAGTGCTCTTGTGGTGCTAGGCTTGAGCGCAATGGATGCTTATTGATTGCCCCCTGACTTGGTGCCGGGTGAGCCCCACATGGACTCGATGCCAGGGTATGAGAATGACGGGGACTTAAATCTGTATTCAGGGGTTTAACGTCTAGTAGGTGAGTTCCTTGTCATGGGCTGAAAGCCCCCTAATTCCCGGCAGAGCAGTGGTTTCACAGCACTGTGACCAAAACTCAGGGAGAGGCAAACTTGGAGCAGGTGCCTAGCAGACACACATAATTAGGCACCCACAAAACTAAGACCAGAGTTTCACATGACTTCACACACGTACTCAGGTCAAGGTGGGGTCCCACTGGAGCTGGTCCTAAATCCTATATTACTAGTGTCCTCATCAGAAGAGGAAATCTGGACCCAGACTGACAGAGGAGAAGCCATGTGGTGATGGGGCTACAGAATGGAGCCTGGCGTGTACAGGCCGGGAGACCCGAGGGCTGTGGGTGACACGGACCTGGGAAGCTTCGAGGAGGCAAGGGAGGTCCCTGTCCTAGAGCTGCCGGAGAGAGCACAGCCCTGCCAACACCTCAGTGTGGGACTTCTGGCCTCTAGGAGAGGACGAGGAAAGACATTTCTGCTGACTTAGGCTGCCCAACCTAGGGAAAGAACATATCATTACAGAGTTTTAAACGGGATAAATGCGATCCCATTTGCTTTTTTGAGAAAACCCAAATGCTGTGGAAAAAGAAGATGGGAACCAGGTGTAGGGCTTTTCCATCAGCCCCCAGGGAGGGTCGGGCCCCCAGCTCTGTCACCTGCCACCCTGTCCTCCTCTTAGCCCTCAAACTTGGCTGGGGTCCAGACTGTCCGTGCCAGCTAGAGGTGCCTTCAAACCAGCTCACGCATCCCTTTCTTTCCTAAAACCTCTCCAAGGGCTTCCCTGTCATCCCAGGGAAGTGGAACCCTGCCCAAGGATGCAAGGGGCTTTGCTAACCCCCTTGTAGTCTGATCCGTGCTCTCACTGGCCCCTTCCCTCCCTAGTTTCACTAACACTGTATTTTGTGTCTACTGGGACGGGGCCTGAGGAGGACCTGGGTGTTCTGGTGTTAAATCTGGCTTCACCAATAAATCCTCCTAGCTGTTCTTGCGGGTGATTTTGAGCCCTCTGTGATGTTGGCAATGTCCAGAGCCACTTTGATTGTCACAGTGGGTGTGTGTGTGTGGGGGGTACCGGTGGCACCTGGTTGGCAGCGTCCGGGGATGCTGGTCATCGCCCAGGTGCAGGTGTAGGTCAGTCCCCCTGACAAACCCCTGTATGGCTGAGGACGTCTGTGATGGCGAGGTTGAGAAACCCCGACGTTGACGCTGGGGTCACTTACTTAGCCTCTGCAAGCTTGTGTTTCCCTGCCCGAGAGAGCACATCCCTCGGGCCAGGTACGGATGACATGAGCCACGTGCCCAAGCACTTAGAGCAGCACCTGGCTCAGGGGCCTCTTGGCCTAAGGCCTCTTGTCATGACCCCAGGGGGAGGCCGCTGCCCACCTGGGCATGACCCAGGGCCCCTTCCCTGTCTCCACCTCCTATGGAACGCCTCCCCCAGCCTTCCTCAAACCCTTGGTTATCACAGTGGACCGATGTCCCTCTGTCCTCCGGCCTTGGAAACCACAGCTCCCTCTGTGTGGACCAGCTTTTCACTCCCGTCCCTCTGGTCAGTGTCTAGGAATGCCTCGGGCTGGAGCTCAGCTGTGCCCCCACATCTGGACAGGACCCCCACCCACCCCTTCCCACTGCCTCCTGAGGCCCCGACGCGTCCCCCCTGCCTTGGGCACAGGCCAGCTGTGGTGGCCTAGTGATGGTGGCCTGGAGAGGCATAGGGGGCAGGACGAGATCTGGAATGGGCCAGCAATGGAATGTGCTGCCTGTCTCCTCCCACACCGGGCGGGGAGCCTTTGTCACATCTGGGCTGTGCCCTCATTCCCCCTTCTGCCTTCCCAGCGCCTGGAAGTGGTCTTTAGTTCTACCTCTGGCAGTTCTGTTCTTTTGTCCTGTCATGAAGCTCTAACGGTGAGGAATTCAAGCCCTTGTCACTGGAGGAGAGACCACGGTGGGAGCACTCCTGATGCCAGGGGAGACACGCTCAGAGGCAGGAGCAGGGTTCCACAGAGGGCGTCTCTGGTGGGGACAGGAGTAAGGTTACAGGGGCCTGGGGGGCAGGAGTGGGGTTACAGGGGGTGTCTGGGGGGACAGGAGCAAGGTTACAGGGGGAACTGGGGGGACAGGAGTGGGGTTACAGGGGCACGAGGGTGTCAGAGGCTCTGAGGCTGGAGTGTGCCTGGAGCCAGGATGCCCGTGGCTGCAGGTATTGGAGGAGCTCCCTGAGGTGACATTGCCCCCAGACAAGTGTGTGAGGCAGGCAGCTCCTGGTGCAGCTTAGCTGCTTGGAGACCCAACAAGGGACCTTGGCTTCCACCCTCAGCTTGCAGACCTTCCTCCCCCTGCCTGGTGACCTGGTGGCCTTAAGAGGACACTGGTGTTGGGATGTTATATCTGCTGCCGAGCTGGGAGAGGGAGTGATGGGGTGGGACCAGCCACACGAGCCCATCCTCAGCCCCCTCAGCCCCCAGCCCACCTCATTTCTGTCTCACTAGTGGCGGGGTGTGCCATGGCCAAGCTGGCTGCAGGGGATGGGAGAGGATCCCAGAGGGCCAGTTCTGTCCACCAGAGGGACAAAGCCTGCCCTCCCCTCCCCACTGCAAAACGTGTAGAGAACGGGTAAACTGAGGCCAGATGAGGAAGAGCCTTGGCTGTCCTGGTAAGAGGTCAGACCTCATAAAAGGCCCGGGAACCTGGGATGACTTCATCTGGGAAGAGCCGTACTATATTTTATTACTTATTTATTCATTTTTTAAAAATTTTACTTTGAAGTAAACTTTCCACCCAACACGGGGCTTAAACTCAGCACCCCCAGGTCAAGAGTCTCCTGCTCCGCTGAGTGAGCAAGCCAGGTGCCTCTGGGGAGAGTCACACCTTAGAAGGAGGTTGTAGGGGCGCGTGGGGAGGAGGAAGAGAGAGAGAGAGAGAGAGAGAGAGAGAGAGAGAGAGAGAGGCAGGAGCAGGGGCGAGGAGGCGGGGAGCCCGGCAGGGGTGCAGCTTCCAGGAGCGGGGCAGACACGGGCCGGAGAGGACGGGTGGGCCAGGTGCCGGGGCCAGGCCTGGAGGAGGCGGTGTTGAGGTGGCACCACCAGGGCCCCAAGCTCAAGTTCCGCTTTTGTCCACAGTGCACGCCAGCACACAGGGTTGCTCTTCTGCAGTTGCAGCTTCCCGTGTGGGTCCCTTGCGGAGTTTGGGCTGCCTGTCCTCTTTTTTCACCTGGGGTTTGGGTGAGAAGAACAGCTGTCCTCGTCTTCTCAAGGAGTCTCACAAGTGGCATCTAACTTGCTTTGAAGAAACACATCCTCCGTAAATAGCAAATTTGGCAGGAAAGCTGGCTAAGGTCCCATGATTTCTATAAAAACTGGTGTTCATTTTACATAAAATGTCAAGTTGGTCTTTAAATAGCAGTCTATGAAGCACAAGCCATTTTATTATCCATTAAGTCACTTAGCATCCACTATACAGGTTTTCAAAGTTCTTTTCCCCAGAGGGGTTGCTGATACACAGTATGCTGGCGAAGGGTGGCAAGATGAGAGGGGCGAGACTGCTGAAAAGAAGAATCCTGCAAGAAACGTCTCACTGCATTTGCTTTATAGTTTAGAGAAAATGCAGACATCAGATTTGAGACAAGGAGTCAAGAAGGAAACCGCCAGATGCTGTTGTAAACTCAGAGCCGTGTTCGGCGCAGTTTAGTGAGTTTAGTTTATGGTTTGGGACCATAGTCGCTTCTACATCTGACACCTGCGGTCCCAAGTGCATTACTCTGCTTGCCCGCTGCCCAGGGCCCTGGGTCAGGCACAGACACAGTCAGAAAGAAGCTGTGGTCTCAGCTTGGTGGGGCTCTGTCTGGCTGGGGAGACCTAAGCACTCTTAGCACTGCCCATACTCCTGGCCGGTGGAGGCCTTGCTGTTTATCATTTTAAAATGCCACCATAGGGCAGTCTCGGTGGCGCAGTGGTTTAGTGCCACCTGCAGCCCAGGGCGTGATCCTGGAGACCCTGGATCAAGTCCCACGTCAGGCTCTCTGCATGGAGCCTGCTTCTCCCTCTGCCTATGTCTCTGCCTCTCATTCTCTCTCTGTGTTTCTATGAATAAATAAAATCTTAAAAAAAAAATAAAATGCCACCATAGCTCTAGCCCCTAATCCAGTACTGAAACACTCCTTGCTACTGGGTGGATCGCCATAGCCTTGGTCCTGTGCACCCACTGCACTGACCACCCCTCAAACCCCACAAAGGTTGACCCCTGGCAGACAAGGGGGGTCAGCCAGGACTTTCCCACAGGGCTGCAGAAGGGCAGGGCTGGGCTCATCCCCAGGGAAGACACTCCCTCCTGAAAACTCCCTCCCAGCTCTCAGTCTAAAGTTTTGCCTCTGGGAGATTAACAATGTGCATGTATTCCAGGCCTTTGAATGGTCTCCGGAATGGATGGTTCAGATGGATGGTTCTCCCCAGCAGGATCCCCTGACATAAACAGAAGGGGCCTGTGTGTTTCAGGATGTTTAGGAGTCAGGCAACATTTGGGGTTGAATGTGGCCGGTGAGGAAGGCTCCTGCCACTTGTGTTGTGTGTCAGTGGCCTCTTACCTTTCTGGGTGTAGATTTTCTGGGGGTTGGGGGTGGTGGTGGAGAGAGGACTTCAGTAAGGTGGAGTGCTCTGAATCCCTTTTGTAGAGGATCAAAGACCAAGGGGAATCCTAAAGGTCAACCAGCACACTGTGCCTGTTGGGTGAGGCCTGCTCCATTTCACCCAGTAGGGGCCGGCCTAGTGGCCCTAGGCATGAGCCTGTCTTGGATGTTCAAACCCTTAATGCAGGAGACTGGGTACTGTGCCTTCTGATGTTGGTCCTAGGATTGTTTGTCCTCTTCCTTCTTGCAGCCCAGCATCTTCTGGCACACCCACCACAGGGCCTTGGTACCTTCTCTTGGCCGGGCGGTGCACATTCTCCCCCTGCTTGGCTCTCTGGAAGTTGAAACTGTTTTATGGGGGAGCTTCCTTGAACCAGTCAAACACGGAATTTTCCATTAGGTATGTTACCTTGGGCTGTTACAACAAAATACTGCCAACTGGATGGCTTGTCAACAGGGTCAATATATTCCTCACGGTTCTGGAGGCCGAAAGTCCAAGATCCAGGTGCCCACCAAATGGTGTCTGGTGAGCAAGGGCTCACTTCTTTGTCACAGATGGCCATCATCTGTTTGTGTCCTCACTTGGTGGACAGAGGAAGAGATCATCTCTCTCCACATGGCCTCTTTGAAGGGCACTAATCCCACTTGTGAGGGCCCCACCCACATGACCTAACAAATACCATCACATCACTAATTTTAATACACAAATTTCGGGGGACACAGTCTGTGACACAGGAGCAAAATTCAAAACATCCATAAGCTGGTATGCCATGGAGATAGAACCAGATGGAATAAGCATCAGCATCACACAGGAGTGTGTCCAAGAGACCCTTGTCAGGGCAACCTGGGTGGCTCAGTGGTTTAGCACAACCTTCAGCCCAGAGCATGATCCTGGAGACCCGGGATCGAGTCTCACATCGGGCTCCCTGCATGGAGCCTGCTTCTCCCTCTGCCTGTGTCTCTGCCTCTCTCTCTCTCTGTGTCTGTGTCTCTCATGAATAAATAAATAAAATCTTTTTTTTTTTTTTTAAAGAGATCCTTGTCAGCCAGGGCTCAACTTTTGTGGGGTTTTCAGGGTGGTCAGTGCAGTGGAGGTGCACAGGGACCTAGGCTGTGGCCATCCACCCAGTAGCAGGGAGTGTTTCAGTACTTTAACAACTGGCCAACTGTCTCCACTGTTCACTGGCTGAGGTTCAGTTTAATTACCTTGTAGCTCACGAGCCTGTCTGGCTTGTTTTCCCTCTCCCTGCTGCTCTTAAGTTTGAAAATTCCATGATCATCTTTTCTTCCACTGTAGGACTTGAGGGCCGATACAAACCCAGGATATTCTACTCCTGGTTCCCAGAAAGACAGTGTCTAATGTGTCATCGGTTCCTTTGACTCCTCTCTTCCCTGCAGACTTCTCAACTTCATATCACTTTCCCAACACAGTGACACACATCTTATTATTCTAAATCCTGAAATTCAGTAGTTCTTGCCGTGGACTTGACCTTCTGGACTTTCCCATGGACACCTGCTTGTGTGCACATTTGGGTCTTTGCTGGGGCCATTTCCCCATACGGAATACTCCTGTTCCCACCTGCATATGTCCCAGACTACTTATCGTTGAAGGTTAGGTGAAATGTCCCCCCTTTCTTACCCTCTACCCTTCATCTCCTTCCTTCTTTGAATTCTTCATTGGCACTTGCCACGGATCCATGACTTCCAACCTTGGACTACAGTTGTTTCTCTGCACACCTATCTCCCTGGCTATGTTGTGAGATCTCTGAGCCTAAGACTCTTGCATAGATCTTAATGTTTCCTGAGTGCCTCTGGCAACATACAGATGTTTTATATAGTGGTAAACTGAGGGAAGGACAATTAATAGTAGTTCCTGGCATTTGTAGGTGATGATAGAGGATTTACGGACATTTTGCATTCATGAGTTTGCTTGAGTTTTACAACAGTCTGTAAGCAAACTTGGTTATGAGGTTTATATATTGGGTAAAATTTATCATCTAAGCAGGTTGTAGGAATAAGTCACAGAATTGAATGGAAACAGCCATTATCAATGGTTTAATGAATCTTGATAAATCTGAAGATTCATGTCAACTGTGAGCCTGGTTTTAATTTGACAGATCATGAAATGAACTCGTATTTTATCATTTCTTCTAAGTAAACAGCTCTAGGTTGACTGGGCTGAGCTTTGTGTCAGCCCCAGTTCCACAGGCCTGTGAAATCCAGGACACAGCTGTATGGATACACATTTGGCTAAGGTTTCCAAGGAGCTTTCAGCTTATTTGGGGAGACAGAGGAGTGAATCTATGAGGTACAAAATACTTTGGTTACCTCTTGTTGTGTAACCAACCCAAACAGCAACCCCACCTCTTATGTTCTGTAGGTGAACTGGGCTCAATGAGTGTAGAATCTTTTGGAGTCAGTCATGTGATTGTAGTCAGAAGGTGCTGGAGTTATCTGCAGACTGACTGCACATGGATGCTGGGGTGCAGAGGCCTCAGCAGGGCCATTGATGCTGTGTGGTGACCACATGGTCTCTCTGATCTTTCCAGTAGGAGTACTGACTGTTTACACAGTGGTTTAGAACGTCCACATACCATGTTCCAAGAAGAGGGCACAGAAGGTGTTGATCCTCTTAGCAGCTAGGCCTGAGCCTAGCACAGTGTTGTTTCAGCACATTCTACTTGTTTATGGGATGCAGGTCCAGCCCAGGAGGCATGGCCATGGGCCATATTTGGAGATGAGCCAGTACCCAGACCAATGGGTGGGTTTTAGGAATGTGTATGGCTATCCTGGGAGCATAGAGAAGCCCAGATTTAGGGCAGAGAAAATTTCTGCAAGATTATGAATCTAGAACTGATGTGGAGTTTTTGTTTTGTTTTGCAATAAATGAAGAAAATGGAATACTTGGTGAGTGAGCAAATTAACAAGTGAATGAGTAGAGTCAGAAATAGAATATTGGGATTTTCTATAAAGCACTATAGGTCGGAGGTGTGAAGATAATATGGAAGGCATTTTGAAGATGTACAGAAGTGGAATGGAAGGATCATTCATCAACATGGAAGATGTCTATTTTTTCACAGAACGCCAGCATCACGTCACTGCTGAAATCATGGGGGTGCTGCTTTGACATGGGGACACACGTGCAAGCCCACTAACACTGTGCATGTTTAACTTTGTCCTAGAAGTTCCAGCTGATAAAATAGGACAGAAAAAGGAAAGAGGCAGTTTTAGGAGAGAGAAAATAATGTCATTTCAGATAAAGATTACCTAGAAAACTTGAGAATCAATGGAATAACTCTTGGAATAATAACAGAGTAGGGTAAGGTGGCCAGTCACAAACTAAATGTTCAAAATGGAGAGTTTTCTTATATACCAGCAATAGTCAGATAATGTAACTGGGAATGCGTTCCACTCATACAGCAACAACTGCAAAAGTTTACCTAAGATTTAACATGACAAGAACTATATGGGACCTCACTAAAGAAAAGTATAACTCTACTGCACTACTGCAAGACGGGGGGCGGGGGGGGACTAAAGTGATTGAAGGGACATGTCCTACCCCAGTTGGAAAAATCTGATACTGTAAAGGTATCCTGCCTCCACAAAGTGATTTATAGGAGGCTTGAGGTGGGGCACCTAGGTGGCTCAGTTTAAGTGTCTGCCTTTGGCTCAGGTCATGGTCCAGAAGTCCTGTGATCAAGCCCTGTGTCGGACAGCAGGGAGTCTGCTTCTCCCTCTGTTTCTCTGCCCCCCCCACCTCAAATAAATAAATAAAATCTTTTTAAGATTTTTAAGTATTAAGATGGCATTTTGCTACCGTAAGAGCAGATGGACAGATCAATAAGCCAAAAATGAAAATTCCCCAATGGACTCAAATATATAATTAGTTATGATAAATGAAATATTTCAATCAGTGAGGAAGAAGAGTATTATTCTATATACAATACTGGAATAATTGGTTAACTATTTGGAGAAAATAAGTTGATTATCTAACTTCATATATCATATATAAAAATCAGTATGTTGAATGATTAAATGAAAAATATTAAACCATTCACTAAGAAAAAGGAAACACAAATGTCTATATAATCAGTCTTAGGATGTGGAGGATTTTTTAACACTAAAGGGAGCAAAGTAATTTTGAGAGATTTGATAACAACAAAGAAGAAATACTTCTGTATCTCCTTAAAATATATACAAATTAACATGAAATGACAAACCAGGTGAAATATTTGCAACAAATATAAAGCCATGGCACATAGAGGGATTATAAGGCAAGACAGTGAAGATATGCAATCTGGTGGAAAACTCAAAGGCAATATGGAAAAGTAGAAGTGCAAATGGCTGAGAACTTCCTTAAAATGTTCAACTTCTCTAGCAGTTAATGAAATACCAGTTACAATGAGATGTCATTTTATCTATCAAGCTGGCAGAGGAATTACATGAGCATTCCCAGTGCTGAGAGGGAAAGGAGGCAAACATAGCATTATGGCCAGACTAAAGATTGCTAGGAATACTTTGGAGTGTAGTCTGACCCTAAGAGTTTTGTAAAGTATAAATGTGTTACCTTTTGACCTAGCAATTTTTTTTAAAGATTTTATTTATTTATTTATTTATTTATTCGTGAGAGACACACACAGAGAGAGAGGCAGAGACACAGGCAGAGGGAGAAGCAGGCTCCATGCAGGGAGCTGGATGTGGGGCTCGATCCCGGGTCTCCAGGATCATGCCCTGGGCTGAAGGCAGTGCTAAACTGCTGAGCCACCTGGGCTGCCCGACCTCGCAATTTCTTATCATGGAATTTATCATAAGAGGAGGATCAACAATATGCACAATATTTATATAGTAATATAGTCATGGTGTTATCACTGTTAAAAATTATTGACAGCCTAAATGTTTACTTAAAAGATGTAAACTATGACATTGATGAAGTGCTATGCTGTTCAGCCCTTAGAAATTATTGTTTAGAGCATAAAAAGGCATGGCAAAATGTGCACGGCAAATGTCAAGGAGAAGTGAAGAGTGACAATGACAACTCAAACATGTACCCCACATATTCATCTTTTTCTCCAGCTGCTTACCTGGAGAAAGAGCTTAAGTTATGTGTGGATGATGAAATCTTGAATATTTTTATTTCCTTTTTGTGCTTTTTGGAACTTTCCTCATTTGCTCCAATGGACCGGTGTCCTTTTATTTTTGAATGCAAGTGGGAAATTACTGTTGCTTGAAAAACAAAACAAATATTAATTGTGTTGCTAAACCCCCTGATTAGCTTGGATATGGTTTCTAGACTGGCTTTGCCTCTTGCCACATCCTTTCCAGGAATGTCAGGGGTGACAAATGTGCCAGGACTAAACTAGTTGTACTTGATAAACTTGGGTAGTGTTCATCCATCATGCTGCTTTGACAATATGCCATAGACTGGGTGGCTGGAGCTGCAGAAATCTGTTGCTCACAGTCTGGAGACTGGAAGTCCAAGGTCAGGGAGCCGGCATAGTTGGGTTCTGGGGAGGGTGCAGGGTGGGGGGCAGGTGGGTTTCCTCACTGTGTCCTTGCTGCATGGTGGAAGGGGCAAGGGGGCCCCAGGGAGGGTGTCTTCTTTATAAGAGCACTAATCCCATCCCCAGGGGCCCACCCTCATGACCAAAGCACCTTCCATAGGCCCTCCCTCCTACAGCATCACACTGCTGGTGGGGTTTCAAAGTACGAATTTGGGGGAGACAAAGACATTCAGACCACAGTGCCAGACTTAAATGTGACCAACTGTTTGAGGGGAAGGAATGGAGGAAATTGGGTACTCATGATGAACAGGTAAATGGGAGATTCAGCACAGCACTTTCTTCTAGGATTTCTACCAATAGGAAGCCCAAAGCTCTGTGAATTTTGCTGCCTGTCAGCATCTCCGGCATGTTCTGGAAGCAGGTCTGCTAGGAAAGCCTGTGTGAGCTCAGAGCTGTTCTTTTCTGGGGCCCCTTATTTCTGGAAGGTAGCTTCTCCCAAAGGCCAGCTCCGAAATTGTTTCCATTGTTAGTGAGAAATAATTATGGAGAGGAACCCCAAGCTGGTGATCTAAGGAATTGTTTCTCTTTCTCTATTTAAAACCGTTTGTGGTTGGTATCGCCAAAGGCCAGGCCAAGGCTGACAGTCTTTTCCCTCCAGGTCTCCTCCTTCCTGCTACTCAGAGGCAGTGACTTTGAGCTCCAGGCCCCCCACACAAGGTGCAGAGGGGCTCATCTGCTTTAAGTGCTGTGTACACAACAGCAGCTGATTGTATATTATTCACCAACTCTCTAAGTACAAAGGAGAGGCACAGTGCTCGATAGGTAAATTTGGAATGTTTTTGTTAACAGATCCTTTAAAAGTACAAGGAAGGAAGTAAGGAAGGAAGGAGGGAGGAGAGAGGGAGGGAGGGAAGGAAAGGAAGAGGGAAGGACTCCTAACAAATCAAGATATCTTGGCAGTGACTTTGCATTAGAGTTGCCTGTCTCCTTCTCAAGAATTCAAATGAATTTTGAGAATCCCCTTAGAAGTGACAACCCAAAGTGTAAGAATGATAAACGGCTTTGGCCTTGGTAATGTTTATTAAGCTCTAAATGTCACATTTAACCTGCATTACTGAAAGCAATTACCCACGTACCAACAGTCAAGCAGCGCAGAGCCATGCCTGGAGCAGAGCATTTGGCTCCATCTGGGAATAAGGATTTTCAATTAGGAGGCAAATAGCTGCAGAGGGGCCAGGGTCCCCCAGCGGCTCCCAGAGGAGGCCTACGGAGTAAAGTCTTCACAGTGAGTCATTGCTGGCAGTGTCAACAGATCATCCCCAGCCATCTGCTGCCAGAGCAGCGCTTACTTTATCAAATCTCAATATTTACAGACGCTGATCAGCTCGTGGGACCAGGATGGCTCCCTGCCAGGGAGTTCTGGGAGATTCATTTAAGGTGTGTTTCAGCAGGCTAATTAATTTACAAGCACCTGTGTCATCGCTGGGAGCTGTTAGCACAGCAGATGAGCCTCAGCCTGGGAGGGAGACTTTATCTTGGCTAAATTGATTTCAATTGATTTTAATTTGCTGATGGCACAGTTGTAGGTTTAACGTGAGCATAGCCCAAAGGCCCTATTTTTTCCCCCACTTTTTGAAGTGAGCCTCTCCGACGGCTTATTTCTTGGCCCTGTTGTGGAGGGAAGAAGCGCCCTCGGCAGGAAGTTTGCATGACACATAAAGGCTTCATGGGCTTTGGAAAGCGAGATTTACAGTGTCTAATCGGACCTTGGGTGTACGGTTGCTAGTTAACATCCAGGATGCCCAGGTAGCTTTGGATTTCAGATAAACAACAAATAATTCTTTAGGATATGCATGTCCTGTGGGGACACTTTATCTGTTTATCTGAAATCCAGAATTACCCAGGTGCCCAGGGTTTGAGCTGATGAATCTGGCAACCCTGGCTGGGGCCTACTGACTGTACAGGAGAGGCCTCCCCTCTCTGGGGGTCTCCTTTGTGGCTGGGAAATTCTTGTCACGGAAACTTGATTTTCAAGTCAAAGCTTGAATCAGAATTTCTACCCCTGAGCTGGATATTGCACTTCTTTCACTAAACACAATTCCTACAAATGTGCCCTCTTCCAGTGAGAGCCAGTTTCATGGTATACTGCTTGTGCTGTCAGAGTGAGCCTGCTGTGGATAGAGTCTTGTGTCCCTGCCCACTGCCCAGGTGGTGGTGGTAGGAGGTGGGCCTTTGGAAGCCACCCATGATGGGATCAGCATCCTACAGAGAGAGCCCTGCCATTCCCTCTATCTGCCCAGTGACAGTCAGGGGAGAAGGCAGCCATCTGGGAAGAGAGACCTCACCATGAACTCAACTCTGATCTCAGACCTCCAGGCTCTGAAGCTGTGAGAAATAAATGTTTTTTACTTAAGCTGCCCAGCCCGTGGTCCTTTGTCATAGCAGCCCCAGCTAAGACTGGTGGATTGTTCAGTGTCACACATTATGTAAAATGAGGACAAGGACCTTGACTGACATTATCTCTTGGTGACAATCAGAGACTCAAAGCTTGGACAGTGCTTTTGTACATGTAATTAACATGTCCCAAATGGAATTCATGGGTGCAGGGACTCGATTTCCCATTCCAGTTTCTGTGGGCGTCACCAGCACTGGCTCCTGCCTGGGTCTCCTCCCTCATGGAAGCAGTCACCAGACTTACCGATCCTCTTGCCTCTCCCTCTTCTGGATCTTCATTAGATCACAGGACGATTGTTAACTTGGGCCTAGTTGTTTTTATCACTCAACTAGGTTCTCTATTTTCTAAAAATGTCTTTTATCCTTTACTTAATGAGTTTTTCTTGCATTCCTACTGGTATAAAATGCTGTGCTCTACTTTGAGGGGGTTTAATCCAAATATGAAGTCTAGACACATATTGTCTAGAAGCACACAAGAAATATGCAAATAATTAGCACTTAGTAGGATTTCATCCCTGGTATTCTTTTTTTTTTTTTTTTTTTTTTTTTTTTTAAGGGTGAGGTGCAGTGGTAAAGGAAGGGAAAGAATCCCAGGCAGACTTCACACTTAGCATGGAGCTGACTCGGAGCTTGATCCCATGGTCCTGGGATTGTGACCTGAGCCAAACCCAGGAGTCAGGTGCTTAACGAAATGAGCCACCCAGGTGCCCCATCATCCCTGGTATTACGTTTAAGAGACTTTTCTCTTAAGGATCCTTGTGGGTCCTCATGAAAGATGGCTATCTAGGGTGCTGAATGTTGTGCTAATAGTAGCTATGAGGACAGTTTTCATGAGCTTTCATGAGCTGTTTCTCATGGCGCCCTTATTACAGGGCACTGGTAAACCTAAGTCCAATACTTTAAATAAAAGTCAAAATAATTCTATACTTGCTTTTGGTCTGGCTGACCCCAAACAGAGCAGCGGATGAGCACATTCTTCAACAGCCTTCCTTTCTTTCTATGAAATATTGACAAACACCTGGTAGCTCTAATTTCCAGGCAGTGGTTGAGTGAGGTTTCCCTGACTGAGCAGAGCCTACTTTGAAGCTGTGTGGTGTTGTTCCAAATGGACAGCTGGTACCAGCCGCTTCCTCAAACACCTTCATGTTTGTACCACCTTCCCAATGGTTTTGCTGAGCATCACTAGTATATAATTAGCATTTTCCTCAACTTAATTTCTGCCTAAAAACTTAAATTACTATTTTTTAGATTACTATTTTAGCTTTTGAGTGAGCAGTACCGTGAATGAAGTCATAGGTTTGATGCACCCATTTCGTTTTCTTGTCTTGTTACTTGTTCACCATGCATTGCTGGGATGACCTGCATGTGTCCTGCAGACTGCATTATCCCAGAGTAGGTGGGGTACCTGAGTCCTTCAGAGAGGATGAGGGGCCTGGTGGGAGTAGCCTTAAGTGAAGATAGCATCCCTTTTGTAGAAGATTAAAGGGAACACATGAGGGTGAAGCTTCTCCACAAAAGCTCCCAGGGGATGTGTCCTACCCTGCCATGAGACCTCAGTGAAAGTCTCAAGGCTCTGGTTGTGTAGACTAGAGATAGATTTAGGGGGTCCTCCATAGAGTTTTCTTGGCTGCCTGTAGCTGGGAATTGCTGTGGGTTCAGGATTTATGCATGTGGAATGATTCGATAGAAATATCCCCTGAGCAGGTGTTCTTAGAGTATGGATTGATTGTTGGAGCCTGAGTTCCCTGGCAGTGTGCAGGACATTTGTTTGGGAGAGTTCTGGGGACTCTCAGCTGAAGACAGGAAGGGAGGATGTGGGGGACCCAGGAGAAATGGGACTGGCTGTGGTCTCAATGAAGGCCCCAGCTAGCCCCATGGGGTGCTCCGAGCCTGTGTGGTCTTTTAAGCTTTCCTGGTTTGGAGCAAGAGGGCCAACCCTTTCTGGCCTGTGTGGACTGCTTTCGATGTGGGCTGCACTCAGAGGGATGAACCAGGTGGCTATCCCCAGACAAGGTGGCTTCCGAGAAGGGCTAAGAGCTGAGGGCCAGCTGCTGGTGGCACTGGCTGCATCTGGAGAGCAGGCCCTTTACTTCTGAGGTAGGACTGGTGGGATCACAGCACCTGCCCTACTTATGAGGCAGGCATGTTTGATATTTGCGTCTTACATATGCCACGAGCACTTTATACATGCTATCACAGGAGTCCTCACAGTACTCTTAGGAGGAAGGCGTTATCACCTTCCATTTAGTATATGACAAAACTTTCATCCAGGATGCAGAGAACGTGGGTGGGGCGGCCTTGAGGCCCAGCAGGTGGGGCTCCCACACCAGGCCTGGGGTCCAAGATTCTGGCCACCACGTCTTCGTCACAACCACAGGGCTCAAGCGGAGAAGCATTTTGGACACCCCCAAGTAGGGACATGTGGGACTGTCTCTGCCCTAGCCCTTGGATGACTATCCCAGACCATCTAGGGAAAGAGCCCAGCTGTGGCAGGAAGCTTTGCTAAGGGTCAGGTTCCTTTCTTCTCCAAACGCAGTCTCTATTCTTCCACCCCTTTCTCTCCCCATCCCCCATCCCCCATCTGGTCTCTGAACCAACAGGTGGATTTGGGGCAGCAGAGCCGGACAAGCTGCCTGCAGAGGCCAAGGCTATGGATGAGGTGTGTCTCTGTTTGCAGTGGGTTCTATTGCCCACTAGCCATTGATTAAGGCTTTGAAATAAAGTTCAGCTTGGTTGCAATTATTTTAGCCTAGGGAAAAAAAAACCCAGAAAACTTTTATAGCAGGTACTCACCTCCACCAGCAGGAAAAAAAAGTGTTAGTAAATTACCTGTATAGCAACTTTAAAAAATGTCATATGCTTGGGAACTTCCCAAGATGCTAGTTGTAAAGTGCTCTCAGTGATAACAGAATGATTTAATTATTTAATTTTCTGCATGAGGTCCTTAATGATAAACCAGCTGAATAATGGTGATTAGTATCAGTAACGTGGAGCTTAATTTTAGAATATATCAAGCCCTTGTTAGCGATGATGCCATCTGCAATGGGAAATACTTGCTTTTCTCTGTCTGTCCAGGGGACGGAGTAGGGAGAAAGCATATGGACAGTTCACCCAAAAATAGATGAGGTTACAAACATTCTTGTGTTTACCCTACTGAAATCATTATGCTATTCAACAAAGTAATTTTGCTGCCCTCCTGACCCTTGAGATAGTATTAAAGGGCAGGTTTTGAATAAGTGTTAATCACTAGCATTTTTTAATAGAGCACATATATCTAAGCCTAGATTGGATTAGTCTCACATATGCAAAGGTTAAGGATAAATCAATAAAAGCTGTAACTGTGTTTGTTTTATCCCATTCTGAGTCCTACAAGATGATTAAGAACATGATAGTCATCTATCTGATAAATAGAACCTTGTATGTTCTTTATGTACAATGTTGTCCTGAGAAGCAGACTTTTAATTCTTAGAAAAGTAAATGGGCCACTGTGGCAACCAGTAGGACTGGTTTCCAGAAAGGCAACAGCTGAGGAGGGGTGTATGATTTCCATGTTAAGAAGGGCCTGGGATCCCACCAGACAGGGCTCATTAATTTAAGACAGTTGAACTCATAAGCATCAGAGTTCACAATTCAATTATGGAGGGAGATAATCTTCCTGCAGTGGTTTATTTAGCTTGTGAGTTCTAATTAATTCTGTTCCATGAGGGAATGCTGCAGAGAAGAGCCTCGGCCCATAATCGCAGGGCTGTTCATCTTCATTTTAGTAAGCTGTGCCCACGCACATGCATGGCATAAAATACCTTCATCCGGTCTCTGACACATTTGGCTGCCTACCTCAAGAGCCGGTGTTGGGATAAACATTCTTTTAATTGAGCAGGCAGCAATTTCTAGAAACTGTTGGGCAGTGTTCTGACTGCCCTAAGGCAGTCAGAACAACAGAAGCTGCCCTATGGCAACTGTCCTTCCACTTCACCAGTTTGGACATTGACACTAAATAATAACAGATTCAACTTCAAGAAGACTGTAAATTTATTTTATTTAAAGATTTTACTTATTCATGAGAGACACACAGAGGCAGAGATACAGGCAGAGGGAGAAGCAGGCTCCCTGCGGGGAGCCCAATGTGGGACTCGGTCCCTGGACCCTGGGATCACGCCCTGAGCCAGAGGCAGATGCTCAACCGCTGAGCCACCCAGGCGTCCCGAGACTCTGATTAATAAGAGAATATTCATAGTCTACTTGACCTGCTCCTGTCTTTTGGGCCAGTGCTCTCCTCAGTTCACCCCTTGTATCAAAGCTTATGCGAGCCATTGTCTTCTATGAGCCAAACTATGACCTACCTGATTGCCTTTGGTTCCTGATCTTGCTTCCCAGAATTTTGACAAAGGTAAGGATGTCAGGCTTCCCACAGGGACAGGGAGTGGGACAGAAGAGCTGGACTCTGAGGACAGATGCTCCCAAGAGTTGTTAATAGATGCCACATGCCATCCAGGACAGTGAGAATATGCTCATCGGGTATGTTTGGATGAACTCACTGTAGAACTTATTATAATGTGTGTGTGTGTGTGTGTGTGTGTGTGTGTGTGTGTGTGTGTGTGATTTATTCATTTGGCCAGGCTTAGGATGAGTGCTAGGTACCGGGCACTGAGCATGAAGTGTTGGTCAGGACAAGCTAAGTCTTGTGAAGGAAGCCAGCTGCCCCCAGAGCTCAGCGGCCCGGAACAGCAAAGACTTCTCAAGGATTTGTGTCTTTCCTGCCAGGACGCCCTGTGTGGAGTTGTTGACTGTGGTAGAGCAGAGCATGGCCATGGGAGGCCTTCTTCCAGCAGCTTGGGGCCAGAGTTGACATACGGCATCCCACTCACAGCAAATTGGTTGAAACCGCCCAGGGGCTCCTGAACACAGCGGGTCAGGAGGGGCATGTCCGTCTCATGCCCTGAGAGCCAGGCCGGGTTGTTTGGCAGTCAACAGAGTGACCACACATGGGGCATGGACACGTCTGTGGAGCTGCAGTTTGCTTGGGCAGCTGGATATCAGATGATCACAGGACTCGTTAGTGCGGACCTGCCACCTGCTCCAGAGCAGCCTGGGGCATCAGCGTGTGGTCCTCTGGCGTTGTTGTTGGGCCGGGAGTGCAGCTTCTCGTTGGATGTTTTCCATCTCTCAAGTGGAGTAAATCATGAATCATATATGCTTAGTAGAAGTTGAGACTGACTAATACATCCTGGTGGTTTTTAAACCATGTCAGTAGGTCTCTTGGGTTGTGTTGAGCTGTGTGGTTGGACCAGGGAAGTTCTGACGTGGCCCATGCAGATTAGTTTGACCACAGACACTATTCTTGGTCTGCTGGCACAGATTAAAGGCAACAGTAACCTGATATTTTGGGTTGTGTCAGATATTTCCCAGAAGTAGATTTTGTGGCTTTTGAATACAAACAAACCTCAAATACTCCTTTTGCACGAGAGCAATCTGAAGTCTGAGGAAGTTAGTGGCTCCTTGAGGCTATGCTTGAAACTAATGTCAGAGCACGATTGCTGCTTTTTCTAATCATTTAAAAAATTGTGGTAAAATACATATAAATAAAATTTTCACCATTTTCACCATTGCCAGTGTATGGTTCAGTGACATCAACCACATTCACATCGCTGTGTGACCATCCATCACCATCGTCCGTGCCCAGAACTTCTTCCCCATCTGAAACTGTCCCCAGGAAACACCGAGTCCCCATCCCCACCCTGTGGCCAGAAGCCTGGTGCCCCTGAAGGCGTTGAGCCATCTGTCCTGGGATGTCCTGCAGGCTGGAGGCATATCTGGACTTTCAGCAGGACATGGGGAGATGTTAGCTTCCCCCAACTGTTGCTACAGTCCTGCTTTGTTAGGGTGACATCAGTAGGGCTTGTCCTCAGCCTGTCCCCGAAGGTGCCACAGACTCTGGGGAGCAGCCCACCATGTGCAGACCTACATCTCAGTAGAACCGGGTTTGGGTGTATGTCGGGACTTTTGTGGCTATAGGATTGGTATGAGAAGTGAGTTACTAATCAGAGCATGAATTATGATGAATTTTCAGTGTAATTGTGTGCAGCTGAGGAGTTTTGGTCACTGGAGGAGCAGGAGCTGGGAATCGTGGAAATGTTAAGGAATTACATGGACCATCACCATCAATTGCTACAGAACTTTTCACTTTTCCTTTCACTTTCTGCTCCATAGAAGTGGGAAAAACAGGACTTTTATAAGAAAAGGTACCTGGCATTTTTGAGAAATTACTTTAGTGATAGAGCATGAAGGAGAATTAAGGAAACAGTTGTTGGATATGAAGTGCCATAGCCAACATAAATACATAAAATAGCATGTGCATCTATGAAGTTAGAAAGCTAAATTAGAAATACAAGGAGTCTTGATGCCAAATTTTTTGGGACTAATATACCTCTGATTCCAAGAGAAGAACACATAGTGATTTTGTGGTTATGAACTCAAATTCAAGGCAAGAGCAAATATTTGTTATTAATAATTTAATGAATGAAAGTCCATTTTCTAGTTGTACCTAAGGTTTGTAATTTTAAAAATTTATATATGTGTTCATTTTAAGATAGAGCCAATTGGTAAAGTGTAACACATACATTTAACACAGAACTTTGCTTTTTTTTTTTTCTTCAAGAAAAAGAACATATGGGGTGGGGGAGAAATGCACAGAGATTTGCCAGGCTTGAAACCAGGGAGCTCAGGTGAAGAATAATTTTCAAGACCCTGCTGTTCCTGCATCTTCAATTCAGGCAAAGTTCTCAAAATAAGGACCTTCTGAGATGTGAGCTTTGCAAACCTAAGCTTACAAAGTGACCATAAAACTTACAGCTTTTAGTAGGATGGACAGTCCTGCTTAGAATGCATCCTCATTTGCTTCAAGGAGAGATGTGCATGGTTGGCCACGTCCTGCCAGCTTCCCCAGGAAGTCGTCCTCCTCTGAGAGTATATGTCATCCCGTGGCTTATAGGAGACCTTGACCCCGGCGGGGTCCTTGACCCCTGGACCACATGGTGGGGCAGGCAGAGCTCTGCTCTCCCATACTGAAGCCTGTGGCCCCACCTGCCGATGTGTGGTCTGCTCCCCAGGTGGGGTGGCCAAAGCCCCAGCTGGAGGATGACGATGTCATGGTGACAATGCCAGCCTCCCAGCTATCACGGAGCCTTGAGGACTGCCTTCAGGATGGCAGGCAAACACTTCTTGGTGCTGATAACAGAGTGCCATACATAAAGCTGGAGAAATTACTTAAATAGGTAGCATTTGAAAGAACGAAACAATCAGAAGGTTTTTTGTGGATAATAAAGGGTACTCTGAATTGTCTAAACTCGACATACAGATTTTAAAACAAACGACACTCACGGGCATCATCTGGCCACCCTCAGCTTGTTCATTTATGCTATCGGCATTGGTCTTTTTACAGATTAAACTGGATCTCTAGGTGATTTTGTTGGAGAAACATCCTCTCTGTTTCATCTGGCAATAATGAGGCTAATTAATAATATTAGCTGGAGAAATAACATCTCTGAAAATACAGGGAACAGAAATAGAATTATAATGGAGGTCAGGGCAGAGATGGGAGCGTGTCCAGAGGCGAATTCATGCTGATGCTCCCAGACAGTTGTCTTTGTTCACCTGTGGTTCCTTCCAAGTTCCTGGATTTGTAGCATTTGTGTAGCGTGGACATCGGTCTGTGGTCTCCATCCTCCACCATCTGGGACATGGAGACATCTGGGACCATATTTTTAAGGCTCTTTAAACTTGCAGAGCACACACTGCCCATGAGGAGCAGCTTCAGTAGCCCACTTCCCAACGCCCCTCGCTCCTGACACGCACATGCCTTCCCTGGCAGACGCGTCGTCCAGGTGTCACTGCTGTTGCTCGGAGGTGCTGCTCCACCTCGTGTCACCTCCTTGGTCGATGTGGCAGGGAGTGACCAGCAGCCAGCATGCCACCCAAGACAAAATCTTGGGTGCCGTTTCCAATGACTTTGTTTTCCATGAAACCCGGAGCTGTGGATGTGTGCATGGGCCTGTGCATGTGTGTGCACATGTGTGCACACGTGTGTTGGGGGGACGAGGGGAGAACCATTCTTGGTCTCGAGGATGAAGACGTCAAATGTGAAGACTGTGGGCATAGTTTGCTGGGAAATGTCTTTGTGAGGTTGGGGAGGCATCACAGACCTACAGCGCCCTCCTCAGGGTGGCTGACCCCGGCAGGCCTGGTCCCCTCCTTGTCGAGGATCATGACCTACAAAGTCATGTGTAGGACAAACCTATTGCGGCTGCTTCATTATTTGACTTACCTCCTGCCATGAGTGTCTCTGTGTTTTCGGTATCCATGACACTTTTGTCTGCAGCTGTAGCCTACCTTGGTCTGCGATCCTCCTGGATTTCTCGAGCCTCTATGAGGCCCCGAGGTGCTTTCTGCCTTTGTCCTGTTTGGGTTCGCGCTACCGCCCAGCTGAAGTCCAAGGCTCCCTGACTCCACCCTGCATCTTGCAGGTCTGGCCCAGGCCACGTGTGCATAGAAGCTCCTGGAACACGCACCACATTGACTTGATGAGTAAGTTCTATGCTTCAGGTGACCTCCTGGAGGACCTCCGTTCCCGTATGAGCTAGATTGCCACTGCATGTCACTGGCATGTTGGATGGTCTGGATCCTCACTGGGCCCTACCTGAAGCCCTCATTGGCCTGTGGTCCCCACCAATCCCTTAGGTGTGCTGTTCTGATCTTAGGCTGATTCCTCTCAGTATCTCAGAGGAAGAAAACTTGATTCCTAACACACGTTTCCAATACGAACCCCATTCCCAGCCTTCCCGCCTGCCGTTGGAGCCAGGCCCTCCTTCCCGACACGGAGCGCGTCTTTGTTCAGAGGAAGGAAGAAGGAGGGAAACTGTGGAGTGTTCAGGCAGACGCCTGCAGCTCCAGGAACACGTGTATTGTGGCGTATCATGTAACGGTGCGCTGTGGGGAATAGTAATGAATAGTTTGGACCACAATAATGCGCATTGTTGATGTTTGTTAAAATAAAGATATTCAATTTATAATAAAGGGGATTAAAAGCTTAATTCATGGCTATGTTAATATTTGCCTGCAAGTACTCAGATAAAGGGTGACGTACCTTATCACGTTGAACACCTGCGCGCCCAAGTTCCTCCGCTGAGATCTCCATGGGATTGCATGTTTTACAGAGCTTAAACTTTCATTTCCCAAAATAATGATATCATTCATTTACAGATATAGATAGGCTCTCCTCACTCCAACTCTATCCTGAAATGAGTATTGTGACTTCAGCTACAGAAATGTGGATTAATTGCAGCAGTGATATGCCGCGATTTTCCCACTGCAACAGCAGATGAGCCAGGCGGGCGCCAGCCAGCCGCATCTGCACATTGTCGCTTCTGGACGCCTGCTGGATGCATCCACCCGGAGGCACCCCCACCAGCGGAGGGGCATGGCTGAACCGGCTTTGTGGAAAGTGCCTGGTCACAAATCTTTGCAAATTTGATCGTGTTTTAAAGTGTGGGGGTGAGGGAGCTTTGCTTTTTGTAGATTTATGACAAATTCTCTGGGTAAAATGTCCTGATGGAAAGTTAACACGTTTGTGAGCAACTCGGACTTGATCACCCTGGGCTAATCACCTGGGAGATGCAGAGGTAGGGGTCAGGCTGTGCTTCATGCCACTTCAGAAAAACCAGATGGAAGAAAACCACCAGAGCTACGTGCTTTATCTCTCAGAATATATGTTATGTAGATGGTAGAGTATTGACATATTTAGAGATCTTGATTGTGTAGGTGTCCTGGGGCTGTGATGGAGCCCCAGCCCGAGCGGCTGCACCACAGACCTGCTCTCTCCCAGTCCTGGAGGTACAGACCTAGGATCGGGGTACAGGCAGAGCCTTGCTCCCTCAGAAGGTGCCGGAAGGGGGTCCTGCATCCACCCAGAGTCCCCACCGCGTTCCCTGTGGCCTCTGCTGTATCCAAACCTCCCCTTTTATAAGGACACCGTCATTGGGTTAGGGCCACCTGCCCCCAGTGTGAACTTGTTTCCAAATAAGGTCACATCCTGTGCTTTGGGGGGGGGGTCAGGGCTTGAAGAGAGGCATCATCAAGGACGTGATTTAGCCTCCAGCACTGGTGTTAGCAGTTAAGAGTTTTGAGAGAGGCAGATGGCAGGGAGCAGCATGAGCCCAGTGGTCAGAGTGGACACTGCCACCCTGGGAGGTGGCAGCTGAGAAGAAATGTGGAACCTACAGTCGTTTGTGCAAGAAGCTGCCCCATGGCTGGGAATAGATGCAGACCCAGCACTCCCTGTATCTCCATACATGAGGAAAGGACGGGCCTTTGGGTGGTCAACTGTGCCATCTACTGAAGTCTGAGACGCGCTCCTGAATGGAGACAGACGGACTTCTGCAGTGGTACTGGTGGTGTTTGGCCAATGCACGGTGGCTAGGGGCATGTGTTTCCAGGTACCACCTGTTCCGGGCCTGCAGCAATGAGCGGAGCTACAGGAACTGACGGCCTGACCGTCCCTCCATCTGGGGAGCTCTCCCATGGCCTCCTATTGTGTCGGCACTGTGCTGAGCCTGTTGTGTGCATAGCAGAATGTGGAAGAGAAGCCTCTCCTGGGAGGAGCCCCCATCCTGCCATCCAGGATGAAGTGGGTGTTGAGTAGCTTCTCTAAGGGTCTCCGCTTCTATGGGGTATTGCCCCCATCAGTCTGGGTCCAGAGGCCTTGCTCTCAACCATGTGCTGTGAGGTCCCTCCACAGAAACCACGGACGGATTTCAGGAGGAGGAGTCAGAGAAGGCCTGCAGATAGGAAATAAGACTGGTCCATCAAGAGGGACCGTGGCGTCTCCCGTGTAGGCCGTGGTCAGGGTGACATGGCATAACAGATGCAGTGGGTTTAGCCCCGGACCAGGCACGCACAAACTGTCATCTGGGATTCGCACCTGGTGCCGTTGCTAGGTGCTGGAGTGGGCACGCGTCAGGTTCGAGGAGCAACTTACAACTCCTGTCTCCACAGCCAGAGCGTGGCTTCCCGGGCAGGCTCAGAACTGGGTGCCCCTCAAAGCAGCTTTCTTTTCATATTCGTGTAGCATTCACCTAGAAGAAAAATTCACTAGTCTTTGAAACAGAGAACTGAAACAAACACCCGGAGAATCAAAAGTTTGAGGTTTTCTGAAGAGAGTAGTTTCCTTCGACTCCTCTGACCGACCTGCATGGTCATTTGAGGTGGTGTAGTCTGGCGGCCACACCTGGGCTGTTCCCCAGACTTGCTGCAGCATCTGTGATTGCAGCGGCCCGGCTGCACGGGGCGGTGGGTGGGTGTCACTTGTGTGGTATCTGAGTTTTGCCAGCACAGGTCACAGGACAGTAATAACTATCGGCTGCATGAGTGAGAGGTGGAATCTGAGGTCAGGGCCAGACGGGGGGACACTGCTGTTTGAAGGCTGGTTCTGTGGAAGGCAGTACTCTGGCTGCAGAGCAGAGGCTGTGGTCCCAGCGAGTGGAGAGAGGGGCGGCTGAGCCCAGTGAGGGGGCCACACGGCCCGGGAGCAAGATGCCCAGAGCAGTGCCCCTGGGTGGGCGTGCGCAGCAGCGGAGCGATGGGAGTCGGGGTGGGATGGGTGCTGGCTGGCATTGGGGCAGCCTTTAGTTCAGGAAGCGACTCTGGAAAAGCACGTTGGAGCACTAATGGTCTTCCTCATGTTTGCCTAGAGGACGGGGGCAGAGCTAAATGCCCTCAGTGTGCACCGTGCACCTGACAGCACAGGACCGCCCGTGTGGCCCATGGTCCTCCCACCCTCCTGCCCTTCTCCAGCGCCACACTGCTCACCCTGAGTCCGAGCCAGCAAGGTCAAACAGCGGTGTGCACGTTAGCGGCACGCCGGCCCTCTTCTGCATCCCTCACCTCTGCTCGCCCCCCGGGGATACCAGAGGGACATTCTGGGGAAGGAGCCAAGTCTGTGCTGCTCAGGGGCCTCCTGTTCTACGTGCCCTCACGTGACGGAGGAATACACTCGCAGTGGGCAGAGTCACCCGTGACCGGGGGCTCGTTGCGCCCGTTAAACCTGCTGCTCAGGGCCAGGAGCAGTGCTTCCGTGAAAGGACAGGAGGGGGGCCAAAGGCTCACTGTGCAAATAGGACACGTAGAAAAAGGCACAACTTACTTTGAATAGAAGATTCCTATTGAATGTATCTCTACATAAGGCAAGTTTGGCTTGGGTGACCTGTTAAATGACTTAATTTCTATGAACTCAGCTTCTTTATCTGTGGAATGGGCACAGCAATACCACCTGGAAGCTGGTTGTGAGAACTGCCTGGAGTAGTGCCGGCACACAGAATAGACTCAGTGCTCGGAGATTACAGTTCAAGCATCAGTGTTACGGATCTTCAGGTACATTCCAGAATAAAACAGTGAAGGACAAGATATTCTTTTTTTTTTTTTTTTTTTTTTTTGCCAAGATCTACTTCTAATTCTTATTTTGCTTTGGTTTTTGTGTGGCTACTCATTCTGATAATTTACAATGAATTTAAATAATAACAATAGTTAACATTTTTTGATAGCTAGGGCTAATCTCTGAATCTGTGGTATAAAGTAAATTCCTGAATAAGTCTGATGTGTCTGAATTAATTTATCTGAATTACTTTTCACTTTTGGTTAATAAGTGATGCCAAGTCTGCCTTTGGTCTTCTGTAGACTGGGGGAAAATGTGTGTGTGTGTGTGTGTGTGTGTCTGTTGTGGTTTTAGAGAGCCGGTGAGTTCCCTGCAGACACAAGAGGAATAAATACACACTGAGAAGGATTATTTAAGACGCCGTTTCTATGTGGTGTTTTTTATGATGACACAGTTCAGATCTACCTTAGACTGGACATTTCTAAAGATAACTATGTTTATAGGAAAATAGGCTTCTTTTTCCTCTTTCATTTATGCAGGATGACTTTCTCTTTAGACACTGGAACTTTTGTTATGCTAATCAGGCAGGGACCATTTCCAATTCGGTGTCACCTGGGCCTGGTCAATGGCTCCCTTCTGTGGCTGGCCACATCTCCTGGGATCTTCCTGGTCTTTTAAGCTGTAATTTAGTTGGAGCTGCTGTCAATTTCCTGTGCTCAGTACGTCTGCGACGATATCGCAGATCTGTCATCGTGCTGATGTTCAAGACTGGAGGGCAGCGTACCTCCCAGGCTGGCCCTCTGGCGGCCTTGCAGCCCGGAGCCAGGCCCCCTGGCCTCTGGCAGACACCTTGTTCTCAGGTTGGTTTGTGTCAAATCTGGGATGGAAGCTTGGCTCTGCATAGACGTGTCAAGAGGCCTAGTGCTCAGTAATTAATTAGTGACTTCAGCTAGGTTGGATGGGCCAGGCCCCTGTGGCCACCGCTCTGGCTCTGGCCCATCCCAGGAGAAATGAGATTCTACAACCTGCGCTTTTAAGCTTGACACAGGAGCCCCAACCGTGAAGAGAGTCTTGTGGTTAGTTTTTACCCGCTGTCACCGACGTCAGCAAACAGAGGCATTTCCCTCCCCTGGTCCCGACAGCCAGTGGGGGAGGCTGGGCCCTGAGCAGCAATTTTCTGGGGGGAAGGAGGAACACATACCTGCCAGGATCAGGTGGGACCAGCTTCATGGCCACGCAACCAGGGTAGCGGTGATACGGGAGAGCTTGGTTCTTGTCCCATGGTGTCAAACAATGAGTCTCGAGGACAACAGAGAGTGAGCACAGTGATAGAAATGTATTAAGCAGAGATGAAGAAAGCTCTCAAAAGTGAGAGGGGTCCCAGCAGGGTTGCCACTGAGGCCTTTTACCTTCTTTTATAGGAAACTGACCAGGGAACCTGGTAGATTTCTTGTCCCAATCGGTGTATTTGTAAATATCATGTCTATGTTTAGGACAAACATGGTGCACTTGGAACAAACGAGTGTTTCTTTGTAAATGACATGAGCACAAACAAGCGTTCCCTTCTCTCTGGTTACTGTCTCCCCCATAACATTTCTCTGCATCTGGGATTTCTGTGATCATTTAGTAGCCATTAAAGGGGGAGACTCCCTAACATTTTGGAGCCAGGGAGCCGGGTTTATTTTTCCTGTTTGTACTGTCTCATCTCAGTTTTCTTGAGATTGGTAGGAGCCTGACTCTTTTTGGTGTCCTTGGGACTTAAGGGAGCCCATAGATTCCTGGGAGCCTGACTCTGGGCCTTTCCCTTATCTTTCCCTGCCTGACCCCAATTGTCCCTAACTTATTTCTACATCAGCGGGAGAAGAGACTGCCAGAATGGTTGGGCATCCCTGAGGTTTCCTTCCTGTTTGTGGGAAGAAACAGAGTCTCTGGATTAGGCCTGAGAGGTTTGTGTTAGTTACTATGGACTTGAGAAAATCTCCTTTCCTAGGAGGTGTGAAGGTGACGTTAACAACAATACAGAGGAGAAAAAGGCATGAGCTCTAGAATATTTCCTTCATCTGCAGGGTCTCAGTGGGCTCAAATTTTGGGGTTTCTGTGCTATTCCTTCTGAACCACCTTACCTTAGCAGCAAGGTAAGCTAGTCCTGACGTTGGGGAAGTTACTGAAGTCACCAGGTTGGGCCTTGGCTTCCTCATCTGTAAAACGGGGCTGTGTTGTGCAAGCACTCACGTGTTGGTTCTCAGTGTTGGGAGAACCGCATGAGGCCGTCTAAGCCACACACCCAAAGTGCCCCTAAGTGCTGTTATTCCTGCACCCACTGGAGTTGCATGGACGTGGCGGTGGAAGATGCGGTATTGTGGGGCTGGTCCCCATGACTCCATGTGCGGCTGTGCCCTCTCCAGGGCCCCCGCAGCAGGCATGAGTCCTTGCCTTCGTCTCCTCTGTCCCAATTCCCTCTCCCTTTCTTTCTGCTTTATTCACGCCCTTCATGTCACAGAAGTCTAGAATGATCTTTGACAGAAACCCAGTTCCATTAGCACTGAATAGTGACAGAGGGTCAGAGTCCTTTTGAGCGGAACCCTTAACTTCAGATGTTCTAAAAAATGCCCTAAAAATACAGTCATCTCATCCACAGTAAACCCCCTGGTCTTTGAATATCTGTGACGTGGGCCTGGACGGGATCATGGTAAGTCCTTCTAGAACTGTAATGGAGTCGTCAGTGTATAGATTCACTGCTGCCAGCGGCCTGGGCGCAGATGGAGTTGACATTTCATGGTAATGTGAAAGGTGCTGGGGAGTGTGCCCTCCTGGGAGCTGGGCAGGCTGGGCAGCAGCAGGGGGGCCCAGATACTGGCATCTTTCCTGTGGTCTCTGTCTGGGCTTCTCCCCCTTCAGACCATGGGGAGTGGGACGATGAAGTGTGTGGCCTTATATTTCATTCCTTCTTGTTTCTATGGCCAGGGACACGTGGGCTACGTGAGGCTGAGGAGAGCTGGGATTTGACCTGTGTGCCATCGAGGACCTCATATCAACATGCCTAAGGCTATCCTCTCTACCTGCCAACCCTGCTGAGCTTGGTGGGCATACTGACTGCCTTCCTAGGCCTCTTGGCGACTGCTGCCCCCAGACTCCTGTCCTCCCCAGCCCTGGGCTCTAAAGCTGAAAGCTTTTGGCCTGGTCTTCTACTGAATGGAAATCGTGTGGGGCAGCTTTGCCCAGGATGAGGTGTCAGCAAAAGGTCCCTGAGGAACAGGGGAGGCTTGGAAGCACACGGGCAGCCACAAGTCAGTGAGACCACATTTCTGGGAGTGATGCTTGGTATTCTGGTGTCAGCTGTGCCTAGTGGAGACTGCTCAGCCTGCAATCCAGCCTTGCAGCTCAGAAGCTGGGTGACTCCTAGGAGATTCCTTACTTGGAAAGTGAAGGTTATACAATCAAGGAAAAGTGCCTACGAACTGCTAAAGAGTGATCAGATGTCAGCTGTGATCGTATTTAGAAAAGTAAGGATCCTAATGATGTTATCGTTATGTACTGGGTCTGGAGACATGAATTGGACCTAACTATTACCCGTGTTTTAGGAAGGTGTATCTGTGGTTGGCTCTGAGACCAACACCCAAGTTAGAAAACAAACATTTTGGGTGAATTTATTTCCATCCAGGACACTGTGATACCTGATTGTTTAAGGAGATGGCAGGAGAATTATGCTTTCGATTGTTTGATGGGGAAGACCTGGCACGCTATGGCAACGGCTTTTGAATTGTCCTTCATTCATCAGTCAGCAGGGTGTGGTCTATGAGCCCCGGCCAGCTGTAGCGAGCTGGAGGGGATGAGGCCCTGTGGTAAACCACCCTTCCCATCTGTGCTTTCCCTGTGTGCACCCTCAGATGGGTCCTCTCCAGAGCAGGTTCAAATGCAGGTCTCCACCTCTACTCATAAAATCAGGGCCTTTTCTGTGTCCCAGGCACCAAGTTGGATCATGACCAGCACCTCATGATCCTTGTACATCTGCACTGGGGCATGGTGTGGCTTATTGTCAGTGTCAGAAAGGATGTGGGCCCAGTGCCATGGGCCTGGGAGCTGAAGGCAACAGAGGCTGCTCGGCACTCCTGGAGCTCCAGCAAGACGTGGGCACAGACTCTTCCATGCTGGATGCTGTATGGGCTCCCCAGGTGGAGAGCAGGCTTCCCTGGAGGTTGGGAAGGAATGTATGTGTCCAAGGGCACAGTGGAGCCCTGAGCCAGTGAGGAAGAAGTGGGACCTGATGGTCAAAGACCCAGCAGAGGACACCAGCCAATGTCACAGACCATAAGGTGCCACAGTCTACTTCTGAACAGAGAATGGGCATAAAAATTCTCTTTTAGTAATGCTGCTACAGTGACTGTGTCTTACAGGGAGGGTAAGTGGCTGGAGCTGGGGAACCTGTTCTGGAAGCAACTAGATGATTGGATCATCAGCAGATGAACTCAGAGCCAAGGTGAGGCTGCAAAGGAGAGGCATGTGGCTAAGACAGGACTTTGTGACTGGCTGGGACAGGAGATAAAGATGAGAGAGAATAACAAGACTGGGTGGCCCTGTGACCTGTTGTTTAGTCCTGTACTTTGTGCTTCCTGGGCCCTGGGTACCAATGAGTTGCTGCTCATCTTCTTGGGGAGGGAAACATTGTGAACCCCCCCAAAGGGAAGACAGGATGGACCAGGAAGAGGCCATGACCTGTGTGTGGAAGCCGTAGGAACGCTAATGGAATATGCAGAATAATAAGATGCACGGACTGGCAAGGACCCAGGAGATGTGTCTTGCTTGGGAGAAAACGTGGTGCCGTTAGCAATGACCTTAGTGCTGGTGACCAGGTTTGTGCAGAAGGAGGAGACTGTCTGGGTGCAGCCCGCGTCTGGGGATGGTCCAGATTTATGGCAATGTGATCAGTACGCGCGGAGATAATCCAACAGTTCACGGCCGGTGAAAATTCAGTTGTTCTATTTTGATTTTAATTTACCGTTGGTATCAGGTTAATGATTCCTTTTATTGATGAGTGATTAGACTCATCAATAGGTAGAGACTAAAGTCTTTCTGTAAACTGTCCCTCCTTGATTTCCATTTTAACCCCTTGCTCGTGCTTTATTGAAACCCCAACCCCTTTAACAAACTGGGTCTCAATGAACAAGCCTGATGGGATTCACCTGTTGCACACACATGTGTATTCCTCATCACAGGGTAGCAATTACTACCTCCACTGTGCACAGGACACCGGGGATGGGACGCTCCTCCCATGCCCAGGAGCCCTTGCCTTGACACCTGCTTTATTTCAGAATACTTTCTGCTCAAGATTGCAAATGGCTCATTAAGTCTCATCATCTCAGTCACACACCTTTTGGGAAAGAAATCTGGAAAGCATGTAAACATACCAAATGTCCTGTTTCCGTGATACTTACCTGTGTCCTAGATGGGCTTTTCTGTTTGTCACTAAAATGGGGGCAGCCAGGAAAGGAACCCAAAGTTACCCCTCATTCAGAGTTTCAGCCTTCCCTCTGGGGATGTCCTGCTTCCCTTGTTTGTAGGGATGTTCGCAAAGCTATTTTTAACTCAAACCTAGTTCAAATGTTGGTCATTTTGGCAAACTGCAATTAGTATACTATTTGTTTTTTTTTTTTTGTATGCTATTTGTAAACAAGGATTATTCTGTCATTTTAATTTTAATTGAGTATTGAATTCTTTTCAAAGTTAAATCTATTTTGGAAGTTTGAGGAGATCAAATCATATAGGGTGGTAATGAAAAATAATGCAAAATGTCAGGTGCACCAATGATGACTAACTGGTGGGTCAGCTGATCCTCTGTCCTCTCTGTGAGCTCACTTTGAGAGGTGGCTAGGAAGAATTAGTTTCCGGCTTCAACACCATCTCTAGAGCAAAATCCCATCATACTAATGTCAAATAAAATTAAACTGAAGATGAAATGAAATTTAAAAGTCCCTGATTCTGAGCCATTAAGTGCGGGACAGGGTGTGAGCAGGCTCGTTCTTTGCTGGTTGCTCTCACTGGTCACGGTTGTTGGCCTGTGGGCACGCTGTGAGCTCTGCAGGGCTGAGCCACTGGTAGCAGGGCAGGGCTGGGAGATGCAGACCACCCGTCCCCCTGTGGGGTCACTGTCCCTTTCTGCACTGGGAGATGCTTTCATGTACCTGTCTCTCAGAAAAAAAATTGTGATAAAAAATAAAGATTTGCTCTTCTCTTATCTGAATAATGGCTCCACTTATTAATCATGGATTAATTACGCTTTCTTCTTACTCCAGAAGAATTCTGAGGTAGCTGCATTATTAAACCAGGGGATAATTTCCTTCATTTGCCATTAAGGTTTTGCAGAAAACTCGAGGCCAGTCACGTTCACCTTCTTAAGGAAGTTGCCTTGGTTTCTGATCCAAGTGTCAGAGGGGGCAGCCAGTGGTAGAGAAGCATGTGTACTTGTGCCTGCCCCAGACACTTAGCTCTCCTCCCTCTGCCCAAACCTTCTCCTCATTAGCAGTGTGGCAACCTTAGAAGGAACGTTCTAGCATCCAAAGTCCTTCAGCATTCCCTTTATTTTTTTTTTTTTAAAAAGGTGGACTAAGACCACCTTTTTTTTTTTTTAATTTATTTATGATAGTCACAGAGAGAGAGAGAGAGGCAGAGACACAGGCAGAGGGAGAAGCAGGCTCCATGCACCGGGAGCCCGACGTGGGATTCGATCCCGGGTCTCCAGGATTGCGCCCTGGGCCAAAGGCAGGCGCCAAACCGCTGCGCCACCCAGGGATCCCCAGCATTCCCTTTAAGTCTGGGTTTTATTCATGAGGCATCTTTACAGATGAAAAATTAAAATTAAACAGTCTTTTAATGACCCACTTGAGCATATTGGTTTTTATTATTTCCCCCAAAATACAGTTACTGTCTAGTACAAATAAAAAGTGAAGCAGAGGGCTACATGGTGGTGTTGGTCAAGGTCACTTGGCAGGTGGTTGTCAGACCCCTGAATATCTTGACCCCTGCAGACGTATGGGCCTACTCTCCACAAGCCCCAGCCCCAGTGTGCTAGCAGGGGAGGCAGTGGAGGCCCCAGAAAGGTGAGGCTAGTTGTAATACTCTGATACTGCATTGTGATGCCTGCATTAATACATGATGGCACATTGCAGTGACAAGGCCTCACAATGGGGATGTCACCATGGAGTGAGAGATTGTCACTGAGGGTGGGGTTCCATGGGAGTCTGTTCAGAGATGGGTGCTGCCATTTTGCAGGCTTCTTAAAATTTGTTTCTGAAAGGCAGTGGTTTTGGGGGTTTTCCTCCCAGCTAAAACATTCGGTGCCCTGGAGTAAACGTTTCATTTGTAGGGTTGCTCACTTCACTCCCTTTGTTGGATGCTGTTGAAATGTCACCTGCTGGCTCCCAAAATGGGTCTGTTCTGGAAGTCAGATGGTAGCATCTCTTTGTTTTCAAGGTAGGAAGTCTCTCCTCTGTGAACGCCACCACCTCTAGCCCAAATAAGTGCAGAAGCAGGGTCCAACATGGATGATAATTTTAAGTAGGGGCAGTCGGGAGGACAGATGCTCATGGGGCAAGGTGAGGAGCTGCTATGTCTTCTGTGCACCTCCAGAATACCATGCCACCCAAAGGAATGCATTTCTTTAGATAAGGTCCTTTGGCCCTTCGTAAAGAGGCCCCAGAAGCACCACTACCACTCAACATTTAAGACCTTGTTAGGGCAAGAGGTCCGAGTGTATGTCATTTGAAGTGCATCCGATGGCTTCTAGATGAAGCTGTGATCCTCAACCACACCATGTGATTGTTGGCAGCTCTTAACTGGCCAGCAGGACTGCTCTGTGCCTGTCTGCATAGCTTTGGAGGGGGATGGTGGTCGTGGTTTGCTTGCTGTGGTCTGGGTTCTCAGCAGTCAGGGGTCAGAGGGTGTGAAGTACCCCTCCTGGTACCCCTCCTTACCTCTAGTGCCCAGAATGCAGAGGCCCCTCTCTCTCCAGGCTTCTTGCTATTTCTCTGCTTTTGCTCCATATTTGTCAATGCCCTGCTTACACTACTCTTGACTTTCCAGTTTTAGGTCTTATTTTTTGACCTACTAAGGATAAGGAAGATCTACCTTCCTTTACTTCCTCAGAAGCATGCTTTCTGTGCCCCGTCCTCTCCAGATAGGAATACTTAAAGTATTACTTAACACTTGGCTACACTGATACCCAAGACTGATATGAACTTGCTGACCTACCTGACATTGGTGCTGAGTTCTGGACTTTCAGGAACATGGAGCTTTTTTCCTCATTCTTTTAGTTGTTCCTGGAGCTGTTTTGTTCTATTTTCATAATTTTCTACATTTATCTGTAAATACTTGTAATTTAAATACAAAACATTAGGCTGGCTTTGTCCCATCTGGTCTGACTGCCGTCTCAACATGCCACCTGGCTGATTTTCTGGGCTCTTCTGCCCCAGCCATCCTGCTACGGTTTAATCGCTCCATGGGCCAGATCCTGTTTCCTGGATCCCACATGGACTACTAGTGGTTTTCCCGTCCTTTTGTTAGGTCGTGTCTTCCACTAACTCTGGCTTATATTCTGCACATGTCCTTAGTTGGTGGTCGGCTGGGGATAGACATCTAGGTTGTGTGGGATTACCCTCAGCTTTCAAAGTTGTTGTCGTCTCACCTCCCAGCTGCTGGTGCTGAGAGCCCTGAGGACCTTCTGGTTCTGGATTTCTGTAAAGGACTCCTTTGTGCTCCATCCCTAGAAGCCTTTGAAAAGGATCTTCCTCTGATCCTAGGATACTGAAGCTTCAAGAGTGTGATCCTTTACATTGATTTGTGGATGTTTGTCCATCATCCTGTGGGTGGGTTGTTGAAGCCTAGATACATTCTTCCATCTGGGAAGTTCTGTCTAATTCTTTTGTAATTCCTTCCTCTACATTTTTGTTATTTGCTTTATCTGAAATTATACCCCTCAAATATTCTATTTCTTGTAGGGATCACTTAATTTTTCTTATTTTGGCTCTCTTTTCCATTGTGTTAGTTTTTGTTCTAATTTCTGAATATTTTGATCTTTTTATTCTGTAAAATTTTTAATTTTAATCTTATTTTTAATTCCTAAGAACTGTTATTTTTTCATGGAGTGTGACTTGGATGTCATGGTGACTAACATGCAACATCTCCTCATTTCTCCTCAGCATTAAAAAAAAAAAAAATCTCTTGTGATGCCTGCCTTAGTTCCTCTTGTTCGTTTGTTCTCATCTCACCTTCCTTGTTGGCTCTGCTTGCAGGCCTGGTGGCCCGTGGCTCCAGGCGTGTTTGAAGGCGAGGCAGTAAACAGCGGTGCAGAGTCCGCCGAGACTGCCTCTTGAGAACCAGCTGTTAAATGTTCAGGAATTTTGTGAGCATATTGTTAAAGGTAGCCACTATTAAAAATTAAATTGGGCAAGCTCAGAATTAGGTAAATTGTGTGAAAAACACAGGTAGTAAGTACTTAAAACGTCACTCCAATTACTTTTTTTTTAATTTTTTTTAAATTTTTATTTATTTATGATAGTCACAGAGAGAGAGAGAGAGAGAGAGGCAGAGACACAGGCAGAGGGAGAAGCAGGCTCCATGCACCGGGAGCCTGACGTGGGATTCGATCCCGGGTCTCCAGGATCGCGCCCTGGGCCAAAGGCAGGCGCCAAACCGCTGCGCCACCCAGGGATCCCCACTCCAGTTACATTTGCTACATTTTACTATTGTCCGTACTCCCGGAGTTCTTTATGGTCACGGTGTGGTAAATGTGCCATAAGAGGGCATGCCACCACGCTGTCTTCCCAACTCCCAGATGTGAGTACCATCACAATGACGGCTTGAGATCCTCTGTGGTGGGACCATTCACACCATGGAAGTTGTCCAACACCAGAGCCGGCCCTCCCGGCCTTCTAGCCCCACCAAAGAGCCTGTGTTACCCCTCACCAGCACAGCGTGCGGTAACTCTCTTCGTACTCCCTGGTGCTCTCCTATTCAGAAGACAGCCACGTGGGGTAGCTTTCCAAACTTGAGCAAGGATTTACCCTGGTCAGGGCCCTGAGCTCACCTGCAGCCAGGGCTCTGGGACTCAAGGAAGTGCCTCTGTGAACAAACTTCGCTCTCCAGCAGGCAGACTTTCTTTCTTTGCTTCATCAAAACTCCATTTCCTCCAATGTTAGGTCTAAACAGAGACTAAAACTGTGACTAATAATCTTTCGAACTTCACAAAGCTATTTTATAAAAATGTTCCTGTTACAGTTTGGAAATGACTACTTTCCAAAGAACAAGGCCATTCCAATGTCGCTTTTACTTCTCAGTAGGAATGTTGGGTTTCAGTTCTTTTGTGCATTTAAGAAAGTGTAGTTTTTTGTTGGGTACGCATTTTTTTATTCTATTCGAAAATATTTATGACAGTAATTAGCACCATACTCTGCAAAAAAAAGTGTTTAATATTTGTTATAAAGGGAACGATAGCTGTGAATGCCCATTGCAGTGTGATATTTTAAAACATTCAAAATGGAGAGTCCTATAGTTAAGACACAAGCAATTTTCTTAAAAAGTTAAAATAAAAATTAAATCATATACATATATCATTCATGACAAAACTAATATTTTCTAAGCTAGCATGTCTGTCTGAAGATTATGACATTTTGAATAGGAAAAAATATAAACAGCTAGAATAAGACAATCATGAAGAAATGAGATAATAGTCTTCAGATGAAACAATTAAATATGAATTATGACATAATTACAGACCCCCCGATGGGTAAAGAAGAAAGCTCCTGATGATATAATCGTGTTTTTTGTACTGTCTATTGCTGTTTAGGCTAAAAAGATATTTGTTCCATTGTAGACTCTTCTGTTGTGCTAACCTTTCTCAAATGTTCCTTTAGACTAGGGCTTCATTGCTTCAATTGAGTTAGAAGTTGTGACACTGAAAAAGTTTAATCAAAGTCCCAGTGGATTTGTACAGCAGAGTGCTCCTCCCTTAACGGTCCTGTTGACAGTCACGGACATGCAGAAGGAATTCTGTGGCATGTAATTTGTCATTATTTCAAATTATCAAAAGTATAAATCAAAGTCACCAGAGCTTTTTTCTAAGCAAATAGGTGTAAGATTTATTTAAAAGTTGAAAAAATTAAGCAGACTGTATCTGCTTGTGCAGAACTACTAGAATTGTTCTGAGCTGAGGCTTTCAGTTTTGTTTTTGTCTTATACAGTTTCATTCAGTAGTAAATGTCACTGTCAAATCAAAGCAGCTGCCTTGAGAGAAAGCTTAGTTTCTGGAATTATGTAGCTGGAAGCTGAGGAAAGAATTTGTTATGTGTGGGTATAAACATAAGCATGTATGTATTCGTTATGTATAAACGTGGGCATATAAACACATGCTCATGCACACATGTGTATCTGTGTGCTCACAGAAGTGATTCATATACACATTTTAATAAACACATTCATACTCGTATCCATGTACATCTGCACATATAGTCATATGTATGCATGCACTCAAACACATGTAAATATTTGTAGAAACAGCCATTTCCATATATATGCACATGTTCATAAACACACTGACAAGTCCGTGTATAGAGATGGATAAGTTGGGAGTGTTTCCTGGCTTGTGCCATTAGACACAGGTTAAGGTGTGTTTGGGGAAATCAAATGCACTGTAGCAGCTACCCAGATTTGTGATTTGCTTACTTTTATGTTAATATCAGATTATCGTCATTAATTGTTGGCATGCTCTGGCACCTGGACCCAATCTGATTTGTCAACAGCTCTGTTAGTAAATTAGTCCACAGCTATGTTCTGCTCTCCACTGACTTCAAAAGATGAAGGGTAAAAACGTATGTGATGGTTCACTCTGGATTTTTTTCATTTGTAAATTGACATCATCCCTTTTAAAATAAAATGTTTTTTTTTTAAATTTAAAGTAATTCATGGTTATTATAAAAAATATGGAGCATACAGCAGAGTGGGGATCGGCAGGAGCTATTCAGCTGCAAGGATGGTTAATGCAGCTGTAGCATTCAACTACAATAACGGTGTGTTTCTCATTCTGCTGGTTATTTTACGGCACTGGGATCCTAGCGTAATACAGTTTTGTATCCTGGCTTTATTCTAGTAGTGTTATAGTATAAGCATTTCCCCATGTCATTGAAACTCTTTGTCAGCGGTTTTCAGTGGTTGTAGAACATTCTAGCATACAGCCACAGTCTGTATTGTTGAGCGTGTACTTGCTTTCCACGTCTTACGGTGCTGGGATTATCTCACAGTGAAAATCTCTGAATTAAGGATGATTTTCTGAGAATAGATCTTCAGAAGTAAAATTGCGGTGACAAGAAGCATGAGCACATTGAAGGCTCCTGAGTTGTTGCCCAATTACTTCTCCCCCCAGAACAGTCTGCATCTGCCCACATCTCACACCTCCTCCAACCTGCTGGTGTTTCCAGCTGCCTCGACTGCAGCGTCTACAACCAGAGAGCAGCCTCTATGTTCTCAGCACCAGCTTGCTTGTGGGTGCTGTGGTTTTAGTACGATGCTACCATTCAGAACCCTCCAGAGCTCCAGGAGCCTCTGCTCAGCCTTCCAGGGAGTCGTGCTCTCTGCCCCGGGGGAAGCTGAGCTCGCTCTGGGTGCTCTCTCATTGTCATCTCTGCCTCTTAATTCATGCTTTGCTAAATTTATTCCATTTGGATTGTTTTCGTCATGCACCCTTTATTCTATTACACGTTGACCCAGAGATGAAACTCAAGCCCTCCCTTGGCTCCCTGAAAACAAGCACACAAGAGCCTGACCCATTCTGAGGAAGAAAAGATGAGCTGAAAGGTCTGGGGTTGGGTGTGGATGGGCAGAGGTGGCCCCAAAGTGAGGCAGATCTCCACGGACATCAGGCAGGGCTCAGCCTGGACCCCTGGGCCCCAGCAGGCCTCTCCTGTCTCCTCAGAGGCTCTCGCTGATCCCCAAGTCCCTCTCATTCTCACCATTCCTGCCATGCACTCCTCCTTCGGTCTCCGCCAGATGGCTACAAGGTCAGGACTTTATGTCAAGGGGTCAAGGGGCTTTGTGGGACGAGGGTCCTTCTCCTGGGCCAGCTCTACAGTTTCAGAAAGGAGTGGCAGTTACGGTGGAAGGACACCCCTCATTACAGTAAAATCGGAGCAGTCAGTGCTCCTCCTAACCATAGGATTATGGTTCTCCGACAATTCTGTGCAGGGGGTAGTGTCTGGCACTGGCCACTGTGTGTTCTCTTCTGTCCCTCCTCCATCCCTCTCCTCAAGGAAGTTATTTATTTATTTTTATTGTCGTGTGGTTAATGTACAGAGTTATGTGAGTCTCGGGTGTACAGTGTGGTGATTCAGCAGCTCTGTCCATTTGTCAATGCCCATCACAGTGCACATGCTCTTAATCCCTTTCATCTGTTTCAGGCGCCCCCACCCCTCTCCCCTCTGGCGACCACCAGTTTGTTCTCTGTTTTCAAGAGTCTGGATTTTTAGTCTCTTTTTTCTTTCTTTCTTTGTTTTGTTAGTTCCACGTGAGTGAGGTCATAGGGTATTCGTCTTTCTCCGACTGATTCCTTTCACTTAGCATAATACCCTCTATGTCCATCCATGTCATTGCGAATGGCAAGATCTCATCCTTTTATGGCTGAGTAATATTCCACTGTGCACGTACACCACACCTTCTTTATCCTTTCATCTGTGGATGCACACCTGGGCTGCTTCCTCATCTTGGCTATTGCAGATGATGCCACAGTAAACACAGGCATGCATGTATCTTTTTAAATTAGTGGTTTCATTTTCTTTGGGTAAATACCCAGTAGTGTAATTACTGGGTCATAGGATAATTTTGTTTTTAAGTTTTTGAGGAAACACCATAGTATTTTCCACAGTGGCCCTACCAGTTTGTCTCTTCGAAAAACTTAAATCTGCTCTCAGGCAGCACGCACTTCATGGGGCTGTCAAATGTTCTGCTTTCGACGTCCTTGTTTCACATGGACATGTGTGCAGGGGGAGGAGAATGGAGGGCCTGTGCTGCCCATGGGGTGAGCCCCAGCCTCCCTGTCCCCAGTGCAGAAATCGGGGTGACAAGTGCAGATCCACCTCTTGGAAGAGGGGGAGGAAGGTGCCATAAACAGTAAGTAGTAAACAGACTGCATCGTCCTGGAGGTAGGAGTCCGTTGTCTCAGGAGTCGCTCCACTTCTACAGGTGTGGGTTGAGCCAAGCCATATGTCTGCAGGCCAGCAAGCAGCACAGGCCTCCGCCCAGGAGCAGGCCAGGAATCCAGGGCTCTGGGCACTGCTACCACCTCTCCGGTCTGAGCACATGAGCCTACAGGGTAGTAGCCCCCCCTCGCCAGATGGATGGGGCTTTGGGGCCTGCGGGGAGGCTGGGTCGCGTCTCAGCTTTGACGCATGCATCGGGTGGGTTGCTGTGTTTCTGTGGTTTCTGTGATGTTAGACTAGATGTTCAGTGGGGTTAGCGTGCTGGGGACAGCGCATTCCACACGACTGTCATCACAATGGGTTATGATGACAGAGCTGGCACCTTTTCATGTAATTACAGTCTGTGCTTATTCATTATTTTCACTTAGCTACATCTATACTTCAAGTAGATGTAGGACATAATCTGTGAATGTGGTGTGTGTATAATGCATACGTGTGTATCCACCCATATTCAATACCTATGCAGATAATGCCTCATAATAATGTGGTACACCCGAGTTTTCATCAAAGCATCCCTTTGTGAGGGTGCAAAACTAATTGTGTTGTTGTGTGGTGGAGGTCAAAGTTGTTATAATAAAACATCCATCTTGGAGATTTTTAGAGGAACCTGTTTAAAAGGTTAAAGTGGGTAATTATCATACCCTAATTTACAGCTACTTGGCAATAAGAGTTGCTTTTCAATGAACCATTTATTCATGATCCACTGCTCCACACTGCAGGATTCTTCTTGACTAGGTTAGGAAATGTAATTAATAAATGATAGGATTATTTATGGTTCACGGTGCCAGATTGGGACATACAATGATACACGGAATGTGCTAAATGATTCTCGCAAGCAGCCTTGCAGACTTTTAATCCATGGACTGAATTGTTATATCACTTGCTCTAGAGAAGTGAATTCTGGATGGAATTCACAGGACATTTCTGCATGATGACCTGGCACTTTCCTATGATGGAAGGCAGCCATGCCCTTCCACATAGAGTTAAAGGGCTTCCTATCTGTCTTGATCTGGATGTGTCTGGATGGGCTTGGGGGGAGGATGTGATTGCCCATAATAGGAATCCTCTGTAACTCCTGGTTACAACCATAAATTAGGACTCAGATTTGAATCGTAACAAGAGGAGAACTTGAGGTACTCAACAAACGTACCTTCTTGTTATCAAGTCAAAACATGGTCAGCCTGCACTACTGAATTTTTCTAAAGGTGATTCTGTTTTGCATAAAAATAAGGTTTATATTGTGTTTGTTTTCCAAGCCTCTCATGACTTGGCACTTAGTAACAGCATGTGTCCTTGCTTTGGCTGATGTGAGAACCCAGAGCTCTGGCCTGTTCCCTGCATGGACTGTCTGGAAGGACAGGATGCCAGCTGCGGGGTCCGCACACCTCCACTTGGCTGAGGCTAGCTTTGGTGTCTGCCCCCAGGGTGACATGACCACCACAGCAGGGGCAGCTCAACAGCCATGAGATCACGGCCTCGAGGGGTTTGTGCCAGGAGCCAGAGCTTTGCTGTGTGTGCTACGATTTCCTAGTCCACCTTACCACACCCTGGGGAGTAACTGGCTCCATCCAGCCCCGGCTGAGAGAATAGGGTGTGAAAATTAAGTGCGATGTTCAGGGTTGCACAGCTTATGTGGACAGCATAAGTTGGGGCTCAGGACCCCATAGCAGTGGCCTTGTCCAGGAATACCATAATGTGTGGTGTGTGAGCTCCCCTACTAAGCACTTCTTCATGTGCTTTTTCAGGGTAACTTGCATGCTACCTTCTGAAGTTGGCCATATTTATATTTATAATGAGTAGTGACAAGGGTCCCCTGAGAGCTGGGAGGGACAGAAGGTTGGCAGCTCCCCTCATTTGTGGTCCATGGGAGGTGCCCAGAGTCCCAAGCTAGAAAGTGCTTCACCCAGATCACTGGTTCGTGGGACCTAGTACTTCCCATCTTACTGCAAACAGTCGGAATGACCCTTTGCACCTGCATTGGGTTGAATAGTGGCCCCACCATGTCCACTCAGGTACTCAGACCATGACCTTGCTTGGAAATGGGGCCTTTGCACATGTGATCAGTGAGGATGAGGCCACTGTGGAGTAGGGCAGGCCCTGATCTCATGACAGGGAGATTCACATGAACATCCCACTGAGCACTGGAAAGTCACACAGGGTAGGGGCACATCTTCCTTGTGTGAGGCCCTGAGGACGTCAGGGACAGCACCCCTGGTCTCTGTGGCTGAGTGCCAGAGCCCACCCAACCATAGTGGCAGACGAAACTAGCCCACACATGTCAACGTGCCCGCCAGAGTGTGCACTAGCTTTGGTGAGATCCCAAACCCAGGATACGCTCTTTGGCCTCTATGAAGCAATGTGGAGGCCCTGTGGGATCTGAAATCTCGAAGTCTGCTTGGCAGACTATGTACGGGCACAGCCTCGGAGTCCTTTGGCGGGGCTGCTTGGTGGCTGGGGCACGAGGCCCTGAGTGTGCTTCCTGGTTCTCAGAGGCCAGGCCAGGCTGGGCTTGGGGCCCCCAGCTCCTGGCACAGCCTCTCCTTCCATGGCGCTCGGGGATGCAGGCACAGAACTTGGTCGGTGTTGGCAGAGGTAGGACTGGTTGCTGCCTGAGTTTTAAACTGATACAAGATCCCGTTTGAGAGGAGCCATGGAGACACACATATATCCATTCTCCTCCAGCTGTGGTCAAGCTAGGTGGCTGAGGCGCGGCCTCCTGGGTCAGGGTGAGGAGGAGGGGGCTTCTCCATGGCGACAAATGCCAGATGCAGTCTCCCCCCACATGATGTGCATGTGTTGGGTTTCTGATCTTTACAATAAACTAGCAAGGCAGGTATGACTGTCTCATCCTTTTTCCAGTTGACTGAGACACAGAAGTTAAATATTTACCAACTCAAGGTTAAAAATGCCTGACTATCCAAGACATACCTGCACCCAACTCTGGTGCTGTGCGGATGCAGAGCGTTCTGGCTTCCTTCTTGTGCCCAGCAGACATAAATGTCGCACTGACAGAGCTAAGAATCACAAATGCTTTTGTGTCAGAAGTTGTGCTAAATTTCGAATTGCTCAGGCAGAAATTCTGCATTCGGTGTGTCGGACACTTAAACCATTCTTCCTGACGTGTCTGCTTTTCCCACTTCTCTGATTCTAGCTTTAGCTAAACAGGAATGCCAGCTGTCGAAATAAATTCAGAGTAGTTAATGGCATGATTTTTAAGCTCTGGTAAGAATGGTGCTGGCGAGGGAGCAGGCAATGGGTAGAAATGGATGGTTGGGACTTAGCCATGCCCCGCCCGCCCCATTCGTGAGAATCCATAGCTCAGGTGCCCCAGAACTAGCTACATAGTGAAATACCCTGGAGCTCGTTTGACAGGCAGAGCCGTGTTTCTCTACCCTGAAGTCTACCACCGCCGCAGCCTTTGAGCTCCACTTAGTATTTTGAGTAAGGAAACAGAAGGGTCCTTGTTTGGCAGCTTGAGAGCAAAGCATCCCTGAAGGAGGTGGCAGGGGTACCAGGCAGGCTGCACTGCCTGCATCTGTGGGGCAGACGTTCTGCAAGTCCAACCGTCTTCTGTGTATTTAAAAGGAGGAAACCATAGAAGCACAGTCAAGTTTTCCTGGAAGTATTTTTCTCCGTGGAATAGAATTTCTGCATCCAATTCCAAAATTAGTTTATTTCAAGGGCACTGTTGTTCACCAGGCGTTGTCGCTGTGACTGAGCTGGAGGAATGGTATGGGGGGGGAGGGTGACTCATGTTTCGATTCTGATCTATCCGACCTCCAGCTGTTACTCAGCTTTAAAGGCAGCTTAGTAGAGAAACAACGGTCTGATCCCCTCCAAGTGGGCCTTCGTGCTGGGGCTGGAGCCTCGGCGTCCTCCGATGGCAGCCGAGACTTTGGAGCCTCTGTTGGGATTTTGATGCTTGTTTTTGGGTAGGAGATTCATTTCTGTCAATTAAGGCAGAACACCTGCTTTTTCTCTGATTTTTCAGTAGATTTACATTTTGAAAAGCTAAGCAGGTGCTTGAATTCTGTCGCATTATAATGAAACGGAAAATTGTCAATGTCACCAAAGTAACTGAAAAATTTCCAAAGTGAAGCTGAATTCGTGAAATCTTTGAGGCTATGAGGCCCAGATTCCAGCGTGGCTTCCAAGGGGAGATTCAGCCAGCAGCGTGGTGAAGAATTTGGAGAGACCATTCTTTATATACTAGCACCCGAGGGCTTTATGGATTCCCAGAAAGAGGTTGTTGTAGTTTTTTTTTTTTTTTTTAAGGATGGAAGGTTGGGATGCAATTTTATGTAGCATGTTTAATACAGCATTTGTGAATAGCAAATTGTCAGGAACTCTTAGGAGCGCTATTATATCTGTGATTCTGGAGCCAGGAATAGAGAAATTGCAGCAATTACAGCCCCATCTCATTGATTAACGCGATTGCAAAATAGTCACGAAAATATTGGCATTGGAGCTTCAGTCTGTTTTACCTAATAACTCTCATGCCAATCAAACCGGATTTATCAAAGGAAGGCGTTAAAACCATAGCGGCAACACCGTCTGTCGCCTCAGCCTAGGGAACTTCGTGAGCATGAGGCAGATGCGGACAAACAGCTCCTGAACTCATCTCCTCCTGATTCCAATGTTTAGTGTGCAATCACAGTTTCTGGGCATAATCACGGAACACAAAGATAGTTACCTTTAAAAGGCTGCATGTTTTAGTATTTGAAAAAGCCATCCAACTGATAGTCCTATTACTGCATGTGTCGTAGAGTGAGTTACTGGGAAACAAAACCTGAAAGCCAGATAATTTCTTCCCTGGAAAGAGTTATTCATTAAGGAATTATGTTTATGTTTAGACCAAAAGTGAGATCCTGTACTTGATGAAGCTCCTGAGCACATGAGAGATGTTCATATGTCCAGGCTTTCTGTTTCATTCTTCTAAGTCTTTTGTTTCACGAGAAAGAAGATGTTGCTCTGTATCATCTCATGTGGGGACACAGGTTCCATGTCATTATGTCCTGTACCTCATTCTGTATTTCATTCCTTATGTTTTTCTGTAATTTGTCCATGTCTGTATGCATGGACACCTTCGGTCAAAGCAAAATCTGGAGAAATAAAATTCAGAGCATTTTGCAAAGCTCTCCTGACTTTGCTTGCTTTTCTGCCCATAGTCCCTGTTCCTCTAGTAATGTAAATACAGATTTATATTGAACGAAGTGTGATGGGGTTTGGGGAAGATTACAAGGCCCTTTTCTCCCTGACCAGATGGTAATTGTAGGGCACCATCAATTCTCTGAAAAGACTCCTCGTGAAGTTGCACCTCTCTTAGATGTGCTGGCTTGGGATGCAGGACGGAGGAGAGAAAGTTGTTGAAAACACTGTGTGACCCAGACCCAGACAAAGCTCATTAAAACCCTTGTACTTAGTTTGTTGTTGATTGAAGCTAAGAAAAGAACAGTTGTGAATGAGAAGTAAGCCAGCTGGTTAGCTATATATTTATAAACTGCCAATGCCTCCAAACAGGATTGGATATAAATAAAATCAGTCTTTATTTCTTGCCCAGTAGTGACAGCACAAGGTACGCATCTACAAAGCTGAGATAAGGTGTATCTGAGCTTTGGCACTAGGGAGGCTAGCAAAAATGTGGAAAGTAAACGACAGGCTCCCTCTGACCTTCAGCCTACCCATAATTCCTTTCTATCCAGCAGGCAGGGAGCCCACCTTGAGCACAGCTGCTCCCTCTCTAAACCACTGAACTCCTTTTTTTTTTTTTTAAAAAAAAAAGATTTTTTAAATGTATTTATTCATGAGAGACACACAGAGAGAGGCAGAGACACAAGCAGAGGGAGAAGCAGGCTCCACTCAGGGAGCCTGATGTTGGACTTGACCCCTGGACTCCAGGATCATGCCTTGAGCCAAAGGCAGAAGCTCAATTGCAGAGCCACCAAGGAATTCCCCCTAAACCACTGAACTCCTACTCATCCGTTAAGACCCATTTTACTTGTCACTTCCTGGTGAAGCCTTCCTGGATTTCTGCAAAACCAAGTGAATTGCTCTCCTCTTTGCTCCTAGAGTACTATATTCATATTCATATTTATGTTAGTTATCTTACATGGTGCCTGCATGGCAAAGCAGCTTGAAGTGGGCTCCCTGCCTTGCCCATCATCGTGTCCAGTTAGCACCTAGTGTTATATAAGTATTTGTTCAATACATGAATATGTGGATGAGTGGATCAATCCTGCAATGGTTACTAATGTTAACTAGTAGTTAACTAGATCAAACCTGCAATGGTTACTAATGTTAACCAAGGCTGGAGGTTTAGACACCAAGAACTCTCTCTATAAAAAAATATACATTTTTATATATGTAAATAAATATTTAGATATTAGATGTAATATGTAAAATATATATTATATATACACACACTATATATACACACATATGTATATATATACATACATACACATATATATATGTATATATTTTTTTCCAAACCTGCTCTCTTTTCCTCACTAAATTCAAGCTGTGGTTCCCTCTCTGAGCCCTGTGGCCTCAGAGAAGTCATGCAGGGTGCCTGTGCTGAGCTCAAAATCCAGCTCTTGCTTATTACAAGGATTAAGAACAGCACTGCAGATTCGGGCACTGCCCGGAAGGTACTTACTAAGTGCTCAGTAAATATTAGCTGTTGTTAGCGACGGATTTAATACAATTACAGGGCTCGAGACAATGCAGTAAAGCAGCATAAGCTCTGTTGTGTAATAATAATGTCAGTGAACACTCTCCTAGTATCTGCTCTGTCAGGCACTGGCTGCAGTCCTTTACACTGACTCACTCGAGGCAACCCTATGAGGAGGCGCCCTGGTGATTCCTTGCAGCAGAGCATGCTGAGACTCAGAGAGTGTTAGTAACTTGATAGGATCACACAGCTAGTAAGAGGCAGATCTGGGATTCAAACAGGCAGTTAGGATCCAGCATCCATGATACTGTTATTTATTAGGCACCTACTGTATGCAAGATGTTCTAGGTTGTACAAGTAATTGTCAGCTGTGCTGGAAATACATGATCTCATTAGAATTTAAGGCAGAGATATTAAATCAAGTGAGTTGAGCTGTTTTGAAGATTTTGCGGGATTATAATGGTTTATTTCCAGAATTAGTCTAGCCAGAGAATGAAATAAGTTAGTCATTCTTAAATGTTTTAATCTAAGGATGCCCTTCCACTCCTAAAAATTACAGATGCCAAAGAGCTTTTGTTTCTGTGGGTTATAGCCATTGCTATTGACCACGTTAGAAATTAAAACAGAAATATTTGAAATATTTCATAATTTAAAATTACTTATAATTTTAATTACATAATTAAAATTTATATTACTCATTTTATGGTAATATAGTTGACTTTTTTCTGAAAAATAACTATTTCCTCCAACAAATATCGCTAGTGAGGAGTGGCATTGTTTTACGTTTTTGCAAATTTCTTCGATGTCTGAATGAAGACACCTCGATTCTCCTCCTTCTCCGGCCTCAGTCCACTGCCATGTGCTATTTTGGTTGAAGTGGATGAAGAAAACCAGATTCATGCAGACGTGTGGCTGCAGAAGGGAGGAACATTTCAACAGCCTGTCACATAGTTGGGGGCATCCTTTCCTGATACAGCAGCAAAACTCCATGTGGAAGAGCCTGCAGGGTAGTCAGTCGCAGGGTGGGCCCGGAGCCGCGGCAGGAAAGCTTGCAGGCCCCGCGACGCCGAAATCCATCACTCTGAATGGATCTTCTGCACCCGGACGTGACTCTGCACCATCACACGTTGGCATCTGGAGAAGGTTACGTAGCTCTTCTGGACGGTCACAGATGTGGTCATGCGGCATTGGAGGGATCCCAGCCATTAGCAATATCGTCTGCCTGTCGTCAGAGTCTCGTGTACCAAGACGTCAGGCTCACCAAGGCTGGAACGAAGCTCAGGATGTTGGACGTCTGCCTTGAAAACTCAGAGTTTATCCTCGGTAACTGGGGCTCCCAGGCGTTTGCCTCAAAGTGACAGGGCATCCTATTGCTGCGTGTTTGAGACCCTGCCTGCGGGGTGCCTGGTCCACAGAGCAACAGCTGGTCCGGGAGCTTCTCTCTCCCTCTCTCTCTCTCTCTCTCTCTCTCGCAGGAGGGGGTGAGCTCCCAGCTCCCGCAGCCACCAGGAGTGGGGCTCACTCTGCGGGGCATGGCTGCCCGGGGCAGAGAGGCCTGGGCCCTGGGGGCCGTGCTTTCGGGAGGGACAGCTTCCTACCAGGTCATCAGGGACACTAGCTCTCTGTCCCTCTGTTTACCTCTGAGTCTAGGGTGATGAGCAATCCAGGGACAACCAGTGAGGTGTGGAGTCCTGATGTTGGGTTTGTGGCCAAGTTGCCTGCAATTTGCCCACCACCCGTGAAGAGTGCTCCTCTCCTGCTGTTGTGGGCTGAATTCTGTCCCCCAAAATGACATGTCCAAGCCCTAACCCTGAAAGCACAGGACTGACCTTTTTTGGAAACTATAGATATCACTGGTTAAGTTGAGGTCATACTGGGGGCAGATGGCCCTAACCCAATAATGGTGTCCTTATAAAAGGGAAGGTTTGGACACAGCAGAGGCCACGGGGAATGCAGTGGGGACTCTGGGCGGGCGTTGAACCCTCTTCCCCAGTGCCTTCCGAAGGACCAAAGCCCTGCCTGTACCCTGATCCCGGGCTTGCGCCTCTAGGACTGGGAGAGAGCAGCTGTGGTGCAGCTGCCTGGGCTAGGGCTCCATCATGGCCCCAGGACATGACACCCCTGGGCTGCAGAGAAACATTCTAGACCACCCGTGTCCTTAGTCGCATGGTAGAAAATGTTTGACAATCCTGTGATGACAGCCAGCAAAACTAGACTTTCTTTTGCTTATTATGCATTTCACGTCCTTTGCTTTTTAACATAACCTGTTCTGACTCCGTGTGCCTCCTGGCATAAAAGCGCTTGCTGTCCTAACCAGCGATTCTCAGCTTTTTCACCTTTGCTTCCTGTCTATTATTATCCTTTCATAGATTTTGTTTAAGCCCTTAAAATAGAAGGTTTATCTAGCTTCGTGTCTTGTGATGTCCAGGCCCTCCCTGACTCTCAAGGTGGTTGACAGCAGAACACAGTCCTTGGGAGCTTTGACACTGTTTGTGGTCAGATTACTGTTACCTACCGCCTTTGGGTGCTCTGGCTCCTGACCGTGTGTGCTGGTGTGTCTGCATTCATCCAGAAACAGGGAGGGCTGGGCTGAGGAGGAGGTCCAGGAGCCTGGCTGGTCTCTCCCAATGCCCTCCATGGGAGAGGTGCTGGGTCCCAGACAGTTGCTGTGACAGCTGCCCTCGTCCCAAATACAGAAATGGATTCACACTGTCCTGAGTCTCAAGTTTCCTGCGAAGTTTTTTAGTAAAGTCCAACCACAAACCAGGGCAGCCAGAGGACCTCTCATGGCCTTGATGCGCTGATCTGGCTCTTTGACTTTTTCTTGCTGGTTGCTTGGCTGCCTGGTCTCTCAGATAGTCTCCTAGAAGGACACGTGTCCTGGAAGCTCCTGATGTGACTGCAGGCATCCAGGGGTCGGGGTGGGGGTTGGTCTGTGGCTTCAGTTCTTTTCCATCTGGAGTTGGCGCTGTGCTGTTGGTGGACATGTTGTGTAGAGCATTTTGGGAGGATTTTTGAGTGACTTGACACCCTGCCTTCTGGAGCTGCTAGGGGAGACTGTTTGTAGAAGCATTGAGGTGATTAATGAAACTGTTAATGGCATTTATGGACGATGAGAAGGGAGAGTATTTAGTTTGGCTGAAGGGAAAATGAGGCAGACAGGGAGCTGTCCGTAGGTCCGAGCTGAGCAGCCAGGTGGTTGACCACTCCTGCTGTCACCGCGCCTCTGACCTCTCCACGCCTAGGCTGGTTCCATGACCGTCACTGCAGGAGTGCCACCTGCATGCTCATCTGTCACTGCGCTCACACTGTGGTCCAAGCACTAAGTTCCTGACACGTGTGGCTTCCCTTGTCACCAGGGCTCAGAATCTGGAGCACTTGACTTCCAGGGTCCTGCGTTGGCATGCTGTCACAGTGTGCCTGTGCAGGAATACACACGGCTTTCAGACAGACACGTGGACCCACACCTGCGGCTGCAGAGGTGAGCTCGTGGGGCCTCGGGAGGGATGGCCTTCTCTTCCTGGGAAGCACTGGGTGATGTGTAGACTCCTGGCAGAATTAAGACATGTGGATGCGCGTCCCCAAGGCCATTTCACTCCTGTACATGGAAATGTCACTTGGGTCTAATTAAACCATTGATTTAAAACAATGCTCAGAACATAGCTCCAAAAACGGCTTGTTCCCTACGCTCTGAGGCTGCTCTGCCCTTGGGGGCGAGGCTGCCCCCTCGGCGCCTTCTGCGCCTGCCGCCTCCGCAGAGCAGGACTCTCCACCAGGCTCTTCTCCATCAACAGATCCGACATCCTGGCGACGAGGGAGGAGGTGGAGCCATGGTGTGCTCATCTGCAGCGTCTGAGGCACTTGTGGGGAAAATGAGTCCCTGTCCCTGCATGGCGGTGGCGCCCACCCCGAGGGCAGTGGGGAGACACTGCCAGTCAGGATCACCAGCCCCCCGCCCCTGATGAGCAGGAGAGAGCGCGGTGCCATCGGAAGAGCTGGGAGCTGCCGGGCACTGACATGTCATAGCCGCCGATCCAGGGCACTGTTGGTGTTCCCGCATCCTCAGCCTGCCCTCAGGGTGATGCCATGTCCCACCTCGTGTGCAGGGTGTCACAGGGACCGAAGAGGAGGGAGTGGGAAGAGTTATGGGCTGTACGGTCGGCTGGGCCGGGGTGCTCTAACCTGGGTCTTCACCTGCAGCGGGTGCTGGTTGACCTAATCCACACGTCCATCCTTATCCTCCAGGGAATTGCATCGCCGGCATCCCCTGTCAGTGGGGACCGGCGGCCCCTGCTCTACTCAGTTTCTCCATGGCTTTGGCATTGCAGTGACTGGATCCAGGGCCAGGCTTTCCATCCAGACTCATGTGTGTCCCCAAACCTGTGTTGAAATCCCTTTCCTGGTTGGAGAGTCAGGGAGACGTTACTGAACTGAGCTTTTTGTCTTTGCATTGCTTAAGTGTGCTGGCTTGCTGGGGGTTGACCTCCCAGGGGCATCACCTGCAGGCGGTCTCCCCGGCCTGCTCTCCGTCCCTGCTGTCCTCTGCCTGGCCCTCCCTTACGGCTCTGAAGTCTTCAGACTGGCCTTGATCTGGAGCCCCATTTCTGCGCAGGTGCCCTGGCCCTGGGACTTTCACAGCACATGCACATCCATAAAAGAAATGCCAGTGACCCAGAAGTTCATTCTCAGAGCTGTGAAATTTGACTCCAAAGAGCCAAGAGAAGCCTTGCAGGAGTCTGCCTTTACAGCAGAATCTAGCAAAGCCAATCACAATTAACATTTGCATTGCAAAGATGGAGCAAATGTGGGGAAAAATGAACAGAGGGGCATTATAGATATCCTTCAAAAATTTTTTCAATATCCAAACATTTTTTCTCAATAATACAGAAAAACACCTTTGATTCTTAATTCTGCCATTTTCATAGCAGTGTACTGCTATGCACAGACATACTGTGGACTGCCTGCTGCAACCACGGGGGGGAATGCACACTATGAAGTACTTGCAAATGTGGGACATGCGTGTGCCACAGGCAGGGCCATCTGGTCAACTCTCTGCCCAGAACTGGAAGCAGGAGGGGGCTTTCCACACTGGGTGCTTAGTTCTGATGACCCAGGCCAGTGACCTCACCTACCTGGTTGGCCACCATGGAATGAATGGTGGCACAGGTGCCAGTGTGAGCCCCAGCTTCCCCTGCAGGCCTCTCAGGCTGCATCCGCCTGTTCTTCCTGTCAGTCCAGCACTGGAGGTGTCCCCATGCTCCAGGAAGTTCCCTTCCTTCCAACCTGAGGCAGCTCCAGTGCTTTTGGATATAAGGCTCTTATATTTAGTAACTATCCATCCTTAGATTATTTATGCCTTAGAGAAGGCCACAGGATTCCAGAAGTTATATGCAGTTTTCATGTGTATGTATGTTTTCTGTGGAGAAAATCCAAAACTCTTATCAGATTCCAGATGGTCAGAATATGCTTTTGTGGTATAAGTTCTGTCTGGAATGAAAGCAAAGCAGATTCCTGTGGGAGGTGTTCTGTTTCCCTGTGGCTCCAAGTCTGGGATCCCAAGGGAGATCAGAGTTATCTGTGTCTAGGAGGGGAAGGAGGTGGTGTTGGACATGGCCAGTGATGGGTAATTTTAGGTGTCAACTTGACCAGGCCATGGTTCCCAGATATTTGGGCAAACACCAGTCTAAATATTGGTGAGGAAGTATCGTACAGGTGTGATTAATATTTAAATCAGTAGACTTTGAATAAAACAGATTGCCTCCCCTGACGTGGGTGGGCCTCATCCAATAAAAGGAAGAGGACTGGGGTCCCCCAGGAAAGAGGCAGTTCTGCCTCCAGATAGCCTTTGGAGTTGATTTCCCTATGTCTCCAGCCTGCGGGCCTGCCCTACAGACATCGGCTTGTGAGCCCCTGTGATCTCCTGAGACAGCTCCTTGACCTAAACCCACTCTTCAGTCCCCTTCTCTCTCCACACACACTCACACACTCTCATGCATACTCACGCACACCTTAATGGCTCCGTGTCTCTGAAGAACCTGACTAATACTGGGTCCTACGTGTCCCATAAATATTTATTAGTAATTCCTAAGTGCTGAGCATTTCACATATAGAGTTCATATATAGGAGTAGGGTCCCCAAGTCACCTGTCCCCACCAAATATTTAATTCTCAGTATAACCATCTGAGTTGGTAGTGGCTCAATTCTGGGTCCAGGAAGAAATCTGGGGTCAGTCTGAATCTCTGCTTTCATTCCTCATGATTCCTCAGAGAGTTGGAAGGATGTCACCTGCCTTGCTTTCTGTGCCATACTGGTTACCTGCATCAGGGTAGGATTCGTTTTGTGGAGTGCCTTATAAGTCTCAAAATACACTCAGTTCCTGCTTTGCATCAGGACCAATTTCTTTCTTAGGCTTTCTCTAGCTCCATTTTGGGCTATCTTGTCTACACTGAAGAAGTGAAGGCCAGTGAGCTTGATGGGACTGGTAGGGAGCCTCGTCTCCTCATGACTTGGCCTCTGCTCCCCATCCATGAGGCTGCCTGCCCGTGGGGAGCCTTGCCATCCCAGGGGCTCCTCTGGACATGGTGCGTGGCTAGCTTGAGCTCGTGAAAGGCACAGATTGACTTGGCGTAAGTTCAGCTGTGCAATTACTCCCACTGGGACGCTGCATTCTCTTTCCTGGCCAACATGCTTGGCAGAGCCTGGACCCCATGGGGAGGTGAGGGTGCCCCCAGAGCCTCTTCTGTCAAGCAGACATCTCCAACACCACTCACCCGCATTGACCACACACTTGAGTATGACACTCCCTCATCATCCAATCATGCCCTGGATGGGGGGGCCTTACACTGCAGCCTCCACAAGGACGGGGCTGGAATTGGGCTCCTCCCGGCCCTCCCAGCCCACTGCTGCTTCCTGGCCAGCTGCCATCCCTCCCAGACGCCGCACAGAGCAGGCCTCTCTTCTTGTCTGTTTGTGGGTCATCATGGTCAGAAGTGCAGGGGCAGCATGAGCAGGGCTTTGGCAGTGTCTCTTGGCTTTGAGATTGTTCTGAACCTTGGATTTGGCATTCTCTGGTGGCACTGGGGACTGTGCCTCCGATCCTGTCAGGGGAAGGACAGATGCGGGTGTGCCGATACAAGGTTTGGGTTTTCAAGGGTGAGGAGGTCATGCTGAAGTCATGCCAAGATCCCCAGAAAATGGCTTCTTGGCTCCTTCAGGAGAAAGGCCAAGTGGATAGGAGGGCGCCCGGGCCATGGTGGGGTGATGGCTGACAGCGGTACAGTGCTCCTCCCTCTGTGCCAGGGCTCTCCGGAAATGCCGTCCTACTGGGCATCAGCAACTGGGCGTCTGACACTCCTGTGGTGATGTGTTTCTTTGGCCAAGAAAGAACGTATGGCCCGGAAGGCCTTTACTTTACAACCTGCAGACTTTTTGTGCGACCCTTTCTGACTCCCAAGGGAAACTGGACAAGTGAATCTATCCACCAAACAAGTTCTGGATGCTCCCTTCCTCCTGCTTTGCCAACAGTGTGAGCCACTGTCCCTACCACTCTGCCCCCATCCCAGGCCCATGGTCCTCTTCATTCTTTCTGCACTTCCAGACCCAGGCCACGTCTGTAGCTTCCTGCAAACCTACCTGCTCTCACCGTGTTAGCCAGGACTGTCCTGTTGCTGTCACTTCTCCATGGCTGCCTGATGCTGTGCCCTGCCCCTGCATGGCTCACATCAGGCCACCTCCCAATGGATGGGAGTAGCCAGCCATGTGAAGGTATAGGGGCTGGTGGGGTCTGGACCTTTCCCACTTGTGTCAGCAGTACCCTATTGTGTTTTACACGTGGCTCCCCAGCATGCAGTTAACAAATGAGGATGTGTTTGTTTCTCTTATGAGAAATACATATTTTCAAAAAGGAGCCAATCAGAAACCATAACTGAGCACACTAACTGCATATGAGTCATTGCGCTGAGAAGGAAAATTCTCATTTTAGGTAACGTGGAATGTAGCGTGCTATTGGGATTCGGAGCTGAGAGGAATGGTGGCCCAGCAGTGGTGTGGCAGGGCTTGGGCAGCCAAAATCACTTAGTTAGCCCCCCACCCTGTGAATGGTAGAGAATGAGTAAATCTCAATCCTGACCCTCAAGTCCAGCAGGGAAATTATGTGCAGATGGCTTCTTTAGGCAAACTTAGCCCAAGAAGGGGACCATCAGCTCCAGTGTAGAACATTGCACAACTGTTTTTGAGAGCTCTGCCCCGTCATTTCTTCCATCCACCAAGTTTCTCCTGAATATTTCTTCCAGCAAAATCTGGAGTAGTCAGGGTTCTTATATTCCAAGTTTGGCTAATTTAAGCAGAAGAGGATTTTTATTTTGGACTGAGTCAAAGGGAAGAGTCAAGATCCAGGTTCTGATAGAGACAGAAGCCCAGGCAGCTCTAGGAGTCTGGGTAGGAGGAAACACGGGCCCTCCTACGGTGTACAGCTGGGAGCATAAATGGGCTCCCACCCTTTCTGGTTGTTGCTTATTTGTGCCACATGCTGCAAAACTCACAATCCTGGCAGAGAGAGTCTGAATGATCTGGTCTTGATAAGTGTGCAGCCCTGGTACCCTTGGGGAGCGGTGTCACCTGTATTATCAGTGACTTGGTGACTTTCTGACCTGATGGCAGAGGGGAGGATCTGGAAAGAACTTAAGATCTCAGTCTTTGGTTGGTATGTGTGTGGGGACTTCGAATGGGGGAGGAGCCAAATTAGTGGAGAGGGAGGGAAGATAACAAGTTGGTCTATGATGCGGGGCATTTGGGTGAAGCATCTGGGTGGGAAAAACTGGTTAGCAGTTAGCCTAGAGATCAGGAGTGTGTTCCAGGCTGGAAGGGGTGATCAGGCATCGTGTTAGAGGGTGGCTGACCATGAGGAATAGACTAGATTATATCGGGAAGGTAAGCAGAGTGAGGACAGAACTCTGGTGTTGAATAACTGCCCAAGGGTAGGGGAGAAATGATCATACAGTCAAGGTTGGAGAGAATCCCTGCGAGGAATGGGTGGTCTGGTGATCAGTGCAGCCTGGAAAGCAAGCACACTGTCTCCTGCTTGCATGACATTGCAGCATCCTCTCCCACACTGTCCCATCATGGGTGCCATATTGAAAGTAGTTGCAAGCATTTCTCAGGTCTTTGGCTATAACCAGTTTAAGACATATTTAGTAGCTGATCTCTTTGATGGAGGCTCATGGAAATTTCTACAGTTTTTATGAAAATTAAATTACATTAATTTTGGAGAAACTAGAATTTTTCCCCTTCCCATAAATCTTTGGAAGGACAGGGTTTTAGAAGAACCATTCCCCATTTAGAGCGCAATACGCAAACCCTCCCTCCTCACCCTTGCCACCGTTTGCTTTGACAGAGCACACACATCACGTTGTTCAACAGGAGCACGCTACATACCTCCTCTTAAGAAAGTGTAGTATTTCCACAGAGGGAGAGGCTGACAAGGAAATAGATCATGGCATAGTCAAGGTTATTCCTGCCCACGCTCCAGGTCCCACGGCAGCGGAGGTACAAGAAAATCGTGGCTGATTTGGCTTCCCATCTCTGAGGAAATGCGTAGCGAATGAGGCAAATTGGCTCCCCTAGACTTCCCTCCCTTTCTTTCTCTGTGCTTAGTGCAGGGACCGTGATCATGGCCCCTGCCTCCCTCGGAGGCCCTGCACCTCCTCACTGGCCGTGGATCCTGCCCATGCTCCTGGGACCGGGACTCGGTGCCCAGTGAGTGAGCACGAGAGCCCTGCCGAGCGTGCGGCCATCTTGGCATTGTCGTCTGAGATTCCTTTTAATTAAAAGTCTGCCTCAGAGTATGTCAAGTACTTCTGTATTTTTGCCATTCTTCCTATCTCTATGGCAACAAAAATATTTCAACATTTACATGGACATCATATTCTTAGCTAATGTGCTATCTGAACTGTGTGCATGCCGAGAAGGGCCCGGCAGAGGCTGCTCTGCTGGCTGGGATGCTGGAGTTGCCAAGACAACCAGGGTGCCCAAAGATGTACTCACCAGTAGCATTAAATGGAGGCTTTAAATTAATTCACCCTCGTGTGTTTTTGTAGCTTAAGTTGTTAATTGAAATAACAGGAATGACCTTCTCTGTGCATTCAAAGCACCTGTCCTATTAAAATCATCTGTGCTATTTACTTAAGTACACTCATCCATCAGGTAAATCTAGCGTGAAATAGGGGTAAATGGGAGACACTTACATCACACTGCTCTGTATTGAGTTGTAGTGATGGGGGAGGCAGTTGTTCTTGTGTCAGGCCTGAGATGTGGGTAATAAAAACTTATATTTTAAAATTTCATTTGTTTCTGCTCTTCTTGCTGGCTTCAGACCTGAGGGCCTCTCCAGCTGTCCCACACTGGCACTCGGCTGAGGAGGTCGTCCTGAGAGGTGGTTAGGCCGGCGGAGGCCCAAATGCAGCGCCGAGGGCCCTGCCCCACCCCAGACTGCCGTCCACCTGCTCGCAAGCATCTGGGTGGGAAGTCTTCCCCCAGCCCAGCTGGTAATGCCCTGCACAGTCCAGCATCGCTGCTGCCTTGCCAGTTCCCCTGCTCAGGACACTGCGGTGTGAGCCCGTCCTAACTCTGGGATCCTGATACTTCCTCCCAAGTGAACGTCACAGGAGCATGTGCAGGAAAGTGGAGTGGGGGGCCTCTCATCCATGTAAATGAGGAAGGTGAGACCCAATGTGGTCAGTGACACTTGGCCTCTGAAGAATATTATATTTGGACCAGGGATTAGATTTAGAGGTTACATACATAAAATTGAGAGTGCTGAAGGAGGAATAAAGGTGTGTGTTTATAAGATCTAAATTTTAAACTCACCGTAAGCTGTAGATATGGGGATAATTGCAGGTGCCATTGGGAAGTGAACTGACATGCTCTGAGGTCTGGTCTGCTACCTTCCGTGACATTCCCTTCTTGTTTAATCGTAGACATCCAGGAAGTAGGTGCAGTGACTCATTCTTACCACCAATGTCTTGCCAAGTGTTTGGCAGAATAGGAAGCCAGTCACCAGGTTTTGAGGTGATGGAGCCCAGGGTAGACTCGCACCTGCAGGACAAAGGCAGGAGCCCCAGCTGGGGGTGAGGGCTGAGGGGGCATGGCCAGTGCGCCTGCCAAAGCCTCAGCCTTCGAGAGAAGAAGGACAGAGAAGGGAAGCAGATTACCAAGAGGAGAACCTCAACCCTTTCTACTTCCTGTCTTTGAATGAAGCCAACCAGCACTACGTGAATGTGATTTATCTTCTCCTTCCCTTAGTCCCTTGTACAGACTATCATCGAGGATTGTGAAGTTGGTTCCTGTTACCCAGCGTCTATAGCTATAGAACAGAACGAAAACAACAAACAAAAAGCAAATCCAAAATAAGCACATATGCAGAATGTGCTACCTTTTTGGAATGAAATTCTGATTTTCCTGGATGTTATCAGTGACACTGCTTCCAGAATGTGAAGTCCGTGACATAAGAGCCATATCCCAGGCAAGTGTCTCAATGGTCCCTGTTAAACTTTGATAACCCAGAGGGAGGCAGCAGGGGAGAGAGGATGTGTAGCCTTGGGGGCAGCAAGGCAGGCTTCAAAGTCTGCAGCCTCCAGACCCTGGCCTCTGCCCCCCAGAGCTGGGGGCCTCTCCATGGCATGGGCACCCTCCCTCTGCCACTTAGGAAATAAGCTTCAGCCTCCCCGCAGTCTCTCATTCAACCAAAGCTGAGCAGAGTTCCTGCCTCACATGCTGCTCAGCCCCTGCCCTCTACCTCCACTCCACCTCTCTGGGTGGAGGTGGGTGAGAGGGTGGCCCAGGCGCAGCAGCAAGATTCCAGAGATGATTAACCACCAGGTTTCTGGGGGATTAGTAATCACTCTAATGGGTTTCTGACTGCTGATTTTAAAGGCATTACCAGGAGGGCTTTTACAATGATGACTTTTACTGTATAGCTGCACTGTGTACCATCTTCATGCTTTCAAGTAAACAGGGAGCTGACCTAAGCACAGTGCAAGCAAACTCACCAGTGAAGAGGCATGAACGTTGGTTGCTTTTTAATTGGGGGGGCGGGCGGGGGCGGGGCAGTGTTAGTTTTATTGCAGGTATGTCTAGCTTTCCTCATCATCCATAAAAGATGACAAAGTTTTACTTTGAGGAGATATTTCTTCCCCAATTTAAAACTTTTCTTCCTTTTTTGAAAAAGGATTAATAAATCATTGTGGCCACACATAGTTGACTTCAATTAAATGGGAATTTCAGGCAGATCTGTTGGCAGTAATAATTAAATAATTAAATAAGATAAATAATTAAAACTTCAACTTTTATCCTGGTAGCATATATCAGCAAATTGTTCATGCTCATAAAATCATTCCTGCCCCTGAAGCAAAGCCCTGTCCGGTTCTCCTCCTGCAAAAATGTACAAGTTTGAATGTCAATACGTCGCTGGTTTTAAAACAGAACATAGCACTGAGCATGCGTTGGATTATATCCATACCTGGCAATTCCTTCTTATATTAGTTTGTGCCTTTTAAAAAAGAAAAGAATGGAAGGATGCTTGGTACTTCTTGGGAAGAGGATTCTTGCTGTTTCAGAAAATAGGGCCATTGGACTCTAGGCTAGATGATTCCAAATCAGAACACTTTAAAGTAAATAATTGGGAACTTGGGGAAATCAGAGAGGATGCATCCCATAGAGAGACAAATTCCTTGTGTAGAAACTCAGCTCTTGACAGATTCAAGAGTTGAAGCACATTTATGGAGGTGCCTGTGTGTCCAGTGTGAGACTGGACGAGTGTGTGCATGTGTGGATGCAGGCCGATGGTCCTGCCGCATCACTGGTCATGAGTGATGTGCCATGAGACACAGAAAGGGACTTCTGGGCTTCAAATAAGCCTTCTTTCACCTTCTTCTGGAATTTGCTAAGTTGATTATTGCCTCACAGTGGTTTTTCCCATACCATTGTATGTTTAATTTCCTTTTTAATAGACAAACTGTCATGGGAGGTTACACTAAGCATTATTATTCAAAGGTATGTTTATATCACTCAGATAAATATCATAGGGAATTACGGATTGGGAGTGTATTTATTACATACACAACCGAGAAAAGTGTCTGTGTATTATCACGTAAATATATGCTATATTTAAATAACGTGATAACAATCACTAATCACCGAGTTTTTCCTCGGTGTTCTGGAATTAGAATATACAGAAAGGCAAATTAATATTTAAACCCCTGTATGCTTTTTGAGAGTCCTCAATATGCATAACAAAGCAATGACTGGGACCCACGGGGGGTGAGGTGGCATCATAACTGAGTTTACTATGGGGAGAAGTTTGGGACCAGGCTCTAGGGCTAGAGGTGATGCCTCCACCATGAAAGATAATTCCATTATTATCGAGAGCTTTTATTGCCTATGGCTCCTCCGTGGGCACCAGATAAAGTACTTGAAACAAAGCAACTTACAGTCTTTGTGCACTTAGACATCAAGGCTGAGGATAGGATAGGCAGCCAAGGTTAACTGGATAATTACCAAACATGCATAAAGCATGTACATTATTTTTTGCAAGTCAAAGGTGGGAGCTGGAAAATGGAAGGAGCCCCAGGAATGAGAGGTGGAGAGCAGGTGGGGTTCATGCAGGGCAGGAGGCACGTGGTGGTGTGTTGGGGATTTGAATGAGATGGGACGACTCAGTCAGGAGGGTCCAGCCTTGGTCACTGCTCTGGCTCTTCTTCATTTGGGTGTCTACCCTTCATCGTATCCAGCACAATTTCCTGCCAACCTACTCTCTAGGTTACTATCTGCCCTGAGGTCCCAGGAGCGATAATGAGTTTAGTACGGGATGCCCTGCTGTGAGAAATGGGGCATGCGACACGTGCGTGATGCCTGTCAGCCCCAGGCACTGTGTTTTCCTCCTCTTGCCCTACCTAAGTTTCTCTACATTTAGGTAAAAGACAGAATGAGAGCTTCAGAATCTGTAAGAGAGAGCATCTGTGCATTCTTCCTGCATCTGTAGGAGCAGAGATTCCACAACCAGCCTCGAGGGCTCATTCCTGGCAGTCAACATGTTCATCCTTCTGGCTAGCCAAAATCCATTTTAAACCATGTTGGGATGGTAGAGCTGGCTGGAACCTTAGAGACTGTCAAGTGCGATCCCTTTATTTTGTCAGCCTGTGACTGGAATCCTCAAGAGGATGACCTGAGAAGTCAGGCAGAACAGGTCCGTCTTACTTAGCATTTGCTAAGTGGAGACACAAAACCTTCTAGAAGCCACCACTTACCTCTCTAGACCAGTCTTACCCCGATAAGCAGCCCTAAATCCTTGAAGATTTCCCACTATATCACCTTTTCCTTCCTTCTGATTTTTAATCAGTAACAATTTGGATGTATGTGATGTATAAATACATACTCAATAATACACGATGATATATGAAATATAAAGATATATCATCTGTAAAAAGGACTTGGTAGTTTTCAGAAAAACTGTCAAGATTCCTTCCTTAAGAAAGTATCTTATGGGCACCTGGGTTGAGGGTCTGACTCTTGATTTCAGCTCAGGTCATGATATTGGGGACCTGGAATCGAGCCCCATGTGGGGATCCCTGCTCAGCACAGAGTCTGCTTGAAAGTCTGTCTCTCTGCCCCTCCCCTTGCTTGTGTGCTCTCTCTGTCTCTTGAAATAAACAAAAATTTTTTTAATAAAGAAAGTATCTTGGATAATCAATCCTCTGAAAATCCTATGAGATAAATATTGCTATTTACATTTTAAAAGGTGAGGTACGTGAGCCTCACAAGAGTTAAATATTTTACCCTTAGAGGTTATGTCATAATAGAACTGGGACTCAGTGTCTAGATCCAGGTACCAGTATACATAATATGCCTTCCTCCCTGGACCCCTTCCTTCTGTAACTCTTGACTGATCCTGAGATGCCCGAGTAGGATTTGAGGAAGATGCTCCAGTGCACGCCATCCTGTTTGATTACAGCACAAACCTCTGATCCTCTAGGTACGGCCTTTTGTCTTGGGGAGTGTGGATTTAGAAGCATTAACTAAAATCAGTAGTGGGGATCAAGACTGGGAGTGGAAGAGAACCAATGACATGGACCCAAGCAGCAGGACACTGTGCATACAGTGATTGGCTGTGCATGGGAGCAGAGTGTATAAGGGACAGCAATGAGTATATCGCTACAAAGCCAAATTGTTTCTCCATGTTCCTTTTTTTTATTTTATTCCTCTCTGTCAGTAGCCTACCCTACCTTCCCTACAACTACACACACACACACACACACACACACACACACACACACTGAAGGATACACATCATACTTCCCTATGCTTCCCTCCTCCTCCAGCGCTGACTTTCCTTACTCTCTCACTTGAAAGGTCCTCCCCAACTGGCCCCTTCACCTCCTCACATCGAGGGCCCTGATGTCCTGGAGCAGAAGGAGGGAAGGGATCTGGGGTCTGGGGCCTGGGGTCTGGGGTCTGAGTCTGTGACTAGAGCCATCCATGTTGCAGACCCTCCCTCCTAGACACCTGTGGATTTGACTTTGCTAAAGTGCAAAGTGGCCATGATCCGGGAGGGGGGACAGAAAGCGGGAGAGTCTGAGACTTTGTGAGTCTACATGAGCCATAAAACTGACATACCTTGTGGATTGTGAGGTGCACTACTGATTTCCTTTTTGAGAAAATAACCATCTTCCAACCATATTCATTCATTCTACCACAATTTGAGTATTGAGCAACTACCGAATTCTGTAGAATTCGTGAGAAAAAAGTCTTAAGTGGCTCTTCAAGGAGCTCAAAGAGGGCTAAATCATTTATCAAGTCATAAGATATCAGTCCCTGTGGCTTCAACTTGACGGAAAGTGGAAATTGAGTGAGAGGACCCTATACACAAGGGATGTGCGAAGTGAGAGTCTTCACTGGTGTGTCAGCTGAGGGCTTGGGTTGGGCTGAGACTAGCAGGAAATGACGCTGATTTAGGGATTTTATGGTTCTTAACTGACCAGAGGCCAGAAATCCTCCAGCACAGGCTGGTGTACTTGGCCAGTGGCACGCTAAAGGACCTGGTTCCTTTTTTATTTCTCTTCAGCTGTCATTCACATGATCTTGTTGCCCCATGGCTCCTAGATCCATTGTCAGCATTGACTCTACCTCACTGGTGAGAAAAGAAACACATACACATGCACACGAAGATGTACCAACCAAGAGGCTCCCCCATAGGAAGCTTTCCTGGGTAATCCACCCAGCAGCTTTTCTACAGCCTCCTGGCCAGAACCCAGAACCAGATCGCATTGCAGCCCCCGGGGAGCCATGGGGCAGAGCTTTGTGCCTGGCACCCTGTCATCACAAAAAAGTTGGTGTCGTTAATAAGGAGGAAGGGAAAATGTACATTGCACAGGTGACTTTCCACACTGGGTGAGGGAAGGTCTTTGGAAGTTGACCCAGTGGGGAGAAAGAGGGCAGAAGGGTCAAGTCGTCACGAGTTCTGTAGATATGACAATGATATCGAAGATACTGCTGTAGGCGGGGTGGCCTGTAAGGTCTGGGGTAGAGGGTGTGGGCTTATTTGTGTAGTGACTGTGGTGTTCTAGAAGCTTCAGTTTATATACACCAGTGGTGGTCATTTACTCACTCTGATTAGGAAGCAGTATGATACAGTGGTTACGAATGTGAATACTAGGGTCAGAAAGACCTAGATTATAAATCCTGTCTCTGAGTTCCTCACTACTGGCTTTGGAGGTCATGGGTCAGCAAGTGGAGGGGGACGAGAATGATCCATGTGGTATTGGATCGTGGGGACGTCAGTGTTTAACTCGCATAGATACAGAAGAACTTACAGATGTGGGGGCATACGCAGGTCAGCCCCCACACACGTTTCTTTTCTTTCTCAGCTAAAAGCACCTAGAAGCAATGACACCCTGGTAACACTAGGCACACCAGCACCTAGTGCTTGGCGTCTGAGACCATCCTCCAGTAAAGGGATTAGGGCTCCTAAGAGAAATGGTGGATCCTAAGAAATGTACATGAGCACCATGTAGTGTCAGCGACTAGTGGGGACTGCCCACACAGGGATCATGACATGTCAGAAGGATGCAAGAGCTAACTGTCAGAGCTCCCAGTGGCTCATGGGAAGAATTTATGGAACATAGGAAATAAAGTGATATGGGATTGCAACTCAGTGCAAAATACATATTCATGAGACAATACAGATATAAGTAAGTAACTGAATAAATAAACAGATGGGGACATAAGACAAGTCTTCTGTCTGGAAGAATCCCGAATAATGTATGTACACATTCTTCCAGCAAAGAGGTACAGCTCAAGTCCTGCTCCTGAAGTGGGGTTTGCCCATGTGGCTGCCTTCCAAAGGACACAGTGTGGGGAGGGGACAGAAAGCAGCCATATGGTGGGGCCACCTGACAGGCACATCTGAGCCAGGTGGCCTAGGCCAGGACCTACTGCGAGTGGTTGTACTGATGATAGGGACCCCAGCAAAATGTGATGAGGGCACCTCACTTTGGGGTCTTCCTCCCAAAACCCATCACCTCAGTCTAACCACGAGAACACCAGACCAAACCCAGTGAAGGGGCATCCTGTAAGATATCTGACCAGCACAACTCAAAGCTGTCAGGGTCATCTAACACAAGGCAGGTCTGAGGAACTGTCACAGCCAAGGGGAGCCTGAGGAGACGTCATATCCTGGATGCGGTGTCCAGCTTGGGATCCTCCAACAGAATAGGGATATTAGGTAAAAACTAAGAAATCTGAGCAAAATATAGATTTTAGTTAATAATAACGTATTGATATTGGTTCATTAGTTGTAAAAAGATATCCCATGTTAACATAGGATGTCAAGAATAGGAGAAACTGGGTGCAGGGTATATGGAAATTCTGTGCTGTTCTCATAACTTTTCTGTAGCACTAAAGCCATGTTAAAATGTAGTTTATTATGAGATTTTTCCTACTGCCTCTTACTTTGTCATCTTAGGAAATCATTTCCTCAGCTGTGCTGGTGTATCCTCATGTATGAGATGGGGTTACCAACTGTGGTGCCCATGGCATAGGCACAAAGAGAAACACTAGGCTGTGCTTACACATCATTAGCATGGCACCTGGCAGGAGACAGTTGTTCCCTTGAAGCCTTCGTGTTGGAACTACACTTGTTCTATAGCTCAGATACCTGAGGCCTGCTGGTGTCTCAGCCTGTGTGTGCCCACCTCAACCCACATGGGGACCATGACATGAGGGGACACCACAATAGATATGATTACAAATTGACTCTGCTGTTCCCTTCTTGTCAATGTATGAAGGTATTGAGGAACTTGATATCAGAAGAGCAAGATGAAGATGGAATTTGAGCATACCCACTCGCTCACACTCACACCACACACTCAAACATACATACTTGCTTCCATTCATACTACACACTCACACCCACCCTCACTCATCCAAGCATACACACTCATCCAAACATACACACTACCACTCACACCCACACACTCACCCAAACATATATACTTGCTCCCATTCACACTGCACACTCACCCAAGCATACACACTCACACTCATACCACACACTCACACCCACATTTACTCACCCAAACATACACACACTACAGATTGACACTCATACTCACTCACTCAAGGGTAGACACTCACATCCACTTGCTCATACACACTTACTTAAGCGCTTACACACACTCAAATTTAACCTTTGAAAACACTGGAAGAATTGTGGAAACTGTTGTGGAAACTGTTGAGGTATCTCAGGGCAATGAGGCTGAGGCATGAGTTACTTTCACTGAAGGAATCGAGTCATGAGAAATTGCTCTTTTGGGGCCAGCTAAGAAAACTCTCATCTTTGTAAGTGCTCTTCAGTCCCAGGGAACCTGAAATCCTTGCCACATGGATGAGCTGGAAGATCTTTGACATCGATGTGCAACTTCTCAGGAAGGCACAGGTACTGGGTAGATGAGGGGCTATGTGTCGATAATCCACTGTGGGAGAAAGGCCCATGTTGCACTACTGGAGGTGAAGTTTAGAAGTGGTGGGATGGAGGGACATTTATTTGAAGAGCTAATATTGAGGCCATTGGCATTTCTGTTAGACTTCCAGCATCTCCCCATTGACTTGACTTAATATACTCTGCGGCCAGTTGAAGCTGAAGGCCCATTTGCTGCTGTGTTTTTCAGTGCATTAGTGTCCATTATAAAGTAATGGGTGTCTATCAGTGTCAACATGTCCGCAACCAATTAATTCAGCTCACTTCTTCTTCCTGGTAATCGCGAATCACTGGACCATCCAATGCCACATGATATTAAGTACCCTTTTGACCACTGCAAGGAGCATTTACAGGAGGACATGGGGGAAAGTGACATTTAGTGTCTATGGCCATGAGCTGACAGGCAATATCACTTGTGAGAGAAAGAGTTTTTTTTATAGGAGGATTTTTATAGGAGGATTTATATTTACTATTATATGTATTTTAGGATTTACATTGAGTATTAGATATTAAATGTTAATACATTGTGGGATTTGTATTAAATATCATGAACCAAGTATTAGGCATAAAATGTATTTGGCAAAAGATTTTATAACTATAAATGATTACATAGTAAGATTTTAGTTCTTTTTAAAAAGTTTTATGACTAGTTAGAAGAAATTGCATATGCAAAGTGATTGGTTATGTTCAGAAGAGGATACATCAGGTGACAAGATAGAGGCCATCAAGATAAGGAGGCTGTAGGTTTCTCAAGAGTGTGCCGAGTGAAAGCTGTCTGGGTCCCAATGGGTCAGATAGTGTGGGAGAGACCCAGCCCCAGGAGCAGTGTGGTCTGTAAGCCCTCTTCACGCTCACAATTGGGAGACACACTTCATCAGGGGGATTTGGGGTGGTGTGGCAGCTGTGGCTGCTTGCCCTGTGGAAGATTTGGGAGTGAGGCTGTGAGATGAATATGGTGCACGCACAGGAAGTGTTTGTATGACTGAGTTATAGATGCGAGGCACCACACCCAGCCCTGTGGCCTCGGGACTCCTCGGGTCCAGCCGGCCCGTGCCCACCATGCGCACCAGTGGTGACTGGGTGCTTAGTTCAGCAGGCAGGGTGGCTCTGTGCTTCCAGAGGCATTCGAGGCCCCATGCTTGTGACTGGCAACTCTTCCTATATCTACAAAGAGGGCTGGGGAGAAAAATGAGTGACTCCGAATTAGGATAAGGAAACTACAACACTGAAATATAAGTTTTTTACCTAAATGCTTTGAAAAAAGTAACACAGTGTCAAATTTATTCAAGGCTGAATCCAGTTTTCATCAAACTGTATTTCGTTTGGAAATAGTAAGTTAGCTTTTCTTACATTAAAAATCCCTGAGTGCTCAGACCGACTGCCATGATGGCAGAGCCCTCGTGGATGAAAGTATTACTTGTTGCCAAACAAGACAAGAGTAACACAGAAGAGCACTTATGGAGGGCTTATTCTGTGCGAGGTGAGGCATGTTTCTCTTTCGTAACGTGTATTAATTCACTTACTGACCATAGTGACTTGTGATATAAGCACTATTTTCATTTCCATTCCATAAATGAGGCATGGAGATGTTAAGTAACTTCTAGATCACACAGAGGTGGGCACTTCACACAGCGCTTAGCTGCTATCTCATGCCATCTCTCAACCGAACAATTTACACAGGTTTTCAAAACTTTAAAGCAAAACATTAGGTTGATTATAGGGTGTGTAGACCCTCGTATACCTTTTATATCTTTGGGATTACTTGGGGCGAGGCCTCTGAAAGAACACTTGGAGTTGGAGAAGACTTCTGGTGGCTTTCCCAGCAAGGAGATGTGAAGAGCACACTGGCTGTCTGGACCCCAGGCTTTGCTGCATAGAGTCCTGGCGGGGGTGGGAGGGCTGGTGGTGATGGGCACGTCCCATCAGTGGCTTTGTGCACACTGGGTTCACTGGCAGGCACCCCAAGCCGCCCCCTGGGCTCTTCTTCTAAAGCAGGCCATGTGCTATCAGAGGGGCCGATGGACAGGGGGTCAGCTTGATGGGTGTTGCCTTCTTAGCTCTTCGAAGAATTAGATGCAGATCTTTCCTGAATGTGCAAACTTTGAATAAATTGGAATTATTCCTATTTGTCATTTTATTAGCAACTCATGGCAGCCATTTCTTTGGGATTTAAAACAGAAAGGAGAGGACGTGTAAGTAGATGGAGTAAGCTAATGGTTTGTCCAGAGTGCTGTAGCCACTTATGGGGACCTGAATGACATGACAGAATTGCCGTAATGTCACATGTAGCCCATTTTATTTTAGCAATGAGATCATCTGATCGTATCTCCAATGCAGCAGCATTGCAAAAGTAATGGTTACAATTACAGATTCATTCACTCTCAGACAGTTCAGACTGACTTTAGAGATCATGCGACCAGATTTTCAGCTTATAAATGGCTGTATCCCGTCCTGTGTATCACGGCAGTGGTATGAACAAACGCACATGGTGCGAAACAGAAGCCATGTTATGTGTGCTTTATGCTCTGAGAGCACGGATCGGCATGGGTGCCTTTTCCTGTTTAATGTTGGCCACTCTTTGCTTTCTCCCTCCTGTCTTAAGGACTGAGGAGCTCCCTCGATGTCACTCTGTCCTTCTCCCTTTTGACATTTCCAGCAGAACTTAGGGCAGGGGAAGGTTTCCGGGACACACCCTCTGAGAAGCATGGGGTCCTCCGTGCAGGACGCCGTGGGGTGTGGCAGGTCCTCCAGGTGAGTGTGGTGCCAATTGCAGGCCAAGTCTGGGCTCACCTGATGGTGAAAACTGTGCTCATGGGGAGAGGGAAACCAGTTCTCAGCTCATAGTGTGCTAGGTGCTGTCCTTTGTCCCATTGCGGTAACTTGTACTTGGCCACATGGGTCAGGAGCAGCGCCCGAGGTTCTTCTCCCAGTGTCTGGCCCCCAAAGCTGAGAAGGCTCATCAGTGCAGGGCACCGGCGAGGACCTGTACCCCGTGTGCCTCTCGCCACCTGGGCCCTGGTATGTTAGAGCCGTTGGTGAGTGTGGCCGCTGCTGGCTTTCAGGGTGACTTCTGAGTGGAGCATGCATTCTAGAGACTACTTGAACAAACAACCAGAGGTTGGTTTGATCCTGCTGCACCTTACTGCTTCTTGCTGCCTGCTGAGGTGAGAAGCCCCCACATGGGGAGGACCATCTGCTTCTTTTCTCGCTTTCATGGACACGTGTGGCCCGTGGCTGCCACATGTGCCCTCCAGGCCTTTGTACCACTGTGTCACCCCCACGGCTTGTCACAGAGTGGAAGGCACAGTCTGCATGGGGTCTGGGGTTACCAGGATTTAATACATGTTGGGGTACACTGCTCTACACGTTCTTGTACCCCTTAGGGCAGAGGGCAGCTAAAGAGAACATGAACACTGTGTTTTGGACTTGACTCCACAAAACCCTCTGTTAGACGGTCCTCTAGGCCCTGAGTCAGATCCTCTTGGTCTCTCTGGACCCATCCTTTCCTGAACCAGGGCTGACAGGACACATGTAGGGCTTGGGGAGACGGTGGGTCTCTGCGAGAGGGCCAGTCCTGACTCGAACTGGTGTCGCTTGTCCACGGTCAGAGGGGAGGGGGCACAGCCACATGTCAATGTCCCTACTCGAGCTGGTGTCACCCGTCCATAGTCAGGGGGGAGGGTGGGGCACAGCCACACATAAATTGCTCATGACCTTTTCACATCAGACCGTGATGTCTTCCTTACAGTCATCATCTTCCATAGCAGTTTTTATGCCCAGTGTGGACAGAGCACCCAAATGCACAAGCTTGGGTCCAGACATGATCATACAGGATGGACACAGACACTTTCGTGATCTCATTTGATTTAAATGCTCATTTGCAACTAGAAGCAAAATGTTTACACTGACCAAGTGGTGATTTGCTTTCTAGTCCAGATGTGTACTTCTGGTTCGATGCTATGGTTTCTGCTGTGCTTTTACAGATCCATCAAGTGGGGACATGTCCATGTGGACGTGAGGAATGTTGGCTGGCTAGCCGTGGGAAGGCAAGTGGACAGGTGGTGAGCACAGAGGTGATGATGATAAGCATCCAGGGCCATGATTCAGTTTTTATTGTCCTTGCCTTTAGAGGAACACCATGATCGCCTGTGTTTGAGGCTGTGTTTTTAGTGAGCTGCTTCTGACTTCACTGTGTGTAGTGGCTTCCCTGATTTCATAAGCCAAATATAATGGTATGTTTTAACCAGCCCCCAAGTGCCAAAGTGGTCTCCATAGGGTCACAAATCACATTAAAAAAAGAAAGAAAGAAAGAAATTGGCTGGAGGACATGCCCAATGTGTAAGTCAAAAAAAAATTCAACCTCATTGTATTTTATTTTTGGGTCGGATAGAGTTTGTTGGCTTTATTGCTAATTTATCTTTAGGTTTAGGGATGAAGACACCTAGGTCTTATTCCCTGTCTGATGTTCATGTCAGAGACAAAGTGGTTCTGTTGCTAATACTCAGCAATTCTCATCTCCGAGTCTCTAATACAGATTGGGAGCTTCTATGACTTCTCGGGCCATCAACGTCACTGTGGAACCCGTTCAACAGAGGAAGGAGGTGACTGCTCCGAGCTAAAGTAGGACGGGGGCCAGACCCCGTGGAGGTGTTCTCAGGGCCTTTGGCTCCGTCCCGGCTGTGCATCCCCAGCGTGGGGGCCGCACCCCATTTGCACCTCCAGAGCCGGGCTTCTCTCTGTGGCAGAACTCCTGTGTACTAGGTAACTCCCTGCTGTCTCTAAGTGCCGGATGCGTGTAGGCAGACACAATTTGCATAACAATGTCCCCGGAGCCAAAAGGAGGTCTGCAGTAAAATAACACAGGAAAACTCACGTATTACAGTTAACACAGTGAAGCAGTAAAACTATGACTTTCTGTTGCTAATATTGTTTTATTATTGTCAAATGCTTGATTATAACTGAATTCAAAAGAAAATGCTTGCGCTACGTCGAAAATGTTTAAGCGCGCAGGCATACACACCGTGGTGGGAAGTGAACAGAACCGTCTGCTCGGCACGTGGGGTCAAGGATCAGGTGCATTAGTTTGTTTCTCATGAGGCATAAGTGAAGGAAGAAAGAGCTTCTTTCGTATTTGTGGAAGAAATGGAGTTCAAGCATGATAGCACAGTCATGACTTCTGGGTGACATTTAGTGTCAGTAGATGATGAAGGGCCAGGTGACACCTCCGTGCATGTGTCGCACGTGGGGCATTTTCGTGCATGCTGAAAAGTGAAGTGGAAGCATCGTTTACATTACTGTCTCTGGGTGTCCAACAGTGACGGATATAAATATTTTATTAGGCAAACCTGCAGGTCTCTGAAGATTATATGTCTTATCAAGTTGACCCTTATAATTATGTTGTCTTCTGCAACCATGGGATCTCTTTTAATTTTGCAGTTCTCTGGTAAATATTGAACCACAAGAAGGTGCATATGTAGGCAGAGGGCAGAGGAGGGAGGCCTGTGAACGCAGTTCCAACTTGGGAGTGAGGACACAGCTCCCTCCCACTGCTCTTCCTCATTAGGCAAGGAAATTGTCTGCTTGTGTTGGATGCTCACTTGTCACCTATCGCCCAGCTGGGCTTTGGGCCTACCTTCCTCTTCCACCGCTTGAGGAACTTTTGTTTGAAGTCATGGTCCCTGAGAAAGGGTGAGGCTGCTGAGGCAGGAGACGCTGGCAGGTGAGCTGGAAGGTCCCTCCTTGGTCTTCCACCCCAGGCCTGGGGTGTCCGCTTCTCCTCCTCCTCACTTTGTGCTTCACCTCTTCAACCCCATGGGCTCAGTCATCAGAGTGCCCTGTTCATGACCCTCTGGCGCACACGCCAGGCTCTCCAGCATGAAGAGAGCCCCAGAGCCCCCTGAGCATGCAGGGGAGGGGCAGTTGAAGTCAGCCTGAATCCTCAGTGTGCTGGCTTCCCTCTGTGGGCCCGTCTCTCATCTCCCCTATGTCCCAGAGCTCAGCCTGGCTCCCTTGGGAGCTGATGGAGGCTGCTCCCTGGATGCACCCAGCAGGGCCCCCTTCACCACTGAGGTCACTTCTGTGTCACTTGCTCTTTTCCTCCCTGCCCAGCTTGCGCTCATCTGATATCCCTGTCTTTCTTACCCCCAGACAGACATGGCCCCAAACAGGTCTTTGCAGAAATGGTTTTGGGAAAACTCCATGGTGGGCAGTGAGCCTCTGGGCCACCCTCCTCACTGGGTTCTGAGCAGTGTGAGCTATGAAAACAGGACAATTCTGTGGAATTGTATGGCAGTGGGAGGGAGGCTCTGGCCTAAATCGATAGAGATTGCTTTCTGCCAGCTCCTGGTTGAGCATCTGTCTCGTGAACTGTGCTGATGGGACTGCTTATCCCAGGTCCTCGGTGGGCAACTGTTTTTGGTCCTGGGGTGAGGCACTCACTGCCATCCTGGCCAAGGACTCACCGAGGGAGGCACAGTCAAGGACCACAGAGGTTCAAGGATGAGGTCCCTAAGAGCAGTGGGAAACTCCTGAGCCAGCATGGTGGCTCTGATCAGCTTCATCCTGGCCCTGCAAAGCTGATGCCGGTGCCTTTGGAAAAGAGGCAGCAGATAAATATGAGCACTGTGGAGACATGGCAAGCACCGTTTATACTGTAGAAAGACTGCAGCTCCTCTCACTTGGGGGTCACCTGCAGGACGTGACAAGTCCTGTGGACTGAGCATGGGCCCGACTGGTGCACGTGCTCCCAGGGAAGCGGGGTAAGAGCCTGGCAGCATGCAGCTTGGGTCCATCCACTGTGGTAGACTGGCAGCAGTGGGTGACGTGGCTGCTGTGGGAAGAGCCGAAGGAGACCGAGGAGGGGGAAGAAGCCACAGGACACTGGGAACCCTCACTCTTTCTCCTGCTACCTCTTGTTTTTCTGGTACCGGGGTTTAGGATTTCAATTTGTCCCAAAGTTGCTGAAGCAAAGACCACAATAAATCATCCTGTTTTTCATTACAACCCCCCACCCCACCACGGCAAGACCAGAACACACAAGCTGCAGCAGCGCTATGTACGGGGAAACATTTAATTTCATACATGGAATCCTGCATGGTGGTTTGGTACAACAGAAGCTGAAAACCTACCAGTGAGGGTTAGTTCCATCGCGCAGGCCTTTGAGATGTGTTGGTGGCTGTCTGTCAGAGACAGATCCAGGTGGAAGGGGGCGCGGCGTGGGGCTGCCTGTAGACCGCTGCCGTGATCTGGGGAACCCTAGGTGGGGTCTGCGGGTGGGACGCGCTTCGATGCCCAGCCCTGCATGGCCTTTGTAACATTAGAAACTCTGGTTGCAGTTGCCTGGGTTGGAATCCCTGCTCTGCTGTGTTCTGGGGTCTGGAGCCAGTTATTTAATCCCTGGGCGGTTTGGCTGCTGCCACGTGGGGACAGTGCTAGAATCTGCCTCCTGGTAATTGTGAGACAGAGATGAGGTGGTTTGCATACAGGACTTGACCGAATGCCTGTGGCACGCAGTGGTCGATTCTGGCCCAGAGCCTGTCTTTCTTAACCAGTCACCAGGAGACTGGAGCTTTTCCTTCTAGGGCAGATTTCTACTTAGCAGCTTCCACAGTGTGTGAGGCCCTGGGGAGGGTGGTGCATGCCCCCACCCCCCCAGCCCTGCCCTTTCCTAGTCCTGACACCTGCCTGTCCTGCTTCCTATTCCCAAGGGAGCAGCCTTTAGGGAAGTAGTGATGCAGAATGCAGTGGATTCCTTTCTCCTGTAATTTACACGTGGAAGACAAATTCAGAATTAATCACTTACTCACCAGTGGCAAACTGTCAATATTGCCTCAGGAAAAGTGTCTCATCTGACTATTGTTTGGTTCTCTCTCAGCTATACATTTCTAGAGTGTGTTGTGTGCCCAAACACACCCTCCTCCTCTTCTCTGTAGTTAAGTAGCTTTTGCTTAAAAATCTAACAAGCCAGAACTCTTATTCCAAAATAAATAGATTTACAGGAAGTTGCAAAGTAATGTATAGAGCAGTTGCATGCCCAAAGCCAGCCTCTCTCTGCACTACCACGACCAAGGAGAGTGCAGCATTAAACCAGGACAGGGCTCACTCAGATATCCACAGTTCCATGTGGTTCTGCGTGGACTTGTGCTGTGGGTGCCTTCTCTGCAGCAGTGTAAACGACCCCATAGTCAAGCACATACCTGGCCCAGCACCACAGACTCCCTTTATCATACTAAAAGTGCTCCCTGAGATCACTTTATCACTCAGCATCATTTTTCTGAAGTCAAACCAAAACTTGTTCCGTTTTATTGCTGCATAGTAACCTGTGTGTGGATAGACCACAGACTGTTCAGCCATCCATCCATTCAAGGACCAGTTTTTGACTATTACAAATAAAGCTGCCACGGACATTCATAGACAGACTTTTGTGTCCACGTAGTTTCTTTGGAACAAATGACCAGGAGTGCAATCGTTAGGTTATATATGTAAATTTATTTATAGTTTTAATAGAATCTGGCCACAACTTTCCAGAGTGGCCTTCCTATTGTATAGTTTCATTAATGATGTGTGAACAATACAGGTTTGCTGGATGTTGTCACTGGTTCCATTCTCACCTTCTGATAGATGTACACTAGTAGCTGATTGTGCTTTTAATTTGCATTTTTCTAATAGGTAATGACTTTAAACATCTTTCATTTGCCATCTGTATGACGTCTTTGGTGAAATATCTATAAAAATCTTTTGTGCATAATTAAATTTTATTTTTTTACTGTTGAGTTTCAAGAGTTCTTTATATATTCTAGATATAAATCCTTTGCCTAATAGGTGATTTGCAAATACTTTTTCTCAGGCCAATTTCTTTCCATCCTATTAACATTTTTAATTTTGATGAGTTCTAATTTATTGTTTGCTCCTTGCTTTTGGTGTCAAGTCTAAGAATGCTTTGAGTAGTTGTATGTTCTGAAGATTTTCTCCTTTTTTTCTTTTCTAAAAGTTTTATGGCTTTACATTTTATATTAAGCCTATGATCCATTTTGGGTTAATTTGTGTATAAAGTTTGAGGGTAGGTTGTGGTTCATTTTTTTTTTTTTTTTGGCCTATGACAATCCAGTTGTTCCAGCACTATTTGTTGAGAAGGCTGTCCTTCTTCCATTCAATTGTATTCACACTTTTGTGAAAAATCAATTGGGCATATTTGCATGTGTCTATTTCTGTGTTCTCTATTCTGTTCCACTGATTGCTGTTCTTCTGCCAATACCACACTATCTTGATTACTGTAGATACATAATGTCTTAAAATCTGGCAGATTGGTTCCTCCTGCTTTATTCTTCTTTTTCAAAATTGTTTGGCTATCTAGGACATTTCTCTTTTCATATACATTTTAGAATAAGCCTATATATGTTTATAAAAAAACTTTTCTGGGATTTAGATAGCCATTACATTAAACCTGTAGATTTATTTGGGGAGAACTGACATGTTTACTATGTTGAATCTTCCAACCCACAGACTTCGTATGCCTTTCCAATTGCTTAGGTCTTCCTTGATTCATTACATTGTCCTTTTATAATTTTCAGCATAGAGATCCTGTACATGGTTGTTTCTTTGGAGCAATGGTAAATGATATATTACATTTCTGACTTTGGTTTCCCTTGATAATTGTAAGTTTATAGAAATACTATTGATTTTTGTTATGTTTACCTTATGTCTTGTGACCTTTCCGAATTCACTCATTAATTCTGGAATTTTTGCAGATTCCTTGGGCTATCTATGTGGACAATTATATCACCAGTGAATATAGGCCATTTTCTTTCTTCCTTTCCAATCTGTTCCTTTTACTTTTCTTGCCTTATTACACTGGCTAGAGCTTCTAGCACTAAGCTGAATAAATGGTGAGAGCAGACATACTTTCTTTACCCTAACCTTAAGAAGGAAACATTCAGTTTTTCACCATTGAGTGTAATGTCAGCTGTAGATTTTTGTAGCTTCTCTCTATTAGGTTTGGCAAGTTTCTCTTTATTCCTAGTTTGCTCAGAATTTTTATTATAAATGGATTTTAGATTTTGTCAAATGCTTTTTCTGCATCAATTAGTTAAAATGTATGATTTTTCTTTAGATTGTTGATATGGTGGATTTCATTGATTTATTTTTGAATATTGAGTCAGTTTTGCATACTTGGAATAAATCCCACTTTTGTACATTCCTGGATTCAGTTTGCTAGGTTTTTTTTTTTTTTTTTGAGTATTTTATGTTTGAGTTCATGAGAAGTATTGGTCTGTAGTTTCCTATTGTCTTTGGCTGGTTTGGTTATCAGAATAATACAGACTTCATAAAATGAGGTAAGAAGTACTCTCTTCTCTGCTATCTTCTGGGGGAGATTATGTAAAATTGGTGTTAATCCTTTTTTTTTTAAAAAAAGATTTTATTTATTTATTCATGAGAGACAGAGAGAGAGAGAGATAGGCAGAGACATAGGCAGAGGGAGAAGCAGGCTCCCTGTAGGGAGCCTGATGTGGGACTCGATCCCAGGACCCCAGGATCACAACCTGAACTGAAGCCAGACGCTCAACCACTGAGCCACCCAGGTTTCCCTGGTGTTAAAATTCTCCAGCGAAACCATCTGGGGATGAAGATTTTCTTTTCTAGACCTTTAAATGACAAATTCAATTTTTGGTAGGTTTATAATGTATTGTTTTATTTTTGAAAAGCAGAGGGCAGGCACTATGAAAGCATCTTGTGAAAGAAGTAGCAGGGCTCATGGGGGGGGGGAAGAATGACATGAAGATAATTTGGGTCAGCACCTTCATGATCCTGACATTTCTCACTTATTAAATGGTCCATTTTGGATTCAACATGCAATGATAAAGTTCATCTTTATTTTTTTATATGTTACATTCCAAACACATTTATGGCATGATTTTGATAAATGTTACCAATTTCTATTTCCCTTTCTGTTTTCAAACTTTTGAACCTTTAGAATATAGAAACACTCCTCGTCTTAACCTAGTTTTCTCTCCCTGTCTCTCTATTATATTTAGAAGTATGTTTCCAAAGTCAATTTCTTTTCTTGAGTTGTTATAACAGAAGCAAGCATCTACTCAGATAACTAATGGAAACTGAAAATCTATTTCCTGTATGGTTCCTACTTGTGTGATGTAAAGTTTTTAAAATATTTCATGTTCTACTAGCAGGTAAAGTGTGGGATCCTCTATGATCTTCATCAATGTAAGTTAAGACAGTGCTAGCTAGGAAGTATCAGTGATTTGAGTGTGAAACGTCTCCTTTACATAGCTGTTTAGAACATATCTATAGAAAATATAAGAATACACAGATATGCTCTGTAAGTGTGGACTCTGGCAAGTTTGTTTCCTTCTGGGATTAGAATACTTGCTACCAGGTATATATTTGTAAAGGACTTTCAAATGCATTATTTCAAAAGTATACATTTTTTTCATTAAGCTGGGAAAGAGATGTAAATTACGCCATCAAGGCCCCAATAATATGTCCTTATGAAATAGATCTTGCAAGTGTTCCAAATGTATTTTTTAAATGAGAAACACTTACCAAAGGAACGCTTGTCTGATTGCCCATGGGGGTGAAATAGGGGACTCATCTCTGCTTGGGGTGTGTAATGCACACATGGAAGACCATGGACTGAGGGGCCGCGGTTGGCTTGGTTTTTTGGTCTATAGGAAGAGGAAAGTAATTCACTTCCTACCTGGCAACTCACCTAACCCAGTAGAGCCAAAGCTGGTGCTGTTGGTCTCACCATTTAGAATTATCCCGCAAGAAAACCTATTATTTAGAAGTGCATTATTGTCAGCAAATAAATGCTCTCATCTCCATGTTTATAATGTTAAGAGAGAAGAATATTGCATTCATTGCTTGCATCCCAAAGTAGGTTGTGTTTCCCTGAAAGCAGCTCTGTATAAATAGCAAATTCAGATTCTATCGATGATGTATCTTTGGGCTGCTATTTATTTTACCTTCAAAATGTGTGAAATGCTGATCTTTTTATTTCTTGGAGGAGGAACAATTGCAGCATTAAGAGACATTTAAATAATGCTTAATTTTTAAAGCCAGAGAATAAGACAAATGGATGTGTTCAGCCGAGACTTCAGATTGGGTTTCTGTTTTTTAAGCTTAATGCGTGATATTAGCCTATTAAATAGCATTCTTTTATTTGATATATTCTCTATCCCCATTAGACATCATTTCCATTGATGTTTTGTATTGTTTGCACGTTACCACATTTCATATTAAAATACGGGGGATGGAGGGGAAAATAATTAGATTTATGGCTTTGTACTTTTAGTTTCCGATTTAAAGACCTATTAAAAACTAACTCACGATATAGTACATACGAGGTTATTATCTATTTAAATTAGCTTATCAGAATAAAATATGTCCTTTTAAGTGATTTTTCTGGGGAGGAGGAAAGCAGATGACCAGCCTTCCACTCAGTGGAAACACAACTTGAGATTTACCATAGCAGCAAAATGCATTCAACACAATAGTCCTCATTAGCCAGTTAATGGTGACAGCTTCTGTATAACTTTTTTTTTTTTCACTACTCAGGCTTCTCTTAGGGATGTGTTCAGTAGTAGCAACAATATTTAGAAAGCTTTGTCTTTCATGATGGGGTGGGATTCCATCAGGACGCTGTACATATGTTCTAGGTATCAGTGTTGACCAATATCTATCCTAATTAAGTGAAACTCCTTTATTTTTTTATTTAAAAAAATTTTTTTTTAAAAATTTATTTATGATACACACAGAGACAGAGAGAGAGGCAGAGACACAGGCAGAGAGAGAAGCAGGCTCCATGCACCGGGAGCCCGACGTGGGACTCAATCCCGGGTCTCCAGGATCGCGCCCTGGGCCAAAGGCAGGCGCCAAACCGCTGCGCCACCCAGGGATCCCGTGAAACTCCTGTATAAGTAATCAACAGAAGTACAGGAAATTATTGGATTTCAAGTAAAATATATAAACAACAATTTCAAAAATAACTAAAAGCTTTAATATCTCTTACAAAGTTAAAACTAATTTAAAAGTTTTGTTTTTTTTTAAAGATTTTATTTATTTATTCATAGACACAGAGAGAAAGGCAGAGACACAGGCAAAGGGAGAGGGAGAAGCAGGCTCCAGGCAGGGAGCCCGATGCGGTACTCGATCCCAGGTCTCCAGGATCACACCCCAGGCTACAGGCGGCACCAAACCACTGCACTACCGGGGCTGCCCAAAAACTAATTTAAAAGTTAAAAAAAATCAGTGTCTTCAAGGAGAGCCATATGAATCTTAAGTATCATATCCCTGAGTTAAAAAGTTTATCTGATGAGCTAGTTAAGTATATCAGGCCATTTATTTATTTATTTATTTATTTATTTATTTGAAGCAGGCTACTCTCACAGCTAGAGGAACATGCTTGAAAGATGTTGCTCCTTGCGGGGTCATGACTGGAGATGTTTGAGTACACAGAAGAAAAGAAAATTCAGTGACAGGAGGAGAATGTTACTTACAAAAATGGCTTGTACTTTTCCCCAGAAGATATTAATATCTTCCGAAGCCACATGTCCAACATGAGGCATCGTATAAAAGAAGTCGTGCAGGAGACAACCCAACTTTACCATTTCTGGCTGTGAAACACAAGGCAGTAGAACCTGTGATCTAATCTTTCAAAGCTGAAGACTCATATCTGTGAAATGGGGTAATGCCATCTTCACCTTGGGTTTTGAGGAGGATTAAATGAAATGTAAAGACACGTGTAAATATACATAAATCACGTGGCTCGAACCTGTCCACAGTGTGAGGGTTTAAGAACTATTCTTTTCTGTTCCTGTGATTATGAGAGGAAAGTAAAAGCATTCAGTAATTTATTAAATGTTCTCTCCATTAACATATATCTGACTTGGGGTTTTGAAATCCTGTGCACATACCCTCTAAGGCACCTTTCATCTCCTAGAATCCCCAAGAGTTTACAAACCTAATAAATAAAGATAACCCACCATTGATTCATGGGGTCCCCTAATCCACTCCTAGAGCATGGCCACCTCTGGGTAAAAAGAGCAACAAATATTTATCAGCCACATAACACCTCGACTATATTCAGTGGAGTCCTTTTATAGTATTTCCTACAGGATGGAGATAAGAAAGCTATGAGCAATGGCGCTGTTACACCTGTGTGTGTTTATCCAGGTCTTTAAAAGATAAATACTCTAATCAGGGAGTCAAATATTAGGCAATTATAAGACTTCAGAGACTCTGTGATGAATTCGGTCCCTTTTTTGCTAGTTGGGTGATGGGTTTATATCAGAAACAATGATCTTGGCCTGAAAGGGAGTTACTCTCCCTCCTGGACAATGAAAACACACTGGCTGAGCATTCTCTGCCTTCTATTTGTTTGTGTATTTTTCAAAATAAGCTGTGCATCTTCTCAAGTAAACCTGGGTGTTAATCAGAAGATTGGTACAGTTTATCAGCTGCGTCCTTGCACTTGGCTAATTGCATGAGAATTTTTTTGGTGAGCACACAGTGGATGGCCCAGCCACTTGGAACAGCCAGTCAGTTCTGTGTTTCTCTAATAACCTAATTCATGTTTGTCTGAGGTTATGAACCACATTCAACTCTGAGAGGGATCTATGCCCTGGAGCACACACAGTTCTGTCCTAGAGCCATCAGAGCACCCGAAAAGTGGGCGCCTGCAAATCCACTTTGCTGGAGATTTGTGACTGAACCTTTGTTTTATCGTCATTGTACTGCCTAATTTTGGAGAGCCTTAATTTCCCAATATCTGAAATAGGATTGATAAATAATTATCTCTATGCCTGCAGATTCCAGTAGAGACACCAGCAGGCACACCTGAATATAGCAGCCAGGAGTCTGTCTGTTTCAGATTTGTGGTTCTAAATTCCCCATTTTCCCAAGTCTGTGGCTTTTAGAGGGAAGGATGGTTAAAAGGGGAGCAGGTCTTCAGAAAAAGAAGGTACTGAGTCCCCTATGCTGCCAAGCATCCAATGCATCCTCCATAAAATGAGTGAGTCAGAAAATTAAAGAAAAGGGGCAGAGGGAGAAGGGAGGCAATGGAAAGAAGGAAGAAAATAAAAGGAGAATGAAGTTCCCAGGAGACAAGGGCACGGAGAACAGAAGGGTATGAGATAAACTTAGACAGGGAGAAGAAGGAGTGGAGAAAAGATGGCGCATGAGACAGCATCAGAATCAGAAGAACACGTAACACTACTGGACAATTCAGTGGCTTATCAGTTTCCCTTTATTGAGATTTCATCAGGTAGCAGGCACTATGCTGAGTAACAAAGAAGCCCGTGAGGTAGGCATATGTGTTCAGACTTCACAGGTGAGGGAGTCCAGTCTCAGCAAGTGAAGTCCTGGGCACCCCACAGCTGTTGGGTGACAGAGGCAGGAGTCACCACCAGTGGGACTGCTCTACCCGTTTGTTACTACATTGCTCCAGTGTTGTCTAAGTCAGGATGGGCAAATTTCTTCTGAAAGGGCTAGATAGCAAATATCTTTAAGCTTTTCCAGTCATACAATTTCTATCACAACTACTCATCTCTACAGCCGTGTGGCTCAAAAGCAGTCACAGACAATACGCAAATGAATGGCCATGGTGGTGTACAATAAAACTTGATTTACAACATAGGCAGTGGGCCAGAGTTGGCTCGAGGGCCCTAGTGTGCCGGTGCCTGGTTTACGTAAGAGTAGGCAGCTCCACTGGGACAAAACAATATGTGCCTGAAGGGAGTAGACCAAAGAGGGTACCGTAGATGCCATGATGGGTGTTTCATAGGGCCAAATAACGTAACGGTGTGAGTGACAGCGCATTACAGTGACGGTAGTTCCTGCAGCAGTGTAGCTATGTAACCCCTTCCTTTTCTAAGTCATTTTTTATGCTTTAAAAATACAGATTAAGTCACTCAGTGTCCTTGGTGTGAATAGTTTCTTAAGCAGTAGCCTTGCTCCCTGGCTTCTCCTTTCTGTGCTCTCTCCAGAACCTCTACTCAGCGACTACCCTTCCTGGGAGTATGTTCCGGTGGCTTCCAGGAGGCAGCTCAGCCTCACTGGGGAGGCTTGCTGAGGAGCTGAGTTCATAAGGCACTTTACTTTTCAACTTAGTACTTTTGTTGGCTCTTATCTCTTTTGGAGGGGAGTCAAGAGAATTGTCCAATGTCTTTTATGTCTCCTACAAAAATACCAGACGCAAACATGGACAATTTTCCAGCCAGCAAAAGTTCCCTTATGAAAATTGACTTAATAATTTGTACGTGTATTTTCTGTTTGTCGAAAGACCTCTGCTGCAAGCAGGCCATTTTATTATCATTCAATTTCGTGGACAAATACCTTGAAAATAAAACACGGAGGTACCATAGCAGGATAAACTTGAACTTTCAGTTGCAAAGCACTGATCTACATTAACAGTTCAAAGAAAATTATAGAAAACGCTGTCCCTTGTCCAATGAGGAAACAATTCAAGGACACAGCTGTGAATGTTGCCCAAGAGTGGGACTTGCTTGCCTTATTTTGTGTCCAGCTAAAGTACTCCAAACACATTACCTTCATTTGCTTTGTCTCTTCCTTGTTTGCATCATTAACAGCTTGTGTGACCTCTGTCCATTAGCAATACCAAGAAAAAATTTCTTGTCCTCAATTAAAGTGTCTTTTTGAGCTTCCTGCTTTCTAATTGTTTCACCTCTGCCCAGCAAAAGCACCAGGAAAAACTCTTCTTGTTCACCATTAAAGTATTGCTCTTGAGTTGTAGGATATTAGTGTCGTCAGAGACCTGTGCTGTCATCTGGCTCCTTTCTAGTCCATATTGTGTCCATGAAAAAGCATTAGTGCAGTCCAGGGGTGTGCTAAGAAATGGGTATGTGTGGATCTGAAATGCCTGGAAGTTCTCTGGGTCTTGGGATGCAAATAGGAAAGCAGGATGTTGTCATTACCAGAAATAAGTTCTTCCCAAAAGATTAGCAATCTATTTCTCTTGAATTCTGCTTTCATAATTGGCCCGAGTTGCATGAAAAAATTCTTTGAAGATTTTATTTATTTTTTAATGAGAGACACACAGAGAGAGGCAGAGACACAGGCAGAGGGAGAAGTAGGCTCCCTTCGAGGAGCCTGATGTGGGACTCAATCTAAGGACCTCAGGATCACGACCTGAGCCGAAGGCAGATGCTCAACCACTGAGCCACCCAGGTGTCCCAAGTTGCACGAAATGGATAGTAGTCTCTTTAAGTGCCGGAAAACATTAAAGTGTTCACCAGAAAGCCAGACACCCTGGAAGACCTGAGCTCCAATTTTCATCAACTATGAAGATACTTTAGGTTAGGTGAGTCTTTGAGAGTAGAAAATCCACCTGTCTTTTTTTTTTTTTTTTTTAAGCATAGGGCACCAGTTTTAGGTCATTAACCTTGTACCCTTGGATATAACAATGAAGCTGTAGCTCAGTTTTAGAGCAGAGGTTGGCCACCCATACCGTGGGGGCCAGATCTGGTTCACATCCAGTTTTGTGTGATCTAGGAATGGCTGGAAAGCAAATTAAAAGAAGAATAGTATTTTGTGGTACATGAAAATTATATAACATTCAAATGTCAATGACGCTAAGTAAAGTTTGGCTGGAAACAGCCATATCTGTTCATTTACACTAGACTGCTTTGGGGCTATAAAGGCCGAGTAACTGCCACAGAGACTGGCCTGCAGAGTCAAAAATATTCACTATCTGTCTCTTTGGAGAAAAAGTTTGTGACATCTGTGTCGAGGGTCATGCCTGGCGCTTGCTTGCTTTCTGTCATGTACATTCTCTGCCCTGAATATTTACTAAGTTCCGTTTAGGTACGTGGCATTGTGGTTCTGGAATATTTCCAATCTACTCTCAACCCACAGTGTGGGGAACTTCAAAATGCAACAAAGACATAAACACTGATGGATAAATAAAAATACACAGTAGTTGACTGTTTGACATTAAAGACCCAGGCACAGCAGGCAAAGCAAACCAGTCCCAATTTCAAATCATTCCCCCTAAATAGAATGCATTTCATCAAAGATTTAGGAACCCTGCTTACTGCAAGCACAGTGGCCACAGGGCGCAGGCAGCAGACCCTGGAAGGGACTGAATGCAGTCCACCCCACTCCTCTGGCACCTTTTTGTTCGATCTCCGATCTCCAGGGAATCTGAGCTTTCAGGGAGAGTGCCTTCCTTTGTGCGGCAGGTTTTCAGTTCCTGGTATGAAGGCAGCAGTGGGGGAGTGTAGGCAGGGCTGGTGCTAATCTGCAATCGAAGGCACATTTGTTTTTCTACTGTTCCGTTCAGAGTTTCTGGAATCTATCAGTTATATGAATTATGTAATAAGAGCCAATCAGCTCAGTGAAAACAAGCTTCCAAAAGGCAGGTTTTTTTTTGTTTTTTGTTTTTTTTAAATGGAGCTAGTCTATGCCAGGTTATAAAACTGAGGTTGACCCCTACCTCCCCTTTCCCTCTGAGTCATGGCTTCATAGTTGGCTAGCTTTCCAGTAATTGAATCTGAAGGTTGAGTCCTTGTTCCTTAAGAATTGCCAATGGGGTCTTGTAATCCTCTTCTGGTCTCCTCAGTGCATCAGGACTTTGGTTTATTGACATGTAATTAGATCAGACTGTCACTACATCTCTGTCGGGGTAAACATCACGGAGAACACAGCTGATCCATGCAAGATCTCCGCTGGGATGCCAACTGGTCTTGTCAATAGCCAATTGAGGGCTGCATCTCCTTTCCTGATCCTGATTCCAACAATGGAAGGAGCCGTGGTGGTGGCAGAAATCTGGCATCTCAAGATTTCCTTCCTGACAGGTGATGTCCTTTGTGCCACCACTGCAGGGCAGCAGCGAACATGAAGCACCTTGGACAGGGACACGCAAGCCCCCTCCCCGTGCCCCCCAGAGAGAGGGCCAGCCCAGGGGACACGATGCCCCCCGTTATGAGGGTTACCATGCTGACCCGAGTCAGCTGGGAGATGGTGGCCGAACCCTGTACTGAGGCAGCCAGGCATAAACACTGTCACTGGTCACTGACTGGGCAGGGGCTGGGGAGACTTCCCGATGGGGAAGTGCTGGCTGTAGCCCCCGGAGCTGAGCATCTGCAGCATGATTTTCCCCCATGTTCACCCGGGGTCTCTGAACAGTCCCAGCGGCCCACCGGCCCCGGAGCAGTGTGAGCGTCACACAGGCCAGAGTCCAGGGGCAAGTTAGGTCTGCTGACCGAATCTCCCGGCTCTTGGACGTTTCATTACAGCAACGTAGGATTTCCCCTTTTGCCATCATTTCTGTTGTGACTGTTCATGAAGCAGGTCTGGCGATGGCGGGCGCCCCGAGAGAGGACGGGTGGAATCAGCGCAAAGATTCTGGGGAGCCTAGCAGGGAGTGTGGACTGCTAGGGAGACCACCCAAGTGTGGCCCTCCGCAGGGTTTTGTCCACTGCGGGAACACAGGGCCATGCATCTGCGGGAGGCAATGGAGCCACAGGAGGAGAGGCTCTTTGCTACTGGGTGTGCATCCCTCCTGTATGGAGTGGGGAACCCCAGAAGTGGTTCCTGTTCCCGTGCGTGTGTGGAGTAGGTTCCCCAGAGGTGGCTCTGGTCCTCATGTGTGTGGAGGAGTGGGTGTCCCACCCCGGATGTGGTCCTGGTGCCCGTAGACGTGGACGAGGGACTTCTCCGGAAGCAGGTCAGTCCCCCTGGAGGCGGGTCCAGTCCCCGAAGCACATCGGCCCTGAGGGGTGTCAAGGGGGAGGTGTGCCCTGGTGACTGGGAGTCTGAGCTCTGCTAGCTGCTGTAGCTGGAGCCAGGAGGGACAGAAGGTGCACGGCCCGGTGATGGGGCACCGCTCGGCCGGTCCTGTGGCAGTTGGGTTCTGGCCTGTGTCCCCAGAGCCTGAAAGCAGCGCAGCGGCCTCTTCAGGTGGCCTTGTGGCCCCGGGCAGGGAGGAGGCACCTGGCAGTGGAGGCCTGGAGCAGACGGTGATGGCCTGGCCTGTTACTGTCATTAAAGGAAAGTCGGGAAAAGAGTATGTTTGTGGTTAAAATATGGAAGACTCAAATGGCACTGGAGGCACGGTGTAAAGGGGAGCTGTGTGCCCTGAAGCCCTGTCCCCCCCTGCCACAGGTGTGTGGCTCACTCAGGTTTTGGTCCTGTGGGTCTGCAGGTGCAGGGAACCCGCAGGTCCTTTTTTGAGTTATTCCGCTGCCCCCCTCACCCATCGCAGGGGTGGATGGAATGGTCTTGGTAGACCCCCGCTGGTGGAAGGGGCCTGGTGCTTCCCGCCCACCCAGGGCAGCTCTGGGCCCCGTGGTGACCTGCCGAGGCCCGTCAGCCACCTGTACAAGGGCAGCAGTCACTGCTGGGGCTGCAGCTTGCAGCCGGCCTGTCCATCTGCCGGCCGGCCCTCAGCCCTAAGGACGAACACGTACTGACACACGTTGCCGCAGGGACAAAGTGTGAACACATTGTGCTGGAGGAAGGCGTGCAGACACAAAGTCTAGTACTATGTGAGCTGGACTGTGAGAAAGGCCCAGAACAGGCATCACCGTGGAGACAGTGCGTGGTCGGCCATGCCAAGACAGGGGAGCAGAAGGAGGAGAAACTCGCTAACGGTCCCTGGCTTTCCTTTTGGGTTCTGGAATTAAGGGGAGGGTTAGCTGCACAACACAGTAAACACAAGAAATACCATTGAATTTTTCCTTTTAAAACGGTTCATGGGACAGTATGTGAATTTCACTTTAATAAAACATTTCTGAGAAATGCTTAAAAGGCATTGTACCAGGGAAGATACGGGCCTTCTTCCTGTTTGTGTTCCATTAGCAGCTAGAGTCTTGCACATGATGGACTTGGCTGCAGCTCCGATTGGCATCTGGTGCTGGTGGACGCCAGCTGTGCTCAGATCTCAGCATAGGTGTGACCTTGACTTTAGGTCACTGCCATCTTTGTTCTGGTCTCCGTAGCTTTGCTCCTTACCAGGGATTGAATCAGATGCTGCACTGTGGCATTGGTGTGCAATTTTGGTGAGAGTGAGGACAGTATTTATCCTTTATGGAATATTAGACAGTTGGGTGTATGCCTTGATAACTTATTTTACAAGGAAAAAAAAACTCTACTAAATTTTCCCTAGGTTTAAAAGAAGCAGGAAGAGGAAGAAGTTGGTCACTAGGCTTTTTAGTGTCTCTGTCCTGAGACCAATTTTGTCAGCTGCAATGATGAAAGGAAGGGAAGTGAGGTATTCCATGTAGTGAAGTGAGCTGGCTTCCTGCCTCTAGGAGCTCCTGGGCCTACCCTGGTCCAGGTGGTAGATTCCTAAATGCTTCCTCCTCATAGACCTAGACTCGACTTTGTGTGCTCTGTTCTAGTGGTTCTGCATCCACCTCAGCCACCCTGGTAAAGCCAGCAGGGGGGTCAGTGATTTCCCAGGTGCAAGTCACAGGCACTGAGTCAAATGAAAGCAGGTCCCTTGCTGCCAAAGACCTCTGGCCTCGGATGCAGCAGCAGGTGCCCTCACATATTGGTGCTCTTGTCTCCAGTTCCATAAAACTCATTCCATAGGGAAGTAAACATGCACAGTCACATGCAGGAAATGTGAGCAGGCTCTAGGAACTGGACACAGTTTCCACAAATGGACTAAAATTTCAGGTGGATTTTAAGGGATGGGTGTGATTTTCTTTGTATTTTATTTAATACCTGTCATAATTTTATAAAACAAAAGTAGACACAGGTATTATCTCCAAATCAGAATATACAAACAAGTAAAAAAACAAAAAAAGAACGGACTAAAAACAATCCTATGTGACTAACCCAAGGGAGAAAACTGGGAACATTGGCATGATCTTTCCAGAACATCCCTCCTCCCTTCCCCCTCCTTTTCCCTCCCATCCTCTACCCTGCTTTATTGTAGTCTGCGATAGGCTACTTAGAGGCACCAAGTGCCAAGCTGAGGGTACTTACATGTAAATATATACAAAGAGGGAGAGAGTAGGATCATGGCATTCGTAAAGTGTCACAATCTGCCTCTCCCTCCTAATAGCATATTGACTTTCCCCACATAAACAAATCTGTTTCTACAGTACCATTTTAAGTGGCTGCAAAGTATTCCGTGTGAAGCTATATTACAATTACACGTTCTCCTGTATTGGGTTTTTCCATCTTTGTTGGTGTAATCACTGTGATGAACACCCTGGTCCTAATTATTTTGCGCATTCTGACTTCCTTTGGATCAGTTCTCAGGATCATTACACTGCTGGGTATGTACACGTTGCAGGTTTTTTTCATCATGCCGCTAAATAGTCTCCTCAGATACACTGATTTCTGCTCTTATCGGCAGAACAGCATTGTATCTGCTGTCCTGAGAGCTTGGTGAGAGCAGCCACTTCGATAGGTGAAAATTCACCACGTGTTTGTATTTATTTGATCCCTACTGAGTGTGAAATTTCCTATTTTACCTCCCTGTCTTGCCCTCCTTCTCCCTCCTCCTCCCCCTTCCCCTCCTCCTCTCTTCCTTCTTGCTTCCTGTTCCCCTCCTCCTCTACCCCTCTTCCTTCTCATGTGTTTTTCCTCTTCTCTGAATTGCCTTCTTAAACTTTTGGCCCATTTCTCCCGATTTTTTTTATTGTTTTATAGAAGCTCTTTGTTTACTAAGAATATTAGCCTTTGTCTTAAATGCTGAAAGCATATTTGCAAATGGATGTCCAAGGGACTGGCAAGGAGAAAGGGGAAGACCTTTCCAAGCAGAAGTGGTGAGAAGGGCCATGGTTCAGAGGTAGAATGATGACAGCTGCTTGGGAAGTGTTGTGAGCCTTGTGGTGAGTTCAGGAGAGCACCTGGAAATGGGTGTGAGAGGATCAGAATCCGTCTGGACAGAGAGAGGTGGAGGCCACACTACAGATGCTTCAGATGCCAGGTCCTGAAGACCCGTGTGTGTGTGTGTGTGTGTGTCTAGTTGACAGTGGCCAAAAAGCAATTACCCTCCATGTAATTTTAATCTCTTCCAACAATGGAGGTGGAAAAGGTTTTGGTGTAAAAATTCTGAGAAATGCCAATATGCTTAGAGACTCTTCTCTGCACAGTGAGAATGTGACTTTTCAAACTCTGAACTCTGCCCACTAGGAACTTTTATTTGGCAAGGACATCACTTGGGCAGCAGTGCCTTCCTAGATTTCACTGTGCTTGGCACTGTGGGAAAATCCTAAACTCTGGAAATGTTTCCAGCTCCTGAGGAGAGAGGGAGAGAAATACAGCACATGTGCACACACCAATGATGTTGGTACTCCAAATATATGAGATCTTGTATGATATGATAGCTCAAAACAAGAGGAATCACATTCGGTTGGGGGCAAAAGAGACTAGAAAGACCTTGGTGGGTGCTGGGCTGCAGGGTCCTCTGCACCTTAGTCCACAGACGCCCTGACCTGGAGCTGGCCATTTCTCCTGCACTGGATGCAGCTGGCATCCTGCTCCATGCCTGAAATAGTCCATGGCAGACAGATGCTTCCCTGGATGATCTTCTTCTGAAGCAGAGTCAAGTTTTGGAAGAGTAAAGGACTTTGGAAAGGCTTGAAACTTTCAGGCTGGCCTGGTCTGCTTCAGAGGCCACTTCTAGCCCCAGCTGGCTCCAGGAGATCACACATGTCACTCTGAACCCTTGTCACTTTACTGGTCATGTAATCTGAATCAACTGTGTGGTTGAAAATGCCCCACCCAAAGGCATGTGCTCAAGCCCTGACTCCCAGAAGCACGGGACTGACCTTATTTGGAAACAACGTTGCTGCAGATGTCACTGGTTAGGTTGAGATCACACTGGGGGCAGGTGGCCTTAATCCAATGACAGTATCCTTATAAAAGGGGAGGTTTGGACACAACAGAGACTGCAGGGAACGTGGTGGGGACTCTGGATGGGTGCTGGACCCCTTCCCCTGGCACCTTTTGAGGGACCAAGGCCCTGCCTATACCTCGATCCCAGACCTGTGCCTCCAGGACTGGGAGAGAGCAAGTCTGTGTTGCAGTCCCTCGGGCTGGGGCTCCATCATGGCCCCAGGACACTGACGTGCACACTCTCCTGGGGAGATCCTGGAGCTGGATGGCCTGGCACACAGGAGATCCTGGTGCCCAGGGCAGCCTGTTCCATGCTGCCTCTCCTGCCCACTGGCAGGTGTCACGGGGCCAGGATGGAGCCTTACTCTCCCTCGGTTTTGCTTTCTCAGCTGTTAAAATTCGAGAAGTCCCGCATAAGAAGTCATTTCAGTTGTTTTCTTCTTTGTGAAGTTACAGGACAAATGCTTTATTGTTTATTTTTAACTCTTCTGAACTTGTGTGACTATCTCCAGAACCCAAAAAAGACCTCTTGGAAAACACTCCACGATTTGTGGCTGAGGAAGTTCAGATTGTTTGAAAATGACTAATGATTAGTTTATGGTGCTTATGATATAGGTTTCATAACAATGGAATTAATCTTTAGAGGGAAAAATTAAAAGGTAGTCTGCTCCCGAGGGAGCTGCAAGGGATTTGCACATCAGTTTGATGAGCGATCATCGGGACAGTCAGCAGAAACCCCAGGACGCCTCATTGTTTAATCAGGATGGGTAACATCAACTTGATTAAGCCGCCAGGCTTCCCTCTGACAGCACCACTAGCCCCGCCACCGCCGGGGAGCTGCTTCCATCTCTAGGACCCCCGGCGCCTCTCTGCACCCCTCTGGTTTGGGCCCACCAGCACTTGCCATTGGCTCACAGCAAGCACTTACCTGAAGGGTAGTATGCCTAGAGGTGCCATCCAGGGGGTGGGGCTTTCTTCCCTCCCTCACCTGCAGAGGGATCCCCGGTTTCTGTGCCCTGGCTTCAGCCTGCAGGGAATGATGGTGAATACGAATACTGCCAAATCCGACATCCCTAGGGGGACCCTGCCCCCCACACCTGCATATGTGGCCACCATCTAACAGTCCACACGTGGTTCTTAACTGAGGGAGGGGCAACCCTTTAGGAGAAGTAGGAAGGGCTCTATGAAGCGCTTGAGGCTGGCGCTGCCCTGATGGGCCCAAGAGATAGAGGGCCCAGACAGAGCATGGCTTGGAGCCTAGACCCAGAGGGGAGCAAACAAATGCACCTGGCTCTCCTCACTTGCCCCGCAGTGTGCTGGGTCCAGTCAAAACCACACCTTCCCTATCACAAGAACATTACTGAACTGTTAGACCTATTTTGATTGGTACCGCTTTTTCCAAGATAGCATGCTCATACATGTTGTGTATGTCCAAGGCAATTCTTACCTGGCAGGGGACACCGGATGGATCTGCGGGGCTCCATCCCAGGACCCTGAGGTCATGACCTGAGCCCAAGTCAGACACTTAACCAGCTGAGCCACCCAGATGCCCCTACCCGTCTCCTGAGTTTAGGATTTCGGGACAGTTGTTTAAGGTGAGAGCTTTTCATAGCTTCCAAATTGTACCAGAAGGGCAACAGAGACAATTAGGGCACATATAGTGCGTGATTTTTATTAGCCTTGAAGAGAAAAAGAGGTCGATATTTTGAAAACTGCTCAACAGCAAACCGGGAACTTTTATCAGCGTTACTCAAGAGAAGAATAATTTTCTGTCATTTTACCTGATAATACAATTAAATAAGGAGTCTTGGTGAGCCCACTATTACAGCCACGCAATATAATTTACATTGAGAATCTCACTATTTACAAAATATATTGTCTTGTAAAACGTTGCTTATTTCATTTTGTGGAAAACACAAAAACCTCTTACACAATAAAGCATCCTCTTAACGTCTTACAATATATTAAAACCATACATGCCGCTTTGCCAGCGGGATGGGTTTCCTCTGAATATCTGGATATTAGCATATTAGTGATTGAAAAAGCTATTATTTGCCCTCAAGGGAAAATCTCTTAGCATCTTCCACCAGCAAAATTTGAAAAGATATGTATTTAAAATAGATCGGCCACCTTACTTTTGAAAGAAAAGTGTAACTATAACAACATTTTAGAGTCTACCCAATTTGCCCCCTTCTGAGAGGAGACTCCGGAGTGCAGAGCAGTTGCATGGCCTTCTGTGCACGTGGCCTCCAGTCCGCCTGCCTGCATCTGGGTTTTTATTTTCCCTGCAGGTGGAAGGCATTTCCTTTTTTTTTTTTTTAATTTTTATTTATTTATGATAGTCACAGAGAGAGAGAGAGAGAGAGAGAGAGGGGCAGAGACACAGAGGGAGAAGCAGGCTCCACGCCCCGGGAGCCTGATGTGGGATTCGATCCTGGGTCTCCAGGATCGCGCCCTGGGCCAAAGGCAGGCGCCAAACCGCTGCGCCACCCAGGGATCCCAAGGCATTTCCTTTTTTATACTTTTCACATCGTTGTTTATGTTTTCTTTCATTTCTACATTTTTGAGAACTTGCATTAGAGAGAGAGCAACATGGCCCCAGTATTAGCCAGTTGCCAATGTGGGTGCTGATATTCGACACTGTGTTGGGGAGTGTTTTCCTTCAAATGGCACTGCGGATTCTCTTGGTTAGTAATGGGAAACTTCCTGATTAACAGTGAACACTACACATCTGATGTCTGCATCAGAGAATCTGGCTAGCATCACCTTTCCTATGGCTGGGATTTGGCTAATAGCCACCATATTACAAACTGGATGTTCTGTCTCACAAAAAATAGGAAGTGATATGTCACAACAGAGGCCACTGCTGGCACATGAGATAGGACATCACAGCTGTGGTTTCCAGCATCTCTGGGTCACAGTTTCTGAATGAACTTGATTTGCAGTCCTGGAGGCCAAGGTGGGACTCCTTGTGTGTCTGGCTCTGGATAGAAATGCTCCATTAATGTGACATCCAGCCTCTCATATCCTGCTTCTGTTTGTTTTGGGAAAGAAGCCCAGTATACAGAAAGGGGCAGAAGAACCTGCTGCTAATTTGGACACTAAGTCATCCTGGGTTTCCAGTAGGAACATGAATGGATAGCCTGGTGGTCACTGAGCAGAGGCCAGGGACACAAGTGTGCACCCAGTCTTTTCCTGTTGGCAAAGCCCCCACATGAGACATCAATCCTGGGTGAGTGGCCAGACCAGTGTCATACCTACTTTTTGAGCCTTATGACTGTAAGTGACAGAAGAACTGGAAGACCCTTTGGGAACCAGCTCAGCATCCTCCCTCTTGAGGTGAGGCTCAGAGCCTGTAAACATAAACTTGCATTTCTGCCTCTTCTGATCCCTATGAGACATGGTGGCACAACTTGGCACTTGATAATCAAGAGGAGGATGTTTGATGAAGATGAATATGCTTTTTGCTGTTGGGGTGCATCGGGCTTCTTCTCACCCCACGAAGTGGTGTTACCGCTTAGGCCCATTAGAAAAGTTCAAGTCAAGGTCAGAGGAGGTTTGAAACCTTTACAAACCAATTTCACTGTAAGCTGAATGTGGGTTGTCGATGCTGGTCTGCCTTACGTACCATCTCTAGTAGTGAAGATGATGATGGTTCTGGCAGACACTCCTATCAGACTTTGAAGGGGCTTCTGTGTCCACCTCATGCTCTAAAGCAGCAGAGAATCCGTGGCTTCATCCATGAGGAGTGGGTGCTGACTGGCAGAGCAGCCCGGTGTCCTGTGGCGTCAGGCACCATGGCCCCTGTAGATACCCACTGCATGAGGCCAAGAGAGGTGGGCCTCCACGTTATCAAGGGACATGGGTCCCTAATGGGGCTGGAGGTTGGTGGCCTTTGGAAACACAGTGCCCATCATTTGCTCCTTGTCAGCATGATCAATTAGGCCCTTCTTCCATTCTGGACCCTGTCTTGTGGCTGCAGACCTAGGAAATAGAGCAGTCTACAGTTTGCAAAGGAGATAAGGAAGGAATGAAGCAAATGCATGCCTGGTGAGAACAGCCATGTGGGTATTTGGGGGCACATGGCACCTTTCCAAAAAGGATGGTAGAGCAGGGTCCAGAGGTGGCCCAGGCAGGGAGCTCCCCACAGGGGGAGGGAAGAAGGAAGTCAGGTGGGGCTGCAGGCACCCCAGAGCCACATCCTGAGTGGTCCTGGAGTCCCTTGAGAAAGATGCTTTGATCAAATGTGCATATTTTTCCACTAAGGGGAAAGACTGCCCAAGGTAGAAAATATCTCCTGGGGGCCAGGCCAAGGGTTTATCAGGCCAGACCCGAGTAGACAGTGGTGTCCAGATGAGAGGGATGGCAGAGGAGAAAACCTGATTTAATTTGGAGCTTATGGAGGCAAGAGGTGGAGGAGAGGATGAGGACTCATCACCTGATTTGGATGTGGGTGAAAGGTAACATCCTTCTCAGAGGTGTAGAAGACAGCCAGGAGCAGGTGGAGGCTCAGTGGGGAGAAGGTGAGGTGCTCTTAGAACCTTCTAGGGGGGATTCCAGAGGTGGATTTGCAGGTGGACGTTCAGGAGGGATACAGGATGAGGCCCTGGTTAGTAGACTGACCCCAATCTCAGAGGTTTCACATGGGAAAGGTTGTTCCCACATGCTCCTGATGGGGCCTTCCCAGACAGCTACCTACCCTGAACATCATCTTCAAACGGAGGCCCATGGACCCATCTGGGTCTTTCCATCCTTGGCACTGCCATCTCTTCTGGACTCCTGGAGCCTTTCTAGCCGAGAGCAGATAGAACAGAAATCTGGAGACTCTTTGGGAGATCTTGGGACTCAAACAGTCACAGGTCCTGGCCCAGCTGCAGGGAGGTGGGGGCAGGTAGCTCGGCTACCTGTGCGTTTGCAGGAGGAGCAGATGCAGAGAGTACGCAGCCAGCTGGCCACAGGCCGGAGCCACCATCCCCCAGGGACTGGCACAACCACCAACACTTGAGACACAGATGGAGCAGAAGGAAGCTGTGAAAAGCGCTAGGAAGGGTGTGTGGGGGTGCGGGGTGGTGGTGAGAGGTCACCGGAGGTAAGGCACAGCAGAACTTCAGGAAGCTGCTGCCCCGTGGGCAAGGTCAGGACAGATACACACTCCTGGGTACTCACGAAAGAAAACCTTTCTGTGACTTCTGACCTGGACAGTAACACAGAGCTACCTATTCATTTTCTGTATTTGTTTACCTTCCTGGTTGGTGTGGTGTAAACAGAGTGAGTGAGAGAAGTGCTGGCGTGCTTCCACAGCTTGCAGGCTCTCGGCTTGCATAACTGCAGAAGCTGAAACTTCCTCTGTACAGTGTCCGTGGGGAGGGAGCCAGGCGAGAGGCACCTGGGGGCTGCGGCTGAGACAAATTAGGTGTGCGACTCCCAGGGGAAATGACCAGGTCTCTTCCCCTCCACCTTTGTGTCAGAGATGAGATGGGTGGCTCATCAACACAAATTGTAACACTCACAAGAGATTATAAAAATTGGCTCATTACAGTTGTATACATTTTTGTTGTTGGTATTATTCTTTCTTTCTTTCTTTCTTTCTTTCTTTCTTTCTTCTTCTTCTTTTCTTTCTTCTTTCTTTCTTTCTTTCTTTCTTCTTTCTTCCTTCCTTCTTTCTTCTTTCTTTCTTTCTTTTCTTCTTTCTTCTTTCTTTCTTTCTTTCTTTCTTTCTTTCTTTCTTTCTTTCTTTCTTTCTTTCTTTCTTTCCTTCTTCTTCTTTTCCTTCCTTCTTCCTTCTTCTTCTCTTCCTTCTTCCTTCCTTCTTTCTTTCTTTCTTTCTTTCTTTCTTTCTTTCTTTCTTTCTTTCTTTCTTTCTTCTTTTTCCTTCTTCTTTTTCATGAGAGACAGAAAGAGAGAGAGGCAGAGACACAGGCAGAGGGAGAAACAGGCTCCATGCAGGGAGCCTGAGGTGGGACTCGATCCCAGGTCTCCAGGATCAAGCCCTGGGTCGAAGGTGGCACCAAACCACTGAGCCACCCAGGCTGCCCGGTATTATTCCTTTTGAGCACAGGTCTGCTTTTCTGATAGGACTGTGCTTCTGTAAATGGCACCTCCAAGGAGGACAGGCCATCCACGGTACCTGTCCCGGGTCGGAAGGGCCTTCCCTATCTCTCTGGCTCCGAGGGCCCCAAAGGCTCAGCCTCTATCCTCAGGTGGCCATCCTTCCCCTATGTGTCCTTTCCACCTCCAAATGTCTCTATTTTTATAGGGATACCAGTCCTATCAGATTAGGGGCCACTCTACTCCGTGTGAGAACTCATTGTAACTAGTCACATCTGTAGCGATCCTATTTCCAAATAAGATCAGAGGTTTGGGTTAGGGCTTTCATCTGCGTTTTGGGGATACAATTCAACCCAGAACAACCTCCATGAAGAAAAATCGTGGAAGAGACTTGTGCTCAGAGTGTTTTCTAATCAGGAGGTATGGGTTCTGGCCCGCCAGAACAGATGTGTAGCTGTGGGATAGGACGCTAGCCAAAGGGAACGGAAGTCTGTCTGTGTGCACCTGACCATGGGCACTGGTCAGGTTGGGCAGCCTCTTCTAGCCCTGGCCAGGCTGAGTGAGTCTCGAGGTTCAGCTGGTACAGTGGCTGGACACCATCTCCATGCACTGGCTGAGGGACCCAGGGGCTGTGTGTAGTGCCAGCACCCCACCCGTGTCTGTCACGTGGGGACAGGTGTCCTGGTCAGCCACCTGGGATGCGTGAGGTCTGGGACCAGGAGCTGAGGAATGACCATCTGCACAAGGACAGGAAGAGCCCCCCTACCCCTGCCCACCTTGGATCACAGAAGTGCCAGGCTTGTTAGTGATGCACACTGTGGTCTGAAGGAGTTCCTGGATCCCCAGCTGCATCCGAACCTAGGATGTCCAGACACAGATCAGCTGTCCTTCCCAAGGTGATGAACAGAAAACCCGGCAGGGGTGGCAGGAGCCAGCCCACACGTTCTGTTCCCATCTGAGCCCTCACGGTGGGCAGGGCCATGTACAGTAGATTTCAGGATCTTGATTTGAGAAGAAAGAAAATGGACTAAATGTAAATATGTTTCTTCAGTTCTCCAGGTTCTTACAGTCATTTGTCACATCCTGGCCAGGGAATGTGTGTTCTGTAGGATAATTGAAATCTCCCAAGTAACTGCAAGGTGAACGTTACCGAATTGTTTTGGTTCCACCTCCTACTCTGGGTTGCCCCTCTTGTATTTGGGGAGAATGGCCAATAGCCCTTGGCACTGGATGGAGGCTCCCTGGCTGCCTCCTCCCTCTGACTCTTTCTCGGTTGCCTGAGTGGGCTGCTGGGCTGAGCTCTGTTCTTTCTTCTCTCTGAAGGAGTTTTCTTTCCCTTGATGTCTTTAACTTAAAAACAAAAATCAAAGAGTTGTAGGATTCCCATCGGGACACATTATGCAGGAGGAAATTATTCCCATTAGAATCCAGTGAATTTCACATATATCTAGAATTGCTTTTATAATAAAAAATAAATGTTCTATAAGTGATGGTACCTGGGGAATATCACCAGTCCTGACATAAGTCTAGTTGATTTTGTGTTCAGAAGTCAGTTTGTCACGCCACGTAGCAGCATGACTATTTCACAGCATCTAATCTTTGATGGGTGTTCTTGAAAAATAACACTGTATTTGTGCCTTAAATATTACTTCACTTAGATTCCCAGTATGTTCAGGGCTGCTGCACCATTTTACTTGATAGAGCTCTGCACTTCATAAGGGGTCCCCAGGATGTGCACGACACAAGGAGGGGGGGATATACCCCTGCTCAGTGCTCACTTCTGACAGTCTCTACCGCCAGGTGAATGACAGCGGAGATAGTCCCTGCAGGAAGAGAGTCAGTTCTGCACAGTCAGTATGCAGAGAAGGATGTGGAGGGGCTGTTAGAGCAGAGGGGCAGCCAGTTCAGGGGGGTGATACCGACTTTTGCATACCAGCACTCAGGGGTGCCCGTGATCTTAGAACTGCTGGTGGAATTGAGAGCAGCAGTCATCTACTGGTGGTTAACGCTGCCAAGAGAAATGCGCTGAACCACGGTGCAGAGACATGGAAGTCAGAACCTCTTAGGTGGATACAGATTGAGCGGTGAGATGAAATCGGAGTGTCTGTCCCTCGTTAAAGACACACACAGAAAACAAAAGATTTTGTCCGTATGTATGTTCTTGCGAAGTTCACAGTATGCAGATGGAAAGGTCCTTTACACACGAACATTTTGAGTCTTTGTCTCCTTAGGTACGTTTTGTACAGGGCTCAGGTGCAACTTGCATGGAGGAGGGCTGGGAGCCATCCCAGCCTCTTACACATGAGGTCCTCTTTTTTTAATCAAAAACAATAATCTTCGGCCTCCCATTTTTTTAATGGGATGAAGCAATTTCTTTTAGATTGTTTAAATTCACTTGCTGATTTACTGGGAGAACATTATTTATAGATTGAAGCATCACTCCTACAGAGAGCCGTGAGCCGTGGCTGTGCCGAATCCAGAATTCTGAAGGCGAACGCTTCCCAAACGCGCAGAGACTTCGTGTTTCCTTTCTTTCTCCCTGCTGTCGTGAGGGCTGGAGCGGGTTTTGGTTCACATCACAGTGTACAGTGTTAACTAGGTGACATATGGGTGGGGGACATTCCTGCTTGTCCACTGCAGCCTGGGGTGGGGGGGCGGGGGCGTTTCCATAGTGATAAGAAGCAGAAGTGCTTGGTGCCACCTCATTGGTATGCATCCCGAGTTCAGGTTCATTGTGCGTGTGCTAATGACAGGGTGGCTCAGTAATAAGGATGGTGCACTGGAGAAATTTGCTGCCTTGGTATATTTTTCCCTGGCAGAAAACTACTTAGAGACTGTAGTCAGTAAGGACAGTGACTGGCAGGCTGAAGAGGCTGCTTAGCAGCATATGGGGGAAGGCTGGTGCTCTGTGCCACACGCATATGCTGCCATTAAACTCCAGCTTTGCGCTTTGTGTGTTCCTGGGCTCATGCCAGGAAGCCCACCTGCTGCAAGAATACTTGTAAAGCCCAACTCAAAAGTGATTGAAAAGCTACTAGAATAAACTGTAATAACACAGTGCTTCACAGATGGGACATAATTGCAAGCTAAAGTGTACAGCCTCTGCAGTAATGAAAACACGAGCCATTAAATTAAAATCATAAGGGAAAAAAACGATAAAAGTCTGTTGATTTTTTTTTTAGTTTTATTGCAAAAACTTCAATTTTCTTGCCCTCATTAATCAAATACCATAAAACTGTGGTGTGACTTTGTTCTGGTGGAGGTTCAGGCAATTAGAATGATGAATGTTGATAAAAATGATGTAACTTTTGTTATTTACTTGCTTGGGTAACTAAACCCTCTGGAACGAGAGCTGCCCGCTTCTGACCCATACCCATCAATTTGCAGACTAGGACAGCCTCCAGGAAGTTGCCCTGAAGTTAGGGCGCGGCTGGTCCTAGTTTGTCCAGGGCCAGGGCCATCCGAAGGTGGCACCTTAGCTTGACGCTCCGTATTGATCCACATCCCAGGTATGTCCTTTCTCCCCTGTCAACCTGCCCTTTTTGCTTAACTATTAGTGATTTTCCACTTTTTTGATAATTAAGAGACCCGCCAAACCGTGTAAACACGTGAACTTGAGCGGCGTCTGTGCGGCTGTGCCGGGCTGGCCGGTGGTCGGAGGCCCGGCTGACGTGCAATTAGCGGCCGGGCGCTGGCGGGAGGCGGGGGCCGTGGGAGCTGAATGCGCAGCGGGGCGGGAGGCCTCTGCGGGCCGTCTGGTGCCCAGAGCCCCGGCGGCATTGTTCTGCTCCTTTCTGTGGGTGGGCCTTCCGAGGAGAAAGGACCGTTTGTGTCACTGTCATCACCCAAGTAAACAGCCTTTAGAAGACTTTCTTTTTCCATTTTTAATTATGCATTTCTTTGGTATTCCTCGTGGCAAAGCGGACCAGTTCCCATCAATTAAAAAAAAAAAAAAAAACCAAAACCAAAACAACACCCAGCAACAACGGGATAAATATGTTTTCAGTTTACAAGGGGAGCTGGGCGTGCAGTCCCGGGGCATCTCAGGCCGTTTGGGAGGTAAAGGGACCACGTTTGGAAGAGCATGTTTTTTCCTGCTCTCCCTCCCCTCAGAGGACAGCAGGTTCTTTCTGTCCTGATGGAGGATCCTGTGCCCCTGACTCAGAGTCTAGGAGGTGCCAATGGGTCCCTGTGCGACCACACGGCCCTCTGAGCGTGGTGCAGCTGAACCGGCTGCGGAAACGCTCTCAGCGACTTGGTGGTGGGCGTGGAGTGGACTGCACAGGAGCACACATCATCGCACGGGCTCTGCCCTAGGAAGGACCCGCGGCACCGGGCAGGAGCAGCGTGAGCAGGCCAGGGCGTTGAGGCATCTGAGCCCTGCTGACAGTCCTTCAGCGGGCGAGGCCCTCGCAGCCCACAAAGCAGGCGCAGGGCTGCCTACAGAGCACCCACCGTGGCTTCTGGGCAGGGCAGCTGGGCTCAGCCTCATGGGGGGACCGCGTCATGGTTCCCTGCCGGGACTGCCCCACACTCGCATCATGCAGCCTCTAGGTGTTCTTACTGCCTTCACACCTGAGTGTTGACCACTTCCTGCCTGGCTGGGCCCGTCAGGGCTCACCCTGTGTTACCGTCTTCAGTCGTGGCCCTGGGAACAAGAACACGCAAGTGTGTGCATCTCCCTTGCCTTTTCCTTCGACTTCTGCCTCTCTTCCCTGAGAACTGCCTGTTCCATGGCCAGAGGCCCCCAGATTGCTGCCTGATCTGACGCTCCACGGCAGCCAGCCAGGTGGCCCTGGAAGGAGTCTGGACTGCAGCAGGTCTAGAAAGGGCAGAAGCAGATGGAGCTCGAGGAAGGAATTTGGTTCTGATGTGATCTTAAATGGAGGGGGATGTTTGGCCTTTCTGGGTTGTGTTTGTGAACAAAACACAGCCTCCTCAGCAGTGATCATGGGGAGCAGGTGTATTCCCTACCCTTCCTTTGTGGGGCTGTAGCCCATCCCACTGTCCCTGCCCTCTGCTCCAACTGAAGCATGGCTGGAAACAGCCCCTCTAACTGCTGAAAGAGACGTGCCTCTGATAAGCACGAAGGGAGAATGGCATTCATACTGGTTTTTCTCCTCCCTGAGCTGAACAGCTGATGTTTAGGAAAGCATGGACATGTATACCTCAGCTTAGGTATCTGTGACCAGACTGCATTTATCTCCCCTGAAATTTTCAGGAACTATGTAAAAGCCACACATGGCTTCTGAAGCAGCACAGTGTAGCAATAATTTATCTGTGGTCGTTTGAAGGAGGGCAGTGGGAAATCCATGACAAATGAGTAATTTTAGAATACCTGCAACCACTTGAGCCTACTTTCTCATTGTGCAGCCTGGCTTTCTGTATTGTCAATGGGATCCCTGGTCTGAAATTCCAGCAAACGAGCCAGGCTCAGAGGAACATCTGTGAAGACTCAGGAAGTTACACATGCAAGTGTGCCAGCCCCGAGTGGCCGCTGGAGAGATCTGAATATTCCTACAATGCACATGCATTATGTTAGGGGAGTTTAGAAATGTTTTTTAAGAATCCCTTTTATACATATGTTTCTCTTTTATAAGAAAGTATGTATGGAGACACCTGGGTGGCTCAGTCGGTTAAGTGTCTGACTCTTGATTTAGGCTCAGGTCATGCTCAGCAGGAAGTCAGCTTGACATTCTCTGTCTCCCTCTTATTCTGTCCCTCCCTGTCCCCTGAGCCTTCTCTCTCTCTCTCTCTCTCTTAAATAAATAAGATCTTTAAAAAAAAAAAAAAAGAAAGAAGGAAAATATGTATGAATGGGGCTTGGGAGCCCATCAGTGCCATCCGACATAACCACACTCATAGCCCATGGAGGACTTGGTGATATGTGGTTCTCTTGGACAAACTTTTCGTGCTTTGGTGACTAACAGCTAGTTTCAGTTGTTGGCTCCCTCCTTCTCTGCGTTCTTTCTAATTTCTAAGCCCAAACCCAGATGAAATGCATTGTATGTTGTCAGATAACAGGGGCTGCTGAAATTAAGGCAGTTTGGGGGGAAAGTAGAAGCTTGTGGTTACAAGACTGTTGGACAACAAATACCTCCCTGCATGTCATGTGGCTCCCTCATTGCTGAGGGAGTTGGTTGGCTTTTGAATTGCATCAGTTATTTCCTTTTTATTTTAACAAGATGTTTTAAAAGAAAAAAATGACACTTTTGTCATAGAATACTTTGCGGAGGCGGGGGGGGGGGAGGTTGGAGGTAACACAGCACACATGGAGCTGTCCAGCAGAAGGGGAAGATGGGCCCATCTTAGGTCCCCTTAGAGAATCGCAGAGAGTGGGTATGTGCCACTTTTCGTCAACTCACCATCTCATGGCAACAGAAGAATTGGGAAGATAATTGGTTCGACTTTTAGAGGGTTAGAGCTGACAGATTTTGCTCATTTTTTCAGGGCCGGTGTTATATCAAATCTGGTATGTTACATGTCTGTAAAAACATGCCCATTGATGACATTCCATCATTGGCCATAATATTCCGTCATTATTATATGGTCTTCCTGCCTCTTAGAGGTCCAGAAAATTGGGAAGTAATTTCTAGAACACAGATGTCCTCGCTGGGTTTGCTGGAGCAGTTGTGCGTAGCTTCAGAATTGGATGCCCATTTCCACCCTCAGCTTCTGTGCTGTTGTGGGATGACCTTCAGCGGGCTTCTGCCCTCCCCTGTGTGTCCCCAGCAGTGTGCCCACATCCTGGTTTGTGTGTGGCCCTCCTGCCTCTGAGCTCACTCACCCATCCTGGAAGCCCTCTGTGTCCATCGCTGGACCAAGGCTTCACACAACCATAGCAGGTGTTCATTTTCCCTGGAGGGCTGAGTGACAGTCTGTGTTCAGCCACATGACAGTACTGCGTGGAATCCATTCGGTGACAAGGTAAATTCAGGAATAATTTGCAAGGTCTTGCGTGTATCCCTTGGAGGTGAATATGCTTGTGGGGGATTCACCTGAGAAGTCACATCACCTGGGGTCTCCCAAGATGTTGACGGTGGTGGTTGTAACCCGTATTTGAGATCCTAGGCCACACTGCCCTCCAATGACTATGTGCTCATGCACGACTTCTGCCTGGGGCTGCTGTGTGTCCCCTCAGCTCAAGGCCACACATCTGCCTCAGAGATAATGGTGGGCTCCAACGACACCATCAGAACTTTCCCAGTTAATGTGACCAGCCTGTCTTGTGGTGGCAGTACAGTCGAGAGGGAGAGGGCGACAATTCAGCGGAACCATGGCCACCACGGCCAGCAGCCCATCGTCATGAGTTGGGGGAGGGCTCTCACTTCTTCCTGGAAGGGGCATCAGGTTTCAGAGCACCGAGCCCTCTGCCAGCTTCCGGTGTTCTAACAATCTACTACAGAAATGCCCAAGTGAGTCAGTCTTGCTGCCAGTCTGGAAGCAGGGAGAGCAGGGCAGGAGACTGGAGGCTCTGCTTCCACTGCACGTTTTATTTACAAAGCTAGCACTTGCCTAGGCTTCATCCCCTGATGGACCAATCGCTATAGCTCCTGGCTTCCCTGAAGCCTGTGTGTGTGCGAGCACATGACTCAAAATGCAGATGTAAGAGCCTTCTGCTACGTTATAATCACAACCATAGCAAAGCAGTATTTGTGGGATTCCTCACGAAATGAAGGTCTTCTGCAATCCTGCCTCCACTAAGCATCGCCGTCTGTGGTGGGCTAGCCACCCTGGGAGATGGACCAAAGTGGAGGGTAGAGGGGCCTGGACTGAGCTGCAGGTTATCAACAACCTTGGACAATCCCATGGGGTGCTCTGGGGGTGGGGGCCTTCCAAGGGTACCTCACACGAGGCCTGGGAAGGGCCAGGCAGCACAGTAGGGCATAACGGGGGGGGGGGGGGGGGGAGGATGCGTGGTCTCCTGGGACTGCTGTAACACAGCACCACCAACTGGAGGCTGAAGCAACACAAGTTTATTGTCTTATGGCTCTGGAGACCAGAAGTCCAAAATCAAGGTGTCCCTCTGACACCTGCGGGGCTGAATCCCTCCTGCCTCTTCCAGCATCTGGGGCTCCATGGCTCACAGAAACATCCTTCTCGTCTCTGCCCCTGTGGCCACATGGCATCTCCCTCTGTGATGTGTGTGCCCGTATCTTCTCTCCTTTTCCTTTTTAAGGTGGGGGAGAGAGGGAGAGAGAATTTTAAGCTGATTCCACACCCAGCACGGAGCCCTATACAAGCATCGATCCCAGGACTCTGAGATCATGACTTGAGCCGAAACCAAGAGTCAGACACTCAATTGACTGAGCCCCCCAGGCGCCCCTCTCCTCTCCTCTTCAAGGGACACCAGTCATCTCGGTTAGGGTCTCTGCTCCTGTATAACCTCATCTTAACTAGTATACCTGCAAACACCTTGTTTCCAAACAAGGTCACATTGCAAGGTTCCTGTGGTCATGAGTTCCTTGTCCTGGTAGAGAGGAAGGGGTCTTGGCTGTGAGCCCTTGGTCCTCCCTGAGCTGTGGTCTTTGGGGGGACATTTGTCCACCGCACTGGCCTTCCTCCATCCTTGTGTGCTCCCACTGGGGACGCTTACCTGGGCTCAGCAGAGGGGGCAGCATTAGACACAGAGGTGGTCCCAGAATTCTGGCACATGGGCCATAATGCAGAATTTGAATTTGGGTCCTTGGGGTAGGGGATCTGGACTGTTACTTTCTCCACTGGTCACTTCCTCTGCACTCGCTCAGCCGGTCCACATCCTAGACACCCACTCTTGACATCCTGATACTTCCTTCTGCCACTTTCTTTCAAAGTCTCCCTTCAGGCTGTCCTCTTTCTAGCCTGGCCTGTCAGCTGTGGTATCCTTTCCCCTTAGGATGGAAGGGACATAGTGGGAAAGGGGGTTCTGTCAGCACCGGCAAAGCTGGGATTGGCTACTCTGAAGAATGGAATTGCGTGCAGGCGGGGGTCCCAGAAGGAAAGGCTTCTGGAAGATTCATCCCTCGGCACACGTGAAAGCTGAGACTCATGAAGTGTTGGAGTCAGCCCAGTTCCCTGACGATTTGTGGAAAAGAGAGATGCATACAGAACAGAGACAAACTCTCATCAACAGACCATGAGCTGAGGACCCAGGCTGAGCCAGCCGGTCGTGGGTCCAGTGGGGAAGGTGCCATGCCAGACACTTCAGCCTGTGTGCCATCCACAGGACACACAGACCTTCCTCTGCCCATCCTGTGTCATCCTCCTCTCCGAGTTCCTGCTACCTGGGGCTGCCCCACTCTGCTCCACCATGCCTCCCGCCCCACCAGCTGATTTTACTGTTTCTGTCTGTAGTCACACAGACCAGGAAGATCTTGGATGAGAACCCACCAAACCTGTGGATAGCAATCTTGGTAACAATTTCCATGCCACGGAGCAGGGACTGTGTGGGCCCACCTCGCTCTGCTCCTGGTTGTGGTCCAGCCTTATCTGCAGTTACTGTGTATTGTGTGGGTATTGGCTTTACTGTAGTGGTTTGGATCGGCAGCAAAGGAGGAGAATCAGAGGGAGGTGATGCGTGTGACTGTGACTCCTGGCACTTGGAATCAGGCCCCGCCCTCTTTCTCAGCTGCCTTAGCTCCCTAGGAAGAGGCTCCCAAGGGCAGGACCCGGGGGTGCAGTAGACACACAGAGCAAGATGCTTTCTGCACCGCAGAAGCCACTCATAGGGCTTTGCGGCTGTCTGGCAGCACCAGAACTCACGTCCCACCAGGTTCCGACAGAGATGCACATGTTCTGTGCCATAGCCTCAGACATGTTCCAAGTCCTGAAATGTGCTGCTCTAAGACAAGGAGCAGGGTATCTGCGAGTCTCAGTGAGATTCTATGCCAGTTTTGGAGAAGAAAGACTTAAGCTGGGGCTGAAGGGACCTCATAGCTGGACAGTCACCAGCTGAAGGCTCAAAGCAGTGGGCAGTCCTTCCTGGCTGTGGCCTGGCAAGGGCGCAGTGATGGCCCTCTACCCTGAGCTCCAGGCCAAGGAGAAGCAGCTGGAGATGCTGCCAGAAATGCAGGGGGGATCCCTGCAAGGGCATGAAACCTACTGTGCTCTCCCCATTCCCATCCTATGGCTCACCCACCCACACCTGTGATGCCACCAGGGGCTGGCACCTAAGAGGGGCCCCATCAAAGCATGTGGCCTGGCTCTGGGCCTGTTTTGCTATACAAATATTTTATTTTTATTAAGAAGATGCTGTAGGTGTTCTAAAATACTTTTGATCCTCTAAGATTAGTTTTGGACTCAAAAGGCACTGTCCCCAGAGCTTGTCTTATAATCTCAGGGTTGGGATGCCACTGAAACAGGACGTGATCCCCTATCCCTCCAAATGTCTCCTGATTACCTGCATTGCAGCTCACTAAATGCCAGGGTGAGACAGGAAAGTGAGATGTGACCCCATCTAGCAGGAGCCAAGGATCTGACTGAAGACAGGAGGGTAGTGTCTGAAAAGTCATCAATGCCAGACTGTAGGCTCTGAGGTGGCAGGCGAGTCTGTGCTGTGTGGAGTAAACAATCAGGAGTGAGCAGAACTCAGGCAGACTGGGCCACAGAAAGCAAACTCCACTGAGCAGGCTTGGTGGGGGCCAAGGTGATGCAAGAGGCGGGACAGCCTGAGGACAGCTCAAAGGAACAGACTGGGGATCACAGCCTAACTAGGCCCACCACCGTGTGCTCCTTGGCAAGTCCAGGCCTTCACATGGGAGACAAGAAGGTACTTGGGTCAAACAGTGTCCCCTCACACTCGTGTCCTTCCCATGCCCTCAGAATGTGGACTTATTTGAACCCAGGTCATTGCAGATATAATTGGTTGAGTTAAGGCAAGATCGCATGGCAGAGAGTGGGCCCCAACCCAATGACTAGCGTCCTTACAGAAGAGACACAGAAGGCCAGGAGAAGACACAGACAGGCAGGGGAAGACGCCACGTGCCCACCAGGCAGAGATGGGGGTGAGGAGTCTGAGCCAGGGATGCTGAGGGCTGCCGGAGCCATTGGGGGCAGCCTGTCATCCCCTCGATTGTGGACTCTGGCCTGTGGAGCCCGGGGAGGATGGAGCTCTGCTCCTCTGGGTCACGCGGCGTGTGGCAGCTTGTTACTGTAGCCCCAAGATGCCCACGCAGAACGTTGCACTGGTGCTAATGGTCAGCAGGCAGGGTGTCCTGCTGAAAAGGATGAGGAGGTCCCCGAAGGGACAGATGCCAGCGGAGAGGCCTGAGGCCAGGCTGTCGGCAGAAGGAGTTTGGGGGAGAGTTGTACACGAAGGCAGGCACAGACAGGGAGACTGCTGGGGGCTTTGTGGCCGGGAGGGGGGTACAGGGCTCAGGGCTGGAGAGGGAGGCGGCACCGTGATGGGCCAGCCCTTTCTTCGGGAAGACACGGTGGGGCCTTTGCCTCCTGAGTTAATGAAGCTCGGGCACTCTCCCCCACCGATCGCTGCTTCCCCAATATTCCCCGCTCCAACGGGAGAGCGGCAATCTGGTCCTCCTTCTTGGCCACAGTTCGGCTTCCAACCAGGGCGAGCCATTCCTCCACCACAACGTAAGACAATGAGAGGGTGTACGGCGGAGAAGGCGCGCGGCAGCACCAGTGGGCAGGGCTTTATCGGGAGCTCGGGCCCTGGGGCGGAGAGGCCCCTCTTTCTCCAGCAAGACACAAATCTGAATGTGAGATGTCATTAAAGCCTCCTTCCTCTGGTACTGCTTCTTTTTAGAATAACAAAAACACATCAGTGGTGAGTTTCACATTATTTTTAATAAAAGAAAACCCTTTAATTTACATATATTTAAGGCTAAGTAAATGAAAATGTATTATGTTACCACTGTTCTAGTGAATAATGAGCCCATAGGGTTCAGAAGAACGTTTGCTTTTCAGGCCCTGCCTGCCCAGCTCAGTCTTCCCCTGGGGCGAGGGAGGGGGCACGCGGCCTTGTTGGGCATGAGCACTGTTTCCTGAACGGGGCTGGTGATGCCCCGGTGGGTGACTTGGGACGAATGGGTTCTAGTCAAGCTACAGCCCCAAGCCTGGTCATGTAGGGCAGGTGGCCTGCAGGCGCCTAGAGCCCATCCCCCCACCAGGAAGCCCTACGTACCACCCCCCTGAAAGCTGCCTTGTAGCATGGCTTCTGCCACACTGGGTAGTGTGAGCCAGGAAGACAAAAGGAATTATACACATGCACATGCACGCACATGCATGTACACACCTACAAACACACGTTTAGATGCATGTGCGTGCATGCACACACACACACACACACACACACACACACACACACACACACACATCTTGTCCCCTACATTTATTAGAAGAAAAATGCCCTTGGGATTGTTGAAAAATCAGCATTGTTCCAGACCTCCCCAGGAGTATCTGGCATTCCCTGTTCTGCCAGGGTTCCCCAGAGAGGACAGGCTGTAGCTGTGTCTTCTCTGAGATGGGTGGGTGAGGGGTGTAGCCCAGGCTCTTACATGCAGCACCTCCAGAAGGAGGGGTCACTGTTATTATGAACAGCTTTGCTAACAAGCATTTTCTGTGTTACACACTGACATTGGTGGGGGGCAGCCTTCCTTTTCTAAGAAAAAGACTTTCTTGTCAACCTCAATAAAGGGGTAAACTGAGGCAAGCTCGAACGTTCATGGAAACTCTTTGACATTCTCTACTGTAAAGGGCTGCATCTGGGCCTGAGGGTTCCCTCCCAGGTGCTCTGCCTCTCATTCCACAACGTGGGGCTAGATTTAGGAAAGAGAAGCTCTCTACCACCAGAGCGGCCTCCAGGCTACCAGGTGACTGCTGGTTTCCTTTGAGCAATCCCAGATTTGCTGAGGTTGGGTAGGCTGCAATGTCGCATGCAGACCAGAAACCCCCACACAGTGGGAACTGAACTGTGGCTGGGCCTTTCAGGGAGTCCTGCCCTCCTGGAGCAGGTTGGCTAGGGCTTCCAGGAGGAGGTGGCTTTTCAGTCCAGCCCTGAAGGGTGGCTGAGGATGGAGCTCCATCCTCTGCCACGGGCTGGTTGTGGAATGGCTGAGTGGCCCCAGGGGACCCTGTGGCCGGGATGGAGAGCAAAGGCAGGCCGGTCCCCTGGACTTTCAGTGACATTTACTGCCTCCGTGCAAGGACATGCTCTATTCTCTCAGTTTCTATTTTCTCCAGTTAATCAGGTGACTTGAAAAGAAGCTAGATAAGGGTATTGTTTGCCCTGACAACACCCTGATGATACTGTCTGGGGAGATCCAAAGGAAATGCTGCCTTTCTGAGCGATAGAGTCATTAGGGGCCTCTCATCACCTCTGCGCATCTAGGTTAATTACTGCAGAGAACCTGGAAGTGGCAGCTATAATTTTTCTCCAGAAAGTATCGCTATTTTTACTCTCTGATGGACTCTGTTTTATAGTTCAGCATTGTGATAATTTTTGTGGAATGGCTGTCTATGCTCCTATTTGAAGGATCTGGCCAGTGTTTGATTCAATCTGGGTTGCAGCTTGCACAGTGGCCCCACGACATGCACTCACGCCCCTGTGGCCTGTCGGTCAGCAGCAAATTAGCAAGTCTGTCCTTGGTGGGGGAGAAGAGGGCGCCGGGCATCTATAGAAGCACATGCCCACTTGGGCGTGAGCTCATTGCTGTCTGGAAAATCACAAGCGGACTTTACCAAACAGCATAAGGTCACCAGCCTCTGGCTTTGGATTGTCAACAAAGTCATGGCAGGGCTGCTATTCCGAGAGTAGCACATTACTAGGACCTGTGTGAATCTTGTGATGTTTAAGGAAGTCACTTGTGGCATAATTTGTTTGGGGTGAAATCTGAGAAAAGTGCATTGTGTGCCTGTTGAAATCTCTCAGGAGGGGACAGACTGCTTTGGTCAGAGTAATGTTTCTATTTTGTTTTATTTTAGAACCAGATGAACTTTGAAACAACTCACTTGAAAGCCTGTCCCCAGAACTGTTTCTCCTGCCCTCCAGACTGTCCACTGCTGTGTGGCTTGACCCCCACACCTGACATCCATCTGGGGAGTACGCATCCTGTAGCAGCTTGGATTATAGGTAGCTTTTGGTGCACTGTTCAAAATCACGTGCAGCTCACGGAGGTTGGGAAAAAGGATATTTGAAGGTCTGTCTTCCTCTGAGGTCAACCCTTGGGTTCAGCCCGCCTTGTCCTTGCAAGGAGCCGGAGAAAGTGTGAAGCTCTTGGTATAGAAACCAAAGACCTGGGAGGGCAAGGCCTGCGGGTGGAAGTACGTCTGCCTTTGGCGTTGGTGGTCCTCTGTGAGGAACGTGCCAAGGGCCAGTGGTGCGGAAGATTGAGACTGTAGCGAAAAATGATAGCATAAGCATCTCTTCTGGAGAGCTCTGGTCAACCTCCCAGGTCTGTGGGGAATCAAGGTGGTGGCATCTTGATTTATTCAAATGTGGCTCCTTTTGGGAAGCCCTGCATGGATCTCCTCATTGTGAGCGCCACGTGAATGCTCATCTGTGATTGTGTAAGTGGAGCCTGTGTGTCTGCTAGACAGTGAGCTCTGTGGGAACGGGGCCGAGCCTGCCTTGTGGCAAGTGTCCGCAGGACGACGCAGAATGGCTTCTGTTTGACGTGGCCCAGCACAGGCACCTCCAGACCTCTGGGCCAATGCTAGAAAGTTCTTTGAGGGAGCCGCCCATCCCTGAATGCTTAGCATTTTGAAGCAGATGACTTACCAGCATATTTTTGTTTACCTTTAAGGAAACATCAGAGATTTGCGGGGCTATTTTCCAAACTGAAGGTTAAACGTTGTGCTAAACCCATTCTTGAGGTTCCGCAGCATGTCACTTCTGGGGATGAGCCAACAGGGGCGAGGGAGAGGCTCTCCCGCTCCACTTTCCTTAGGGGGGAAATCATAACTGTCAGAAGCATGATACAACTGTCAAAAGTGCATGAAATCAGGTATGCAAATGGGAAACAGAAATCATAGTTCCCTTTGTTCTGTGACAGGGTAAAAATTTCAAATCTTTCATCAAAGAGGAAATAGAATTCCAGCACACGCATGTAAGCGGTGGGGCCTGTCCCCTTCCTGCTTCACAGCCAGCACTGTGTGTGCATGGCGAATTAACCGTGGGAGCCCGAGATGGCAAACAGGGAACAGTGGCTAGAGCCACAGCAAATAGGTTTTGTTGGGCCAGTGAAATCGGGCACTGTTCCCTTCGATGGGGCGCACACTGATTCCAGACGTAGCCCTGGGACGCGGCCTACGTCTTCTGCCAGGGTGGGCATGCCCCCACAGGACCTTGTCTCCACTGCTTCCCCAGGCAGGCTTTCTGGCCTTCGACAGACACCAGGTGGTTCAGCCAGCGAGGTTTGAGGGAGATGCTGGGAGACTGGTGCTGATGGTCAGAGACGTCTTCACCTTCCAGGTCCTGCTTGCTCCCTGTCCTTGGGGGCCCTCACTGGGAAGGCTGCTCCATCTTGGGCATCAGCCTGGGTCCCAGGCAGGAAGAATGGGGAGGGACGGGACCAGGGCAGCTAGCCGGTCTGCTGCCTCTTCAGGTGCTCCTGTGAAGATAGTGGGGCTCCCCTGCCATCTGCCAGGCTGATCTCCCCACCACTTGGCTGCTGGCATCTAGGGCCTGTCCTGCATCCCCTGCATCAGAGGCCCAGACCCTCAGCCTCCCTTGGAAACCCCACAGAGTGCTTGGGTCAGCCTCCTCCACCCAGCATTCTTCTTCCAGCATGATCCTTGGATTTTATTCGGGAAGATACTTCCTTAAAGAGTGGCAGCAAGCAGGACGAAGCACGTTGACTGTGGCCCTTATGTGTCTACTTTCAGAGGCCACATTTCTTTGTGAAACTGTGCAGATGGCCAACCCCACTGGAATCCTACACTTACTGCTCACTCCTGGCCCCAGTACCATCCTTAGGAAGAGGCCACCCTCAGGATGGGTGGGGAAGGCCACTCTAAGAGAGGGGTGCAGTCATCCTGGGAATGCCAAGACCTTTCTACTCTGCCGGCCCTCCAGCAGGAAGGGAACCTCCCTCCATGGCCACCTCTGCCCAGCCCATACCTCCTGCTCCTCTGAGGCCGTGAGGCTTTGGGGAGACAAGTTTCCCCATTACCCTGTTGGATGTGCACCTCCTGCCTGGCAACTTGTTCCTCAGAGGCATACTCGCTTGCAGACTGGCTCCCAGCCAAGGCACTAACATTAGGACCAAGATGGAGTTTTCCAGGAGATAATGTGCATTGGGCACTTGGGGCTGCAGGTGCTGTATCTTCTCTCTGCTGCTCACCATAGTCCTTGAGAGAATAGCTACACCTGTGTAGCTTCAGTCTTCCCACTGGTGCTCTCAGTCATGATCAGGTCCTTGGTGAGACAGAATGGGAGGGGTCATGCAAACATTCGTAGCTGCATAGAGGTAGAATAATTTTCTTTCTTTTTTTGTATATTTTTTAATTGGAGTTCAATTTGCCAACATATAGCATAACACCCAGGGCTCATCCCATCAAGTGCCCCCCTCAGTGCTCGTCACCCAGTCACCCCCACCCCCCACCCACCTCCCCTTCCACCACCCCTAGTTCGTTTCCCAGAGTTAAGAGTCTCTCATGTTCTGTCTCCCTTTCTGATATTTCCCACTCATTTTCTCTCCTTTCCCCTTTATTCCCTTTCCCTTTTATATTCCCCAAATGAATGAGACCATATAATGTTTGTCCTTCTCCGATTGACTGACCTCACTCAGCATAATACCCTCCAGTTCCATCCACGTCGAAGCAAATGGTGGGTGTTCGTCGTTTCTAATGGCTGAGGAATATTCTATTGAGATGTAGAATAATTTTCAAGGGCAGACCTCCATATACAAATGTCACTTTCCATGTACTTGTTCACTTTGTGTTGAGGGGTAATGGCCAGAGGCTCATTCTTGCAGCAGTGCAAGCAAAACTTACTCCCTCAGTGGAGTTCATTCATGTGTGCCTGCGTCACGTCGTCATGCATACGTACTATGTGTCAGGTGCCACTCCACACATGATGCATGTCCCTACTTGGAGGATTTCCACCCAGTGGTCCCTTGGTCATCTAGGTCAGAGTCCCCAGACAGCTTTTCCTAAAGTAGATTCCTGACCTCCCCTCAGACCCACCAAATCAGAGCCTGTTGGGGCGTGCCCAGGAATCTGCAACCTCATAAACAGCCCCGGGGGTGCTGGGCACACTCAAGTTTGTGAAGACTGTTTCTGGCCAGCCAAGTCTGCGGGTCAGGGATGGTGGGGCAGAGTCTGCTGGGCCTCTCTCCCCACACGGCTTCCAGTGGGCTGGGGATCTGCAGCAGAACTAACTGTGGAGCTGCCAGGCCCCAGTTCTGGAGGTTTTGAGTCCTGAAGTCAATCAAGGGCCTGGGCATCTGCATTTTTGGCAACCATGCCAAGCATGCCAAGCATCTCAGACTCACACTGAGAAAAACTGCGCTGGACCAAAATCATCACAGGGAATTGTGATGGAGCTTCAGGGTTTGCATCTCCTGACTTATCTGGGGAAGAAATCGAGACCTGAGAAGAGGCTGGGATGCCCAAAACCGTGCAGTTACCGATGGGGCCTGGTAGGACCTTTCTCCTGTCCAGCGCCTCCCACAGGAGATGCAGGTGGGAAGCTGAGGCGAAGCTGCAGACGCGGTACAGCACGGGGCTGGCTGCGTTTCTGGCTGAGCAGTTAGTCATACAGCTGCACCCCTTCTGTCAACGACTCCATTCTGGCTCTTCCAGGGGATGGGAGAGTCTGTGCAAAACGGAACCCAGCCCCTGCTCTGCCAGCACGCCTGTCTGGGGAAAGAAGGGTGGCACAGAACGTGGGCAGAGCCAGGAGACAGGGTACCACACTTCCGAAGTCCGATCGGGGCTGTACATATCAGTGTTTAAATGGACTTCTGACGTTTAGGATAGCTTCAGCTTTATAGAAAAGTTGCAGAGGTGGTACAGAGTCCCCAGATGCCTGCCACCCGGTTCCCCTGCTGTTCATATATCACATTTGTACGGCACACCTGACATACCAGTGGACCGATACTTGTACTTTATTAACTAAAATCCATACTTTTCTAGTTTCTCTTTTATGAAATGGGCTTTTTTGGTTTCCGGACGCCAGCCACTGTTTTTAAAGCTTAGACTTTGTTGAGCAATTACTAGGTGCCAAGCACTGTGATAAATGCTTCATATGTAGTTTTTGAAATTTTAGCCTCTGAATGGCCCTGACTTGAAGCATTAAGTGACTTCCTCAGACATGCATCTGACCCCCTTCAGGGCTGAACATGGACTCCAGTTTGTCTCTCCGTTCAGAGCACATTCCTGTGCTATGTCACTGCTTCTGCCAGGGTGACCTGACTGGGGTGTAACCATGCTGGTAGCACACTGTTTGTGAAACCCCCAGTGTAGAAGCCCAAGGTGGCTTTCATGGAATAAGTTGTCAAGGTGGTTGTGGCGACTAAACTCTTGGGATGGTGACAGCAAATCGAAATACTGGAAGAAAAGACTAGTGTGATGTATTAACAAGCAGCTTTGAAATTCACATATCTAAATTCAGACACAGATTTTCCTCCAACAGAAGAAGATACGGAATCGAAGTCATAGTGTGACATGATTCGCCTAAGAAAGCAACACTGTCTGATGGGTTTCACAGATTGTCATGATATCAGAATAAATATACTGTGAAGTCATGGGTATATTTTCTAGACAAACGTGGTGGAGTAGCAGCTTCACGTTGCACCTGTCTGCTCAGCCTCAGGTGTAGACAAAGTCACCATCTACATACTTTGGCTTTTCTACATGCATTCGAGCTTTTAAATTCCACATGGTAGGAACCCAGCAGAAATCAACTTGAATAAAGAAGGGCTGTTTCGGTTCACGCCACTGGAAGGGCCTCCAGGCTGGATCCAGGCTCTGAGAAGTGTCACTGGGTCTTGTCCTGCATTTGTCAGCTGGTCATACTTTGTTGTCAGAACTGTGCCCCAAGCTGGAGGATGGCCATCTCTGATTCCAGGGAAGAGATCCTGTGCTCCCAGCCCTGGGCCCCTCTTCTTTCCTCCTCAACTCTGCTGCCTTAGTCATCTCAGGCAGCCCCATCAAAGTGCCACAGATTGTGGGCCTAACCACCAGAAATTTATTTCATACCATTTTGGAGGTAAGAAATCCAAGATCAGGGTCTCTTCTGGGGTCTCTCCACATGGCTTGCCGATGGCCATCTTCTCCCTGTGTGGTTTATGTCCTTATCACCTCCTCTTGGAAGGACACCAGTCATATTGAGTTGGGGCCACCCTTGTGACCTTGTTTTACCTTATTGACCTCTTTATAGGCTCTCTCTCCAAACACAGTCTCTCCTGAGTAATGGGGGGCTAGGATTCTGACCTATGGTTGAAGTTCAGCCTGTAGCATAGCCTCTCCCATCCTTGCCCTGCACACATGGTGGCAGGGGGATGCTTTGTCAGCTATATAGGTGGCCTGGCGTGTTTTGAACTACAGCTCAGAGTCACTCCCATCAGCAGTCTGAGTCCTTTTATTGGGGAGACACCAGGGGCTCACATTCCTGTAAGGTTCACAGGCTTTGTCAGCCACATTTTAGGAGTGAGGATGCCACTTTCCAGTCTGAAATATCTAAAATCTCAAAGCAAATTCCTTGTTATCCCTTTATTTTTAGGTTTTCTATGTATTTTTCATAACTTAAAACCATGGTAAGAAACTAAAATTATCAAGTGTTTTTATTTTTTTTTTATTTTTATTTTTATTATTTTTTTTTTTAAGATTTTTGTTTTTTTATTTATTCATGAGAGATACAGTGAGAGAGAGGCAGAGACACAGGCAGAGGGAGAAGCAGGCTCCATGCACCGGGAGCCCGATGTGGGATTCGATCCCGGATCTCCAGGATCGCGCCCTGGGCCAAAGGCAGGCGCCAAACCGCTGCGCCACCCAGGGATCCCTATCAAGTGTTTTTAAATTCAGAAACTTGCACTGAAAAATGTGGAGTCCTGGTCATTCAAAATCCATGTCTGCCTTTCTCAGAGCACTAGTCACAAGGACGTGCACGTGCCCCAGAGAAAGCATCCTCTCTGGATGGTTTCCCCCATTCCTAGTACATGGGACAGGATCGCAGTGGCCAGCCTCTGGCACACACCTGTCATCAATCTTTGGTGGATTTTGGGGACAGAGACCTTTCCCACAATTAAGGTGTACCCAGAGGATTAATCTACTACTTGTAATCTTGTCAGAAACAGGATACTATAATGTAGCTGTCTACTGAAATATGACTCCGTGTAACTCTGCAAGACAGGTAGAGGGGCCACCGCTCATCTTCTGCTTCCCTTTGCTCTTGTGTACCTGGTGCCATGGCCAGTTGGTTTCCAAGCCATTTGCAGAGCCTTGAAATAGCTTTTGTTGTTGGCTGGTTGAGGTGGTCATATGTTAAGCATAAAAGCAAAACAAAGTCAGGATTCTTTTTTCCTAAAACCTGTTCAACAGGCCAGGCTGTCTGCTTCTGGATGATGCTCATGCTACCTGGGGACCTGCAGACCTGGGCAGTGCCTGGTGAATCATCATGAAAGATGCATAGTCACCTGTGCTGTCACAGTAGACTGTCCCACCTTCAATCTCAGGACTTGTGTTCTGGAAAACCTGCTCTAATGTGCTTGAGTAAGAGCAACACTCTATATATGTTTCCTATAACAACTTAGGGCTCTGAAGGTAATTTGTGAAGCATAATTTCTGTTGACTTTGATCCTTTTTGGTGGCTGAGTACTAATAAAATGAGACCAAGCTGGCTGAGATGTCTCACAGCTGGTGTGCAGAGCTGATCGACAACTGAAATGCATCAAATATTCATCTCCCTCTTGGCGCCCTGCCCACCTCCGGGACGTTGTCACATGAGTGCTGTGAAGGATGCACCGGGTCGTGCCACGTACCCTCCTGCACTGGGCCTTCCTCGTCTGTGATCTCTGCCCTCTTGCTGTTGGCCTCCTTGTGTGCACACTTTCGTGCACACAAGGTCCCTATGTAAGCGAATGTCCACGGTTGACCAGCTCCTGCACGTGGCGGGAGTGCAGTGGAGAAGCAAGGCCCATGGTCCTTCCCACACACCCTCCCCAGGAACTGAGCGCGAGTCCAGCTGGAGGTCCTGCACTGCGTGGCTTTACCATGGGATTTCCTGAAGAACCGGCCAGCATCAAAAATGGCTTTGTGAGCCAGGCACATTGAGCAGTTATGACTAGACTCTTTATTTCTCCTAAGGATTATATCTTGAGACTTTTTCTTTAAAAGGGTTGCCAGGTTCTGGGTTCCTGGGAAAACAGATCTGGGACCCAGATTTACCTGCAGGAGTTTCATGGGAAGATATTGAGAGTAGCATCTATGGGGGGAGGGTCAAATGGCAGTGCAGGCCCCAGCCAGCCCTGGGAAGCTCTGCCACGGTGTCTACCCCACTCTACCCACAGACTGAGATTACCTCTCTGCTCATTCGCTGGCCACAAGGGACCTGCCCCTGCAGGGTGGCCAGGGAGAGACACTAGTGCCATAGTGGGAGAGGGCGTGTCTGACCCCAGGTGCTCCCCTCCATGCTTGCATGGACTGCTGGGGGGTCTGTGGACCTTAGGACTTGGTGGATCTGGCTGTTCCCACTGGTGACAGAAGTTCTGGTGATGTGGTCACTCAACATCCATGGATAAGTGCTCAGCTTCCACCAGAGCCCCAGAGTGTGCCAGATGCCTTTTCCAAATGGCACATAATTCCTTTCTGTGGATAGCATGGCCTTGTTCCAGAGCCCTGTGGTCCAGGATGAGATCCTCCCATTGGTGCTACAGCTCAGCATGACATTTCCCCACCACGAATGCCTCCAGTAGTGAGGGTCTTTCAGGCCGTGGGGTCCCAGAGGAGGGCTGCTTGCACCCCCGCCTGGCCCTGCTGCCTCCCCTTCTTTGGGCCTACCATAGCTGGGAGCTCTCTCTGTCACTAGATCAGCATTGGAGACACGTTCCCCAGTCTGAAGTGTTCTGCCTCCAGAGGCCAAAGGGGCACCCACCCAGGTCATGGCTTCTGCACGATGGAAGATACAAGCGGTCATTTCCCGTTTACTTTGGAAGGTATGTCTCAGTCCTAAAACCGCGGATTCTTAGCCTTTATCTCTCACCCACTGGAGCTCTTGTATTTTCTCACAGCCTTCAGTGTGTTTCTCAGCCTTGCTCTTGGGGTCTGCTGCCACTGATGGGGGGGGGGGGCTGCAGTTGGGTTCCTCGGAGAGCTGGGATGGTCCCAGTGTGAGAGCATGGAGTTAACACCACTGAGGCATGCTACATTCACCCTGCCTGAGTGTGAGCGGCTCTGGTCCTTTTTCTGATGAGGGATGGAAACAGGCCCTTTCTTCCAGATCGGTACTGGATCCTGAGGTCCTAACGCCCTAGGAAACTCTCCTGGAGGGGGTTCCACACTGGGCACCTCGGCTCAAGTTTTCACATGGGCTGCCCTGATCAAGGAAGTGGAGATGCAGCCGAGATCGCCCAGTGTACTTGCCTCGTGTCCTTGAGTGCAGGACCAAGGGCGTGGCGCTGCTCCTGTGTCTGGGGAGCACTCACCTCACACTCGCAGGCCAGGGTACCCCTACATCTGTTCCAGTTTTACGGGAAACATCTGTTCCAGGTGTACATTCAGGAACCGGGAAATCACCACCGTGTGGGTCTGTGGGCCCAGTCGTCCCACTGTGAGCCAGATGTGGTGGGCTCTATTACCACTTCCAGCCAGGGGGCTCCGATGATCTGTTGTGTCTGGATATCAGTGCTGATGGAGGCGTTCATTCCTCTGAATGTCCGCATGCTCCTCCTGCCTGCAGCACGGTTACCCCAGCAGTGGCTGTGCACACATTTAGAAAGGTCTGGGGAAAAGAAGGCCGTATCCGCTGGATTTTATGAGGGAGGCAGGTACCTCTTGCAAAGCCACAGAGGTTTAGAGTTTATTACGGCAGCCTGCCTTCTGGCAGTGAATACAACACGTTAGAAGTGCTTTGAAACAGGCTGTTACAGCAACCCAGTGGCTGAACCCTCAGGGGTGCAGGACACGTTGAGCTGCTGTGTTTAAGCTAATTACGAGGGTGAGCTCCCCACGCCGGCTGGCACCGGGGGCCCCAGCGGATCAGTACAGCACAGGGCAAGCCTTCCCTCGGCCCACTGGAAGGACCTTGCTCACTCCCCCTCTTCCACCACACTGCTGGACCCGCTTGCAGGTGCTTGTGGCTGAGCACCAAGGACGGGGAGGACGTGGGAAGGGCCAGGTGGACCCGCCGGAGTGACAGCCGTCTCAGTGGTCAGCGTGGTGATAGCACATCTGCTTAGTTCCCTCGCCGTCTTTTCCCTGCTTCAGGGCTTCCTAGCACTGTTCCCACTTCCCTCCTACCTCACTTCTGGCCTGACGCTGCGTCACCTTCCCCGCCCAGAGAGTAGTGTGCTTCTGGTCCAGTTTTAGGTCCTGGCAGGCATTTTCCAAGCACTGTGCTGCTTTTGCTGTTGTTCTGTTCTTGTAAACCCATCTACTAATTTCCCACTGCTGCTTACTTTGAGAAAGCAGGGGTCCTGCATGGGAACTGTTCAGGGTTACTGAGGAGAGTGTAAAGTCTGGTGATTCCACACTTAACGGGGTGGTCTTGATTTATGACTGTGTTTCTGTTTGAAAGACTGTACATATCAGTCCACTAATCTAGCTATATTTCTTATTCATACCTTGAATTTTGGCTCAAAAAATAAAGCTAGTTGACTAAATGAGGAAGCTTCTCAGAGGATGCAGGCCTTGGACCGGCCAGTTTCAGGACAGCAGAGCTTCCAGACAGAGGCTGCTTACACACAGGCCAGGGCAGGAGGGCAGGGTCAGCACTGGGATCCCAAACTCACCAGCCAGTTCCTCCTCACTGTGGTGTGACTTTCCAGCAGACACATGAAACAGAGCTGCACGATGTCCACTTCCTATTTAAAATTATATTTTCTTTGCATCTTTGTTGGCTGTCTTATCTTTGTTGCTCATCAGATGCCAGGATTATAAGTGTAAGAGGTGATGTGCATAATTAGCAGAAATCCTGGCTTTGGTCGTCTCAGACATGAAAATCTGTGTAAGAAGAGGGAACTGCCTGGTGCTGGCAGATGTGCCAAGTAGAGCTGCAGACCACTTTAGTGGGGTTCACTGACTGGGGGGATACGACGCACAAATAAATGCAAATGTTTAGAATGGGCATGTCCTACACACAAACACACCCCACATAGATACTTATCTGTTGCTGATTTGGGGTTAATAGAGGCCCTGTGAAAATAGTTTGTCTATAATTAACATTTTCATTTAACCTAAATGATTTCTAGGTGCTCTCTCTTGAACTTGACTTGCACACAGGTCCCTGGGCATCTTGTTAAAATGCAGATTCTGACTTATTTGGTCCTGAGGCTCAGTGTTTCCACAGGGTCCTGGGAGGGGCTGGTGCTGTGGGCCTGGGGCCACTGGCCAGTGGAGCTGCTGGTGGGCCTAGGCCACCCCGGCTGCATCAGGGCTCACCACATTGTAGCCGCTGCAGTGGGTGCCTCCGGGGCCCGACCCCACCAGGGCCCATGTCTGCTCAGCTATGCCGTCTTCCTGGGCCCCTAATGCCACCTGGTTCCTGGGACTGACTCCTGGGGCTGCTGTGGCCAGCCCATTGGGACAATGTGTCCTCTGGCCTCAGGCTTTCAGGATGAGGCTGCCTCTGCCAGAAGGCCAGGGCTGTGGTGAGGGCTGCTTGGTTTCTAGGCGGCCCTCATCTTCCCCCAGACCTCCAGAAGCTAGGCTGGGCCAGGCTTGCAGCACAGGTTGTTGGTAGGATGGCGAGGGGCAGGCACTGAACCCCTTCTTCTGCTAGGGTCTCTACAGAGGATCACCAGCAGCCTCCCAAGTGTGCTAAACTCTTTCCTTCAATCTCAGTCCTGTCTCCACACCCCCTTCTCTGAACCTCCACGGCCAACCCTCTTGGACCCTCTGTTTCCCAACAACCTGCACTCAGCTGTCTATCTGGCTTCTGCACTGCATCCCCTCCTAAAAATGCAAGTTTATGGCCCTCCGTGTGGACATGGCCAGAGGCTTCTCTACGCCGTTGGGATAAATGCTAAAATCTTCAATGCAGAGACTGAGATTGTGTGTTTGTCCCCGTCTTCACACCTCGGCACTCGCCCTCTGTTCGGCAATCAGCCCTCACTATAGGACCAGCAATAGTCAAGTGTGATGGTAACAACTTGTGGTAGAAGGTTGTGAAAGGAAAGGCCACCAGGCACCGAGGCAGGCCTGCTCCAGTGTTATTCCATTTAATCTTCTCAACTGCTCAGTGTCACCCACATAATTACCTTTATTGTGCAGATGGGGACATTTTGTCATGGAAAGATTTTTTTAATTGTCTGAGGCTGCACAGCTAATAAGTGGAAGAGGACAGTTGTGTTCATTAAATCTCAAAATAATCTAATGAATGATGATCTAATGATGTTGATCTTTAGATAGAGTGTGATGGTGGCGTGTGTGTGTGCACAAGTATGTCTCTATGTATCTGTGTGTGTATCTGTGTCTGCATAATCTGCGCATATGTGTGTATGAGGGGAGTGTGCATTTTGGATCCGTGTTATGTTGAGAAGGTAGAAAGAAAGCCGCCAATACCTCCACTGTGGGACGGAAGGCATTTTTGTGCAGCAATTTTTTTCAGAGATGTTTACTGGGCGGGGCGATATTTTTACAGGTCTCTATATCTCTTCTCATGTTTTGCATTATTTGGTGTGTGACAGAGACATCACAGCACGTAGAGTATTATTTTATTTAAAACAGTAAGTAGCAGAATTTTTCTACGTGCTTTAGCAAATCTTAGGAGACCTCCTCCCCCAAATTCACATTTCTTCCATGTGGATTTTGGAGGTGAAAGTGAGAAGTGGTTTCCATATACACACTAGTTCAAAGTGAATTGCACAAGTCGTGGCAGAGTGACAGGAATACATTACTAGTAAGAAAAATGTCTGTTGAAACATTTTCTTTTTACTTCCAGTCTCAATTTAAAAACAAACTCTAAATTCTACCTTCAGGAAGAGCAGATTTCCAGGGCTGAGGAGTGGAGAGATACAGAAGTCATCTATGAAACAAAGGAGTCCGTACAGAAGAGACGTAAAGGATGCTCAGCCGAGGTCACCGGTGCCCCTGGTAGTTGGGGAGCCTCCAGGAGGGATGCCTCCATTGTGATGGGTTGTTTCTATTTATGATTCACCCAGACTGCTTCCTTCTCACTGCCGACCACCACCCATAAACACTGGGGGGGGGGGGGCCTCTCGGCCACTCCCCATCTTTCTCTCCCTAAATGCAAAGGGCACACTGCAGGCTTCTTGGCTTCTCTGTTCTTCTGAAGAGGGCAAGTGAATCCAGGCTGTTGTCCTGTCTTCCCATGTTCTGGTCCACCTTTGCAGTGAACACTGGAAGTGCACAGCTGCCACCCCCATTTCAGGCTGCTTCCCTCTGCCCACCCACACCCCTGCACCGAGTAGCTGGTTTGTCTGGTGCCATCAGTGGGCACCCCACCTTGCATAGAGTAGGCATGTGGTAAATGTCTATAGAAAAAATGGATAATTCATTAATAAATGTTTGTGGGAAGGACTCGTGGCCTCTGGTGAGACTTCCAGGTGTGGGGGAGAAGCTTAGGGCAGCGGTCAGGCAGGGCGGCCCCTCTCAGCCTCCTGGCCACCTCCTCGAGGTGACAGCCTGCTGCCCTTGTCTGCTCTCGCACATTCAACATGCTCTTTAAAAAAGCATTTCCTCAACTCCATTTATCTTTGTGATTTTTTTTTTGTTGTTTAAATTTTATTTCCTGTCTCTAAATCTTAATCTTGTCTATTCTTATATTTCTCACTTTACAGCTGGTGGCTTTAGCCTTGTATCTTAATCTTCCCTCTCCTTCTTTTGAGCTTTTTTATCTTGGTGGTTGTTGGATTTAGCTTTTATTTAAATTTCATCAAACATATCTTATATTCAATACTGACTTCTTTTTAAAGTCCTTTAAAGCTCCGTGGGGCTGGAGGCTTTGGAATGGGACCATTCAACCCCAAAGCCGGAAGCCGTCTGTTCCCTGCATCTCACCACACTCCCCCAGAAGGCAGGGACCTGCACAGTAGCTACATGGGCCAGGGTGGTCACGGTCAGGGCTCCACCCCGGGCACAAATTCAGCTCTCAGTAATTGGCGGATATTATCAGTGATTTTAGTTATCATTGTCTTGGGATGTTGATTCTTTTCTTTTAATTCCTTAGTTTTTCTATTTTTAAATTTATTTCTCTATTTTTGCTTATTTATTTCCATTTCATTGCTTATTTTATTTTATCTGGTATATGGTTTCTCTATTTTAATCTAAACTGAATCTTATTAAAAATAGAATTACAGGGACTCCTGGGTGGCTCAGTGGTTGAGCGTCTGCCTTTGGCCCAGGGTGTGATCCTGCAGTTCCTCATCAGGCTCCTTTGGGAGCCTGCTTCTCCCTCTGCCTGTGTCTCTGCCTCTCTCTGTGTTTCTAATGAATAAATAAATAAATCATTAAAAAATAGATATAATTACAAAATGTCATTAATTTAAGAAATAATACAAAATAAATGTACACGTGAAATATAACACCACCACCAATTGTTTGTCCACACTGCACTTGAAAACATGGAACATGGTCTGTCTCTGGACCACCCCCAGCCTCCTCCCTCAGGACTTCCCTGCCCCTACATAAGTCACCGCCATCACTTGTGTGTCCATGGGTCCTCTTTAACAGTATATTGATTACTTTGGGCTGTTTCCTGACCTTACTACAAGTGGAATTGTACTGTATACCTTGCTTTCTCCACCCAGCATTCTGTTTTTGAGACTCACTCATTTTTCACTATTTAACACAATTCATGTATCCCTTCTGACGTGATAGACATGGGGTTTGACATAACTGCATTTATTTTTTGTTTTTCCCCATAGTGAGCAGCACTGCTCTGGGCCTTTTTGTGCTCACTCCTTGCACACTGTGCATGGCCCCTCTAGCATCCTAGTCATGCTAGTCATGGCATGACGGCTAGTCATGGCACATGCTTGTCTTCAGTAGTGGTAGGTGATGACCATTCAGGAGCTCCCCTCAGATGTCAGTGGCTTTGAACCTTCACAGACTCTCAATGTTGGCAGACTAATTTACTTAAAAAAATTCAACCAGTAATTGTGAAATGGTATTCTCTTGGGACTTACCTTTGCATTTCCTGGGTTGTAGTAAGTTCATCCCATATCACTGGCTTCCCCCGTGAAGGGCCTGCTGTTACCTGTCACCCATTTTTCTATGGAATTGATGGTCTTTTCTTACTGATTCACAGAAGCTCTACACGTAGTCTAGACATGATTTCTTGATTGTAGGTGGGATGTATGTCTCTCAATTTCTGACTTGTTTTCATTCACTGTATGGAGTCTGAACAGATGTTCTTTTTTTTTTAAGATTTTATTTATTCATTCATGAGAGACACAGAGAGAGAGACAGATACACAGGCAGAGAGAGAAGCAGGCTCCGGGGAGCCTGATGTGGGACTCGATTCCGGGACTCCAGGATCACGCCCTGGGCCAAAGGCAGACGCTTGACCACTGAGCCACACAAGTGCCCCTGAACAGATGTTCTAAATGCAGTTGGATATATCCATATTTTCCTTTATGCATTACACTTTTTAGTCTTTAAAAAATATTTTCTATGTAAAACTCATAAAGATATTGTATTTTCTTTCAAATGAAAGGCAAATTATTTCACACAGAGGCTACTAACCCCTTGTTTTTGTAGATGGGGTGAGGTCGGGAGCCCAGTTCTTGATTTATTTGGATTACCAGTTGTCCCATTATTTCTTTACTTAACTGTAATGCCAGCTCTGTCAGAAATCAAGTCTCAGTATATGTGTGGGTCTGCTTCTACTGTCTATACTCTGTTCTATTTGTTTGTCGTACTTCATGCCAATACCACACCATCATGATTACTATAACTACATAGCAAGCCTTGATAATTGGTATGTGGTTTTCCTATTTTATGTGGCTAATATGATAATTATATTAATACAATTTAATGCAAGAGGAATACTGAAATCTTGTAATAAACTCCATTTGGATGTGGATTTCATTTGCTAATGATTTTGTTGTACTTTTGCATTTGTGTTCCTACATGCTGTTGTTCATGTGTCACATTGGCCTGTTATCTTTATTTCTCATGCTACTTGTGATTTTTATAACAAGCCTAATAAAATAAGTTGGAGAAATATTTACTCTTTCTATATTCTCTGGAATGACTGTGTAATGGAATTAGAAAATGATTGGTAGAATTTACTTGTAAAACTATCTGTATTTTCCTTGTAGATAGCTTAAAAAAATATATTGATTCAAAGCAGTTTATGGTTAGAGCATCATCGAACCCATCTGAGGTCAGTGTGGGTAACTTGTTTAATGTGGGAATTTGTTATTCCCACATGTTCTTCACACTGGTTGGCCTAAATGTGTTCTTAATACTCTTTGATATTTTAATTATCTGCTGCAAATACATTATTACCCACTTATTCATGCTGGTATATTTGACTTTTTACTCTTTTTTTTACCTTCATCATCTCCAGAGATTTCTTATTTGATTAGTTTTTTTCCAAGAACCACGTTTTGGCTTTGTTGATCCTCTCTTCCATACCTTTATTTCTACCGCATTAAATTCCTTTCATTATCATTTCCTTCTTTTGCTTTGTTGACTTTGTTCTTCTCTTCCAGTAGTTTATTAATTTCCAGGCTTTTTTTCTTTTCTCATATAACTTAAGACTATAAATTTGCTTCTTTCATGACTTTGGCTGCATCTCGCTGTCCCTGATACCTAATATTTTTATTATTGTTTAGCTCTAACTATTTTATAATTTTATTATGATTACTATCTTGATTCATGAGGTTTTTGAAAGTGCATTTCTTACTTGACAAATATATGGATTTGTTTTAAAATAATTTTGTTATTATCTTGAACTTAATATAATTTATTACATCTAAAATGCTATACAAGAAGTATTCAGATTTTAGAAATGCTAAAATTTGGGGAAAATGGCAACAGTAATTACAAGAAGTCACTGATTGTAGCAGAGATCCCAATTTAGAGATATTAAAACTAAAAAAGAAAATGGTGCCTTAGAATCTATAAAATTTTGTTGCAGCCAGAAACTATGTGTTTATGTTATGTTAGTTAAAATACTGTGCAATTTGCCTTATGTGATCACTATAAATGTTACTTGAGTGTTTGAAAAAAAATAACTCTTTTCTTTATATACCTGTTATATTTTGCTATCAACCTTTTCAAGGCTGTTAATCAAATATTTTATATCACTACTGATTTTTGTCTACTTTGTCTATACGGGACGTATTTTTAGAAATCTTCTGTGATGCTAGATTTCAGTTTTTCCTTATAATTCTATTTTTTTATATCTTTTGAAGCTGTGTTATTAGGTACAAAATTCTTAGAATTGTTCCTTTTTCCTGTTAAATTGAACTCATTATCAGTGTGTCATAATCATTTAGAAAAAGTTTTATATTTCAAGTACTTCCTTTTGCCTTCATATTTTTTGTTCTCAGTTGATAACAACAAATCCATACCAACTTCCTTTGATTATTTGTTTAGAACGTGTCTTTCCGTCTTTTTGCTTTTCACCTATCTATGCCCTTATATTTTAGTTGCATCTCTTATGAACAGCAAACACCTGGGATTGATTATTTATTTACTTATTTATTTTTATATTTTATTTTTAAAATTTTTGTTTAAAGATTTTATTTTATTCATTAGAGACAGAGAGAGAAGGACAGAGACATAGACAGAGGGAGAATCAGGCTCCTTGCAGGAAGCTCGATGAGGAACTCGATTCCCGGATCCCAGCATCCTGCCCTGAGCTGAAGGCAGATGCTCAACCCCTGAGCCACCCAGGCATCCCATACCTAAGATTTTTTAAATTGCAGCATAATAATCTTAGCCTTTTAATTATGAAGTGCATACATTTATACTTATGATTACCAATACACATGGATTCTTTTCTATTTTCTTCATGCTATTTATCCTGCCTTTCTTAGGTTTCTATTTTACTTCTGTTTTTACTTCCTTTTAAATTAAGTTTCTCTTCCTGTCTTATTTTCCAACTCACTTTAGAAGTAATACATTCTATTTCTTGGATATTTTTATTACTCTAAAATTAATAAGCCATAAACCATATCACTTGACCAAGTCTACAGTTAATATTTACCTTCTTCACAAATGATACAGAGCCTTAGCATGCTTTTATTATAAATTATATGTTGCAATTGCTCTGTTTCTTGATTCTGTCTTGTTATTTTTAACCACACAAATTATACGTTATTCTTTTCCACAGCTAATGTTTGTTTAAACTTATGCACATATTTACTATGTTCTTTGATAAACATTCTTTCTTGTATCTCAGATATTTTTTTCTGAGATCCTCTCTCTCTTCCTAGAGTTTATTTATCCTAAAGAAATTCCTCTAATGAAGGTCAATCATAGCATTTTTTTAAACATCTTTTTTAATATCATCATTTTTGAAAAATACAGTTAGCTGACTTAGAGTTTCAAATAAACACCTATATTTTCTCCACAACTTTAAAGATATCATTCCATTGCCTTATGACTTCCCCTATTACTGTTGAGAAGTCAGCTATCTTTCTAATTATTATTTCACTTTAGGGAATCTATTTTTTTCCTCCTTGTCCATTTTTAAAAGTCTCCCTTTGTCATTTATACTCATCAGTTTTGCTAGGATGTATCTAGATGTAGATTATTTTTAATTACCCTTCTTGGAGTTTATGGGCATCCTAATTATGAAGATTCATGTCTTTGGGAAATGTTGGAAAATTTTCAGCCATTATCTTTTCAAATACCATCTCTCTCCCATTCTGTTTTTTTCTCCTAGAAATCTGATAAGAAATATCCTATGTTTTTTCATATTGTGCTACCCCTGTTAAACTTTATTCTTCTTTTTCCTTTCTCTGTCTACTCCACACTGCAGAAGTTTTTGAGAATCAAGGTCTGTCTTCCAATCCTATAATTCTCTCTTCAGCTATATCTAGTCTGTGATGTAACTTTTCTATTAGAGTTACTATTTTCAACTATTAGATGTTCCATTCTTTTAAAAATTTGCTGTCAAGACACTGTTGTACTTATGGTCAAGGAAGACTTTAACTTTCATCAGTCCACTTCACTCATTGTTAACTGTCACCTGTGCAATATACATTAGGAGTAATAAAATGGCTATTTGATGACATTGACCTTTCCATGCCCTTGATTCTGTGAGCAGAAATGATTAGAACACCTATCATCAGCTCGACAGAAATCCATAGATATTGCTGTGTAAACTGAACCTGTGCACTAATAGTACTTTGAGCCTGTGGCCAGTTTGTCAGTATATAAGAATCATAGGGGGGAAAACAAAACTGTACTATAGATCTCTTTTCATTTAGATTATTAGTTAATGACTGGATGCTAGTTTCAGGTGAGCTAAATGATTGCCTCTGTGACAGAGAGGATGGGAACATTTATGCAAGGCCCCAACTGATGTGAGGCTATTTATAATCTGTATACTATTTGGGATGAATATTCATACTCCTTCCTACAGAAATATTAATATGTTTGGTTCTGATCTGTTTGGGATATTCTGTATTATGTGGTATTTGGTCGAATTTCCTTTCTGACATCTGAGAAGTTTTTAATTCTGAAAGACACAAGCCCTGGGAATTTCAGATAAGGGATTGTGGCCTTGGAATACTTAGTTAAGAAGTTCTGGTAAGGATTATAAACAGTAAGTATAGCTCTAAGTAAAGCACATACTGCATGACAGAGTTGTGGCTGCAGCACTCCGGAAACTGCTCTGATTATCATGCTTCCTGAAGAGGTCATGGGGACACAGGGTAGGACAACATGAAGCTGGGCATCTGAATCTTGATGTGCTCTCTTGGCTCTCACATGTGTCAGAATGCAAGCTAATATGCATTTTGGAAACTTGTTAGGTACTGACATAGGTTGGAACCGGTAGGGCTGAGAACTTGGATCTACATACTTCAGTGGGATGAGAAGGACATGACAACATGGAACCTTATGCTTAGGGAATCACACTCCATCCAAAGAGGTAGGATGAGTGTGTCCCAAAACTGTTGTGGTAGGACAAGATTCCGCAGCTTCCAGCAGGAGAGGGTGGGAAGTGCAACCCATGCTCTAGACTGGCTCCAGAATCTTGCTGTCTTACAACCTGTGAGAAATGTGACTTACAGCTGCAAATAATAGACATTGTAAATGTATTTAAAGAGGAGTCATCTCCTCTCTTTCTAAATGCTGAGCTTGCTGGAAGGTATCAATGTGCACTGGCTCTGCTGCTAGGGGAGGATGTCTGTGGCGGGTAGGGCTCATGTTCTGCCCTCCACCCTAATGTGTTTGTCCAGTTATCCATTGGACCTCTAAATAGTCATGGGTCCTAGTTTGGGGAGTCCCGAAGCCTACACAGTTCAGCCCTGTGAAGCAGGATGATCATAGTATTAATAGGAAATTCTAGGGCCCTTCTCTGGTCTGAAGAAACTGCTGTACAAGAGAGAGATGGAAGTTGAAGCTTTGTTGGCTTTGCAAGGAGGCAGCCATGATGAGCTGTGACCCTGATTCCCAGTGTTGCTTTGGGCACGTGTGCTCTATGAGCATCTTCCCATCTAGGATGTGGAGAGCCCCCAGTCCTGCAGCTGCCTGTCTGTGGCCCAGAGCGTGTCCCAACCAAAAATCCCCCGAGGAGAAGTATTGCATCCTGAATGCTCAGTCTCCCTCTGCACCACTCCATCAGCAAGAGATGGACTCATTGCTGGGAAAATCCAATGGGCTTATGACTGGGCATTCCGGATGAGACTACGTGGTCACACAGTTGGTTTCTGCATGTAGCTGTGAGCCCTCTTGTCAGTGACAATTAAGAGAGAGACCATCTCCAGAAAGGAGTAGCTGTGCCCCACGCAGCAGGAGGGTGGGGGCAAGAGCAGAGGCAGGCTTTGTTGACTCAGAGTTTACGAGCAAGCAGGAGGTCCCAAGTCCAAGGCCCTGGTGTGGCTTTAGAACAAGCATTAAGGGCCATTGGAAGGGAGGCTCCTGGAGAGTGGGAAGGCTGAGGGGAGAGCCGACCTGACTTGGTGTCTGTGCATTGACACAGACCTGTGGGAGGAGCTCTGATGGGGACCATGGTGAGCAGGGCTCTGGAGGGCAGCACTGGCTGTGGAGGGAGTGAGTGGTAGAGGGGAATGCGGCTGGTCTGGGCCTTGTTCCCCCAGAGGAGAGCAAGGTGGACCAGGCCAGGAGCAGGCCAGATCCAGCAGTGGGTCAGAGGAAGACAGGGAACCCTCACCCTCTCCAGCTTCCATGTCTCTGGCAAGGGCAGCCACCACTGCCAGACGCCGCCTTCCCCACGTGGAAGGAGAAGACTCAGCAGCCGGCCTTGTTTGAGATGGTGCCGTGATGGGCAGCAAAGAGGCTCCGGGAATGGCTCTGGAGGGTGCAGGACCTGAGTGTGAACAGAAAATCAGCATTGTATTACGTATTGGGGGTAACAGCCTCCACGACTGCCACGACTAATTCGTGGCACAGTTAAATGTAAAAAATCCTAAGAAGTGTCTGAAGTAATTTGTATTCTTTACCTAAAGAGGAAAAATAACATTGTGAAGTAAGCAAGCACAGTTGAATTATGAAAGCACACTATGCAATCTATTATTCAACAGCAAAAACAAAACCAGTAAAAATATCTCCACGAGTAGAATCTGAGCTCTAAAAATTCAAGCTAGGGAGTGATGCCTCATTTCCACAGAACAAGTAGGGAAGGAAAATTGAAAGAATGTTTACCCAAGACCAAGCAGGACATCTTTAGATGTGATGTGAAACCATGGAAGAGGAAACCCTTTCACGTTATGAACCAGCAGACATGGAGAATGTGAGTGTGCGGCCCAGGTGGGAGGTGAGCACATGGGGCAGACAAACTGCTGCCCGGCAGGTCTGCGCAGGGAGCCGCCACGAGGCCCGTCAGTGACCCTTACTCAGGAAGCAGGCAAAGGAAGGCCGAGCGCTCCGTGACTCCGCACGAACAGAACCGCACCTCAGGTGCTTCTTGGCTCAGAGGAGAGGGGCCGGGATCCCCGCTCACCCAGGTGGGCCTCTGGCGCCCGCTGCACTGCCCACTCCCAGTGTGTTCTGCCTTCCACGGTTCGCTTTCTCCTGTGTCCCTGGAGCGTGGTGTCCATCACTTGACTCCAGCACTCACGTCCTGGGGTGGCCTCTGCTCACCACTACCGGGGCCACTCTGCTAAGAATGACGTCCCTCTTCAGCCAGGGGAATGCTAGTAGCCCGGCTGTTTCTTGAAGATGGAGAAAACCAGACAGGGCCCCCATGGTGCCCACCAGCAAGCCCTGAAACCATGCTGAGAGGGGAGAGAGCCTGCATCTTGATTTTTGGTGTTTAGATTCTCAACCTAAGGAATGATTTGACATGCTGAGTCCTTGGCCCAAAATGCATTATTTGGAGAAGGTTGCTTATAGTTAGTTTTTTTTTAAATTGTGGAATATGATTATTCTAATTGGAAAAATAAAGGCCGCTGATTATAGGAAAAATACATTTAAAAATCAAATACCGATCATAATGTATGTGAAATTTTATATCCAGCATATTTCACTTAGGATTACATCATGATACTTTCCCTGTATCATTCAGGGCTTGCCTAAGGTGATTTGTGACAATACACAGTGGTCCCCTATATACATGCATAGTTATTTTTACTTGATTTATTTTAAACTATTCTGCTGTTGATGAACATGCACTTAGGTTTCTTTGTTCCCCTGTGCTGGGTATGAAAAATTACAATTTATATCCTCGTTCAACAAAATCTTAGTATTTACTTGTTATTATTTCCTTAGGGGAAAAAACCCACAGAATGGAATTGCTGATTCAGTAGGAGGTAAACATTCACAAGGCATCTGAGACACTCTGAAAATCTGCACTCCATAAATTTCACAAATGGACATGCCCAACAATAAGGTATGGGAGAGATTTCCAATTCCTTCCTGTCTATGCTTGACAGCTTAAGTTTTGAGATTTTTAAAATCTTTGTCATTTTGACTATTAAAAAATGACATCTACTTTTAAGTTGTGTTCCTTTGGTCACAACTGAGGTTAAACGACTTTTGTTTGGTGACTGGGCTGCCTTTCTGAATTGCCTCTTTGTATCCGTAGTTCATTCTTCTATGGAGATGCTTTTTCCCCCTATTGATTTGCAAGTGCTCTTTACATATTAAGGGCTACAATAGCCTTTTGGGTATTGTATGTATTCTAAATACTGTCCGTTTGTCATCTGACCTTGTATGTTTTTTAACAGTAAGAGGGTATCAAAGTTTTATGTTGCTGAATCCATTAAGATTTTTTTTTTGGTGTTTCTGCTTTAATGTCATGTTTACAAACTCTGTTTTCGCACCAGAGATTCATGTATATATTTTCTTTAGTTCTTTTATCTTTTGTTGCGCAGTAATCCTTCAGCAGTTTATTTAGATACATCAAGTGAGTTCACGTGTCAAAGTTTATTCTTAACAGTTTAACAGTTATTCTAGCAGATTTAAAATATGCTTTCTCTACTGACTTAAAATATATTCTTTTATTACATTGAAGACAAAGACATAGTTCATTTCTATTTCTGCTCTTGTAGTCTGTATCATGGACCTGTTCACCTCTTCTTCTGGTGGCCATATGCTGACGAATTCGTGTGGTCTGCAGCAGGGTGTTCTCATGAGTAGCAGTGGGACACGCCTCCCCAGTTTTCTTTTTAATGGTCCGTATTTTCTTTACCCATTTAATCTTCCATATATAATTTAGTCAAGCTTGTAAAACTTTGTTGTTAGACTTTTGATTGGAATCTCATTCAATTCATTAAATAATTTTGATGAGTGAATTAACATTTCATAGTACACATAATTGCTTTTCTATCTAGGAATATTACATGCTTCTTGTTTTATTAATTTCAATTCCTCAGTAAATATTTTCTTGATGAAGGTATGTTTTTCAGATTTATTTCAGTGTCTTTTTTATGTTGTATGGTTGTTCTGAATTGGTTTCATTATTAATGATATATTAGAATTACATTAATTTTTGCAAGTTTGTTTTTGTATTGGCCATCCATGTGGCTACCATATAGTTCATATTCCTTGGCAATTTTTTTTTTTTTGAGAGTAAGGTAGAGGGAAAATCTTACTATATATAAATGGCAATAGTTTTTGCCTCTTCCTAATTCCTACAATTCCCAGACAACCATGAACAGGGGCAATGAGAAAGGCATCCCAGCTCTCAGCAGTATGGCCCATCGCTCCCCCATAGACAAAATACAAGTATTGGCTTCCTATTGACTTCAGTCTGACCTCTGATATTTCCAGCATCATTTACTTTCTCTATCTCTAAATAAGTTAAATGTTTTTACCTCTCATGGTTCAGAAATATAAACTTACATTTTTAGTTTTGTTAGTGGCCTCTCTTACTGTTCCTGACACCTGAGTTCACCTGATTGTTTTCTAATTATCGTGTTAAAAATAAACTCTTGGCTGTACAAGATTAGGATATGAGCTTCCTCCCCACCTATGAAATAATTTCTAAACATTTGAAAATATAATCTGGGATTTTAAAGCCAGAAGGAAATGGTAATGAAGATGATAATTTATAATACTTTGTTTTCAAAGAATATTTTGATTTTTATTTAATTTTGGATCACATGGATTTAATCCTATATTTCTACCAGAGGGTCTGTGTATTGGGTTCTGTGTCCACGTCCCTTTGGCTTCCTTCGTCTTAGATACTTTGTGGTAGTTTTAGATACTAGTGGTCTTCAACTGTCTTCCACACTTTGAGTGTAATGTTGACTTGTGTGGCGTTAGCACTCTTAGTTATTGCTGTATCTCCTCAGAACTTGGGGTCCTTGCCCCACTGCCCTCGAGACACACTGCCGTGGTGACCAAGCCTGGGGACAGCTTCCACTTCCTCTATTTGCATGTATTTTCATCATCAATACCTGAAGGTTTACAGGGCCATTTTCTCCATGCCTGAGATTTAACTCACTGGCCCACCTGCAAGGGCTGAGTCTCTTTCCTTTATTTTAGTAAACTTTTGTGAGATTTCAGTTCTTTGTTGGTATTTTTTCCATGTTTTAAAACTTTGTGTACATAATATTCTCCCTCTCTCTCTTTAAAAAGTCTATTGCACTCAGGAAAGAATCTCAGATGTGTTTTCCGAATCATGAACTGAGTTTTGCTTACAGTGATTGGCTATTCTCTTCTTCTCGTGAAGATTCCGATCCTGTGGTTTCCTTTCCATTTCTTTGTGACCCTTCCTTATCCCAACCTTGTACCCCTCTTAACTTTTGGTAATGTCCCTTTGGTGGTGGTCTTTGTCTTCACCTTGTTTTCCTTCTCCTGGCTTTCACACAGTCTACATGATCCTGCAGGTTATTCTTGAGGACACAGAGCAAATACATGTAGGAACCATCATTAGTTTTGCACAGTGCATGCTGCTCATTAGTACTTGCTTTCCTCCTTGAAGAGACTCCTGTCTTTGTTTCCTGTGAGCACAGTGCAATAGACTCCCTTTGCAAACCCTCTCTCCCAGACTCATCTGGAATAAGGAGAGAGACCAGGAGATGGGTAGTCTCTGGGACTGTCACAGTGTTTTTTGCTCCCTAGAGGTGGGCAGTTGTTGAGCTGACCCCCTTTTGGGCTGAGGACAGTTGACCTGTTCTCATGGAAACAGAGAGAAGTGCTCGTGGACACGGGAAGAGTCACCCTCCTTCCCTTTCCTAAAGCCATGCATGGAAAACTCACCTATAAATACTTGGCTCTTCTCCTTCTCCCTTTTTCTACTATGACACTTTCATTCTAAACTGTACGGCATGTTTGCCTCTAGCGGCGCCCATGCAGATACGAGACTTGTGCTGGCCCCTGCTCATGGATGAGGCTGGCCTGCAGTGGCAGCAGAAGGCAATTTGCATGTCTTCCTGATTTGTAAAGTGATGCTTTGGACGGTGAGAAACACTAAATGTTTACCTGTACCTTAAATGTTTATATGTACATTTACATTATTTGTTTATTTCAAATAAAATCTGGAAGTTGCAGATTTATCTTTCTGACATGCTTGGTATCCTCAAGTAGTCACAATTAATGGGAAAAAAAACTTTTAGAAAGCTGTTTCATGGAGTCTACCATGCATGGGACATGTCCTTACAATGCATTTCTGTGTTTTATATTTCTGTATTTACCCAGATAGTTCTTCTGCATGAACTATGGCCTAATCTTGAAGGGGCAGTGAGAGAAGCAGGAGCTGACAAGTATTTTAGTGGGGAGAAGGACTGGGTGGGTGAGTGGCAGTCCTTAGGCACTGTTAATTGAGAATGGTTTGAAGCAGGTAGCATCTGCACCACGTGTAGCATAATCCTTTCTCTTGTTCAGTCTGTGAGTCCTAGACACTCCCAGGAACACATTAATCTCTAGGCTTAGAGCTGGGGCTAGCCCTTGGTCATTGAAAGCCTCCTAAACATGTAGAAGGTGATGTTTAAAGAAGGTGCATGTGGGTGTTGTCTTTGAGCCTGGGTGCTAGGTTCGTTATTTCCCTGGATTAGCAACTCCCCTTGAAGCAGTTGGCACAGGGCTGGCGCATTGCAGGTACCCAGTAGCACGAGGCAGGCTGCAGTGTCTGGCCCACTTTTAGGTGGGATGGACCATAGGACTTCCAGGTCAAAGATTTTCTTGTTGGCTTGGACCCTCCCAAGCTCTGCTCTGCCTCTGCACAGAAATAGGCCACGTTCAGGAAGGCTGCTCCATGGCCCGGGGCAGTAGAGTGTCTGCCATGCAGCAGACCTACAGCACAAAATCCAGCTCACCTGAGTCACTCCAGAGATTGCAACCATCTGGGGTTGTGGCATCTGGCTCTTGGGACTGCTGCATGACACCACACAAGCATTTTCACCAGCTCAATGTCTTTACAGAAGGGAGCCCAATTCACCTCTTTGAGGCAGATCTTTGATTACTGTATCAGTCAGCATGGTAGGCAGAAGCTCCCCCACCATCCCCGCCAATACCTCATACCTCATACCTGGAACCTGTGAATAGATCCTGTCAGGTGCAAAAGGGACTTTGTAGATGAGACTGAGACTGTGAGTCTGACACCTGGATTTCCCACGGGACTCATTTGGATGACAGAAGCCTTTAAAGCAGCTGCTGAGAAGGGATAAGGAGGGCTCAGGATGGGAGGTAGGAAACATTGGACCTGCTGCCACTGGTGTGAAGATGGAGGAGGCCAGAAGCCAGGGGAGGGGGAGCCTGAGGAGCTGAGAACACCCCGTCCCCAGACTGCAAGGACCAGGACACCTGGGAGTGCAGCTCCCCACAGTCCACCAGCACAAAGCTTAGCACTGAGGAGCTAGCAGAGCCCCCCAACATCAGCCCACACAACTTGACCTCATGGGTCTGCACTAAGACCCTCTGGGCGTATTTGCTTCAGCAAAAGTAGAAAACAGTACGGGCTGTTAGCAGGCTGCCCGGCTGGAGTTCTGTGTCCTTTTTCCTGCCAGAGACCAAGGCCTGTCTGCATCATCTATCTGGGGCCTTGAAGTTCATGGTGCTGAGGGTCTGGTACGTGAGGCCCGGCTGCTGAGCCTCCCCTGGTGTGCAGTGCAGAGGGTTCTACTTCATGGTGAATGTCAGCCAGGGTCCTGTCAGTGCACAGGTTTCATGGGGCGATGGCTGCTCCAGGCTCCCTGTTGCTCAGCTGTAAGTCTGAACCAAATGTGGGCACGTTCTTGCTTTTTTTTTTTTCAAGGACCGCCTCAAGATGACAAGTCTTTGGGTCAGGAGGGGACTCTGCACAGCACCTGTCTTCAGGGAACACAGTAGACCGAGCTCACTGTCCCTGCCCACCGCCTCCCCTGGTCCCCGTTTCTCCATGTCGGCTTGGCAGCCTAGGCACCTTATAACGTCAGTAATAATAACACAATGATAGAGGTAAGCGCTGGCATGTATGCAGCCTTGACCCCGTGCCAGGCACTGTTCTAAACACTGTATTGCAACCTCATTTCATCCTCACAAAGCTTGCTGTCCCTCCTACCCCGGGAGGTCTGTGCTTAGCCCTCTGGTTTTCTGTCCTCTTCCTTCGCTGCATGTTTGGAAGGGAGATACTTTGGTTTGTGCGAGACAGACATTCCCTAAAAGGCACCCACAGCCTGTCTGGGACAGGGAGGGTGCTGAGCCATAGCGGGCTGCCTGTGGGCTTCTGTCCTAGGACAGTCGCCAGCCCCAGAGAGACACATGTACTTGTCCTGTCCTCACCACCCTGCTGCCACAGAAGGAGGTGACCAGACCTGTTTGTGCACCTCTGCCAGTCTGCCCACCCCTCCTGCCTGTGGGCCATCTGCCTCCTGGCTGAGTCTTCACCCGCCACGGCCCAGGCCTCTGCCACGTCGTAAAGTGCAGGCTTTGGCACCAACCCGACGTCTCCTCTTGGGTCTCCCTAGGCAAGGCCCACACCCCCGAGCCAGGTGCCCTGCGGCCTCTGCCCCTGCCTTGCTGCTGCCTCTCCTCCCCCAGCGCTATCCGTCTGCCACACTCCCTATAGCCTTGGCACTTGAGCTTTGTTTCAGGCCCTGGTGAGCAGAGACTGAACTTACTAAATTGAAGGACAAAAAGGAGTGCTCACCCACCAGGCACATGCTGAGAAGTCTCCCCAGGGGCGTAGCTGACAGCATAATCACCATGTCTGGGTGCCCCAAAGGCTGTTCACTTCCACACCTGGGCCTTTCTCCTCCCAGTTTCTACTGCTCTCCATGTGGAGTCACGCCATTCCCACCTCTGGGAAGCCACTTGCGTGTGTCTGGACTTCCCTGTGAGGTGGCCTTCTCCGAATGCCAGGAAATAAGCGAGATCCAGGAGGAAGGCAAGTGACTTTGGCCATCAGTGTCTGTGAGGCTCATGTGCTTGAAAAGCCCCTCCCCTGGTCCAGTTACTACTGTGTGTATGCAGGACTGATTTACGGAGGGTCTGTTACCTGGTGGATGGGACGCTCTTCATCCTTTTGACAACAGAAAAGCGTTCTTGATTTGCTTTACTTCTTTAAGAAGACACACTGGCAGATGCACAGGAGTTTGGGTGGGCAGTGGTGCTCAGGCTACAGGGTGAACTGGTAGGTGGCTATAGGCACCGGTGAAAGCTGGAGGCTGAGGACAAGCAGCAGGTGTACATGTGGAAAGGGGGAGTAGACTGTGAACCGCCTCACAAGGAGAATCACCAGGAGAGGTGGCCAGCCGAACCCTGGAAGAGGCTCCCCAGCACGCTCCTCCTGACACGTCTTTTGGGCATCCACCTCACATATGTTGCTGAGGTTAGACGGATGCATGGCCATGGTGAGTGGTGGGCACCCTGATGGACCACATCTTTAAGGAAGCAACTGGAAGGGGGCTTTAGGGAAAATATTCCAACCTGCAGAGTGAGGAGAAAGAGGTTTGGCTGCTGAGAAGCCTCGAAAGGAGGGCCTGAGTGAGGAGTGCATGGCACTGGCCTCTGGGGTGTGTGTGGATTTTTATTGCTGACAAGCCACTTCCTCTGCTCTGCTCACCCTCATCATTGTACCACTTTGAGAGCACCACCAGGTTCTGAGCTGAATCGTGGTGAGTCTCCACATCTTGGATCCTCCCTGCCCTCGTGGTGCCTCCTGGATCACTGTGCACAGCAGGGCTCAGTCTGCTGGATAAGCTCTTCTCTGCCTGATTGTGTTTGCTTCTGCTGCCCCTTTTCCTGGAGTCCTTTTCCAGTACAAATCCAGGTCAACACTGTGATCTAGCGTAGCAGCATCTTCCCCAGGAGGGTTCCACTGGCACCCCTGCCCTACCAAGGGCATTTCTCGGTGCTCTCTTAGCACCCAGGCTTCTCTGTGGAATTGCTCCTGAAATGGACCCCTCTGCCACTTGCAGGTGCACTGAAAGACTTTGAGGGATAGAAGGCAGTCTTATTCATGCCTGTGTGTCCCACGTTGCACGTGGTCAGGGCTCAGTGAAGGATGAAGTAAATTGAAGAATCAGAGAGATTTGACCATGAGTCCAATTTATTTCTGTGGGAGATTGCAAAATATGGCCATATATTCCTTCCATTCAGGTATGTGTGCCCTGTTGCAATGTCATTTGGCCAATCTCCCCATCAAGAGGCAGGGTCTGTTCCCCACCCCCTTAGATTCTTGACTGGTTTGTGACCTCCTTTGACCAGTTAAATGCAGTGGAAGTGACTTATTGCAGCTTAGGGGCTCTGCCCAAGAGGGCTTGCAGCTTCTGCCTTCACCTCTTGACATACCACCTGAGACCCCCCCAAGTAAAGAAGCCTGTCTGGCCTGCTAGAGGATAAGCCACCATGTGGAGGAGAACTTAGACAGCCTGACAATCAGCCATTACCAACCACCCCATGTGAGGGTGATGGGCAGCCCAGCCAGCCCTCCAGGGGACCAGACACTTGAGGGAACCACATGAAGCCAGCAGAAGGGCCACCTGGCCAACTCACATTATAAAAAATAATAAATCATTCTTAGCCACTAAATTTTGGGGATTGCTTATCATGTAGTGAAACCTAACTGACACATGTGTCTTGAATCCCAAGAGAAGAACCATACACTTGAGTTGAAATGGACCTTCTGAGCTCTCACAGCACAGGGAAGATGACATCCTTGACTTTGCGAGGGTTCTCCCCCACCAGCTGATGCTCAGCGCTGTCAGCACAACTGTACCAGAAACATATGGTTTGGAGCCACGTGTCCTCAGGATGATTGCAGGCTGCAGGTGAGACACGCTAAGCGGGATGGTAATGATGATTATTGCTGACGATCACTGGGGAGCAGAGCCAAGCATTGTGATTAACCGAGCACTCCTCAGTCTAAATGGGTCTTGACTGTCGAGCTTCGCAGAACCAGGTGGTGCAGGGAGCCACCCAGCAGCCAGACATGTAAACACCGCTGGTTTGGAGCGTCTTCATCCTCATAGCAGGAGACATGCCGTGTGTCCGGCAAACTGCAGCAGCGGAGCAGATGACTTCTCTCACCGGGCAGAGGGGGAAGTGGGAGGCATGTGACTTTCAGCTCTCATGTCTGTGTGTCACAGAGAATGCCTTACCCAGGCTGGGTTAGGGCAGGTCCCCAGGGAGCCTGCTGGTGCTCTGCCCTCATAAGTGATTTATGTCTTTAAAGCCAATTAATGAACTGATCAGATGAACAGTGCCTTCAGATGACGAGACAGTTAATTTCCATTTGGCAAATGCTTGGGAAGTGCCTACTGCTCATCGGGCAGGGCACTCGGTTCCGGAGGCCAAAGGTTGCATGAGGCCCTCAAGGAGTTCAAACCCTGTGAGAGCGGGTGTTAATTTGTTCTGTTCAGTCAGTCCCACTGTACTGAAAATGGAGACGAGTATGTGTAAGTTTAAATATGTCTCTAAATACGTGCATTGGCACAGAAAGGACTTTGTAGTTTGTTCTTTTCCAGTATAGTTTTAGATTTTGACTCATGATTGCACCTGACTCTGGAGCCTAAAGCTTGAGAAGAGTCTGATGCAGTGAGCTGAGCAGACATATCAAAAATCAGAGTTCACAGGAAATTGCAGGGATTCAAGACTTGGGAGTGAGGGAGAGCCAGGCCCCAAGCCACCCTGGCAGAGGCTGGTAAAGGGTGTGGGTGTTTGCAGAGCATCAGTGCTGACCTGCCACATGCCATTCATCTAGGAACTGCCGGTCTCTTCCCCTTTGCAGTTCAGAGCTGGTCATGAGCTGAGGTGTTCTAGTTCATTTCACGGCTCTTGAGCAGACCCTTCCAGATTTCCTCAGCTGGGGGCACCCCTGGCTGGGGAATGGGAGGCACTCTATGCCTTGGGCCTTGTCCACTGGAGCCCTGAAGAAATTCTCCATTGGGAAAGATTGAACTCTGGAAAACCTGCTCGGAGCAGGGGTCTGAATGACTTCCTCTGCTGGGGGCTGTCTGCTGTGATGGTGGCCTTGCTGGACAGGGGGACTCCTGCGCTGGTCCTGGCAGCCCCCTTCCCTACCTAAGGTTAGAGTGCCTCTCCCAGCCTGAAGCCTGCTGGGACCTGGGCTTGTCTGAGGGACAGTGGGCTGCTCTCTCCCACTCTAGGAGTCCTGTCCTGGGGGCGCCCTGCTCCGACTGGTGGACTCCAACATGAGTTGTCTTTTCCTAATTCCTTATGGTATCAGTTTCCTGGGGCTGCTGAAACAAGGTCCCACTAATTGGGGTGCTTAAAACAATAGGACACTAATTCTCTCCCAGTTCTCAGTTACAACGTCCAAAACCAAGATGTTGGCAGGGCCGTGTTCCCTCCAAAACCTGTAGGAGAGGATCCTTCCTCACTTCTTCCGGCTTCCAGTGCTCCTAACCATCCTCAGTGTCCTTGGCCTGTAGGTGCATGGCTCTAACCTCTGCCTCTGTCTTCCCATGGTCTTCTCCCCGTATGTCTCTCCATGCTTCCTCTGTTCTTATGAGGACATCAGTCGTACTGGATTAGGGGCCAGCCCTGCTCCAGTGCAACCTTACCTTCACTAGTTATGGCTGCAATGGCTTGGTTTTCAAATAAGGTCATGTTCACAGGTAATGGGAAAGGCATGATTTGAAGGGATGCTAACCCAGCCAGGACACCTGTTAAACATTCTTTCCAGGATTAGATGCTTCTCAGTGCCTGGGTAACTGCGTTGTGATGTGGGCTGGGGGAGATGGTAGAGGCTGGGGATGCTGAGCACACACTCACGGTCGTGTTCCTTCTCCCCATTGCTCTCTAACACCACGACCACTGCTGTGAACTTCTTCCAGACGGCGTTCCGTCCTTAATCTACTCACTTTGTCCTCCTGTTGCCCCCCAGGCCACATTGTCTCCATCAGTGAAAGCACTGCTTGGAAGCAGTATTTCCTGGCTGACCAGTATTCTCTACAGAGATGAATCAACTATTTAGAGCAGGGAGTATATAAGCTGGAGGGAAATAAACCACCTGAGTTTATATCTTACATAGGCATGAGCTGCCGCGCAAGTTTGCAGGAGCAGTGGTCAAGGTGCCTAAATTGATGAATCAGACAAACCCCGAAATATCAGGCTTAATACAGAGTCCAGTTCCACCTCCCACACAGACCACTGGGGGTGCTCCTGGTGAGGCAGTTCTCTAAGTGGTGACTGGGGGCCCAGCCTTTTTTCACTTGTGCCCCATTCTCCTCAGCATGTTGTTCCCAGGGGCACTAAGGCATCATCTCCATCCCAGCCCACCAGCAAGGGGACAGAACATGAAGAATGGCACTTGGATCTTTCATGATCTCCTGTACCTGCCATGTGCAAGTCTAATACCAGGAGATCCATTCGGTGTCAGATAAGATAGGTGGGGCCTTGCCCTCAACAAGCTTTAGTCTTGTTGGATTAGCATCACCACTAACCCAGTTGCCAAGCCAGAGTTCCATGGATCAGCCTGTTGTCCTCTCAACTTTTTTTCTCCAACCTAAAAAAGCAAACAAGATGTACATAAAATTCAGCGTATTCTTCTTCAATATCTCCTAAATCTGTCTTCTCTTTGTCACCTGTCACCAAAACTACTACACCAGCCTCTCTGCTGATCATGCCTCTAATGCCTTCCAACTTTGTACCACAATACCAACAGAGCGATCCTGGCAAACTGTCTCAGATTGTGCCGGGGATGCATATGTAGTCATTTCAAGTGCTTCCTGTATAAGGTCCAAATTCATTATATAAAATACAAGATCCTCTGGAATGAGACCTTTGTCATTTTCTCTGTCCTTGTCTCTCAGCACCCCCTTACCTCTCTGCTTCTGACCTGTGTGCACCACACCCACTCCACCCAAATCACTGGGAGCCTCCTACCTACAGCACATTGTTCCTTATCTCTGTGTCCTTGAAGGAAATATGGTTCCTTCCTTTTACCTCTTGGTGAACTCCAATGAATTCTTTACTTTTATTTTAGTTTTATTTTTTATCAAGTATTAAATATGTAGATAGTTTAAAATTTAAGTCATTCTCCAATATTTGCACAGAGCACAAAGGTCCCTTGTCCTCATTTATCTCAGCTTGGAGACAACCACTTTCAACCCTTTTCTGATTCTTTTGCTCATTATCTCCCCATTTCTAAATGAGAGAGCCTGCATTGCTACTTCCTGAGTTTTTTATTTTAGGCATTTATTTATTGAGTTCCTATTGTGTAAAAGTGGATTAGCTTGCTTTCACCTCGTGCCCCCATGCTCCAAGTGGTACAGTGCACAAGTACTTTAGATGTTTTTACTTTCCCTTGCATTACTGTCTGTATAAATGCTATTCAGTTAGGACATGTGGTCCACCATGATGACTTTTCCTTTCCTACACATTTCTTGGAGTTAACTGTCTTCTTCCCCCTTTGTTTTCTGTATGTTTATAACCAATCACAACCCAAACTCTCCTCTAATTATTTAAGTCTCTCTGTACTTTCAGGTACACCAATCTATTATCATTTTATCTTCTTGTAGGATCTCTTTTTGGGCCTCTAAACTCTTCTGATCTAGACTCATTTCCAGTCCCTTCTTGGTGCAGCTGACTTGCTGTGACCCCACCCCACTAGGATCCCATGTTCCCTTTGCCTTTCCTTCATATTGGATCCCTTGTTCCAATTGGACCTCATGTTTTTCTCTTTCCAGGTTCACTCCCTCTTTTTGTTGGAGCACTTCCTTCAGTAGATTTCTAATAAGTATAAATGGGAGGTAAATTTTTTACAACTTTATGTCTGAGAATGATCTTTAATTTGTCTTTTTTTGTTTTGAAATGGTTTCAAACCAGGATTTTGAAGACATTTTTCTATTGTCTTCCAGCTTGATTGGTTGCTGTTGAGATGGCTAATGTTGTTCTGATCCTTAGTATGTGGCCTTGTTTCTTTTCTCCTCTCCATAATGTTGTATTCTGATATGGGTCTTTTTCATCCGTTGTCTTGGGCTTCTTCAATTTGGAAACGTGTGTCTTGGGAGTTTTCTGGATGATTTCTTCCTCTCTATTGTGACTGTTATCTCCTTGCAGAAGTCCTGTTGTTGGGACCCTGGGCCCTGGCCTCCTGGACTAATGTTCTAATGTTCTTTTATTTACTTCCAATTTTCTATTTCTAAATTTCTGTTTCTATTTTCTGTCTCTTTGCATTTTTATTCTACTTTCTGGGAGGTCTACAGCATCTTATATTTCAGTTTTACAGGCTTTTCATTTCTGACATCATGTATTTAATTTCAGTTTCATTCTCTAAATGATCTCTTTTTATAGTTTTCTGTTCTTGTTTCTTGAATATAATATCATGTCTTTTCTCGTTAAAGATATTAATGATAATCTCTATAAAGTTTGCTTTTTCTTATGTGTCTTTGATTCATCTAAGTAAATGTTTTACTTCTCTGTTCAATTGTCATAAGCTCTGTATTTCGTATTAGAGCCTTTGCTCATGTGCCTGATGATACTTGGTTCTTTGCTCATATATAAGGAGGCACTAGAGGCCAATTGGAAGCCCCAGGCAGTAGGATGAGGTTTGATGATTGTGGAATTTGTTGATAAGGAGGTAACTATTATTTTAAGTTAGAGGACTTTAATATTAGCATCTCTACATCTTTTTTCTTCACTTAATCAGATGGCCCTGCCTTGTGTCTAGACCAGGGAAGGCCTAACAGCTCACATTCTGAGAGCCTAGCAAGGGAAAGAGCTGAAAATGTAACGTAATGTTTAGTCTTACTTTGTTTTACTTGTTTTTAGCATAGTGTTTCCCTCCACATCTGTGTGGCAATCCCCCCACTTTGCTCACTCTGGAGGTTAAACCCATAGTCTCCTGCTGTGATGAAAGGGGGACATTCCCCAGCTTGCCTGCATTGGGATTGGTGATCCGTGTGTCTGACCACTTATGGAGGAGACTTTATCAATCTGCCTGTTTCTGTCTCCATTTGATTCACAGCTGTCAGAGGTCCTGGGTGCTGGTGATGACTTAGACTCTGGGCCAGCCCTCCCCACTCCTGCTGAGATTCTGCTGTGAGATCGGTGGCTAACCATCTGTCTACTTTCCAGCTCCCCAAATCATGTCACTGCTCCCTCCTCTCCTTTCCTCTCTATCCTTGTGGGCTTATACCTTTAAAAGAAATCTTGAACTGTCTTTTTGGTGGGGGTTCAGAGCATGATTCAGTCTGCCATCCTTACAGGGACAAAGCACAAGCTTACCTCTCCTTTGGTATTTTCCCTAATCTCTACCCAGCCACCCGGCAAAATTGATCACTCTCCCCTTTGTCTGGGTCACCCTTGACCTTAATCACGTTGTCTTGGCCATATCTCCATTTGGACAAAATGTCCCCTGAAAGAAGGGATGGGGGTTTGGTTATTTATCTCCAGTCCCTGCTACAATGTCTGGCATTTGCTCATTCATTCAAATATCAAGCATTCATAAAATGTGTGTTGTAGACATATAAATATTAGTAATACCAAGATAAATAAGGTGTGGCCCCTGATGTAGAGGGCTTACCTCAGTGTCCCAGGACTGTGTGAGGAAACAATGAAAGCGCATAATTCATATAGCCTTGTATTTTTGTGAATATGTGCATATTTACATATACATGTAAATACGTGTACACTAAAACATGTAGCACTCAATAAAATTTATACAACAAATGATACATTCTTTCAAAATATTGACTGCATTTTCAAAAGTATGAGGAGGTAATGTGTGGTCCTTTGCTCCATTGTCATATTTTCTAGCCTATTGAGTGTGGAGGAATTTTTCAGTCTGAAGTGTGTGTGTATGTGTGTGTGTGTGTGTGTGTGTTTGTGTGTGTGTGAAATACATATGTATTTGCTTACTGATTCATTGGCTATATCTGGCAGTCAGAGAGAAACATTGGTTAGGTAAATTTGGTTATTCTGTTTTGTAAATTGTGTGCTACTTGTAGGAGTCATGTCTGACTCACTCTTTCCCTATACTGTACCCAACAAATAGTTTTCTCAGAGTGCATAGACTTAATGAATATTGAATAAATGGGTGAATGGATGAGCAGATGGGTAGGTGGATGGGTAGATGAATGGGTGAATGGGGAGGTGGATGGGTAGATGGACAGGCGGATGGGATACGTAAGTGGTTGGGTAGATGGATGGATGAATGGGTAGGTGGATGGCTGATGGATAGGTGAATGGGTAGATGGATGGGTAGATGAGTGAGTGGATGGGCGGATGGGTAGGTGGATTGTTGGATGGACAGATGGATCGGTGAATGATGCATTAATGACCAGATGGCCTTTGAATTTTAACTAATGAACTCAAAGTATGGCAGCTTTATGAAGATTTAGTGACATGAAGTGCTAGAAAACACTTGGTAAACCCTAAAGTAAAATGCACAAATTAAGGCATTATTGTTGGACTTGTTTCTTTATACTTTACTTCTTCTCAAACATGTTATAAAGTGTCATTAAGGTCTTTGTACCAGTGGGTTTTGATTATTGTAAATCCAGTGAGCTGAAGCAGACAGATCATCTAGTGATACTCACACACCATCTGTCCTTGTCTGTTTCTTCTTGGCCTCAAGGACATGAAATGAGAAAATGGACAAATGCTTCACTCATCTTCTTTTATCCTGAAGTGCTAAAGTTTAGTCAGAAAGAGATGCCTAGGGACACCTGGGTGGCTCAGAGGTTGAGCCTTCAGCTCAGGGCATGATCCTGGTCCTGGGATCGAGTCCCACATCAGGCTCCCTGCATGGAGCCTGCTTCTCCCTCTTCCTATGTCTCTGCCTCTCTCTGTGTGTCCCTCATGAATAAATAAATAAAATCTTTAAAAAAGAAAGAAAGAAAGAAAGAAAGAGATGCCTTCTCGAAAATCAGAATTTCACTTATTCACCATTTCTATTTTCTTTATTTTTAATGTCTGAAAATTCACCTTGTTAAAAAAAGAGGGGGGGGACCATTAGAAACCAGGTAATTCTGAGGGTTTAAGCTATAGGCCTGAATTAACCATAGTTAGTTCCCAGTAGGGGAAAGAGGCTGGCATGCTTTCTAATTTCCCACAGGGGTTCTCAGCTGCTCTCAAGGTGGGGGTCTCAACAGGAGAAAAATGGCAATGTGCAGATCAAGCTCTCACTGTCCCTCCTGGTGTAGGGGAGTATGGCAGTCCTGGTATCCAGTGGCTGGAGGTCGGGGACACTACTGAGCATTTTATAGCCACAGGACAGAGTATCAGGATGGCACAGCTGAGGAACCCTGGTGTAGGGTGACAGAAACAACAAAGAGCCTAAAGGATTATGACTCTTGGAAAGAAAGGAAGATTCTGATGAGAAGTTTACATATAGAGCAATGAATTTGTATGGATATTCAAGAAGTTGCCCACCCACCTTTCCTTGTGAGTAACTTCCAAATGAACGAAAACATTGGTCTGGGCTTGTTTGCTCATTTTCATTAACAACTGGTTTATCTGCCAAATCATGTGCTCTAGTAAGGCAGAGCAGAGAGGCCCTCTTGCTGGAATAAAAGATTAAGTCTGCAACAGGCTAATTTGGGAAAGGAAAAAGCAAGCACAGCATTTCTAATAACCTCTTCTAAAGAGGAAAAAAGCCACATCATTTTGCTTTAGATACTACAATTTTTTTTTAAGTCTGGAAGTTGTCTGAGTCACCTGCCTTTCTAGGTAGAGAGATCTGCATTCACTTCTAAGAAAGAGCTCCTGGCAGGATCATCACTGTATTTTTGTCCCAGAATTTGAGTGAGTTCTTGGATTTTAAACAAGGAGGAGAAAAATAACCAAATTTTACCAAAACCCTAAAGTAGTTAGGGTAGTGAATAAAATGACAAGAAGTGGAAGAAATGCCACAAAGGAGCCATTGGATGGAGAAGAGAAAGGGGGTTTTGCTTTAATTGGATTTTAATGATCCCCTATTTCTCAGTTCTGGCCTTTTTTTGTGAGAAAAAAAAAAACCCTTAAAACATAAAGGTTAATCTAACTATACATTTTAAGCTTTTAAAGGCTCCATTACAGGGCTTATTATGCTAAAAGAAACATACCTGGCGTTTGCAGCTTCTAAATGTATCAGCAATGCACGTAATGATTCACTTAAAACACCATGGTCAGAATTCTTTCACATTATTTCTATGTAAATTGGATGCTTCACAATTACTATAATATGTGTGAAATTCCACTTATTATTTCTTTTAACATAGAAACTTTTATCACTTAACTCACTGGACAGAATATTTGAGCCATTTGCAATCATTAGAGCATTTTTGTTTGGTCAAACCCTTACGGGATTATACTTCAGAAAAGACAGTGAATTATATTCATTGCAAGAAAACAGCAATTTTAAATATATAAGGGGCACCAGGAAACTTTTCATTTTAGTGCAAATTCAATATTATATCTTACTTCTTTTTATAGCAGGGTAAGCTTTTATCTTTAAGCAATTTATAAAACTCAGCATGTAATAGGAGTGAGGCATACAGTAGAGATCAATCTGATAAATAGAGGCTTTGGGGAGAGGGGATTTGACATCGCTGGGATTCAAGACAATCACTTTGTACTTTGGGAGTTTCGCCTTGTGATCCTGGTGGAGGGCCCACAGTGTTTGCTGCTTTCTCCTGCTTCCAGTGTGGAACGCCCATCCAGATTCCTCGCGGTCCCGGCTGCCTTCAGCTCTCCGTTCTGGGCAGAGGCCCTCCCCAGGAACCCCAACACTCCACTGAACTTTGGGGACCTCACTCCGAAGGACATTGAAATTTTTTAAAAAGACTTGGAGGATAAACAAAACATCTGAAAGAGAAGGGGCATTATTACCCATTGAGCTGGTTTCTCCTTTGGTCCAGGGGCTCTGTGTCTGAATCTGGCACTTCAGACAAGAGCTCCAGTGCGGCCTGGCGTAATTTGAAAGTGCTCTTTCTGCCTCAGTCACTTGGGATGCGTTCTGGAGAGGAAAACCTCAGCTAAGTGGAGATTTGCATACATGCACCCTGAATTTTAAGACAAAATGCATGTAGATGTGTTTTTTGATAAATGATTGAGAAAATAAATTTAGAGCCAGATTAATATCTAATTATGTAAACACCTAAATTATTGGGCAAGATTTATTTTATTTTTTTAATAGTGCCATTTTTTAATAGTGCCATTTAATAGAGGCAATTTCTAAAGTTACATAATTTATTTATTTCCCAAATTTTATTCTCCAAACTTCTACTAACAAAGATAAGCTGAAAGCTTTCAATGGGAGCTCTTATATATGGAATAAAAATTAAGTCAGTTTTATTTGGACTTTAGTTATAATTTTTTCCAGCAGTATTCCTTAGAAGATATTTACATTTCCCTCAAAAAGTGAAAACTAAATGGTTATTTTTTTTTAAATGGTTATTTTTCTATGAGTGTAGTGTTCCTTCACATTGTGATAGTAATCTCTTTAGACATACATAGGAAATTTGAAATATGCCAAGTAATAAAACACTCCTAGTTAGCTGTGTGCGATGTTCTGTATGTGTGCAAGTGTGCGTGTGGATGACGTGGGGGGAGGGGGGAGGCCCGGGACAGGAGGTTTGGTGACACTGTGCTTCATTTCCAGCTGGAGGTTAACTCGCATAGACTTAATACTGGCACATGTTAATACTGTTAACACTAACAGTTGAACACATAATGGGCCTAGTCATTCACTTTGCCCTATAGGTAGATTTTGGTTTTAGAATAGAGGATGGAGACTGACATTGAAGTCCATGTCACACTCACGTGAGGAAGAGCGAGAAGTGGAGCTGGCCAGCCAGAGAGGCTGTACCCCAGGACCCGGGGAGAGGCTTCCCCAGGTCAGGGCGAGCTGCAGTGGCATGTGTGGTGTGGTGTGCACTGGCAATGTCAGGTGTGGACGTGCCGGGCGTGCAGGCTCACATGAGAAGGACACACACGCGCACACACACACACGCACGTTTGTGTCATGTAATTTGGGCATGTCTTACAAAGGACTGAAAGAAACAGCAGCTACCGAACACGGGATGAAGGACGGTCAACCAACAGTAGATGAAATCCAATGTATAAACATTGCATGTCCAGCCTCGATGCTGCTCCTCGCGACAAATGCACGCGCTGCATGCACTTAGGCTGTCTGAAGACTTCTCGATAGATGGAGGTGCCCTCAGAGGATGGAAGTACGCCGAAAGATGGCCATTACCCTCTCTGGGTTGAACTATTAGAACAGACGATTTTATAAATTTTAAATTGGTAATGTATTCATAGCTAAAGCTGAGGAAAACCCAGTTTCTTACTCCTTTTTTTAAGCCCGCATATTTTCAAAGACCTCCTATAGTTAACATTATAATATAGTTAGTTGCTACAAATAATCGGGGGTGATTATAGGAAAGCTGTCAGTGTCTGCTCAAGGTCTGAAAAGGCTGCAGCAAATAGCTTTTCTCTTTGCCATGGAGACTGGGGTCTGTTTTTACGGTTACTCTGGAAACCGGAGCCTTGCTGCTGATAGTCCTTTTCAGTTCCTTTAGCTATTAAACCCTCCGGTTGAGACAAAAGGCAGGAGGTATGCAGACACTTCCTCGGAGGAGCAGGGCTCAGGCTGGGGAACGGAGCCGCGTCTGTTCAGCTCATCACAATTTTATCAAGGCGGTGGCGGGCCGCTCGCCTGTGGTTGGGAATCTACCTTGGCGCGGTAGAATTTGGAAGCACCCCTCGGGGCGCCTGCCCCCTCCTCTCGCCCCCACACAGGGAGCCCGCGCCTGGGCTGAGGGGTGGAAGACCTGGCCTCCCCCTCCCGGGCCCCTCGGCGGTGTGCACCCACGGCAGCAGCGCTTTGAAAGGGAACACAGGCTGGTGGATGTGTGTGGGGGGGCAGTGGTGCGGGGTCCCCAGCACATGGGATCGTTTTAGGATGCAAATCCACATTCACAGGCGACTAGGTGACTTGATTTTATTTTAAGAAATCAGAGCAAAAATCACTAATATTCTCTCCATCCTATGAATAGATCCGGCAATAACCTAGCAAAGAGATCCCTGTGTTCCTGCGTTGTCAGATATTTTGCAGAGCAGGGAAGCTATGTGGAATGCAGAATTACAACAGGAATCCTGGATTCCTTGCAAACTAGATGGGCCTCTTCCTTTTTTTTTTTTTTTTTTTCTCCTTCTTTTCTCTCTCTTCCTCCAAATGGGAGTGTGTTTTCACCTCGGTGATAGTTTATTATTGCCAGTATTTATGTTCATCTCACTTTCTGGTAAAAGTGTCCTCCTCTCGAGGAAAAGGACTACTCCCTGAAAGGAGTGGCATCCTGAATGGGCCTCAAAGAGCATGCTTCTCGATGGAGCAGCCCATCCTGCTCAAACGTGGTCACAGCACGGGACATTGCACACCACAGGAGGCCCCCTTCATGGGTTCCATTAGTTTTCATCGGAACTATTAAATGTGTCGTCCCATTACCATTCTCCCTCCATCCTGTCCTCTATGAAAGATGAGGTCCTGGCAGCAGAGTGAAAACGGAAACACTCGCTTTTCGAAGTAGCAAACAAATTAGCACTGGCTGACAAGAAGCAGTGTTAAGAAGGGGAAAAAAACATTTTCTTTATCAGTTCACTTATTGGCTACTGTTCTGTGTTTTTAGTTATTTTAAATTAAAATGCAAGTGGGATTTCCCCTGTCCCTTCCCGCCTTCAGCACAGTGAGTTCACATGTGACGTCCCTCATGTGGACCAAGGGAGGCGTCTGATTTGAACGAGCACGCACCCAAATGCAAGAGGAGTCTTTCTGCCTTCTCAATTCTGGCAAATTGAAAACAGCAGTAGTAGAAGAAACGTCGGGAACCGTGCACAAGTTGCAAAGCCCACTGTGGCCCCGGTCGGGAATTCTCATGGTGGGTATGGCTTGTGAAGGGCTCTTGCCTGACGTGGCCGGGATCACAGCGTGGGCTAACACAGGATTCAAGATGCAGCCACACTCCACGGAAAGCCATTACCGTCTTTAGTGGTCCTGTCATATTTCTGATCTAAATCACGCTGATTCCTCTCTGAATGAAGATTCCATGGCAAATGGATAAAAGCTTAGTAATCAAAACTAAGCTCATATTTAAGGAGAATTCAGAGCCCAAAGATATACCATTAATAATTTACTAACAATCATGAAATTAGCTTTAGTTTTGGAAAAACATGAGTGTAAGGAGATTAATAAAGCCCCACCACCACCACCTTACATTGTTCTGTATCTTCTAGACAGTGTTGTTCGTTCATTCACTCATTCATTCATTCATTTCTTCCAGAGAGATTTGTTTGGTCGTTGCTTGCTATGTGCTATTTCTGGTGCTGAGAAGAATTTCATGAGCAAATGCGTGAACATATTTTGGGATAGCCCTTTTCAGACACTGTCTGGTAACTGAGCTGCCTTCTCGATGCATCTTGAAGGGAGAAGGGAGGAGTTCCCTCCTTGATTAACACACCACTCATAATAATACAGTGGAAATTGTTTTGACCCAGGAAAATTAGGCTTGTTATATATTCCTTTTTGCTTCCAGTTCTCTCTGACCAATCAAAATAGGAAAATTCCACAAAACTGTGAGGACTGCCTTTTTTCACTTACACTAAGTTATGGTATTTATGTAGTTCTGTTGGGATTTTTTTTTCACTGTGATGTCTATGTTGTATTTAGTATAGACCAGTGGGTGAAAGTGTAGCTTTGGGCTCATGGCTCATTCTGCACATTTCACCTTGATGTTTTACCAGACACCAGCCTTCTGGACACCCTTTGTTTGGACTTGTGATTAAAATTGTAATTGAATTTTGGTTGGATATTAGTAAATTAGTATTTTCAGTAACTTTGTCAAAGTGTGGTGTTTCCCTAAGTGAATTTGGTAGCTGCTTCAGAGATGCCTATGAATTCTTAATTTGAATTTTTTATTATTGTTTGGAAATGATTATGCAGTATGTATGTCCTTTGTGTGATGTCAGACATAACTCTAGGGGTTTATATATTAAAGGCTGCTGTCTTTTATAAATGGCTATTTACAAGTGAGTTATTGCTCCTTTGAAACTGGAGTTTTCCAAACAGTAGCTTGTCATATATCCACCCACGTGCCAGACGCATGCTAGTTTTCCATCAAATTCAACTTTCCTTTCTGAGCGATCCAAAAGAACATGGATCGGTGTATGCTCAGGAATGCCTGAGGCTGTCGTGGTTATCCCTGTGTGCCAAGTTCTGTTAAAATCTCACTTACTCTGTCATTTTTTTCTTGGTTAACCCAGCTGCAAGTGAGCTTTTTATACCTGAGTCACAATAGTTACTGCCTGTACAGCTGATCTGACAGTTGAGATTATTGAGTCCTGCAGTATCTTTACTACGGTGGTGCCGTGATACTCTTTAAGTTCATCCTCACGTGTATGGTAATATTTCATCTTTCTGGGTAGACCGTTAACTCCTCGAGGGCAAGGATTGCATTTTAAACACCCATGGATTTCATCCACCCCAAAGCCTGTCTCCACTCCCAGAGTGGGACGAACCGCCTTGCTCAAAATATCCTTTGATTGAAATTGATCATCGATACAGGCTGATGTGTGTGTCTAAGTTGAAACTGTCTATGATTTTGGAGCACAAGGGGTTGAAATTGTAGCTGTGGCTGTCCCCATGGACGCATCGAGGCCCGTCACGTGGACTTGTGTTTTGTTACCTAATGGAACCAGGACGGCGCTCCTGTGTGGTGTGGTCTGAGCAGCCGGGTGCCTGGTGAAGAGACTGCAGGCAGGCAGGCTTACTAGTGCCGTGGGCTGGAGGTGAGACCCAGGAGCACAGCCACGCAAGACCTGAGCAGGTGGGGAACGTGCCCCAGGGTGTGGGGTCAGTCCTTTGGCAGTTTTTGCCTGCTCCACTTCCCTGTTCCCACTGCCATCCCCCTGCCATGCTAATACAGACACGGGGTAGAACATTCTACTACATCTGTCTGGCCTGCCCTCATGTCACGTATACACGAGTGATGTCGGAAGCCTTGCAGAAAGGTGCTGATTTGTAATGGGCAAAGAAATGGCAGATTTTGAAGAGACCTGACTTCAGTTCCATATTAAATAATATTATGCTCTCTGGGACAATAGGGCTTTATAGAAAATACAGACACATTTTATGGAATTTTTCTTATTCATTACATTTTAAATAGAGTCCTATATTTTCTCCTGGCCTTATAACTTGTGCAAAATATATTAAACATATACAGAAGTGAATGAACAAATGTGAAAGCCGCAGATGTGCAGGATTAATCTGTATATTTTTATGCAGAGGACATTTTATGCCAGGACAGACAATAAACACATCTTCCCTCCTCTCCAGTCTATTATTTGAATCGCTTCAGTACCAGAAATTGTGCACATTAATAGGTTGGTGAATCTAGTGGTTTATTCATTTGTCTGTTTGAGCCATAGACAATTGCTGGGGCAGGCTTTCTGAGGGGATTTCTTTTGACAATGTAGCAAATACTTTGTGTATGTAAGTTTTATTTATCCGTGGAAAAGTACACAGCTTTCCAAGGGCCACTTTTAGGGCAGAAATACTAGAAAACATTGATGAGAGTATCAAGTCAAGGTTCAAAAGACAATTCCCAAAGGGAGCATTTGCTCAGGCGCGCTGAGGCGCGTGGAAGGGTGGGATGGCATCTGCCCAGCACCTTACCTGGTCTGAGGCTTCTAGAGAATTGCTATCGGTACGGAGAATTGGGACTTTGGTCCTAAAGTATTCCTTGTGTCTCTTTGACTTATCCCTTCACCAAATGCTCTTGGACGTCTTCTTCTTGTGTTCTGACAGCACGCTTCATCAGGCCCGCGTCTGTGCACTTGGGTACCCACGAGAATGGAAACGAGAGAAAGAACATGCGGGCAGCTTGCACTGAGCACAAGCCTGTCGTCGGGTTGAGACGAGTGCTCCGGGGCTGTAGGGTGAGCCTAGGAGCTCACTAGGTGAGAATGCAGGCAGGCGCACCTGCTTTAAGAGCGTGTCTGCTGGCGCCGGAGGAGGCTGGGCCGGCTTGCCCGAGGAGCAGAGACAGATGAGGAGGCTAGGTGTGGCCCAGACAAAGCCTGGGTAGTCGAGATATTCCAATCACAGCTACCTTGTGTCGCAGGCAGCCACAGCACCCCACGCAATGCTTTGAAAGGGACAAAGAACTTCCTTGTGTTTACACTTTTTATTACTATATAGGATTAGGTCTGTTGCACACACAGAAGAGGAAGTCATTTTATTTTACACAAATCAGCTACTTAAAGTAAATTGAGATATATAGAATTTACCAATGAAATGAGTGATTTGATGTGAATAAAAGAGGTGGTGTGGTGTAAATCAACACTGACAGCCAAATGGGGAAAATTGACAGAGCACTGTAATCACTCCCAACATCCACTGAAGGTATTGATCCAGGGCCTCTATAATCCCCTTCACATAACACAAGCAATTTCATATAATACCTGTAATAACGGTGCATTCAAACTCAAGTAGCCATCTGAAGCATTGCATCTAATGGCGAAGCAGGCCTTGCTGAGTAAGTGCAACAACTCGACACAAAGAGCGCCAATGACTCTTGCCTTTCACACGTAACAGCCCCTGATAAGAGCTAGTTCAGAAGATAAACAGTTCCTAATGCCACAGAAAATGAGCTATTAATTGCTGGCTTGCTAAATATGTTGTAAAAGACGGAGCGGTGGGTGCAACGTGGAGAGAATGTAACTGGATTTGGGGGTTGATAAACTTCTTAGGTTATCCATACGCCCCGTATCTGATGTTAATTACAACAGAGGGAAGGCAGCTGACAGGCATTTAGCGGCCGGGTCATTACATCCTTCCCAGGTGCTTTTCCCATGAAATGTTCCTCCAGTTTTACAAGCTCCTTCTTGCACTGATGGATTATTCCGCAGCCTTATCAAAGCTTTGCCAGCTCCTCATTAATATATAGCGCGAGCCGCACTGTTCTATATATCATTGTCTTCCTCTTGGGGAGGGCTAATCTGTCAGCCATTATCAGGCAGTCAGCAGAAGGTAGGCAATCAGAGCTGACAGCAAAGAATCACGGGAGATCAGGCGAGGTTAAATGAGGCTGACAGTTGTGATAATGATGATTATACTATAAATTAAGATATGATGATAAAGGAGAATAAAAGACACAATCTGAAGCAATATTTGGTTTAACATGTCTCTCTTTTTCGTTACTGTTAAATGGCCATAACATTTATCACACCGAACAAGAATGGACGTTTAACTACCATGATAAAATGGGACAGCATCAGATTGAAAACCCAACAAGTTGTGATTACAGTGTCAGGCACTTTTCCACGGGCTGAGAAAAAAATGGGAGATAGAGCATATGTTATAATCATTCATGCATTATTCTGTAGAATGAAAAGAAAATAGATCTATTCTAGAAATGTCTTCAGCCTTCTCGATGGAAAACCAAAGGAAACGGTTAATATATTCTTCTGCTTCCCAGATCATTTTTATCAATGAAACAATGGGAAGTGAAGTGATCGTGCTCCCATCAGACCTTCTCCCCCAGATGCATGTTTATTAGAGGTTGATTCGGAGACTGCACGGGGGTTCTGGAAGCACCTCGCTCCCTGTTGCATTCTGAAATAAAGGCAGCGAGAATCAGCCAAATAGTTCCCGCGTGCGACTTCTCGTAGGAGGCGTTTACAGGCTATGGTGAAACAAAAGTGAGGCACAATTGACTTGCTTTCAGAAATTAAGAAATGAAACAACTGACAGAGCCACCGGAGTTATTAAACTGCTGCTTCTTTGGGTACAGAGGCTGCGCGCGGCGCTTGAAACCTGTAAGAAATTTTGACAGCTACAGCAGAAGGAACATGAAAACTTGGGGTCCTGCCTCCTGCACACACTAATGTGCTGACTTGCACCGTTTCCACACACACACAAGCACCTGCCACCATGCCCCAGATATCCGCAAGTCACACCGCTTACACGACACCAGTGCACTACACATCCCTGTGCATGGCGGGGTGGCACACAAAATATAAATCCCGCAGTTAAATTTGCATGCACTTGTTTTCTGATCTTATTTTTTCTTTTCACTTTTCTAGTAAAATCATGGATGAAGGGGGGAAAAAAAACCCTCTTCATTCTCTTTCCCCTCCCTTGACAGTGTATTTTTCAGCTGAGAAAGAAAAATAATTGTAGTTGAAAATATCCCACTTTGCTCTTTTGTGTTGAAATTTCAGAAGCTGAGGAGTTGGGAGGATATGAAGTTTAATGCTTGTGCTACATCTGGGATTGGTGGGTGCACAAGGTTCTCGGGCCGATTGGTCTCTTTCAGTGAATATTTGTCCATTTAAAGCAGGGTTGCTCAACCTCAGTACTATTGGCATTTGCAACAAAGACTTCATAGTCAGAGGCGGGGGGCATCCTGCGCACCGTGGGATGTTGGCCTCACTACCCGCTCGTAGCACCCCGACTCCCAGAGTGACAGCCCGGATTGTCCCCAGCCAGACATTGCCAAATGTCCCCTGGGGGCAAAACTGCCTCTGGTTGAGAAGTATTGATTTAAACCGACACTGTTAGCACATAGATAAACTGACATCACTATTGCTCCATGGAGGGCTCCCCATCCACAGTGGGTGATTCCCTGAAATGAGTCAGAGGTGATTTTTAGCATATAAACAACATGTTGAACAACTGCTTCAGCTGTAAGCCATTTCAGATTGTAAGCGGAAGTTTACCAATGAGCTTTGATATAGCATATTTATTAATAGATTACCAGCATTCGTCAGCAGAATGAAAATCGTATGCATTCCTTTATCTCGTCGGGAACGGATGTTACCAGGCTTAATTGATAAACCTGTTGGTCCGTTCTGGAAGTGTTTAGCTAAGTAGCATGCTCTGGCCTTGAAGTTTATCCTCAGAAGAGATGGAAGAAGCAGTGCCAGAGACACGGGAAGGACCAAGAACATGTGAAGGTGTTTGAAACAAAGCTCATGTGTGGTAAACATGTAGATGGTAACAGATAAGCCTGTCTTCACAGAGCATATGTGCTAGATTTTCAACTTGTAGTTATGCATCTTGCACACAAACATTTGTGGCCAAAGATCATTGTGCTGTTTTGCTTGGAAACCCGTGGCTGCTTCAGAATAGAATCCACAGTGTCTGCATGAAGATGGGGGTTGTGTGTGGCCATCTGTCCTCCCTGAGATCAGGCTAGCACTAGGTTTTCATTGATCAAGGTGAGCAGTCCACTTCCTGTGCCACTGGCTTCCTGTGAGTTCACCCCAGCAGGTCAGGGCTCAGTGCAGTGACCCTCCAGGATCATGCCCCCTTTCTTCTCTCTCTCTCTCTCTTTTTAATTTGACATATCTTGCAGACTTCACTTAATTAATTTATTCATTCCTTCATTCCAGTTAGTTAACATGAAGTCTTATATTCTTTCAGGAGTACAATATAGTAATTCAGCACTTCCACATATCATCTGATGCTCATCACAAGTGCCCTCCATCCCCATCCTCTATGTCCTCTATCCCCCTACTCACCTTCCCTCTGGTGACCTCAGCGTGTTCTCTGTAGTTAAGAGTCTGCTTCTTGGTTTGCCTTTTTTTTTTTCCCCTTTGCTCATTTGTTTTGTATCTCATTTCACATGAGTAAAATCATACGGTATTTGTCTTTCTCTAACTGATTTCACTTAGTATTATACTCCCTAGCTCCATCCATATTGTTGCACGTGGCAAGATTTCAATTTCTATAGCTGAGTAATATTCCAGTGTGTGTGTGTGTGTGTGTGTGTGTGTGTGTGTGTGTACCACCTCCTCTATCCACTCATCTATGGATAGATACTTGAGCTGCTTCCATAGTTTGGCTCTTGTTGATAATGCTACAATGAACATAGGAGTGCATATATCCTTTTGAATTAGTGTTTTGAATTCTTTTTTTTAAAAAAGGTATTTATTTATTTATTCATGAGAGACACAGAGAGAGAGGCAGAGGCACAGGCAGAGGGAGAAGCAGGCTCCATACAGGGAGCCCGACATGGGACTCGATCCCAGGACTCCAGGATCACACTCTGGGCCAAAGGCAGGCAGGCACTAAACCCAGACATCCCTGTTTTTTAATTCTTTGGGTAAATATCTAGTAGTTCAATGGCTGGGTCATAGGGTAGCTCTGTTTGTAACTCTTTGAGGAACTGGGTGCACCAGGTTGCATTCCCACCAGTAGTGTAAGAGGGTTCCCTTACTCCACATCCTTACCAACACCTGTTTTCCCTGAGTTGTTGATTCTAGCCATCCTAGCAGGTGTGAAGTGATAGCTCACTGTGGTTTAGATTTGCATTTCTCTGATGATGAGTGATGTTGAGCATCTTTTCATGTTTCTGTTGGCCAGCTATGTGTCTTCTTTGGAGAAATATCTGTCATGTCTTTTGCCCATTTTTAATTGGGTTATTCATTTTTGGGGTGTTGAGTTTTATCAGTGCTTTATATATTTTGGATGCTAATCCTTTATTGGATATGTCATTTGCAAATATCTTCTCCCATTCTATAGGTTTTCATTTAGTTTCTCTGGGGGTTCCCTTCCTTGTGCAAAACCCTTTTATTTTGGTGAAGTCCCAATAGTTTATTTTTGTTTACTTTGCTTCAGGGGACATATCTAGAAAGATATTGCTATGGCCAATATCAGTGAGATTACTGTCTGTGCTCTCTTGTAGGATTTTTATGGTTTCAGGTCTCAGATTTAGGTCTGTAATCCATTTTGAGTTTGAATTTATTTTTATGTGTGGTGTGAGAAAATGCTTCAGTTTCATTCCTCTGCATATGGCTGTCCAGTTTTCCCAACACTATTTGTTAAGGAGACTGTCCTTTTCCCATTGTATATTCTTTGCCTCTGTTGCCGAAGATTCATTGACCATCTAATTGTGGGTTTATTTCTGGGTTTTCTATTCTGCTCTGTTGATCTGTGCCATCTATTTTTGTGTCAGTACCATACTGTTTTGATGACTACAGCTTTGTGATATAACTTGAAGTTGGAATTGTGATGCCTTCAGCTTTGCTTTGCTTTTCCAAGATTGCTTTGGTTATTCAGGGTCTTTGTGGTTTCATAAAAATTTTAGGATTGTTTGTTTTGGTTCTGGGAAAAATGCTATTGGCATTTTGATAGGGATTACACTGAATGTGTAGATCGCTCTGGGTAATATAGACATTTTAACAATATTTGTTCTTCCAGTCTATGAGCATGGACTGTCTTTCCATTTCTTTGTGTTGTCTTCAGTTTCTTTCATCTTTATTTTATAGTTGCCATAGTACAGATCTTTTATCTCTCTGATTAAGTTTACTGTTAGATATTTTATTGGTTTTGGTGCAATTGTAAATAGGATTGTTTTCTCAATTTCTCTTTCTGCTACTTCATCATTGGTGCGTAGAAATGCAACAGATTTCCATACATTGATTTTTGTATCCTGTCACCTTACTGAATTCATTTATTAGTTCTAGTAGTTTTTTGATGGAATCTTTAGTATTCTCTCTATATAGTATCACATAATCTGCAGATAGTGAGAATTTTACTTCTTCTTACCAATTTGGATGCCTTTTATTTTGTTGTTGTTGTTGTTGTTGTCTGATTGCTGTGGCTAGGACGTCCAGTGCTGTGTTAAATAAAGTGGAGAGAGTGGATATCCCTGTCTTGTTCCTGACCTCAAGGGGAAAGCTCTCGGTTTTTCCCCATTGAGTAGGATGTTGGCTGTGGATAGCCTTTATTATGCTGAGGTATGGTGCCTCTAGACCTACTTTGTTGAAGAGATTTATGCTGCATTTGATAACCTCTTTCTTCCCAGATGTAGGGCGCATCTCCTGGACACAGGGAGAGAATCTGGAACATGGCTCTGCCCTCTTGAGCGGCGCTTTCAGGGGATGTTGGAGCTTGGCTCTTGGTCCTGGCACAGCCCTTCAGGCTGGTCCTGCAGAGTGGAATCCAGAAGGCCCCCTATTTCTGGTCAGTGGGGCTGCAGGCAGACTCTCGGTGCCTTCTAACTGCCCAGAGGCAAGTGGCGCCCCCTCTTGGCCTGTGACAGCCACAGGCTCAGTGAGCCCTCTACAGGTACTCAGAGCGCTGCCCTGGGGGCTCGGCTTGCAGTCCTGCAGGTGGTTCTAATTTTGGCACAGGAGCTGCAGGCAGGAAAATCTTGTTCCTTAGCCCATTTTATTAACTTTGTTTTGTTGGCTTGAGCCTCATGCTGTATTAGACCCTGAATAATCACAGCTGCACAGGTAGCTCCAGGAGCGCGAATGAGAGGCTTTCTTCAAGGGCTGCGCTCCTGCAGAAATGATTTGTACCCTCAGGCTGATTGTCACCGACAGAAAATGAGAACCAGGAACATTCAATGCAAAGTAATGTGTTCTGTACAATTACTGGATTAATAATTTTATTCCATTACTGTGTGGGGAGAGGACATCAGCCTGAAGATCTTCAGCTCTAGTATATTTCTAAGCGTCCTGTTAAGAGAGTGAGCAGGGGTCAGGAAACTTAATTATGCTATAACTAGATAGAAATTGCCAAGTGATAAAAAGAAACATCCAGACAGATTCAGCAGGAAATTACAGCTTTAATAATATAGCATAATGCCTACTTCTATACAATTATTGGAGAGACCTTGAATGGTTCAGAATAACAGGCTTGAGTTTCCAGTAACGACAGAAAAATCCCACTGAAAATGACATTTTGCATCTTGCTGTAAATATTTTTTTTTCAAAAAAACAAATAGTATTATTATTCAATGATCAAAAATCTCATGCTCATTCCAACCCAGATGCTATGACCACGCTGACATTTTGGAATGACGAGGGGGTTGGATTATGCGAGGAGGAATTTGCATTTGCAAATTGAGTTTCTGGTATTATGCTTTAAATTAAAAAATCCGTCTACTGCATTCGGCCTTCCAGAAAGAAAAGCCCCAGCGTGTGGAGGTGGGTTCAGCTGCACGTGAGCCCGAGGCAGCACGTGTGTGGTCACTGTTCCCCTAGAACTTCCGTGGAGGTGGCCTGCAGGAGTCTCCCTGAGCGCTGCCCTGGAGGAAGGCCGGAGGAGGAGCACCAGGAGGGGGACCAGGGAGCCAGGGTAGGGGTTCCTCCGCGTCTTCAGAAACAAGGGAGGGAGAACTTTCTAAGCACCCGGCTGGGCGGCCCGAAAGGAAGCAGTTAGCGGTTGCGAACGTGACCCGGAGTTTTAAGTCAGAGCCTCGCCCGGCATGTGGCACATGACCCTCCTCTGATGTTTGTGTCGGGTCCTTTTTTCTCCCTCATGCGGGAGGGAAAAGTCATTTCTTGTGCTCGCCCAGGAGAGCTCAGTGTTTCATTTTGTATTCTGAGGACGCAGATTAATCAGCCAGCTCCCTACCCAGAGATGGCCATTCTGCCCAGAAATCTGCATATCTGCATATTACTGTTCTTCCCCCGAATTTAATTTCCTACAGGAGCTGATATTAATCACCCTGTTTAAACAGAGGGGATTTGGGGTCTATACAAATATGACATTTTTTTCCTGTAGAATTCGTAGAATTTCTTTCTTTCTTTCTTTCTTTCTTTCTTTCTTTCTTTCTTTCTTTCTTTCTTTCTTCTTTCTTTCTTTCTTTCTTTCTTTCTTTCTTTCTTTCTTCTTTCTTTCTTTCTTTCCTTCGTTCTTTCTTTCTTTCTTCCTTTCTTTCTTTCTTTCTTTTCAATTTAAAGGGACAATAGCCTTACTGGCTTAATCCTAAATAGCTGCTGTTGTTGCATTTTATTTTCACTTGGCTGTTGATTATTTGGATGGTAACAGTGAGCCCAGATTCTACTCCTTAGACTTGAGAAATGTGTTCTGGAGATTTGGGAATAGCACGCTGCCCCCACCCCCGGGCCATGTTCTGACAACAGAGATGGGGATTGTCTGTTTTGATGCCCCTTAACCTCTCACAGGAAAGCTAGGTAAAATTCACAGGCTGGAACCACAAAATCTTCTAAGTAGCCCTCATTGCTTTACTCCAGCTTATTCTGTGTAGAGAAGTTAAATTCATCAGCTGTCAGCACCTCTGCCAGGATTATTTGGCATATTTTATCCTGGCTGCCTCCGCACAATGGCGTGCCGGGCAGAAACAGGACACAGACGAACAACGTGCTCAGAGAAATGTGCCGGTGTGCCCGGCACGCCCGTGCCAGCTGGAAGGAGAGAGCACGCATCGCTTACTGACGAGATACACCGCTGTTATTAAAACAGAAGCTGCCATCCAGGCCTTTGTTTAGACTCGCACCCCGGCCTCTCTCAGCCACAGAGGCTAATTTGGATTGGCACTTTTTCTGCAGGACCTCGTGCAATGGCCTTGGGGAAGGGATGAGCCAGGGGGAGCAGGGAAGTGTTTGGAAAGCCAAGTTCCCAGGCCATGGAGTTTTTGGCTGCTGCTCTGTTCCTAACACTGGCATTTCCTGGAGCAGATATCCTCTGAGGAGAAACAGAGGCCGTGGGTTCTGTGGACTGGCCCCACCGAGACCAAACCACTCCTCTTTTCTTGACTCTGAATATTTCTGTTTCTGTGATTAGCAATGTGTGGCAGGGCGGGGCACCTCTTAAGTTGACAGGAAATTCCCGGGGAGCCAGCATCTTTCCTTATCTCCAGCAAGGTCAAACAGTGCACTGGGAGAGAGAGGAGAATTTTATGGCCCTATGCTGATACCACCTTGGTGATATCACTTGATCACTAAAGCAAAAACAAAGACAAACACTACTTTTTTCTCCCTCAACTCAAAAAACTTAGTAACTTTCTCACATTCCATTGTTTTCTCTTTTAATTGGTCTATGCCATTAAATTGAGAAAGGAGCTAGTTTTGGAGTAGCCAGCATCCATGCAACAGCTCATGGTGGAGTGAGCTGTTCATCGGGTACGAAGTCCAGAGGCCTGTCATCACTGAGAAGAGATTACCAGTGTTCATGTCACTCCTGCTGAACACCTCGGCTGCTGTATTTTCTTTGCCCATTGTAAATCACAAGGGTATCACCCCAGGCAAATAGCGGCTTAGATTGTTTATCTGTCTGTGCTAATAGCATTTTATTTGAAGTCTTAAAAGTCCCAAGTGGCTTAAAAGGGCACTATTACTCGACTTCACATTTTATTGCAAAATGACTGGGTCCAGCTTCGTTTGCTTTGCTTTGAAGTCTTAATGCTACTTGGCTGTCAGATCCACCCATGTCCTTTCCAATTTAAACTTTAAACAGGTTTCCCTTGAAAAAAGCCCCTTTCATCTACAGGAAATAAGGAGCGTTTAATAACTTGTAGAAATATTGTTTTTAAGATAGTACTATGTTGTCACTGGTGTGATACATCTCATCAGTGGGTTTGTCGCCAGCGCATCTGAAAAAGAGACCACAACTTACATCACGCTTTTCTAATTAAGGGAGTACACCTGACTGAACAGTGATGGGCATTTATTTTCTGTTAAGTTATTTTTAAAAGATAATCTCTGTTACCCATCCCCCTTTCTGGCATATAAACTGTGAAAATGTTGGAATGTTGCACAATCCTTGGAGTAATCAATAAGTTTACCCTCAGAAAACAATGCATTTAGATGTTGATTAATCTCCAAGCAGGGTTTCAACCTGTGGAGATGTGTAGGACTTCAGGGCGAAAGACAGTCAAGATAAGTTAGTGGGATGACAAGAAGGACTGCGCCACTAACTCCAAGACCAAACCATCATCAGATGCAAGAGGCTGCACCGCCAGAGTGAGAGTCCCTCCCAACTTCCACAGAGGTGCTGGACCCTCCCTTGAAGTTACAGATGGAAAACATGATGACAATGAGCAGAAATGGTTGGAATTTTGGTCAGTAACCCATGCATTATAGACCACAATTCAACTGGCTAGATCTTATGTGTGTATGTTTTGTGCATGCTTATGGTGTGTGCCTGTATGTGTGTATGTACATATGTGTGTGTGCATGTGTGAGTGTCTTTAGGATAAAATAATGTGTGATCTCCTGGGTGACATCTTTTAGAGAAACTTCCTGGAGTCACCAGCTGGGTTGTAGATGAAAACAGCCACCAAGAAAAACTTCTCTACTTTTCTATATACATCTTGGAACTGGGACTTCCTGGGTGCCTCCTGCTGTTTCCCATGTGGCTGACACTCCGTGTAGCTGTGTAATGAGTACCATAGCCATAATCCCAAGGAAGATGGACTCCGAGCCTCATCACTGAGAACTCTTTCTAGGTATTCTCAATGGCACTGATCAGAGGAACGGGAGTCTAAACGGAGTTATGATGTTCAGAAACAACTCAAGTGCCTGGGGCAGCCCACAGTCTGGGGCTTTCCTGCAGCCTCGACATCCTGGTGACAAAACCCATGTGGGTGATGCCCACACCCTGGGGTCTGCTCCCCTCACCCAACACTTCTGGAGAATCCTTGCTTGCCTGGCTTGGAGGGGTCTGTACTCGAGGCTGAAGACCCCACCCTGGAGCTTCCAGCTGATGGGAGAGTCCAACCCCCACGGATCTCTTGGCATCAAGCCCTTAAGGTGCCAGGTTCAGAGGTGGCTTCCAGCCCAGGTAGCAGCCACTGTAATACCATACTACTGGCCACCACTACAACAGTGCCTCTCCTCTGTGCCAGCCCACGGTGCTCACTTAATCCCCCAGAAACCTTATTTCACAGAAAAAGCTCAGGCAGGGTGGGAAATTCCTGAGTCTGCTAGAAAGTGGCAGAGTGTGGATTCAAACCCTGGCCAGTGGCATCTGAGCCCTGCATCTTTCTCATGACCATTTCTGGCTCTCAGTTTTATTTTGTGATGGCAAATGCAGAAAAATAAGACCCTTAGGGGAGATCTTGGTTGGTGCTCTTTACAGATTTCTGTGTAACTGACCCCCTAGCCTACCCATTTGTGGATGAAAGCAGAGATTAACCTTCTCTTTCAGTGAGGGGGAGGAAGAGCAAAATCTTTGAAATTAAGTCCTCTAGCAGTGCAAAATCAGCATCCAAATAGTGCTTCCAGTGAGACAAGGGCATTGTTCTTGTGGGGGACCAGACATGGCACAATCAAGATAGACACAGAGATGTTTTTTCACTTTTATTTCTTTTTTTTTTTTTTTTTTTACCCGGCAGTTCTATTTATTTTATCCAAAAATCACAAGAAAGCCCAATCTACAGATATTGGTGTAGAGGAGATGCATGTCAGAAGAAGGTAATTGACGGTAAATGTCAAATATTAAATCCTATCTGGTTATTACCCAGCATATTAGCGATGTAAGTAGCTTAACAATTGCAGCTGTGATTGACTAGGTGGGAACCAAAATCCTAAACACCCAGCGCCAGAAGGGATAATTATAACACATTAGCACCTGCTCAGACAAGATTGACAATTCCAGTCTAACATCTGCTTAATATCACTTTCATACTTTCACGTATTTTTTCCCCTTTTGAATGGAGTAACACAAGATTTCCTCAAGGATAACAATAACCCCACATCTATGTTATTCATTCACATTATTATGGCTGCTTGTTGTCTGTGGTCAGGTTTCCTGCTGACACGTTTACAATTGAATAAAGAGCAGAGAAATGGGATACTGGGGACTAGGCAGGCACAGTTGTGGTGTATTTCTTGAAAACATTCCTGTCAACCCGATGCATTTGAAAGAAATCCCAAAACATAATGCTCAGTCTGTGGGTAGTGTCTGTAAGAATATATATCTATGCATGGAAATTGGGTTGGAATCTGAGGGAATGATCCCATAACCTCCCAGTGAGTGGTGGCAGCACTGGCGTAGTCCCCCAGGGGCAGGGTGCTGCCTGGACTTTGCAGGGTGAGCAAGACACACGGAGACAGGCACAGTGCCCACTCCCTGCCTGGCTTCTCGTGGGAAATGTTAGAGAAGCATGTTGGGAGAATGATCTGTCCTTTCCGGGTTTGGTTTGGCTACTTCTCTGCGGAACTTGCCTGTATATTAGAATGGGAGTAGAAATGCATTCTGGTGGCTTACTGTTGAATGAAAATTGTTTTGCTGCTTACCATTCTCCCTTTTTGCCCAGGATGCCTGACAATCCCGTGCTCACGTGGTGAGCTGGCCACACCCACAGGCCTTGCCGGTGAGGAACCTCACTCAGGTGGTCAGAGGTGGGAAGGCCGCAGGACTGAGCACATAGGACATGGGCTTTTCTCAGAGAGACATGTGTCTGCTCATTAATGTTTAAATCTTACACCTATCAATCCCTTCTCTTCTCATTACTCATAGATTCTTTCATTGTACAAATGTTTATTGAGCATCTATTATGTGCCAGCCCAGTTTCGAATACTTCAGGGGGCAGAACCTGCAGCATCATGCATGAGAAGTGAGCCTTCCGGTGATGCTCAAATCAGGCCCAGTGCAGGTTGCACAGTGCAGGGGGGCAGGGGACTAACTGTGTGGGGGGAGGGGGGAGGGCCCTGGCTGGCTGCCACCTTGGGCCCCCTCTCTCTCTGTGGCTCATTCCTGTTTTAGGGCTGCAAGGAGATTTCTCTCTGTGGCTCTGGGTACACTTCTACCCACCTGGCAGGCAAGCCAGCCTATCAGAAGTCCACTAGCTGGGAGGTGTGTCAGACTGGTGAGTGCTAGCACTTTCTGCCCCGCCCAAACTCACGCCTGGCCTGTGCTTTTGTGCTGGAGGGACCCAGGTTGCCCTTTCTTTCTTTCTTTTTTTTTAATAATAAATTTATTTTTTATCGGTGTTCAGTTTGCCAACATACAGAATAACACTCAGTGCTCATCCCGTCAGTGCCCCAGGTCGCCCTTTCTTGGCATGGTCCGGCCCACTCTGTTCCCAAGGCTGCCTGGTGTAGAACCACACGGCACGTGGAGTTTGGATTCCCTCAACCTAAATCGGCTCTGATCGGCTCATTGTGGTCCGGGCCTAAGGAGTCTGCTTTGATAAAGACAGACGTGGCCGCTGCCCCCACAGAGACAGGAAAGGCCATCATTGGACAGGAAACACAAGCGCCAGGCGGCCAGTGTTTCCTGGGTCAAGGAGAGGGCTGGAGGTGCCAGCGGCTGAGGTACCCTTGCTTCACCTGGCAGGTGAGGAACCTCTACCTTGAGAAAGTGCTGGTTTGAATCCTGGAGGAGGAGTAAGAATGGGTCGGGAAGAACAGTCATTTCCCTCACTAATTTAGCTTCCAAAACCTAATTGTTAAAAGTTTCTATCAACCAAATAAATAAATAATCTTTATAGGAGTGGATAAGCTTGTGTCATATACCCAAACCATTGTAATTGTCAATAAAATCCTATAAGAAAATGGACTGTATTTACAAGCACAAAGATGAGCCCATGCAAAAATGAAATCTTATACTGTACTCCATCTCCTCTCAAAATGGTGCCATTCTTTTGGAGAACAAGACTCGTGAACAGTTAAAGGGAAAGCTGTAGGGTGTGTGGATGCTGACTGTGATCTTTACGTCCAGAGGCACTGGTCAAATGAGCCTTTGACATTCTGCGGGCATGGTTTTGCTGGATAAGGATTACCTAAGAGCACATGTGCGTTCTGAGAGCAGTCCTGATAAACCATTAAAGAGTGATCTTTTTGTCAGTGCATCTCCCAGGAATTGTACTGAGTGCCCCTGCCCACCTGCATGGGGCCACCCAGGACTAACCACCTGGGGTGGAGATCTCCCCTGGAAAATGTGCCTTCTCCCCAGGGAGAGGTCTGAATGGAGAACCTCCAGGAGAAGGAGCTGAGTTGCCAGGGCCAGGACCAGAAGCCTGCTTCTTTCTTCCCCATAGCACACCTTCCCCCAGTAGTGGATTTGGGAGGGAAATGGGAGAAAGCTTGCACTCAGTGCACTTGGGTGAAGGACATCCAAGGAGGACATACCAGCTTTACTCCCTCCTGATGCATGGAATCCTTTAGAACACTGAGTGAGTTGTCTGGGTTTGTAAAAGCATGGAGCCAATGACTCTACGTCTTCCTTTTCTTCTCCTGTTCTGTTCTTCTCATTGTTATTCTGCTTCCCAGTTGTATTCTCAACTAGCAGTCCTGTCTCAAAGTGTGCCCTTAACTGGCTATTCATGCACCAGGCACGGGCGAAATCCAAGAGACTGGTACAAGGAGGAGAACACATGGCTTGTGGAAACAAACTGGAATCCTGTCCTCAATAGGAGAAGGTTATTAGGCATTCCAGTGAGAAGTTAGATTCAGGTGACAGGAATCCTGCAAATTTCAGCTGTGCCAGGGAGGACAGCCTCCTTGGAGCTCACAGTTTTCTACATCACACACATCCATGCAGTGGCTTGGATGTCATGAATTTTACCTCTGCTTGTTCTGGTCTTCATATTCCAAATACTACTTGGATGTTGCTTTACCTTTCAGGGCGTGCAGTTGGCAGCTACGCCCTGTAGTTGGCAGCAAGTGGAGACTCCGTAATCGGTAAATGATAGCAATGATAACAGGTAGGAAGGTGGGGATCTGTATTTCTCCAAATGTTCATGGCAAGCCAAGAATCTGGACAAGGCAGATGTGGTTATGTGAGAGTGGACACTCTCCTCGATTGGCCTATTTCTGTCCCCAGCCAAATGCTACCATTTCAGGAACAGGTCTCAGGTTGGGAGGGAAGAACGCGGGCCGGTCAGTGCAGCCCCTCTTACCTGCCGTGGTGCATTCCAGCAGCCCGCTCACGGCCAGGCCAGGGGCAGTTCCGAGAGGAGGCCCCTTTCATGACCCTTCCTCTGGGAGAGCAGGTGTATAAGCCCCCAGCAGAGGCTGAGAGCAGCCTGTGATGGGGCGCAGTGCCAGAAGTGGACCTCCTGCTTCTGGGAGTCACATCTGCAGGGTGGCCCCACCAGGGGCCGTTGGAGTCCAGAGTCTGCAGCGTGGGAGGACTCCTGGCGGCAGGGCATCCACTGACGAGGACTTTGCGTGAGGGCTCGGAGCAGGGGAGCTGACAGCTACTACACAGACCTCTCCAGCCGGCCACTGCTGTAAAGGGACCAGTTCAGCAGCATCCTGGCGCTTCTGCCACAGAGACACTTGTGCTACGTTAACATTTGTGTGTTTATTTTATCTTAAACTTGATGTTTATACACAGTATTTGTAGCAGAATATAAAATATGATGTGATTCATGTATAGTATAATTATATTATTATAAATGATGCACAATTCATATATGTGATAAAGAATTGTAATTTTAGAACATATTTGTCCTTAAGTCATAAAATGGCAAATAATGGCCACACATTCAGTGGTACACATTCTGGCAATGAACTGATTCTCGTGATGGGGGCAGGGTGGCGCCCGGTGGCAGAGGGAGGTCAGGGAGAGCACTGGGCACGGCACTTCCGCATCGAGCCTATCCTGTCTGTGCCCAGTGGAACGGGGGTGGGGGTGGGGGTGGGGGTGCAGGGCCCTGAGTAGCGGGAACTGCAGCCTCAGGGCATGGTCCCAGCTTGTCCCTCTTCTCCCCCTGCCTAGCACTGCCCTCTGGGTTCCGAGATGCCTCCTGTCTTCTCCTGCCCCACCCCCGTGGTGAACCACACACTTCTCTGGGGAGATGGGTGCTTTCGTGCACTTTGGTTTGCCCCAGCCTCTCTGTGCTCTTATTTGCCACAGCAGGAAGGGAAAATGGGAGGGAGGTTGGGGCGGGGAGGGGCGGGTACAAGGGACCCTGTTGCCCCTTCCTCACACAGCTGGCACCGCCTGCACACTGTCCCCTTGGAAGGGACCACACTCAACCCACGTGGAGATAGAGGAGCACAGTCCAGCGGGGGGTGGGTGGGAAGGCCAATGGAAGAGCAGGGGAACTTCTGCCCTCTGCCTCCCTCCCCATTCCAGTCTCCAGCAACTCATTGATCTCTTCGGTCTTCCTGCTGTTTCACCTTTTTCAGAACATCATATAATAGAATCTTGCGCGGCTGTAGATGGACTTCTTTAACTTAGTAAAATGAATTAAAGATTGATCCATTTGTATCATGAACCAATAACCAATAAGTCTGTTTCTTTTCATGGTTACTATGAATATTTGAATACTGTGTGTGTGTGTGTGTGTGTGTGTGTGTGTGAGAGAGAGAGAGAGAGAGAGAGAGAGAGAGAGAGAGAGAGGGATCCAGTCCAAGCTCCTTCCACTCCCCACAGGATGGGTCAGTATATCCAGAGGCAGGATGTGGCCATAAGGAAAGTGACTTTATTCTGAAAGCCAGGAAACCCAGGAGATGGCAGATGGTTGTCCTAAAGAACTATCCTTCCTGGGCAAGACATTTGAACTTTTTTTGTGTTAGCAAGAGGAGGAAGCACGTGGGGGAGTAGAGTCCAAAGGTGACTTCATAACTGTAGATATCTGAGGAAGATCGAGTAACTTCTTAGTTCTCGGTCAGTTGATCTCTGGGACAGGTCATGCATGCTGTTCCTGCAAGTCTTAAACAGAGTCCTTTCTGTATATATCTCTGTATCTCCTCTGCTGAGGTAGGTCTCAGTTTTTGCAGTTTTTGCAAATCTTAGTTGTAAGCAAAGTCCTTGGGCGATTGACATGTCTATGTGTGAGGCAAAGCAGAGGTTTCCAAGCTATAGATCACAATGGCAAGGGGTATAGAAGCAATATGGAGTCAGACACGCTAAGCTTTTCCCTGTTACGTTTCTTTGTGAATGTAAGTTTTAAATCCACTTAGGTAAATGACCCAGGAGTGAGACTGCTGGGTCACATGCTACATATATATTTAACTTTGTAAGACACTACCAAACCATTTTAGAAAGTGACTGGACACATTTTGATCAGAAATGAATGATAATTTGTTTCTCTGCATCCTTGCCAGCATTCAATATTGTTAGTTTTAAGACTTTTATTCATTTGTTATTTTTATCATTCTAATTGGTGTACAATGATTGGTATCTCATTGTGGTTTGAGTTTTCATTTCCTTAGTGACTAATGATGTTGAGCATCTTTTCATGTGCTTCTCTGCCATCTTTGGTGAAGTATCTGGTCAGATCTTTTGTCTAGTTTTTATTGGGTTGTTTGTTTTTTTATTGTTGATTTTTAAATATTCTTTATATATTCTAGATAGAAGACCTGTATCAGATAGGGATTTACAAATATCTCTACCAGGTCTGTGGCTTGTATTTTCATTCTCTTAATAGTGTTTCTCATAGAAGGGAAGTTTCTGCTTTGAGAAAGTATAGTTTATCAACTTTGTATTTTCTAATGGATTGTGTTTTTGGTCTCATGTTTAAAAACATGTCACCAAACCCAGAGTCAAGCAGTCTTTCTTCAAGAAATGTTATGGTATTAACATTTTGCATTTAGGCATATGATCTGCTTTAAGTTAAATTTTTGAATAAGATATGGGAAGCTTGGGTGGCTCCGTTGGCTAAATGTCTGCCTTCGGCTGCCCTCATGATCTCTGAATGCTGGGATCAAGCATATGTTGGGCTGTCTGCTTGGTGGGGAGTCTGCTTCTCTCTCTCTCTCTCTCTCTCAAATAAATAAATAAATAAATAAATAAATAAAATCTTTAAAAAACTTTTTTTAGGTATGATGGTATGAAGTGTGTCTCAAGGTTTATCCACATGCATAGGGATGTTCTATATTTCCAGCAAAATTTTTTAAACTATTTTTTTCCATTGAATCAATGTTGCCATATTGTCCAAAATGAGTTGACTATATTTTTGTGGTTCTATCCTGAACTCCATCCTGGTCGGCTGGTTTATATATCTTCTTTTGATCCTATCATATTGCTACACTATGAATTTGGGTAGTATGAGGTGTTCTTTGTCAGAATTGTCCTGGCTATTCAAATTCCTTTGTCTTTCCATATACATTTTAGAATCAACTAGTCAATATCTATGAAATACCTTGTTGAGATTTCAATTGAGATTATTTTTAATTTATAGAACCTGTTGGAGAGGACTAACTAGCATCTTCACAGTGATGAGCCTTTTATTCCATGAGCACAGTATGTCATTCCATTTATATATACCTCCCTTGATTCCTTTCATTGGCACTTCAGTGTTCATAGTATATAGATCCTGCACGTATTTTGTTAGCGTTTTATGTAATTACTTCATTTGGGATGTTATTTTAAACAGTATTGTTTGCTTTTTTAAAATTTCAAATTCTAGTTCATTGCTCAAGAGCTCAGCTGAGCTGAGAGCTGTACTGCCAGGTGTCAGGGCAGCTGATTAAGAAAACAAGCCACGTGGTAAAGACAATGTCAAGCCTTCCATCCTCTGCTGCAATAGTGTGAGCAGGAAGCCAAACCATGGAATACATTGGCTCTCTCATTCCATTTTTACCAGTGGAATGGCACCAGGTGGGGTCACATGGACGAGTGAAGATATGGGGTGCTTTCGCTGCTGAAAGACCCCCAAACAGAGGAGTCCTGTGGTTTTATGGACCTGGGGCCTGGGGTCAGCAGAGGAGGGCTGGGAGTGGAAAGCAATGACCACTCACTGAGTCAGAACAGAGAAAAGTATTTTCAAGATTCCTCTGAGCCCCTCAAAAAGGAGGTGTTGGCAGAGGCAAGTGAGGAAGAGACCCCCAAATCAGGGTGCCTGGGTTAGAATGCAGATATGCCTAGAAGCACAGCTGGCAAGGAGACCTAAGCCTGTGATGCATGACCTACATCCCACATCTGGTGTGTCGAACCTTTGTCATTTCCTGTGGTTGGCCTGAGAGGTCACAGAGAGTGGGCATGTAGGTGTACAGGCCAGCTTTCATACCTCCTGTCTTATCCTGGGAACTTCAACTCACTTACAAGTTCTGGGAGCTTTTCTGAAGACTTTGGTGGTTTTGATTTTTTTTTTCTACACAGACAATCATGTCATCTGCAAATAAAAACAATTTCATTTCATCCTTTCCAGTCTGTAGGTCTTTTATTTCTTTCTCTTGCCTGATTGTGTGGAACATCTAGCGTGGTGTTAACTAGAAAAGGTGAGCATGGCCATATTTGCTCCAAACTCGAGGGATTAGAATTCAGTGGCTTGACCAGGCCCACAAAGTCAGCGGCAGGGCCACAGAAGATGCATGTTGTTTATCAGATTAAGGAAGCTTACTTCTGTGGCTACTTTCCTGAGAATTTAGATCATGAGTGGATGTTGAATCTTGCTTAAAACTTTTTCTGCCTCTCGAGATAATCACATGGTTTTTATTTTGTGGTCTATTTATATGGGGAGTTATATAGATGGACTGACAAATGTTGAACCGGCCTTCAGTTTCTGGAGTGAACCCTAACTAGTTGTGTTGTGTTACCCTTGTCATATGTCACTGGGTTCTGTTTACTAATTTTTCTACTTTTTCCAACTGTGCTTATTTCTGTTTTCTTCCTTTTATGTATTCTCTTGTGTTGATTGGACATTTTTTTGTGAGTCTGTTCAGCAATCACTCTGGAGCTTAAAATATACATATGTGCATGCATTTGAGGGTTTAGTCCATCCTTAAATAATTTTATACCCATTTCAGTGGAGTATAAGATGCCTACAATGATGTATTACCAGTCCCCCCTCACTTCCTGTGTGCTGTTCACATAACCTCTTCTTGTATGTATATTATAAACATGTAACACATTGCTAGCATTTTTTTTTCTTTAAACCAGGTTTCAACTAACATTTTCATTAATGACCAGGTATTAAATATTGTGTTATAGGCCCTACACAGATACTCAGGAGAGAGCAGGTGTAGCTGATTTGTGAACGAGCAGGTGTGGCTGTTTTCTGGAGAAACTTCATTTGTATAAGCAGATGGTGGGTAAGATGTGACCAACAGTTGGCAAATTGAATTTAAATAAAATATTTTTTTAAAAAAGATATGACTAACAGGGTGTCATGTCTCCACCCCTGCTTTAGACAGCTACCTTTCTGAGGAAATAAAAAATGAACTTACGATTATGGTATTATAATACCATAATAAAATGTGAATCAGATTCATGTTTTAGTCTCAGACATTCATTCTGACAGAAGAATTTCCTTTAGCAATTTTTTTTCTTATAGAATTTGTCTACTGACATCACATTCCCAGTTTCTGTTTTTTCCTAAGAAAATCTTTATTTATCCTTCACTTTTGAAATATATTTTCTCTGGAATTCAGAGTCAACAGTTTTTCTTCTTCTACAATTTGGAGGTGTGACTCATTGTCTCATGGTTTCCTTGGCTTCTGGGTCTGTGTATTTGTGTCTTTTCTCTCTGCCCACCTTCAGGATTTTCCTTTTTGTTTTTGCTGTTTTAGCAGTTTGATGTGACATCCTAAGTGGGTTGTTTTGGTTTTTTATCTTACTTGGTATTCTTCTGAGCAGATTGGATCTGTGGTTTGGTGTCTGTCATTAATTTTTGAGAATTCTTGAGCTATGTTACTTCTGATATTTCTTCTGCAAATTCTGTCTTGTTCTCCTTTGGCATTGCAATTATGTGTGTTCTGAGTGCTTGTCATGGTCCCACAGCTCTTGGATATCCTGCTCTGAGTTTTTCTTTCTTTCTTCCCTACACTTATACTTTTTGTATTTCAACTTGGGGAATTTCTGTTGGCCTACCTTCAAGTTCACTGACTTTTCATGCCTGTGTCAGATCTGCTGATGAGGCTTTCAGGGATATTTTTCATCTCTATTACAGTGGGTTTTTTAATTTCTAGCATTTCCATGAGGTTTTTTTCTTAAATTCTCCTTCTCTCTGCTGGAATTCCCATCTGACCTTTCATGTGACCCACTTTTTCTGTTAAAGCCTTTAACATACTAATTTTAGTTATTTTAAATTCCTTGGCAGATAATTCTAACAACTGTCTCATATCTGAGGCTGGTTCCTAGGATTGTTCTCTCTTGGGAATGTGTTGATGTTCCTCACTTTTTTTTTTTTTTAATGCTTTGTAATGTTTTCTTGGAAGCTGCATATGTTGGTATAGGTCAACAGAGAGTAAGAGGAATAATATTCCTGCCTGGGCATGGGCGTGCCTTTCTTTCTACTGAACCTGCAGTGTGAGGTTTGCATCTGCCTCATTGGGACTTATCATTGCCATAACTACCTCTGCATGCCAGCAGGCTTCAGATCCCTATAGAGATCCCTTGGGGTGGGGAGGAGTGGGAAGAGCAGGGCTTCTTGAGCAATGTCTCCTTGATTCTGGTTTTCAGTCTTCCCTCAAGAGTGCCTCTGGGAGGGTGTCTTGCAGGCTCTTGCCCCTCCCTGTCCCTCTCCCAGCAGGACTCTCTCAGGATTCTGCTGCATTTTGTTAGCACAGCTTCTTAGCCTGGTGGTGGTGGTGGGTGGGGGGTGTGGTTTCTGTCCTTCTGGTTGAGGCTCATTTCCAGGCCTGCACTGTTCCCCTGGGTCTTGGGGGGGTGGCCCTCTCAGCTCCCTGCCTCTCCTCTGCAGCATTGTGGACTCAGAGCTGACATTTAAGACCTTGGAGTAGGCTGTGTTTTGTGTTTTGTTTTGTATTACCGCCTCTCCCCCCTTGATCCCCTGCCTCCTGCTGTGGTGATGGTCACCAGTGTGCCAGCCAGAAGACCATGATTTTGTTCTATGGTGGAGATGGAGGGGAAGGCCCAGGCAGGGTCTCTTGACCTTGCTTCCCACTGGCTGCTGTTTTCTTCCCTAGTTCTGCAGCACAAGAGCTATGTCTTGGGCTCTTTCTAACTCTTCCCGTGAGCATTTGGTAGGGTTGGCAGAGAAAGAACCTGCAACATCATGCAGACTCTCTGAATTTCTGCAGCCCTAGGGGCTCACACTGGGCTTCCACCAGCCCATCAGCTATTTTAGCCAACCCTTCTTACTAGTTGTGTTTTGTTGTCTCTATTTTAGGTGGCCCAGCATTTGCATCTCCCTATCAGCTTGTGTCATAAACATGGAGCCCATTGTTTGCTCTGTGACCTCAGTTCTCTGAAAGGTTCAGGCAAAGTTGTGGATTTGAAGTTAGCCTGACTCTTTCTCTCAGTATGGATGGGAGCAGCATTCCTTCCAAGGTTACACGTACTGGGGCAGAAGCAGAAAGTCTCTAGGACCCAAGGTGGACCCAACTCAAATGAAGGGGGTGGGGGTGTCTGCATCCAGGTGGTCCCCAGCCTGGGCAGCATGCCGGTCTCACCCAGAGTTTGGGGTTCAGCCTTCATGGCTGTGTGGAGCTCCTCAAGCAGTTCCAAGTACAGTCCAGACTGCAGCCAGGCGTCTGATCCTTCAGGAGCCTGTCACTTGTAGGTAGGCCACTGTCTCTGCCCTGGTGATGGCGTCTTTCTCCCTAAGAGCCCATTCTGAACTGACAGTGGCTATTTTTTCAAAGCTATTCAGTAAAATAAAAACACCAACAGCCTCTTTATTACTTTTCTAAGTGATGCGCCTCAAAAATGACTCCAAAATGAGAAACAGTTTTGAGTTCTCTCTTTGGCTGCTTGCCAAAGGGACTGCTAATTTGTACCCGGTATTACTGTGTTTTCTGGAGACAGAAGTAAAACCAGTCTCACATAGTCTTCTCAATTTGGTGACAAAATGCATATATATGTATATGTATGTTTTCTAATTTCCCAATCCAGATACTCATTAGAGTTATTTTCCTTTCCATGAAGTTGCTATTTGGCATTGAGCTCTGTCATTATCAAAAAAGCATTGTGTTTGACATTTGATGTCCTTATTCCCGTTTTAAGAGCCAACTGCTTTAATTTTATTATTGCCCCCCAGGCATAGGCAGGTTTACTGGAACAGCTTCAACTAGCTCTTATCTCGGAAAGAAATGGATTCCATGAAACATAGCCATATTTCAGACAATACCACACCCATATCTATTCACTTTTTCTGTTTCAACTGACACTTTGTTTTAGGTGGTTGGGACATTCTAAAGGCCAAGCAGCCATTGTTTCTGGACTTCTCTTGCTTTATTCTTCTGTACACATCTGATCAGGAAAAAGGCCATCTTGCATGTCCTTTAGACTATCTTCATAGTCTTCCGTATTCTGATGGCATATGTGATACCTCATATATGTTCTAGAACAGTGCTTCTCAAACTTGTATGTGTATCTGATTAGCTGAGAGATTCTCTTAGATTGCAGAAGGAACAGGAGGTTGTGAGTGGCCAGGGTCCTGTATCTTTTATTAGCTCCCTGATGGCACTGGTGCTGCCAGTCCCTGGACTGCATTTTGAACATCAAGGTGCTAAAGGAGCAAAAGAAAATGTATAAAACCACATTTTACCAGTTCCTAGAATTTTTATCCTCTTAATCTTAAAAAAAAAATGGCCCAGCCCAGGTTTTAAAGGTTCAAATTAGTATATTATAATATTCTTCCCTAACCTTACCTTAGAGATATCACTGCAGTGCCATAGGAGGCCAGCCTCCAGGTCTAGACAGGCCTAGTATAGACACTCAGTGTTTATCACTGGTAGAATCAAGGAATCTCTGGGATGGAAAAAGAATGAAATGTGTTGAAGTGGTAGACAGGATGTCACCCCTCAGCATTAACCCCCCACCTTTTCCTTAGTTACTTTTGTAGCAAGAGACCATCACTCTGGGTTGCCAACCTCTCTACACAGCTGAGTGGGCATGCCCAGTGAATCCCCCGTGTTACATGAGATGCAAGAAGATAGCTGGCACTCACCCCTCCTTCCCCTTCCTTCCATTTTTCTCCTGACCCATCCAAACTACAAAGTCCAGACTTGCCCACAGGAACCAGGACAATACCTGAGACCTTGCTGGAATGGTCCTGCATTCGTCCGAGGCCACGTACTGCTGCCTACAGATCCCTCAAAGGGTGGGTACATCGGCAAAGTAGGCTGGCTACCTTGTATGCTCTTAGCTCAGACTCTCATTTCTGGGCCCTACCCTGGGGGCTATCTTAGTTCATCCTTTCAGGAGAACCAGACAGCACTCCTGGACACTTCTGGATCTCATGCTAAATTTAATGGCCATTCACACACTAACAGTGATGCCCAACAGGACCCTTGTTCTGTTTCCCTGTGGCTGCCATGATAATCCCTAGAATCAAGAAAACCACATCGTGTGCTTCATTAACTCTTTTCACCTCCAAGTATGGTAGTTCTGGATATTCACAAAAATGAAAAAAAAATGGATTATACTATTCTAATCTATTTGATAGAGCAGTCCAGAGAAAACTGGCCTGTATGATTTTCCTTAATTGTTCTTCAAAGCAATTTGTCATTTACTTGGTTTTATAACAGGGAGCCTAAAGTCATCATCTGAAAATACTGTGGCCCTCCAAGTCAGTACCCTGAAAAGAACACTCTGTGCACAGTGCAGTTCAACGACTCTCATGTTTATTCAGCGAGCACTCACTGAGCATTCAGGAAAGCTGAGGCAGAAGCCCAGGAGGAGGACGTTCTGGGCGATTCCAATACGACCCCTTCTCCTGGGAACTTGGGATCAAATGGACACCACAGATATTGTACCATGTGCCCAAAGAGCTGTGACCAGGGTCTTAGTGAAGTGGTTTAGGACCCAAGGAATGGGGGGAGCAAATGGACTGGGGAAAGTTTGGAAGTTTAGAAAAAGGCCAAGGCAGTTCAGGCATCTCTTCCATTTTCTGAGAGAAGGCGGTCCTTTTTAGGAATGGGCATTACATTTTATTACTTTGGGGAACAGGCAAGGAATGCCACATCTTGAGATGATTAGGTTCTGCTCTTGTACCTGCACGCTGTGAGCCACCAGCAAGCGTCTTCGTGCTGACCTGCTTGTGCACCAGGGGGATGCCTGCACAGCCACAGCCTCTCATGCCTTCACTGTCCTGTAATTTTGCCCAGTGGTATTTTCTTTATGGCTGTCCTGTCTATGTCCACAATGTGGTTGGCCTGCAGTTCCTTTTACTGTGATATTTTTATCAGATGTCTCTGCAGGATAATGGCTGATTACTGGTGTAGTTGAGAAGCTGTCCATCCACATACACAGGATCTGAAAATCTCCTTTCGTTACCATGGAACACCCGGGCCATTTGGCTTGTGACTAGCAGTGCCAATTTACTACTTATTTCTTGGCCTGTGTACGTTTCTAGCATCTGCATCCCCCATGCACACGTGTGGTGGGCTTATCTGGCCTTGATGGGGTGGCCCGGGTGGACAGGAATTCTGCTGCCGTTTTGTGATTGCTTCATTATCATCATCATCTGAGTTACCTATTGCAGAACGTGGGTCACATACTGAACATGCACTGCTTTAAGTAATGTGACATTCTCCTGGAACCAGTTGATTTTAAATGCTAAGAAAGAATCTGATAATGACAGAACAGGCAGACTGGACTTAGTGAAATCAATCCCGCAGTAACTTTTTCTGTGTCCGTTCAGAAGTGCTCACTCTTAGAGATGTGGTAGGAGACATGATCCCTGGAGGTGCCTATTTGGGAAGAGGTCACCTGCTAGCAGCTGCCCTGGCTCTTTTCCTCCACTGCCCGCATTATTCAAACCTTACATAGAGATGGTGCCTCATAATTTAGTTTGCCAGCAATAATCTCTTTGGGCTGCCCCATCGATAGCCAGTTACTGCGATATATCCTGTCACAGAGGACAGCATTCGGTTAGGAGAGATGAGATGGTTCAGTGAAAGCACATTTGTGGAGCACCTGCAGAGCACCTGCTCTTGGAGAAGTCCTGTGGTTAGCAGCAGTGAGCACACATTCAGGAACAGCCAAGAAAGGTCACCATGTGCCCAGACACCATCGCAACTTTGCCACTCCTGTGGGTGGCCCCCTCAGGGGCCCTACTGGGTGCAAGATGAAGTGAGGCCTGTGTTCTGGTTCACAAAGCAATTTTTTTTGGGGGGGGGTATGTGCCTAGGCAGTGAGTGCTTTCCAGCACTCTCCTGGGTAGCTTCCAGTCCTTAACTATCGCAGCTTGAGGGCCCACTCAGGGGACCCCCTAGGGGAGACTCAGCCACATCCTGTTCTTAGAATATCATCATTCACAGATTACAAAAGAAAAAACAGATATTTTGGCCTTCACCAAAACTAAAAACTTTGTGCATCAAAGGATGTACTTTCACAGAGTGAAAAGGCAAGCCACAATTTTCAGGTTATTTAGCTTAGATTTCATTCTAAGATATTCTGCGGGCTGTCCCAAACACAGATCATTGCTTTGGTTATGGGAAATACAGAAAGCTATCTCAGGTTGGGAGGGCTGTTAGAAGGTCACCATCTTTCCTGTCTGCAGATATCATATCTTTTAAATTACCCTAGGTAGGCAGCAGTCTGTGCTTATGAAAAAGATCTCTTCATATCCCACTTCAGATGTAAGCATTTCACTGGCACGCACACGTTCCCTACAGGTAACCTCCAACACTATGTTCGAAGAGCATATGCAGAGCCTGCACTGTGATCACTGTGATGATGCCCTGGCCTGACCCGCTGGGCTGCCAGTGGGGAGCTGTAAGTGGGACCACACAGGTTTCCTCTGGCTTCCTGGGCCAGAGGAGGGGGTGTCACAGTCAGCATGTCCTCACTCCCACCCCATTGACAAGGGGCCTCCGAGGAACCCCCTTCCAAGCAAGGGTCTGGAGAGAAGGTAGAGACCACAGAGTGCTTCCCTGCTGTGCCCTCCCCAGGCATGCGACCCATCCCTCCCTCACCTCTCCCAGGCCTTGTTTTCTGACTGGCCAGCAATCTGTTGAGCCCTCCTGAGCGGGTTCTGAACATTTTCTGCCTGCCCCTCTTGCTGTGTTCTTTGTAAGTGACCATTGTGTCCTAGAAAGTCTTCATGGATTTTCAAAGCAATGGAAGACATGCACATGTTACGTGGTTATAAAAATGGAATTATACTGTTTTCTTCCCACTGCCCCAGGACACTTTTAGAACTTAGCAAATTGATCAATTTCATAATTCTACTCCAGAAGTCCCCTGATCTTCAGGGGAACCCACCTGTCGCTCTTATAGTGCCATCAGTTTCAGTTGGGAAACATCTTCTGCGGAGATGTGTAGCAAACACAAGTCTTTGTGATAGACCTTAGGGGAATGGTAGTTTGTCACTCCCAGGGTGAATATTTGTCTACGCTGTCCTATTATCTAGTCACTGGTCAAAACTGTTCCTTAGCTGGATGCAGATGATTGTTTGGGGGAATGCCACAATCCATCATGTCAGTTAGTGGCTCATTGCTCTGTGGAATACTCCCTCCTTCGATCCATCAATCAGCTGGTTTGGTGGGTTCCAGCGGGCATACCGTTTGAGGCAGAGGGTGAAGGCGCTACCCTATAGTTGAGGAAATTCAGGCTTACAAGACTATTCCCCACATAAGCCAGCCTCAAATCCATATCTTGGGACACCAGATACCTCACATAATTACAGAGCCAAGATAAGCAAAATCTCTAGTCTAAAATATGGGTCCAGGAGACTCTGGCATCTTAAAGAGTGAGGGGAGGCCCAGACCACCAGGGGAGAAGAAGCTAGTGCTCCGTCCCTGGGACTTGGTAATGTGGTGCTTCACTTCTCCATTATCTGGCCTGGCCAATCTGCTGGCTCTGACTACAGGGGGAAAGCCTGAGGGGTGGGTATTGATGTGAAGATGAAGTTAAATGCCATTATAATATGCAGCCTATAGTCGAACTGTTTAATCTGCCATTGTTGTCCATCACATTGCTTGGTGATGGAAAGCAATTGCATTACCAATCTATAAAGCCGGAGCTGCTCCCTGGGTGATAATTGACCAGATTGATATTTCTATTCATGGGTTTTTAAAAAGAAGGTAAAAGTGGGTTGTGTCCAAGTATAGCACTTGATTGTGTTAATAAATGTGATAATCAGGTTTTGGATGTACAACCGGATGCCTCCCATGAGTAGTAGGGTCGCCCAACCTGCTGGGTGCCTGTAACCATATAGAGCCACAAGCCATTGTCCCTAAATTGCTGCATTTGTTGTACAGGATTGTTTCATCTGTGCCCACTGGAATTATTTGTTCTCAAGTAAAGTTTTAAATGAAGAGTCGTGTAAGCAAACAATGTTGTGTTTCCTTTACCCCTTCCTTACTTTCTTAAGGCAGTGTTCATTAAGACCAAGGGGCTTAGTTGGTAGTGTCCCACTCCTCATCTCATGTCTTGATCTCAGGGTTGTGACTTCAAGCTCTGTGTTGGACATGGAGCTTATTTAAAGAAGAAGAAAAGAAAGAAGAAGAAGAAGAAGAAGAAGAAGAAGAAGAAGAAGAAGAAGAAGAAGAAGAAGAAGAAGAAGAAGAAGAAGAGAAGGAGGAGGAGGAGAAGGAAGAGAGAGGAGAAGGAAAAGAAAGAAGAAGAAGAAGAAGAAGAAGAAGAAGAAGAAGAAGAAGAAAGAAGAAGAAGAAGAAGAAGAAGAAGAAGAAAGAAAGAAAAAAGAAAGAAAGAAAAAAGAAAGAAAGAAAGAAAGAAAGAAAGAAAGAAAGAAAGAAAGAAAAGAAAGAAAGAAAAGAAAGAAAGAAAAAGCCAGTGTTCAGAATTTGAACACAATGAGGCAGGAATCCCTCAAATCACAGAGTACAGCCTCTCCAGACTGGGCTCCAAAGGTCTACCCGTGCCAGCCTATCCAGTTCTCAGTGGGGCAGCCATGGAGACTGGCCCTGCTGGGGCAAGGCCCTGCTGTGCTGCTCCGACCAGCTCCAGGGTCACTCACTCAGCTCGTGGCACCTTGACCTTTTCACATGGGTTCAGACACGCTGAGGGACTGGGGACCAGCCTCAGGGGGAAGACGCCAGGTTCAGAAGCAGGGAGGCACAGGTTGAGATCCGCCTTGCTGCTTCTAGAAGTTAGCTCCCTGCCGAGCCGCCCAGTCTGTCCTCGTCACGTCTCCTCATGCCTCCATCTGTGGAAAGCAGCTGTTGTTTCTACTGTGTGGATTTGCTGTGAGGGCTCAGGACGCTTCCTAACTACCAGGTCTCTCTGCAGACGACCATATGATACTAAGAGCAGTTATTCGCATTTAGTGTTTATTGCAACCTTCTTCCTTAGGTTTTGAATCGCTCTTTTTTTTTAAGATTTATTTATTTGAGAGAGAGAGCACATATACGGGGTGTCTGGTGGGGGGAAGGATTGAGAACCCAAGCAGACTCCCTGCTGAGCGTGGAACCCGGCGTGGAGCTTGATCTCAGGACCATGAGATCATGACCTGAGCTGAAATAAAGAGTGGAACACTCAACCAATCTAACCACCCAGGCACCCCAGGTTTTGAATCTTGGAAGTCCAATTATCAAAGTAGAATATAGCAAAAAAAAAAAAAAAAAAAAGAGTTATGTGGGAAGAGCTGGGTCATGTGTTTGCCATCGACCTGGTGGGGTGGTGAAGTGGCCCTGCATGTGTAGGCATCACTGTTGTCAAAGACCGGCCTTTAGCGCCTGGGAAGCAGCTCCGTATGGGGAATGGTTTGCCTATTGGCAGGTGTTGTACCCTTGTCATAGGATGGTGGTTGCTCAGAGACTTTGTTAGGAAACGCAGGCATATCTGGAGATGCCCCCTACAGCCCAGTGACACCTTTGGTGCAATCAATGGCACAGGATTCCTCCTTTTATAATAAAAAGTTCACCTTCCTGGGAGTCTGTGGGCCACCCTGCAACTGGTGCTGGCTTCCCAGGGAGGGTGCCGCATGGCTTTTCCAGACATTGAGGGGATGGACCTATCAGCAGCGGTGATTACCGCCCAGGAGGTTCACTCTGCTCTCTTTCGTGGCCTGAGAGCTGCAGTAACACCCACCTGACCTCGGGGCTGGCTTGAGATGCTGTGGTAACAGCTCCTTCTGATCTGTTTTCAGAATCATCTAAGAGAGCAGATGGTAAATAAGTGGGGAAAGACTTTGAAGCCTCCAGCTCGAGGCATTTCCCGTTATGCAGGGAGCACGGAGCACAGGCCTTTTCGGCAATTGATCTTCTGGTTCTATTTCTATGACTCCCATCACCATGGTATCTCAGATCCCGGCAGGCACACAGCTAAAAACAGAACCTGGGGGTGGGGGGAGTATGCCCTTCCTGACTTCAGATCATCTGGAGTTCTGTTCTTCGGGGAACAAACTCGAAGCAGAAAACTGGCCGCTCCTTCCCCCGGGTGCCCTGAGAAGGCACCGACCTTCAGAGTTTGGGGTGGAGGCCATCGTCTGCAGTCTGTGTCTCCAAAGGGAGGGTACAAGCCCATGTCATCCAGGGCCTGCCAGGGGTTGGGTTCTTGCTCATCCACATGCATCAGGCGGCCTGTGCCAGACCAAGGGTATGAGCCCTGTCCTCTGGGAGACAGAGGGCTTCTCTGAATGCAGAATGATGGGAAACTAGTGCTCTGGCAGCAGGTGCATAGGCAGAGCCTCCACAGAAATGTCTTGGGGTACTGGGGGGTTCCTGCAGGCATGAGTCAGGCCAAGACTTGGACCAAGTGAAGTGGTCAGGACTTCTGAGGGGAGGTGGAAGGGACCCGGACACATGTTGGGCAGCGGTCAAGGCCCTTCCTCTCAGCAAATGCTTAGGGTCTGGGGGCCGAGTGTAGGTGCCCACCATGCAGGTGGTGGGGTGTGGACGCCAGGCCAGGCAGTTTGCAGCCAGGCACGCTTTCCTCTGAGGGGTCACCAACTAAATGTTTGCTGGCGTGTTTTACGTCTGAGAGTTCTCTGTCGCATGAGGATATTTTCAGCACTACACGACGTCTTCCAGGGTGTATGCACTCACTTAAATTCACTGTCCTCTGGTGCGCTAAGGCCCCTCTCCAGGCGGGACAGTGTCTCAGAGCTTCTTAGCATGAACACGCAGGCATTTCTAGCTGCTCCCTGAGTGCACTCTGAGTGTCTGTGTGTAACTCACCTTGGGCCATGTGACTGCAGGGGCACAGGTGTCTGTGATGAGGCTCCTCTGGGGCAAACCTACTGCTGGTGGAGGAACATGATGTCCTTGTCGAGTGGAGAAAGGTCAGGGGAGTGGAGGACTCCCCAGGGCCCAGGCTCTCCAGGGCTCTGCTCTGCCCTGCCTCTCTGTCTGGCCTGGGATGTGGCTAACCCAGAGATAGGGTCTGTGAGGGTGATCAGGGAGGGTGAGGGCGTCGGGCGGCCCTAATCCAGCATGACGGGTGTCCTTCTTGAGGGAAAGTCTGACACAGAGATGGACATACCCAGAGGGAGACAGTGTGGAACCACAGGCCGCGGACCACCTGAGCCCAGTGAAGCTGGTTCTCTGCAGCCTCAGAAGGAGCCAGCCCTGTGACACTTCAATCTTGAACTTCGGGCCTCCAGACTGTGAGACAGGAAACTGCCATTGTTTAAGCCAGGCCCACATGCGCAATGTTTTTAGGGCGGGAAGCTAATATACCATTAAATTCAGTGGCACAAACCAGATTGGCACTGAGCCCATTGGCTCCTGGGTCACTTGGAAGAGCATCTCATGGATTCTTCACAAATATGCCTCAGAAACATATGTGGATATGTTGTTGCCGTCTCCGGGAGGAAGAGCCATGTCTAACTGGGACGCCTTCCGGGTCTGAGCAGGGTCTAGCACGTGGGACAGGGTATCTGGGACTGTGCGTGGAGATCCAGGGAGCTGTGCCCGAGGAAAGCACAAGGCAGGCCCAGGAAGCTTCCCATACATAATGATCAAGCTGGTTGTCTTTATTTCTTCTTTACATTTCTGATCTTTCATCACCGTAGATAGATCCTGTATGTTGGCTTTTCAACAAATTTGGCTATTTTCCTGCCTTTTATTCTGGCTATGTTCAAGTGCTCAGCTATGATCACTTTCAGTTCCATTGCTTGGAAAACCCTGATAATTAGATTTAAATCATAAAATATGCTAATGAATGCAGATAGTAGCAGGATAAAAATTTCAAAGGCAACTTAATGTATTCTTCCCCTCGGCAGAAACAAAACAGAACTGTTTGGATAATAGGCTATCTGCTGTTGTAAGATCCAGGGAGGTCACAGAAAAGGAGCCCAAGAACCACCAGGGGCTGTGCCTAAGAACCTAGGGCTGGATTACTGTTATAGTTAACAAGCAATTATCCTTCAGTTCTTAAAAATGCTTTCCGAATGTGTCCCATGCCATGTGCAGGTGCCATTCTGTGCTGCTAAATCTTTCATTACTGCACGTTTGTGGGGTGTCTGTTCTCTGGAGAACACCTTTCAGATGTTTTGGGGTGTCTTAGAGTCTCCAGCATGGCCCCCCTCTCGGGGCAGTCGACAATGGACACACAAATGCTGCTGTCAGTTTACATGGGACCCCTGCCCACCTGGGCTGCTGGGGAGTGTGGGCAGAGGGGAGGGCAGGTGACCCACAGAGCAGATCATCTTCACGCGGAGGAGTGGACATCAGCCCATCTGGGTGGCCTCAGCAGCTGCACTGAGGCCCAGCCGTCCCAATTCGGGCCATGTTATGGTGATCAGGCAGGAGGAGGTGCACATTTGGAGGTTTCTGGATGGTGGCGTTAGGAAGAAGAGGGGATGTGTTCACCACTGCTTGTGCAGCACTGAGAAGGGCCTAGAACCTTTGTGAGGAGGCAGGGGGGTAGGTGCTGCTGACAGAAGCCAGCGTCACTTGTGCTCTGTGATATCTAAGGACAATGTGGCACTGCATGAGAACGAGCTCGTAAGGGTAGTGGCAAGGATGAAGCCAGCATCAGGAGGGACTGGGAGTGGACACACTCCAATGCCCTTGGCCTGCCGCCAGTGCGGGTGGGCAGACGCCTGGCCAGCTTGTGCAGGGTGCTGGTGGGAGCTGGCCCTTCTGTGTTCCACTTTGCTGTCCTCAGGAGGCCACTGGGTCCCAAGGGAAGTGGGGAGATGGGTCAGCCCGTGCAGCCCTGCAGCCGGCCCGTCCTTTCACAAAGGTATAAATAGGGCCAGTCTAACACTTCTAAACAGAGAAAGATATTCATGAAATTTAAGCCAGAGACTCAAGCAGCTCACACATGCAGGAGGTCTGCCCTGACCACACTGTAAAATCTCATCGCCCCTACCCCAGCCGCCTTCAGTTTCCCTGCCTGTGACATTCTCTAGCAGATGCGTGTTCTTTATCCAACAGAGAATACAAAATATAGAGAATGTACTCTTATTCCAGCTTCTTCCCCATCCCTGCCTGTTAAAGCATAGGTCCACGAAGCATGGATGCTTTGCTTTGCATTGAGGGGCCCGGGTGCTCAGAGAGGGCCTGCCATGTAGTACAAGCCCAGAGCATGCTGTTGAGTGAATGGCTGGAGACAGAGGTTGTGTTGTGTTGCAGATGGACTGTGCATTAAGTGGGACACTGGGACAGAGATGCAGAGGCCTGTGGGAGAGCTGAAGAGAGGTTTGGCTCTGATGCTGTCAAATTGGAATTCAAGATCAAAGGAACAAATACTGCTTGTCTTGTTTCCTATTTATTGGGTAAACATTTCCCAATACATAGCTCTGTTTTTGGAGAAGCTAAGCACATTGCTAAGAACCGTCAGTTGGCTACTAGGATCACTGACACATCGACATCTAAATCAGCCAATGATAGCTTAGAGCAGTGAATCAGCCCTGGACGGTCTCCCTTCCAGAGCCCTTTTGTTGGCTTATGTTCAGATTGTCTATTGCTTGTTTAACCAGAAGGGAAGAGTTCAGTCACTTGCACTAATAGATGAGCAGGGACATTATTTAGTCTTTTCTTGCTTTCGATAAAAAATTGGTAATATCATTTTGATGTGCTAATGTTCCCATTTCATACATTTTGTTTTCTTCCTTTAAAGAAAACAGTCTGATTTCACCATGTCATGTACTTTGTAGACATGTGATAACCATCACATGACTGTATGCTTCCAGAGGGCAAGCAGACTGGCTCACCCACTCCTCGGGATGCCTGATGTGCCAGGAGCACCAGGGTGAGTGAACAAGCAAGCCACAGGGGTGTCAGATATGTTCTGGAATCCACAACAATTGCTCCTGTGGTCTGTACAGTTCACTTCTTCCCTTCAGTTTGTTATATTTCTTTCCGTTCCGCCTCCTGATCAATTCATAGTCCACAGAACCACTTTTTATCATGCTGTAAAATGGAAAAAGATTTCTTTTCAAGCATCACTGCGATTGTTTTGAAATGCCATTCTGTCTCTCTGTTAAGATTTAATTATCTGTTGCAAATAGCATCTGTGAATTAATGTTGCCCAACTCATTTTGGAATAGAAATGATCAAATATTTGGTAGCCAGAAAGCCAAGTGGGGATAGATACACCAAACACAAAGCTTTCTGCTATGGCTCACATTAAACAAAACAACATACAGAAATCACAGGGGAAGAAAGGAGACACACCAGCTGAGATACACAGTGATTGTTGCTCTGGGGGACCTCACTAGCTCCATATGTTTTTCATCAGCACTGCCTCATGGGAGACATATATGCATGAACACACATGCACACACATGCTTACACACACGTGCACATGCTCACACACATGCACAATGCTTATACACACATGCGCACACATGCTTGTATACACATACATGCACATGTGCTCACAAATGCACAATGCTCACATACACATACATGCATATGTGCTCAAATGCTCATGTACGTGCACATGCTCACCTACATGCACTTATGCACAATGCTCACACATATCCACATGCTCACATACATGAACACATGCACACATGCTCACACATACACACATGCTCACACATGCACATGTGCTCACACACCCACATGCAAACACACATGCTCACATACACAAACATGCACACATGCACATATGCTCACATGCTCACACACATGCACTTGCATGCACTCGTACACATAAACTCACACATGCTCACATATGCAAACACATGCACACATGCTTACATACATGCTCACACACACGTGCACACAGTCTGGCCTAGGAAACTTGCGCAGGCACCTGAAAACCGACTTTAAATGTCACTTCCCGCTGCAGCGGCCATCTCTCGAGATTTACTCCCACACAGTCAGCTTTTCCAAACCCAACTGTGCTCATCTCCATTTTGAGGAAATATTTGAATTCTCCCCAGCTGTTCAGCACCTCTCCTTTGAAGTGATATTGATGAGCACCCGGGCTGTGCTGCCTGGCCTGGAAGTTTCTCAGCTCACGCGAAGTGTGTCTCCAGCAGCGCGGCGGGTGGAGCACGCTGCCTGCACCGGCCTCCTGGATCTGACGCTGCCTGTGAGTGAGTGCTGCCTCATTAGGGGTAATGCCTCTTCTGTCATGGGTATTCTACTGGAGGTGCTCCATCTCCAAATATGTTTTTTTCCCATATCCACATGTCAATCAGCTGCTTGTCTAACGCTAGAAAATGATAGTCGGGAGAATTGAAATTGCTAACAGTTTTAACACCAAAATTTAACTATTCAAGGTTCAGAATGACGGCAGAATAAATAGTGGCTTTCGGAATTGGGCCGCATTGCCAAGGCAAGTCTCCAAATTATTCTAATCTAATCTCCTCCAAAGCTGCAGAAAACACTCAAAGTCTGTTTATCCTGAGTGAGTTGAAACCCAAGGTTTCCTGCCGCAGGCCATGTTGGCCTCGCAAACTTAATCCTCAGTTTTCATTTTTCTGAGCTCATGTTTGCTAGCACGTGGAACGCTTCCATTTTCCCTGGCTTGTTCCCCTGGATTGCTGGGCGGTCTGCACGTGTGGGAACAAGATGCCGCGGAAGGCAGGCAGGATCCCAGGCAGGAGTCGTTCACGGGCTATGGCATTAGGCCGACCTCACCATTCTTTTCAATGTTTGGTGGCTCCAGACAGCAGGGACGGCCATCTCAATCTGGTCCTTAGATGGTTGTGAGAAAGCAGGGGTCAGACGCTTGGCTTTGCATCTTGGGACATAGTGGGGCCATTGTAGTCAGATGAAACAGGCTGGAAGAGGGTAAGAGTGGGCTGGTGCTTGGAGGGGAGACCTAGCCGCGAGTCCAGTGGGAAGGTGGCACCCCAGCTCCAAAGTGTGTCCACAAAGGCCCAAGCAGGACACAGGGTCTGTGAGGCCAGCGTTCCAACAGGTGGGGAGGGGGACCGGGTAACAGTTCAGGGACGGGATGGGCTGCAGCACCGGGCTAGCCAGGTTGCAGTACTCTGGAGAGCTGCTGGACCCCACAGATGGGGCAAGCAGAGACTTGGGGTCACCGGTCCCAGGATGAAGTGCAGGGAGGCTCGAGAAACCAAGGCCAGTAGGACCTGGAGCCAGAGCCACTGGTAATGCAGTTGGGATGCCAGTCCTAGGCCCTCAACCCTGCTCAGGCTGGCCTGGCTCCTGGGTGCCATGGGGCTGGACACCTTCGAGGGGAGTCAGGGAACCCAGCTTTGAAAGGAGGAGAGGGGGTGGCATTGAGATCCAGATGGAGCCCTAGAGAGGTGAGCACCCTGCTTTTGTGTGCGGGGGCAGGAGAGGAGGGGGCCAGTGTAGATGAGTGAGCTCCTTAGAGCAAGGCTGAGGGAGCACACTGTGCAGGCTCCCAGGGGCCCACAGACTGAGGGAGAGGAGAGCTGGCCATGTGAGTTTTGTGGGAGGGGGTGGCAGCAACAGGTTACCTTGTCAGCTTCTGGCAGGAGCCACCAGGGACCTCAGAAGCACGACCAACTGAGGGTCAATGGGAAGGAGGAGACAGAGGCAAGCCAGGCGTGTGGAGGTGGCAGCAGAGCCAAGTCCCATTTGTGTCAGACAGAAGACAGAGGCCAGATGTGCCCACAACACAGTCACCTCTGGCAGCCAGCCTCATGTCTGATCCTTCTGGAGTTTGGTCTTTTCCATCCAACAAACCAGTGCAAGAGTCAGCTCTCATCTCCCCAGCCTTAGACTTCTGAATGGGAACCCAGGTGCGTGGGGCTGGAGGGAGGGCCTGGGTTCCATATTCACCAGGTTCTCCAGGCTGCAGATCCTCCCCAGTGCCGGGACCACCTGCTGTAGTGGAATTGGGTCCTCGTTATGCACAGCCACTTCCTCACGGCCAACGTGTGGGGTGCCCATTGAGTGTGACTGAGCCACAGCTCAAGGGGCATTCCCCGGGGCTCACACAGGCCCTAAGTCCCAGCCTTCCCAAGAGGGGCCCTTCCAGGCCTTCCGGCCCCACTCCCATTGCCTACAACCAAGGACCTGGCCACCACCCGACCGTGCGCCTCCCCACAGGTCCCCCAATTATGGATGTGCACCGACTGGGGTGCAGCCTGTTAGCTCGGTTTGCTCCCTCCAGTGCAGAAGACCGAAATGCCAGGAAGCCTCCAGCACCCTCAGCTCTGCCCTTGCCCATTTCATGGCCTCTCCCAGGTCTGTCAAGGTGGAGGAGGCTATAGGGAGGGCGCCGTCGGCCTCGCCCCTTGAATGCTGCCAGAAGCACAGGACTGCATCTTTGGGCAAAGTATTATTTTATAAGAAGTTTCTTTCTGGAAAGCCACCAGCCTCCCTCCTCAATGGATTGATTGCACTAGGGAGGTGGTTGCAGTGAATTTTCACTCTTTCATATACAAGTCTTAAAAGAAGGAGGTAAAGTAGGTGAGTAGAAGAAAGGAAGAGCAGGGAGGAGGAAAACGCAGTAAGAGCTCGAAGGTGCCAGAGCTGACAGGTGCCAAGTGATCAGCAGCAGAAACAGAGCCACCTCCCAGATGTGGTGATAAACCCACCGCAGGTCATGTCCTGCCTTTGAGAGAGGGCAGGTTCCCCAGTGGCATGTCACTGGTGACAGTGCTTCATGGATTATATGTATCATATGTCCCTTTGCTGGGTGGTCAACACAGACAGATTTTGTGTTATGCTCTGACTTTCTGGGTCAGAAAGTGTCAGAGAATCAAGGAGGGTGGCCAGGCCCCGCGCCTTTCTGAAGGAGCCCTTCCAGGGCCTGGGAGTAGGACAGTGATGAGGGTAGCCCCACCAGCTGGGGCTCAGAAGGGGGTGGAAGGCCATGTGTAAGGGACAGTCCCCCGCCTGGCCTTCAAGAACTTACCTCTTACCCCCGCACCTCCTTCAGTGTGCACTCAGGTGTGTGTGTCCTGCTTACCTCTTGTGGGAGCACTCCTCTCAGGGGCCTGGAGCCTCCCCACCTCGAAGAGACAGGCGTGGACACAGGTCACTCTACCAAAGACAAATCGGACAAAAATGGTGACCACATCTCCCTGACATTTGCAGCTGATAAGTATCAATATCTGGAAAAGGGCATGATTTGTGTACAAATGAAACACAGATCAAAGATTCATCACATCCCTAATGAGCTTCTTGCTCATTCTTCTCTTTTCCTCAGAAACAGACTCCCCTGCCTGACCCTGACCTTCTGCAATAATTAAGCTCTTTGTGAGGGTCTGTGGCCCAGACACCCTCTGATTTCCCTCCTTCATTTCCAGGACACACCTTCTCAGGACAGAGCCATTTGAGCTAAACATACGGACTCCCGTGTGGTCTCATCTACCACACACGTGGAGATGCTGCCAATCCCCTCAACTGTATTTTTGGTTCCCAACCCCAAACCCCTGAGTCTTGTGTCTTTGAACCACCAATAGCAGTTCCGGTGCCAGGCTCTGGCCACTGATTGCCACTCTGAGCCTTGCTCTCAGCCCCTGTGGGCCCCGTCATTATTCTGGCCAAATGCCCTTTCACAGTTTTTAGCCCTAATCTCATTATCTGTCATTTTTCTGTCCCTAATGCATTCACCACTTGTCCTTCGCGGAGCCATCCCCGGCAAGTGACACTGCCTTCCCACCCCCGTGTTGGAGGCCTGGCTAGGGAATCTCATTAGCAGACATTCTTGCCGTGCCGCACAGCTTTCTCTGGGGACTGAACTGGCCCCATCCTACCCTTCTGTCACCCCCAGCAGCAGTAGTGCATTTCTAGAGTCTGCTTTTCTTTCTGGTTGGACACTCTGACTTCCCCGCATCATCCACATCAGGCACCAGCAAGCTGCTTCTGGCAAAGGGATTTAGGATGCCTCTGGTGGGCCTCCTTACTATAACCTCTTTATTCTTTCATTTCTTTGTCAAAACCAACAAAAAACACATATTAGCAATATTCTGCATAATAAAGCACTCAGAAAAACTGTCTTGGAGCTCATTTCCACTGTCCACTACTTCTTACTAGTGGGTGAAGAAGTTCTGTTTCCTTAAGAAGACTATTAGCTACAGCTAGAGATTGTAGTGAGGAGATACTGCAGGACTCAGCTCCAGTGTGTTGCTGTGATGTGCTTTGTGTGTGTGTTCGGAGTACACTATCTTATCTCATTTCAATCTGCTAGGAAATAAATAAATAAATAAATAAATAAATAAATAAATAAATAAATCCCATGATCCTTATCTTTCTCATAAAGCCCTTAATATAACATTTATTTCCTAATTAATTCTGAAAGCAGCACGTTTCGGCTTCCCTGGTCTTTCTCTGCAGGATCTGGGGATGGATGTTACCCGAGCCCCACTTAACCATCAGTTGTCCAACACTCACTTCCTCCTCACCCACATTGACATGGCTCTGATTTCTTACTGCTGCTGCTCCTCCTTTGGGACATATGTGCATTGCCATCATCTGCTCCAGCCCCTTTTGTAAATGATGAGAGAAAATATTAATTGATTTTTTAGGAATTAATTATGATTGCTATGTTTTGGAATCCCTAATGTCTCTTGGTGACCTCTGGCTCTGTAAAGATTGCACTGAGTTACATAATCTCTCTTAATACTTCATGGAGCCTTCCTGTCATTTCTGAGCATGACTTCCTCACCTACTTTTTTGTAACTTTAAAATTCATTATAAGTTTTGCATTCTGCTCTGCCTTGGTCCTTTTTATCTTATAGGATTTCTGCTTTAGCATTCATTGCTTTTATCCTGCCTTCTTCTCTGTCATAACAATACTTAGCAGTTACATAGTGCACATCTTCAAAGTGCTGCACAAAGTTATGAAGCATAAACTGTCTTGTCCTCATGGGCCCTCTTGGATCAGCTAGCAGAGGCCCAGACGTTCATGGCCTCAGAGGTCCGGGCAGGGTCCCCAGGGGCCCCACCAGCCTCTCTCTGACCTCCCAGTTAATTCCACATGCAGGGGCCTTCTCCATCAGGGAAGGAAGAGAGCCATATCCTTCAGAGCAACCACAGAGCACACTTACATAACTCACCCTATCAAAACTGTAATCGATTTCTAAAACCTACACTATAAAAAATAAAAATAAAAATAAAATAAAATAAAATAAAATAAATAAAACCTACACTATAGCACTGTTAGTAGGAAACATGGCACATCTAATGTGGAAGATGATGAAAAGCTGGGGCCATTCACTTAAATATGTAATTTGGTTACCGTCCGCAGTGAAATATCAGTGGGAAGTGGGCTTCCCGGAAGTGCTCAGTCCTGAGGGTCAGTGGGCAGGTGGCGTTTGCACGGTGACCAAGTGACGTGTAGTTAACACCACCCTCGTCTGAAGCAGCGCTATGGCTGACCCCCTGTGATAGTCTGAGTTGTGATCATAGGGGGAGATGCTGTAAGACTCACCCGGTCACTTTTCCCATAAAGCAGCAAAGGCACCATCATAGAGATGGAGAATTAAGAAGAGATTGTTATTTGGGGCTCCTTCAGTTGGTGCTTTCTGTAGAGGAACTCCATCTCAAATAAACACCACATCATCTCGGGGCAATCCTCTGACATTCCCACCCAAAGACTGTCTCACCAGTCCCAGTCCCAGGACCATGTTCTCCTCATCTCTGTTTCTAACTTACAGTTTTGAATGTAAGTATAAATATATAACCAAGCTTTGGAGAAAACAGTTTCCAGTGGCTGCTCTTACTAACACCTCTTGAGCTACATTAAAAAAAAAAAAAGAAAGAAAGAAAAATAGTTTACTTAGTAGTAATCCATTCACTGAAACTTTAGTTTGTTGGGAGCATTTACTCATATGTAGAGTACAATAATGTTGATAAACATATTGATAACTCTGAGGCATGGCACATTCTGAACAGCCTTCTGAATCAAATATTTTAAATTAAGTTTAGATTAATTTTTCATAAATAGTATCTTTATTCTAACAACTTGGAAATTAACAGTTCAGTTATAGTGCATATATAGTGATTTTTATTAACCAAATGTCTTATATGCTTGGCATGCCACAAATGTTCACTGCATATATTAGACAAATAAATAGAGTAATACTTTTCTAACTTAAATATCTATTATATGAGGCTTTTGACTATTTCAGGGAAACTGATAAAATGGTAATATATAGGGTTCAGGAGTTACTCTTTATCAAGATGATCACATCTGGGTATCATAATGATTTTGCAGCCCTGGAAAGTCACATACTTTGTGGAATCCACGACCAGATGAATCATTGCATGGGACCTGTAATTAAATCACTTATAAAGGCTATAAGTGCATGGCAAAGTTTATTGATTTCCTTGAAAATAATAATGTCTTGACCTTGCCACTGTTCAAATGGGATTAAATAATTCTTCCCTGTGGGGCCGTGATGAAAGCAGGCAGGCTTCCTTCTGTAACGTGATTCTGCTGAGACTTTACTCCAGGATACTAACTGACCCTATTATGTGCTGGACACACAAGGAATGATGTTGAGACATTCTTTTCCAGTTAATCCTGATTGGAATATGATTATCTTTTTCTGAGGATTTAGCTCTAGAGATGTGATATAGCCTCAAAGTCCAACCTCAGTTACTCTTCCCCTTACAGTGACCCAGTACCCAGTTGTACTAATGGGCAAGACCGGACACTATGCTTCTGTGGTACTGAACGGTGCTGTTCTCAGAGCGCATGTGTTGGCATGCATGTGCAGGGGGTGTGCAGCAGGTGTTGGTGCACGCATGGAAGGAAAGCAGAAATCGAGGCAGTTCTCCAGCCCTGCAGTGAAGACAGAGAAAAGCGTTGCAGGATCTTGCTAATGAACATGCAATTACCTATGGGGAGAAGTCCTCTTACAGAACGGCAGAGTCCTGGGAAACTATGTAACAATAGAACTAAGGGGTCAGGGAAAGCTTTTTTGGAAGATGTAGAACTTCATCCAAAATCATGATGAGTGAATAGGAATCAATATGTCAAGTTAACTATAGAACGCATCCCTCTGCATGTATGTGCATGCGAGCAGGGCACGTGGAGCTGTGCATTGTGTATATGTGTGTCTGTTGTATGTCTCTATATGTGCACACGTGTATTTGGGCACGTGCGTGGATGTTCGTGTGTCTGTGTGCGCACACTGGCGTGTAGGCAGGTGGGCTGCGGTCTGGACAGGGCAGAGTGGGTACGAAGGCTCTGGTGTGAGGTGGCGACTTGCTTCCCTGCAGCAGAGGCAGACCAGTGTAGCCGGCCTGGAAGGTGGCGTGGGGCGGCGGCCAGGCCAGAGGCCGGTGCTGGCTTCAGGCGCCCCGAGGGTGTGCTGGCCGCCGCGTGGGCCAGGGAGCAGGTGTCAGGCTCGCCCCGCTCGCCCCTGTCAGGTCAGTCTGGGATCAGGGAGGAGAGCTGGAAGGAAGGCTCTGACAGAGAGCAAAGTGCCCGAAGGTGAGCATCTCCCAGCCAAGTACGTGTACACGGGCTCCTACACACGGAAGTGTGCGGTGGGCCCATCTGGTTACAGAGGAGCGAGTGCAGCCGGCGCCAGGCTGGGGCCCACGGACCCAGGGGCCCCAGTGGCCAAGCCCTTGTGCTCCGCCCTCCAAAGCACTGCCCCTTGTGTTGTGCACGCATCTGTGGTGCCAGCCCCTTTGCACTGCGCTCTCAGCGCCACTCACAAAAGCAGCCGAGGTCGCAGACATCAGAGGATCCACGAGGTTGAGGCAGGGAGGTCCCCAGGCACCTGTTCCCGTCGCTTTCTGACTTCACGGAGGCCTTCCTCGCAGGTGTCGTCTAGCTGCATAACAAGCTATTACTCAGCCATTAGAAACAACAAATACCCACCATTTGCTTCAACGTGGATGGAACTGGAGGGTATTATGCTGAGTGAAGTAAGTCAATCGGAGAAGGACAAACAGTGTATGTTCTCACTCATTTGGGGAATATGAATAATAGTGAAGGGGAATATAAGGGAAGGGAGAAGAAATGTGTGGGAGATATCAGAAAGGGACACAGAACATAAAGACTTCTAACTCTGGGAAATGAACTAGGGGTGGTGGAAGGGGAGGAGGGCGGGGGGTGGGGGTGAATGGGTGACGGGCACGGAGGGGGACACTTGACGGGATGAGCACTGGGTGTTATTCTGTATGTTGGTAAATTGAACACCAATAAAAATTAATTTATAAAAAAAAAAAAACAAGCTATCGCAGATGGAGAGGCTTAAAACAAAACAGAACCGCATTCTCTCACAGTCTAGAGACCCAAACTCAGAAATCAAGGTGTCGGCAGGGCTGGTTGCTCCTTGGGGGGCTCAGTGGGGAGCTGCCCCAGGCTCTCTGGCTTCTGGTGGCCACTGCAGTCTTTGGTGCTCCTTGGCTTCTTAGAGACATCGTCCCATTCTTTTCCTCTGTTGTCCCATGGTCACTGGCTCCTGCGTCTGTCTCTGTGTCTCTTCTTCAAAGGACAGCAGTCTTATTGGATTAGGGGCCCACTCTACCCCAGTGTGACCTCGCCTTAACTAACCGCATCTACAGAGGCCCTTCATTCCAATAAGGTCACATTCTCAGGTTCCGGGGGTTAGGACTTCTACATGTCCTTTGGGAGACAGGATTCAGCCCATAATAGCTGGCTTTCAGTTTTTCAGCTGCTAGAACTTGTGCACCCAGATCCCAGAGCTAGGACCTTTTACTGAGACACTCTGGGAAGACATAGAAAAGAAGATAGCTGTTGCCCTTGAAAAGCCTGAAATTCCAGTCCCGACTTCACATTCTTCCTTCATAAACACTGTGGGGCTGTGATCCTTTAGGATACCTGTATCTGAATATGGCTTTATTGCTGCTGCCTTGAGATGACTTATTAGAATATTTTGACCACAAAAACCTCATGTGGGGCCCACAAAGTGCAGAGGTCCTTCTCTCCAGAGCTGGCTTCGTTACATGTGACTTCTGGACACCCGGAGGTCTGTGGTAATTGAGCTATGGCTGCTTACTGCTGTGTGCCTGTTGCTGCCAGAATTCTAGATATAGGCATTGGCCCTCCTCACTGAGCCTCCTGTGGTCCCAGCTGCACTGCTCATACTCACAAATCCAGGGGGATCAAAATTGGGACCTGCCCCGGGATTTATCCCACACCACAGAGTCTGCAACCCACTCTGGGAAACACAAAGACTTCTATGGCTTGACATCTTGTGCTCCTTCTTCCACGTAACTGGCAGGTGTTTTTCACACACCACCCCATTACATGCCAGTATCTCCACATTGCACCTGTCATTGGTACAATAGTCAAGGGAGGTCACTAAGAGGGTCAGTAAATGGAGAGTTCATCAAAATAGGGTCCAACACACCACCAACATGGTCCCCTGTGCCCAGGGTCTCTCCAGTCAGAGTGCCACCAACGATACCTTGTTACTCCTGGGTCAACGGTCAAAATATGCAGCAGTTAGTACAAGCTTTGTCACCATCTGCATGGGAAAGCAGCCCCACTTCTCTGCCCCTTAGTTTTATAATTCACGAAGGGAAAGGAATGGTACCAAGCTTACCGTCCACGGTCACAGGTATGCTGAAACAGTGCCTCTCCCTCCCCAGCCCTGGGGCCTCCAGCAGCTGTGGCAGTAGCTGGGAATCACGGCCACATAACCCAGCATGCCACGCAAATATTGTCATCTTTCGTGCAGCAGCCTGCAAAGTGAAGCCATCGAGTACAGGATATTAGGGTCCTTTGAAACGAATGCCTTTTATATCCTTCCCAGTTCAGTTCTCCAAGGCCTGATCCAAGCCCTGCACAGTGTTGTGAGGCCTTCCCATTTGATCCCCAGCCATTCCACGAACAGCTATCCCAGATCAGATACACACCAGGTCCTGCTCTAGTCACAAAGGAAACTGGGGTACCCCCAGGTCCTTAAGAGCTCTGCCCCTGGGGATTGACACAAACATATACACAGATGATTAGCCATGGGATCAGTGAGGTGGCTGGGGAGGAGGGCAAGGCAGCTGAGAGCAGCCCTGGAGGGGCAGGGCCGCTTCTTTCAACGGGATGAGCAGGGGAGGCCTCCTGAGGAGCCGACCTTTGACTTGGGCAGAAAACACCAGCATGGTGCGCATTGAGGCAAGAGTGCTGGCAGGACACATGGCGAGTCAAATGTCCTGAGGCAACGGAGGGCTGCCAGGGAATGGAAACGAGGCCACTAGCTTCCTCTGGTTATTAAACTCAACAGCAAAGAAACAATCCAATCATGAAATGGGCAAAAGACATGAAGAGAAATCTCACAGAGGAAGACATAGACATGGCCAACACGCACATGAGAAAATGCTCCGCATCACTTGCCATCAGGGAAATACAAATCAAAACCCCAATGAGATACCACCTCACACCAGTGAGAATGGGGAAAATTAACAAGGCAGGAAACAACAAATGTTGGAGAGGATGTGGAGAAAGGGAACCCTCTTGCACTGTTGGTGGGAACGTGAACTGGTGCAGCCACTCTGGAAAACTGTGTGGAGGTTCCTCAAAGAGTTAAAAATAGACCTGCCCTATGACCCAGCAATTGCACTGTTGGGGATTTACCCCAAAGATACAGATGCAGTGAAATGCCAGGACACCTGTACCCTGATGTTTATAGCAGCAATGTCCACAATAGCCAAACTGGAAGGAGCCTCGGTGTCCATCGAAAGATGAATGGATAAAGAAGATGTGGTCTATGTATACAATGGAATATTCCTCAGGCATTAGGAATGACAAATACCCACCATTTGCTTCCACACGGATGGAACTGGAGGGTATTATGCTGAGTGAAGTAAGTCAATTGGAGAAGGACAAACAGTGTATGTTCTCATTCATTTGGGGAATATAAACAATAGTGAAAGGGAATATAAGGGAAAGGAGAGAAAATGAGTGGGAAATATGAGTGAGGGAGACAGAACATGAAAGACACCTAACTCTGGGAAATGAACAAGGGGTGGTGGAAAGGGAGGTGGGTGGGGGGTTGGGGTGACTGGGTGACGGGCACTGAGGGGGGCACTTGACGGGATGAGCACTGGGTGTTAGGCTATATGTTGGCAAACTGAACTCCAATAAAAAAATAAAAATAAAATAAAATAAAACCTCTTGACCCTCTTCTGGTTGAAGACTGACTTGGGGGATGGATCGAGCACATTTTCCCCTGTGCTGGAACAGGAACAATGCAATCCATGTCTGATACCCACTAACCATGTGCCACACACACTGTGGGAGATCAGGGAACTGCCACGATTAACCATGTATGCATAACCTGCTCATTTATTCAGGTCAGGTACTCATTTGAAGCATTCTGTCCAAAAGGAAAGCATTGTTATATTACTGAGTAAATAATGTGCTCAGAAATGGGATTTTGAAATACAGAATTGAGATTGACAGTAATAATTTGTATTTGTGGACTACTTTTCTGCCTTTGACCTCAGAATTTTTCTCAACATAGTATGAAAGCGTGGATATGTTTTACACACTCTCATGGCAACCCTGCAAGGCAAAGTGGCTAATAATAGTAATAGTAAAAGTAATAGCAGTTAATATTTACTGAATCCTGACTACAGAAGGTCATGCACATGCCTAAGGCAATAAATACCCATTTATTTATTAATATACTCTAGGTAAAATAACTATGACATATATATATTATGTTAGGTAATATGCTTTGCTTACATTCAGCAAAGATTTATTGAGCACCTACTATGTACCAGGAACTGCTATGGGATGAGGAGATAGAATAGTGAACAAAATAGGAAAAAATCTCTGCTCTTTCCTATGGTGGGGATGCAGGCAAGCACTAGTGAGCCCTCTGGGAGTCCTGTGGCGGGGACACAGGAAGTACAAGCGGACTACTTGTCTTATCGTGGGGACACAGGAAAAGGCTCCCCCTTTTTCCAAGGCCGTCATCTTAGAAGTGGAATCATATGGCCCAAGGGTTCAGAATAAGTACTTGGAGGCACACAGGCTTGTTCTACCCATTCTCTGTGGCATAGAAGCAGCACAGGACTTCGAGTGTGACAGGAAGGACATATTTCCAGGGTGCAGCCATCTCAGACAACCATAGACAAGTTTCAGAATTGAAACCAAGCAGTGTCTCTTCCTAGGGAAAGTCTATCTGCCCTCCCCTGGGACAGGCAGCCTCATGGCCTGGGAATGTCTTCTGGTGAGACAATTTACAGGCATTCCAGCTTTCTTTCCTGATTAAACCTGGTAGTCAGCCACCCAGAAGAAAGCCCAGCCTCCTGTCTCTCAGAGGAACTTCAAGGAATTCTGCTGCAGTAATGGACTACAGAGCTGGTTAGCAGCAAAGTCATGAGACTGTAGCGAGTAAGTGGCTCTGGGCCCTCAGCAGTGTGCTGGGCCATAAGCCCCGTATGGGTATTCCCGCACCTAGCTGGGAGCTGTCTGCGGTGGGGCCGATGATTCCCTGATGGATTCTTCTCTTTGGCGGCTGTCTTCCTAGATCCACTCATTATTATCAGCACATGCAAGGTACCCTAAAACTAAATAGCCATCCCCCAAATTTAGTAGCTTGAAACAGTAATCATCCATTTAGCTCACAGTTCTGTAGTCTGGTAAGTTAGATGGGCTTTGGCTGGAAACCTTGGGCCTTTCCTAGCCAAACGAACTCCACTGTCATCAGTTGGGTACTGCTGTGCTTGCTCTGAACTTTGTTTTTCATATCAGTTGTCCAAACATTTTTTGGTTGGTCACTGTGGGATGCACCCTGTTCTTAACCCAGGGCTTCCCAGTTGAAGGGGATAAATACATGGAAATTGGTACGATGTGCATGTGGCTTATGGCATAAAAGCACGTTGAACAAACACTATGGAGAAATTCTAGAAGGAGCTGTCCCTTTTGCCTGTGGTCATCAGAGGGAATTTGTCAAAGGAGGTGCCTTATAACTGAGTTTCAAGGTTATGTAGGAGTCTGAAGGTAGTTAAGAGTTGGCAAGTATTTCTAGTTAGAAAAGTGAGTGGAAGTGTTTGAAACTACAGTTTGGCATGTTTAAGACATGGCACATAGATGGATGCAGAAGCTAGGGAGGTCATTTAATATTTGAATTGCATACAAAATTAGGTGAAAATAGGAAACATACCCAAACATAATAAAAATTATTTTTAAAGCAATCTGACATCAATTCAGTATGATTGCTAAGCAACATGAATGGTATAAAAAAGGTAAGATCACATTTCTGTATTAAAAAATAGCCATAAACATAATTTATCGAATGATTATTCTATACCAAGAACTTGTCTGCTGCTCTGCATGTGTTCTTCATCACAACTCTAGGAAATACTCACTGTCATCCCTGATCCACAGATGAGGAAGCCAAGGCTCACAGAGGCCAATTTATTTTCCACGGTCACAGAAGAAATAACAAAGTCGAGATCTGAACCAAAGTCTTCCAGCTCTGGAACCAAGGCAGTTCCCCACCAGGATATAAACAACTACACCATAGCAGATAAGACAAATGCGTGTCTCCAGTGCAACCATAGAGAGACAAACGCTGTTTCTCGCCAAGGCCAGAGGGACCACCAACATATGCTGAGGGCAAGGAGGGAGATGGAGACGACGCCAAGCCTCTCTAGAGCATGTGTGCTGGCTTCTCTCTGGCTTATTATTTTAGAATCATGATCTGTTTTGTTAGTACTGATAGGTTTTCCCAGAGCCACATCTGAGGCATCAAAACAATGAATAGATGCCTCTATATAAATTAAACTGTACTTTTTCAAGTGGCAACGTGTGCATGGGTCTGTGTATGTTTTTTGGGGGGTACTTGTCTGGCTGTGTTTGGTTGGAACTTAATAAAAAATGATCCCAGACATCAGCTTGTCTGGGGACTGGGGATGAAGAACACTTGCAGATCTTTCTGATTGTTTTTCTTGTTGCTGAAACATTGGGTGGTAGTTGGTAAAGTGCCAGCTGGCAGATAGAGTAGACATCTCTCTGTCCCTGCCTCCTGGTTCAGCAACTTGTAGAGCTTCCGTAGCTAGATTAATTAGTGAGCATCTGATAAAATGAGAGGCAACATATTTCTTGTTTCGGAGGTGTCACAATTATGTTAAGTTGTTACTCTGTATCCCAGAATAAGCATATGATGCAGAGCTACATCATTATTGTGTGTCACTGCAAGACAAGAGAAGGGGTCTGCGAACCGGGGCAGCTTGTCCCAGCCCGTCCAGAGGCTGGAATTTGTTCAGGAGCTTTGATGACAAGCAGTGTAGGAGAGCATTGTGTGTGACAGGGTCTTTAAGCTAGCGTGCATTGACCAAGTGGGCTGCTTGGAGGAGGATGAATCCCAACATCTGGAATGATGTTGGCTCCTATAGGTCATCTAGACAAGATATAAATGTCTAGGCAGTATAATTAGTGAGGCTGCACCTTCTAGATTCAGTTCTGGCGCTCCCATCGTGAGAGGAACGGTGAGGGGTTTGTGGGAAGGGGTGCTGTGCGTTTGTCACGGAACGATTTCTGCTTTCCCATCCCTCAAAAGAGAGCATGTTTTCCTTCCTTTTCTGTGCCTTGCCCACATCACAGGTACACGTATTGGCTGCCTTTCTGCTCCTCCTTGATCACGGGCTTCAGCACACACACACTCGTCGGACAGCACCATCCACAGGACTTGTGGCCACTATGGAAAAGCTCTCTGTGCCGCCCAGCGTGCTCGCCACTGGCAACTGGCGGCTTCAAGTGAACCCGTAACAGTGAAGGATGGATTTTTAATCTGGTTGAACTGTCACTAATTCCAAATGAAACTGATGGCTGCCGAATTGGCCAGCCTGGCTCTAGGAAGGAAGCTCCGTGAGGGCTGGACTTGGCTAGCTCGCCTCTGTCTACCCAGCACCGGGGCTTCCAGACACAACTGGCAACTGAAAGAAGGAAGCGGTCAGAGGAGGCGGCTGGGCAACCCGGAGGAGCCGAAGCTGGCCGTGCACAGCCACTCACACCTGCCCCTCCGAGGGCCTCTTCCCCACACGGAGCCCCCGCGGCCGGAGAGGGAGGCTGCTTCCGTGGCTCCTGCTGTGGTTCTTGCTGCCGTGGTTGTTGCTGCCAGGTCCTATCCCTCTGGCTAGTAATTTCCCACAGCCTGCAGGCACCCACGTGTATTTCCGGGCCCGACGCCTTCCTGGGGCGGAGGAATTCCTCCACCCGCTCACCCAGGGCGGACCTGCACAGAGCAGGGTGGGCTCTGTGACTGCTCTGCCTCTCCACTCCTCACACCTCAGCTTCCACGGCGACCTCGCCGTAGCTCAGAGCAGGGCCCCGGGCCCTCTGGACCACCCACCTCCCTCAGCCTCCCCAGACCTTCTCTTCCCACTCCTCAGGCTTTGTGGTTTGACGGCATCTACTTAGGACGTGGTGGCAAGGTGACATCTGTCATTTAGGGTAAAAATTTGCACATTGTCAGTGTTGTCACAGGGAAAGGAAAAACTGTGATTATCCTTTTTGATGAGGCGTCACATTTGTTTGGGGGTGATTTTGGCCATGGTGCCCTAACGTCCTAAAGGAGATTTGGACTGAAAGATGCTGCCCATCTCAGCAGCACAATGGGAATGGTTGTGATGGGGTTACAAATGTGCGTTAACTGCTCAACACGGAAAGGCCGGCTGCTGCAAGCTTCTCGATCCTGCCAGTTTCTTTGTGAGTGAAGTTGGGCAACTGTGAGATCAGAATGAAAACTGCCAGGGGAGCTGGACAAGTAGTGTGTCTGTGATGAAGCAGTGAATAAACAGACTCCTACGAGTAAAGCAAATGGCTAGCCTTGGCCCGAGAGACGGCTGGCTGCTCTGACAAGAACTAAACACACTAGGCCCCCAGATAAATAGGCCTGTCCATGTGCTGATTCTGCAAGCTACACCTGCCTGCAACGGGCCACCCTGTTTGCAGCCCCAGGAAGCCAAGTCTCCCCAACAGCCCAGGAGGGTAATTAAGGGACTGGCACCTGCTGCAGAAGACTGTGCACATTTCCCAGACGCTTCCTGTCTGCCTCCTGGCCTCCCTCCCTCCTGCTGGCCGCAGCCTGGAGCTTCAGGGTCCCACCTTCACTCGCTCCATGTTTGGGTCCTGCCTTCCCCCTCCCTCTACCCACACTTGCTCCAAGCCCAGCAGAACAACGAGAGTGATGGGGACTCCATCAGGGTGTTGTTAGGGCTGTCTGGGCTCACAATGGCCCATTTCTGGTGATTGGCAGCTACTTACACTCAGCCTCCCACTGAGCCATTGGTGAGTGTTCTTGTTCTCTGCAATTTTAAACTGTTCCTGGCCTGAATATTAATATGTAAGGTCCAGTACACGGGAAAAAAATAATGGCATTTAAACCCTTTAACATCGAATCTGGGTATAGCGAAAGAATTCTAAAGTCTCCCCAGAAAGCTCTTAATTTAAGGTTGGCTAAGGCATGAAGGGTGAAGGCTGCAGTGTTAATAATCATTTCTTCAGTGCATATTCATATTTGGCTTGTATTAGGCCACTCTGAGTGAAGAAGCTGAAAGAGACCTCACTCATATTCAAATAAAACGTGATTGTTGTTTAGTCTGTTCCCTTTATACTCTATCTGTGTGCTTTTGGGCTATTACATGAGACGTTTTTAAAAACTTGTCACGAGAGGCACAATTTGGAACCAATTATACATAACGGATCATTTTGCACATCTTTATCTGAAATGTAAAACAACTCTTGCTTTTAATATCATCTCTGTATGTAATTTTTTTAAGGTATATTATCCAGAATTTAAGAACACATGTTTTTTTTTTCTCATTTAAATAGATTAGGTATTATTTTTCTACATCATCAATAGGATTAACCTTCCAAATGGCAGACCTTAGTGGTCAGGGTTAGAATACTGAGCAGGATTGCTTCAAAGGCCAACCCCAAGTCCCCAAAGGGGGGCTGGGTGCCTGGAGATATGCAAGGTCTATTTTCCCATCCAAATTCTATCTTTATTTTATCCAAAAAAAGTGAAGGCTCAAATCCCATTTACTATCTACTTCTCATTCTTATTACATCACAGTGGGGTAGATACTGTCCACCTGAATTGTCTCCGTTTCCTTGTTTGGGGGTCACCTAGTTGAGGTGTGCTTGTCAGGGTTTCCCACCATTCAGTCATCCTTTACCTTCTTCCCACGGAATGGAGCCACAGTGCCCAGCCCACACTTATGTGAGGGGAGTCATGCTGTGCTTCCCTGAGGGTGAAGTTGCTTCATAAATTATTTGGAATTCTTCTGCATGGGAAATCTGACTCTTCTCCCCAATTTATTTATTTATTCAATTATTTATAGAAGTGTGGATACATGGATATGAGAATCATTTGCTTGTGGTTTCATCCTTCTAAAGAAATGGCATAGAGTAGAGGGCCCATTTCTGGGCTCTCTGTTCTATTCCATTGATCTGTGTGTCTGTTTTTGTGCAAGTACCATGCTGCCTCTATGATCACAGTTTTGTAATATAGCTTGAAATCTGGAATGGTGATGTCTTCAGCTTTTTTTTTTTTTTCAAGATTGCTTTGGTGATTCAGGGTCTTTTGTGGTTCCTAACAAATTTTAGGTTTATTTGTTCTAGCTCTGTTAAAAATGCTGGTGTTATTTTGATAGGAATTGCATTGAATGTGTAGATTGCTTTGGGTAGCATAGACATTTTAACAATGTTTGTTCTTCCAATCCATGATCATGGAATGTCTTTCCATTTATTTGTGTCATCTGCTATTTCTTTCATAAGTGTTCTATAGTCATGAGAGTACCAATCTTTTACCTCTTTAGTTAGGTTTATTCCTAGGTATCTTATGGTTTTGGTGCAATTGTAAATAGGATGGACTCCTTAATTTCTCTTTCTGCGGCTTCATCATTTGTGCATAGAAATGCAACAGATTTCTGCATGTTGATTTTGTATCCTGTGACTGCTGAATTCATATATCAGTTCCAGCAGTTTTTTGATGTTTGATTTTAGGTTTTTGGGTTCTGACAAAACAGGAAAGACTATCCAATGGTAAGAAGACAGTCTTTTCCCAATGATGTTGGGAAAACTGGACAGTAGCATGAGAAGTAATCAACACGGACCACTTTCTTATGCCATACACAAAAACAAATTCAAAAAATAAATGTGAGACAAGAAACTGTCAAAATCCTAGAGAACACAGGCAGCAATATTTTTGACACTGGCCATAGCAACATCTTACTAGACACGTCTTTGAAGGCAAGGGAAACAAAAGCAAAAATGAAGTATTGAAGTATCTTCATCAAGATAAAAAGCTTCTGAACAGCAAAGGAGAATAGCAACAGAATTAAAACACAACCTATGGAATGGGAGAAATTATTTACAAATGACATATCTGATAAAGAGTTAGTATCCAAAATCTAAACACTCTAAAATGATTTTCATGTGCTAAAACATGGCAGCAATCTAGGGGATATTTCTTAAATGTTAGTGTTCATTGATTTTATAAAGTACCTTCTAGAATGAAATGATAATGTAGTTAATGATACATAGTTAATATGTAGTAATGCTACATATTTCTTTCTCTAATCTTATTTTATTATGCCCACTAATTTATTCACACCACCTTTAAAACTAATCCTAGGGATATTTTCTTGATATTTACCCTTTTTATGCATAGTTCAATTACTTATGTTGGGTCTTCAAAATTCTGTAAATTAAAGGTGAATCTGTAAAACTTTATGCCATTCTACTTAGTAATAGATTTGTCCTACCTATCTTAATGAATTTTCCACGTGGGAACCAAGGAATGAACAAAATCGACAAAATGTGTCTCCCCAGGAAGCCCACATTACAGTCCAGTGGACCCGTAGTCCAGACATCCATGAATAAGAGAAAGATCATTTTCAACAGACACAGTGCTATAAAGAAAACAGAATGAAGCAAGGAGAGGGCAGGACTTTAGCATAAGGGAGGGTCTTTCTGATATGTTTGTACTGTCATATTCATTTCAAAGGCATTTCACTCTTGAGTCACCGTAGCAGGTATCAATATATAATTTCTTCATAACAGCAATTGTGTAAGTGCACATAATTTGTGGGTAAAAATGCTATAGATATTTTCTGCTTATATAACAACTAACAGCTTTTTACACTTAATCTTAGCCAGAAGGCTGAGAAGTAATGGAGCTTTTTAGAGCTCACAGAGTCATCCATAGACCTTATAACATTTTATTGCATCTCCCCCTTCAAGAACCCTAAGGAGGAGGAATAGTTAAGGAGCACGGGGGTTTACCATCAGCTTCACTTCACAGCTGTGATATTTTAGGTTAGAGGCATTCAGTAGCCTGTCCAATGCTCTGAGCTAATAAGTGGTACCAGTGGGCCCAAATTTAGATTTTTAGGACTACCCAACTTCACTGCTGCAAACTTCTTGGAATTTACAAAGCTTGAGTTATTGAAGATCCATCTGATTTCATTCAGGCCATCTGTGAAAATGCTGCAAGTCTGAGATGTAAGGTGTACTGTTATCAGAGGTTATGGTGGAAACCTTGGTCAGTCCTCTGCAGGATTGAAAACAAAGCCAATGTTATTGTCAGCTGGAGAGGTGGGTATTGGGCCCTTGCTGACAGCTACCCCTCTCAGTCCCTTAACAGTGAAACAAGTTTAAAAATTCATACTCATCCAACTCTTGTCCAATCTAGGTGATGAGCTCCCTACTTGAGACTATTCATTTGTTAAACCCACTGTCAACTAACATGAGTTGATCAATCAACATATTATTACCATCTGATTTCCACGTTCTGAACTTCAAGTTCCAGAGATAGACAGCCTTCCTCTCATAGAGCTTAGAGTCTAGCAAAGGAGACAAATACTAAACAAATTATCCGATCCATCCATCCATCTATCCATCCATCATCCATTATCTATCCATTCATCATCCATCTATTCATCCATCCATTCATTATTCATCTGTCATCCATCCATTATTCATCTATCCATCATCCATCATCCCTTTATTATCCATCCATAACCCACCCATCCATACATCCATCCATACATTTACTCAGCAAGTGTAAATGGACAGAGAGCTGAGAAGGAACTGTCCTAGGGACTATGGCAGTGCAGGGCAGAGACCAACCCAAATGGGATGAGCATAAGAATGACTCTTAAAGAAAAAGAACACTAAGAATGAGCCAGAGGGCAAGAAAAGCCCAGAAGGGGTGACTCATTTGTGGGAAGGCTTTTCACTTCTGAGAAACTGGAAGGCCAGGATGGTGGAGCATAGAAAGGAGGAGGAAATGGCAGGAGCTACCTCAAGACGACACCTCTGTATCCCAAGCATAAAGCCCGAAGTGGAGGGCTCTTCATGGCCCCTTGACCTCTTCTCCTCTCACTGCACTGTGCTCATATGCCCAAACATGTCCCTCTAAAACTCCAGGTGAGCTCCACCTTTGCTTTACACCCACCATTATAGTTCCAAGAGCATCTCTCCAGATACACATGGAGCTCATTCCCTCACCTTTTTTGTCCTTGTTCACATGTCACCTCACAGTGAGGCCCCAGCTACCCTCCTTGTACAACAACCTGCTAAGCCCCTGAAAATCTTGATGCCGGTATCCTGATCCACTTTTCCCAGGGTCTGTCTTCTAGCATGCTATTGATTTCCTTGTTTTGTTTGGTGTCTGACTTCCCTGTGGAATGTGATCCCTGCAAGACATGAGTTTTTCTCAGTTTTGTTCACAGATGTGATTCTAGTGGCTGGGACATTGTGTGGCTCTCTCAACAAACATTTGTGGAAATAATGCAGTGGAGGACCATTGAGGCATTTTAGGCAGGAAGGTGACATGGTAACATTTTCATTATTAAAAGATTACTGTCTGCAATGAGGTGACTGCTTTAGAGGGAAGCCAGGACTTCAGGGGTGACCAGGTAGGATGTGATCAAAATTCTGTTAGCCACTGTTCCTATTCCTGGAGGCTATGTAGATAGATGTGGCCATAGTGGGAATATTGGCTGTAAAATGGTTTTTAGGCTTCCAGACAAAAATAACCCCTGTTTAAAAACTAGGTGACCTCTGAGGAAGAACCCCCAGAACCACACTGGAGATTTGACCTCCATTCCCTACGTGAGTATGTAAACCGTACACATGTAGGTAGAAGCAGGCAGCTCCCAGGGCCAGCTGTGCCTCCTGCCAGCTTCAAGCAAACAAGAGAAAGCTCAGAAATTCAGAAAATGGGGTCCATGCTAGAGAGCCAACACAGCAGTCAGAGCAAACAAGAATCAAAAAAGAGACCCAAGCATAGTTACCAAGGCACGCTCATGAGGTTTAGAACCTGGGCTGAGACCCTCTGTGGGCAGATGAGGTGCCCTGAGGATATCCCACTTGCTCTCAGCCACCATGAGGGGACAGAGAGGTCCAACATTCCCCAGGAAGAGGTTCTCCTAGCTCTAGGAGATGTTCTCAGAAGACAAGACCATTGATTTTCCTCGGAACTCTCTCTCAGGGGCCACAAGACTTCCTAGACCAGCACTGTGTTGAATCGCCAAAAGCACAGCTCTCTCTGGGGTCACAGGGAGCAGCAGGCCCACACTGCAAGGTGTCCCAGACATGGTGAGGCTGGAACAGAGGCAGGGTTCTGGAATCTCTCAGTGACAGAGAGGCCCTGACTCTCTGTGCAATTGAATCACCCAGACACGGGTGGTCTTAGGGGAAATTTCTCTGAGCTGAAGGAAAAATCAGAAGGGACTCCTGGCAAGGGTAGAAACCAGAGATGTCTCACTCTTGCTGGAAGCTTCTTAGATTTTAGGTGTGACTAGGATCACAAATTTCCCCATAGACACTAGTTGAGATGCTCATACTCAGCAGTTCTCAAAGTACAGTCTGCAGACCCCAGTGGGTGCCCGAGACCTCACAGGGGCCCACAAGGTGAGAACCATTTGCGTAAGAGCCAGGGCTGGGATCATGGGCCTGTGTCTAGGAGGGTCCCATGCTTGGTCCATTGAACTGTTGTTGGAGTCTCCAAATTCTTAGCAATTTCTAAACAAGGGATCCCATTTTCATTTTGCATGGGGCCCTGTGAATATTATGCCTGGTCCCGATGACGGCACTTAGACAAGAGTGGTAGGCTGAGGTCCAGGACATCCCCTGGGATCCCTGCCTATGCTGTGCACACCCTGAAGCACATCTCTCTCCAAGTGAGAGGGCAGGGCCAAAGTATTGCCCCAGTGACTATGTGCTATCTCGTGGCACAAGGGCTGTTGCAGAGATCACCAAGGTCCCAAACAAGCTGACTTTGAGTTAGTCAAAGAGATTGTCCTGTGAGGGTCTGGCCTCATCAGGTGAGCCTTCGAAAGCAGAGATTTTCTCCAGCCTTTGTCAGAGGGAGAAAGTCCACAGCTACATGGTGAGTGGCCTGCAGAGGAGCAGCTGCCCAGAGCTAGGAGTGGTCCCTGGCTGCGAGCTAGCAAGAAGGCAAGGATCTTAGCCCACAGGGCCACAAAGAATGAATCCTGCCAACAGCCTGAATGGGTTTGGAAGAGGACCTGAAAGCTAACAAGAATCACAGCCTAACTCACAGCTGGAGTGCAGTCTTAGGGGACCCAAGCCAAGGATGTGGCTAAATTCTACCCAGACATCTGGCTCCCTGAAGTCGTGAGCTTGTTCGTGGCTGCTAAGGTTGTGGTAATCTGCTTTGCAGCCACAGAGAAGGTGCAGGACCTTGGGTGCCTGTCTCGCCGCGTTGGAGTTTGTGCTGGGGGTGAGCCAGCAGGAGCCTAGCGAGGATCCCATCTGCCGGGAGCATCATGTTCTTCATCACCCTGCACTCGCATTAGGGAAAGCCAGCTCTGCTTTTGAATGTTCTGGATAGAGCAGTAAAAAGTTCCACCTGTTTAAATCTTGAATCTTGATTCAAGGAGAAGAACCTTCTCCTGCTGCAGAAGTGTGACACCTGTCTCAAGAACAGCACTCTGTGACGACTCAGCTTACAGCAGGAACTTTCATCGAAAACTTACCCCGCTCCTGTGAGCTTGACATGCCCCAGCACTTCAAGATGTTTCTCCTGAGATGTGGTGATATTTAAAAATATTGCTTAATAAATAAAATGTATCAATATTTGGAAGATCTGGTTAACTCTGGTCAATCAGTAATTTCCAAATGACAATGCCTGACAGTAATTAATCGTGCATTTGGAGGGCAAAACAGACTAATGTATCTCACTGTGGTAGCGTACAATTTATTTCTAGGGCCCTGGATTCCACAAACCTAACCTGGAAGACACTGCTGCTTGTTGTGTTTTGGTAGAGTATCAAAGAGAAACCACAACTATCTGAAAAGGCCATTAAAACACTCCTCCCTTCCCGAATGACACATCTGTGTGAGGCTGGATTTTTGTCTTCTATTTCAATCAGAACAACATATAGCAGCAGACTGAAGGCAGAGAATGAGAAGCTGGCTGCCTTCATTGCCCAAGACCTCAAAGAGATTTGCAAAAAGAGTAAGACAATGTTACTCTTCTCACTGATTATTTTTTAGGAAATATACTTATTTTCATAAAAATATGTTACTTGTATTAGTGTATAATGGGTTTGTTATAGTTTTTTTTTTTAATTAAAATAAGGAGCACCTGGGTGGCTCAGTTGGTGAAACATCTGCCTTCAGCTCAGATCATGATCTCTGGGTCCTATGATCAAGTCCCGCATTGGGCTCCCTGCTCGGTGGGGACTCTGCGTCTCCCTCTCTCCCTGACCTGTTTGTATTCTGGGCTCTCTCTCAAATAAATAAATAAAATCTTTTTAAAAAATAAAATAAATTAAAATTAAATATGTAAGCATTTTCATATTTTTAATTTCTAACATGTTAATAGTAAGTATGAAACAACACTTTTTGTTTTTCCATGATTTTTAATAGTATAAAGGGAGCTTGAGAGCAAAAGATTTGAGCTCATCTGACCTCATGGCACATGGTAAGGAGACTGGGCCAGGAGAAGAAGAACACATGAATGTCGGTCATGGGCTGAAATGAGTCCTTCTGAAAGGTGTTCAAGTCCCGACCCCCACTACCTGTGATGGAACCTTATTTGGAAGTAGGGTCATTCCAGAAGTAATCCAGTGAGTGGAGCACCTGATTGGCTCAGTCAGTTGAGCATCTGACTCTGATTTCAGCTCAGGTCCTGATCTCAGGTCTGGAATCGAGCCCTGCATCAGTCTTGGAGCTCAGTGTGGAGTCTACTTCTCTTCCTCTGCCCCTTCCCCTGTTTACTCTCTCCCTAAAATAATAAATAAATTAATCTTAAAAAAAAAGAGGTAATCAAGTGAGGAAGAAGTCATTAGTATGACCAGTGTCTCTACAAAAGGTGACATTTGGACATAGAGGACTGTCACAGAGGATGGTGTGAAGACAGCCACCTGGCAGGAGTGCTGGGTCTGCAGGCCTCGGACCCCAGGGTTGCTGGTCCATGCCAGGGGCTGGGAAAAGCAAGAAGAATTCTCCTCCAGAGCCTCCGAGGGAGCCCGCCCTGCTGGCACACTGATTTCAGACTTCTGGTCGTCCAGACTACGAGATGATACATTTCTGGGATGTTCAGCCACCAGTTTGTGCTGCTGCATTGTGGCAGCCTCAGGACATTGACATCCGTGCTGCCCCAAGCACATCACCTGGGTGACTTCACCCTGTCCCTGGGATGGATAGGACGGGTGCCATTCTGTCCTGCTTTGCAGGAAAGCAAAGGAGTCGGGATGTCAGCATCATGCTCCTTCTGGCCCCTGTACAGCCACTGAACACAGAGGGGTTTGCTGCTCTTGCCCGGACCCCCTTGGTGATGGCTCAGTGACTGTGTGCAGGCCTGTTGTAGGCCCCAAACGGACTTTAGCCAGAAGCACTCCATTTGTGGATGCAGTTTATCCTTTCATTGTGATACTCATACTGAGGAGGTCATTATTCTTTAATCATACTGGCCTCGTACCGGACTGTCAGGTTACTATTATTTTTTACTGCAGGACATCCAGTCAGCATTCCCAGCCATCAGTTTTCTCCGTGAAAGCAAACACCGACAGTCTATGTAGGACAGTAGTAGGCACTGGAGGGGACACCAGGGCAGGCAAGACGGGTCCCGCCAGGGGTGACAAAGGCAGAGATGAGAGGTCAGAGCCAGGCACCCTGGGATTTCGTGGGCTGTGCTGTCATGAGAGAGCAGGAAAGTGGGAACAGAGGAGGTGAGCTGACCTGGGCTCAGAGCTTCGAGTAGAGGCTACACAGGGATGACAGGGCCTGGAGGTGGCCTGCCCCGCATACCCCACACGCTCTGTGCCACCACATCCTGGGAGCAGTGCTTGGCCAGAGTAGGCAGTGGGGCCCGCGGGGTTTGGGGTGGCCGTAGGTCGTGGAGTCCCTGACACCTCCCCTTCAGGTACCTGCTGCTCAGAAACAGGGCACACCCTCAGGGGTGCTCGCCCAGTGCAGGCTGATGAAGGCACACTGTGCCAGGAAGGGCAGCACCCCTGTATCTCAGTCTCCCCAACACGCTTCCTAAGAAGCTCTTCCTGTTCAACTTCTGTTCTCCGTAGCTCAGCCTAAAATAGCTACCGCCCCAGACTCAGGTCTTTGGCACAGGATGGTGGAAAGCTAGCCTGGGAAGCAGAACCCCAGGGACACACTTGCCCTGCCCCGTGTGAGTCCCGGCTCCCTGGTGAACGCCCTGACTATGGACCTTCATGAGGCTGGGGAGTGGGTACAGTGGCCTGGGGAGGGAGCACACCCCCATCCCATCCTCACTGGTTTGTGCACAGCACACGAACTGATTAAGAACTCGGAAGTTAAACTTCCTTCCACCTGGCTAATGATTTCCATATAATTTGACGGAGAGGCTACTCTTAGCTGCGCTGAAACAGGCCACCCCCACATCATGCTGCTGGTGTGCGTGGGGCCCCAGGGCCGGGAAAGCAAATCCTCCAGGGTCCTCCAGCAGCCTGTCTGCACAGGGTCAACGACCATGCCTTCTTCTCCTGCCAGGCCACACTCGCTGGAGTATTTCATGATTATTTCACATGGCAGAAATCATGGAAATACATTGGTGTGGAGGGAAATAATAAGCAATTGATTAAAATTGGAGAAGCCAGTTGATGAGATGCATTTTCCCTGGTGATTTGTGTTAAGTGCACAAAATCAAGCCAGCCTTTGTGTTGTAACCGAGCTACTCTCACAGCAGACAAATATTTCCTACCTAACAATTAACTTGCAGATTAGTCAATCTTAGCTATCTAGAGGGCAGATTATCCAGTTGGTGGATTATGCAGGTTCCTCATTTGTCCTCATTACATCACTTTAGATAATGAGAAAGATCCCTCGTGGCGATGTGGCGAAGATGCCTTTCTACAGCCGTGTCTGACTTTGTGTCCGGTCATCCTTTCTCTGCCTTCCTCACAGGGTGCTTGGTTGTGTTGGTATCTGAGAGGAGAGGAATGAGCTTGGTTGTCTAAGTTTACATGATTAGTAGGTTGTCCCTGAGAACTGACCGCAGTCTTCTGGTCTTTGAGACAGACACTGGACTCTTTCTGTTGGATTCTTTCTCTGTACTCTGCACTAAAAAATGAAACACAGACTTCTCTATCTGGAATCTTGTGATGTTTTCTTTGGGACGCATTGATAATCTCTGTTTACTAGAGTTTTCATTCTTAGATTCCCTGTCGCTTTCTGTCACCTGTTCCAGTTTTGCTGGTGACATAATTGGGAATTGGCTCTACATTTAGCTACTATGTGCTCATCCTCGATAGAGGAACACGCTTCTAGCAGGTGTGCCAGGGAAGCATGGTGCAGTGTCTGCAGAGGACCACTTAGTTGATCAGTTTGGGGATGAGCCAAAATGTTGGCAATCTGAATGGATAGCTTCTTCACAGATGAGCAGGTCACCCTAGATGGATTCACCTTGATGGATAAAATTCTTTAGCCAGCCAGTAGATGGGAAGAATAAGGGTGTGGGTCTTCTCTAGCCTATGGGCCACCTCTTCTTATTGAGGTCAATGTTCATACCACAAAAGACAAAATAAACAGAAACTGAAGACTTGTTGCAACACTATTTTCTCAACAGCCTATACAGAGGAGCAATGATGACCTTACCACCTGTAATCTGTTAAAAGCTAAATTCAGTAGTTGCCAGCAGCTTGAGTTTTTTTATTGCCTTTTCCCTTAGCCTACGGGTCTGAGTTTGAATTCTCACACTCTGACTGGTTGATTCACCAGCACATGCCTGGGGTTCAGCTTGTTGGCTGTAAATTGAAACGTTTCTATCCCTTACATTTGGCCCAGATATAGAGAGACCGGTTAGAAGACCATCATGTCAGTCATGCCTTGTCACATAAATTAAGACAGGGTTTTCCTATGTACTTTCAAGTATTGTCTGATAACCTGGTAGATTCTCCCTCTAGTTAGAAGTCTGACTTTAGTTAAGTGTAGAAGAAAATGACCCCCTAGGTGTGTGTGTGGAGGGCATGGTGGGAAAGATATTGTTGCCTCTCTGATTGAGACCCATCCTGCCACCGTGTCATTTCCTGAGCCTATGGGTGTCATTTCAGACTTCAGCCTGGCATCCTCCCTTTCTTGTGACTCAAAACAAATGAAGATCATCTGATCCTAGCAAAGGCCTTTATTTAACAAAAGAAGGTAACATCCAAAAAGAATTGGAAAAATATTCTTTGGACTTTCCAGATGAGTGAGGATGTTTGATTTGCACTGGTTATGCCGAGGGCACTCTCCACAGCTTTCATGTAGAATGTGATCAGAAGTAGACATTGAATCAGAATAGAAGGTTAGACTCTATGAAACCAGGCTTTTCAGACAAACAACAGCCTGAGAAAATGCCAAAATATAGCAAAAGGCTGTGCCCAGGAATGGGAGATGGAGAAATTTAGTCACAGGGGGATCTTGGGCCTGGCATCGGAGAAGCCTCAGACAAGCAAGTAACAGAGTTAATGACAGGGAAAGCCAGGCGGGTAGGTAGCATGTAGGTATGTCCCGTGCTGCGTAGACAAACCTGTATGGAATAGCAGTGCAGGGTTAGAGTGGCGCCGTGGCAGCTGGGGCCTCAGAGATAAGACTCCTGCAGGGACACTGGCCCTCCCCACGTCACGGCCAGCGCAGCTGAGAATGGGGAGAAGGGCCTTGATGCGAGGAGGATCAGTGGGGAACTGTAAGGAATATGGTGGGAAAACCCTGGAGACGTAGGGAAAAATGATAATCTGTGGGGCCTCTCCTCAAAAGGAAAGGTGAAATTATAGAAAACATGAAGACATAAGCATTTACAATTAAACATGAGCAGGCAGGAGGGTAAACAGTGGCCAACACACAGTGGGATGATGAGAAGATGCTCCCACTGCTTGTTCTAATACCTATGAGCAGATGAAAAATTCATTTCAGATGAACTGCTTTTTTCCTCTGGGACACGTGCGAACAGCTCAGTGCATCCAGAGTTCATCCACTGTGTCCTAGTAGCACTCAGCCCAGCCTCCTCTCTGCTTTCTGCTTTGGGGCCACAGATTCTGTGTTTCTGGCGAAGGGGCTGCAGGCACAGGGAGGATTGGCAAAAGAGGGAGGTTACACAGGGCACCCTGCATGCTCTCCATAAACAATCATTGGATGGATGAATCCACATACAGCCACAGATGTGTGCATAGGCATCACACTCCCAACTGTACTTGGGACCTTCCATCCCCCGTGGATACAGGAAACACTTCATTTAAACATGGCATTGATGTTAGTTATGGACATTTTTATGTGAGGTGAAGCTTGGTCAGGTGACAAGAAACGTGGATGCATGTCACTTATGACATATCAGAACCTCTACGCTCCTCCATTTCCCCCACGATGGTGGAAGCATTGGTTGATATGGAGGTGGCATAAGATAGAAGCTTCCAGATGCTGAGCCAACCCATGAAAGACAGTCCTGCAGGGCATCCTCAACCCACAGCTTGAGTTGAGAAATGCTGAGAAATAAGGTTAATTGTCTGAAACCACTGTCGCTTTGATGCTGGCTGTCCCAGCAGCATCACTGAGACTACTCTGACTCTAACCAGCATCTGTGTTTCATTATCCTTTGGTCAAGGCTTATCTGTGGTGGGTTCCTACTGAACCACACCTGGACAGGCCTGGGACTGGACTCAGAGTAGATACAAAGACCTCCTAGAAAGAAGGTTGCCTGGCATCACATAAAAATCTCCGAAGACCGGCTCCCAGCTCCCAGGGGAAAGGCAGGCTGAGGCTCAGCGGCTTCCTGAGCTCCTTCAGGAAGGAAATCCAGGTGCAGCTCCCCCTCCCTCGTCCACAGTGCATAGCCCTAACTCCATGCGTCCCTTTGGCCCATGGCAACCGAGCGTGGTGAGCTGGTGTGCCCTCCATGCAGGGTGAGCCCAACAGACGTGCACATTGTATGCCTGGCCTGCCTCACCTCAGCAGCGGCTGGGCATCGAACCACCCTGAGGCAAGGTGGGGCCTTGAGCAGACTGCCACTTGGAGGGAGAATGGGCCCCCCTCCAGGAAAGAAAACCCAAGGACACCAGCTGCCTGTCAGTCTTCCAAAAAAACTGGAACATGAGCAGTCTGGCTAACTGCCAACTGTTTCCCAAGGAAAGGAACCTTACTGGTGCTGTTACTCAGAAAGCTGCTCTGAGAAGGCGGGGAGGGGCGGAGGGTACGGGTGCAGGCTGTCCATGTCCCCTGTTCTCTGGCCCCGGGACTGCATGTCCTCCACGTCTCCAGCTTTAAACATGGGCATGGCTCGGTGTGGCTTCCGTGGGTGCCCTGTGTGCCAGGCTGTCGTGCGGGGGAGCACGCGGGACCAGGCGGACCCGGTGTTGGCTCTACCTCCACCCTGCCTGGCAGAGGGACATGCTCCCCAGCATCTTCTGAGCCGTGAAACAGAGATGGATCCATGGGATGATGAATTTCCAAGTTTTCACTGAGCTGGAAAGAACGAGAATCCATGTTCTTAATACTCCGACCAGTCTAACCAGGGAGGACAGCAGAGAGGGTGTCCAGCCTCCTTTACCCTCCACACGCCCCCCCGTGGCGCTGGTGGCCGGTCATCCTGTCCCCGCCCGCCACTGCCCGGGCGCCTGTCGCGGCGACTGCGCATCTAGCCTCGGGTCGGCCCGGCCCGCAGCCGACAAGCGCTCTGCTCTGCCAGCCCCGCATCTTCAAGAGTAGCCTCTGCCCGCACCGGAGACCACGCCGCGCCTTCTCCGGAGCAAGGACAGGGCCGTGAGCAGGCGCTTTGTCCCAGCCTGGGCGCCGAGCTTGAGGAGCACGCTTGCCCCGGGGCATGCTTGGCCACCCGCCCCTCTGGGCTGTACTTTCTCCCTCCATCTCCAGCAAGGATGGGGGTCGGTGGGAGAGGGGGCTCTGAGGCCAGCCCGCCTATGCCCCCGCCCCCGTGGCCTACCCTTCAGGTGCCCTGAACGCTTGCTGTGAAGCCAGAGCCGAGTCCTGAAAGGGTCTTTTTATTTTTTATTTTTTTGCATTCCTCTCATTTCTGTTGAAACGTGACACTCAAATTCGAGATGGGAGCAGAGATCAACAAACCCTGTCAGCCCTTGTCAACCCAGGTGTGACAGTACCATCTTCCTAAATTGCCGCTAATCTGCCAGGGATCTCTGGATCCGCAGCCTCCATCGAGCTGTTTGCTCACATTCAGTTAACACTGTACGTTTCCCCTTCCGAGGTGTCACTGTTTGCCATTTAGTAAGTAGGAAGAACCATGAGAGCGACTTGAAGCACATGGATCTGGGAAGCCGGAGAAAGCTGATTAGCTATTCAGGGGGAATAATCTTATTGAGAGCAGTGAGTGCTGTGTAAAGAATGCTTCTCCCTTCCCGGTAACAATCTTCTAATTATGTTGTCAGGCTTGCTGTTGAGTTCTCCCCCTGTGCCATTAAGAAACCGTTTTCTATGTTAAGAAAGAGATTTCCAGATTGTGATGCTGTTTGCTGATTTTTTTTTATTGTTTAAAGAATCTGTATGTATTAAACCAAACATTAAAAAATGATTCATGTGCAACATAATTACTTAGGATGGGGCCCAGTGACATGGGTGGGGGTGCAGGAGGAAGGGGTGCATGGGGTGCCCCTGGGTGGGAGTCTGGGGTGGGGCGAGGTCTAGCCCTGCATGTCAGCACGCAGGCTGATCCACACAGCGAGGGGTCAGGAGTGCCCGGGTGCAGTGCCGGCCGTAGGTCCCCCCCGCAGGACAAACATGTCCGGTTGGTAGATGTTCTTCACTGAACAGGAAAACAAGAAGTCTGTGGGCAAATGTGCCCTCCTGAGCTCCCCCAATCCCTGCTTGAAAGGGAAGAATTCAAGAAGCCAGAAGATGGTACCTGCCCTGAGCCGTACCCTCTGATCTCAGACCCGCTTCTGGTGGGAGAGAGTGGGGGGGCGGAGCATTGTCTTTGCTCGCGGGCAGGCAGTGTCTTCCTTCACACCATCTACTACTAAATAACGAAGAGCAAAGAGATTGTTTGTAATCTCTGCGTGAGCCAGGGCACAAAGGGTGGTTATCAACAGATTTTGGTATAAAAAATCATCCAAAATAAACAAGCCCTGAAACCAGAGCTCCATGTGACACCCAGCAAAATGCACAGTATTTGGGCATGGTTCTGGAGTCAGAGTGGATAAAAAGACCTCCTGGAAAGAAGGTTGCCTGGTGCCACATAAAAATCTCTGGAGATTTTTCTCACCTGTTGGGCTATTCATGTACGGCACAAGGACTCAGTCTCTGTTTCTTTGGCCATAATAGGATTTTAGGTGGGTTCCATTTGGAATTAATGTGCTTGGGAGCTTGGTCACAACACCTTCTGGTGTATTTACAGGGGCGGGGTGTGGTATCAAAAAGACGCCTCTGGTAGTTGTGGCCTATGCGATAGGAAGATAGGAAGAGTCCATCAATCACTGAGCAGTCGTTAGGGTGAATCCGCAGGGAGCATCGGGGAAATAAGCACAAATAAAGCTCGCTCCGTGCCTTGATGAAGCTGGAAGTGGAGCTTCCCGGGAGGGTGTCCATGGGGGCAGAACTCATCTTAGGTCAAGTCACCCATTCCTGCCCCTGCCACCCTGGACAAATGCTTTACCTCTCTGAACCTGGGCTTCTGGAACTATAAGTAAGAATAAACATTCATTTCAGAGTTGTTATAAGGCTCAAAAGAAATTGCCTAGCATCAGTAGGTGCTCAGTAAATTGTACATTTGCTGAGTTAGTTGGCTAGTTCTCAACGAAAGGACTGCCTCAGTGGTGATTTCCATTTTGTTTTTTTATCTCCTTATTCGTTTTGTTTTTTGAGCAACACATGCACACAATTCAGAAGACATAAAAGAATGCCTCCCAAAAAGTCAGTTTTCTTGTTGGTCAATTTGTGAAGTCCAGCTGCTTCCTCTTACATTTTGGGGTGGGACCTGGGAGTAGAGCTCACTCAACACTGAGCCATCAACCCAGGGAAAAGGAGGAGCAATATTCCATTGTTTATATAGATTTTACCATAAGGTACATAACTGGGCTGCTATTGCTTATTTTCAATATTTTACATTGCATTCAATGCTGCAATGCATGTCTTTGAACACATATATTTTGCACTTAAGTCAGCATATGTAATAGATGAATTTCCTGAAATCTGATTTCTAGGTCACAAAGTATATGCATTTTTTATAGGAAATGGCCAGATTGTCCTCTGTAAATTCTGTACCAACTTACACTCCCTCAGACCCCAGCAGAGATGGCATCTCCCCACGTCTGACATCCTTATCAACTCAGTGTCATCCAACCTTCTGATCTTTGCCAACCCGAGATAGAAACAATGGTATCTCACTGTCATTCTCATTTGTCTTTCTCCTGTTATGCGTAAAGTCGTAGTTTTATGTGTAAGAGGCATTTGTACTTCATTTTCTATGAAGTGCTCCCATCCCGTGGCTATTTATTCTATTAGATGACCGGTCTTTTGTTTATTGATTTGGGGAAGTTCTTTATCTTCTAGACAAATTAGCACTTTATGATATGAATTCGAATATTTTGATTCAGTTAGTCATTTGTCTTGTCTCTTTGTTCCTGTTCCTTTTTGTAATTCAACATTGTTTTCTAATTTTTTATGTAGGGTAAGGCAAAGAGTTCTTAGGCTTGACACCAAAAGCACAATCTGTAAGAGAAAACAAGATAAATTGAGCATAATCAGAATTAAGGACTTCTGCGCTTCATAGGTTACAGTCAAGACAATGGAAAGACAAATCACAGATGGGGAGAAAAGATTTGCAAGTCATATATCTGATAAAGGACTTGCATCCAGAATATGTAAGGAACTCTGAGAACTCAATAATAAGAAGACAAATAGCCCAGTTTAAAAAGTGGGCAAAATATCTGAATAGACATTTTACCAGAGAAATGCTATACATGGTGGGTGAGCACAGGGACGTGCAGCGGCATCGGTCATGAGGAGATGCAAACTGAGGGCAGAGGGGACTCCACTCCACATCCACCAAGAGGGACACTGACAACTAGATCCACCACACATGTTGGAGAGGACGCCGAGAAATTGGAATCCCCACAGGTCTTGGGTGGGAATGCAAAACTGTGCAGCCCCCTTGGAATTCGCTTTAGCGGTTTCTTTAAATCCAGGAAGCAGTGGACTGTATGGTGTGGCTGCTGCACCACTGGGAGGAAAGAGAGCAAACGGCTGTCCACGCGACGACTGGCGCAGAGCCCACATCGTGGCCCAGAAGGTAGACGCACCCGCCGTCTACCAGCAGCCGAGTGGATGAACACGTGTCGGTGCCCCCATGCCACAGACTGTTACCAGGAACATGAAGGAACAAGCTAATGACGCACATAACACAGACACAGCTCGGGGTCATTCTGCCAAGTAAGGGAAACCTCAGAGTACTCTCTCCACGGCTCTATTCACACACATTGTAAAAAATGCAAACCCATCTCTGGTGGCAGAGAGGTCAGAGGTCGCCAGGGAGGGTGCAGTGGGAGCAGAAGTGAGAGCACTGGGCATGACTTGATCTCGTGCCTGGTCCAGATCAGTCCAGATTGTGGGGATGGCTGCATGGGGGCACAGGTGTCAGACCATCGTCATACACTCCACGCACGGGGGCTTGCCGTCTAACAAGTAAAACTCGACAGACTGTCAGGAAGGGGGAGTTGTGTATAAGAGCAGTCCTGTGTGGCAAAGATTTCACATAGTTTCATGTTTCATGTGTGTGATCCCACCTGGAGTGTGTTTGGGTGTAGGGTGTGCAGTAGAAATCTGGGTTTTTTTTTCCCCGATGAGACAACATTGTTCACTGTAAAGTGATCTTTCTGCCCCCTACCCCAAAGTGCAGTCTTTATCATGTCAGCCCTGAGGTCTTGAGTTCTCCTATCACAGAATCCTCTTGTCCTAGAGCCTTTCTCTTTCCTTGTCTCCTTTTCAATTAAATAAATATTTTAAGAGCCCAGTTGCCCCATGGGAATTTAAAGGGAAGATGATTTCATATCCAGCCCTGTTGTCTGCTAACCAGGTCACTGAGCCTGCTAAGCTCTCTGAATCCTGGCCACCCTCAGACTTCATGCCGCTCTCTCTAAGACAAGGCTGGCGGGAGGCCTGGGCCTCAGGGTCAGTGATTGGCAGGTGCACAGAGACTGTGCAGAGTCCAGGGAAGCCTGGCTGTGCGACCCTGCCTGGGGTGGCACCAGGACAACAAGGAGCTCTGAGAAGCAGGCCGGCCTCCTCCACAACCGGGCCACAGTTGCCGTGCTCCCTCCCCAGACTTGAGTTTTTTTCTGATTCTTGACTCCTTGGTTCCCCTGCCCAGTTTACCCTTCCCACTTGAAACCTTCCAACGAGGGCTAGTAGGACCATTTTAACTCACGGGAGGCCAAAGGACAGACCTTAGGGCTTCTTCCAGGTTCCCAACACCCAGCTTATTTGTAAAAGTAGTAGCAGCTGACAGCTCAAGTCATGAGCCCTTGGGTCAGGCATCCTGCCCAGCACAGAATATCCCAGCACCTCTGTCCCCGTAGTGCAGATGACAAACCTGAGTGAAAGGAAATTTGCCTCAAGGCCACACAGCTGGGGAGGGGTTGTGTCAGGATTCAAGTCTGTGCATCTTCACTGTAGGGTAGAAACCTCAAAGCCCTGATCATCCATAATCACACATTTAAAGCAGGGACAGGCAAGGGCCCGCCGCTGCCTGAAGGAGCAGGGAAGCGGGATGGTTCTTGGCTTAGAGGTGAGATTTAGAGGGAAGGTGGCAGGCTGGCTCTTAGGTAATGGGGGTCCACTGTGGCTGCAGTCCAGGAGCTGGGGTGCCCCTGTGTTTCTGAGTCTTTTCGTGTGCACACTGACTTTTCAGATGCTCCTGGGGAGGCTCTTGTGAGCCTGGCCAGCAATGCAACGCAGGGAAGTGAGTCAGCCTTTGCCCCAAAGTGGGGGTTTGGTGGAGAAGACAGGAGTGAAGCCAGGTACTAAGAGGTGGAGGGGTGGAGGCCCTCATGGGCAGAAGGCCCGAGGAGGAGGAAAGGCACAGAGAAAGGCCCAGACAGGACCGGAACCAAATACTTCTAGTTCTTGGAATTACCTACACTTCTCAAGAAATTCAATGCAGCCCTGCTCTAATTAATAAGGCATTACACATCATTTCTATTTAGCGGCCACTGCGCTAACATCACCCTGCATGCTCTGCTCACCCCAGTTATAGAGAGTCCCACAGAGAGGGGAGGAGACGAGAAAGGTCAGAGTGTGTGTGCCCCCGAAACCATCACTGAGCATACACATTATCCTCCCAGACCACACATCGCGTGGCCTTAACACATGGCTATTTCTGTGGCTGGCATGGTTTCTGCTGGGCTCAGATCACATTTGTTCTTAAAGCTACAAATGAGCTGGTGATGTGGGGCTCACTAGATGGCCAGGGCTTTTTCCTCCTCTTCCTCTCTCTGCCTCCAACTCCAGAAGCACAGATACCCCATAAATGTCGGGCCTTACCTGTAGGGAGAGAATGTCTATGCAGCAAGGGCATGAGGCATTCATCTCTGTGAGCTACTTGGTCATGGCTTGGGGTTCTCTTTCGTGCATCAGAACCACAGAAGACAGAATTTTAAGACAGGAAGACCTGGAGAAATCATTTGTCCTGGCTTCTGTCTCCCAGAGCAGGGGTCCAGCAGAGCCTGAGGTCCATGGTGATGCTGTTACTTTGTCTCTCTCATGAGGTTTGGGCCAGCAGTCATTCATCGCCCTGCTAGATTGAGAAGTTGCAGGCCACTACGATGACAGGCACACTGTCCTAGTTCCGTGAGCGATTCTTTTGTAGAAGAGCTTGATCACGCCTGCTCTGCATCCCACTCAGTGCTATGAAAGGTTCCCACCTGCTGGAGTGGGAGGGGATACTTCATAAACCAGAATATTCCAAGCAAGGCTGAGGCATGTTCACTGTTTCCTGTCTGCGGAGCCTGCAGCCTAAATGCCCGAGTCTTAGGGTGACGCTGGATTCCTGCTACACCGTTTGTGGTAGAGGCGCTACTGAAGATGTCATTGTAAGGGAAGGAAAGACACCCGATATCGTCCAGTCACTTCCACAAACAGACATCCAGAGTGAGATGGTTTATGAGTTCATTGGACCGTCTGCTTTCCAGCTGGGCCACGTAGAGCAAGTGAGGCAAGCGAGGCCCCAGTGAGTGCAGAGTTGGGGTCCTGGGGGGAGTGTGCTCCTATCCATGTCTAAGAGAACTGGGTATGAACATGGCAGAGAGAAGCAGCTAGAAACCAGGCACTCCGAGCACAGACGAGGAAGGTAACAGTGTTGGCCCTTGTTCTCGGAAGCGGTGGGTGGGACTGCGGGGGTGTTGGGGGCGTGGGTGCCCTGTCCACCTTCCTTCGGCCACTCTCCCCTGTCTGCTCCTCGCAGCAGTGCTCAAACTCTCTTCAGTATGCTCACTGCACGGGGGTCTCCACTCTGCTGGCCCAACACCGAGTGCCTTGTCAGTGACCATGGCCCCATGTGCAGCCCTTCTCTGACACATGCATGCACACATGGACATGAACAAGAAAAGCTAAAGGGACGGTGGCCAGTTGAACCACCCAGCCAGGGTCTGCAGGAGGCTGCGTGGAGCATTGTCAGTGTTTGCCAATGGGCCTGGTCATGATACTCACCCAGCGCCGGCCGGTGGAGGCAGCTTTCCCAGGGAGGGGCCTGGGCTCTGGAGCTGTCTGGGGCAGGACATGGAATTAGCGACACACGGTAGGCCTGGAGGAGCAGCCAGTCTGATGGAAGCACTCAGGAGCACAGGGGGTCAGGCTGGGAGCGTTTGGGCCTGTCTGGGATCAAGTCCCACCAGGGGGAGGGAAACCGGTGCTGTGGGGGAGGAGGTGGGTCAGGAGGCGTACCTTGCTTGCCATGGGCCCTCGCTCGCTCTGCTCTGGCATGTGAAGCACACAAGAGAGCCCTGTCTCTCAGCCTCTGGATCTGGGGTGGGTGGGGACCGGCGTGGCTGTGGGAAAGTGCAGGGGAGCCTGGCCTCGTGCCAGGTGGAGTCCACGGCAGACACAGGGCAGGTAATTCGGCGGGAGGGACCCCCGAGGGCAAGGGCAGTTCTGAGGTTGGACCCGCCACTGACATCTTTGCACACAGATCCCTGCAGCCTCTATCACCCCTTCCCTCAGCACCTCAGTGTTTACCCCCAGATGGAAGGGGAAATGGTAACAATGCAGGAAGGAGTTGTCCTGCTCCCACATGGTTTCAGAACTCACCAGAGCTGGTGGTGTGCAGGGGCGGGGGTAGGGGGGGTAGTGGGGGGTGGTCCTCGCCTGCAGCTCCCTCCAGACCCCTGGGACCCCTGCTTCTGTGCAGGTACTTCCTCCTGGGTAAGGATACACTTACAGTGCTGGGACCACTGAGCCCTGCTGAGGTCCCTGCAGTTGAGGAGAACCCCTGGGAGGCACTGGATCCTTGCTAGAGACAGGGGAGGAGGTAAGGGGAGGGAGAGGAAAGGGAGAAGAGGGGAGGAGGAGGGCATGGGGGGAGGGGGAGAGGAAAGGACAGGGAAGAGGAGAGAGGGAGGGGAAGGACAGGGGTGGGGAGGGGGAGGGGAAGGAGTGGGGAGGGGGAGAGGGAAGGACATAGGCATGGGGGAAGGGGAGGGGGAAGGGAGAGCAAGGGAGGAGGGGAGAAGGAGAGGGGAGGGGAGAGGGGGAGAGAGGAAGGTGGGGGGAGGGAAAGGGGAGGGGAAGGGGTGGGGAGGGGAGGGGAGAGGGAAGGGCATGGGCATGGGGGGAAGGAGGGGGGAGAGCAAGGGAGGAGGGGAGAAGGAGAGCGGAGGGGCACAGCAGTGGGGAGGGGATAGGGGGTTGGGAGAGGGGGATGGGGGAGGGCACAGCAGTGGGAAAGGGGACGGGGACGGGGTGGCAGGAGAAAACACAAGAAGCAGGCGCAACCACACCTCACAGAGGTGCTGGGTGGAGAGCGGCTGTTGATCCCATCTGTCCGTCAATCCGTTTCGAGACTTACGTTCATCGATAGCGTCACGGGCCTCCAGTGTGCAATTACAGCCAGAAGTGCCTTCTCACTAAGGTACATAATGATTCATGCTGAGAATGTAATTAAAATATTGTGGTAGTTTAAAAATAATGCTCTATTAGGATAATACCCCAAAATGGCTAATCCAGAACGAGTGCTTCCTGCTCTGATTACACCGCGGCTGGTAGGGTACATCAGATGCTTTCAGCTAGATGTGGAGGCCTGTGCAAATGCGCGAGTGCGATGAGCACAGGGTCCTGGGCCATGACGTTGGAAAACCTCCATGTGCTCCCCAAGTGTCTGTGGGCAATGTCTCCAGTCGACTCTGGTCTTGAAGCTCTGGCGTCAGGACTCAGCAAGGCTGCTCTAAATATCCTCTTGGTCTGTCCACACGAGGACACGCTGGACACCTGCTTGGCGACCTTTGCCTTTGTCCTTCTGCAAGTTGCACTCAGCAGCCTGAGACCCAGAGGGTGTGCAGAACCCTGGGCTACCAGCTGGGGACGGGTCCCGGGGACCCCCAGAGCAGCACAGGTATCCCTTGGCTGGCTGGGGAAGAGGCCGGAGGAGGTGGGGTGCTGGCACCCAGGCCGTGTGGTGCTTCCTCCTCAGGTATCAGGAGATCATGCTGCGCAGCTGCCGGCTAGCACCCTTGGGAGGCCCCTGCTCTCTGGAAACTCATGCTTCCAGATTCCCAGGCTGTGTCTGCCTCAGGCACAGACTGCTGTGCACCCACCCTTCCTCCCAAGGGCTTGGATTCCATGGGTCTGCAGCCCTCACCTGCTCCCAGGCTGCTGGCTGGGGTCACTGCTACTGCCCTGCCCTGTGACAAGCATCTGGGCTTCATGAAAACCTGTCTCAGAGTTTTCTCTTAACCCTTCATGCTAATAAAAGATAAAGCTAAATTAAAAGACAAAAGCAGGAAAAAGAAACAAAAAGTAGGCTCAGGTTCACACATGATGTGCCCATGAGCTGTGTTCTTGCCCAGTGCAGTGAGTGTGGGCACAGGTGTTCACAACTGTGGGTGTGCCCTCTGGCAACCCAACAGAGCATCCCAACCCTGGGTGGCTTAAGAAACAGCCTCACAGTTGGGAGGCTGGGAGCCTGAAATGAAGGTGTTGGCATCAAAACCACGATGAGATACCACCTCACACCAGTCAGAATGGCTAAAATCAGCAAGTCAGGAAACAACAGGTGTTGCCGAGGATGTTGAGAAAGGAGAGCCCTGGTGTATGGTTGGCAGGAATGCAAACTGGTGCAGCCACTCTGGAAAACAATGTGGAAGGTCCTTAAGAAGTTTAAAACAGAGCTACGACCCAGCAATTGCACTACTGGGGATTTACCCCAAAGATACAGATGCAGTGAAACAATAGGGCACCTGCACCCCAATGTTCACAGCAGCAATGTCCACAATAACCAAACTGTGGAAGGAGCCTCGGTGTCCTACAACAGATGAGCGGATAAAGAAGATGTGGTCTATAGATACAATGGAATGTTACTCAGCCATCAGGAAAATGAAATCTTACCATATGCAACGATGTGGATGGAACTGGAGGGTATTATGGTGAGTGAAGTAAGTCAAAGAAAGACGAATACCATGTGATCTCACTCATCTGTGAAATTTAAGAAGCAAAACAGAGGATCATAGGGGAAGAGAGGAAAAAACAAGATAAAAGTAGAGGGGGGCAAACCATTAGAGACTCTTAACTCTGGGAAACAAACTGAGGGTCACTGGAGGGGAGAGGGTTGGGGGCCTGGTCACTGGGTGATGAGATGAGCACTGGGTGTTGTACACAACTGAGGAATCATGGAGCTCTGCTGCTGAAACCAATATTGCACTGCATGATAACCAACTAGAATTCAAAAAAAAAAAAAAAAGAGGTGTTGGCTGGGCTGGCTTTTTCTGAGGCCATGGAGTCTGTTCAGGCCCCTCAGCTTCCGGTGGCTGGGGTGCGCCTTGGCCTGTAGACACAACGCCCCAATCTCTGCCTCCATTGTCACATGGCAGCTTCGTTCTGTGGACGCCTGTCTCCGCACCTCTTCCCCTCTCAGGGGGCCTCAGCCTAATGACCTCATCTTTAACTCCTTCTGCAGGATGACCCTATTTCCAAATAAGGTCACATTCCGAGGTCCTAAGGGTGAGAACTGCAATATGTTCTCTCGGGAGACACAGCCCAGCTCATAACAAGGCCGTGCTGCTTTACCAAAGCCCTGGTACCGGACCCTCAGGGACAGAATCCCCAGTCCTGGGGTGCAGCTGCTGCCCAGTGCCTCCTGGGTAGGAACCCGGGCAAGAGGGGTCACAGGAAGACCCCCTGCTGCTCCCACCTCCCACTCCTAGACAGTCCCCAGTGCTTCCCGCGGGCCAGGGCGCAGAGAGGTCAGCCCAACCTGCATCTGGCCCTCTTAGCATCTGTGCTCGTGCTGGCCGGCCCTTTCCCAGGTTCAGCCTCGTACGGTCTGTCAGCTCACGCGTCGCACGTAATCCCTACTTGCCCTCCTCCTGCCAGCAGATGCCCTGGAGGAGGAACCCAGCCAGTTCCGGTAGAGAACCAACCTTGGGGTGGACTAGAATCGCCTTCCTCAGCTAACCGGCGTTTGGCCAGTCTCACCACGAGCTGCCCTGCCTCCCGTCCGGCTTCTCACTGCGGAGGAGGGAAGGAAGGCGTACCTCCCTCGGAGTCTGCACCTGCCAGCGGAGATGTTCATGAAGTTCTGTTCACAGAAGAAGTAGGCTGATTTTCCTGAAATCATTTGTTCACATGCCTGCAGAGATGCGAGTATTCATGTCCCTAGCAGTCATTAATGAGAATTGGGGCCTCCTGGAGTCAGAGTTGCTTGCCCCCTTCACTGGGTCTTGGGCTATGCATGACATTGCAGGTGTGCCGTGGTGGCACCATCACTGTCACGATGATCATGTGCGGAGAATATGCCCAGCGCTTCTATCCCAGACAGAGATGGGAATTCTGAGGTGCTGTGCTCAGCGCTGGTGTGGACAGACACAGCATCCCAGGGGGCCATGCTGAGCCCACTCACGGCTGGGCCAGGAGCTTGGATGGCAGCGGGAGGGGGGACAGGGCCCTAGTTTGCTGGACAGTTGGGGAAAGGGAGGGAGAACCCAGGTGAAAAGTGATGTTCACGGTGGTTTCACGGCTCACACGTTGTGTCCAGAGGCTGGCCTTAAGGCCCCGTGGTGATTTTTGAGCTGTGAGCATTGCTGGGTCTCCCACCTCTTGCACACCCACATGGGCTCAGCGGACACCTGTCTCTGTGTTTCTTCTCTTGATGTGCCAGGGCCGGTCCCCAAGAGCTCCCTCGGAAATGCCCCTGGTCTGCCCGGAAGCTGACTCTCCTGGCCAGGCTGCCTGCTCCTGTGAGGAGTCCCCTCGGTGGGAGGTGGCCAGGCTGCCTCGGACGACTGCATTCGCCCCGGGACCGCCCTTTGCATCCATGGCCTGGCAGAGGGCAGCGGCCCATGTGTATCTTGGCTCTATAGAGAGTTTACCTTCTATTTTATTTTTGTTTGCCTTGTTTGGGGAGCGGGATTTCTGGTCTTGGCTTTGGTTTGTTTTGAAGATGAATGTGGAAAGAAGGAGCAGACAGAGGTCAGGAAAGATGGAGGCGACTCAGCCGTCCCGCCAGGCAAACGCTGGGAAACTTATAAATATTGCACCTCGTTCTCCAGGAAGCCGCTCTCTGGAAGCGCAAAGTGAATGCGCACACTCTCTGCATGCGGCAGACCTGTCTGTGCTTCCAGAGAAATTGTTTTTAAAGGGGGCTCTCAGGAACTGTGCAGAGATGGGCTTTTTATACACTTTACACCCATGGGGCATTCGAGAGGGTTCTCATGGAATGAAAGGACCTTGGCCCACTCTCCTGTACCATGAAAGAAACAGGCATTTCTGCACGAAGCCACATTCTCCTGACTGAAAGCTGGGCCCTCTCTGCCGTGACAAGGACCTGTCCTTCGACCCCCAGCCTGGGACGTAGCCCCGGCTGCTGCTGTGCTGTTTTGTGTGTGGAGGGGGAGGCACAGTCTTTGAAGCCCAAGGCCTTCTGCAGTCACAGCGTCCAGGACGGGCCCGAAGCCACTTGGAGAGCCCGTGGCTGTGCTCTGAGCCCCTGCACCCCGGCCAGGAGCCACCTGTGACTGCTCCTCACCTGCAGAGTATTCCTGCCCTGCCGGAAGGCCCCCCTCCAGAGGGAGAGACCTTCCCCAGGGCAGAGAGTGGTGGACAGGAGTCCTTCTGTCCACTCGACATTAATAATGGTAATGGCCACAGCCATGGCAACTGTCATTGTCACCACTGTCACCACCACCATTGTTACCATCAACCGAGGGACTCCTAGGCTAAGCATGCCATCTCCGTTGAGATAGCTGGTCTCCAGCCAAGCCTGGAAGCAGTTCCTGTTATCCTTGTTTTACTAGAAGAAGCAGTAGCTCAGAGCCTGTAAGTAACTTGCTGGGACCACACAGGTCTCTAGAGCCAACTGCAAACTCAGGTCAGCCTGGTGATAGGGAAGGTGTGGGCCTGGGTGTCCTCTGTGGGAAGACGACCCCGAGGACAGCCAGCCTGGGAATCCAGCAGGCCCCACTGCCCTCCTGCGTGCACCCAGTTGGTCTGTCTGGGCCCTTTGTTGGTGAGTGACAACACGAAGGAGAGTGCACGTTGTACTGTTTACTTAGCTTCTCCCATATGGTTTGATGCCGTGTGTTCTTATTCCAAAAGCAGGTGGATTAGAAGGCTTAGGAAAACTCATCTTTAAAATATAACTCTTTGTTCTTTCTCTGTGGACCATGGAGCCATCTAGAATGCAGATCAGCTGGGCTTCATAGACAGCACGCCATTCTGACCCGAGGGCATGAGTCAACAAGATAATTCCACTTGCTGATTGTTCATCTCCAAAGGCTGAACTGCAGCTGGGAAAACACGGCCTACACAAACCGTACCACACGGCAGCCACCTCCTTTATGTCAGCTCACCTGCCAGTGTGCTGTCGCTAGCAGTTCCTGCCACGTGCCAGGAACTATACTTTGCTGCCCAGTTAAACAGCCAGTAAGTTTATGGAGTAGATCTACTCTCATTCCCATTCCACAGATTGGGCGGTAGAGGAGCTTGGCCCTGTGCCCGCAGCTGCTAGGCTCCACGTCCAGGCGCATTGCCCTAACCCCCGAGGTGTGCTGCCCAGGGACAGGGAAATAGGGCAGCGTGCAGCGTCGGACCACAGCTTAGCCAGAAATATTGGTGGAAAAGCAAAAGCCGAATCAACCAGCTGTTCAGCAGTGTTGCCACACACGCAAAGAAGTTCCTGGTTTACGTGACTTTTCCCACTGACTTAAACGAATCGGCAGCTGTTTTGATATCACGCAAACATAAAGGAGGTGGTTTTGGTGATTCTGCAAGACATTTCCTAATGATGAAACAAACTCTGCAATCCGTGTATCTCGGTGAGAAGGTACTGGCCTATGAGTGAGCTCTACCTATAATGCCTTCAGCACTCCAGTCAGAGAGCCCGGGGCACCAAGGAGGCTGGAGCCACCGTTCCCAGCCCTGCCCGCCGTCTGAGGGAAACAGGGCTCACCTGGGTGGTGGACGTGCTCTTTGCAAAGGGCGGCTCTGTGATGGGCCCTGTGTCCTCTCCTGCCCGGTGCAGATGGGGCACTCCGCCCCTCTCCCCTCTCTTCCCCTTGCCTGGCATTCTCCTGGCGTCTCCGCTCGCTTCTTCCCTGGCCACCCTTCCTTGCTGGGTTATTTTAGAGGTTTCTCATGCACCGGACACAGCCGGGCAGTGTTCGTCTACCCACCTGATGCTCTCTGTCTTCTAGTGGAGGCCGGCCCATCGTGTTTGAGGTGATGGCTACTTACCTGGTTTTATTTCATCCATTCTAAAGTCTACTGTTTACTTATTTTGTTATTTGGTGTTTCCCGCTTCTCTCTTTGCGGATCTGACCAGGCAGCTTTCTTCCTGCTCTGTTGCTCCTTCCTTCCCTCCAGGACTACTGGGGTCCTCCCTGCCGGAGTGCACACTCGGTCCCATGGTTCTGTGCACTCTGTGAAACAAGTGGCCAGGTATTCCTCCCACTGAGAAGCCCCCCGCCCCGTCTTTGGAACCACTTGCTACTCCTTTCTCCTCATGTCCTTCTCTGCACTTGGAAGCACCTAGTCTCCTGCATCCAGTAGGGTGCACCTCTCGTTCTCAGATGTACCCATTCTGTCCTCTAGTTGCCCGATGACTCGTTCAGTGGGACGAGGGTGTTTGTTGTAAGAAACAAATACTGTGTTGGACTTGAGTCTGACAACACTTCCTCAGGGGTGTGCTCCAGGTGTTTCCACCTGCCGCTCTGGCTGGAGACCCCTCAGGGGCATTACTTCCCTGCCGCTCAGGGGGCACGGGTCTTGGCCCAGGGGTCTCCACACCCTCAAGCTCTGGCCAGTGCCACAGTCGTTGGAACCTGTCCAGCCCAGAGAGGGTGGCGAGAAATCCCACTGGGGTTCCCCAGTAGGGCCAAGGCCTGGGGGACTGATGGGCTCACTGTGCCTGTCTTCTAGATCCCCCTGTGTTGCTGAGCACAGGAACACCAGGGGGTTTGTGGGAGACTCTCAGAAGCTGTCACACTCAGAATTCCCACTGAGCTTCTTCATCCTTTTTTAAATTAGGAGACAACGCGGGCAGACACACATGGAGTGTTAATGATAGCTGTTGGAAGCTGCCACGGCTGTCAGCTAACAAAACTTAGACCCCATCTTGCTGTTAGTAACAACATTTGGTCATGTTTGGCTGTTACGGCTCTGCACTAAGTAACCATGGGTTTTAGCTACATTTTTCCCTTAATCCTTATAACACTGGGTGAACTGAGCATTTTGTTTTCTCTTTTCAGGTGAGAAAATGCAGGTGTCAGGAGGTGACACCACCCCGTGACACTGAGGAGGTAAGTGGCATAGTTGGCATTTGAACCCAGACCTGTAGGCTCCAAGGCCTGGTACTTTCCCAGCATCTGTGATTCCTTGTGATTACTTAGTCGGCACGTTTGCCTGCAGTCTTTGTCCTCCGGGATACAAGCCCATGAGGGGACACCTCATGTCTTCCCCTCCCTGCAGTGGCCCTAAGACTCACCCACCACAGGGACTGTGCAGAGGGGGCTCTCTGCAGGTGCCCTCAAGAGAATGGATGACCCCCTCTTCCATCTGTCAGTGACAAGGGTGCTCCTTCTTTTCATCTACTTAATTGCTGGCTTTGCCCAGGACAAGCTGAAAGCAGGCATGGGGATGTGGGAATTAGCCTGGCCATCCAGATGGTTCTGGATTGGCCAGAGGAAATATAGAGTGAGCTGAGCCCAGGGAGGTCAGCTCGAAGAGCTGGCCTGGGGCAAGGCTAGGCCTCACGGGAGTGGCTCTGGCAGGGCCTGAACTAGTCCTGGGCAGAGAAGGTGGGCTTCTGGACCCCATGAGACAGAAAAGCACTGAAGGGCTGATGTGATGGAAGGAGCCAGCGGGGGTCTAGCAGGGCAGGGGAACACACAGGAGGTTGGGGCCCCTGGAGTGTGGGTGACCCCAGGCTTGCTGGGCAGGGCAGAGGGGGCCCAGCCGTGGAGGGAGCCAGCAGGCCCTGGGGGTTCTCTGTGAAGTGAGGGGGCCACCAGCAGGCCCTGGGGGTTCTCTGTGAAGTGAGGGGGCCAGTAGAGCAGAGGTTCAGGACACACTCGCCCCGACACCGCTCTGCACTCACACTCCTGCTCCCGCTGTATTAGTGGCACGCTGAGGCTTCCTGCACACCCAGCCTGAACTGGGGTCCTCGGGGAGAGGGCCGCTGCCCCCAGCCCTCCCCCTAGCAAGGCTGCTGCAAAGCCAATTAGCACATGAATGAGTGCATGAGTGTTGAAGGCCAAGATGAGAAATGGCTGTTTTTTCAATTCTGCTTTTCCTCCCTAAGGGAGAAAATTTTAGAAAGATTAATGATTGCGATGACAAATATATTTTAAAATTAGGGGTGGCATGTCTTTCCTCATCAATTTCTATTCTTTGGGTCATTAAACCTTGAAGTTTTAAATAGAAAGACGTTCACTCCATTAAAGCAAGCCTTCAGAGGCTCAGGGCACCTCAAGGAAGAGCCTCCTGTCCTTAACTTTTGTGATCATTGACAACCATTATTTTGTTAAATCTGTACACATTGGCTTATGAAATACTTTTTTCTCAAAAGCATCTTGTTGCTTCGCTGGGACCACCTGTCAATGCACACATTCCATCCCGGACTCCAGCTGAGACTTGTTTTCCACGTCCCTCACCCCACAGCCCTAGCATGTGCCCCATGTCCCAGGACACTCTGCATGCATGCCAGCACGTATGTGGGGTGCCAAGGAGCTTCTGCTAACATGTCTGGATAACAAGGAAACCTGATGGCCCCACAGCTTGGTACCCCTTTTGCCAGTGAAGCCCCATCCCCATGCCCTGAGCTGGGACTTTAAGAGCCACAGCTGCATAGATGAGCCCTCTTGTCCTTCAAATCATACCTGGCCTATAGAGTACCCAGCTTCACACTGCAGAGCAGGTGCAGGCACAGCTTGGCCTGCCTGGATGCTGAATGCCCTCCCCTCGGCCTGTGAGCCGTGGCCCCCACCCCCGACCCCTGCTCACCCAGCCTCAGTGCAGCCAGCCTCCCTGGGCATTCCTGTCATCTTACCTCTCTACCATTGGTTCCCACATCCACCACCCTTACTTGACTCTGAATCCAGTTCTTGGAGTGGCTTTGGGTACCTGAACCCCTGTCACGTCTGCTTGGTGGGTTAGGCCATGTTCCAGCACACTTCGATGTCCCTTCTGGGGCCCAAAGCCATGTCTGTGTCACGCTGGCCCTGCCAGCCCCGGGCTGCCCTGCATGGGCTTGGTGCTCGGTGTCTGCAGCCATCCTGGGGGCCACGGTTCTGTCTCCTGGCTTATTCTTCTGGGCTCTGAGCTCAGCCCCTCATGACTGGGCAGGGGTGGCAGAGCCAGGAGTTCCCTACCGGGACCAACGCCGATTCATTCTGACTTCAGTTAGGAAAGGAGTCAGGACTGCATGGTGTCCTGGAGCCGGAGTGTCCCTGCCCCCCCCGAGCCCCTCCTTCACCACCCCACATTCCCCTATCAAGGTCCCACCGACTGGGCGCTTGGAGACGGAACTCGTGTGTCAGCTCCAGATTCCCACGGCCCAGCCTAGGACCTGCCCTGTGGCAGGTGCTAAATATATCTCTGTTGAATGAGGAATTTGAAAAAAGCCAAGGGAAGTAGAGACTTGCATGGCTCATGGATGCCCTTCACCGGGTCCCTTCATTAGGACGCACAGTGGGAGCTGCGGGCAACAGGCAGAGCCATGCCTCCTGACCAGATGCTCACAGGTGCATGAAGAAGGAACGTCCCGGTGGGACACTCTGCAAAACCCCAGATGACCCAGATCCTTAGGCCTGGAGAGTGGAAGGCACCTTTCTAGCACACTGTCCATGAAACGTGGGAGTAGACACAGGGCTGCCTGGTGCAGGGCCTCCAACCAGTGCTCGACTGAGGGGCACCACTGTCCCAGAGCATCAGGGTGCTCCTTCCTCTCTGTCTGTGTTTATGTCAGGGATGAGGCTGTGGGATGGCTACTCTGCATGACTCAGGTTGTCTGCCACCTGAGAAGCCCCTGATTACGCAGGGACTGGAACTCACATACTTACCCACTGCCCTCTCCTAAAGCCTCTGTAAAATGACAGCCAAGCTATATTGTTTTAAAGGACACACACCCACAAGGGCAGGAGAATGAGGAAAAGGCAATAGGGACAGAAGTTTAGGGGCCAGAAAGCTGGTGTGTGAGGGGTGAATGATACAGTAGTGAGAGGGCTGGATGTGTGGCTGCAGAAAGGAGCCTGGGGGCCAGCGTATGGTGGGGGGACGGGCCCTGGAGGACTCAGGGATGGTCTATGCAGCCATCAGAGTCCCTAGCCCCTTTTCCCTCTGGTCTTTTGGATCGAGGACAGGGAGTAGTTTTGACCTCAAGCAAGTTGGAGGGTTCTTCTCTGGAGAAACTGGTGCGCCCAAGAGAAAAGACTCTAAACACCTAGATTTAAAAACAAATAAGTAAAGGGATCACAATCAGAGTGCTTCTCAACAGGAACATTTGAAAGTAGGAGATAAAATTTTATGGGAAAAATAATTCCCTCCCTAGAATTTTAGCTCAAGCAAACTCTCAAGCCAGACTATATTTTCAGACACATAATTGCTCAATAAAAGTATCTCCCACCCACTCTTTTTATGGGCTGCTGGGAGACATCTGCCACCAAAATGAGAGCAAAAGCCAACACAGACAAAGACACAGATTCAGGAAACTGGGTTCTCAAGAGGAAAGAGGCAGAAGGAGCACCCAGGGTGGGCTGGGAGAGCCCTGAGAGGACACTCACGATTCCTACAGAGTGGAGGCATGAGTTAGTGATGGGTGCATGAAATATCACCACCGTGACCAGGCAAATCAGTGACGTGCAGGAAGGACCAAAGTCCTGTAGGAGGACACGTAGCCTCTGGCTCTGCTGCTAACAAAGCTTTACATTGTCAGGAAGTGTCATTTCCCCCCTGGAATATGGACCTGCTAAGTGTGACACATGGCAGTGGGTGCACGGGATGGGGAGGGGCACCACAGAGGGCAGATCTGAAAGCCCAGCCTTCACTTCCCATCACAGGAAGTCAGAAGGTGAAGCCGGAGCTCAGACATCAAAACATAGAGGTATAAGCATAATATTCAGAAATGGGAGGATGAATAGGAGGGCCAGAGCTAAAACGTCCCCTGAGGGCCCCTGGGGACTGGGGCGGGGGTGCTGGGCTCAGCGGTGTTGGTCACAAGCCAGGCTGAGTAGTTAGACTCAGAGTATGTGTCACTGATAAGATTTGTTTAAAGTTTAAAGGAAGAATCAAGGATACTGTTTAGATGGACACACTGTGGAGGTGTGATGGCTCAGCTGAGTTTCTGGCACTTTACAGCATTTTCTGGCATTCAGACAGTTGACTAATGTGAATAATTCAGGACCAAGGATGGTTGTCTTTTTGCAATTAGCTGAAAACCGTGACTGATTTTTAGTATCTAATTATTTCCTATCCCCTAATTATCTGTGTGGACTTTGCAATAATTGTGAGAAATGGTTAAAGATTACATAGGAAAAAAGTAAGAATGTATTTGCACTGGCCCATAGAGGTATTTCCCCCTTTACCTGGTATCAAGGAGCCCTGTGCCTCTCAGGCACTTTGCTCCTCGGAGCTATGTTCTGTACCTGTGTGTCTAACTGAAATTCCACCTGAATGGTCTTCATTCATCACTCTCAGCTTAAGGCTGTTTGGAATGTATACTGAACCAAAAAGCACGTTGATTTTGCCTTCCTTTTTACCTCTTCTTACCTGAAAAAAAAGCCATGGTACCTGAGTCCTATGTCTTCCCATTGCTGCCTCGGAACGACAGGGGGAAATGCGGGGGTTCTGTGGAAATCACCTCGGTCTGACTCTAGATTCTGCTCTGAGCTTTGCCCTTCTGTTTTTCCCTCTTACCAGTGGCCATCCAGCTCACAAGGCAAGTTACAGGGAGAAGGTGGGGGAGCCACCCTTGGATCAGCCCCTGCTGGCATTCAGAGCTAGTCCTCACATGCCCTGTCACTTTGAGGATGAGCACCCAAAGCTCAGAGAAGTTCAGTAACTGGCCAAGGAGAAGCAGCAGATGCAGAGGCAAGTGGGGATTGGAGCCCCTGTGCTCCTGACTGAGGTCTGCTCCTTTGTCCGTCCTGGCTACAGGGACCAGTGTGTGGTCCTGGCAGTGCCTCCCCGCCCCCCTTCATGTCTTCAGGGGACACCAGTGCCAGTTTACTGTGAGGCTCCTGTGGACCAGTCCTGGGACCCTCAGAACGTTTGGGCACAGAAAGACATGATAAATACCTCCTACTTACGTCTCTCTAGCTTCTGGTATTTTTAAGCTATCACCTTCTCCTCGGTGTCTGCTTTTTCATTTGGAGACACATTTGGACTGCGTGGCTGGTGTTTGCAACGTCTGTAGGACACAGTCCCACATGAACTCTGATGAGAACCTCCAGGGAACAAGGGAGAATGGGATGGTGCAGCAGGTGCAGAGAGAGGGAGGCACACAGAGCATTTCTTATTGTCCAAGGTCATTTACACATGAAAGGGTGTTCCGTTGTCTTCTGTGACAGAGCCTGAAATGCACAATCAAATGGAGACCCCAGGAAGCCATCCAGAGCCTTCTATTGAAGGAACTTGGGGTGGGGGGCATCCGTTAGCCTGACTAGAGCTTGAATTGGTCTCCCTTGTCAGGTAAGGCCCACTTTCTCCTTTCACAGAGGCCATGTGGACTCAGTCTTGAGTGAACAGACTGGCATCCAGTACCTACAGCGGAGAGGCACTGGGATCCCTGGGGTTCAGCCAGGTCCTGAGAACCCAGGCAGCCCTGGCCAGGCTTGTCCTGGATCCCGGCCATTGCCTCAGAACAGGCCTCACTGGTAGGACATGGCCCCAGCCACTCTCTGGGGGAACAGAGCAGAAAGCCTTGCCCAGGGAGAGGGGGTGGGTCATAGAAGCTGTGGATGGAAGGAGCCCTGGAAATCCTGCGGCCTCTTTGTGGGTGGTGTCTTTGTTCCAGCCAAGTCTGCTGGACACTTATATGCTAGCGAAACACATAAACCTGCTCAGAGTATGAGGGGAGGCTGGCCCCTGCTTCGCCTCCCCACATGCGATCACAGGCCCCCAGGACTCCAGGGCACTCCTAGAAAGCCTGAGTCTAATCCCCCGCTGAGTTTACCAATGAGGAACTGCTCCAGGCATCTCCAAGCTACTGGAACATTCTCTGATGTGGATCATCAGGTCCCAGAGCAGACCCTGGGCAGGGGGTGGCCTCTGTCTCTGCTCTTCATTCAGCAGGATTTGAGCGAGTGTTTTTGGTTCTTGGGTTTGGTTCTGGTGCCAAAGGAAGCCATGGCCCGTGTCACAAACAGCACAGCAGGACAGACTTGTAAACACGGGTTGCAGTTCCTCTGGGTCTTCAGGGACATGTCACTTCCTGCCCTGATGTGTGAATGCATTCCCTCCATTGGAACCCAAGAACTTGCTTTGGTCACGAGTTCCCAGTACCCTGAGGACTGTGGCCTAGGCCTCTACCCAGAATAGGGACAGCAGGACAGGAGTCACGGGTGCCCATAGATAGCCTCACATACAGCTGGCCTTTTAGCCTTGACTCTTCCCCTCATGGTAAACAGACTTAGAACCTGGCTCCTGCACCCCCCACTCCAGGTGGTCAGAAGGTCAGATCTTTGCCCCGGCTTGGCCCTCCCATCCCACCCTCCATTCCAGCGGCCTTAGAGTCATGCTATGGCCTATGGGGTCATCTAGACCTTCGTAAAGAGGTCTGGGGCCGGGGTGTTCATGCAGGTAGCTGCACAGAAGCCTGTCTCAGGGCTGTCCGCATGGCCAGATCCGCAGCAACCCTGCCTGTAGGTAGTGACGTTTGTTGCTGTGGGCATAGCTCCAAGACTGCTCCGCTGGCTGGAGCTGAAATAAGACACTCCAATGAGCCAGTGTCTGCTCACGCCCAACGCCAACCACATGAGGTCGCAGAGATGTCCAAAAGCGTGTGGCTGAGCTCATCCCTGAAGCCAGGGCTTTCTGGCTGATGCTTCATTATCAGTCCCTGCCATTCATACATTCCACTCACTCAGAATTCAGTTCCCATGCACAGCTCTCGGCACTGACTTTAGTGGGCATTAGTGAGGCAGCGACAAAGGAGGGGGACCTTTCCCATCCTCACAGCATCTACATTTCACACATCACAATATTTGCACAGATAGTGACACACAACTAACTGCACTCCGAACGCTGCCTGAGTGTGAGGGGCAGTCCCTGAAGGATGACCCTCGAGCTGGCCTGAAGGAGAAGCAGCTGCAAGGCAACAGAGGGGAGGGAGGGGGCAACTCCTGCTGCAGGTGCCTGGGGTTGGAGCATCAGGAAGCCATTGCGGGGTGCCAGGAGATGAGAGGGGCATGTGGCAGACCACAGGGCATTCTGGGGGCATTGACTGGGCTTCCCTGCCACCAGAAGGGATGATTGGAAATCTTAGCAGTCTTAAGGAAAGAGACAAAGGAAATCAAATTTGCATTTTTTAAAGAACCCTTCTGCCTGCTGTGTGATATGAGTTAGAGGGTGGAGGCCAGCAGGTGTATTTGGGGCGTGAGAGACAGTCCTGGTGAGGAAGAGAGTTGACAAGCCTGCCACTAAGCAGGGTGGGCTAGGGTGAGCCCAGACCCACACTCAGGTTTCCAGGGGTTACTCCTGCCCCATATCTGCCAGAGGAGCTGTATCAACCAACCCTGCATTCACACCCAAAAGGAGTAGAGATTCATTGGCCCCATCAGATGCCAGAGTCGCACAGTCGGGGCTCAATGGGCAGCGTCAGGGTAGTGTAGGGAGCTGCCCGGCTGGCACACCTTCTGCCTGATGGGGGAGCTCATGTAGCTCCAGCCCATGTGTCCAGGAGTCTGTACTTCAACCAGGGTGGTATTCCCAGGGCCTACAGCAGTACCCGGAATATAAGAGCATCACAGGTGCTCAATAGATGTTAACCAAGGTTGCACCCAGGACAACCTGGTAGACAAGCTGCCCCTCTCACTTCCTCCCTTTCCCTGGAGACACCTGGGAGCTGTTTCCCACACTATATGCTGGCAGCAGTGGGGCCAGCACACAGCCTGCTCACCCTGGGTGGTCTCCACCTGGGAGGTCCTTCTTGGTGGGAGCACACTCTGTTCCCAGGTGATGCATGCTGTTCCAGGATGCAGCACCCTTTCTCAGCCCTCGCCCCTTTCAAGACCCAGTCTGCATATCTGGTGTCCACATGGGATTCTCCAAGCGGGCCTCCTCATCCCCAGGCTCCTCCACAGGGAAGGCACTCGGCCCTGACCTCCATCTCTCCCGGGGCTGTGACTGTCTTCCTGTGCCCTGTGGACACTAGTCCGAGCCCCCCAGGAGCAGGAACTGCCTAATGTTGCCACTGTCCCCCTCCCCTGGCATGTGGGGGATTTAACAACCATTTGTTGGGTGAATGAATTAATAAATGGCCAAGAGATGGTTCTCTGGAGTGCCTGTCACCTTTCCATGTGCTGCACACAGACCTGAGTGTTGCTTTATTCAGGGCTGTCCGCCTCCCTGGAGCTCGAGGCATCCATGCTACATGCGGTCCCTGCAGAAATGTGTGCCCACAGTAGGGCCTTCAGAGGGGCACTCAATGACGATCTTCACATTCTGACTCAGCAGATGACTCAGCAAACAGCCTCTGCCTTACTGACATGGTGCTTCGGGTCTCAGGCTGGATCTACCAGTTAAACGTTAGTATAAATTCAGCACTTGTGTGTATATATACATACAGTCCCATAACATTTATTAACTCTCTACTGTGTGTCAGCTGCTGGTGTTGCCAGCCCGGGGGACACAGCAGTCCTGGCAGGATTGAGTGTCGTGAGATACAGCAGGTGGGAGATGCTGCTAGTCCCGGTGCTGTCAGGGGAGGTGCACCCGGAGCCTGAAACTGAGTCGGTCTCAGTGCAGTCATGGTGGATGTGTCTGGTGGAGTGAAGAACCACGGCAGAAGGCACGCACAACCTGCACCCCTGGCCACAAGTGTACCCTGCATGTTTACTGAGACAGTAGCACATGCCCAATTCCACATGCTGTGTGTTGGTATTCATGCATACCACTCGCCTAACTTAACCAGCAGGTGTCCATGGTGGATGGGAATTCGGTGGTCTCTGGTCCAGGAGGTCCTTGACTTCCAGAGATGATATCCCAGGAACAGCACACCCATGGGCCCACTACAATAAAAACAAAATTTTTACTCTTCACAAAAATGTCTAAGGGACACAAAAATTTTCAGTGCTGTTGAGAGTAAGTTTAGTGCTTGGAGATTTGAATGCCAAAGTGATGATTATACTAAACAGCTATAAATATGCTAGATGTTATTTCTAGAAATACTATAGAACATAAATGTTAACCATACTATTGTGTGCAATTAATGTTCCTGCTTTAACTTGAACATGAAAAGCAGCACCAACTGCATGAACTGTGGTAATGTCATTGGTGCTACAGCAGTTCCCAAGAGCTCACATGGGTCATGGGGCACCGAGCGGCTTCCCCTAGTGCCACAGACACACCATTCTTGCCTTTCCCAGGGGCATGGTCAACCACGTCAGGCTGATGCTTGAAATAAGCCGTTGTGGGAGTATTTACACTGGAGAAATTGGCAAACCCTACAAATCAGCGTGTTTCTCTCTTCTTTCCTTTTTTTTTTTTTTTTTTTTTAGATTTTATCTATTTATTCATGAGAGATGCAGAGAGAAAGAGAGGCAGAGACACAGGCAGAGGGAGAAGCAGGCTCCACGCAGGGAGCCCAATGTGGGACTGGATCCCCGGTCTCCAGGATCACGCCCTGGGCTGAAGGCGGCACCAAACCGTTGAGCCACCAGGGCTGCCCCTCTCTCCTCTTTCTTCCCTCCCTCCCTTCCTCTCTCCCTCTCTTCCTTCCTCCCTCCTTTCTCTTTCTTCTCTCTCTCTCTCTCTCTCTCCTTTTCTTTTTTCTTTTCTTTTCCTTTCCTTTCCTTTCCTTTCCTTTCCTTTTCCTTTTCTTTTTTTTCTTTCTTCTAAGAGCCTGTTGCTCTGCACTTACCAGCACACCACTGCTTGTGTCCACCTAAGTCAAATTCACTTCCAGGTGTTACTTTTTGTGAGGCTTCTCTACCCACTTCCATTCCTCCTCTCTACCCCAACATATCAGAGACAGATGGAAAAACTGAGGTTCACAGAGTCTAGGGACTGGCACATCATAGCACAGTTTATAACAGCAAAAACTAAGGAAGAAACTGAGGCCATTCTCGACCCCACCAACTCCGTGCTTCGTCTACTGCTGTATGTAGGTACTACCATGGCAGTATATGATGTTGATACAAGACCACCTTACATTTAGAATTTGAGTTTTTACAGTTACCATCCTTCGGTGAAGTGATGCTTTCTATGAGTGCCACAAAAGTGTACATTCGCAAAAAATTATTAAGAACGTTCTGTTTATAGGCTAGGGTTCAATGCTGCTCAGCTGTGGTAGTCATCTTGTATTACTAATGAAAACCTGTTCCCTAATTGTTCAAAACCATCTCAGGGCTGATACATATACAATATAAATATTTTATAGGTGTAATTCAATTAATTTCCAAAGAAAAATATCTGTTGGATGCATGTAAACATACTGGTTAAATTGTATGTCTTCATTTCTTCCACTCCAATGGCTGAGACCGTGGAGAATAGACTATAAAAATTGCACCAAAGAGCTTATTCCCTTTTTATCGCCTGTCAAATTATTGCTACAACGCCCATAGTTGGTGGTGAAACATTGCAATCCGTGCTAGCTAGCAATGAAACGCCAAGTGTGAGTTGCGCATTGAGTTTAGGTAATGTACCAGAAAACATTGCATGAAAACACTAATTTTCTCAATATATATTAGTAGATGCAGCATTTACCAATGAGAAGTGAGGATGTTTTTAAACAGTTTGTTGACTTGAAGTCTTGGCCAGGCTACACATAAATGCTGTCTAGTTGATGTTGACATTGGACACAGAGGCACCCTGAGAACTGTGAGATCTTGACTGCAATGCACTGCCCACCTGGCCTGAGACGCCCCCGGTCACACGGACTCTACTCCAGGCTCATTCGCCATTCACTGGTTAGGTGTCGCCAGCATCCCTAAGGTTTCTCCAGACAAACACACCAGGCTCCTTCCACCTCTCCTCGGCCTCCTCCCAGCTGTGCACACTCACTCCCTGAGGAGAGCCCTCCACCCATTCGCCCTGTAGCTGGTCATGTCACTAAAGGAGAGCCAGAGTTACTATTAACACACATCTCAAGCTGATGAGCAAAGAACTGGTTTAATTTAATTTATGTGGCCTGTAAAAAATAAAATAAGAGAAGCCTGAGATGTGTTATTATCAGCCTTGGATGACACCAGCATTTAAGCTTTATTATCTTATTATTGAGCAGCGTTTCCAAGAAGAACCTCTTTGTCTTTTATGCTGTTTGTGAGAAACCTTTTCTTCAGTTTTATGAAATAATCGTTGTCTAAGAGCAGGAGGGGAAAATGGTATCTCATGGATTTCTTTGTATATTTTTTTATTGGAGTTCAATTTGCCAACATTTAGCATAACACCCAGGGCTCATCCCATCAAGTGCCCTCCTCAGTGCCCGTCACCCAGTCACCCCAACCCCCTCGGCCCACCTTCCCTTCCACTACCCCTTGTTTGTTTCCCAGAGTTAGGTGTCTCTCATGTTCTGTCTCCCTCACTGATATTTCCCTCTCATTTTCTTTCCTTTCCCCTTTATTCCCTTTCATTATTTCTTATATTCCCCAAATGAATGAGACCATATGTTTGTCTGTTTGTCCTTCTCCGATTGACTTATTTTACTCAGCATAATACCCTCCAGTTCTATCCACATTGAAGCAAATGGTGGGTATTTGTCGTTTCTAATGGCTGAGTAATATTAATATTCCATTGTATACATAGACCACATCTTCTTTATCCATTCATCTTTCGATGGACACCGAGGCTCCTTCCACAGTTTAGCTACTGTGGACATTGCTGCTATAAACATCGGGGTGCAGGTGTCCCGGCGTTTCACTGCATCTGTATCTTTGGGGTAAATCCCCAGCAGTGCAATTGCTGGGTCGTAGGGCAGGTCTATTTTTAACTCTTTGAGGAACCTCCACACGGTTTTCCAGAGTGGCTGCAACAGTTCAGATTCCCACCAACAGTGCAAGAGGGTTCCCCTTTCTCCACATCATCTCCAACATTTGTGGTTTCCTGTCTTGTTATTTTTCCCCATTCTCACGGGTGTGAGGTGGTATCTCATTGTGGTTTTGGTTTGTATTTCCCTGATGGAGAGTGATGCAGAGCATTTTCTCATGTGCTTGTTGGCCACATGAAATTTCTGTTCATGTCTTTTGCCCATTTCATGGTTGGATTGTTTGTTTCTTTGCTGTTGAGTTTAATAAGTTCTTTATAGATCTTGGATACTAGCCCTTTATCTGACATATTATTTGCAAATATCTTCTCCCATTCTGTAGGTTGTCTTTTAGTTTTGTTGATGGTTTCCTTTGCTGTGCAGAAGCTTTTTATCTTGATGAAGTCCCAATAGTTCATTTTTGCTTTTGTTTCTCTTGCCTTCATAGATGTATCTTGCAAGAAGTTGCTGTGGCCAAGTTCAAAAAGGGTGTTGCCTGTGTTCTCCTCTAGGATTTTGATGGATTCCTGTCTCACGTTTAGACCTTTAATCCATTTTGAGTTAATCTTTGTGTATGGTGTAAGAGAATGGTCTAGTTTCATTCTTCCGCATGTGGATGTCCAATTTTCCCAACACCATTTATTGAAGAGACTGTCCTTTTCCAGTGGATAGTCTTTCCTGCTTTGTCAGATATTAGTTGACCATAGAGTTGAGGGCCCATTCCTGGGTTCTCTATTCTGTTCCATTGACCTATGTGTCTGTTTTTGTGCCAGTACCACACTATCTGGATGATCACAGCTTTGTAGTACAACTTGAAATCTGACATTGTGATGCCCCCAGCTTGTGTACCCAGTGGGATATCTCATGGATTTTAAGATGATTGATCTGATTTCAGTCCACTAAAAGCTGGCTCCAACCTTGCTCAGTTTGACTTCTTGGTGGGCTCTTTCTTAGATTTCTGTGCAACGTTTAGACCATATTTGGTGGGTTCCATCCTTATGCTATTTCAATAGTCCTCTTTAACCACACACAAAGTAAGAAAAAAGTCAAGATCTGAGATGCCCTTTGGCTCCCAAGCATCACTAGAACATTGCAGGAAATGTTTGTTCACTGGTTAGCATGAAGTCTGCACTGCTGCTAGCATTGTGCCTCAGATGGCAGGTGTGGGACAGAGCCAGGCCTCTCCTCCCTCTAAGGAGATGCTGACGTCCCAACGTGCACAGAGCTATCTGGCACCAAAAGCTGGTCCCTACTGGCTGAGTCTAGCACTGGGCAGAATGATGCATTAATTCAACAACCACATTAAAAACCAGTAGTTGGAAGCAATTGTGGACAGTAGAACAGGACTTGGAACCCCGAAGTGCACTTCAAGCAGAGCAGAGGCAGAGTCTAGTGGGAGAGCCATTTCCTACAAGATGAAGAGTCTGCAGAGCAAGGCATTGCCTCACCTGGGTGCTTGATATTTGCTTCTGTTTCCCATGGGTGGATCTACAGTATTTGCACTTGATGCAGCCTTAGGAACCCAAGAACTATGTCTGACTGGAATATCTTAAGGGAATTTCCCAGGAAGGAGAAGGGAGTTGCTTCCCAATATAGTCCGTTTAATAAATTGACCACATTTTATGTTAACAAAATAAGACTTTATGGAGTTTTTCTTTGTAGGACATTTGGAATATATGTAAAACCCCAAAGAAGATAAAAACCATTTCTAATCTCCTTCCCAGACAGAAATCTTTGTTCATGGCTATGGTCCATCAGCTTAGGCATTTCTACTGTAAACATGATAGAGCTCCTGAGAATCTTCAGTTCTGTAAAACTCTTAAAAAGAAAGTTGGGGACAGACTCTCGAATTCTATGAGACTTTGTCACAAGAGCCCAAACAAAAACGATAGAATCCAGTGTCTCCCCAGGTATTCACTGGCAGAATCTGGAGATAGTTCTGGTTTTCAGAATGGGGACACTTCTGGTACCAGAGGAGGTCAGCACACAACAGCAAAGCAGCATCTGGCCAATCCACCAGTAATGGAGCCCGAGAAAGCCAGCCCACCTCTCATTCCCAGAGGTCTCACTGGCTTTCCCTATACAGTCCCACTGGTGACCTCTGCTCGATGCAGAGGAGCATGTTGACTCACTTACTCCTACACCACACATGTCCTGTCTAAGGTACAGAGACAAAAAGGATGCCTCCCTAGCCCTGGAGAATCCCACTGATGTTGGCCACATCAACACATATACTAATCATCTGGTCTTATAACTACCCTGTGAGAAAGTCCTATGATGGCTTTCATTTTACAGATCCAGAAATCAGCACATCAGCAAACCATTAGAGTAGATCAAAGTCCCAGAGTCAGCATGCAGATAATGCTACAGGATCACAGAAAATACTTACGGAGTTCTTTCCAAGGGCCGCAGATCAAGTGGTGAGCAAAAAACACTGATTTTTTTAATAAACAGAAGTTGCTACTGCAATTGGGTGTTTTAACATTATATGGCAAAATACAAACAAGGTTTATTTTTTATTGTTCATCTTTTAAAAATCATTTTTTCAAAAACTTGACTTATTCTTTTGAATTTAAAGGATAAAAATATTCTAATTGCCTTTGTATTGACCCATGGCTTCTGAAAAAAATATGTGTAATTGTCCCAGTGGATAGCATTTTAAAAGCAATGTCTAAATTAGACAACACTTAAATTAAAAACTCTTCCCTGAGGACATGAGCAAAAGGAATGAATTGATAGTGACAGATTTTGTTTCTCTCACCCCAAATTCCTAGGGATGGTTTTCATGCTATGTCAATGAAAATAGAAACAAACAAAAAACTTTCAGAATGAGAATTACATTTTTGAGTTATAAAAATTGATTATTTCCCTGAGAGTCAGTGCTACAGTTGTGTTTATATTTATTTCTAAATGTGTGTGTGGTGGGGTGCTACAGAAAAGGGTCTAATTAGCACCATCCAGTGCTCACTCACCATCTGACACGTGGCTTTTACAATTTAAATTTGAATTTAAATTATTCAGAATCAAATAAAATTTAAAGTGAGGTTCTTCATTCACACCAGCCACATGTCACACTCGACAGCCTTGCTGGTTAGCAGCCACTGAATGGCACTGGGCAAATGCACATTCTTCTGTCACGAAATTCTATTGACAGCGCCCAGGATAAATCCCGCATTTCTAATTGTCATTCAGCAACAAGATAAGGATCTGCTACAAATCTCTAACTCTTCATTTAGCCAGACTTTGTGAGTATGGAGCACACCACAGTATCAAACAATGTGGCATAATTTTTGCGATTGTAGAAATTTTGTCATGTTTGATGCCTTGAGCAAGAACAAACAGATTTCATATGAAAACATTTTCAGATTGGCCTTTAAAGTACTCTGACTTTGCGGCACCTGGGCAGCTCAGTCATTAAACATCTGACTCTTGATTTGGGCTCAGGTCATGATCTCAGGGTCATAAGGTCCATGGGCTCTGCGCTCATCAGGGAGTCTGCTTGTCCCTCTCCTTTTGCTTGCTCTTTTTCAAGTAAACAAATAAATAAATAAAATCTTTTTTTAAAAAAAATTACTCTGACTTTGAGAGCCTGTGATCTTTTCAGAGGTCCCTAAGGCCCCACAGCCATGTTCTGTATGAAGAGGAGCTCCCAGGTAGTGTCTATGGGGCAAAGGCTGACACAGCACACAGGGGAGCTCTGTCTCCCCTGACCCAGCTCTGACCCAGGGGAGCTCTGACCCAGGGGAGGGTCTCCCTCTGTCTCTAGCTCTGGCGTGACAGCTGGTGTAGAACCAAACCCCTGATCATTCCAGTGAGTCAGAGCCCTGTGGGTCACCCCAGGGACTCCTGCAGGGGTAGGTAACTATGTGTGATGGGGCCAGGGTGGCACAGAGAATCGAAGGTGAGACATGGAGACTTCTTCTCAGTTATGAATTTTCCACTAGTTCCCTTCTTTAAGGAAACAGCAAGAACGGAACAAACAAGTTGACCTGGAAGTGACACTGTGTGAATGTGTCTCCTACTCACCCATGGTTTCACCTTCTGGGATCTCAGCAGTGTCAGCCATGTACCTGATTCAGTGTGAGGCCAGCAGCAGCATCTGGCTGCATCAGGTTGTGGTCACTCCCTTACTTCTCCTTATCCCATGGGCATTTTATCATGTCAAGAAGGATGAGTATGGCCGAGAGGGTATTGTGGGAGAGAGTGATCACATTCACGTAACTCATTAGAGTATACTGTTAAAATTGTTGTATTAGTTATTATTGCTGATCTCTTACACTGCCTAATTTTCAAACTAAACCCCATCATAGGTGTGTGTGTAGGACAGAATGTAGTGTGTATAGGGTTCGGCACTATCTGTGTCTGTCTGCTGACAGCAGATCTTGGAACTATCCCCTGCAGATAAGGGGGAGACTATAGCATTGTGCAGTTTCAGGAGTACAGGATACATGTTTGGTAAGATACATGTTTATACTGCAGAATAGTGAACACTGTGACGTTAGCTGACACCTCTATCACATGCCAGAATTGTCGGGTTTTTTTTGGGGGGGGGAGAGCATTCAAGATCTAGTCTTTTAGCAATTTCGAAGGTTACCTTCTTATTGACTAATCCCCTCCTGTGCATTGTGTTCTAGGACTTAGCCTTCCAACTACTTGTGCATTTGTTCCCTTTGACCAGCATCTCCCCACCTCCTCCATCTTGCAGCCCCATAGCCACCCATCAGCTCTGTGAATTCAGCTTGTTCCACATACAAGTGAAATCATACAGTATTTGTCTTTGTCTGACTTTCCTCGCTTGGCATAATGTCCTCAAGGTCCAGCCATGTTGTCACAGATGGCAGCATTTCCTTCTTTCTCATGGCTGATTACTATGCCACTTGTGCATATGTATCAGAAACGGGATCTTAAAAAGCTATGTGCAGCCCCATGTTCACTGTAGTGTTGTTCATAGAAGCCCGGCCAGACATAGGGATGACCCAAGTGTCTGCCAGTAGATGAATGGGTACAGAGGACGTGTGTGTCTCGGGGTAGTGGGTGAGACATGAAGACATATTCCAGCCAATAGCCGGCCAGCTCTCCAGTGGCCCTCAGAGTCTTTTGTATAACCCCACCGGCCTCTGAGCTGTTGGTCGGCAGCCCAGACGCATTCATCTGCGCTGCCAGGGGAGTTATTCTTTGGTACTGGGGAGACGTGCCCGCTCTCACCTTGGGCCCAAACCACAGGTGGAGGGTTCCCTTCATGTGGCCATGACTTCTTGGAACCTTACTGGGACAGCTTCCTTCTTGCTGGGACAAGCCCCAGGTTGGGGGGGGGGGGGGTTCAGACCCTGCAGGTAATGTTCAACCCTGAAAAGCACAGTCCCAGGAAGCAGCCTTTACGCTGCAGAACGGGAACACACATCTTGGTTGTGGTGCTTTGGAAAGCCAGCGTGTCCCTGAGCATGGGTTTGCCTCCCCTGCAGCTGCTGGCAGATACCAGTTTGCTCTTGCTTTGTTCCTCACAACCTCTTCGCACTGAACTCCAGATGCAAAGTGAAATGGTCACAAAAGAAGTATCTGGGTTAAATGCGTGCTAAACAGGTTTAAAATTATTGCTCATTGTTTGGAAGCAGATGCAAGCCTCAAACAAATGCAAAACATCAAGGCAGATGCAAAAGGGAGGGCAATTTGAAAATCAGATCCTAAGTGCTTGATTTTGTGAGGGGTGAGCTAGCTGCCTCCCCTGGCTGGGGGTGAGGAGGCTGGCAGGGCCAGCTGCCCCAAGGGCAGGGGAGCTGTCCTGAATGCAGAGTTGCTGAGGAGACAGTGACTACAATGCTCTAGGTTTTTTTTTTTTTAATTTAAATTCAATTTGCCAACATATAACACCCAGTGCTCATCCCGTCAAGTGCCCTCCTCAGTGCCCATCACCCAGTTACCCCATCCCCCTGCCCACCACCCCTTCCGCAACCCTTTGTTTGTTTCCCAGAGTCAGGAGTCTCTCATGGTTTGTCTCTGTCTCTATTTTTTCCCACTCAGTTCCCCTCCTTTCCCTTATAATCCTTTTCACTATTCCTTATATTTCCCTTATGAGTGAAACCATATGATGATTGTCCTTTTTCGATTGACTTACTTCACTCAGCATAATACCCTCCAGTTCCATCCACATCGAAGCAAATGGTGGGTATTCGTCGTTTCTAATAGCTGAGGAATTTTCCATTGTATACATAGACCACATCTTCTTTATCCATTCATCTTTCGATGGACACCGAGGCTCCTTCCACAGTTTGGCTATTGTGGACATTGCTGCTATAAACATTGGGGTGCAGGTGTCCCGGCATTTCACTGCATCTGTATCTCTGGGGTAAATCCCCAGCAGTGCAATTGCTGGGTCGTAGGGCAGGTCTATTTTTAACTCTTTGAGGAACCTCCACACAGTTTTCCAGAGTGGCTGCACCACTTCACATTCCTACCAACAGTGCAGGAGGGTTCCCCTTTCTCCACATCCTCTCCAACATTTGTTGTTTCCTACCTTGTTAATTTTCCTCATTCTCACTGGGGTGAGGTGGTATCTCATTGTGGTTTTGGTTTGTATTTCCCTGATGGCCAGTGATGCGGAGCATTTTCTCATGTGCTTGTTGGCCATGTGTAGGTCTTCTTTGGAGAAATCTCTGTTCATGTCTTTTGCCCATTTCATGATTGGATTGTTTGTTTCTTTGGTGTTGCGTTTAATAAGTTCTTTATAGATCTTGGAAACTAGCCCTTTATCTGACATATTATTTGCAAATACCTTCTCCCATTCTGCAGGCTGCCTTTTAGTTTTGTTGACTGTTTCCTTTGCTGTGCAGAAGCTTTTTATCTTGATGAAGTCCCAATAGGTCATCTAGTTTCTTAAGCAGGGATCTTTGTATTGCTCCTATCTTGGCAACTCCTATCAAAATAAGCATCAAGCTCAGTCCTGGTATTTATCTCTGAACAACTTCATGGGGCTGCCCAAGGGCCTTTTCTCTGTCTTCGTGCCCCTGAGCCCCAGCCCACACCCGTGAATAGCCAACGCTCAGTCCTGTGTTGAGGCAGCATGTGTTTCTGTGCTTTGTTTTCTCCGTTGGTACATTTTGTGTTTCTTCTGTGTCTTGCAAGTTGTTTACACAGCTCACATTCAGGCAGTCTAGCTCTCAAGCCTGGCTTTACACACAAGCATGCTTAACACAGGACCTGTGTTTCGTGATGTTAACGTTGATCACGGAACCTGGATCTGTTGACATGAAGTATTCCTGGAAAGTCTTTCATTTTATTGCAGCACCACTGGAGAAGGTTTTGGCACTTCTGAATCTGCAACAAGTGTTTTCATAAGCCCCCTGAGTCCTCCCTCTGCAGGGTGGACACTCCTCCTAGGGGTTGGTTGAGACTCTGGAGCCCCGGACAGGGCGCCTTTGGGAGGCGGGTTGGACAGGGCCCAACCCCACCCAGCTCTGAGGCTGCTGCCCTGAGCAGCTCAGTCCCCACCGCAGAAGGGTGCCACGGGGTCATAGCTCATTGTTTCTTGTTTTCAGTATTTTAGTGTCAAGACAGGTTTTGGGGGCAAAGGGCAACAGATTACTTTCAAAATCTGACTTTTGATCTTTGGAAATATTTTCTCATTCTAACTTTGTTCCACAGATGTTTTGCCAAATGACTGAAAATCAAGTCTTAGAGCAACGAGCAGCTTTCGACTTTGCTCCCTCTTTGCCACTTACTGTGCCTGGTTGCTACTTTCAATGTAAACTTCCCCACTCTCACACATTGTTCACGTGTCTCCAAGACACTCTCCTCCAGTCATCCTCTGTGGCATCTACACGGAGTACCTGCAGGCACGTGCACTATTGAATGTAACACCACCACACCAGCATTCCTTTTCCTCAGCGAGCATGGGAGATTGCACAGCGGTGCACGGTGCCCTGTCAGATGTAAGGGGATACAGACACGAGCCACAGCAACAAGTGTGTGCAGAGACAGCAGGTGGGCACAGACACTGCTGGGGTCAGTTGATCAGGAAAGGCATCTCTCCTCAGGGGATGCCCCCATCCATGTGGACCTCTGGCAGAGGGTGGAGTGAATGCAAAGGCCCTGAGGCTCAGTGGATGTCAGGAGGCCAGTGGGAAGGAATGAGTGGACAGGGAAAGTGAGAGCAGCGTCTTCCGTTCTAGTGAGATGGCAGTGGAGGATTCCCACAGAGGGACTTGCCCTCCCTCCAGCCTCTGTGTGGACACAGATGGGAGCCAGGGAGACGACAGGGGCTTGGTGACAACCAAGGAGAGGGCAGGCTGCATGCCGGACAGGGTGTCGGGCTTGAGTTGATGAAAAGTAAAAGGTCTCTGTGTCTGTCCAAAGGTCCAGCAAACAGGATTTTCCGCAGGGATGGAGTGAGGGATAAAAGAGTCAAAATCAACCCAAAGATCTTTCATCTGAGCAACAAGAAGAGACTTTTTCCTTTCTCCTTTCCTCCCTTTCTACTCTACCTCCTTCTTTTTTTCTAGAGGTTTGGGGAGTCCAGGGGAGCAAATAGTTTGGTGTTATGCGTGGTAAATTTAAGATACCCCCCAAAAAAGACACCCAGGAGATGTCCAAGTCGTAACAGTTAAAGTATCTGACAGTGAACTTGGGGAGAGAGCTGAGAGCTGGTGAGTTAACGTGTGAGCCTGGGCGTGGCCCATGGACATGCTGTCCATGGGAGGAAGATTACACGGCCAGCCCGGCGGTGCCAGGTGCAGCAGCCAGGGAAAGGGAGGAGCTGGCAAACAGGCTGAGAAGGAGCTGTCGGAGGAATAAGAGGATGTGCAGCAGGTGGGGCAGGAGAAGCCCAGGCAGCGCGGGGGTGCGGCAGCAGTGATGGCATGCCGGGGGGGGGGGGGGGGGAGGCTGCGCAGAGTGGGTGAAAGGTGCCTGCGTGGGAGGAGGTAAAGCACAAGCACAGCTTGCAAGGGGTTGATAACAGGGAGGGGTGCAGAAATGCAAGCTGGAGGGCATGTGGGTCCGCAGAAGGTTGTTGAAATAGCAGTTCTAGCGGCATGTCCGGAGGCAGGAAGTGGGGAGAACTGGGAGAGTGTCCTGGGCAGGGATGGGCTGCAGTGGGAGATGGGGGCGGTCACAGGAGCAGGGACCATCACGTCGGAGGAACGGGGCCTGAAAGAACAAGCGGGAAAGGACAGGCTGGTAGAGATGCGATGGGAAGAGTATGTGTTCTCTGATTGCCTCGGCTTTCTTGGCGCAGCCGGAAGGGAGCTGGCAAGGAGAGGGGGACGTTGAAGACACTCACCAGGGAGGGAGAACAGGTGCCCTGCAGGGGTGGATGGGGAGCACACTCCGTGAGGGGCACCATCCAGGAAAGGAGGGACACAGGAGGCCCCTGAGCTCCAGCACAGAAGGGCCTCCAGAGCTGTCCTCCAAGGACACTGTCCCCTTCGCCCTGAGAGCAAAAGCATCGCAGGAAAGTCATAGAAGTAGCTTTCACGGGCTCAGATCATGGCAAGGCCAGCTTAACTCCCAGATACTCACAGAGGGCTGCTAGTTACCTGGCAAGTTCAGCTAGCCTGTGTCTCCTCAAAATGAGAAGTTCAACAGTTAAGTTAGAAACACGGCTGAATATCGCTAAATTAATTGCTGAACATTTTAAACAACTTTGGAAGCACAACCATTATCAATGAAGAGAATGTCGGTGTCTCAATCTGAAAATTGATGTTTGCACATTAACCTATCTTTATTAAAGAGACCTTTTTCCTGGAGAAACATTTCCTTGAGTGAAGACTTTTTAGAAGGTTAGACCCCGCTAAATTCCTTTAAAGGCAGGTGCAAGAACTGACTGCATCTCCTTAATCTGGTCCTCTGGATCCGTCTCTCTCAGCAGCTTGACCAAAGGCCAGGTCTCAACCCCCATCTCCCATCCAGATGCTGGGTACCCTGTTCATCACCGACTGCACCTGCCCCCGTTCTGTTCTCCACTCACTCTGATCCATTGCTAACTGGAACTAGTTCATTTTTTTTTTTTTTGGAACTGCTATGAACCAAATGGTTCACAGGACCTAGAGTTTGTTTTGCATCTGGAAGGGAAGGTGCTCCCTGGAGCTAGCTAAGCCCCAGTGAAGCAGGCAGGTCCTACCACTCTCGTGGGTTTGCTGTAGCCCCACCAATTGCCAGATTTCTGGCTTTTTTCTGTGCTGGCACACAGTGTCCTCAGAGGAGATGGCCACAGCACTGCCCATGCCAGGCCAGCCCAGGCTGGGGGGAGTGATGACAGCAGGTGGCTGGAGTGAGAACGGGCTTCCGTGGGGCAGGAGGTGCACGGTAGGTGTGAAAGGAGTCCTGCCACAACAAAGAGAAGCTCCTGGAATGGGAAACCTGGGTTGAATCCAGAAAATTTGGAAGATTATCTTTTTTTGGGGGGGGCGCTCAAAAACTAGATGGTTTCTCTACACCTTAGATGTTTAAGATATGGGGATGCCAGGGGAAAAAAAGACAACCTGGGCTTAAAAGTTGTTCTTTTATTCAGATGTGTGATGGTTAAGGACTACATAGATTATAAATGTCCCCAAGTCAACCCAGGTGGACTCTACCTTGGCCAGAACTGCTGCTGGCAATGTCTGGAGAGAAGAAGCAGCAGCAGTGAGAGGGACGTGTGACCGCCACCCTCCCCTCCCAACAGGTGCATGGACCCCTGTGCCTCAGTTTCCTCTTGTGGCATCGAGAGGAGATTCTCCCCGTGTTTACCTCCCCTCCCAGCCTAGCAGCCCTTGGGGATTCCCTAGACATCACAGCCTAAACCCTAGAAGGAAAACCACTCAAGCATAGTTTCCATATTGATAAAATGAGTTTCTCACAGAGTCGCACTGAACCCTAGGGCCGTGAAGACCTTGCCACACAGAGCCATTTTATATCCTATTAAAGCCAAAAGGTGTCTCTGTGTGCCTTCCCTCATGTTTTCTCGAGGGGGAATCTGGAGCAGGGTTGGATTGGTTAAATTCGTGAGACTATTTTCTGTGTACACAATATGAAGCAGAAAATTGAAACAGAGGAATCCTGGAGGAGACGCATTGTAGCAAGCTATGTAGCCAGCACTATTTGTCCTTTATTAAGTCCAGACATGATGAAGAGCTCTGCTCCTCCTGGGGTGTGGACAAGTGGATGTCTACAACCCTCACAGACAGCAATTCTCTTTATAAATAGCTGGGGCTGCTGGGCCCCAGCCCCCAGACAGCACTCGAGTGCCCGCAAATGTCGCACACAATGCTGCCAGGTATGAGTCACACACGGGGCTGGGGCGGGGCCGAGACACAAAGCGGAGCTAATCAATGGCAGCCCCACCTGAAAGCATGTTTGCAAAAACATCTTCACTTTCCACACTCCATTTTCCATTAGCAGAGAGCAGATGGAGCTCAGACATGGGGGTGCTGCACTCAGCCCAGGGAGGCTGCCGTGTGGGAGGCTTTCTGGGAGTCAGTAGGTGCTGGGCCTCCTCCTGACATTTGGGATACACACCACGTAAAGCTCCAGAGAATCTAACTTACTCACAGGGCGAAAGGGTCCTCTGTGTCTCCTGCTGAGTAAATTATAAGCAGTTTCTGCTTCAATAATTATCTGCTGCTTGAGACAGGCTGACTTTTCCTCCTGTGTGGGCCTTTGGCAGACCATGGCTTCTTGATGGAGAGGATTATCTGGGGGTACTGGGGGTTAATACTGAGATAAGAGATAACCACCTCTATCCAGAGATGTGATAAGTGAGAGGCAAAATACATAAACAGTGGTCTAAGAAGAGCATCAGTAACTGCACAACTGGACAAATCATCCCAAAGCTTTAGGCTCCTTATCTAGAATGTGGACATAAAACTATCGCCCACTCCCTGGGTTTTGTGACTATAACTCAGGCCCCACACAGCTGCTCAGAGATGTCTGCGTTGAGTAAGCCACCTCCTCCTCCATCTGTAGTAGACATTCAACATCCAGCATGGCAGGTGTGGGGTTGCTCAACTTCCATTAAAATTTGGTAGCTGGAAGGGACAGGAAAGGCCACCAAGGCAGAGGTCCCCGGCTGGATGCCCCTGCCCTCCAGGGGCACTTGGGGCTGGCGTGGTCTTAGGGAACCCCTGGCGTGCAGCAGTGGAAGCAAAGATGCTCAAGGACCCGGCCAGGGTCAGTCCTTACAGACGAGAAACTCGAATCTTAGGAAAGCAAAGACTCCTGAATTATTTCTAGAAAGAGCTCTGGAGTGGGAAGTATGGGAAAGGAGATTCATCTTGTCTGAGTGCCCTGCACTTGGCAGACCCTTGGCACACAAGACCCAACCTGAGGTGGGAAGAGGAAGTGAATTTTCACTGTCACACAACTAGGAAGGGAGGGTGTGGGTCTGAACCCATGTGAGCTGCCTCCAAAATGCCTGCTTCTTTCACCAGAAGGAGGCAAGCATCAAGGAAGCTTTGCCCACCCCACTATTTTTCTCAGTACCTGGACTTGCTTTTAAACTAAGGCAGCCTTTTCCTAAATCCACCAAAGGGATTGGGAGCATGGTGACATGGTGATAAACGATATGTTCAGATATGCTCAGGACATACTGCTTAGTATATCCCCGTGGGAGATTAAAAAATAATCCATGAGGCACTGAGTTGTTCACAGTAAAGCCTTTCTCTAATTCAACATTTCGACTCATCTGGTCACTAATGACAAGTGCTGTAAGAAGACTGGGCACTCACTGTCCCGGTTACTATTGATTCAGCTGCGTGTAACAGCAGAGCTGAACATAAGAGCACATGTTGTAAAGACCCTGACCTTGGTCTGACAGCTGAGCAGTATGAGCACAGCTGTCTACAATTCTCTTGAGCCTTCTTCCTGGCATAGAATGGCTGCTACATCACCATCATCCCCATGTTATCCATTTTCAAGGCAGGAGAGAGGAAGCATGGCCAAGGGGGAAGGAAGATAAAGTGTGGAGCTAGTAACTTCGTACATCATACAAAACATAATGTCACCTGGCCACTCTAGTGGCAGTGGGGCTAGGAATTTTGAGGGTTTGGTTTTCCAGCATTTATAGCAGAGGAGGGTGGGAACATCTGGGCCCTGAGTGAGTCAACCTGCTGTGAAAAGGTGAGCCTTTCCTGCTGTGTGCCAGGTGCCCCTAGAGGTATTGAGGTCATGGTTACTACCATACCAGTCTCTCTCCTAATGAAATTAATAGGAGAGTGCTACATATGTGTATTTTATATGCATAATTTACATTATTATGTATTTCCATGTGACATGATGTATGCACTATATATCATTTGTTTTTCTAAGGAATTCTAGAATATGCTAGGAAGCAGGTGTAATAAGATCATACTCTGAAGACTTTTCTTTCTCCACCTTGGTAGGGGCAGTATTCAGCGTGTCTTCTCAAGAAGTGGGTCTCCCCCAGGGGGATCACTCATTAGCTTTTGTGTAAGTCTAGGAAGAGCTCTGGGTCCACGGAGCCGGCGAAAGGTCCTGGGCCTTTCCTACAGCTGTGTGCTCAGCACAGGGCTGTCAGTGCCCTGGTGTGACTGGGGGGTGGGGGGGAAGGTTCCCCTTACAGACAGGAGCCTATAAAGTTGGTCCATGACTCCCAGGTGTGGACAATGTAGAAGGTAGCCTAGGAGCAAGTTCAGTGACCACCCCCAGGCACCATGGACACCTAGCAGGGGTTGAGGGCACAGTGTGGTTTGGATCCAGAGGATACCCTGCCATTCTTCTGGGGGTCTCACTGTGGGACTTCACCCCATGGAGGCTGCTGTATGGGCCCAAGCCGCTCAGCCACCAGAGCAGTGGACAGCCCCCCGCAGCCCCATCAGAGGGCATAGCATCCCACCTAACTGTCCCCTGCCTCCCTTGCCCATCCACTGTCCCCTCCCAGATCCCTCCCCAGCTGCCCACTGGTGACAGGGCCTTGCATGTCCTATGGCTAGAAGTCAAACAGGAGGAGAGAGGGGGACTGTCCTTGGCCAAGGATACACTTGCCTAAACACTAATCTGACATAAATGTGGTCTTAAATCACGAGGGACTGAAGATTCTGGGTGCCACAGCATTCATCTTCTGCCACCACACCTGAAGGTGAAAGGCACTTTGCTTCCAAACTTGACTGTTTGTGTATGTTTCCTATATGTGCATCCATTTCTCCTTAGATGCATAAGAAAATGGGGAAAAAAAAAAACCTTCCTGGGGAAATCAGACTTCTTTTTGGACTCCAGAGCTCTGTTCTGAATGCATTAAAGTGAAGATCCCCTACTGGAAATTCGAGCAGATCTGTCAAGCAGTCACTTAGGAACACAGTCTAGGGCTCCAGGGCAGTAGGTGAGGCTTGAGGTGCTCACCTGGGTATGAGCGATGGGAAGTTAGGTCACAGATCACCCACCCCACGTCCCTCCCCCTTTTCTGTAACTGGTCTGTTGAGGTAGACTGGGTGGAGCCAGGAGCAGCCCCTGGACGGAGGTCTTGTGGGTGGGTTTGGAGGCTGGTCCTGGCTGGCATTCTAGGTGAACCCCAAGTAGAGGGCCCAGTTAGGGCACCTGCATTGTCTGCATTGTTGCATTGTTGAACCATAGAAGCTATATGATAGTACACGTGGTGGTTTTTAGCCACTATGCTTTGGGGTGACCCCACGATGAATGGTTGATGCTAGGCTCTTTTGGAAGAGCCATGAGGTTTTGGGATGCCTGGGTGGCTTAGTGGTTGAGCTTCTGCCTTCGGCTCGGCATGATCCTGGGATCCAGGATCAAGTCCCACATCAGGTTCCCAGCAGGGAGCCTACTTCTCCCTCTGCCTGTGTCTCTGCCTCTCTCTGTCTCTCATGCATAAATAAATAAATCTTAAAAAAAAAAAAAAAAGGAAAAGCCGTGGGGTTTTGAGGCTGTGCTTGTGTTAGTCCCTTCTGCAGATGGCGGACACAGCCAGGGGATTACCAGTTCCCCTTCTTGGCCACTGGAGGAAGAACATCCTTCTCTGAAAAGAGACTCTTGCCTCAGCTAAGAAAGAAACATCTGTGAAATGTACCCAACAAGTTTGAACCACAGATCCCTGAATGCTCAGGAGAATGTGTCCCATTCTTGCTTTTGAAGATCAAAAGGCCAGGTGGAAACAGGGTCCCTTTGAGTCAGCATCTTGTTCTCATGTGGGCCACCTGCTCCCCAGGCCCCCAGCACTTGGACTGCCTCCCACTTCGTCTTCCCAGGAAAAGATCCCTTTGGAGAACAGTTTTGGCCTGACACTGTCACTTCCCCAAACCAGCCCTGCTCTGATTTCTTTCTCAAAATGATTACAGACAAAACTTTTTTCATCATGAATTTAATAAGTTGTATGCCCCTTAAACAAGGGTGCCAGAACCTCAGGTCATATGGCAGTAGGCTATGTGCAGGGGTGCAGGTGGGCCCCTTGGGGCCTTATCAGTGAGAGGTTGAGCAGAGTTAGCAGTGCTGACCCCTGACTGAGGATGGCTGGGGCCCCTCTGTGCTCCTAACCTAAATGGGCTGCTTGGTCTACACATTCTGCACTGTTCCTCTTTCTGTCTCTGCACAGCATACAGCCTGTCCAAAGCTGCTCAGGCAACAGGTATAGTTGCATTAAGAGTCTTAATTTGCAGGCAGCCTGGGTGGCTCAGCAGTTTAGTGCCACCTTCAGCCCAGGGTGTTATCCTGGAGACCTGGGATCGAGTCCCACATCGGGCTCCCCGCATGGAGCCTGCTTCTCCCTCTGCCTGTGTCTCTGCCTCTGTGTGTGTGTGTGTCTCTCATGAATAAATAAATAAAATATATTTTTTTAAAAAGCCAGTTTAAGTAAAAGGGAGCAGCTTTTAAGGACGTGGCTCTTCCCTGAAGCAGAGTGCAGCAAGAGCACCAGTCACACACCCTGTCACCACCCCAGGCAACACCCTGTCCTCTGTCATCTCCAGGCTTCCCTGTGTGTCTCCTTTCCTGTCACAGGCAGATTCCTATGGTCTCTCTGGGCCAACTCCAAATTGCCGAAGTGAATCAACTGGGTGGGTATAAGTCACTGTCCTCCTCTGGCAGATCAGCTGTTTCCAGGGCTTGAGGTTGCCCAGTACCACCTGGTACATGGGTTCTTTTTACCCAAGACTTGGCATAATTACAAGACCTAGAGGGTCATGGCCAGCAGCTAATCTCCAAGTCCTCAGAAGTTGACTTTCCATGTCTTGAGAGCAACTGAAGAGAGAGAGAGGTAAGTTGAGGAAAAACAAAAAGCTAACCCAAGCAGGGCATAGACTGACTCCCTAGATGAGGACCCTGGGAAAGCATGGGGTGCTGGTCTGCTCCCGGTTCTTAGAGGTGATGGCAGATGCCTGGGGCCATGCTGGGGGAGGTGTGGCCTTATCATTCTCACATTGCAGCCACATACAGACATCTCTAATTATCTGTATTTTACAAAAATTTTTGTACCGAATTTTGCCCTCCCTCCACCTAAGTTAGATTTTGTTTATGATACATAATAGGATTCATTTATTGTTTTTATATGAAAAACAGACTTTGTTTTGAATAAATCCATGTCATGCACTGTTTCCCAAGAGAACTAAGGCAGATTCTTGGCACACAAGGAGCCCTGCCTTTGCCCAAGCTGGGCTCTGTGCATGACCCACATGCACCATCCACCAGGCCAGACTCCCCGCCACTGCCCCATGGAGCTTCCTCCAGCAGCGCCAGGGAGGACAGGTCTCCTGCTGCTGGCTAAGATGCTCATGATTTTATGTTGTACTGGGGTCTTTCTTAGCTTTTCATGAACTTTGTAAAAAAAAATTGTGGGGGGGATAAATATGAATGAGTTAAATTGACCTCAAGAGCTAACAAACACTATTTTAGAGAAAAACTGGGAAGTTACCATTCCTTGCTTCAGTCCATGAAAGTGCCAAGCATTATTTGAAGGAAAGTTTACTAAAAGGACGAAGAGAATATATCCACACCTGTAAGTAGAAAAAAACCTAGCAACATACTCGACAGCTGTATTAACCCGTCACAGAGGATCCCAGTGAAGGTCCCCGGCACCCTGACGTCAGGGGCGCTGGCCGTGGTCCTGACACTGGGCTGGATTGCTCACCAGCTCTGCAATTGCCACATCACCCCCTCAGGCCTCCCCTGTGAAGATGCGACAGTGTTGATTGAGGTTTGCCCCAGAACGTCCACATTGCAGCTCCCATCATCCCACTGTAATGGTTTCCCCTGTGTGTCCTGGGGCCATGACACAGCACACTTTAGAAGAGAGTACAGATGCTGGACACTTGTGAAGTGAACATGGCCCTGCCTGGGAGGACTCTCTATGAAGAGATGCTTTGGTACACCCATCCTTACTACCTGTGCTGCATCTACATTTAGTTCAGCAAATCTCTGACTCTGCCAACAGGGAGATTCAGCTGCATCCATTTACTATCAACTCAATGTTTCCTGCATCCCCCCACACCCTGCGTCTTGAGAAGTGGATGATTCATGTGTGGCATCCAGACAAACTCTTGATTAATCCAACATGTGGTTTCCCTGAATAACTCCTTCCCTCATCTTGTTTTAACAGGATGGTTTACTGTTCATTGGCTTGAAAATTTATTTCCTGCTTAAGAGGCAAACATAAATATGCCCTCCTGCCCCAAGAAGTCCCCAATCCTAAAGGAAGATCACAAGGTTACCTTGGTAACCGTGGCTACCAGTGTCCTCACCCCTCTGTCCTGGCTGAGGCCCCTTTATGCTCTGACACATGGGAAGGACTGGGGGGGGGGGAGCAGCCATGGCTCACAAACCAGCTGGTAGTGGTCAGACCAGAGTGGAGGGAGAGGACCAAGCCCTGCTCATTTCACAGATGCCTAAAACAGGCACAGAAGCTCTTTCCCCTCAGACTCCTCCCTGCTGCAGCCAGAAGAGATGTGTAACCCAACAGAACTTGGAAGTAGAAGAAATAAGGCTGCAGCTTCTCTGCAGACCCCCTGCGAGCCCCCTGCCACATAAAGCAGCTCTCATAATTCACAGTAGTGGAGTTCTGTAAAGCAGGTGTGAACTCTGAACTACCACTCTTGGGGAGCAACGGGGTCAGGTTCCTGGGAGCCCCTGGTCAAAACATTTTTATAACTGATTGATACATGATGGCACTTTATATATGTTTCTATTTAAAGACACTGAGTGCTGGGTGTTATACCATATGTTGGCAAATTGAATTTAAATTTTTTAAAAAATGTAAAAAAAAAAAAAACAGGAGAGCCCAACCCACCTTCGAAAAAAATAAGTAAAGACACTGTATTTAATCCACATCGTTGACTCATGGAACTCCTAGCCAATGCCCTGTAACTTGTGCCTGAGGGAGGCTCATCCAGGGCACACACCAAAGCCACGGCACAGCCCTCTTGCACTCTGGACAGGAGGCAGCAGCTCAGCACTGTTGTTAAAACAGTGAAGTTACCAACAAAAAAGCACAAAAATTCGGAAACGTGGCACCAGAGACCACAAACAGCATGCTTGCTACAGTATGAGGTCTGAGACAAGAGGGCAGAGCTTTGCCTGTTCAGCCTCGGCTGGGAACATACACATCAGGTGACTCAGATTGTTCACTGCTCTGCACATGTCAGCACTGTGGTAAATGACTTTGGTGTTGCAATCAATGTTAACAAGTAGGTGAATTTGCACATGCAGAATCTGTGAAAAATGAGGATTCACTGTATATAATTCCCGGAGATCAGAGAGAATTCTCTGTGTAGGCAGGTAGTAGAGCAGAGTGGTTAAGATATAAGGCTCTGATTCCAACCCCAGTCCTGTTACTGTGGACTTTGTGACTTTGGGAAAGTAATTCAATTTCTCTGTGCACCAGAGTTGTTCTCTATAAAATGGGATTCATTTATGTGGTTGCACAGCAGTGTTGTGGTGAGGTTGGGTGAGGTCGTGCATGCAAAGCATGTCTGGCCTGGCACTTCAGTAAAATTAGGTGCGGCTATTATTGTTGACAGCTTCTCATTGCCCTCCCCTGCAAACAGTAAGTCCACCAAAAGGAGCAGAGTCACACCCTGCAATGCCCAGGACTCTACCATGCCCAGGTAGGCATTTACTGGTGACAGCATATATAATAGAGCTACTGGAGCCTCCACTTCGGTACAGGCATAAAGAAAACTGCTCTGTTTCTTATTTATAAATTTTCAGGCTGAAATTTTTCCTATTTGAGATCTGAACTAAATATAGAGTCCATGTCTAAATTTGGTAGGATGAATTTCTCTATTCAGTTGTGAGTCTTTTGGCTGCTACCATCCAGTGCTCCCCACCAAGATTTAATGACACAGACCTTTTGATGCCAGCTGAAATAAGCTGCCCTCTCTCAGGGCTCAAATCTGAGAAAGAAGGAAAGAAAAAGGCTAGACACCATCTGTGAAGAGGAGAGGGAGACAGTGCCGAATGGGGGCAGGGAGGGGTCTCATACCTGATAGTTCTGAAACGTGGGAAACTCAGTACAAACCAAGCAATCAAAAACAGCTGCGTATGTTTGATGGGAAGACAACGTGGCCTAGGAAAACTCTTTGATTCACTCTAGTAAGAAACGGAAATTAATACTAAACACCCTTAGGTAAACCAGCCTTGGAGAGAGAACTAATAATACATTTATTAGAAGTACTTGTCTGTACAATAATATATAAAAGTATATACTATAATAAAATAATAAAAAAAGAGAGGAGGGGCACCTGGGTGACTCAGTTGGTTGAGCATCCAGCTCTTGGTTTTGGCTCAGGTTGTGATCTTAGGGTCAAGGGATCAAGCCCCATATCTGGCTCTACACTCAGTGCAGAGCCTGCTTGAGATTCTCTCTCCCTCTGCCTCTGCCCCTCACCCTGATCATTCTCTCTCTCATACACTCTCAGATAAATAAATAAAATATTTAAAAAGAGAGAGAGAGAAGAAATGCGGGGCAGGTATGCATTTACATGTAGACTGTTGTGATGGTCTGCAGGAATGCAACTCTTTCCAGATTTCTTCTTTACCATCCAAAATGGCTGCTGGTGCTCTGACCATCAAACCCATGTTCTGAGCAGCAGGATGGAGGGGAGATAGAAAAAAAGCATGCTCCTTCCCTTTCAAAGAGACTGTACAGAGGTCTTATGAGACACATAACTTCTGCCTACATTTCATTTGGAAAACCTCGATCATGTGGCCACATACAGTTGCAAGGGTGTCTGGGAAATACTGTAACACTGGGCCCAGTCAAAAATCCTGGTTCATTTAATTTTCAGTTAAGAGGGAAAGTGGAGATATGGGAGGTAACTCTTAGCCTCTACCCCAGAAGAACCCCTAGCCAGGTGACATATTTCATGGATCCCAGGGGAACTGTGGAAACCCTCCAACCACTTTTGCATCATTGATTATGAGTCTTCATGGGCATTCCAGCAGGGGAAAATAGGAGTGTGACTGTCAGAAGAGTCTCTCTGGTGATGCTGTCTAGGTAAATCAAAGACCCAAATGGTGCAGTGTAACAGTGAGGTGATTGGCCGAACTAGACATTAAATTAATGTAATAGAAACCGGTAAGAAGGCGCAGTGAGGAGACTGGCTGGTTATAAAATTGTTTGCAGGAAAATTACTCCCCAGGAGTCATTAATGTGCTGCCCAGAGTACAGTATTCCCAAGAGAGGCTGTCCTACCCACACTCTGAGTATGGGCCCTCCAGGCCCTGCAGAGGGGTGCACTGGCTGCGTGCTGTGAGCCCACTGGGTGCCTCCATGACCTTTACAAACAAACCTGGAGCAAGATGTGGAGAGCATCAAGAAAAGCAAAGCATTTTTCCTGAAGTTGGCAGGAAGGGCCGTGTTCAAACTGGGTGGGAAGGCCAAAGGAAAAGAGGGAGGCCATGGAGGGCATGCCCCTCAGACGAGGGCAGAGCCTGTCCAAATGTGAAAATGCGCAGACCCCCAGCCCCATGACCCCTGGGTCTGCCACCACCTTCCTCTGTGCCCCTGCCCCCGCCCTCCCGATGGAGCTGGCTGGCACCGTTGCTGGCAGGGCCAAGCCCTAGCCCTGGTAACGCTGCACCTCTGACTACCCTTTGCCTGGAGGGGGCGGCAAGCACACCAGCCTGCTCCCAGCAGCTCTGGGGCCAGGACCCTTGAGGCACAGGGGCAGACGGCCCATGTGACAGATGCCTATGTCAGTGTACCTTGGCTCTCTTCAAGCGCCCTCCTTGCAGTGCACTCCTTGCATCTGCTGTCCTGAAATTTGCGGATTTTCTTTGAATCTCCATCTGGACACAATCATCACCAAAGTTGTGGAAAGTTAATTAGGGTGAAGAAATATCCACTGATCATACCCCCATGCTGGGTAACTCTGTGTCCTGGGGAGCAGGCCAGCTCAGAGTAAATCACCAGTTACTAGCCTGGAGGTGGCATTTCCTTAAAGGGCCACCCTTTGAGTCAATCAGCCATTCAAATTAAGGGAACGGAAAAAGATAGACCCTTCCTCCAGTAAAGTTTCACTAGGTGCTGATTGCCCATTGGCATTCCTGACATTGTGGAAGTAGAGATGACATGAAGTAGGGCTGGTTTCTAATCCTCAAAAAATATAGTTTCGCGGGGTGAGAAATAGATACTCAAGAAACATAAGAGAATGGGGAAAGAGGAAGAGGGAGGAAATCCTGAAGGGGCAGGGTCTGAGCACAGAAGTGCCCCGTGTGGATTCTATTTCAGTCTCTGCCTTGGTCACCCTGCACCCTCCCTGTCTCTCTCCTCCCTGTTGTGGCCGCCATCCCATCCCATCCCGCCCCAGCACCCTCATGAGAGGCATCCCGTGAATGTGCAGCGGCCCTGAACAAATAAATACTTTTGTATTCTCCCCTCTGTGCATCGTAACACATTGTGTCTTGCCTGGATTTGTATCTCAAAGCCCAACAGGGCAAGATCCAGGAGGCGACTTTTTATTCTCTTTCGTGATGACAGATTAATTCCCTCCAATGAATGAACTATAATTTGTTTAACCAACTCTCTACTGTTGACTGAATTTTCTAATTATTTGAAATAAAAAACAATAAATACCATGCATACCTGAGGGACACATTTCTAAGAGTGAAATTGCCTTTAGAAGTTTACAAGCATTTATTTAAATTGTAATGCATGTTGCCAAACTGCTCTCTATAGAGGCTGGACCTGGGCAGGGGGTGCGGAGTGAGGGGGTGGGAGGATGCACTCCCACCAGACTATAGAGCGTTCTTGTCTCCACACCCTTGTCAGTACCTTTCCAACCCAAGGGGGTGAGGATGCGTCATTTTAGCCATAACTAGACTTTGCTGGGTGAAGCCAAGCATCTTCTCAAATGCTGAAGACCCATTTATGTTTCCTTTCTGTGACCTGATGACCTGGGGATGCTTAACATATCCATTGAACTAGAAATCTTTCTTTTTTAATTGACTTGTAAGAGGTCTTACATCTTAAGGAAATGAACTTTTCTGTGATCTAATTTGCAGATGTGGCTCTGAGTTGCTCCTTTGTCTTTCCATTGTGTTCTCGGGTGGGGATGCCACTCAGAGGTGGCATTGACTGTACACCCAGGTGGCTCAGTCTTTTCTTTCACCAGATTTGGTCAGTTACAAAGACTTTCTTACTTCAATGTTGTCCTTTAAAAACTGTCCTGACAGTTATATGATTTCATTTATTACATCTAAACTTTTGATTTGCTTAAAATTTAACCTGCTCAAAGGTGGGACTGCTGGCTACCCAGGTGTTTCCACATTAGTTAAAATCTACCTTTCTCTCCCCCGTTTGAAATGTCACCTTCGTCACATGCCAAATTCCTGTGCATATTTGGGTCTATTCCTAGATTTTTCCAAACCATCATGGATCTGTCTATTCAGATATTCAGATACTAATGCTGAAATATTTCCATACTGTCTTTATGACGCGTTTGTCTCTGTGCTAGGACTGACTACCCTTGTTCCTTTTCTAAAAAGTGATCTTGTTAGCCAGTCTTGGGTGTTTATTTTTCCATATGAATCCAGCATATCTTGTTCTCCCCATCCAAAAAAGAAAAGAAAAGAAAAAAAGTCTTTTAGTGGGTTTTTACTGGAATAGCATTAAGTGTATAGATTAATTGTGATGTAGGCATCGGATTATGTAAAACAACATACTTTACTTTTCATTGGCTCAAGCTTACTCAGTGCTTTCAGGAGCACTTAAAGTTTTCTCGTGAATTCCTCCCATGTGTTTCATCATTCTGATTGCTCTAAGTGGGGCCTCTTCGCTATTTCTTCCAGCAGTTCTCGGTGTGCTCTGCCTCTAGGTGGCTGCCTGCTGGGTGCAATGGTGGATCGTTATCCCAGACCTTCCTAAAAACAATGAAAATTTTGCCATCTTTTATTCTTATGCATTTTCCACACGATTGCCCATGCAAACTCCTTCCCTCTCCGGCTGTAGATTCCTGCAGCCCCACCTGAAATGTTTTAATCTTTGTCGTGGTTCTAACCAGGCACTGCGCTGCTCTGAAAGCATCCATGACACCTGTCTATTCACATTCGCATCCTCAGGCCTGAACAAAGGATGCTCAGGCAGCTACTCTTAGAACCTCTTCTCTGTAGGGGGCAAGGTGTTAGCGTCAGCTTAACCTCCTTTTAAAGGAGGAATGTGAATTTGCCTCCCGAGAAAGTGACTTCTTGACACTTAACCCAATCTTTGATCTTCACTCCACAGGCCTCACCTGCCACCGTGTGCAGTGTCCAGCACAGTGTCCAATGCAGCATCCAGCATAACGTCCGGCATAGTGTCCAGCACAGTGGCCCTGAGTTGGCTGCGGCCCGGCCGCCCCTCAACCCAACTTGAAGCTGGTCTTGGAGGCACGAGGAGCCGTGAACCATCTCTGTCAAAAAACACCACCAAGAAACAAATGCATTTCCTCTGCACCTCCCTTTGTTCATCATCAGTGCAGATGTGCTGCAAGTGCTTTGCATGGGGCAACTGTGCCCCACCCGAGGTCCCTTCCATTTCCACAGTTCCTGGGCCTTCATACTCAATGCCAGTTTTGGGATGAGTGGGCCCCACACCCTCCAGGAACCCTGGTTTCTCTCATTTTCCACGCTGAGCTCAGCACACTGAGTAGCCTGACCAGGGTGACCTTTCATTCATTACACAAGGCCCCATCACACATGCCTCTGAGATGCACCACCAGCTCAGGCTAGCTGGCCACCCCCTGCCTTTAGTCTCTGGCCATTTTTTTCTTTTCTTTTCCCTTGTTTATTCAGGAATGCAGAAACAGACTTATCAGACATTGCCTTGAAAGGCATTAATAGGTTAAAGGCAAACCAAATCCAAAGCCAATCCAGGCATCATTTTCTGTGGAGAGGATACAGACATCTCTGGTGCACGGGACTCTCCACCCCTCCCCAAGGGACTGGAAGCACTCCATAGACACCTGCTGCCCCAGATGCCCAAGACCTGATTGCTCCTGAGGCACCTTCCACCTGTGATCACGTTTTCGTGAAGGAAAAACTAGGGAGGAGAATATGCAAGCAGCTCACGGCGTCTGATGATTCTGTTTGCTGAATGTAGTCTGGCCTCTTTCAGGACTGAATGCGGATCTAAAGTCATCCCTGCAAGCTGTTTTAGAACAAAATGACAAGCCTCTAAGTAACTAGGTTGCTATAACCAGGTGATTTCAGGTTACTAGAGGCAGTTTGCGGGAAGGTGTTCCTCCCCCCGTGTGAATTCCAGTCTGCAGAAGAGCAGCACTGGGCATGGGGACAGAGGCTAAGGACAAAGAGTTTCCTGAAAATGCCCTTAGAGCAGAAGTCCTGTGGGAAAAGTGAGTGCAGGCCCGGCAGCGTTCGCCTGCCCAGTTGGATGGCCTGTCCTGGGTCGGAGCACCTTCGGCTTTCAGGAAGTTCTGGCCACAGACAGACACATGGCTTTGGGGGACAGGCCCCTGCTGTGGACACCATTGCTATTTCTGAGTCTGGACTGGCCACAGAGAATGAGCAGGAGGGAACCGAAAACACACCGAGCTGGAAGTGGCTGCATAACACGGATCAGGGACCTGTTTGTACAAAATGGGTGGTTGTTCAAAGAAATAAATGTCATCAAGACATGTTGGCCGCTACTCAGTGTGAAATTTCTGCACAGTGGGGGGATGTGACTAACGGGATGCCCTGAGCTGTGCCCACAACTGCCCCTGAGAACCGGTTCTGGAAGCAGGACCAGTCAGCCAGACTCGCTGAGCACATGCTCCCCTGTCTGCTGCCAACTCTTCACAGGGCCCTCAGTGCCGAAGGGGAGGGGTCCTTGACCATATTTTGTGATTGACTTCTTCTCCCATTGTCCAGACTAACTTCTTAGGGTTTGAGGTGTGAGAATAGGTGCATCCCCCCAAGGCCGAGTCCTTTCTTTGACTGCTTTAGACAATCTGATCCTTTAGGATGCCTCTTCTTTCCTGCTAAAATCCAGAATAAATAGGAAAAAAAAAAGTCCTTTACTGCCCAGTGACTAACACAGCTGAATCTTGCTGGCTTCCTTATCAACCTCTCCACCCCAGGAACTATTAACCCTAGATCAACATATCAATTAAGGTCGATTTGGATTGGATTACAAATTGCAATCATCTGAGTGAGAAGGCGGCGGTGTTGGTACTGGAGAGTGTACTGTGCAGCTGAGGATAGAGGGACAAACCAGGGCCTGCCTGAGTGCCTCCTCCGTGTCCTGTAAGTACGGGTGCAGCTTTTAGCTCCCCTTGGGGACAGGGGATGGGCTGTCAACACTGCCAGTGTCAGGGGGCTGTGCGATGTGCTGCTTCTGCTACCCTGGGGCAGTCGCATGAGCTCATGGGTGTCTTGGGGGGCGGGGTTTGTCTCCAGAATTCACTGTTTTTCTGGTCCTTGAATGTTCTAATATTTCAGAGGAGGAGACCTAGATTCACAGCAGACTTGCTCTGGTGTGCGCAATCTGGTGGAGGCAGCTAGCATCTCATACTTTTGTTGCATGATTAAAAAGGTTGAGGTCTGAACAAATAGAAGCATCCCCGGGGTTTGAAGAGTGGGAAGATGAAAGGGCTGGACCTGCGCCGGGCTCTGCTCAGGAACCTTCTGGGGGACCCAGCGCCAGGGTCCCCATGGCAGGGAGGGTGCCTCTCCCCAGCTCGCACCACACAAATGGCCCAGAGTCATGGTGAGGGAAAACCCTGGTGACCTGGAACTGGCCATTGACTTTTCTATTCTGTAAGTTCCTGTTCTGTTGATGAAATATTTTAAAATATGAAGCTGTTGTTTTTCGATATAGGTGATGATTCCCAGCGTGCTCAAGGTTGTGGTAAAACTGATACTCTCATACATTGTTGAGGGCATGTATATTTTTAGAAGTGGGTTTGCCATAGATTATCTGTGTTGTCAAAATAACCCTTGACCTACAAATTCCACCCTCAGAAATTTATTTCCTTTTTTTTTTATAAATTAATTTTTATTGGTGTTCAATTTACCAACATACAGAATAACATCCAGTGCTCATCCCGTCAAGTGTCCCCCTCCGTGCCCGTCACCCATTCACCCCCACCCCCCGCCCTCCTCCCCTTCCACCACCCCTAGTTCATTTCCCAGAGTTAGAAGTCTTTATGTTCTGTGTCCCTTTCTGATATCTCCCACACATTTCTTCTCCCTTCCCTTATATTCCCCTTCACTATTATTCATATTCCCCAAATGAGTGAGAACATACACTGTTTGTCCTTCTCCGATTGACTTACTTCACTCAGCATAATACCCTCCAGTTCCATCCACGTTGAAGCAAATGGTGGGTATTTGTTGTTTCTAATGACTGAGTAATATTCCATTGTATACATAAACCACATCTTCTTTATCCATTCATCTTTCGATGGGCACCGAGGCTCCTTCCACAGTTTGGCTATTGTGGACGTGGCTGCTAGAAACATCGGGGTGCAGGTGCCCCGGCGTTTCATTGCATCTGAATCTTCGGGGTAAATCCCCAACAGTGCAATTGCTGGGTCGTAGGGCAGGTCTATTTTTAATTCTTTGAGGAACCTCCACACAGTTTTCCAGAGTGGCCGCACCAGTTCACATTCCCACCAACAGTGTAAGAGGGTTCCCTTTTCTCCGCATCCTCTCCAACATTTGTTGTTTCCTGCCTTGTTAATTTTCCCCATTCTCACTGGTGTGAGGTGGTATCTCATTGTGGTTTTGATTTGTATTTCCCTGATGGCAAGTGATGCAGAGCATTTTCTCATGTGCATGTTGGCCATGTCTATGTCTTCCTCTGTGAGATTTCTCTTCATGTAGAAATTTATTTCCTAAGGAAAAAACCTAAATAACATACATGAAAATATACAGGATAATTCATTTGCAATACACAAAGATTGGTAAAATAAATAAATAAGAACTAATAGAGGAATAATTTTTTCAGTTCTGATACATACGCCTGTTGAGAATTTTTTGAAACTATTTAACAATATGGGAATTTCTATTGACTATAAAATGACCAATGCAAGGTATTGGTATGGATTATACACTTGGATTACTTAGTTAAGAAAAAATAATTTATGCAAAAAGAAAAACTGAAAGGAAATAAACCGTCTCTTTCTTCATCTTATAATCAGATATAATGATATTTTCTTGTAATTCTTGATATATTTCAACTTGTATTTAGCCTCTTATTTTATGCTTTCTCTGTATTCTACCTTGTGGTAGCAGAATCTCAGTGTCCCCCAAGACTCCCCACCATGAACACACCTGTAGACTTGTGAATAGGTGAGGTCGCCTCATACGAGACCACGTCTCAGAAGAGAGGGGTCCTCCACTGGCCCTGGAAAGGGGGCTGCCACCTGCAGGCCCCAAGGTGGGGATCGAGGGCCTTCCCTGCCAGCAGGCTGTGGGGGGTCAGTCCTGGAACCTCACCAACCTCAGTGCTCCCAAACCCACAGCTGGGAAGAGGCCCGGCCTCATGTGGGAGCACAGCCCCAGCCAGCCTTGTGATTTCAGCCAGCTGGGACCTGCACAGAGGACCCTGCTAGCCCCTGTCCAGACTCCTGACGTGCGGAGGACCTCACCAGCCCACCTTCAGACTCCTGACCCCAGAGGACCCCACTCACCCACATCCAGACTCCTGACCCAGAGGACCATCTGCTAGCCCACGCCCAGACTCCTGATGCACAGAACCTATGAGAGGGAGATACGTGTTTGTAAGGAATCAAGTTGGTGGTTTGTCATGCAGAATGAGTAAAAAATAGATGCCACAAAGACTGGAAAACAAGAACCAAATAGAAACTATGGAAGATGGCCTTGCAGACTCAAGAAGCCCGCGGTGCACAGGCTAATAATGAAAAAGAAATTCCTAACAATAAGATTATTATTATTATTATTCCTAACAATAAGAATACACACCTGCCTTACCTTTCTTTTAATTTCCTTACTTAGATTGCTTTATATTTATCATATTTTTTCTGCTGTTTATTTTTCTTCCTATTCTAATTTGGTTGTTACCAACTTGTGCTGTTAGTAGTTATCATGGCTGTTAACACAGGCATAGTTAGCTTAGGGAAGTCAGAACTGGCCTGTACAGCCCGGGTGGCTCAGCGGTTTAGCGCTGCCTTCAGCCCAGGGCCTGATCCAGGAGACCTGGGATCGAGTCCCATGTCAGGATCCCTGCACGGAGCTTGCTTCTCCCTCTGCCTGTGTCTCTGCCTCTCTCTCTCTCTCAGGAATAAATAAATAAAATATTAAAAAAAAAAAAAAAGAACTGGCCTGTAGCTTCACCCGCCATTGACACCATTACCCCTGAGGACACATTAACCACCTCCCTGCCACCCTGCTCTGGGTGCTGTTGCTGTCACTGGTTTGAATGTGACCTTGAGACCGTGACTGTTTTCTTCCTAAACTCCTCACACACAATCGCTGTTTCACACAGTCCGCGTTGGCTTAGATTTCCCCGCATGTTTACACGGCTCAGTGTCCGCTATCCCATTGCTTATCTCAGACCATGTAACTGGAATCACACTCCTTGTGTGTCACATCAAACCCTCTGTTTGTGCTTTCTGAAAGTGCCTCTGTCCTCCCTCTGCGCTCACAGGGTGGTTTTGCTGGGCAGAGATTTACTCTCGGGACTTTGGGGAAGATAGAATTTCCTGATTTCTGCTGTTGCAAAGAACTTTGCTGTGTGTCCCTCCTGTGAAGGTTGCCTGTCCTTTCTCACTGGGTGCTTCTACAACATCCTGCTGCATTTGTCCTTCGTGGCATTGTCACACTCAATCTATGGAGGGATTTCTTTTTCATTATTAGCCTGTGCACCGCGGGCTTCTTGAGTCTGCAAGGCCATCTTCCATAGTTTCTATTTGGTTCTTGTTTTCCAGTCTTTGTGGCATCTATTTTTTACTCATATTTTAACATTTTTTATATATTCAAACTTATTAAAAGTACTTTGTTTTCTGAGTCTGTAATTTTTAATATCTTTAACTCCATTACGCAGTTTTTTCATCCCATTCTCTTTTAAAAATTTCATCTCTGTTGAGATTCCTCATTTGCTCATGAACATTGTTTACCTTTCCTGTTAGTGCCTTTAAAGTGTGAATCATAGTTACTTGAGTTCTTGGTGTCTGATAGTTTGGACACTTGGGTCCTACCTGCCTCTGGTTCTGTCAGCTACTTTGTTTCCTAACAGTGAGTATAGTTTCCCTCCCCCCCTTTCTTCCTTCTTTTGTGTGTCTTGCACTTTGTGGTTGAAAGTGAGACCGGTAAGCGTGGGACATGATACCGAGTGAATTATATTTATGCCCCTCTTCCACTTGACCAGTAATGCTAGGATTGAGTCCATATGGTCAGCAGTTGAATCTGGGATTTGTCGTTGCTGTGGTTACTCTCCCTGCAACCTCCAGCTTCCAATTCCTCTAGCTCTACCTGAGCGTGGGGACTGCTTTGTGAGAGAATCTCTCCTGATGCCCACTTCATTTTCGGTTTCAAGCCTCCAGTGGATCTCCCCTCACCCCCTGCCTCTCCCCATGGGGGGCTACCAGACTTGCTCTGTGCACCTCTGAGCCTAGTGTTGGGGGTCAAGGCCTTCTCTGCTTTGGTGCAGACTCGGTCTTGGCAAGCACGGCCTTCCTGTGTCTTGGGAGGGGAGCTTTCTCGGTAATGCCACTGGAAACCTCTAGTGAGTCAGGCCCAGGCTGGCTTCCTGCCCCTTCCCTGGAGGTAGAGCCTTTTCCTCTGCCCTCCCCGAGCCACGGCAGGTTTTCATCTGTGCCCTGGGAGTGATGAGATTTTCTGTCCTTTCCCCTGTGGATTACAGCTCCTGTTCTGTGGTGGAGACAGAGCCTGGGAAGGCTCTTTGCTCCAGCCTCCTGCATGAAGGAAGTTCTGTATAGCCTCCGTCTCTATGCTTGGTCTGCAGACTCCCCTTGTGTCCGTGACTCCTGGGGGTTTCGTACTCTTGCGTTACTCCACACTCAGCCATAGGCAGCAGCTGAATCTTTATTACCCCTGCTTCCCTGGGGAGCCACAGCTTCCATTGATGCTCTGACCCCAGTGAAGCACAGCTCATGTCTCATCTCTCCTTGGAGGCACCTGTCCTGGGTTCAGGCTGTTGGCTGACCTGAAACCTCAGTGCTCTGGGGGTGCAAGAAAAGGCATATCTGTAGATTACTGGCTTTTCCCCATGGTTAGGGTATAGACGTAGCTTCCTACGTCTGCTGCTCAGCTTCTGGTGGCCACCTGCCACAGTACATCTGACGGATCCCCTCAGATGCCCTTTTCGTCTTTCCCAAACCTTAGCCATTTCAAATACCTCTGTGTTAAATAACAGCCTTTTTCACACTCATGAACATCTCTGAGTAAGTTCCTGGAAAAGGAATTGCCAGATCCCAGGGAAGACACATTTGTAACATCTGTAATTATCACCAGACTCCCCTCCACGACACTACAGAGTCCACATGCACACCAGCTCTTGTCAATGCAGCGTTACCACACATCCTGCTCTTCGCCTAAGAAGTGAAAAATGGTGTCTGTGTCATTTTAATTTGCTTTTCTCATATAGTAGTGAGATTGAGCTTTTTTTCATATATTAAAGCTATTTTCATTCTGAACTGTACACTTAAAAATGGTTGAAATAGTAAATTATATGTTATATATTTTCCACAATAGAAAAGCTATTTGCATTCTTTTCTATGAATAAAATATTCATATTTTACCACTTTATAATCAATGTGTTTGCCTAATTTATTTCAGTTGATTTTCCTAGGTTTCTAAGTAGATTATCATATTTTCTGCGAATAAGGACAACACTATATTTCCCTTTAATCCTACTGGGGGGAGTAGGCAATCTCATCTTCCCTTTGGTTTTACCAGGAGTGCTTTCCTGTTCTCACCATTAAGTGCAAAGTTGGCTATTGGTTTGATGTGCACATTCTCTATTAGAAGAAATCTGTTTCTGTTCTATTTTTCTAAAAACATGTGCTAATCAAGAATCATTTTTGTTATCCTCAAACAAAATGCCATTGAAATTAAGATTAGTATTGTGTTGAGCTCATGACTTTGTCTCGGGAGGACTAGTTACATAGGTGGCTGATGTTTAACTCCACATGTAAGAGGATTCAGTATTTATCACCATTCCTTGTCACATTAGGATGGTCCCATTCTTGAGTCATTTTTTTAGACTCCTCTTCCAGTTAGCAATTATTTGAGTGATTTTTCAGGAGTAATCTGTGGTGGCCTGCTAGACAACAGGTTCTGCCCAGCTCCCAACATCAGAGTCTTATTGTCCTGGCTTTCATGCACCGTCACCTCCAAACCAGCCGGAGGTTTCTCCCTTTCAGGATTTTATAAGCCTCTACAACAACTGCATGTAGAAATTTTTGTGCTTGGAAGTCAAATATTTTACTGGGATGTGTCTACTTGTGAGTCTTCCCTTACTGGTTTTCCTTGAAAGTACGGTATTTCACTTAAAACCGAGGATTCAGTTCTTTGCTTAGGGATATGTTCTTATATCACAGTGTTGACCCTTGCAGCTCCTTCACTTTTTCTGAGCTCTTCTTCAGAAATGCCAGTTGTGTGCACTTTTTACCTGCATTGTGTTCGCTCTAAACCTAACACCTTCTCACAGTCCCACTACTTCTGTCCTCTCTACCTCTGCCCTCCCACTTTTCTACAGCTGCATCTCTGCTTTTTCTGCCCTGATGCTGCTTGAAAGTTTGCTACAATGCTATCTCTGCTATGGCAGCCTTTCCATAAATGTGCAGCCACATGAAGCCAGTGGGCCCTTGTACCATCTCAGCTTGTAGCTCAAGCTCGTGCATGAGCACGGTGCTTATGTTACATGGAGAGTGCCAGGTTGGGGGGACAAAAATCTTCCCCTTTTCCTTGTACTTAATCTTGTTCAGAACTATGCTAGTCTTCTCCCTCACACATAGGGCTTCTCCCATTAGTACAGAAAAATATTTCCATAGATGTCCCAGGAAGCTTTTGTTATGCTTTATCCTGTACATCCTGTGTATGTATCAGGAGAGGCCTGCCCCAGCTGATGTCTGCCCAGAGACTGCACCGCTCACTGGCATGCTCACAAAACCTGTTCTCTGCTCTCAAGCTGGTGACATAATGGTTGTGGCAAAGGGGAGGTGCCAGGCAGGTGGGCGAAGCTGTGTGCCAGTGGCCTTTCTTTCTCAGGACAGTTTTGCGGTCATCAGAAGGCAGCCAAGTCCAGGTTCTTGACTCATGCTCCAGTCACTTGCATCTGGTAGGATCATTGTATTTTCTGGGAGGATCCTCTGTGTTGGCAAGGATAGAAACAGAAAAAGACCCCACTACCAATACTCCTTTGATAGGCCTACCTTGCTTCTGGCCTTCTGACTGAGGTTTTCATATGCTCCTGATTTGGAGCAGGGAGCAGTTCCAAGTGGGAATTCAATGTCTGTCCCTCAAACCATGAGACCTCTAGTGTAATTTAGCTCACATTATTCCACTTGCATTCCATGACCTTGAATTTCTCTTTTCTTAAGAAAATTAAGATTTTTGTTTAATCAAGCATCAACTGCACTGTAACTAGTAAAAGGTTTTCAGGGCTATGACTTTTTATGACATGTTAGTGTATAACAGACCAACCTTTTTACCAAAATCATCTAGTAAAACATAATAAAGTTGCTTTACAATATGCTTGAAGGAATCAGAGAGCTAGGGCATTGTGCAGGTGAGGGGGCGAGACCCTGGGAGAGGGGATTCTTAGGTGAGCTCTGCACTCTGCACTGCTGTAGCTTCAAGGCTTTTCCTGCTTTATAAGCACCATTGGCAAAGAAATGGAAGTTCTCAGCAAATATCAGCAGCTAAGAGGCTGGAGGGCTAGGGAGAGCTTCTGGGGGTTCTGCGGGATTAGTCCTTAAAACTGCAGATCAAGGTTACCAGGTGGTTGTGGCTGAAAGAGCCAGAACCCAGAGGAATAAGTAGTATAAGAAGTATAGGTTGATCTTCATGTTGATACATTTGCTGAATCTTAGGCCAGAAAGGTGAGAGATGGGGCATCTGCACAGATGGAAGCCTCTAGAGGCTGGTAGTCTCTGTGTTTGGGCAACACAATGGAGTTTGGGGCCCACTGATGATGAGGAACACCGTCAATTACTCAGGTCAGCTTCCTCTGGGGAGCTCAGGGGGTCCCTGAACAAGATCCCCTTTGTGAATGGGAGGCCCAAGATAGGTGGACCTGAAGGACAAACCTGAGTAGCTGTCTGGGCAGATGAAAAAGTGGCTCTGCCCACTAGTCCACTCTCATGGCATGGTCTCTTTCCAAGCTGCTACCTGTGTTCCTGGTACCACTGATATAGCCTTACTTTAGGACTTGGCTGTTGTCCTTACAGATGGCTTATTGAAAGTTGAGCCTAGTTTCCAGAATAACGAGATTTTTTTTAAAAGCATCCCAGGGTTATCAATGTGAAGCTCACTTAGAATAACTATGAGACTGGCAGCCGCCACAATGTTGCCAAAAGCAAGCTTTTATGAGGTCCTTCTGATAACCTGGTTGCTGACCTCAAACTCTAGAAATACACTCTATGCAAATTTGGAGGAGTTATCCACAAAGGGATTGAGAATTCTTGGCAGTGATTTGAAAGCCACGTGATATAACACCTCACTGCCCCTTCCAGGACAGAGAGGGGTGCACGCAGAGAAGTGGATGACATGAAAGTGGAGGGGAAGCAGAGTCCTGAACAGGACCAGGACTGATGAGTCACTTGGATGAGTTTTGCTGGTTTCCCAATAGTGATTGTTTATGAGCACATAAATTGGCTCCTACGGTGGGGCTAAATCCTTGATATGCAGTATCTCCTGTAATTGCTACAATACCCCACATCGGCCCTAGTGGTGCAAAGTGAAGCTCATAGAGACTCAAATGCTTGCATAAAGTCACAAAGCTGAGAAGGAGCAGAGGAGGGACCCAGAGTCAGGTCCATCCAATGCAAATGCCCATTCCTGCAGTCGCTGAGCCATATGCTCCACTCCATGGGGACGTGTTAGCAAGTCCGTGAGCAACTGGTTGGTTTGTGCAGAAGCAGAGGAAACCACACTTTTGCCATAGCAGTGGGGAGACCACTTGTTTTCATTTCATCATTTCGTTGATTGTTATAGGCGCTGCACTGCAAGAATGCTTTTCAGGTATCATAAATACATACTTGAATTGGGATGAACTCAGCTGAAAAATGTGAAGGTTCACATGCTTAGATATTTTTTTTAAGTTAAAAAGAAAACCCGCAAGAAAGTAGGCATGCTATAATACAATTTATATAAAATACCCAATTATCTATGTACAAATATGTGCTGGGGGTGCCTAAGACTGGAGAGATATACAGCTGCTCATTTCCTGTAAGGTGGAAAGTGAGGTGCTAGGAAATGTCAGCAGAGCTTGATGAAGAATAGATGCTCATCTAATAGGGGTTTCTGGGGGGGCTCAGTTCCTTAGGCATCCGACTCTTCGTTTCAACTCAGGTTGTGACATCAGGGTGGTGGGATAAAGCCCTGTGTTGGACTCTGTACTCAGAGTGGAGTCTGCTTGGGTTTTTCTCTCCCTCTCCCTCTACAACTCCTCCCCCATCTCTCTCTCTCTCTAAAACAGATAAATACATCTTTTTTTAAAAAGGTCATCAAATGTAGGTAAATTGTATGATTTTCTGTAGCCAGATGTGTGCACAGAGCAACAGACCTAAAGATCTTGATGGATACATAGGTAGAAGGTAGATAGAAAATTGGTAGATTATAGGTAAATAGGTAGATAGTTAGCTAGCTAGAAAGATGATAGATGATAGAGATAGATGATAGGAAGGGTAGATAGAGAGGCTAAATTGATAGACAGACAAACAGACAGACATGACCTGCGAGTGGGAGACCCAGGAAAGCTGGTGGTGTAGTTCAGTCCAAATCCAAACGCCTGTCCAAGTGCAGGAGAAGACCCATGCTCAGCCCAATAGGCAGGCAGAAAGGGAATGGATCCTCCCTTCCTCCACCCTTTGTTCTATTCCAGCCCTCCACGAATCAAATGATGCCCATCCACATTGGGAAGGGCTATGTGCCTTACTGGGTCCACTGAGTCGAATGCTGCCCTCACCTAGAAATGCACTCCCAGACACACCCAGAAATAACATTTAATCTGAGCCCCCTGTGCCCGGTCAAGTTAACACACACAGTGGGATGTCTGCACCAGGTCTGCTGTGGGGTTTAGGCTCTTGCTCCAGACTCTTGCTCCCTAAACGCCTACAGATTCAACACCATGTTGTTGCTCAATGCTTCTGGCAAGACAGTGCCTCTGGACATTGTTCCTTAAACACCAAGTTATGAATCATTGTTGTACCTGTGGACAGGAAGGTGCTTGAGACAGGCTACCATTGAGGGGCTTCCAGTTTTGCTCCATGTGTCTCTGTGTTTCTGTAGTCCTGTACAATGATGTCTTCGGGCCTTATGAGGGGAAAGCAGGTGTTTTGTGTGACTGAACTGGCCGACTGAGACACCCCCCCCCCCGCCATGGCATAGCTTATGCTTGGCCAAGTCTATTCAGGGGAGATACCATTTGCATCCTTACCTTTCATTCATCACTCACTACAAAGACTAGGCTGGCTGACTGGAGAGTAAGACATTTGGAAGACCAGGTAAAGTTGTGACAATCTGACTGAAAAGGAAGAAAATAATTGTCTAGATAGATCAGCTCTTCCCCAACTTTAGTACTACATGGAATTCCTGGACATCTTGTTGATATGCAACTTCTGGGTCAGTGGATCTAGGATGAGGCCCAAGATCCTGCCTTTTAAAAAAATTATTTATTTTAGAGAGAGAGCATGAAAGAATAGGGAAGAGGGGGCAAAGGAAGAAAGAGTCTAAGAGAGAGTCTCCACCTTCTTTTTTCCCTCCAGGGACCACCCCCTGCTGCCATATTGGATCCCCTACATACCACATCAACTCTCTCTCTCTCTCTTTCTCCTTTTTTTTAAGGTTTATTTGAAAGAGAAAGAGAATAGGGAGAGGGGCAGAGGGAGAGAGAGAATCTCAAGCAGACTCCACACTGAGCTCAGAGCCCAATGCAGGGCTCAATCCCACAACCCTGAGATCATGACCTGAGACGAAACCAAGAGTCAGATGCTTAACCAAATGAGCCATCCCAGATGCCTCCCAAGATTCTGCCTTTTTAACAAGCTACCAGGCACTGGTGCTGCTGTCCTCAGGCCTCACTGAGAGCATCAGGGTGCTGGGAAGGACACCCACACTTGGTGTCTGGGGCCTGGAGAGCTACAGCAGCAAAGGGCCTCAAGGGGCTAAGGAATCTCGGCAGCTGATGATCTTGTGGTAAGAATCACAGGGCAGCACATATGGTAGGAATTGTCCACTGAGTGCCGTAGGTGAACCAGGGGCAGCCGTACAGCCTGGAAGGGCCATGGGCAGGGCTGTGACTGCAGATGTGCCATGGAAGAATTATGTTTCCTCAGGGCCTCTGCTTTCTTGTCTGAAGTGAGTGGGTTCAATAAGATGATCTCTGGAGTTTTGTTCAGCTTTGCAATTGAGATTCTCAGGCCTGGAACAGAATGACTGCACAGTTGAGGTTCATTACTATGCACATAGAGTAACACAGTCATTAAAGTTGACACGAGGGCTGAGCACTAAGGAGCTATAGTAGTATAAAAGACATCCAGATGTTGCAAATTTGAATTTGCATGTTTAACTGCTATTTTCCCAGGAGATCTGAAATGTCAAAATTGCATTTATGCCAGTTGTGAGCCTGCAGTGTCATGGTCCAGAGTCTGCTTGTCATGCAGAGTGAAGAATTATGTTGGTCAAAATCATGGGGTTGGGGTTGTTGTTTCCTTAAACCTCCAATTCCCCAAAAAGTTTCATCAGCTGGAAAGAGGTTGAGGACAGGCCTGTATATCTGGTGAAGTGATGCTAATTTAAAGTATGGAATGAATCTTCCTGGGCTGTGGGAGCTTTCTTTTCTGTACACTCTGAGTGGTGAATAAGTACATTTCTGTCCAGATATGTGACTGAGATGTGGGCAGGAATGAGCCTCATAACCTGTTTTGTCCAGAGGTGCTTATCTAGAGTTACACAGCACACAAGACAGTGCTGTGCAAGACAGATCCAGGGGCCTCTAGCAGCCTACCGTACAGCCTCCCAAGGAGCAGAGTTATGGAACGAATCCACACCAACTGATGGTTTTGTGGAAGTAAACGAAGACCACTCAAATGGAAGCAAGCAAAGTCTACACTGAGCTTGCTGTAGCAGGGAGTCTACTACCATCACTTGTGTTGGGTAGAGACTCATGGCACACAGAGAAGAGGAACAGCTCATAGCAGACAGGGAGTGGTCTGCAGAGGAACAGTACTGGAGAGCAAAAATGTGTGTGGTGGCTCAAAAGAGACCTGAGGTAACTGAGCCAAAGAAGGCACACAGCTGGGAGGTAAGGAGGGAGGAATGAGCGCTCAAGGCCATCCAAATTCCATGATTCAGATCCCACAATATCCAAGAAAATTTTGACTAATGAAGTGACTTTTAGATGTAACTTGATTTTGGATAGGACATGTGCTGCGAAGAATGGATGGAAATATGTGAATTACTGAAAATGAATGCCACACTCACAAAAATAACTGAAACAGCACTGGACTTCATGTTGTCTGTGGGATTGGGTCACCTTAGGGGTAAATGGAGAAAACCCAAGTTCTGGACCCACAGAGTAGAAATCCAGATGCTGTTCCCACCTGACCCAGGACCTTCACCTAGTGCAGTCTGGCCAGCAGCCTCTCTCCCTGGCATCTTCTTAGCCAAACCATAGGCTCTTTTGGGGTGGCCATAGGGTTTTCAGTTGGCAATGTGCCAAGCCATACTGGAGCTTGAGAAAAAAGGAAACAAATCAGTCACACTGATTTTGTTTTTATTCCAAATCTTGGTAATTTATTTGTCATGGATATTTTTATGTGAACTTTCATTTATTTGAACATTGCTTTGCAGTATCTTTCTCTCTATCACAGAGTTTTTGGTGCACTCTTACACTCAACGCCCATGACACTGGGTCTCTTCCCCTGCCCGACTCCCTCTCCTTATAATTCACACATTATAAAGTTGGTTGTGCAGCTTAATCTTAATGCAAAGGAAAATGTGAGGTTGGATCTCCATTGTAAATAAGGATATTATGGAGATACAAACTGAGCAAGGCAGAGCAGCCCCAAATTTTGGAAGTGATAGCAACAGAGAGACCAGCTTACCATTCCATTATCAGAGACAGAATGCCTGCATGTTTTTAAGGGTGGGCAACCCACAAAGCTTCAGAGCAGGGCTCCAGACACAACAGACCCTGGTTGCAGAAGACCAGGTACCATGGGAGGAGGGACGCTGGCCATGTGCAGTAGGAGGCCAGGCCTACGAGCACAGGGATGGCCTTTTCTATCCGTGAGACAGCCTCAGTGATTAACACATGGAAGCTGCTCACCAGTTTGAACTGAATTCACTTTTTTTTCACCAGTCTTTCCCACGTGTACAGTAGCATCATTAGCGCAGGCATCTTGGATGTCAAGAGCAATGTGAAAAATTGATGATATTGCTGGTGAACGTGATGGTTATCCTTGGACATGAGAAAATGCCAGAAGAGGCTAAGTGGTGGCTACTTGCCTGGAATGGCATCTACCTTTTGGACGAGCAGTGCCAATCACACAGAGACTATTTCCATGGGAGGGCTTGGGAGGGCTGGTGTGAAGAAGGGTTCCTTTGGCTTCCCCAAGAGAACACTCCTCAGGATGCATGGGAAGTGCAGCAGACTGTGAGGTGCTGAATAAAACACATGGCTGCCAGTTACGTTTGAATTTCAGGGAAGCAACAAATATATCTTTAGCATAAGTATATCCCAGATAGTGCACGGGTGCCCTGTGTTTTTATTTGTTCTCTCTGGCAACCATATCCATGAAGGGTCTGAAGGTTGAAGAAGGCAGGTGGAATCATGACATGACAATAAGAGGCTGCTAGGGCATTGAGAACCCAAGCAGGAGCAGCTTGACAAAGTAATACCTGCCTTCCCATCAGCTCCCCTAGGAAGCCTGGTGAGCTTTAGTGGCTCTGGCTCTGGGCCTTTGTAAATTCCCAAGAAAGCCTCCAAGTCATAAAGATGCTGGGGGGCAGGAGAGGTTGTAGAGAAGAGCAAAATTAATGATCAGGGGTGGTGAACTGCTTGATTTATGGTTTTTGAGCAAAGATTAAAGGGCTATATAGGTTTCTCGTAAGCGCACAATGAGTAATGGTTCAAACGCTGGTGACAGAGATGAATGCCCATAAACACCTTTCTGGACAAAAGCATCAAAGGTGATTAAACTCTGCTGGAATTGGGGACAATGGGACAGGGTTAGAAAAGAAGAATATGTCCCAACGATAAAAAGTTTTCTCTAAGAACACTGCATCCCTGTCCACAATACATCTTGCACTTTACACGGATATCTTTGATATTTCCCTACTTTTATTCTTTCCATGTTTTCTAAATTTGTGAAAAGGTGCATCCCAGTCAGTCCCTCGGCAGGGAGCTGGTGGGAGAAGAGAGGCTCCAAGGATGTTTCTATTTCTGAGACTCTGGGTAACTTGGTATACTGCATGATGTATGAAATATGAGGAGAGGGATGGAAACACCAGCCAGAGGAGGGGCAGGCCAGCTAAAAAGCCCCAGGTCATTACAATTTGCACATGGATGCAGATATCCAGGGCTCACTTAATTCTGGGGATTCCAGGGAAGAGTCGAACACACGTAACATAGGCAAGTTTGTATTTTGAATGTCTTGGAGACAAGAAGAATGGTTCTGAATGATGGGGAGTTTGCATTTTATTCCAGTGTGAGTTTGAATCTCCAGCACCTTGAGGCTAGAAGGAAAGATGGGGGTGCAGCCCCCCAGTCAGTGGCTCCCACTGCTGCTCATGTCACATCTCCAGCAGCCCGGCTGGGCAGCATTGCTCAAGCAGCCAGAGTGCCTGAACCATTAACACTGCTTCTTCAGGAAAATGGTCCTACAGAGAATGCCACTTGCTCATCCTGGTTATGAAGACAGAGAGGTTTAGGGAGGGATGGCTCTTGGCTAGGGGACAGTCTCCTGAATGACTTTGGTCCCCATGCTCATACATTTAAACTTTGGTGTTTGGAGAGTGTGCTTCTCTGCGTGCTGCTGGGATCACAGCGGTGCGTGAGAACTGGGCAGTCTGGGGGACATTCGCCTTGCAAGCTCCACATCTACTGCTGTGCTCTTCCTTAGGGAAAGAAAGTCCAAAATATGAAGGATCACACCATGTGCAGTGTTGTAACACACTAGTCAGTGGATCTGCCATAGTCTGTGGCCAAGCTAGTGTAACTCTCTGCCTGCCCATCAATCTGAGGACAAAAGATGGTTTCCTATCCCCTAAATGTTCACATTCCCCAAATCCACCCTGCTCACTGAGTGGTCCTCCAGCCCTGGATAGGAATTTTGATACTTGCTTTGCACTGCTGCCACCTAAGTCCCCATGTCCACCAGCTCTCACAGAGGAACCTGCTGAGACGTGCCCCAGGGACATGGCACAGCATGTTCCTAGATGATGGTTTTAGATACAGAATCAGAATCTCTGTTTCCTAGAAAATACGGTTAATGATCATCTGGGTGTAAATTACTTTGTGAGCATATTATAACATGTATGTGAGCACCAATAATTCTGCTCAGAACAGCTATGAATTTATCAGCCTTTTATTTACTGGGTTGTTATTATTTGGCACCTATTTTAGTTCAGCAATTAGAATAGGCAAGAATATATATTAATAATGATAATTAGGTTTAGGAAAAATTAAAGCCAAGAGAAAACAAATGGCTACATCTTTACAAGAAAATTTACTTCTTTGTTGTCTGGTTAGCATAGAGTCATTAAGGATTACAGATTGTTTGCAACCCTCTGCACACTCTATTTTTGTGGGAGAAAATACAAGAGGAAAAGAATGAGAGGCAGCCCCCTGCACAGTCTAGAAGGGGATGTGAACATTTGTTTTTTTATTTAGTGCCTGATGTCTGAAAATATTAGGAAGTAATATTTTAAAGCCAATTTGTAAGCAACTGAAGTTGGTGCATTGTCATTGTATGACTTTCGGTATTGTTCCACTAACGATGCTCGTCTGGCAGATTTCCTCGGATGCCATCAGGAGCAGACAAATGGTAGTTTTACATGTTATGAAATCATCTGGACTGACTTGTCGGAAGCCTGGAAGGCTCCTCTGAAATGCTGGTGGTCTCCTGCCTCCTGGACAGAATGAAAGCCAGCCTGGAGGTGGCTCCTCGCGCCTGGTAGGCATGGGATGCGGACATCTCTGTGAGTGCTTGAGGGAAGCTGTGTACACCTGATAATCACGTTTGCTTGGGGCACAAGCTTTTTTTTGAGACTTTGGGGCCCAGTACACCATTTCAGTCACTTGCCAGTAAGAAGACTAGGTAGTGGTATGAGAAGCATCTGGCATAGTAAGCGCATGGTATCTGAAGGCCCAGAGAGAGGCTTTGCATTGCTAGTGTTTTCTTTGGGAGATATGTAAAAGATATCCTTGCACGCATCTGAAGAAGCCCAGTGGTGTGACCACTGCAGCACAGCAACACGGACTGCTGTGCACGAGCAGCAGGAACAGCTCCTTTTGCTTTCTGGCTTCACCGGGCAACACTGCTTCAGCAGAAGCCCTGGACGGGTGCTCAGGAGACACAGGTTTGCGTTCCGCGTCTGCTGTTGTGGGCTGCGCAACCCTTGGGGGGTTGCCTCAGTCCTCTGGGCCTCTGTTTCTTTATAAATCAGGAGGTTTGGGCTTGATCCTTTTTAGCTCTTAAGTTTCACAATTCTATTTCATTTATGTAAAAATTTATCATGAACTCAGTACTTTTCGGGCAAGGGTTTAGGCTATTTTGCCCCTTTGTAGAACCAGAATCCAAATAAAATGTGGTGTTCATGTGCCCATCTGACCGGGACCCCTGGGAGTGCCACGTGAGCATTAACCAGAACGATCTCCGTGTGCAAATAGCAGCCACATTCCATATGTCACAGACTTCAGGATTTGCAAATGTGCATATGGTCTCTGAGAAAACAAGGAGCTCATCACTATTAAGTTGATCTCATTACAGAGTAATAAATTAGAAATTGCAATGAAATTAGGTTGATTTCTGACTGACAAATTTTGGTTTCCGAGCGGAAAAGAAATAATCATATTTAAAGCTACAACAGCTGTTATATCGTATTATATTTTAAAACCCTTTAAAGGAATTAATTAATTTTAACATTGTTATACTCTCCATAATAGTGTTCCAAAATACCTAGTGATGATTAATCATGATCAGAATTTTTATCAGTCATGATCTAATACATTTTCCCAAAAAGAAGATTTTATTGCACATTAAAATTACTTCATTTGAGTTCTTTAATTGTAGATCTTAATCTTGTTTGAAAATATAATCTTTATCCATTCAGTGTCATGCAAAGTCAGTGCTTCTACTCAAAAACACATTTTCAAACTTTGCTTTTGCTTGGATTCTTTTTTTTTCTTTTCTTTCTTTTCCTCCCTTTTTTTTCTTTTGCTATGCCATATCATTTAATTTCATGTGGCTTTAATGAGTGATTGTTTTCAACGGCTTCTAAGAGTTTCAGTCAGCAATATTTCATTCCAGGATAAAAGGTAATGATCCATAAATTCTTAATGCCATATTTTTATAGCCAGTAAATTAGTCTTTAATGGGTTCAATAAGTTCTGTGATGTATGTCATTAATTGTTAATGGTGTTTTAACTAGATAATTGTCCCGAAGGGCTGTTTATCATCACTGCTGGTGAATGACTGATCCGCACTATCTGTTCCACTTCACAGTGTGCTGCTTACTTGGTCTGGCTTTGTGTGCTGAGAGCGGGTCACGTACACATGCATGTACACAACCCTGACACTGTAGAGCATCCTGTGGCAGTAACAAAGTTCTACAGCCCTCAGTTCCTCTTTTTTATTTCCTATATCTGTCAGCCACTGGCCCTGTGATGCTGAGTAACAAAGCATTCCCAACTTCAATGGCATTTACACTAACTGTGACAGTTTTATGTGTCACCTTGGCTAGGCAGCTCTGGTAACCAGATAGTCAAACATGAATCCAGGTGCTTCTGTGAAGACATCTTGTAGATATAGCTAACATCCACAATCAGTTAACTTTACATAAAAGAGAGTACTTTCAGTGATATCGGTGGGCCCCTTCCAGTGAGATACCAAAGACTGAGGTTTCCAATGGAAGAAGGAATACTGTCTCCAAACAGCAGTGTAGCAGTCCTGCCCAAGTTTCCAGCTTGCTGCCTGCCTTCGATCTAGACTCTCAGCCCCAACCCATGGATCTGTAGGCTGGGTGAGGACCCGCTGATCTGATGTGGATTCAGCTGGGCTGGGGTCATTGCCACAGGCCGGGGTATTGTCGATCCTCATGCCTCCTGAGCTGCCCAGGGCAGGCTGTTTTGAGCAGGGACAGAGAAGCAGGAGAGCTAGCCTTATCCCTCAAGCACAGTCCAGGTCTACTAATATCCACTGGAGGATGATGGCTCCCACAGTGCAGGGCAGGGACATTATGTCACTTTGAGTAAGAAGAACCACGAGGTCGTGTCCAGAGGATGAGGATAAAGGGAAGGGTAAGGAATTTTTAGCTGTAATTCCTTCCCCTTTCTTCTGAGACAAAGAAGGCTGGAGACCCAGGATCCCCATAATAGGCGCATCCTCCATTTGTTCCCAGTAAACGCACCCTCTCCCCAACTCGGGGCCAGAGGTTACCCGGACCAGGCAGAGACATGCTGAAAGCTCCCTTGAAGGCAGTCTTCTCCAAGACTGCAACCAGGCGCCCCTGGAAAGGAACACAGAATTATCATTTGAGATCCTCAACATTTCCTGTGCACACTGCCTGATTTCTCTGTGGTTCAATCTGCTTTTTTCTTTTTAGGCAACTTTACATGAGTTAGGCATTCATCTTTCAGCCTAATTAGTGGGTTTGCTTTTGGCTTTTTCATAGCTACAACTAGAAAAAAATACCACAACCAGCTAAAACCAGCTACAGCTTCCCTCCTTTCTGCGTTGATGGCCTGTCCTGACTGACAGCGTCAATGCTCCTGTCCTGAGGAGGTGGCAGTTATATCTGCAAAGGGAGACAGGGGAGAGGCACGGACAAGACCAGACCCCTGGAGAGAAGGGCACAACCTTCCAGCGAAGGTGGATGAGTATCATAAAAGATGCTCAGGCCGAGGGAAAGGCGTATGCAAAATCAGAGAAATGATCATTGGTGATGAGTGATAGTTACTTCTGGTCAACTAAGCCTAACTCAACTGCTGCTTGATCCATATGCTGAAGCATGGTTATGCAGCCTTTGATTATCTGTCTAATCTACAAAAAAAGCTTGCCCTAAAATTGCTTTCTCCTCTTGTGAATCCTCTCTCCAGAAAGAGAAGTGCACACACACACACACACACACATGCACACACACATGCATGCACACAGTATGCACTTTCAAGCCTTCTGCTTCATAGCTCAGTTAGGAGAACTACAGTTTCAAGGAGTCTGTGGGTCCATCTCTGGACAGGAAACGTGTTTATGGGTTTTATAGGATAGGTAATGAGCTGAATGTGTGAGGTTAAGGAGAGGAAAAATCAAGGATGGCTTAGTTTCTAATTTGGTTGATTGGGTGGAGGATGAGGTCATTACCTGTGCTCGGAACAGAAGAGTGGTGTTGGGGGAGAGGTGAAGACTGCAGGTTGCACATGCAGCCATGTCCCAGGAGCAGCTGCCCACCCAGGTCTGAAGCACAGCAGAGGCACAAGGTTTGAAACCTAGTAGGAATTGTCAACATAGCCATGATTGGAAGTGTAAGGGCCGTATCTCTGGGGCCCTTCTCACCCCTGGGAATAGAGGTGGAAGGGCAGTGGGAGGCCAAGCAAAGAAGTGGAAGAACGACCAAAGAGTTGAGTCTCCAAATCTAAAGGAAGAGCAAGCTCTAGGGGAAGAAGGGTGGAGGGCCATGTGCCAGGCAGGTCAGATCACTGGAGGAAGGCCATGGGTGTAGCAATAAGATAATTATTTAAAAATTGGACTAAACAAAAAAAATTTGACTAAACTCCTTTTGGGATGCCCAGCCCACTTGCCTGCCATGTCTGTCTCCTGGGAAGTGTCAGCAGCGCACAGAGGGGCAGCAGCTTCCTCAGGGCCAGCTGCAGAAGCATGTGAGTGTCAAAGGCAGTGGTGGAACCCGTTGTTTGAAAAGGCCTGGCGGCTTCTGATCTGTACCCTCATACACACACCTGCTCTGTTGAGAATTCCTGGTCTCCTGGATGGTGAAGTTCCCACAACTGAGGATTCCGGGCACACCAACAGTTCCGTGAAGTATTCTCCCTTTGAAATTTTTGAGAGTAGGGGTGATTCTCCCTCCTCAAAGGTGTTCATTCTTTCCCACCCATGCAGACAGAGCTCTGCAGGCCAGCCTTTGCCTGGGGTTTGGTTCAGAGCATCTGCAGGCCTTGGGCTGGATCATGAACCAACAGGGTGATAAGGGCCCAGCCAACAGATTACATCTCATTTGTTCTAAGAGGCACGCTGTGTCTGTATCTGAATACATGTGGAAACCAGATATACTCTGCAGTCGATGGTGCACCATCATCCATCTGGGTGCATTGGAGCATGAAAATAGTTGTGTCTGCACACTCTAGGTATCTCAGAAGTGTGGCCAATGTGTGGAGGCCCAAGGTAAGGAGCAGACAGTGCTGAGGCTCCTGGTTGGATTCACATCCAGAAAAATGTGGGTTTTAACATTGCAGAAGCCAAGCAAGTCTCTTCTGGTTCAAGCTTTGACCTGGGTTGTTGGCCTGTCACCCCAGTCTGGGCCATGGCATTCTGCATGTGCAGGGGCGGGGCCTCCAGAGCAGGGCGGGGACCTGAGGCCTGGGGCTGACCTCCTTCCTCCTAAGGAAACTGCTGCTTCTGCAGTGGCACAAAGGCACTAGGCCAGCCTGGGAGAGGGTGTGGGAGGTTGCCATGTGATTAGGAGCTGGAAGCTGAACATCTGGGTCCAGCTCACCGCTGCTGATGCAGAGGCAACCTCGCCAGCCAGCCCTTCCTGGGGACTGCAGCATCAGTGCATGACCCTGAACATCACAGGTGTCTTCACCTTCCAGTAACTGAAGACTCCCTCTGAGTGCCACCCTCCTATGTCCACTAAGATGCTTCTTAATCCTTGACCAAGAGCCTAGACCATGGTTGACTCGCCTGCTGAAATGTGGGATCTTGGCAAACAAAGCAAGCAGCCTTACACCTTCACCCTCACACACCCTGGGTGTATTCACTTAGTCCATTTGGGCTGCTAAAACAAAATTTCTTGGACAAGGAGACTTGAACATTTATTTCTCACAGTTCTGGGGACTGGAAAGTCCAAGATCAAGGTCCCGGCACAGTCGGTTCCTGTGAGAGCCTGCTGCCTGGCCTGCACATGCCACTTCTTGCTGGGTTCCCACACACCTTTCCTGGCTTCCTCTTCTGCTAAGGACACTAATCCCATCATGGGGGCTCCATCCTCATGACCTCACCTAAACCTAATCACCTCCCACAGGGCCCGCCTCCAGATACCATCACACTGGAGGTTAGGCTTCAATTTTAGAGGATTTTAGGCAAACTCAAGCATCTAGCCATAACAGAGGTGATCCATCAACACTAATCCCACCACTGGCAGGCCAAGCACACAGGTCAGCATCATGAAGCTCTCACTGCTGCCTGCGTGAGGCAATGCTGCCCTGTAGTCTCCAGGAGCTCAGCAAAGGCAGCCCTGCATAAGGCGTTCTTGTGACCTGATACCTTCTGTCAAGAGAGGGTACAGATCTTCATGGAATAAAATGCTTCTGCCAGTGAGAAACAAGATTTGCTGTCCGTGCTAATAGATATAACCTATGTCTAAGCTCAGCCGATCATACATTTCTGAAATGCGGCTTATTGCACAGCCAATAAGTGTTATTGTAGGGCATCTAATTAGTGGTGGCAAAACAAAAGTAACATAACAGCATACAGACACCTGATAACTCAGGCAATAATTATACGTACTACAGTTGAAATCAGAGCAGATTCACTAAAGTTAGTATCACATCTGGAAAAATAACCTCACGATATGGTATGTAGTAACAACATGAGTCGATAGAAAAAAGGTTTGATTACATAGTAGAATGAATATAAACCACATTGACATTTTTATCTCTGGTCTAAAATGCATATAAACTTTCTTGCATCTATAGGTTCATTGTGAGGATGACTAGAATCACTGCAGCCATCAAGAATCTATGGGGGCCAAACTAATGAAGGACAGTTAGGATTGATTCGGCATACTCAGGAGCTGTGGGTCAGCCGCTGCATAGACTTAGGCATACAGAGGTAAATAATTAAGAGCCGATTACTGCCATTGGAGAGATAGCATCTTAATGAGTGACGTGTGTGAACAGTCTGCTGATTGATCAGTCATCGCTCCTCTCTGAGTATTTTCCTTAGCTTATTTTTTGAGCATAGTTGATACACAATGTTACATTAGTTTCAGGTGTACTGTGTAGTGCTTTGCAAGTCTATACATTACACTACCTTCACCACACAAGCATAACTACCCTTTGTCCCATTACATTGCTATTATGTTTTTTATTTTATTTTAAAATTGCATGTGTTAAGACTCTTTTTAAGCACACAAGTGTATGAGTTTTGACCAATGTATAGAGGCCAGTACCCACCATAATGAAGATACTGAACAGTTCCGTTTCCCCCGGAACTGCTTTGTGCTCCGACTTTGAGGTCAAACCCTCCCCACCCTTCATCCCTGATGACCCCCCATCTGCACCCCATCCCTAGTGTTGTCCCCTTTCCAGATTGCCACTCAACACAACAATACAATATGCCGCATTTTCAGACTGCCTGCTTGGTCCTGCCACAATGGACTTGAAATGCATGCCTGGTATTGTAGGTATCTGTGTTCTTTAGCATTCCATCTTACCACAGAACCCCAGTTTATTGATCCACTTCCAGCTCAACAACATGTGGAACATGTGGTTGCTACTTTTTGCTGATGATAAGCAACTATAAACATTTGTGTCTGGTTCTTTATGGAAACATACATTTTCCTTTCCCTTGAATAAATACACAGGAGTGGGCTGGCTGGATCACCTGATGAGTGTGTTTAACATAATTGAGATCATCAGACCATCTTCCAGTGGGGCTGTGCCTCTCTACATTCCCACAGCAATGTAGGGAAGTCCCAGCTGTTTCACACCCCATCAACACTCAACACTGTCCATGTCTAACTGACAAACTTCTGAGGACAACATCAAGAAAATGAAAAGATAACCTACAGAATGGGAGAAAGGATTCACAAGGTATCTATCTGACAAGGGTGTAGGGACCAAAGATGAAGAGCACTCTTAAAATTCGACAGCAAATAAACAAATAACCTAATTAAAGAATGAGTGAAGGATCTGAATAATAGACTCTCCAAATTTACAAATGACTAATAAGCACATGGAGACGTGGTCAGTGTCATTTGTCATCAGAATCACAAACCAAATCCACAGTTAGGTACCACTTCATGTCTACTAGGTGGCTACCCTCAAAGGACAGGTAGTAACAAGTGTTGGTGAGGATGTGGAGCAGCTGGAACCTCAGTACGTTACTGGTGGGAATGGAAAGTATTGCAGCCACTGTGGAAAACAGTTTGGCAATTCCTCATCCTATAAATTTGGTATGTCATATTTTCATTTCCATTCATCTCAGAGTGTTTCCTAATTTGCCTTATGATTTCTTTTATGACTGATTGACTATTTAGGAGTATGTAGATTAATTTTCACATATTTGTAAATCTCCAAATTTCCTTCTTCTCCTGATCTCTTATTTCATTCCATTGTGATAAGAGAATATTTTAGGATTTCAGTCCCTTTAAATTTATTGAGATTTCATTAAAATTTGTGGTCTAACATGTTGCATGAGCTGGAGAATACTCCGTGTTCACTTGAGAAGAATGTGTATTATTATTGGATGAAATATTCTATAGATGCTGGTTAAGTCCAAGCGGTTCATAATATTGTTCAGGTCTTTTCTTTCTTTATTGATCTTCTGTCTGTTGTCCTATCCATTATTGAAAGTAGGGCATTTGAAATCTCCAATATTATTGTTGAATTAACTTTGTCCCTTCAGTTCTATCAGTTCTTGCTTCTTTTATTTTAGGCTGGTTTGGGTGCATATTATTTATAATTGTTCTATTTTCATGATGGATTGAGACTTATATCAAAATATCCTACTTTGTGTCTGGTAATACTGTTTATTTTTTTAAGATTTTATTTATTTATCATGAGACACACCAGAAAGAGACAGAGACATGGACAGAGGGAGAAGAAGATTCCCTGCAGGGAGCCTGATGCAGGACTGGATCCCAGGACCCCGGGGGTCATGCCCTGAGCCAAAGGCAAATGCTCAACCACTGAGCCATCCAGGCATCCCTAGTAATACTCTTATCTTAAAGTCTGTTCATTAGTGTTCCAGTGTTGTTTGGTTTTTTTGTTTGTTTGTTTGATTACTGTTTTCCCGGTCTTTTACTTTCAACATATTTGTATCTTTGGATATAAAGTACATCTCTTGCAGACAAGATATAATTAATTGCATAATTCTATTTTTATCCATTCTGCCTATCTCTGAGCTTTGACTAAAGTGTTATTCCATTTGTATTTTATGTAATTACTGATAAGGTAAGTTTTACATCTACCCTTTGCTATTTTCTAGATATCCTCTTTGTTTCTCTGTCCTTTCATTACTGTTTTCTTCTTTGTTAAATATATATTTTCTATTGTATAATTTTAATCCCTTTGCTGCTTTTATTATTTTTTTATTTTCTTGGCAGCTATCCTAAGGACTACCATTAATATTCTAAACCCATCCAGTTTAGATTAATACCAGCTTAACTCCAACTGCACACAATTGCAGTGTGCTCCTAGTAGCTTTCCTCTCTCCCCTCTTTGTGCTGTGTCCTATAACTTGCTTCCTTGCAGATTGTATGGCCATCACCACAGATTTATAATGATTGTGTTATGCTACCTTCTTTTAAGTCAGATAAAAGACTTACAAATAAAAAATACTTTTATAGTCTTTTATCTATATAATTAGCTTTACTGCTGTGTTTTTATGTCTTTGTGAGTATTTGAGTTACTGTTCTGTATCCTTTTGTTTTAGCCTGAAGGACTCTGGTATTTCTTGTAGGCCAGGTCTGCTAGCAATACACTCTCAGTTTTTGTTTATCTGGAAATATCATAATCTTTCCTTCATTCTTAAAGGACAGTTCAGCTGGATATAGAATTCTGGGTTGATGGGGTGAGGGTCCATCAGCATTTTGGAAATGTCATTTCACTGCCTTCTGGCTCTCATGGTTTATGAGGAGAACCAACTGTAGTCTTACTAAGGATCCCTTATATGTGATGGGTCCCTTCTTTTTTTTTTAATTGAAGTTCGATTTGCAACATATAGTATAACACCGAGTGCTCATCCTGTGATGGGTACCTTCTCTTCCTGCTTTTAAGATGCTCTCCTTGTCTGTCTTTTACAGTTTATAATCTAGATGTAAATCTCTTTGAGTTTATCTAACTTGGAGTTTGATAAGCTGCTTGGATATACGGATTAATGTTTTTCACCCCATTTGGGAAGGTTTAATGCCATTTTTTTCCAAATATTCTTCCTTCCCCTTTTTACCTCTCTCATTATGAGATTCTAAATCATCATGTATATTTTAGTGTGCTTGATGGTGTCTCATAGGTTTCTGAGACTCTGTTTATTTTCCTTCATTCTTTTTTTCCCCTCTTTTTGAGAAGGACAATCACAATTGACACAGCTTTAAGTTCACTGGTTCTTTCTTTGGCTCAAATCTACTACTGAGCTCTGGTGATGGACTTTCCAATTCAATTATTTTACTTTTCAGAATTTCTGTTTGTGTCCTTTTTAAAAAATAATTTATCTCCCTCCTTGATATTTCCTATGTGGTGAGATATTTTTCTTATACTTTTCATTAGTTCTCTGAACACATTTTAAATAGGTGCTCAAGGGACTTTGTATAGAAAGTCCTATGTGTGGCCTTCCTCCAGGGCAGGTAATTGATTGCTTTCCACCCTGACCTGTGTTTCATTTTACTTTCTACTTTCTTTGCATATCTCTTGATTTTTTTGTTGAAAACTGGACATTTTATGTAATACAACATGTCAGCTTTGGAAATTGGATCCTCTCTTCTCCTTGGCATTTTTTGTTGCTATTTGTTTAGTAAATTTCTTGAACTAATCCTGTAAAGTCTGTTTTTTGTCATGTCTGGGCCAATGAAGTCTCTGCTCAGTTAGCCTAGTGGTCAGCTAATGAGTGAACAAAAATTTCTGTAAACACCTGGTGCCAATACATCTCCTAGTCTTTGCTGAGGGCCCAGTCTTCACAGTTCGTATCAAGACTCAAACTTCAAACCTAGTTTTGGTTAGTTGCAGTTCTGAACTATTTCTGATTTGGGCATTAATTTTACCAACTATAATTTCACTCCTTCAATCAATAAGCATTTTAAAGTTTCTCTTTTAAAAGATTTGGCCAGAAGACTTTATACAGCATAGATTAACAGAACATGAATATAATATCATCATCTTAAATAAGATTTATTTTCAATGAATAAATTCTTAAAAAAATAAAGAAGTCAGGTGGAACAAGATAGACATACAGTCGCTGGAGATCTTCTGGAATCTGAAAAAGACCTTTTTCTTTATCACTCCTTGAACCAAGTTATACACTAGTTAGAGCAGTTATGACACACACTCCAATATTCACATTACAGATGTACCCACCTGTGCTTTCACTGGCTGGCAGACCTGTAGGGGGTGGATGCCCATCATTTGTGCTTCTAGGCTGTTCTCAGTGGGTGTTTCCACAGTGCTGGTAGTAGATTGTATTTCTATGTCCAGGAATTTTCCCGGTTTGTTCACAGCCTGAAATACTCATTTAGATTCAGTCCTCAAAATGGACTAATTCGTTCTTGTCACACATGCAACATTTGAGAGAATTTACTCTGGCATTTAGTTAAGGCTACAATTCATTTTGTAGAAATTACTTTGTAAATCAGCCTGATTATTTGGTTCAGTTTATTTTTGACTATTTTGATATGAAAAATTTACTGCCAAACCTGAGACATACTGTTATTCGAATGCACACGTGGAAGCAGACCTTTCAAAACAAACAGAACCAATATACTCCCTGAGCTCAGTTTCTTTGCATCCTTCATTCCTCTGATCCCAGACACTAATGAGATAAACAAATGTCCACTATTGTGTGCCACACCCTCAAATCAATGAGGAAGAGGGGAAGGCCCTTCTATGTACGCAGAGTACAGAGTAGTGATTGGACACCTGCAGTTTATGAGCAGACAGGACAAAAATAAACAAGTCAACAAATCAATACACAGGATGGTTGGTGTTTTAGGAACTCTTCACCAGAGCGAGCCAGCAGTAAAGCTTCAGATGCACTCATCCCACATGACTCCCTAGAGAGGGGAACGTGGTTGGTTGAGGTTCAAAGAGCCGAGTTCTAATTACTAGTGTCATTAGGGTAAGAACATGTTGCTCACTGCCGAGGTGCCAGCCCCAGGCCTCCGGGAGAAAGCGCATTTGAGATCTCCCATGGAGTTGCATGGGAGGAAAGGGACCCCATGCCGAGCCGCCAACATGGTCTTCAGCTCGTCCTGTGTAATTTCGTGCCACTGTTTTGAATGTGCTAACAAGGCTCATTATTTTTAGCCCTGTCAGCTAGGGGATCAGAATCCTGCATGGGTGTGCTGGTTGGGGCAGGGACTTGTTTTCATGTGGCTCTCAAAGCAGCCAGAGGCCGTCCTTTTTTGGTCACAGAACTCTATCTACTTTGCAGCTCTGTGTCTCCTGCAAATCCACCCGTTTCAGCATTTGGAATCAGAAAGAGGCAGAGGATGACATAGTCAGTGAGCAGTCAGTATGGGTGGGAAGCTGAGCCCCTCCTCTGGTGTGGGAACCCCAGGGGTGAGGCAGCTCACAGTCAGGTGAGGGCAGTGCCACAGGGACACACACAGGGATGTCCTGGCACAGCCTAGCAGAGTGAAGCCCAGCTGGCGGGGCTTGCAGGGTGCTTCCCAGCTCCCACAGCAGACTGCTTAATCTCTTTGCCCACTTTGTCCAGTGGAGACATAGGAATAATAATTGTGCCCACCTTACCAGAGTGATGGATCTATGGCCTTTCCCTCTTTTCCCCTCACTGAGATGTAGAAAGCATGTGGAAAATGTCAGCTCTTACCACTGTTCTGGGCTGCACCATGTTATAGCTAGTGGTGCCGGCATGGACAATCTCCTATGACTCCTGTAACCACATCTATGATAATGGGGTGGGTTGAGGCCCTGGGAGGCAGCTGGAAGCCTATGGGTCAGACTGGGATTCCCTGACTCCTGATGAGGGAGGAAATGCAGATAAGTCTCCTTTAGGAGCAATATAGGAGATAAAGTGAGTATGACCCGGTGATCATTGGAAGCAAGTGGTGAGAAAGAAGTAAGGGGGATGAGAAAGCCTTGTGGGGCTCTGGCTGGGACACAGCCGTCCACTGACATCCAAGGGGATGTGCTCAGGGCACTCGGGTGCCCAGTGAGGCAGGAGCACAGCAAGTGGTTCTAGCATGGCTGCAGACTGAGGAGCAGACAGCCTGCAGGTCACGTCTGGGCACCCGTGAGCATGGGTGGGTGGCCTCAGGGGTCAGTGGAGGGGGAAGCGCTGACAATGATAGACAAGAGGGAAGGCAAGTGACCATGGAGAATACTGGGGAGCCCCGGGGGGACAGGGTGAGCTGTCCACAGTGAGGTTCCCCACAAGGCCAGCAGTGAGTGGCCTGGGAGGAAGCTGGGGGTACGTGGTTGGAGAGAAGAATGATGGCAGCTGGATGAAGTTGGCCCGGGAGCTGGAAGAGGCTTTCTAAAGAGCTCCAAGGGGAACTTGGTAGGCACCTACAGGAAGAACACCTTCTTTGCAAGTGCCCCTGGACCCCATGTCGGCAGAAATGCACCCCCTACACATGTGTTGGCAGAAGGAGATGTCTGACTGGATAGCTGTGTGCCGCAGGGGCTCAGCCTCCTGTGCACAGGAAGGTGGGTGTGCAGGGTGCAGGACGGAGGTGCCCAGGCAGTACCAGGATGGGAGGCGGGAACCCTGCCTTCAGCTCCTGTCAGAAAACAAAGCCTAATTTTTAAATGATATAAAAGGTGCATCTCAAGAGCCATACAGGCATATAAAAAAGTACTTTCCATAGACCCAGCTGCTAGACATGACGGTGGAAGCTGAACAGTTCGAGGCAGGAGAACTGGCTCTCGCTGAGGCAGGGGGGCCGGGCGGTCCCCGCTGACCCTGGTCACAGGGTGCCACTCACAGCTCACGTGGGGTTGCCGATGGCTCTGGAGCCTGGCAGGGCCCCCGTCACATTCCGCCAGATGATTTCAGAGAGCTCTGGGCTCAGCACTGAGGACTCTGGGTGAACCCAGGAACCTGAGCTTGAGCCACATCAGCCAATAGGTGTCACCCTGCAATCCCAACACCGCTGCATCCTTGCTGGATTTCTATGCCAGCATAAACATCTACTTGGAAGTCTTTTGACAGAATGCAGGCAGGAACATTCAAAAGCTCATGTCCCATTCTACAGGGAAAAAGGAAGACAGAATAGAAGATGCCATATGTGGGATTCAGTTTCAGGTCAAGGACAATTGCCAGGGGAGTGAACACCACATGTATAATAAGGCCCATTCCCACCCCACCCTGGTGACTCAGGCCCTCCTCCATCACCCTGCCTGTCTGCTAATCACTGTGAGGGTCTGCCTGCCCGCCTGGACCCTTCTTTTCATGTTGATTGATCTACCCAAGTGGTCGGCCATGATTATTACAGGGTTTTCTTTCTTAATTGGTTAAATCCAGAATTGCCATTAGGGCTTGGTTTTTAATTCCTCCCCTCACTGATGCTTTATTTGAAAACACACCTTTTCTGACCTCTGTGTCAGCCTGGTGCTCAGAAATGTTTAGCAGCCCGGAACAGCTATGGGTGGAAAAGGGTATGGGAAACGGGCTGTTGAAGAACATGACACTTCCCTTGGAAGCAAGATGCCACATCCTCACAGTCAGCCTGGATTCCCCTTGCTCCCCAAGGCTCCGTACTCTTCTTGCTCAGCATCCTTCGTGTCTTTGGGAGGAGTGTAGACACAGCTGAGGTCCACGCTGCTGGGTGCCCGCCCAGGTAGCGCGGCACTGCACAGACTCATGAGGAGGTCACCCAGGTTTCAGGAGAAAGGAGAGGCACACCTGGTGCCACCTGACTTTGCTGTCTTCTCTCCACATCTTGTAACCCGTATCAGGCACTTTCGGCAAGGTTCAAGGTGTTCCACACGGTGGGGTACTCAGTGGCCCAGCAGCACATGGGGAGGAGCTCAGAGAATGCAGGGGGTGCCGCGTGGCTGCCGCCCGGGGCCCTGACTCTGACAATCACAGCGGGGTCGAGCAGGGCTCCAGGGCCCGGGGCCTCGGTGCTCCAGAGGTTGGCCTTCCCGAGCTAGCGCTGCCCACTTGCCTTCGGGGCATGCCCGCGCCCCCCCTTCCCGCAGAAGCAGCTGCTGGCGGTCTTCCCTCTGCCCCTCGTCACGCGCCAAGGGCCAGCCCCGGTTTCTAATGGCTCCTTTTCAGCGAGCTGCCTGCCGCTGACTGCGCAAAGTGTAGGTTTGGCCACGCTGATGGCTCTCGTAATGGCTGTGATTACACCCTGCGCGGCTTCTTCCCTCGCCAGCCTCGCGCCGCGCGGCACGTCGTGCTGGCCGGGGCTCTGAGAGCGGCTTAATATCAGGCTCTCCGGGGCTGTAATAAGCGGTTCAGGATCGGGCAGATGCAGCCGCCGCAATATTTCCCTGCAGTCTGCGGGTTAAAACACATCAATTGCATCCATGGGCACTTTCCTGAGGCAAATGTCGACTTACACATCTGCCTGTATCAACAGGAAATGAGTGAAGATAAGTAAATGTCTCGCCTGCAGCCCAGAGCGAGAAAACCCCCACACGCTACCTCCCACTCAGGGAGACGTGGGGCAGGAGCCCACAGGGACGAAAACCAGAACCTGCGTTGTGTGCTCTGCAGGGAGGCACTCCTGTGCATCAGACTGGGTGCCGTGTTAGCTCGTGACGGGGTAGCTTTCCACATGGTAGTGCCCATGTGGCTGTGGGGAGCCCTTGTTTGCACCACCCAGGGATGAAGTGGGAAGACTCATTTCATGTGTGTGCTCCTGTACACTCTATAAAACACCCTTGATCACCAGGCAAGGGTGTATCCTCTCCCCTTCCCTAGGGACGTGTCCTCATGGGGAAAGCCCTCCTTCTCATGCTCGTCCATGGTATGCACCCACCCAGGTGTGGCCTGGAGGAAATGCCGTTGGCACAAACACCTGGCCCGCAGCCAGGTCTCAAAACAGATGGGAGTCTTGTGCTGGTGCCATCACCTCTCCTGGCTTCTACTTTCTGACTGAGGCAGGGCACCCAGCAGGTGCCCTGCCACCCAGTCCTGGCACTCACCAGCCAGGTGCAGTGCCAGGCTATACAGGCTAAAGCAGCAGCACCAACCACATACCTGCAGGGCACGTGTTGGCCACAGTGTGGGGTGCTGAGGACTCCTGCACTGCTGCCCAAAGGGCTGTGACTCCCGTGACCTGTTCAGACATATCAAGTTACTGGAAAGACTCACTTAACTCACGAAGCACCATACCTACAGCTGCAGTTGCAGTCTACAGGATGTCGCTCAGGAACAGCAGAAGGAAGGGGCATCTTGGTGAGGTCTGCCAGGGAATCAGGGTGCGTCACCTCCCAGCAGAGTCCTTACTAGGGTTCCGTTACACAGACATGACTCATTGAACCATTGGCTCATGACTAAACTCCATCCCCTCCTGGAGGTCAGAGGTCAAGCTGATCCCCTGCAGCCTGTAGTTGGTCTCCCTGATGTGGTTACTCCCATCCCGAGGCATCCCTGTTGCCCAAACTCCGTAGGGGCACATGAATGACACCCTCGGATCTCTTGGGGATCTCAAAGTCTAGGAGGTTACCGGCTAGAAATGTGGGACAAAACCAGACAAATTCCTTATTTTACAACCACAGAAAGCTCTGCTGGGAGCACCGAGGCTGGTGAATGAGAAAACGCAGGTAAAGCACAAATCATAGGGTCCATGATCCAAGGTGTACAGTAAGTGTCTAATCAATGTTAGCCAGTGTTGGCACCACCATCATGAGGGTCATGTCAGCCCAATTTGGGGCCAATCCAGACCCTCCAGGCCCTTTGCTGATGGTGCCGGCAGCCTCTATCACAGGGCCCATCCCATTTGATCTCCCTCAACCAACCAACCTTGTCAAAGCTTCGCTTTCTAACTGCCTTCCAGGAAAACTTTATCAGAATCTTAAATTGTATTTTATTTATGCTGTCTCTCACTTCTGCATTTTATGTGACACTCTGATGTATTTTATGGGAAACTGAATAGTGAGTTCTGGAAACCCCAAGGAGACCGATGAATGCCAGTCATTTTCTCACTCACGTAATCCTATCCTTCCAACAGTGGTTTGAAGTTATAATCTCATCCACAGTTTATAAGTAATTACTCTGATGAGGCTCAGAAAGGTTACATGATAACCCTGCATTATTCACCTGGCAAGAGAGGGAACATTCTAGAGAACCAATAGGAATAAGTACAAGCCACAGTATTAGGGTTCAAAGTGTCAAGAGCTGTGCTTAGGCAGAGAAGAGACAGGATTGTTTCTCCATCTCCAAAAGGCCCCCACCACTCCAGAACCGCCGGACACATTGTTATGCACCCACCAGGACAAGGTGAGGCACCGGGCACCGGTCAGACACCAGAGTACGCTCTGGGACAGGCCCACCCCTGAGAATTTCAAACGAGGTGGTCCAGGACCAGTAAAATGCCTCACTGGCATTAAGGATATGGGAGGTTTGGGTCAGCGGTACGCTGGGTGAATGAATGCCTTACAGCTGGCTGTCCCCGGTGTATGTGTGCCAGTTCCCATGGTGTCAGCACATCCACCACTGCCAAATCCTAGCAGCCAGTGCAATGTCACTGAGGGCAGGTGGGGCAGGAGACCCACACCAGCCCCTGGGATGGGCTCCCTGGGAACACTCCTGCCTATCGTGAGGACTGGAATCTCGAGTTGGCCTCAGTGTCGCCTGTGCTACTGATCTGTCCCCGTGTCCAGTGTCTGTCCAGTGTCATGTTGGAGGAGGGTAAGGAGAAGCAGGCTGGGGGCAGCTCCGGGGGCCCCCGACCCAAGCCCTGCTGGTGGCCCTCCACCCCTCATTTTCGCCCAGAAGCCTGACTGCGCACACTTGTACCTAACCACACTATTCTGCTTGCAAGGACATGGTGAGAAGGTCGAGGAATATTTGGGGGACCCTTAAGTCTGACACAGTCTCCCTGAGGGTCCCTCTTAGCTGGTGTCTTCTGCGGATATGTTAGCATGCCCTATGGGACTGTCTACGAGTCACTGGCAGGGTGTGGGGTCCCGAGTTCAGGACGGGCATGGGCATGGTCAACGGAAGTTCACACTGGCTGAGTTACAGAATGTGGGCTAACAGCACCGTGAGCAACAGAAATGGTCAGGTGTGTGAGTGCAAGGATGCCGCATGTTGCCGGGGGAGACAGAGCAGGGAAGGGACAGCAGTCGAGGGGCCCCTGCCTGGACCCTAAGAGCCAGGGAGCTGGAGGGTCAGCCGGGCAGAGACGCTGGTCTGTGAGGAGTAAGGAGAAAGCAGCTTGAGATCACGGCCTGAGGGTGGCAAACAGAGTTTTAGCATCTTTCTTCATGGTCTCTGCGTGACAGTCTGGGAAAAAGCAGCCAACGTGAAACAATGTGATGACAGAGACTCCAAGGACACTACCCTCTGGACAAATCCAGAGAGGGGGCCGGTCCCATGAGCAACCTGCAGATGGCTGTTGTGTTAGAGCTGAGGGCGCCTGCGGGCCGTCTCGGGCCTGTGCTCTGGAAACCTCCCCAGTGTTTCCTGCAGTGAGGGAAACGGTGTTCCCAGCATGTGTGGGCGGCTCAGCTGAACCCACTGTGTCCTGGCGGACGCCCAGGAGCCCCACTCAGCCCCTCTCGCCGGCTCCCAAGGGCTCCCCGCGCTGGCGGCCCCACCTGCCCCCCTCTGCCCCCACTCCTGCCCCCCCGCTAACTGGCACCCACTGCTGCCACGGCCAGGACCCAGTGGCCACCCTGGGCTCCCACCCTCACCCCTCACCGGATGCTGTCAGCACAGTTCTCCCCTGAGCGCGCTCCCGGGCAGTGTGCCGCGGGAGCAGACCCGGGAGCGGCCCTGACTTGAGGATGGGGAAAACCTTGGCAGCCGAAGTGTCACGGGCCGAGTCTCACAGCTGCCGGTATGGTGGAGGTGTCCACTCTCTCACGGGCACAGATGCTGTTGGAAGCCCGATGCAGCGTGGTAACACACTTCTCCAAGGAGCATCAGCTGTTCCTAGAACAGCCTCTCACAGCACGCTAAGCCTGCGAGCCCTTGCAAGAGCTCTGGGTCCAGCGGCCCTTGTTCTGTGCCGGAGGCGGGGGGCGAGTGTCTGCTCGAGGCCCTCCACAGTCTTGCAGGCTCGGCGGACCATGGTCTGAGCGTCACCACCGCGGCCCGCCGCCTCTCTGCCGGGTCTCTCTCCGTCCTGTGCACGAGTCGTGGTAGGTTAAGAGCTGTACCAACAACCCCAGCACTTCAGTCCAGTATGTGGGCTTTTCTGGGCCTGAGGCAGGAATCCTGCTCCACATGGCTGTGGGCATGGGGGCCCAAGCAGAAGACGGGCACGTCTGGTGAACGGCAGGCCTGTCTTGCTCTTCTGGGATTTATGAAAAAACGCAAACACTTCAGAGTCACGTTCCAACATGGAATGGGAAGCACTGATTTAAATTTTAAAGGTTCCAGAACCTAGTTCCTTCTTGCTTAGTTGGAGAGGGTCTGTTGGCCAGCTGGCCTGGACCGCTGGCCTGGGCGCCTCACTTCCAAAGGCAGCACCTCTCCTACCCCTTCTAACTCTTCCTTGGACAGTTACACTGTAGGAAATGGGGAAAGTCCCTGAAAGCAGATCTGAGATCTGCAGCGGGACATCCAGTTTTCAGTTCGGTTCCAACACTGGTCCCACTGACTTTGGAGGCTTGGTTCCTGCTCCTTGTGTCCTGGAGATCCCCACCCTTCTCCATCCCCTGATCTGCCCCTGCCTCTGGCCAAACTACTCCCCAGTCCTTGCATTTTTCTCAAAGCCCCGCTAACCGGCCTCAGAGCCCAGGTCTATGTGGCACTTTCATTAGGGCACTGGGTTTGCTTCCCCATCAGGATGTAGGCCCTGGGGACAGGCAGCCACCACCTTGGCTTACAGATCTCACACAGCACACACAGTTGCCCAATAAATGTTCCTTAAACTGATCAGATTTACAGCTTCAAATACAGCCCCATACAAATGCTGCTAGGAGGGTAAATGGGGTCTCGTTTTGTGGCTTTGAGAAGAGAAAATTATCAGAAAGGCATTGGGTAGAGGTACTTGGTTCTGGACCCCATTTCTCAGTAGGAATTATAATGAGCAAGCCCCTTGAATTCTAGATGTCCCCTGTCGTCCTGTTGGATGGTAACCAGAAAGTGGCTTCCTGAGGGGAGAAGATTTGCCTAACGTGAGTCCCTGGTAAGTCATAGCCAGCTCCCAGGATGGAAAGAACAGGGTGAGGAAGACCAGGGCCATGGGTCTCAACTAGGAGCAGGACCCTCCTCACAAAGTCTGGAACCTGCAGACGAGGGGAACTGTGGGAAAGTGCTTCACATCTGGGGCGAGGCATCCATCCTGGACCATTCCCTCACCCCTGAGCCTGTAGTGAGCTCTCCCTCTGCATTACAACCACCTCCTCTGGTGTGGAGTCAAGAGTGGGGTCTGAGCCTTGCTTAAGCTAGAGACCCAGGAGCTCCCAGGGGAGCAAGTCCCTGGGGCACCAGAGCCCAAGCCTCAGGCCCCATCTGCCCTGCCCCTTCATGGGGCTGTGAGCAGATGAGCCCACAGTTGTCCCTCTGTAGTGCCTGGAACTTCCATGGGCATGGCCACCTCCGGTCCTGAGCAGCAGAGGCACCTGCAGTATCCCTAACATGTCCTGTCCCACAGAAAGTAATGTCTTGATTTGAGAAATTTTAGGATGTCACCATCACAGATAGTGCCAGCAGCAGTTACTGGCATGTGCCTGCTCACAGAAGGGTGTCGGGAAGAACAGTTAGCCAAGGGTCAGAGGAGATCCTCCTCCCTCTCAGCGCCTGGGTGATCGGTTGGCTGGTTCTCTTTGGACAGCAGCGGGAGGGTATTTAGAACTTCAAGCATCAGTTTAGTTGTTTTTTTCCTAAACAAAGTCCCTTTTATTTTCTACCTCAGATTAAATGGAATGGTAAACAACTATCACACTCGTTCTGGTTCTCAGTTCCCGCTGGCAGGGTTTCTTTCCATTTCAAGACATTCAAGAGTGAATACTTGCCACCATGTCTCAGGGCTGGGTGATAAACCACGCAGCACCCACCAGCCCCCTGGGGACTGCTGCTTGTTGGACAGGAGCAGGTGTCAGGTGGCTCCAGGACAGCACCTCCTTGCTCGTCCTGAGCTAACAGAGCACATTTGAACAGATTTTTTTCATTTCAAGAAGATTTACAGAGTAGCAAGCATTCCTACCTTCTAATGTCAAAATATAAAATGTCGTAGACATTTCCCACACCTTATGTCATATAGAAAATGTTCTCAACATACATAAATATTCTGTGTGATGATACAGAGAAAAGGAAATGTGTAAGAACGCATATAAAACATGAGAGGTGTTCATTCTATGCGTTTTACACGTGGGCAGACATACGCCCACTTATCTTTGAGGAATGAGCCTATCAGGTCTTCTGAGTCCTCAGCATGTAGATAGTTTTCTAAATACTGTCTCGGCCCAACTTGGAGGCCTGGTTGGAGCTGATTAAATCTAGACCTCCAAGCACCTCCTTTACAGGGCTCTCACCTCAGGGCCACAGCCTGTCTGCCCTGATCACCCCGGGCCGGTGCCCAACAGCTAGCGCAGCCCCTCTGCGCCAAAGCCCACTGAAGTTATCCACGCCAGCCAGTCCTGAGCCTGCTCACCCTGCCTTACCTGCTCCTTCCACAGAAACCACCATGAAGGCTCCTGCCCACGTTTTCCCCCCTCTCTCTACCTCCTGACCAGCCCCAGGGTGACCCTGTGACTCTGGTGAGCCTGTAGGCCTAATGTGTCCCTTCCCCTCTAGATCTATGAGTGATAAACTGTTCAGTGGCACCTGTCTCCTGATCTTTTGGCCTCACCACACCTAAGCAATAATAAAACCTATTAAAACAGCCACCAATCAAATTCAGCTTTTTCCAGATGGAGGGAAAGCTAGTCTCAAGGTAGATGAGCAGGAAATCCCATGTGCCTCATGGCTCCGTCCACGCTCCACATTGCTACTCACATGGGGATGCCGCACAGGTGACCACTGTCCACTCCTGATGGGAGAAAGTTTTCCGTGACCGTGGCTCTGCGGCAGTCAGCCCCAGGGATGCCAGCCCAGAGAGGGGTGAGCCGTGCATGGCCTGTAACTGAGCTTGCTAGATGTCTGATCCGTGACCTCTCCACTTCCTGCGCAGAGGAAGTGCTTCCTGTTCCACTGTGGTCACATTCAGAGGGGGATGATTCCTAAACTGAGCTAGAACTTCAGTGTCCTGAGTCTGAGGATGAGGGCTCTGGAACCCCCCACACTGAATCCAGCGTACTCTCATGTTCCTTTAGCCATGGGTCCCTGTGGTGTTGCAGGCCTGGCCATAGAGGGCCCTGGCGTGCCTAGAGGCTGCAAATCCTAGAACCACAAGCAGGCAGGGTCATATCACTAAAGTATTCTAGCCTTGACTGGTCCCAGCAATGTTCAGAAGTCATGGGATTAGGGGCACACACCAGACAAGGGAAAAAAAATCATTAAGGCCTCCATGACCAGAGATGACTGGGGATCGTGGGGTGAATGTCCTTATCCCTGCTGCATTCACAGTTCTAACTGCTTGGGTACTCAGTCCTATCCTCCTGTACCTCAATCTTCAGATCCTTAGCCAGCATCTTGCCTCCCATCTTCTTATTTTTTCCTCTGCTTGTTTGGTGACTCGTGAAGCAGTGAGTTCCTGGATGGTTTTGTTTTGTAGACTTCATACTCCTCGCCTCTTGTATTATGGGAGGCTGTTTTACCCCAGATGTTAGGGCAGGGCCCTCCCTCTGTAGCATCCTGTTCACACTTCCATCACCGGCTCAGAGGTGTCGGACCTACTCCAAGGTGGGGCAGTGGATATTCCATTACTATTGGCATATTATCTCTCCCATTATCCCAACATGCCAGTTCGTTGGCGGCCTCCCCTTTCATGGCAGAGAGCTTGCAGGAGCAAAGCTATTGTTGTAGGAGCACCTTACAGCTTCTCCTATAACTGTGCTCCAACAGCAGCTATTGGCTATTGTCTGGAGCATCTCCAAATGCTTTTCTTTGTATTGGCCCAACCTGTTCAACAGAAGATGGATGAGGGAAGATCGCATTTAGCCGTACGTTGTCATCAATAGAAATTTCAACACATGAACTAAGGTCTGGTCCACCCACCACAGTGAAACCTAATACTGGAAAATGTAAACAGTAGGACAACAAAGGAAACCATGGCTCTGCCGAGGGGTGGTAATGAACATTGCTGGCCAAAATTAGCAGGGGTAGAAAGAATGTAAGAGCCAGATCAGGGACCACAGTCAGGGTCAACTGAGAAAGTGCTTCCATCACACAAATGACATGGATCCAGCCCTACCAAGTGGACACGACCCACTGGTTTCCTCAAATTCTCCATCAGTGTCCAGGATCCAGCATGCCATCAATAAGCCAAGGAGTGTAGTGTGGTGGGTGGAGCGTGTCACTGCATTGCCGCCATCTGACAGCCGTTGTCATCCCACACTCTCCCTGTGGAAACCAGAATTGTTTCATATTTGTGATTCAGTGGGAGAAAGCCTGGTGCTCCCTGCGCTCCACCCACTCAGCTGGGCTGATCCTGCTTCAGAAGCTTCCCACCCCCATCACCTGCCTGAGCTTCACAGGACTGACACAGGACATTTGCTGATTCTGTGTCGAACTGGTGTGGTTACTACAGCCTGGTCACCCTGGGCCTTCCTCCACAGGATCCCCTGTAGTCAAGGCTTAGGCTTAGGTTTCTAAGATTTGATGTTGCCGCTGACCGTGCATCTGAAAATCCTCCAAACTTATGTGGATCTGATACTGCGGTGCATCTGCAGGGAAACGGCACAGTGTTGTTCTGCTGCTTCCATGCAGAGCCCGGTGTGATTCCTGGTCTGTAGGACCAGGCTCCTTGAATTCAGAAATGCCGAGACAGATCAAAGGAAGGGCTTCAGAAGCACCCTATTCAGATATGTGACCTCACTCCGCCCTACAGAAAGCACCCAAACCCAGCACCCTGGGCCCCTTGGTGTCCTGGAGAACAGAGATGGCAGTCCTGTATCTGGTGACAGGCTTCCTCCAGTGGGAATCGCCAATGGGCACCGGTCCCACCTACCTTCTCTAGGGGGATGGGGATTACCCTGGAGTATTAGCACAGACAGGCACAATAGTCGCACTCCCACCTGTTCTGAAGGTGGCTTCCTTTATATGCCAGGGAAATGAGTCTCCACTCACTGGGCTCTGGAGAATGTCCGTAAGATTCCACTAGGATACCTCCCCAGGGTCATCCTTGGCACAAGATAGTAAGGGACCCACAGGACCACCTGCCTGAAAACTGTAAGTTCCTTGGGCCAGCAGCCCAGGGGGGCATGACCTGGCTTCTGTGTACAACAGGATCCCTCCCACTAGAGTGTCTCCCAGATAATTGCTGGCAGGGAGAGAGGAATAGCAGGTTTAGCACTGCCCTCTGCACACCTGTACTTCTCTAGAGTGGGTTCCCTGTTATTTGGGTCCTTAGTTCTGTCTGCATTGTGTCCTGCCCAAATTTTGCACAACAGTCTCCTCGCAGGTCCCCCTTCCCATGGTCTCAAGTGGCTCCCTGTTACCCTCTGTTCAGTTATCAGAGTCCACTTGCTAAAGGCCACAATGATCAGGTCAGTCTCTGGCTTGAAACTCTTCGATGGCTCCCCATTGCCAAAGACAGTCACCAGAAGCCCACCAGGATGACTCCCCTGGATGCATCTCCAGTTCCTGTCCTCAATCCCATCTGATACTCCTTCCTTCCCTGCCTCCATGCTCCTGAAATCATTCTCCTAGAAGGCCTGACCCCCATGCCACTGCACCTCCTTCCTCTCACTAACCCTTACTTTCCCTTTAATGAACTTGGCAGGCACCTCATAGAGCTGGGGCTGGGTTCACCCTCTGTGTGCTCTCGTCCCCACCTCCTCTTCACCAAGCACATGGTAATTGTTTCTCCTCCCTGGCTGTGAACACCTGCGTACCAGGTGTTGGCAGTGTTTGCATCCTCTCAGTGGGTTACATCCTCTCCTAGAGGCTAAAGGAATAAGTGGCCAGCATGCAGGGCAGTTCTAACCAAGAATTGATGGGGGAGTCTAGGGTATGAAACTCCAGCCCCCTTGCCCCTCCATGGGGGCGATTCTGGGGTGCTTCTTGTGCTGGCCACCAGGGTTTCACATGGAGTTGAGCCCAGTTACCCGGCTGTGACTCAGCTGTGCACCGTTTCCTGCTTCCTGTTCATGTAGTCCCCTGGTCCACCTGTCATGGGCCTTCCCCAGAGTCACTCCCCAGGTAGACCTCTTGCTCCCACATCCCTGCCCTGGGGTCTCCTTCTGGGGGTACACCACCTCGCGGCAGGCACCGCGTCTATCCTCTCTATAGCCCGGCCCCAGATTTGTGGCTGAGGCTTAGGAAACTCAGCAGATAGGTGTTAAATTAGTGATTAGTGGTAAAATAAAATTAACTTCAAGCAAGCCTATTTTTGTCAACATCCATAAAGAAGGATGTGGTATGTGGGTAGGAAGTTGAAGAAAAAATAATCGAAATGAGATCCCTGACAAGATGACGAGAGACATTCCCTGGGGAACGGAGACGCTTCAGTCGGCTCTGCTCCAACCAGAGTGCGTAGGCATGGACGGGACTCTGCACCCCAGAGCCCGCCCATCAGCCAAGGACAGAGGGATCCCCGTGTCAGCTGTGGACACTCGCCAGCACCCATCTCATATCAGGAGCACCCCCTGCCCTGCCCCGCTGCATCAGGAAGCTCGTGCCCTAAACCAGGTCCCAAGCTCCAGGCGCTGTCCGATCAGAACACTTGCTAGGCCCCGGGCTGTGGGAGGGGAGGCTGCTCAGGGGGTGGACGGGAAGCACCGGGGACGGGACGTGTGGCGTGAGGAAGAGGGCTGGGGTGAGCAGCTAGCTGGGAGCGCTGGCCCTGCTCCGATGCTCACTGTCGGGCAAAATGGTGCTCCAGTACTCAGGTTCCCAGGTCCTAGGCCTGGTTCATCACAGACAGCCTCCCACTCTGCTTCCTGGCCACCCCCTGCCCTCCTCGCCTCCTGTCCCTGTGGCTCCCCCGCCTGAAGTGTTCAGCGTAAGGTCAGGTCGTTGCCGTGCCTCCCACCTGCCTGTCCCCATCCCAGCACAGGGATGGCAAGGGAGCCCGTGGTGAAGCGGTGGGAACACCACCTGGGAAATTGAACCGTCATTTATATGAACCTTCTTGCTGCCAAGAAGAGTAATTTGAGAATAAAATGCCTCTTTTCTCAATAGAGGTTTTCAGGGCATTTTCTTTCCTCTTATAAAGTTCTCTCGAGGCAGCTTAGCATTCAGACTGCCGTGGCCCTGACGATGATGATGTTCCCTGATGGTTAGGGCGCGTCCTGTAACTGAACACAGACTCTTACACAAAATTATCTCCCAGGCTGCTCAAAGTAACCTGCGATGTGACACGGCAGGTTTTGTCTCGAGCTCACGGGGCTTCTGCAGAGTTAGCCAAGCCAGAGCCTCCCCCTGTTGGGCGCTCGGAGTGAACTTGTTAAATTGGGCCAAACATGAGCTTAGCAATATTGACTAGTTCTTCAGTCATTTTGACTCAGAAATGTTGGAATATGGAATCTGTATGATAGTAAAATTGAAGTGAATGCATTTAGAAAAAGCTACAAAACCAGTCACGTATATTTGCTCTGTCGGATGAAGAAGCTTTCTTTGCCAGGCACATTCCTTTAGAGCAGACTGGAGTCTGCTTGCAGATGTGGCCCACCCTGACTGAGTTTTAAGTGAGTACTAATGGCCACACCCTGATTCAGGTCAGAGGTGGACAGGACAGGAGTCGTGCCCCATGCAGGCATCTGCCACCCATGCTGCTGGACCCCCAGGTCTGGAAAAGCCTGTCTCACACTCTGCCTCTGCCTCCTTCTCTGTCATGTCCTCTCTCCCTCCTCTTCAAATAAATTGCTTTCTTTTCTTTTAAAAATGTTTTTTCGTCTATGGGCAACCCAGGTGGCTCAGTGGTTTAGCACCGTCTTCAGCTCAGGGCGTGATCCTGGAGTCACAGGATCGAGTCCCACATCGGGCTCCCTGCATGGAGCCTGCTTCTCCTTCTGCCTGTGTCTCTGCCTCTCTCTCTCTCTCTCGAATAAATAAATGAAATTCTTTTAAAAAAAGTTTTCTTCTAGGGACACCTGGGTGGCTCAGTTGATTGAGCATCTGAATCTGACTCTTGAGTTCAGCTCAGATCATGATCTCAGGGTCGTGGGATCGAGCCCTGTGTCAGCTCTGTGCTCAACAGGGAGTCTGCTTAGGATTCTCTCCCTCTGCTCTCTGCCCAACCCCCCCACCCCATTCGTGCTGTCTCTCTTTCTGTCTCTAAGATAAATAAGTAAATCTTTTAAAAAATATTTTCTTCTAAATATTTTATAAATTCGACTTACTACTCACTTCACCCTTTGTCTTCACTCTGCCTCCAGCTCTGTTGGCCCACATTTATGCTGTGTCTTGTCTCACCTCCAGCCTTCACCTCATCTTCTTACTGTTTACACTCTTAAATTCAAATTCTTTAGTCAATTGGCTTTTAGCCCTTTATCACTGATTTTTAAATTTTAATTTATTTAAACCAAAAAAAAAAAAGAACAAAAAACAAAAAAACCAGTTCACCCTTGCTCCCACCTCCGGCAGCCACCATCGTATGTATGTACCACATCTTTATCCATTCATCCACAGCCACCTAGGATGCTTCCGTATCTTCACTATTGTGAACAATGATGTAGTAAACATGGAGGTGCAGATATCACTTTGAGATATGGATTTTGTATCTTTTGGGTAAATACCCAGTAGTGCAATTGTGGGTCGTAGGGCAGCTCTATTTTCAACATTTTGAGGACCCGCCACACTGTTTTCCAGAGCATCTGCTCCAGTTTGCATCCCCACCAACAGTGCACGAGGGCTCCCCTTTCTCCACATCCTCACCAACACCTGTTGTTTCCTGACTTGTTGATTTTAACCATTCTGACAGGTGTGAGGTGGTATCTCATGGTGGTTTAGATTTGCATTTCCCTGATGATGAGGGATGTTGAGCATCTTCTCATGTGTCTGTTGGCCATCTGGGTGTCATCTTTGGAGACATGTCTGATCACATCCTTTGCCCATTTTTTAATCAGATGGTTTGGGGTTTTGCTACTGAGTTGTGTGAATTCTTCATGTGTTTTGGACTTAAGTTTGCCCATTCTACCTGCTGATGTCAGTGAGGTATTTCCAGCTCATTTTATCTCTGGTTTATTCCTGCTCATTTTCTCTCCTTGCCACCACTCTCTTTCCTCTCATAGAAAACATATAAACTTTGACTCTTTTTATGACTGAAAAAAATGCATCTTTTACTTTTCCTGCTGCACAGCTTCTAGAATTTCCCCTTCTTTTCTACTTGGTTGATCCTGGCCAGAGAAAAGCCCAGCAGCACACCTCTGGGGTGCACAGGGGTGCGGATGCCTACATGAACAATGTGGTCTCAAGGCCATTTCCCCGGAGCCCCTGCACTGGCCTGAGGTCACTGAAAGCAGATTTCTCAGCCCATTTTCAAGAGCCATTTTCCAGAAGTCCCTCTGGGGAACTGGAGAGTGACCCCCGGGGTCAGCAGCCCTAATGCAGACAACATGCCCCTCCTCCTGCCGCCCATCCCCATGGCCAGGCCTGGTACAAACAGCTGCCTGATGATCAGCATAAGCCACAGATCAGTTAGAAGGGCTTATGGCCTGTGTCCAGCGGGGTCTCTAGAGGCCCTTTAGACTCCCTGTCAGCTTGCCCCCAACCACCGTGGCTAGCACAAGCAGCAAGGAGAAAGCAGCTATTTTGTGCTTCACCCAAGCAGGGCTTTGGAGCAGACACACAGACAGATACACAGATGTACCATGCCGATTGGTACCCTGTGACTTAGGGCTATTTCCACTGAGTGTATAGAAGTAAGGAAATGGGTTGCCTCCAGCTATGGGCAAGTCTGTCCTCTGTAGGGTCAGGGCTCTCCGACTATGGGCATCTCACAGACCTTCAGCACTGCTCCTCCTCACCCCCAGCCTCCTTTCTTGAGGGGACCTCCATGTCCTCCCACTGCCAGCTGGACCTAAGCATCTTAGGGGCCTTCCTGTAAGGTCAACCTGTTTGAGCCACCTCAGAATAGGCAACGTCGGGCCTGAGGAGGCCTCTGAGGCTGCCTTCCCCAGAAGCCTCCCTGCACCCTCCACCCAGGGCCAGACAGGCATGACCTGGCTTCCAGACTTCTAAGCCACACTGTAAAGACCATGGCTCTTTGTTTAGATCCATGAAATCCCCCTGGAATGTGCCCACAGGGCCTCAGTTTCCCTGTCTGGGTATTCAAGTGGGCCTTCATTACAAATCTTAGGAACACTTTCTCACTGGCTTGCAGTTACTGCTCCTCTGCTGTTTGAGCATCACACACACATTGGGAGTAAGGGGACTTTTGCCCCACACTGAGGTGCTCTGAGGGCATAGTAAGAGGATGCACCCAGAAAGCTGAACTCAGACCCCACGCATAACGAGGGGTTGGCGTGGGTCAGTGTTATGAGCAGCACTGCGTTCCTGTTCCAAACATGGCCAGGGCAGGTCCCACGGGGCCCAGCAGTAGGGCCTTGTCATGCTGGGAGTCTCTATGGGCTATCAGGGGATCAGCCAACGGGCAAGAGCAGGTTTGACTGAAGAACTTTCTAGCTCCACTGATGACCTCTTGTCTTGAGCCATTGGTTTCTTGACCCCACCCCACAGACTTTCATAAGAGCCAGGTCCCCTTTTGTTCCAGCAGGTTGATTATAGTTCATGATCCTCCTGGCACTCAGGAGTCTGCTGAGGCAGAGGTAAGTCAGCCTGGTCACAAAGCCGTATCCCTCCCTGGTCTCCAGCCCATCTCTACACAGTGCCTGGAGCTCCATGGAGTACACCTATTCCTGGAGCAGAGACCTTTTCACCTACAGTGTCTCTGGCCAAGTAAACTTTCCGAACCTCTCCTCTCAGGCCTTCTAAGCTGCACTTTTGTTCACCCAGGGTATCCATTGAGGCAGAAAACTGCATTTAAATTTGAGGACTTTAAAAAAAGTAAATTCTTTATGTTCTATTTATTAGCAAGTTAAAAATTCAGGAGTTATACTCTCATGGCCTTTCTCTGTCCCTAAGAGTTGTGTGATCACAAAGACCCAGAGCATTGTAATGCAGACCTCATTCACCAATGCCCTCCCCTTTCAATCCAGAGCTTGTTTCCCCTTCCATCCTGGGGACAGGAGCCACACTACGGAAGCTGTGCTGGGCCAAGAGACATGTCACTTCAGAGCAGTGGCCCTGGGTGTATTACCATTACACACTGTCAACCCCATCAGCCACAAACTGAGAGCCTGGCCCACACACCTGGGGATAGTACCAGAAGTCCCTTGAAGGTTTCATCTGTGGCTGCTCTTGTAAACACGAAAACTGATGGCTGGCTGTCCCTGGGGCTGAACCCCCCTGCCCTGGCTCCTCCATGTAGAGCACTGCTGCTCCATACAGAGCCCACTCCTCCATATAGAACCCACTTCTCCATGCAAAGCCCGGCTTCTCCGTGCACAGCCCCTCTCCTCCATATGGAGCCAGCTCCTCCACAGAGAGCCTTGCTTCTCCTTACAGAGCCGGATCCTCCATGCAGAGCCCTTCTCCTCCATGCAGAGCCAGGTCCTCCATACACAGCCCCTCTCCTCTATACAGAGCCAGATCTTCCATCCAGAGCCCTTGCTACTCCATGCAGAGCCCTGTTCCTCCCTGCAGGGCCCACTCCTCCATACAGAGCCCTCTCCTCCACACAGAGCCTGCTCCTCCATACAGAGCCCCCATTCCTCCATACAGAACCAAATCCTCCATAGATAGGCCTGCTCCTCCATGCAGAGCCAGATCCTCTATACAGAGCCCCACTCTCCATGCAGAGCCAGATCCTCCATACAGAGCCAGCTTCTCCATGCAGAGCACTGCTCCTCCATGCATAACCCCTCTCCTTCATACAGAGCCAGCTCCTCCATACCAAGCCCTGCTCCTCCATGCAGAGCCCAGCCCCAAGGGCGGGGCTGAGGTGCCTCTGAGCACCTGAGATTCCAGGCTAGTCCAGAGACAGGGTTCCCACGAAGCCTCTGGTGTTAGGTGTCCAGTTCCCAGGCCCTAAGCCTCCAGAGGTCCCACACAGGCAGTGCAATCATTCAAATGAGCTGAAATCCATCATATAATGAGCCCCATATGATACTCATCTTTGAGGATACATGAATAAATCATTGTGCCCGGCAGGGGCCTTGTGCCTGCGGGGGCAGGAGGAGGCATGGCTGCACTTTGATGAGCAGTACTGTGGGACACGATGAATGCGCCTCTGTGTGCTGGCCCGCTGAAGCCCCTGGCCCCTGCTGAAACCAAAGCTGGACAGAGGGCACAGCCCTGCAGCCAGAGAAAGACAGTGGAACAAAGCTGTCTGCTCCCAGAGCTTCACCCAGCCGGGCTGGCGGGGCAGCGGGTGGCTCAGCACGCCTCTGTGAAGCCAAGAACCCGAGCGGACGCTCCTGCCCAGGAGACCAGCTCCCGGGGTCCTCCCCCTGAGGGGCCCCTCCGTGAGGCTGGCCGGCCTGCTTCTGTTCGTCTTGCCATTCCTAAGGCGGAGTCCCCCTCTCTCGGAGATTGACTCCTGCCTCCATGTGGACACAGTGTGCAGATTGGGACCTTGGGAGCTAAGCGTGGGTACTGAGCACCGGCCCCCGCCTGCCCCCCCATCCCTGCCAAGATGTTAAGAACAGCCTTGACTTCTCCAGTTCCCGGGGTCCTGGGCATAAAACCCGTGGCAGGGACGAATCAAATAAAGAATGATACAGGACCACAACCTCCTAAACCCTGCCGGGAGCGTCCGAGGCCTCTAACCTTGATGAGTCTGGATATCACATAGAGGCCAGGGCTCTGAGTGCTGGTGTTTCAGAGCATGTGGACAGTCCTGATACTGTGTATCAAACGGCTCATTAGTTTTGCTGTTAATCCAACGTGAAATCCAATCAGACAGAGAAGCTTTGGCTTTCCCAACCAGAGGCTCGCTGGAGCCGTGAGTACCTTCTGTAAATACTAGAGGGCCTGCGTGGGTTTGTGCCACACAGAACCCAGATACATTTTTGGCCAGTGGCTCCTGCCTTGACTGAGGAGACATTTAATCGATATGGCCAACTTTTTTTTCTCTGTTTAGTCACAAAAACACTTAGTCACAGACCTAAGTGCCCCAGTCACATGTGAGCCAGCTTCCCTGGTGCACGTGAGAGGCCTGGCCAAGCAGCAAGAGCCATGGCTTCAGAACCGGAGCCTGGGCCACAAGGTTGCCACGGCTCATGTCCTATGGCATCCCAAGCCCCTGAGGGAGAGCAGGGACGGTGATTTCTCCAAGGACAGGAAGGCCTCCCAGCCCCTGCTCCCCATTCCTCATGGCATCACCCCAGGAGCACTCCTGCCTGGGGAAGGACACTGACATGGGGCTGGTGAGGGAATCTGTCCCGCCCCCCTGCCAGCTGCTGGGAGTCCAGTGGTCACTGACTTGTAGAAGCCTCCCCTGACCTTGCCTTCATCTGCCCATGGCTTTCTTCCTGTGTGCAGGCCTGCATCCACGTCGTGTTCCTTTCACAAGGGCACCCGTCCTCTTGGACTGGGGCCCCTACCCGATAGGACCTCCTCTTAACCGACCAATGTGCGCAAAAAGCTGCTGCCACATCCGGCCACGTTCTGCGGCCCTGGGATTGAGGGCTTCAGTGAGACTTTGTGAGCACAATTCAAAGCACAGCAGATCGGAGCCCATGTCCTGGCATCTCCAGGGTCTTTACACTTGGTTCACGTGCTGTCAACGCTTATGAAAAACCAAGTACTCACCCATTTTAACATGACACTTACATTTATGTGGCATGAGTTTAAATTGTCACGCAGTCGTGTGTTCTAATATGCTGTTAGTTGGAGCTACAGAATTTAGCCCGTGGATCCCAGGAAGGCCCTGGGATGCACAGGCAGGGCAGTCGTGCAGGCTGCATCTCACCTGGGTTGACAGTTCCCGCTGCTTCCTGCCTGCCTCACTCACCTCCCTGCATTGATCTAGGCCTCTGTAGCTTTAGGGCTATGCTCAGCCTCACCCTCCCCTGAGCCCCTGTGGGCCTGCCCTGATCAGCCAATGTCAGCCCCACTCCTGCTGAGACCTGGTGAAACTCCCTCCATATTCCAGCCATTTTCAAATGTGTTCAGTCTTTTTTCAGGTGAAAACTTACAGGAAGTTTCAAATAAAGCAGACCAAGGCAAAGGCGCTGTGGCTGAGAAGAGTGGGATGCGGGAGACCCAGGTCCCCTCAGGGGCTCCTCAACCCGAGGCTCTTCTGCACACCCAGGAGCTCCTGGAAGCACCTTTGAAAAGCTACCACACAACATCAGGGTGTGTACACAGATACATTTGGAGGAGCAGGTGCACCTTCTGTTGGGTCACTTTGCTTGGAAGCAAGCAGATTGTGACTGTGTAGGCAGGCCCTCCGCAAGCAGCACGATGTGCATCATTTCTGCCCAAGTAGTCACGTCGGATATTGTCATTTGGTCACATTCAGGAATCTGGTGGCGCTTAGGGCCCTCATTTGGAATAAAGGATTGTGTCAGCATTTCTGTTCTGAATTCCTATTTTCAATGATTTGTAATGAAGCATCTTTTTAAAATGGTTTCAGCTGTTTGAGCTATATGCAGCCAAGAGAATAGATCCTAGGGCTTTTTTAGCACTCTGCTAACTATGAAATTGTTTGATTTTTACAAAACATATTTAGCAAATTGTTAAAAGTATTGGCTAAACACAGCATTTCATAAATGAAATGTTGAAATGATCAAGATGTTGAACTTTAGAATCATCTGCTTTCGCTGAACAGTGCCTTTTTTTACAAAGTTCAATTTTTAACATAATTTTACACAACATTATAAGTGCATCACTACATGTTGTAAATATCACACCACTACACATTCTAATTACCTGATTACATTCATTTACATTAAATTTGTGATTAAATGTAATTTCATGCTTAGTGAGTGGCAGTCCTTTGAAGCACTCCGATCACACTCTGTCGCAGTGTGGGAAACCATGTGCAGCCCAGACCTGGGATGTCCGCAGCCATGAAGTCAGGGGTTGAGTGTACCTGCACACAGCAAATCCAGTGTCACGGAGCTCCCCTGCAGCAAGGGAGGTGCCAAAACAAAGACCCTTGTGCCCGTGACTTTGGTCTTTCCGGGTCTTGATACTGTAGCAAAGTAAGATGCTGCTTTGTCTTAAAAGTCAGGGAATTTTTCCCCGTGTTGTAAGGATCGCGACATCACAGGAAGGGTGGCAGCCCCCTGTCTACATTCTGACTGAGCGCTCTCAACTCCTGCGAAGCCTGACTCCACTCACAACATGTTACAGTCTTCTTCCAAATTGTGTCTCCTCTCCTACCATCACCATAGCAACCCACATCCTCTGGCATGCCTGGGGACATTATCAGATCAGCTAGGAGGGGGAGTCTTAGCCCTGAATTTGGCCTTGAATAACGACCTTTACTTCTTGTAAACATTCAGCCTCGTATGACATCGTAGTAGCCAAGTGTATGCTGTGAAAGGGTTCTTGATGTATCTTGGCTTCCCTTGACACCTTGATACTCAGTACTTGTTGGAGTCCTCCCCTGTGGGTAGCATGGAAAGACCAGGAAAACCCAAAACTATTTGTGTCCTGCATGTGAATTCAGGTGGAGGCAAGTGCTCTAAGACAAGACAGGGAGACTTGCCCGGTAGTCAGAGTGGGCTTCCCTGGGTCCTGCTTCTATGTGAGGCTCCATGGAAGCTTCCCCAGTGAAGGTGGGGCCCCTCCACAGAGCATGATTATTTAAATGGAACAAAACCCAAGCCTTCCTTGCTGTGAGGGGCAGATGAGGGTAAAGTGGGGGTTTGCACACCTGAGAATGCTGGAGTGAGACTTGTGAAGGCAGATTGGTGGCTGTACCCGTGGCATTTCTTACTCAGTGGGGGTGAGGGGTTTGGGCCTGAGAACATCATTTCTAATGAGCTCCCAGGTGAAGCTGCTGCTGCTGGCTTGAGGAGGGGGTGTCCTCTCAATAATATTGTGTGCACATTTTAGGGACTCCCCAACACAGCCCCGTTGGCTTTGAGAACAGCACTAGGATCTAGGTCTGAACCCTCTGCCTGCCAACCCTGATGAGGACATCCCCTCTGCCTGCCAACCCTCTGTCTGCCAACCCTGGTGAGGACATCCCCTTTCTATTTGTGCCTGCCTCCTAATCAACGGCTCCTTATTAAGGAGAGACTGGTCATTCACCTGGAAGGAAAGGAAGAGGCCATCTGTGCAGAGCCCTGTCCCTCCCTGAAAACTGGTTTATGAAACAGTTGCCAGAGGCCCCTGGACTTGGGGATTTATTCAGTGGATTTAACCCACTGGAAAAAAAATCTCTAAAATCAGATAAGACCTTTCCTCAAGGAACGCACCTGTTGAAGATGTTCATGACCAATTCCAGGCCAGAAACTTCCCTCCATGGCAAAGATATACACTTGGGGGCTAATATTTTAAAACACAAATCTTTCCATGTAACTCTACCAGCAGTATGGCAGGACAATGCATAGCATTTTCTCCACAAATGGAAGTAACTGCTGTTCCTTAGCTCAGATCGGGAAGGTTCTCTTCAGACATTCCATCAGTGTTCAAAATAAGTAAAAAAAAAAAAAAAAAAAGGCGTTAGCCATAAAAATAAGCAGTATTTCTAGAAGTGGAAGGGGGTGGCAAGAGGCAGAGGTAACCCTTACTTTGGAATCGTAACTTTATATTTTTTACATTGTTGGAAGAAGGTGCAGAGTGAAGGATGCAAACATACAACTTTGGAAGCAAGCGATTTCTGATGGTACTTGTACAATTTAAGTAACGGCTGGTTCACCAACAGCACAATCGCGCTGCCCTACACGACCGTGCGTTCCTGACACAGTGGTGCCGAGCTGCTGGCAGGTGTGGCGGTGGACGTGGGGTTGCATGCACACACCTGGCCTCTGTGGTTGCAGCTCTTCCTACTGCACCGGCTCCAACAACGGTTCCTACCACAGGGAGGGACTTGGCGACAGTGACTTACCATTTTCTATCAAACAGCCATTGCTTTAATCTCCCTGGGTCACTAAATCTACAAACTTGGCCTGCACTTACCCAATGCTTTGTGTTCACTGCTATATGCAGGTCAGCACATCCTTCCTTCCTTCTTTTAGAACCTAAATATTTAGTGAGATGCTGTGATTTAAAATATTTAGGAAAGGGGAACCAGGCCAGGGCAATCAGCTAAGCAACTGACTCTTGGTTTCGGCTCAGGTCATTATTTCAGTGCTGTGAGATCCAGCCCCACAACGGGCTCCACCCTCGGTAGGGAGTCTGCTTGGGGTTCTCTCTCTCCCTCTGCCTGCCCCCACATACACACACACTCGCCTGCATGCTGTTTCTCTAATATAAATAAATAAAAATCTTTACTAAAATAAAATCTGTAGTAAACAGACCTTCACAGAGACAAATGAAGAAGGGTTTGGGCTGAGGCTGGGGCTGCTCCAGCTGGAGGCCTCACCTGCCCCTGGCCCCAGGGCCCATCTGAGCCATCACTGGCATTCTAGCTTCACACCTAAACCTCAACCTTAGTCCCTCATTCCCAGTCTTTTCTAGAACATTTCCCAGGACCTGCATTCTCCATCTCTACTTCAGTATGCTGAATATCATCCTGATTCTCAATTTTGTTCTTCCTCTGGACCTAACTAACCCATCCATCAGTGGGTGCTGCACTCTGATAGTTGAGGAAGGAGGAAGAAACCCCAGGGATATGGACCAACATTCTGCCTTAAGAGAAGAGAGAGTACGCACAGGAATCATATAAAACAAGTATAGGGGACAATCCCCCATGATCCTGAGGCCGCAGAGGAGGGAAGAGCCCGGTGTGAGAAGGGACAAGGGGAAAGGGTCCGGGGACAGTGAGTCCTGACTCAGATGCACCCTGGGAAGTTGCAAGACAGCTCTGGGGTCCCCGAGCAACCTGGAAATGAAATCAGACCAGCATGCAGAGCCTGTGACACGTGTGCACTCATGAGGAGAAAGCTGGTTTGGAACCCACAACTCCTTGGAAAGGGGGACTGAGCTGCGCCCCCCTCCCTGCAGGGCTTGGCTAACATGTGAGGTCCCCTGTGCCATGTGCATCCTGCACCGTGTAGGCCCTCCCGTGGGCCCCCTCCCTCAATGCTCTGTCACCGCTGCGCATACCTCCTTCATAGCTGCATGTGACCTCCCTTGGCCCTCTCCCTCTCTGAGGGGTCAGCTGACATGTGGGGCCCCCCTGTGCCCGTGTGGGCCCTCCCCGAGACCCCCTTCCTCCCTGCACCCGTGTGGGTCCTCCCCCAGCCCCCCATGCTCTGCTACCCCTGCTCACACCTCCTTCACAGCCCCCACTGTGTCCCTCAAACTTTCCAGGTCAACTCATACCTTAAACTGAAGGGACATGATTATTCTTTCTCATGTTCAGGGGCTGTAGCTTTTCCTCTCATCACTTACTGAAAAGTACGTGATTAAATGGTTCTCTGTTTCTATTTATGAGAACAGAAATTAAAGCCACAGTGGGTTTATTGTTGTTGTAACCTGTGAGCAGCCCCACGTCCCTTAGAGAAAGCCTCCTTGTTGCCACTCAGGCCATGCGGTCATTTGGGGAGCCTCCGGTTGTGGCACAACATCTAGGGCATCAGGTTTTCTCTAACGGGTGTAATCAGTGTGAATTAGTATCAGTGGGGACAGGGGTCCTGGCTGCCAGCTTGTATGCTGGGCACTGCTCTGAGCACCTGGACGAAGTGGCGGGAAACATCCATTTCACAGATGTGGAATTGAGAGTCAGAGAACTTAAGCAGCTTTGCTAAAGTCACATGTAGACTGAAGATTTGACCAGCATGTCTACAATATTGTCCGATTCCATGCCCCTAAACTCATATGTTCATCCTTCCGTGATGCCGACTTCAAACAGGGGTTCATCCCAGGGAGCATTTGCATAAGTAGCAGGAATTCTGAGTCTGGCATGGGGTCTGGGACCTCTTGTCTGTCAAGAAAAGCTGCTGTACCTGGGGCTCCACCTCTTGCACAACACAGAGAGTGGCTGAGCAAGGGGACTCTCCACCTGGGGAGGCACCGAGGCCCAGGGCTGTGTGGCCCCTGCACCCTTCCTGCCAGCGGCCTGTCGGCACCACCCTCCTCCCCGCCATCTGCTCCAGCCTGGTGCTGCCGCCGAGCCCAGCCCCAGCAGCGCACAGAGCTGTCTGACGGAAGCCGCCAGCATTTTTCCAAGGTAGGCAGGTGCACGAGGGAAAAAGGCTCAGTGCTTTTTAGGAAGTCAGACGGCATTGCACAGCAAACAGAGGCAGGCGGCTGTGCTCAAAGCCCAAAATCAGGTCCTTTTATTTGTGTAGAATATATCAATTTGGAATGCACAGTTTGAAATTGCTGGTTATAGAATTTGATACATTTGATTGTAGTATAATTTTCCAAGGCTGCGTTCTCCAAATCCCAATCCAGGGTGACAAGCTCACGTTCCAGTGTAATTCTTCAGGAATCATCACCTGGTGTCCCAAGAAGAGTGTTTTGTAGGAAATGCTATTTCTGCTCTTGTTGCTAGCACGTGAGTGACACTCTTGGGGTCCCTTTGTTTTCCTGAAACATCTACCTGCCATATGTTGCCACTTTAAATTTTCCAGAATGGATTTTTACTTGTGTTTTCACAATCTTTCTGACTTCTGCATAACTAAACTTCCCTGTAAACAAAATACTGAAAATATTTCTAGACTACAGCACCTGGTCTCCTCTGTTTCCAGTTTTCCACAATGCTTGACTATGGCTTCTCCCCCTCAAAGCAGCACCAGGCGCAGAGAAGAGGAAGGTGATGGCACCTCATGTACATGTGCCCTGTCCTCACCCCCAGGTCTGGGCACAGAACACAGGCGGCTGTTCGGGCCTGTGGTCGGGGTCCTCTCTCCCCAAAGATGACTCAGTGGCGGGAGACGAGGCTGCGACTGTCGCCATTCTTAGAAACAGAGGAGGGGCCATCCCAGCCTGGCATGAAGTGAGGGACCCAGCCTCTGCCAACAGCCCAGGCCGGCATGTCCTCAGTGAAGCTGAGAGGGCTCCACATAGGATGGTGTCAGTACTCAGGCCACCAAGGAGCAGTCTGAGCTTGGCACACCCATTCCACAGACAATCAGAGCTCACTTTGCTTAATCTTGCGTACACAGGGAGGCTCATTGGTTGAGCATCTGCCTTTGGCCCAGGTCGTGATCCTGGAGTCCTGGGGTCGAGTTCCGCATCGGGCTCCCTGCATGGAGCCTGCTTCTCCCTCTGCCTGTGTCTCTGCCTCTCTCTCTCTCTCTCTCTCTCTCTCTGTCTTTCATGAATAAATAAATAAAATATTTTAAAAAGTCTCATATGCACAGACCCCCTGGCTCTGGCCTTCGCTGCGCGGGTCATGATTGACCCCTGTCTGGGTCACAGGAAGTCGACCCTTCTGCATAGAGTTCAGTTCTTTCCTTCATAGGAGGCTCCATCTCAGACACGAAGAAGAAATTGAGAAGGAGGAGGGGAGAGGGAGGGAAGACAGAGGGAAAGAGGGATGAGGGAGGGGAAATTGTTCTTCATTCATTATCTCAGTCATTAAAAGAAGTTAAGAATGAAGAAAGACCACACCAAATAGGGCAGCAGCATTAAAACACGTGACAGGTATGCTTCCAGTTTCGCCATCAGTTTTAACTTGTGTGTGTACTGGAATCCTCCAAGGCCACAACGGCTCTAACAGCTCCTCGCCTGTGACTCTTCCCTTTCGGGCACACTCGTCTCTCACACACATCAACTTCTCTCTCTAAAGCCAACACCATTACATTCTTCACAAATAGAGAAAATGTAGATTATGAGATCCCTCAGATAAGTCCTAGAATCAAAAACATAGAAAACATTCTTCCCTGAGCTCAGGAATGCTCCCTGCTGGCTCGTATCCTAGGATCATCACTGTTCACAGGCCCATGCATATGCCTTTGGCCTTTTATTGTACATATTTATTATCCCACCTTGTCATTCTTTCAACAAACATGGAATTGCATTCTCCCTACAGTTTCACAACTTGATTTTTACTTAATGATAAACTGCAGCCATCTTTCTAAGTCAGTGCAAATATCCACTTTATTTTTTCGCTTTTCAGTAGGTGCACCACATTTCCTTGTGTGGATGGTTTTGTAGTTTATATTTTAACCAAAAAATACCGAGGGACGTTTGAGTTACTTCTGACTGTCTTTTGCAGTAAGTCACTTCCAGTTCTGCAAACAGCCCTGCTGTGAACACACCTCACACAGACACACACTTGGTGAGCGCTTCCATGGAGTAGAAACATGGACGAGCATAACGGCTGACACCACATACAGCCTCGCCAGGTCACCGGGCGTGCGAGTCCGTGTATGCACATCCTGTCCTGTCCCTCACTGCCTTGGTGCCCGTCGTTGAGAGAAGTACCCCCGTGTGTGCAGAGCAGACGCCTGCCCTGTCACACCCACTCACCTGCCTTTTGCCTCTGGCTGAAAACAATGCAGTTGCATGGATGCCAGTCTGGAAAGTTCTGTGTGTGGGCTCTGCCGGTCATAATCTCCACTCTCAACAAAGTGGACGTGTGTGACAGTGGGGTTTCTTTTAGGCCGTGACCCATTCAGACGTTCAGGGCAGCGTGTGCCCTGCCCTCTGGCTCTGGGGCTAATCTTAACTTCTGTTGGAGGAAGGAGTAGAGTGACAACTGCATTCTTAGCTTCCCTGGTGCCATCAGTCGCGTCTCTGGGTCCCTAAGCTGTGTGTCAGGGTTTATTTGGTGCTCCTGGTCAGGGTGCCAGCCAGTGACCAGGACTCACTGTTTTCGTCTGTCTGGTGGTGGGCCTGTGTCCCCCATGAGTGCCTCCTGGCCGGTCCTGAGGCGAGGAAGGCATGTGTGCATACGGACACATCTTTACCATTTTATACTGATTAATACTCTGGACAAGGACCCTCAAAACTGCAAAATCCAGGATCAGCAAAGACACACCAGTATGTGTTCCTTTCCTGCATTCACAAAGGCAGAAAAAATGTTCCCAAACATTTTACAAAGACTTTTAATAGCATTTCTCAAAAACAAAATTTATGCCTGGGTTAACTGTATTAATCAGGAAAAAATCTAACCCAAACATCCCAATTCCTGAGCATTGCTGGGCAGTAGAGGCTCCTGCCCAGATGGAATCCCAGCACCATGGGCCATGCTGGGACCCCTGGTGCCCCTCCCCACATCCACACCCAGGCCATGGCCCGCTCACCAGACCCAGCTTCTCCTACAAACCTGTTCCCGCTGGTTTTGCACATTTCTCCACCACTGCAGGGATCTGAACTGATATGGAAAGGGGCAGTTTTATTTTAATGGTTATATATTTATTCTAACCTATACTGGGAGAGAAAAAGCTAAAACCAGCACATCAAACCCAAGGTTTCAGCAGTATCGTTGCTTAGCTAAATACAAGAAGTGAGCCAATTTGAAGTCAATTTAAAGAAAAGTATTCAGTAAATAGCTGTACAGGTGGCCAGGGCTGTGCTAAGAACAGAGAATGGTAATCAAGTGACTGCACTCTTTTCTCTTGGAGGAACTGTGGTCCTCGGCTCCGAGCTCCTGGGGCACACAGTGTGTATCCCTGCACCCAAGCACGCACATGTCCCTTCCATCTCCCTTCATGTGGGGCAGGAGTGCTCACGGAGGATCTGCTTACTTGAGCATTAACTGAAAGTTCAGCCCGGTCTCTTCCTTCAGGAATTGGATGAAAACTTTTACAAAAAAAAAAAAAATATATATATATATCATCTATCTGTATCTATAGGATTTTTTTTCTGATTGCAGAACTAAGTTGCACTTGTTGCCAAGAAAAAAAAGACAAATGTCTATATGCTGAAAGAAAGAAAGAAAGAAAGAAAGAAAGAAAGAAAGAAAGAAAGAAAGAAAGAAAGAAAATTTCTCCACAAGTGGGATCCAGGAAATAAAAATTAACTCTCCCTCTCCATCTGGCTCCTGTCTCTGTCCACACAGACACGCACACGTGCGCGTACACACACACAAACATATGTTCGTGATCTGTAGGCCTACACACAGTCCTCCGTGCAGGACCCTAGTAGCTACGAATATTATTTCCTCTCTTCTGTAAGTAACGCCAGTCCTCCAACAACACAGCTCAGTGCATTAACTGAAAAACTCCACAAGATACAAACTTGGCTGCCGGCTCTTTGGCGGCCACAACACACGCGCCCCGAAGTCAGCGACAGAGTGCAGCATGGCCCAGCCTGGCCCACGCACAGACGGCCGAGTGGGTAGTCGTGCTGCCTCCTGTGCCCGCCGCTGACCACACGGGATGGTTTGGGAAATGATGCTGCAGAGGGACCTGGTGTGCAGCACAGAAGCCCCAGGTGGCAGCTGTGTGGGCAGGACGCGAGCCGAGGGTGACAGCTGTCAACAGCAGAAAGGCCCAGCCATGGAGACGAGGATGAGGGAAATGTCTGTGACCCAAAGAAGAGATGTCCCAGAGGAGGTGACACAGCAAACCCGTCGCGAGCACTGTCAGGTGTTGGTGGGGAGCCACCAGCCAGCCGGCAGCACCCCACTCTATGTCCCTAGTCTCCTGAGGCATCTGTTAGAAAGAAAGACCTGAGTAAACATGAAGTGTTAGAAACACATTCTATTACATTTTTAACTAACAGTAAGAGAGTTTCTGATGTTTCAACAAAATTTTTGAAAGTCACTGTGCAGTTGTCACCCCGTTGACCACAGGGACAGCTGTACTGGTGTTCCCCGAGGCTCCTTTCCTGCCCCCTGCCTCCATGTAAGGCAAGACGGCCCATGTGTTGAGCGTGGGGTTTTTCTGCCTGGGGTTTCCTCTAACAACACATGGCCCTCCTCTGTGTGCACGCACAGGTGCACCCCACTCCTCTTACCTATAGTACAGGAGCATTCAGGTCCTCACCAAGCCCCCCTTGATGGATTTTTACATAGGCCCCATTTTTAACATTTTAAATCTGGGAGGAGGGAAGGGTGAACAGGAGGGAGCAGGGACTCAGAATCAGGAGGAAGTGCTTCACAAAGAAAGTAATAAATACCCGCTCCTTTGCCAGAATATTAGCAGACTTTATTGTAAACGTGTCCTGTGATGCGATCCGGTTATTCCCCAGCAGTCCTCTCTTCCTGGAATCACACCCCAAGGACTGTCCTGAGATGTGGCTGCCCACCTCCTCCTCCTCACTCTGTCAACGATGAGAATTCCTGCCTTATGGTTACAGGGCGGCCAGACACCTGACACCAGAGGCAGGCACAGGAGGTGTACAGCAGCTTAGGGAGGGGACAGGACCCTGCCCACAGGCTGTCTGGGGCCCTCTCCAACAGGGTGAAGGTGTAGGCACTACTGGGGGCAGGGGAGGCAGCTCTGTAGCAACAAGAGGCGGGGTGGCCCTGGCTCCCCTGGGAGCACGCGGCTGCCTTGTTGGAGTAATTCCAGGGGCTGGCAGGGAACTGAAGCCCACTACTCAGGACTAAGCAGGCAGTGTGCCTGGTCCCTGTGATAAGGAGGGCTGTTTGGTGGGGGGACCTTATCCGTGGTTGCAGAGTTGGGAGGGGACTTGCTGTTGGGCCTTCTGAGACCCTCCCAGCTACACCAGATATCAAGGCAGCACATGATATTGGGTCTTACTTTTAACCCTTACACAAAATACCATTTATGTTCAACAAAACAACAGAAGCTCAATTGGTTCTGCCAATCATCTAGCCACCACTAGGTGGACAGTCAAGTTGGCCACCTACCTGTATCCCTGAAAGGGATAGTTAGCCACATGGTGACATGACTTTATCCAGGAATGACACATCGAGTGTGGACAGAGACATTCCCATGCCAGTGTCTCCCTGGTTTGATTCACATAGGCACACGCCAACTGCCTAGCAAGTGAAACCCCACAAAGTATTACAAACTGTGGATTGTGAGCATATCCTGCGTCATCAAAAACATACCTACTTGTGATTCGGTCTCAGTTGCAGTGCTTTATCCTACCTGTTTTTTCTCAGAAAGTGATGTCTGCAAGTGATGCATGCTCAAGGGACAGCATAGAGCGTGCCAGAAGGAGTCTCCTCCCGTCGGCCCCCAGTCACCAGCCTCCCAACCGGGGGCAGCCAGTGTCTGTACCATGCTGTCACAAAAATACACAGAAGGCAGTTTGCTTCAGTAAAATAAGTCCCATGATGGCCTCATATCACAATTTTTGTTAAAAGTCAATCCACCAACGTACGAGTCTCCCAAGTGCATGTGGGGTTTATTGAAATGCAATACGTGTGCAGCCAGGCTTGCAAGCAGACCCAGGCCACAGGAATCAGCCTGTCTTTACCGTGGCAGCCTCCTATCTCCTGGACAAAGAGTCTCTCCCCCTCTAGCCTGCCTGCTACCCTCCTGAATGAGAGGCCGTTTGCTAATCTGATAGAAGCACATTTGCAGGATCTGCTCCTTCCATTTTCATTGGTTGTGCCAACACACCACCATGTCCTGTGGAATAAGAGTTACAGCTCTCCCCCGCTGTGTATGGACAACATGTAGACCATCACGTGCCTTTGTGATTGCCCTTTAAAACACAATTAGAAAAAAAAAAACACAATTAGAGATGAGATTGCTTAGAGAGCAGTGGCTGCACACTAAGAAAGGTGTGTGACGTGAAAACCCTGGCCAGGGCCCAAAGGAAACAGCTGGTGCCCCACGGCCACCATGTTTCCTGCTGGCCAACCCAGCAGAGCCCTCACTGGGGAGTGGCCTCTCACGGCTGGGAGATGTAGAACGAAGGCCCCCACAAAACTCAGAATATCTTTACCTTTTAAAAAAGTGTCCCCCTCATTCTCTCTGCTTTTCTTCTTCTGGTTGTCTCCTCTTCTCATGGTGTCACCTTCCTTCGTGAGTGCCATAAACCACACAGTGAGATCACAGAGTCTGTTCCTAACCCAGCTCACTTCATACAATATTCTACCTTTTCTGATGTTTGATGTGAGGAAATTGTGATAAAATTGCTGGGATTTCAAAAGGCAGAGCAAAGAAGAAGTCATGTGAATGAGTTGGGTCCCAAGATCATCATTCACAATGCCAGATACAACACAAACATGCCACGTTTCCATACTATTTATTTAGCAAGTATTGATAAGGTCAGGCTATTTTCAGGACAACCTAAGTCTCAGCTTCTCTGTGAGAAAGCATGAAGGAAGAGAGGATGAACCTTCTAGTTATTGACCACATGAGTGTCCACCCATGATTATCTTCTGTGTGGATGGGCACAGGCTGTTATCACCCATTTGGTGCCTGTGATGTGCCATGGGAGCCAACTCAGAGATCTCCCCATTCCCTATGGTCAGCACCTGCTGGGGTCAGCCCACGGCTGAATTCCAGAGCATTTTCCACCAACCATCATCCCAACCCTTCCACCCACACCTTACCAAGAAACTTCCTCCGGGGCTGGCTTAGTGACGAATCCCTGCTGATGCTGCAGAAGGGAGCAAACATTGTCATTTAGATGCTTCTTTTGACCATAGCAGTGCCTACCACCTACCCAAATCTCCATTAACCTGCAAGATCCTAGGTATCTGGGCATTGTAATAGTAGAGAATCTAGAGAAACTCAATAGTATCAAAAATGAAATTGCAGTCATTGTAAGCCCTTATTTTGAAATAATTTGAAAAACCGTAATCTTTTGGAAGCATTCCACCACAGCCCTCCAGGAACAGACACAGATGTACCGAGAGGCAGGAGACCTCTACCCTGCCTGACATGGGCCCCTGTGAAGATGTTGAAGTCCTAAGCCCATAATACATATGAGGCTGGGCTTATTTGAAAAAAGTCATAACAGGTGATCAAATTAAGATGCGGTCATCCATTATGATGTGGTGTCCTCTAAATCCTGATCCTAATGCATTAGGAGTGTGTCTTTATAAAAGGAGGGTATTCCAACACAGATATACACACAAGGAGAATGTGAGGTGAACATGGTGGCAGAGCTGGGGTGATGCTTCTACAAGCCAAAAAAAAAAAAAAAAAAAACACCACAGCTCACCAGAAACTACCAGCACCTGGGAGAGAGGATGGAGCAGATTGTCCCTCATGGCTTCAGAAGAAGCCAGCCCTGCCAACACCTTGATCTGACCTGTGGCCTCCACACCATAAGACATAAAGATCTTGTTTTAACCCTGCCCATGTGTGGTGCCCCACTGGGGTCGTCTGCACAAACCAGGACGCCTCCACACCCACCCTCTGGAGGAAATCACCTTTATGAAGTCATGCAATGGCACCTCTGGTCTTGCTTTTATTATCTTTAAAACTAAGAGGAGTTGGACAGATCAGGAACATCAAGAGGAATGGCACTTTGAACCCCAGCATGCAAAGCAGGTGACGGTGGGACTGCTCTGGCCAGATCATACGTTGAGGGGGCGGGGAAACTGATGTCCACCTACCACAGCCCTTCTCCTTGGAGCGTCTTCAGAGAACCTCAAGAGAAGCTCAGGATCACCTGATGATGAGCTTACCGCCCAAGCACATCACAGCACAACATAATGTAGACATATTTGAGGAATAACTGGCATTTAAAAAGTTTTCTTGATTGCAAGTTGTTTTGTGTTTGAATGCTTGGATGTGTACGTGTATGATCATATGTGTGTGCACGTGTATATGAGAGAGGGATGAGATTGTATACATCTTTTGGGGTATTTTTTAAAGATTTTATTTATTTGAAAGAGAGAATGAGAGTGGAGAGGATCAGAGGACAGAGGGACAACCAGATGCTCCACTGAGCAGGGAGTCTGATGCAGAACTGGATCCCAGGACCCTAAGATCATGACCTGAGTGGAAGGCAGATGCTTCACCAGCTGAGCCATCCAGGCAACCCTATTTTTTATTTACTTTAGTCAATTCACACACCCTCCCAGCTCTGGAAGATCTGAATATGCCTATAGCCGTGCTCTCCATCAACTCTGAGATACAGTCAGAGGGGCCAGCGAAGGAATGGGGAGCCAGCCTGGCCCTGGTTAGTTGGCCATCAACAGCCTCAGCAAGAAGAGACTTCACTGAAAACACTCCTAGAAATCATTTTATGCTAGTGTCCTTGTCTCCTGTCTCTTCCTTCAGCATTCCTGTTGAAAAGAGGTGTGAAGAGGCATGAACAGAACCGCGGTGGAGTACCACTGTGTAAACCATGACTTCTTCACTTTTGACAGGCACAGCAATATTATGGCTCCATTGATAGGAGTGGAAACACCTGAATAAATTAAACCCCACAACTGAAATCAGATACAAGCAATTGGAATGCTGAATATGCTTTTTCGAATTCTGCATGGCCAAGTCTTTCTGATACACTGGGGCCAAGTGCAGGGTGTGTCGCACCCCTATTTATATCACATACCACCATATCAAAGACTTTCTGATGGCACAAAAGGAATGCTGGCCCCTCAGACCTGGATTTTTCTAATTTTTCCGTGTGGTAGTCATCATAATCACAGTTTATTGAGAAATAGTGTACCCATGTCCCACTGGCCATCCCTCTTCAGTTAATATGCAGATGTAAATGCTTCAGAATAACTTGGAATTCAGAAATCTGAATTTGAAAAAAAAATAAATGGAGGAGGGAGTTAATTTTATTTTTCAATGTTTCTTACCACTTTTCCCTGAAAAGTAAGTTTCTCTCTGTGAATTTAAAATAGGATTTAAAAAAATCTGATAGGAACATATGTGTATAGATATTCGTATGAATCATCATGTGCGTTTATATGCACGCAGTCTGTTCTGCAGTAGGAGCTAGGTGAGTGCCCCCCGTTACGCAGGTGTCCCAGGCAGGGTCCGAGAGCCTGGTGCAACAGACAGGTTTATCCGTGACCTTGAGCAGCTCACATGCCTGTGGCCTGGGCAGGACGTGGATGTGATGAGCAGGCTGAGAGGCAGGGTGCAGTGTGTGCTGTGGGCTGAGGAATCAACTTAAGGACTGCACCAAGTTTTGCTGAGAAAGTCACATTGGAGCCACACTCACTGGGCTGATGGCTCACCAGGTAGGGAAGAGGCTTCCCCAAAAAGGGGGTGTGATGAGCCGAGGTTGGCAGTCTTCAGAGAGTGTCAGGAGGACTCTGGATGAGGGTGGTCCAGGGCCGGGAGTCACCTTGGGAGGGGTCTGCAATGCTGCAGTAGAGAGGTGTGTGGTGCTCCGCCTCTCCTCATCCCCACCGTCCTCCTTGCAGGCCAGAGGCCTTCATCCAGCCCCTGGAACTCTGCTGACAGGAGGTGTTCACGACATGGAGCAGCACCCCGTGCAACCCCCCACCTGTGGTGGATGAACACCACAGCACTCAGCCTCCGGGTGGGACAGCTCTAAGATGTGCTTCACCACCTCCAGGAGGCCCATCTGAAACTAGCCCAGGGCCCCACGGTGATGGTTTGCTCACTCGCACCTCTGACTTGGCTCCTTCCCTTCCCAGTGTCACTGTCCTGTGGCCTTCCATGCACCCCTTGGGGTCACCTCCCAAATAAAGCCCTGTTCTCAGTCTGTCTCTGGGTGGGCGTCAGGAGGAATCCAGAGTGAAACAATATAGACTTGATTTTGGAGACAGGGGAAGCCGTGGAAGATTACAGAGCAAGGAGCAGGCAGGCGGGGTCAATATTGTAGGAAGTTCATTCTTCAGCCACAATGTGGAGGAAGGACGAGCCAGGAGATAGGGACCCTGACAGCAGCTGCTGCCAAGGGGAAGAATGTGGGGAGGAAGCCCCTGGGAGCACCACGGGAGGGGCACGGAGGAAGCACAGACAAGGGGGGAGGGGGAAAGCAGGAGACCTTCCCACAACTCGTTTCCCCAGAAGCAGCACGAGCTGTGTATTTCAGGGACCCCACACGTTCTTGTGACTCCCCAGCTCCCCGAGGCCCCGGGGATGGCTGTGAGTGGTGCGCAGACGGTGGAGCCCTAGAGATGGGGCCGGCACTCTGCAGCCAGTAGGAATCTCCGCAGGCGCAGGGAGGCTGGTCACCCCGAGGGCTCTAGCGGGCAGGTCTGACACCCTCCCTCAAGGAAACTGGGGTAAAATGGACTGTCTCTGTGGACACTGCAGAATTCCTTCCAGATAGCATGATGATCGCTGCTTGTTGGTCTTCATCTTCAAGATGAAAACTGCAAAACAACATGCTTTGTAGAGGTTATTTCCTGGCAATTATATGCCAACTTTTTAAGTGTTTTCCAGAATAAAAATAGCCAGGTTTTAAGATTTCCTCTCTTTAAAAAAAAATCATTTATTTATTATCTATTTATTTATTTTAGAGAGCAAGAGCACGTGGTTTGGGGTGGAGGACAGAGGGAGAGAGTCCAGCAGACTCCCCACTGAGCCCCGAGCAAGACTCTACAACCCTGAAGTCATGACCTAGGCCGAAATCCAGAGTCCCATGCTTAGCTGACTGAGCCACCCAGGTGCTCTGAATTTCCTTTTTTTTTTTTTTTTTTTTTGGTAACTATTGAAAGATACAGCAGGTGATGTCCTGCTCTTTTAGGGACCATTTATTGTATATACGGTGTCACCTGGCTTCCTCTTGGGAAGAGCAGTGTCCCCTGGAAGGCATGATCTGATAAATCACCGGGGAGAGCACAGGGACTGAAATGATGTTGGTTAGTGTCTCCCCTGAATAAAGAGGGAGATGTTAAAGTTCCTAAACATGGGAGACAAGACACAACACACACATGCACACGCACATGGTGGCATGGCCAGAGAGGTGGATAGGGAGGGATAATAAATGACAGTGGATGTTCCAGGGAAGTTTGGAGACCGTACCCCTGCAACCCCCACACACACACCCATGACCCCAGTAGATTTTCAGCAGCAACAGTAATTGCAAAATACTTCATGGGATTGATTTTGTTGCAGCTGCATTCAAATGTGTGTGTGCTTTAGGCAGAAGAACGGAGTACCAGAGGGAAGGTCAGAAATGCAAGAAGGAGTGCTAGCCAAGCGTTGACTATGTAAAACAGAAGCAATAAAAAGTTGAAGAAGACAGGCTGAATTAAAGTGTAATGGCAAGGAGAGGGATTGTGCTGGCGGAGATGAAGAATTTGCACAGCTGCAGCGTGTAGCAGTGACTGGGGACAGACAGACTGGGGCTGCAGCTCACAGGCAAGGTGAGAGCATGCCATGATGGGCTTCCAGGGCAGCTGGGCTGGGGCACCAGCCCTCAGGACAGAGCATGCCCTGGAGCGTGCCAACAGCTGTAAATCCGTGAGGATTTTATTCTTAGCATCCCCATGAGTCAAGGCAGCGTCACCAAGGGTGGCCGTGGAGATGACGAATAGGGCAGACGTGTGTGGGAATTAGCAACTTGTGTTCAATCCCTTGGACAGAATGAGAAGAGGCATCATTGTCTCCAGGATTTTAAGACTGGGCCAGTAGAATCAGTGCCTTCCATCAAAACCGGGAGGGAGGGAGGTGGCGGCCAGAGGGAGACGATGAGTTACACTGAGGGCCATCTGGGCTCAAGGTGGCAACGAGGTCTGCGTGGGGGGATGTGCCCTACGCAGCCACAAACTGGAATTTAGAGTCAGATGGGAAGTGAAAGTGGAGAAGGTATGAGGCTGGAAACAGCCATATTGGGTCAAGAATGTGGGAAGGAGGAGGCAGCCGGGTGGTGCCCAGAGCCCTGCCCACCCAGCTCCCCAGACGTGTCTGTGGCTGGCACGGCCCCGCACTCGCTTGCAGGCGGCATCCTGGCACAGGATCACTCATGCTTGACAATGCACCCCATGGGTGAGAGGAAGGACTAGCGTGAGAGGAAGGAGCGGGCATGTGTGCTTCTGCCTGCGTGTCGGAGAGAAGTGTTGAGTGGGGCGGTAGGGGATGCTCGCGGGTGGCGTGGGGTGCAGCTGGGGCTGCATGTGAGGCGTGGGGCCCTGGCAGGCACCACTAATAGCGGGTGTTGAGAAATCTCATGCTCTAAAGAGAGAAGCTATGCTGCCTTCTGGGTGAGATGTGCCTTGATACACACCCCGTGTGACTGGCGCCTTGGAACCACGAACACGCCACCGCCAACCGCCTTTCTGGCAGCAGACACCTTTCTCTGCAGTTTCCCTGTAGCCAGCCTGGGCATCACCATCCTCTTTCACAACCTCATGAGATTTCCAGCATTCCACCAAGAAGGAGGCAGGACAGGCTCTGTGGCCCCTGACTCCCTCATACAAGGAAGGGGTGGTGGGAAGGGGATCCTCTGCGTCTTCTGCCCTCTGATGTCCCCACAAGGCTCCCCCCGGCCGCCGAGCCACAGAAAAGTGGTTCTGCGTGTGGCTTCCCGCACCCCCATCACTTTCCCTGTCTCAGTAGCAGAGGACGGGGTGGGGCCCTGACTGGCCCTCTACAGAGATACAGCCTGGGGCAGAAGGTGTGCGTTTCTCCCTCTGTGCAGAGGGAGATTAAAGGATCCCTCGTGGCTCAGGCACACCTCCCTCCCAGGGCATCTTTTTCCGTCGGGACAGACACTGGGCACAGGGCTCTTGCTTTCCCATCCCAGCCTGTGAGTAGTGGCATGGAATCGAGATGTTCTGTGAGCTGCTGGAAAGCCAGAAGCTGCAGACGGAGGTTCCCAGGTCATGCCCCCAGCTTCAAAGGCCCCGGGCATCATCTCCGATTCGTGCTTGAGGGGTCTCTGCAGGGTTTGTTTGCTGATGTTTCAACCTTAGCACTTTCATTCATTCCAGCCGCTGTGCTCAGTCAAGTCAGCTGAAATGCCTGGTCCGTGCTGGGATCCAGAAGCCCCCCGCCCAGGGGGAAATAACAGCGTCCCTGAGAAAAAGCAGAGCCCACAGTCCACGGCCACTGGCAGGTGCACAGGCATGGGCCCTACGCTATAAAGCAGGAACTCATGTAACTTCCCTTGTCTCTCTTCCTGTCCTGGATGTGCTGTGAGAAAGGGCTAGAAATCCACCGGGAGAAGGCTGGGGTAGGAAATGAGAAGAAAGCGCCTTTTCTTATTTGCCCAAGTTCATTTTTATGCACACAAACAATAATGTTTTCAGTGATGTTTCTTTTCTGCATGTTGAGTGACAGGTGTCAATGCTGATTTTTGTCCTCCCAGAAGAGGACACAGAATTTTCCTCATATTTCCTTTCCCATGGGGGTCATTTTGTATCTTTCTCATGAAGTGTTAATTTTGGGATGTCCTCAAGAGTGGGGACAGTGGATCCACCTCAGGAAGCTGGGTGAACGGGGACACAGGGGTTGGGCATCTGGGGAGCAGCCAAGATGCCCCTGGAGGCTGAGCCCATAGGGGAGGCTTGCAATGCAGAGTGTGTGAGTCTCCACATGACACAGGCACAGGCTTCTCACATGGTGATGAGGTGGGTGACCACACATCACCTGGTGAGCAGGTGCATTTCAGTGTCAGAAGGCTTAGCTCGAGATGCCTTGTTGGTTCTGGTTTCTGGGAACGTTGGTGTGCTTCAGAAAGCCTGTTCTCTTCTTGCCTACTATAATTATCGAGGATAACTGAGTGTCATCTGATGGTTTAGGAGCTGGGGTCCTCTCACTCATCACCCTCCCTTCGAGCGTTATTAATCCACAGCAGTGGGTTGGCAGGTGTCTCCTATGCATTCAGCTACTTGAGAGAAGGAGCCTTACCTGCTGCTGATCAGCCACTGGTCCCAGCACCTCACATGGTGCCAGGTGTACAGCAATATGCAATAAATACGCTGATTCCATGAATCAGTTAATTTTTTCCAATATTTACAATCGTTCCTCTGAATATCAGTTCCCAGTGGAAAATCCAGCAAACGAGAATATATAGATTAACTGAATTATGGCTCCTGGAGGGCTCAGTTGGCTGGGCCTGCAACTCTTGGTCTCAGTCATGAGTTCAAGCCCCAAGTTGGGCACAGAGCTTACTTAAGAACAAACAAACATAGATTGACTGAATTAATATTGCACTCAGGAAGTACTTAGGATGTTCCTGGTTTTGATTTATTTTTTTTTCAAATCCCTGATGTCACTGTGGGAAGTTAATTCATTCTTTATTCATTTAATAGATATTGATCGAGCATCTGGCGGACAATGTCGGGAGGTACAAATAAAACAAACCTGACCATCCAATGGGGAGGAGCAGGCAACAGCCAGATACAAGACAGGTGCAGAGTAGGTGAGATGGGGGTATGCACCATGAGGAAACGCCAAGCAGAGGGAGGGGACAGGTGCAAGTAAGGTGACAGTAGAGTGGGGACACAGGAGAAACAGGAGGCCAGCAGGCTGGTCCTGGGGCACCTGGGCAGAAAGGCAGGCCAGGGCACAGAGGCAAGGTGCTGCAGCCACTCACAGGGCTCCTTCAGTGCCGTTTGTTTTTTGGACTTCTCTGTCTTCCTAATTTATAAGTGTCTGAGCTCGTGTCTGAGGTTTGAGTGTGTGCATCTGGCTTTGCAGCTTGAGCAGGACAGCCGGGGCCAGGGCTGGGGTTGGGGCCACAGCCCTGGAGCGAGAGGCACTGAGCCATCGTCCCGGGACTGAAGGACGTCACAAGGCAAGAGCCGGGCTCCTCCCCACAGACGAACCTGTGCCCCCAGCTTCCACCTGCAGTGACCCCTGCTGTCCATGTCACAGGGCAAGCTTCCCCACTGTGTCCATGCCAACCCTGGCCCTGAAGGAGCTCACAATTTAACACTCTCCATTTTAGGTATCGTTGTTACAGTAATAATTAAAAATAACGTGTTCATGGAAACACACATGAGAGAAGCTCAGATTACTCAAGGGTGGTGTGTCTCTCGCCCTGAGGATTAGTGCATGAGCCGTGACTTCTGCATCACTCTCACCAATGTGAACATGACTAGAAAGGCCATGTGCATCCTCAGGTGGTTCTACTTACTATTAGGAATCAAAGTCTTGCCTAAAGAACAGGTTCTCCTCTGAGAAGGGAGGAGGGGAAGGGAATTTACGGTTACCCTGTCCTGGCGGTGGGTCTGTGTTGTGCCACCCCAGCATCATGACATTAAGAGCAGACATACCCGCAGTAGAGCCCTGACCCCACTGCTCTGTAGCTTCAAGCAGGTCACCCAACCTCAGGGCCTTAGCATCTGCTGCTCCCTCTGCCCGTGATGCTCTGTCACAAACACCCACTTGGGCCCAACACTGCCCTTCACCAGGGCCTTCCCCGATGGCCCTCTTCTCCAGGGAACCCCACCTCGGGCCTCCTTGTCTGGTTTTCCAACCTACCCCTTCTCACCCGCTCACATTCTGCATCCTTCATTTGTTCATGCACGCTCTCCCTCCGGTGGAGTATGGACCCTGTGAAGGCTAGGACATGCATGTCTATTTGCTGGAGCTCCCGGGCTGTATGAATACTCGCCACCTGGCACAGCAAGGACCCCACACAGTAGATGCAGCCCTGCCTGTGTGGCCCCGGCTGACCAGCTGGAGCTCAGGGTCTGATGAGGACAGGCCAGTGCCCGCATGCGGGACACAGAGGCTCTGCCAGGGCGACCACAGGTGTGTGTCCCACTGAAGGGGCTGACGGCACACACACACTTCCAGGACTTCAGAGCAAGCCCTTTCTCCCCTGACTACCTATAACCATGAATGTACCAAGTACTGAAGGTTTCAGACCATCCACCTGGTTCCACAACACAGACAGAAAGGTCTGGCATCAGTCTCTGGGATGCCAAAGGCTTTTAGAGAGAAAGAAATGGAGAGCACCCCTCATGTGCTCCTGGGCACATCCTGTAGAAAGTGAAGAACTGATTCCCTTTTTTATTGGAACAAAATATACAGATCATAGAATCTTAACCATCCCTAAGTGTATGATCCAGCAGCATCGAGGACATTCATGTTACTATGCAGCTGCCATGGCCTCCAGAACTTTCTTGTCTTCCCAGACTGAGTCTCTGCACCCACTGGACGTTCCCTCCCCAGGCCCCAGCACCCACTATCCTTCCTGTCTGTGGAGCCGAGTTCTCCAGGACCTCCTGAGAGCAGCATCTGACTGCTTTGTCCTTCTGTGTCTGGCTCACTTCACTCAGCAAAGCATGCTCAGGCCCATCCGTGTTGAGGCGTGTGCAGGAAATGCCCTTCGTTTGTAGGCTGAGCAACCTTCCATTGTGTGGACGGACCGTGTGTATTCACCCATGCGTGGGGCCACACACACTTGCGTTGCTTCCACCTTCTGTTGTTGGGGAAGGTGCTGCTGTTTACGTGGGTGTGCAGACGTGAACCATGTCTTTTTAGGCACGCGTCCTCTCACGGCTGAGTGTGGACTGTTAGACCTTTGTGGTGACCAGGGAAGCGCACTTCATCCTGCCCACGCATGGCAGGTACTGCTGCTTTCAGCGGGAACATCAGGAGGCCTGAAGAGCAGGCTCCACGGTGGGTTTGCAAAGGCAGCCTCTGGGAAGAGGCAGTGTCTCCAGGGGCCGCCTGCGGCCCCGCCCTGCCCCTCATTCTTTGTGCCATCAGGACAGTGAGGGGTAGGCCAGAGCCTCCGTCAGGCACCATATCCTTCGGGGGGAGAAGATGGTCAGCCGCATACCACCAGCTCGTTGGGAAGAGGGACACCTTCCTTGTGGCGGGCAGCAGGGCAGAGCACAGCCTGGAGGGGTGTGCGGGGCTTGCTTCTGGGGCATCTTAGCCTGCATCCCACCTTCCTCAGTGCAGCCAAGAGCAAAACATCCCTCCCCTCCTGGTAGGCAGCCTCGAGCCTGCCTGTGGGCTCCACGGCCTTCAATGACACCGGGACCCCAGCTGAACATCATTGTGTCATCTCTTATCTCTGTCGCTGGGCTGCATCTTGCTGCATCTTCTCAGATGTGGCTGCCTGGAAATTCAGCTTGCCACCGATGCTATCCATTACTCTGTCAGCCGGGCGGGACGCCTCCGTGCAGGCCAAGTGTCAACAGAAGGTGAGGATGGAAATCAGTCGCCATCTAAAGCTAATTACCCTGCCTAGAAGTTAATTAAATGCTTGTTAGGAGCAGCAGGGTAGATCCTAATTAAACTTGTCTAATAACAGTCCCCTGACGTTCCCGGACACTGGGATTCCTACCGGGCTGGAATCGTTCCGCCGAGGGCAATCATACCTGTCACATCTCCGGGCCAGGCGGCCTCCGTGATATCTTCTGTGCTAATTTGCCACATATCGAGCACTTCTTATGTGTTTAATTTACACATGTTTTAATTTGGGGGACCCTGGATAGCTCCAATGATTTTGTTATATTTCCCCTTTTTTCAAAGAGGGAAAGAAAAGGAACAAAAAATAACCCACGAGCTGCAGAAGCGGTCAACAGCGCTATTTTGTATGATTTGGGGTAATGACCATGATTAATGCTTGTTTATTGTCATATCTCTTGTGTTATGTAAATAAAGCTGTGGCCTTCTCCTTCCAATTCAGGGTGGTGCGGCTGCTTTCATTTAGAAGCAAGCAGAGGGAGGGCAGAGAGAGCCCTGCCAGCCTGCCGACACGCTCTGAGCACGCACATGCTTCTGAGCGCCCGCCTGGCAGTGCCCAGCGCACTGGCCCGGGGGTAAGCACCGGCGTGGCCTGCACCAGGCGACCCCTCACCTCTCCCTGCAATGCTGGCTCTGCCAAGGCACGCAGGGAAGTGGGAGCCCTGCCCCAAAGTGACACAGAAGCCAGCTGGCAGGATGGGGGCAGAGGCAGGGAGCAGCAGGGAGCTGCAGGCCCCAGACTGTCAGCCAGAGGGACATCCTTCCACTGTTCTCCAAGCCCAAACGGGACAGGAATGGCAAGTGTGGAGAAAGGAGCTAGCTGCGGTGTGTGTTTGGGAGGTCTCCGTCATCCCCCGTGGCTCCCTGCATTTGGGATTGGCTGCGGTTGTGTTCAGAAGCAGAATAGCAGTGCCACAAAGGAGTTTCAGATAGATGCAGGTGCTTTTGGTCTTTTTAAGAAACACATTAACACCTGCCATTTTAATGCCCGTGAAAAGGATCCTGGCCTTTGACTCAGTTGTGCCGCTCAGCCAGTGAGCTGTGCCCCCCCCACCCCAGTGTGCTGGCTGTACCTCTAGGAAGGATGTCAGTGACAAACATGTTGCTGGTAGAACAGGCTTTGTGCAGCGCCAACGGTCTGGTGTTACAGGGAACCTGAGCACCAGGCATAGGGAAACAGTCAAAATGAAACCGTTGTTTTATTACAAAATGGGCACACACATTTGTCTTCTGCAAACTCAGGTGCAGGTGTGTGAGGGTGCTGTGTCTGCTCCCCCGCTAACACAAACACACTGAGGTTCAACCAAGCGAGGTTGTGCCCTGACCTGCATCTCCATGTTCCTGAGGAGACACAGTAATGAAAGAGTTAAATCAAGCAGCCCCTTCATATTTTCACCTTCTCACCAAACAGCATGAATTAATGAAAAGATGTAAGCACTCAGATCTTTTCTGGCAAGAATGCTTGTTGAAATAATCAATTAACCTTGGAAGATCAAATTGACAGGGCTTAAGTGCAAAGTTATTTAAGATGCCAGATTATCTAGCCAGATGATTACATTTGTTGCAATGCAAGAAAGCAGCAAGAATGCTTTTGAGAAATTTCAAGGTTTCAGAAAGATTTAATGTTACTTCCCCACAGAATTAATCTGCCCATTAGAACATACTTTAACCTCTTATGAGTAATATCCTGGGATGTCTTTAATTTACCTTTTTCCTTTATTCATACAGTGAAAATGACCCCACGATGGCAAACATATAAACTCATTACAAGCTTTTGCTTTCATTTATTTCAAAACTGTTTTTTAGATAAATGAACTCTCAGTTCGCATCACACTTTTATTTTAATCCAGATATTTCAAATTCACGAAAGTGCCACTTGGATGTTCCTCACTTTGCGGTAGGCTATATTTGCTGGCGTCAAACCAAGATAAGAACATCCCATTTAGGCATGCTCCTGTGATGAAAACTCTCATTGTAGCAGCTCCTTGGTCAGTCTGTTTTAGGGGAAGATGACTGTGCACGGCCCGAGGCTGAGGGGCCTTCGAAAAGTGGTGTCAGTGGGTACGTGTGACATGCGACCAACCGTGGCTAAGTAGTACTGCCTTGACTAAGGGAATGCCAGGGGTGTCAGCACTCTCAGGCATGAGGCAAAGGTGGTTTGGGTTTATACTTGTAAAACAATGTTGGGAGCAGCCAGTCTTTGCATGGAGTGGAACTCACTCCAGTCTAAGGAGTAATTCACAAGAAACGAGTGTTGCTGTAATTTGGAAGAGTGACTGCAGAAGAGAGCATAATTCCGTCTCTGCGTTCCCCGACCCTGGCTAGCTCCATGACAGTTTTTGTTTTCCTATGAAAGCAGCCTGCTTATTGGTAATTCCTTTAAATAAAGGAATTATTTTCCCAAGCAATCTGTTTTGATTGTGTTACGTTCTAGTTCGTCCTCCTCTGCTGTGATGAAAGAAAAGCTAATCTGCTGGTTTACTATCTTGCTGCAAATAAAAGACAAGTGGAAAATGAAATTTTCGAAAAGCTAAACTCCTAATTTTTGTGACAAAAATGTGAATGAAAATGATGAACTTATTCATAAGAGATGAGAATTTTGAAATGAATGATTTATGGGTATAAGCATTAAAATATATTAATTTAGTATGGAGGCAGATTTAAATGTTACTTGATAGCTGAGTACAAGGGATGAGGTGTCAACAATGCACTTGGTCACGCTATTCAAGTGAGCATGAATCTGAGAGCCCTGGGAGTGAAATGAACCACTGGGGTCCTGAACCAGTGGCTGGTCGGCACTGATGCAACACAGGGGAATGTTTACATCCATCTCAATGGCACTGAGTCCGTGAATGCACCCCATAAACTATATTTTGAGATCTACAGTCTGAACCGATTGATCAGCGGCTTGGCATTCATAGGAGTGCTTCACTGGATATAGCACAAGGCTTCTCAGTCTCGACATTATGGACATCTGGGGTCTAATCACCCTTTGTTCTGGGGGATGGGGTGCATCCTGTGCGTCATAGAATGTTTAGCAGCATCTCTGGCCTCTACCCACTAGATATCGGTAGCACCTCCTTGGCCCCCGAGGTGGGACAATCAAATTGTCCCATGTCCCATGTTGACCCACATCCTCTGGGAGAAAAATAACCCCTAGCTGGGAAGCCCTGCTGAAACCTGACAGCCTGTGACCACATGAGCCTCATCCTCAGGCATTGACAGAGACTGAAAATCCCTCACTTCCACAGGCCCTCCCAAAGCTCTGTACATGAGTTTAAATTTATATCAGTAAGTTTGCGATTTTTCGTGTCTTTATTAAAGAGGACACCCCAAGCTCTATAAACTTAGGCCCCATAAAATCTGACCTTCACCTAGGTCTCAGCCCAGTTGATATAAACCAACCTGTTTTACTGAACCCAAATCTGTTCAAAATGGTCAGTTTGTACATCCAGGTGCAACTACCCCACACTGCACACATCCCTGGCCTCATCGAGCCTGACGAGGTTTTGAGCAAGAGATAAGGCTCCTCTGACATGCCCCACCCTCTTGTGCTTGGATAAATCTCCCACAAATCAAGGAAGCCACAAGCTCCTGTTTTAATGCATCTGAGGATTCCTACACAAATATGGGTGGCTAACTAAAAGTCCTACTTATGATTTTTCATAAAAATGCTTTCAGATTAAAGATTCCTTGAGAAATAAGCCCAATCCTTGCCAACATTTTCTTAACTCTTAAAACATAGTGAAAGAAGGCAGTTGGAAAGACTGTGTATGTGTATTTCCTACTGAAACCCCTTCTTGGAGAAGTTAGAGCTCAAGAATAATCAGGTGGATGGCAGACCTAATATAAAAATGACTCCAACTGGGTATTATGCTGAGTGAAATAAGTCAATCAGAGAAGGACAAACATTATATGGTCTCATTCATTTGGGGAATATAAATAATAGTGAAAGGGAATAGAGGGGAAGGGAGAAGAAATGGGTAGGAAATATCAGAAAGGGAGACAGAACATGGAAGACTCCTAACTGGGAAACGAACTAGGGGTGGTGGAAGGGGAGGAGCGCAGAGGGTGGGGGTGACTGGGTGGCGGGCACTGGGGGGGGCACTTGACGGGATGAGCACTGGGTGTTGTTTTGTATGTTGGCAAATTGAACACCAATAAAAAATAAATTTATTATTAAAAAAAATGACTCCAACTATCTGACTGTTCACTCACTCTTGAAACCTTTAAGATTTCTTGAATTTTCATTAAAATTAAACCTGGCATGCATGGGTAGATAGATGGGTGGATGATGGAGAGATTGGGTGGATGGATGAATGGATGGATGAAGAGATGGAGAAATGGTTGGATGACAAATGAAGAGATGGATGGATAAAGAGATGGAGAGATGAATGGATGGATGGATGGTGGATGGATGGATAAATAAAAGAATAAAGAGACTGCCTTTTCTATTTTATTTCTCCCAAAAGAGAACACAAGAAATTGTTATCAATGGTTAACATTGGCAGAATTAGGAATTTGGGGGAGATTATGGTGGCTTTGAAGGATTTCGTTTTTCATTCTGTACTTTTCTATAATGTTTGCATTTCTTTGTTGTGTGTGAATTATTTTTATGTGGGTGGGGTTATCTGGTAGGGGAACAATGGGCTGTTTGTTTTCAAACATATATATTTCAGTATTTTTTAATGTCTACACTTGGAGTAATGAACCTCTCTAGGAGTCTCTGTTATGTGAAGTGGTTTACACATTTTACCTCATTTGCTTAATGTAGTGGACTCCCTCAGTTACTTCTTAATCTTCTCATATTTGTGGATCATTCCAAACCATCTCAAATCCTTTGCAGGATGAGGCAATAAAGAAAAAATACCTATGAAATACATAAAATGATGTTGTTGGACCTCAAGTAATGTATTACAAAAGTATGTATTTACAAAAAAAAGTAATGTATTTACTTACTGTACCCTCAGGCAGCATCTCTGCCTGAACCCTGTAGGCCACCAAGATTTCCACAGAGAGCTCAGCTGCTCATCAGCTGTCCCCCATTAGCCTGGTCCCCTGGCCCTCAACTTGTCCTGCCACACTCACACTGTGTGCTTCCTGGTGGGTGGGCTGCAGACGGCAGCCAAGCAATCTCCCCAGGGCCTGGAGCAGGCGCTCCCTGAAGGAAGGATGAGACCTAGCATATACTGAATTTCCTTTTCCTGCTCCTCTTCATGAATTAGAGCAGCCTGAGCTAGAAGTGGTCTATCCTCTACTGAGATGATCTTTTCTTCCACAAAATTATTGTCAAAAGACACGTCTTACACAGCCTTCAGTAGCTGCCCCTCTGGTCTGGATCATGGAGCAGCTGTTCAACCTGAGAAGCCCCTTGAAAAGGCCATGTTCCTTTGTACATCAATATGCTTATCTGTACAACAAAAGCTCTCCACCATTTGCCAACTGTGGGTGCATGTTGTTGATGACAATATTGCAGCTCCATGACCATCTTGGTGGCCCTCCTCTGGATGTCTCTACTCTCTTCAAGTCCCCCATTATTTCTGGTCTGGCTGGGAAGCTGCAGAATGGCCTGAGCCATGGAGGGGCATGAGTTCTTGGCCCAGAATGCTCGTCAAAACTCAACAGCCTTCTTGTGCCAAAAGGTCCTATGAATTCCCTTCGATTCTCTTAAAACCTCAATGAGCCAAAGATCCTATCCAGTTCCACTTTGTTGCTCAGCCCTAAAGCAGCACAGCTGGCCCTTGGGTCCTAGCCAGCCCAGCCCTGGAAACTGTGTCTGCAGCCTCCCGTCCACAGGCTCAGAACCAGCCCGAGGGCCAGCAGACACACGGACAGAGTCTTCCCTCTCCATCTCCTGATTCTCCTGCAATGACCATAAGCCCCCGTACCAGGACTGAGCCACATCTCTCGCAGGAGCAGGTCTGTGTACTTGCAGTGAGGTGGCGGGGAAATCACTGTGGACAAAGGCAAGGGCATCCTCAGTGTTGTCATTAAAGCCACACTCAGGACCATGATGCCCTCAGCCAGCTTGTGGCTGACTGGTCAGGACCCTAGACGCCCACACCCTGATTCAGAGTGGTGTGTTCTCCACACTGCACATCTCCTCAGGTAGATGCTGAGAGGCCAGGACAGTGCAAACACAGAAATGCAGCTGTTTCCGCAGAAAATGTTTGACCTAGCAGCAGAAAGCAAAGGCCTCCTCAGGGTGAAATGCATCTGCCTCCATCTCTGGCCAACCCTTGCCCTGGCTGGGGCTTCTCCAGTTCTAGGCTGGGCACTGCTATCACCCACTTTTTACCTCCTCAATATGGAACTTTATTTACTCTTTTATTATTTATTCATGAGAGACACACAGAAAGAGGCAGAGACACAGGCAGAGGGAGAAGCAGGCTCCATGCGGGAGCCCTGGGACTTGATCCCAGGACCCCAGGATCATGGCCTGAGCCAAAGGCAGATGCTCAACCATTGAGCCACTCAGGTGCTCCCTAAATATGGGACTTTAAACTTTACCTTTCCAAGTGCTAGCCTCTCCCTCAAAAAGACCCTCCTAAGCTTTCCTCTGGAAGGATGACTTCACAGCCAAGAGAAAACAAGAATGAGCTCTGAGTGTGGTCCCTTCCCCAGAGGTGACGTGGCTTCATTGCTTCACCCTAAAATCGTGGGCAGGCTCAGCACAGAAGGAAGGGTCTTCTCTCTTCTGCTTGTGACTTCCAGTGCCTTCAGCAGCTGAGGTCCCCAGACCAGGAACAGTGCTGGCTCTTTGCGTCCAGGTCAGGGCCCATGCACCCATGCTGTGCTCTGTACATTGGGCTGCTATTAGAAGCGAGCTCCCCATCCTGCAGAAATGTGTGCTTCTTGCCTTAAGGTAACAGGCTTCAAGCTGGCTTTGATTTTTCACGTAATCTTTTAAAAATCAGTTAAAAACAGTATCTTCTTCTCAAAAACTGAGTTTTGGTGGGGTTATTCAAACTACTATTTTAATCCTATGTGGATTATCAATTTGTAGGCAAACACTGCAGACCCAAAGCTCTTGTGTATGTATTTGGATTTCCAGGGGAGCTCCCAGGGCACAGTGAGTGAGGCACTGCTTACTCACTTGCTCAGCAGCCCTGGGGTTCAGAGCCTCGCCCTCCTGCTGCGTCTGTGAAACATCAGACAGAGTGCAAGCAGCTGATTGTCTTTCCTTGGTGTCTTCTGTGCCTCAGAGTCCCACCTTTGAAACTTTGAACCCTGGGCACTCTGAATACCTCCAGCCTCCTGGTCTCATGAGCTGGGGATCTGCCCCCAGGGGCCTGTGCCCGAGGATCCCATGTGAAACTCAGGCTCCTCACTCAGAAGTCAAGGACATAATTTAAACCACTAGTGAGAGCTGCCCAGTGACAGCAGTGTGGGCCTTATTTGGTGGCTGCTTCGTAGAAATGCACTGCCCCTGCTGCCTGTGCCTTCCTGAGTCTTGACCCCACACCTGCCCTCCGCCCTCTGGGCACCAGTTAAGACAGGAAGGATGGGCAACTTAGCTAATACGCAGCACCTACCACATGCCAGACATTGCCCACTCTCCCTACAGGCTACCTCACCAGGCACCCCAAGGCCTGCATGGTGGGGACCATGATTATTACCCCAGTCATGGAGGGAGAAATTGAAGCAAGAGACATGATGAGGTTTGGCCAAGGCCACATAGGCGTCAACTCACAGAGTAAGGATTTGGGCCCAAGGAGTGTGGCTCAGGGTACACACTGGTCACCACAGCAGTAAGTGCCTAAACCTTACATAGTGCCTACTGAATAGCCGACCAGTAGACACAACACACTGTGAGCTGGCCTGTCCACCTCAGGACTCCAGGGAGCACTTTATCAGCATGGCTGCAGAGCCGTGAGGTGCCTGCATCCACCAGGACCTGTCCACACCCTTTTCTTTCTCTACTGAGCCACAGAGTCCCCCTCTGGGTCCTTTCCCTGGTGAAATCTTTATTCACACAGCTCGCGTCTGTAGGAAATTCGCTGTAGCTGCACAAGGTTCGGAACTTAGAGTGTCGTAGCGCCAACAGGTATCATTCTAGAGGCCACCTCTGTCCTGCTTGGTCCGGCAACAGACCCTCCGTAAGCTCCTGACCCAGGCCCTCCAGGGCAGCTCAACAACAGCTGCAGATCATGCCACCTTTCGTGCGAAGGCGCTTGCAGACAAGGCTGTGGGGGCAAGGAAGTGTCCAGGTGAATGGCAGGGACTATCTGATGACCAGAGACATGAAAGCAGCGCCCCATCCATGGTAAGCTCACGTCAGGGGGTGCCAGGCCGTGCACTGCATGCTGCTGCACGCATGTCCCGTCATAAAGCAGCAGCAGAAAAGACCAGCCTGCAGTACAGTGGGATGGGGAGCTTGGCAACCTCCGGCAGGTGCGAATGTGCTCCGGCACCAACAAGCTGAGGTGCACATGAACACCGACACCTTGTTTTATTCTAATTCATCTTTATTTCATGTCCCCAGAACTTCCCATTCTCTGGATTCTCCTCCAGCTACAGAATGTGTACACAGTTCTGAAAAGCTCTGGAAGGCCTTTGTGGGGTTTGGCTTGGGGCAGAGGCCATCCGCCCCTCTGCCTGGTGTGGGTTGTGTGACTTCTGGGTCTGGTTCCCCGCTGCGCTCTGAGGGCTTCCCTGGGGGTCCCAGGCCAGTGCTGTGGGAAAAATGCCATGAGAACCCAAATGTGAATTTAAATATTTTAATAGCTGCATTTAAAAAAAAAAAAAGTAAAAAAAGAAAAAAATAGGGAAAATTAGTTTTAATCATATACTTTGTTTAATGCAACATATTAAAAATACATTCTTTTAAACCATCAAACACGCTCTTGGTATTTACCAAAATGACTTAAATACTACATCTTCACAAAAACCTGCACATGGATGTTTATAGCAGTTTTATTCATGATCACCAAAATTTGGAGCAGCCAAGATATCCTTTGACAGGTGAGGGATAAATAAACTGTAGTCCATCCAGACAACGGAATATTATTCAGCGCTGGAAAGAAATGAGCCCTCAACCCCTGAACAGGCACATCAGTAAGCGAAGGAAGCCAATCAGAAAAGCCTACATTCTGTGATTCTAACTACATGACATTCTGGAAAAGGCAAAACTGTGGAGACAGTACAAGATGGGCTGTTGGAGGGACTGGGGATGAACCGGTGAAGCAGGAAGGATGTCAGGGCAGCAGGACCACTCTGCGCGACACTGTCACAGTGGACACGTCATTACACGTTTGTCCAAACCCATGGAGTGCACAACACCCCAAGTGAGCCCTAATGTGAATTGTGGACTCTGGGTGCTCAGTCGTGACAACCATCCCAGTCTACTGGGGATGTGGGTAATGGGGACCGGGGGCATCTGAGAAATCCCTGTTTCTTTCTCTCAGTTTATCCATAAAGGTTAAACAACTACAAAATAGAGTCTGCTCATTAAATGTTTTAAAGCATTTCTCTTTTCATAAAAAGTCTTCAAAACCTGATGTGCATCCTGCACTCACTGCCCTCGATTCAGCAGGATGTCAGGGCTCCGTGCTGCCTGGGGCTGGTGGTCCCACCCTTGCACTCTGGGGCTGGGCACCGGGGCAGCTACCTGCCAGATGGAGCCCCGGGCAGGAGGAACACAAGAAGAGAAAACCAGGGTTCAAGGCTTGGGAAGCTGTGCCATCATCATCACGGCAGCCTCCTGGGCGTGATGTTGTGTCTTCACGCCACGTTCATCCTGCCTGTAAATAACAGCGTGTCAGGATGGACTGTGAAAGGTTTCGACGTGTTGTCTGGCACACTCGAGTGTATAAAGCAAGCATCTTCTCCCAATTTTAACGTTTCTTTCTCCAACATACCAACACGGAAGTCACTTATACCAACAAGGTGTTTGGGTGTTCATGGCTCACCATTTATAGTATTTAGGGGTTTTTCCTCTGTTTATTGCATGGATCCCCACTGGGGCATGGGTGCCTTGCAGATGTTCAGTAAACATTCCCTGAATTCAGTGGATGACTATTATTTTAGGAAAGGCCTGCATTTTAGGGCAATTATATAAATAGGTATCAGAAATTCACTTACTTTGTCGTATAATAAAGTTTTAATGTAGAGCCTTAGAAAAAACACAGATCGTAAAATACCACTTATTTTATGTGAGAACAAACTGCTTGAAACTCTTTTGTTGAACATTTTCACTATCAACTAAACTCCTCAGCTGAAAATTAATCTTGTTACCAATGAGTAAATCTAGTACCAAAATAGTCATTTGGAGGATGACAGGAAACTGGGAAAGGTCACACCCCCAAAGCCCTGTCATCCCCAAGCAGCTCTGTGGCCCTCGTGAGACAGGGCAGAAAGCAGCACTGCCTGGGCCCCAGGTGACGAGCAGCATCGGCAGGCTGTGGCCACATCATACAGAACCAGCAGCAGGATGGTTAACGCTGACAGACCGTGCAGGTTATGGTCACTGCCGCTCTTCCTCCTCCATCGAATGGGTGGCTAGCCACCTTTCTCCATGGAATTCCAGAGGCTTCCCTGAGAGTGTGCACATGGGCATGGACACCGCCCCCGGACATGGGAAGAGCTCCATGAGCGCCGGCGAGCACAGCTCTTGTCTTGGGCTAGTAGGTCCTCATCCACATGTAATCAGAAGAGGCCCAAGCAGGCCTGCAACAGTGTTCGCTGAGCATGTGGGAGGGCTGGTCGATTTCCAGGAGACTGAGAAAATAAATGAATACGAAATGGGGAACAAGGAAAATGAGGGTAGAAAATGGGAGCCTGAGGACGAGGAGGACCACACGGCAGAGCAGAACAAGAGGGGCCTCGGCTCCGGGGAAGCCAAGTAAGCAAAATGCCTATTGGTGGACAGGAGGGCAAGACGCCAAGCTCTGTAATCAAGAAGTGATTAATTGAGGCAGCCCAGGAGAGGATTAGAACAGAGAGCTTTTGATATTGTGCATTTGGGAGGGAAGACCGCAGCGAATTTTAAAGCATATGAGAAAAGGGGGGGGGGTGGGCAGTGAGAAGAGCTGAAAAAAAGTTAGGGACTGGAGAATTGATTTCTTAAAATGGGTTTGCTGTTTAATCCCGCAAAGCAGGGGGTGCTCTGCTAATAATGTGATTTTCTCCTTTGGTGACTCTTCCTCAGGAAACAGAAATCCATGTTTGAAAATCTAGGCATCCCAGAGTCCAATAATGTGAAATGAAATTCAGGAAATGCATCATGAAGCAATCATGCTATTTAAGCTCTTGAAGAGACTTTCAAAATCAGAGTGATGGTAGCTAAATTCTACCACTCATGCATTCATTGCAAAAATGTAGATTCTTGCATGTCATACGTGAAAATTTGAGAGTGAAATGGATAGACTGCTAACACTCTCTGCCTCATTGAGACTATAATGTAAATTAGTCAAAAAGAAAGCCTGAAAGATCTAAGTTAATATGGATTAAGTGAGAGAGGAGGGCTGTGTGTCATGACAGCACACGGACCTTTCCGGGCCGCCCCTGCAAATGTAGACTCCAATTACCTAGAATTGACAGCACCTTTCTTCCTAAGAGCCTGAAATGCATAAGTATTTCAAAGTTACCCTCACCGAGGTTACTACTGCTTAGACGTATTACAGGGACATCCCGTGTCTCCAGGAAATGTGGAAGTTGGGGCGGGGGAGGGTGTTGCAGATAGACATGAATTGTCAAGACAGTTTTGGAGGATTTGGGGGACCTAGCAGTGTCCCCAGAACCTGAAGTGAGATCTAGACTCACTTCCTGACCTCCAGCCAGAGCACCAGCTGCAGAATCTCAGACTGACCCAATGAAGCAAAAAATTTGAGACTATGCCTCTTATGGGCCATGGCATCTGCGGTGTCCCAATGCTTAGAAAACAAGTCTCTTGGTGCAGCTGAGGAAGTAACTCAGGGGCCAGAGCCTGACCTCCGGCCTTCACTAGCCCCATGGGACCAGCCGAGGGCCAGGGAGGAGGAGGTCAGATGCATGGCCCGAAGCACAAGCTGCTTACCTGGTGGTACCTGGTACTTCTTTATCAAACAGAAAGGAATCCACATGAATGAAAGCTCCTCCAAACCATGGAGTCTCTGAGTCACCGCTCACTCGATAATTTATTGTTGAGCCATTCAAGGTCTGAGAATTTTGTGTACAAAATTGAAAACTCCTATAGACAACAGCGGGTGCTTACTGGAGTGTTTGTATACCAGAAGTGACTACATTAATATCTTTTACTACTGCTTTTCATGAACCACTATATTTAAAGATTTCAAAGTATTTGGGGGGTCTTCAGAGATCTGAGACCTAATCCCAGTCTTGAGTAAGTCAAATTCCTTTGGATCTCAATTTCTTCCTCTGGGAGTATTAGACCAGCTGATTTCTGGGATTCTCTCCAGGTCCTGTTCTGTGAGCCTCCATACCCCACGTTCTCGGGGCCCCATCTCCTCCAGTGGGAGAGAAAGACAGTGGGAGGGCTGGTCGGCGAGCTCCTGGGCTGCCGGTGAGGCCAGCACTGCCGTTTCCTCTGCAATCACACAACCACACGCATATCACTGCATGCACTCGAATGAGTCCTGAGTCGAGCACTAGGGCACACGCCCCAGCACGACTCCCCAGCATGACGTCCCAGACGGGGTCTGGTTCTTCTTGTACGCCCAGTGTCTACAACGGTGACCATAATGAGGAGGCCTGAACAGATGCTGGGCCATGAGGGAAGGAGAGCAAGGGCTCTGGAAGCTCGTCAGGCTCCCGGTCGTAGGTTCTGCTTGTCTTTCCCAACCAACAAGGCCTCGATGCTTACACAGCTGAGAAGAGATGCGGGCCAGATGTGAACCCAATTTTCAGCCTCTGACTCAGCAATCCTAAATGTTTCCCTTCTACCACTTTGTCCTCATTATTCGAACAGCAAGTGTCCCATGGGGCCCATTGCTAAGGATGAGGGAGCTGAGGCTCAGAGGCTAGACTCTGGTCCCCTCGCAGCCAGACTGGAATCTGGAACCCAGCGTGGATTATATTTCATTGTCTACTCTTGCTTGCATCAACAGATTCTATGAGTTTTTCACTTTCTCCTGAGTTTCTACTTTCCTGAGTTCCTTGGACTGCTTCACTAAAGTTCTCATTTTTGTGATCTTTGTATGTTCCGAATTCTCCAGAATCTGCCAAAATGTTGGCTTTAAAGCTGTTCAAAGCACCCTAGTTTTAGGAAGCCCAAGTGCTGATACCTATTTCTGTTTCTATTATGGGAAATAAACACATTTTAAAGATGGTTTTACAAATGTTCACTACGAAATCTACATCACAGAAGCACAGCAACAGAGTTACCATGTCCAATGTTACTGAAATTTGTATTGTTTCTTGGTGCTGCAGGGAGAAGTACTTCTGGAATATGAATGTGACACAAAGGTCATCCCAAGCTAAGGACATCCACAGAGCCATATTGGCGAGGAGGTGGGGACACTGGACAGGCAAAGGGCACGCACAGCCTTGAAACACTGAACGATATGCTAGTAACAGACAAGAGATAACAGGTGTCGGCGAGGATGCAGAGAAAGGGGAGCCCTCGAGCACTGTTGGTGGGAATGCATGCTGGTGCAGCCACTCTGGAAAATAGTAAGGGAGGGTCCTCAGGAAGTTAAACATAGCAATGCCATATGCCATAGTAATTCTACTTCTGGGTATTTATTTGAAAAAAAAAATGAAAACAGGATCTCAAAGAGACATATGCACCTCCACGTCAATAGCAGCATTACTCCCAATGACCAAGGTATGGAAACAAGGTAAGTGTGCCAGCCGACAGATGAATGGATAACAAAGATGGGTGTGCACACACAGGAGTACTATTTAGAAGGAACTCCTGCCATCTGCAACAACGTGAAGACATTATGCTAAAAGAGATAAATCAGAGAAAGATACTGTCTCACCTCTTATTTGTGGGATCCAATCACGCTGAACTCCTAGAAACAGAGAATAGATTGCTGGAAGGGGGACTGGGTGAAATGGGGAGGGTGGTCAAAAGGCACAAACTTTCAGTTACAAAATACACTTTTAAAAAATCGTATAGAGGGCAAAAATACTGAGAAACAGCTAGAGCTGTTGTTTTTTTCAGCCTGAGGTAAGGCGCATGGATTTGCAGGGTTGGAATGACAAAGTAAACCTATAGACAAGTAGTCTGAACGCAGATTGCCCACCATGCATGGGCAGGGCTGGGGCCTTCACGTTTCCGAATACAGCTCACCGTAAGCGGGCACATGGTTCGGGTTCTAGATTGGTTCACCCCCCGCATGAGCATGGCTGGTGTGGGGTGAGCGCGTGCAGACTCAGCCCAAGGATGCCGTGGGAGGCCTGTCTCCAGAGCTCCTGCATGGCACCCTCCCCGTCACTGCACCAGAGCCACGGGGACAGTGCTGACTGGTTTCTCCTGTGGGCGTGAGTGTTGGCAGGGGAAGTAGACGTGTCCAGAGTACAAGCAGCAGGGTCCTTTCCCACACGTGCAGTGGGATCGTTTTCCGGAAGAAGTACGCAGCAGCCATCAGAAGGGAGTCCACCAAACCGCCGTGCCCACCAACCGGCAGATGGGTGCGCACACCACCTGCTGCAGAGACATAGCTGGGCCCCTACACGGGGTGCCAGGATGCCGCGTGGAGTGTGCCGAGACTTATGGAAAATGTCACTGACGGGGAGACTGGGGTCCTCCATGTGGAAGATTCTGGAAATTGTCAGAAGGGCCTAGGTACCCCTTCCACCTGGGAGTGAAGGCACAGGGCGCATCCCCAGTGCTTCCCAAGAGAACCTTCTGGAAATCCCTCCAGGTCCCAGTCCCAGTAGTGGATGAAGAGGAGAAAGTGGGGCAATCCTCGGGTGGGGTTTTAGCTGATTTCAGCGTTCCCTCCCCACAGCCGGGGAATGGTTGCATCCAGTGTGGCCTCGCTGCCCATATGCCATTCAGCTCCTGTCTGCCTTTTTGTTTACACTGGGGACACAATAGAAGCTATAGTCCTTCCAATACATCATTTATAAGTGTATTCTACCTCTGAATGTACAGACAGAGCTGGCTGTGGGTGAATAAGCTCTGTGAATATTGCCAAGACACTGTGCTTTGTTCAGCATTATTCTTCACAATAGATACCACACTTTGGAAGTAATTTTAAAAAGGGAATCAAAATAGTGGTACTTTTAGCCTTTGTTTCTTTTATACCACACTGCATTCTCTGTCTCTCATTCAGCCGCTCCCATTATACTGACAAATTAAATAAACCACTCCATTGCAGAAAGGCTTGGCCAGGCAGGGCTTCATCCACTGCAGCCCTGGGAAGTCGAAAGAAACATTGAGGCAGTTTCTGCTAGCGATTTCAGCTAACTTTGGTCAAGGAGCAAAAAAACGGGGGCGGTGGGGGGGTGGATTGAGAATTTGAGTCGGCCAGCAGCACCCAAGAGCTGGCCCCTGCAGCAGGTAATGGTCTGCGGCGGAGAGGGCTGCGGTTCCTAGAAGCACTGAAAGTCCCTTCCTGCTGCGTGGGCCCTGGGAACGGGAGAAGGTGAGTTACAGGAGGCGCCGGGGCGACCACAGCAGCCTGGTGGCCTGGGGCAGGCTGGGGGCACCGCAGGGCTGATGGCTCTGGGAGGCCTAGAAGTTTCCCCCTTGCAAGCATCTTGGCTTTTCTGTCCTTTTTGTAGAGCAGAATTTATTCATACATTTGCTGAGCTGCTTCCTACAGAGCGAGAGTGAGTCACTCAGGCACAGAAGGAGAAGCTCTCCTCTGTCTCTATCCCTCTGTCTCTGTCTCTGCCTCTCTCTCTCTCTCTCTCTCTCTCTCTTTCTCTGAGAGCTCTACCATGACTTTTAGAAGCTTTTGATTTGCATAGTCACAAATGTTTGAAATCCAGGCGAAGGAAGAGTGGAAGTTAGGATTTCTGAGGGTGGTGCTGTGTCTGGTCTTTTCTGGTCCGAAGACACACTAGAGACATGAACACAAACTTTGGAGGATGTCCCTCTGACTTTTGGCCTGAAACCATGTTTTACGTTTTCAAGGGGGGAAAAGCAGAAACATTACTTTACGCTTGGGAAGGAAGCTCTTTTAAATGGAGAACTGATTATTTTTCCTTTGAAACAGAGCGCACGTTGGAGTAGGGGAGGGGGGCCTTTCTCTAAAAGTAGCTCTGGTTTGGCCTGGAAAGCCCGATGTGAGTGCCGTCAGAGCCTCCCTCAGTGCCTGTGCCGGGCCCCATGGTCTGCCGCCACCCACTCGACAAAATCAGTGGGACTGGTGGAAGAGAGAGTGGAGAGTGCTAGCTGTCAGAGGCCCGATTTCCTTATGAAAACAGAGCTCCAGTAAATGCCAGTTACAGCTCCGGCTTTGAAGGCGCCAGCCCCCAGCTAGGATGACCTCATTTAAAATGCACGCTGTCTCAGGCATGGAGTGGGGAACTCTGTGTTCCAACAGAGGCGTCCCCTGGCTTCGAAGTCAGAGGCCACGGCAGGCAAAGAGAAATATTGAGCCAAAAGAGTTTGAACAGAGCCATCAGGGTTCATCTTTTATTACCAAAGAAAGACTTGAAAAAGCCCAGGTGAAATTTCCTTCCATTGTCTAGGAAAATTCTCTGTAATTTGCCCCCAGGGAAATCCAAGTGCCTTGTGGCCGGGCCCCCCCGCCACCCCTGTCCTTCTCTCTTCCTTTCTCGGGGTAAATGTCTCCGGGGTCCCTGGAGAACCGAGTGGGTGAGCGGGGCACGCTGAAGGTCAGGGTTGCCCACTGTGGCCTGACTTTTAAGCTAAAGAGGTTTTTCTTTCTCTTGTTGCCATGCCAGGTCTAATTTGGTGGCATTATGCTAACGGGGTAGGCCTGCTCCTGACAGGAGGGGTTAAATGAGATTACAAGCTTTGCAGGCTGTCAGCAGCTCCTGCTGCCTGGACGTTAAATGCGGATTTAATGGTCAGCTTTATCTGTGGCGTATCAGTGGAAATCTGCTGTTTTCAGCAACTTAATTGGCACTATGTTTGCAGGAGTTTTTCGGGGAGGTCGGAGAGCTGACCAGATTTTAGTGCTGAATTATTTAGATACCACACTGGCAGAGTGTCAGTGGAAATCTGTGGCGCGTTTTGTTTTCCTGGAGCACAGAAAGCTTATGAATGGGCAAGATGCCGGATTCCGCTGCGATGCCCGAAACTTTCTAAAAATATTCACAGGGTCTGATGTGGGTTATTTATAGACAGAATAAACAAAGAGTAACAGTTGCTATCACAACATATGTGCGGTGTCTGATTTGCGGGGCAGTGAGAACGTGCAGACAGAGAGGCAGGAAGCTGCGAGCAAACACGAGTGTGTGTCGGTCTCTCCAGAATCATTGTCGATGGAGTCCGCGTGGGCTGCATGTCCCCGGGGTGTGTTACAGGTGACTACAGCGGTGCAAGCCGGTGTCAGGGCCAGGGAGCATGTGTGCGCACGTGTGCACCGTGCACATACGTGCAGGATGGGGCACAGGCCGTGCCCGATGTGCTGGTCTGTCTCTGTGTGTCAGTCACGTGCGTCAAACTTGAACCGTATGAAATCACAGACATCCCGTCATGTGCGCCCCACAGACCCACCCATTACCCTCGATGCCATTCAGTGCATTCAGAGCGTGAGGAATTCGGTTTTGCAAACACCTACCCACAAAGGGAGGGGGGCCGTGTCCACTTAGAATTTCCTGCCGCAGAGATCGTGCACATCCGAGGGGACGAGCGGCCGCAGCCTGAACTCGTGGCACTGGAGGTGGTGGGTATGGGGGGGCGGGGGAGGGTGCAGTGGGCTTGCCGGAGCATTGAAGGCAGAGGAAGGAAGAAAACAGAGAAAATGTTTTCCTGGCAGACACCAGCATTGTCTGTTCCCAGTTAGGGTCAGTCCGGAAAGTTCAGGATTAGTAAATTTAATATCCTGTCAAACTTCTCATGATAATGAATCCCGGCCGGCCGGCTGGCACCGCAGCTCCGGCACTGCGGCCGGGGAGATAGCGCAGCTAATTTATGAGCAGCAGATTGTGCTGTGCTGGCACCAGCAGGCCGCCCAGCCGCCGTCCCCACCTCGCTCCAGGGGGCCGCGTGCCTGGGACCCGCCGTGCCGCTTCAGCCGCCTGCCCCGCCTCGGCCCGCAGGAAAACCTAACTCTAACGTGATCTCGTCCAACCCGTCGTCGTCGCGACGCCGGGCCATCAGTCGTCTCAATCCAAAAGCGAGGGAGGGCGACACCCAGATTTCCGAGCCGGGAGAGAGGAGAGTTGGCCGAGGCCGGGCGCCCGGCTGGGAGAGCGCCTCCCCTCCTGGTAGCACGGCCCGGCTGGGGTTTAGGCTGCGGGGCACAGCAAGATGTGGTGTCCCTCAGCGAGGAGCATGGAAACGAGAAAGTTCCTGTGCAATTTGTTCAAGGCTCTGCACCTCTGTAAGCAGCTGTCAGGTCCGTACATTATGGTACATTGAATCTGAATGAGGCTCTCAACATCAAAACCGTGCATCCATTATGATATCATCTCCCGCTCTGAGCCGTAATGCTTATTAATTCTGCACCCATACTCTCCCGGCTTCAGCAAATGTATTCCATCAGCCTAGCATTTAATTTAATTAGTACAGCTGGGCTCTCATTCTCCTTTCTGTGTCAGAGGTATTGTCAGCACGTTCTGCTGTAACACAATTACTGATTGCTTTTAGATAGGCAGAAATATGATTAGGGTATTGGGTGGCTGTATCATAAGCCTTATTAGATTCATTTGAAATCTGGAGATAAATAGGAAACTTTTATTTGCAGTGTAATGAGATTATGCTTATTAGGCCAAGACCTCACAGCCTTTAGCAAAGAACACTGTATCAGTCGGATTATACTCTGGAAGCATACTCTTTGCTCCCAGGATCCAAGCTGTTTCTGAGCGCCTCCAAGAATTCGTGTTGTCACGCTGTATACGTTTTAGGATTATGGCCAGCTTGGTATCTTCCTCATGATAAAGGACACGGATATATCCCCTTTCCTTCTCAAAGTCTGATGGAATATATACATCTTCAAATGGGATTTTATTTTATGAGAAATGTTTTGAAAAATCAGTGTGCAGGCTAAAAGAAATTATACTTTTAAACGTATTTATTTGCTTTTAAAGATGTTTGCATTTGTTAGATGTCGCTTACGGAGATTGGCATATAATGAATGTCTTAAAAATCCCTAGTGCTCAATCTCTAAAACATTTATCACCGCTGTTATTGTTTTGATAACAGCTTAGTACAACTCCAGAAACATTTATTTTTTCATTGGTATTTATTTGATGATCTCAAATTTCTAATATTGGCAGGAACTTTCTCCTACCCAGAATAAATCAGTTCTGAATGGGGTGGAGTTATCATGGAAGGGTTCATATGATTTGAGGAAATCTGCTGCAACAGAAAGAATTCAAGATGGCAGTATATTCAACCAAGCTAAAATTTATCAAACACCCTTGCTGGCCATAAAATAAAGTACTTTAATACCTGAGGAAAATGATGGCAATTTTTCCTGGATATAAAAATTTTGTAATGATATATGTGAATTTTGCCTTAGGAAAATCCAAGGTGTAAAATCTAAATTGGTAACCACATGCAGTATTTTCAAACTGTTATCTCCTGTACCCCTCCCATCACCCACTCACTGCATTTTCACCAGATAACTTATAACATTATTCGATCTCAATAAACCCAGGAAGACGATTTTCATGAATTCATTTATTGCATGAGACATGCATATACAATGAAGGTTCTTTGGTGTTAACCACAAAACAAGGAGCATTTATTGCTTAGTTAAATTACTGGCCAGGTCAAAATATGTCAGGAGGAAAAACTAGGGAGTCTCATCAAATCTAAAAGGAGATGGGGCTCCAGGTGGGCAGAGAGAGAAAGGAGAGGTCCTTGCTTAATGGGCACAGAATTTCTATTTGGAGGATGGAAAGTTCTGGAAATAGTAGTGGTGATCATGCAACATTGGCAATGTAGTTAATACCACTGAATTAAAAAAACATTTTAATGTTTTTTAATGTTAATGATAAAAACATTTTTTTAAAGATTTATTTATTTATTCAGAGAGAGAGAGAGAGAGGCAGAGACACAGGCAGAGGAAGAAGCAGGCTCCATGCAGGGAGCCTGACATGGGACTCGATCCCAGGACTCCAGGATCACACCCCGGGTTGCAGGCGGCGCTAAACCGCTGCGCCACCGGGGATGCCCCCAGATAAAAACATTTAAAATGACTAATTTTAATGTTACATATATTTTACCATAACAAAAGAAAAAGAAACACAATGGACAGGGTGTGCATGAGCACCATGAGTGTGAGTTACAGGGTAAGGAATGCACTCTGGTCTGTGACCTCCTGCTTTGGCCTGTAGATCTACCAGAGACAGTGAGTTTTTTGTTGTTCTTTTTTTTTTTAAGATTTTATTTATTTATTCATGAGAGGCACACAGAGAGAGGCAGAGACACAGGCAGAGGGAGAAGCAGGCTCCTTCCAGGAAGCCTGTTGCAGGACTCGATCCCAAGACCCCGGGATCATGACCTGAGCCAAAGGCGGATGCTAAATCACTGAGCCACGCACCCAGGTGCCCGGGACAGTGAGTTTCAAGTTTCCATTTCATGAGATTTGCACTCACCCCTTTGATCATTTTCTGCCAAACATAGTATAAGAAACTCTGGTGAAGTCATTTGTTCTTTCCCCAAAAATGATCTCCTCTCCCCTCCCATCACCCCGGTCAAAGATCCTGCTTAGCCTAGGCAAGAATTGTTGGTGGCAAAAACTGTATCCAGAACTAAAATCGGCTGACTCTGTTCAAGGATTGAGAATTCAGGGAGAGACTGAATGGATAAGGAATGAAGAAACATCCAAAATGTGTCAGTGACCTTTTAGTGTTCCAGTGGCATGGACAAGAAGGTAGCCAAGAGCCCTGCTGTCTACCTGCCATTGTCTTTTTAGTTTTATCGAGGTAGATTTGATAAAATCGTAAGATATTTAAGGTGTACATCATGGTGACTTGATAGATTATACATTGTGAAAGGGTCCCCCCAACTCGTTAACTGCCACATCCAAGACCTCACATCCTTACCTTCTTTGTGTGAGAATATGCAGGTCCTGCTCTCAACAATCTCAGCCATACATCAGTGTTATCAACAAAAGCCGCCATGTTTACATTAGATCCTGACTTGTCCGTCTCCTACTGAAAGTCTGCACCATTTAACCAATGTCTCCCACCCCCACTACCCTCTGGAGTGATGAGAACTGAAGAGGAGGCAGCATCTGAGAGCAGAGTGTGGGCACAGAAGGAGGGAAAATGGGGTTGGCCCCAAAGGCATTGGTGGCCCAAGAAGCCCTGTGAGCCCACCTCACCTTAACCAGTGTGCCCCAACCGCCCCCTTCCTCAGTGAAGCACAAGGACACACACTTGTACTACTCCAAGGCCATTTTTATGCTATTTGCAATCGCAGCTGTAATGATTTGCGATTTAACTAAATACTGTGTGAGCTGCTGAAATACGAGTGAAAAAAAAAAAAAAAGACTTGGTTTTTCTATGAAAACAAAATAGAATATTTTGGAAAGACTACCTAAGAGCAAGCTGTTTTTAAAAATACAGAATCACCCATGGGTGAGACCAGAGTCAGCTACTAGGGAAAATCATAGAAACCTAGGGCCCTACATTCAGAATGCTGAATGTTGTGGTTTTAATGGTTTCATTAAACATAGAAGATACACTATGGGTACAAGTTTTTCGTGCAAGAAAGAGGACTCTGAAGCCACTCGACAACCCTGGCCCTACAGCGAAGTATGTGTCTGCTTTATGTTCCAGGCTCCAGGTTCAGACCTACACATTTTTAGGATTCCCTACTCCAAGGCTTGCACGTCAGTCTAGAGAAGCTCTGTGCTGGGGAAGTCAGGGGAGGCCGGAGGGGGTGGCCCCGCTGGGGCCCTGACTGGAGTTCCAACTCCAAGGGATTTCCAGTGCTCTGTGGAGGTTCCTGGAGATTGCCACTGGGGTAGAACAAGCAGGCTGGCGTGAAAAAATGCCCAACATCTGCATAGGTGAAGCGGGCATAGGGGCATGGTCTGGGAATGGACACAAAAAAGGGACCAGGGTAGAACGAGGAGTGGGACTGAGGTATCCATAGCTGGAGGCTGGGGACCCTCAGCCACTCTCTGAGGAAGGCTTAGCTGGTCATCTAAGAAACTCTCATTTGACCATCACATGAATCCGTGCTCTCCATCTGTTTTCCTGTCCAGTCTCAGAAGCAAGACTGCCCTGGGGAAGCAGGGGCCCATGCTGCAGGGCATGCCCAGGGCGGGCCCGGCCACTGGGTCAGCTCCTTGGGCTCCGCTCCTTACCTGCACACCCCAGGAGCTGAACCTGACCTCTGCACAGGCCTTCCTGCACTGGGTTCAGATGCTCTGCGGCCTCATGGACCTCCTGGCCAGAGAAGAAATGAATATCTCTTATTTTGATTTTTCCACCACTTACAGAGCGTCCACCTCTGGTGCCTGGGCTAGATTGTTATTTTATATTTCTCTGTGTATTCAGTCACTGGTAGCCTACAGGAGTAACGTTAGGGTTAATAGTACTGAGTGATACACACGCTACATACGGACTTACATGACATGTATGTGTGTGTGCACATGCACAGTCTCTGACACGACCACCCAGCACAGTGCCCGCTCAGCCTGCCCTCCTGCACTTGCTGTGGTGTTAGCACCTGACGATCCCTCCTGTCCTCCTAACAGGAAAGAAACGCATCTTCAGACGAGTTATTTATATTTGTATCCATACCATAAACTTCATCTTACTGAACCATTTTGCTTTGAACCTAATCCAGCCATGCTAATCTGTTGTATGGATAGCATAGTTCTTCTGTGTTGAAACACAAAAGATCTAAAAAAATAATAATAATAATAAAGAAAAAAATAAGGTGAGGTGAGAGCGTGTGTTAGATTCCTGGGGCGACCATGATGGAGCAGCCCAGGCCAGGCGACCTAAATGCCAGACCCCAGTGGTCTCACAGTGTGGAGGCCTGGAGTCCCGGACAAGGTGTTGGCAGGGCCGGCTCCTCTGAGGCCATGGGGGAGGATGTCCTCCAGGCTCCCCAGGCCTCTGGTGGCCACTGGCAGCCTTGGCACTCTTCAGCTCATGGGAGCAGCATTCCGTTCTCTGCCGGTGTCATACTGTGGTTGCCTGGTCTTCTTCAGAGGACAGTGATATTGGATTAGGGGCCCACTCTACCTCCTCGTGACCTCACCTTAACTAATCACATCTGTAGAGTCCCTCTAGCCCAATAAGGTCACATTCTGAGGCTCCTGGTGGCTCAGTCAATTAACTGTCTGCCTTTGGCTCAGGTCACGATCTCAGGGTCCTGGGATCGAGCCCCATGTTGGGCTCCCTGCTCAGTGGAGAATCCACTCCCACCCCCCCACCCCCTGCTTGTGCGCACGCGCTGTCTCTCTCTCTCTCAAATAAATAAAGTCTTTAAAAAACTTACAAATCAGGTCACATTCTGAGATACTGGAGGTCAGGACTTCAACACACGAATTTGGAAGGGACACAGTTCACCTCCCGAAACAGCAGAGAACATTCTGTTCAGAAACGATGAATGTCATGAAGTGCACCAGGGGAGATCACCATGCATGACTATTCTGTGGCGTCCTCTGAACAGGCCCAACCAGGCCTCAATGAACCCAAGGCTCATCCTAAAAATCCTGGTGACAGTGGCCACTGATCCAGCCTTTCTGTGTTTCATCACAGAATTACTTGGTGGTTTGCAGTGACTTTTTCCCTGAAAGAAGTCGGCAGTCTCGCGGTGTTTCCAAGAGGAGCCACATTATGGGTGGTATGAGGAAAAATGGGAGATATTGGTTGTCTGTTAGCACTGAGATGGCCTGGAGAATGGGACAGAGCTGGAAAACGAGGTCAGCGACATTGAACTTTCCACGTAGTGTGGATTCTGGGGTTGAGACTCTCCAGCCTATGCGACATCCAGGGCAGTTACCGAGCTCCGCAGCGGGGAGTCCTGAGCAGTCTCACTAAGCCAGACCCTGCAGGGTGTGAAGGCTCCTCAAGTGATGCTGCTGGGCAGCCAGGAGGAAAACCGAGGTTCTAGGGGCTCCCCCCAACCCCGGGAAGTGATTATCAACATCTGGCTCTAGGTGCCTTACGTGAAGTTGTCCAAGAGCATCCCCTGCCTCCTGCTGAAGGGTCTGCCTGCCTCCCTGGCAGTGGCCACAGACCAGGGCCCGCCTGACACTCTGAGGTCTCCCCACTCTCTTCCCATCCTTCATGGAGAGCCCATTATCTGAATTTTTCCAGCAGCATCTTCCCGTCAGAACCCAGCCTCCCCTCAGTGTGCCTCCACAGGGACAAGCCCCCACACAGAGATGAGCGGTCAGCTCCCCACTCCCTCCTGTCCTGACAGGGACTCCCAGTGTACACTCATCTTGTCCGACCCCAGCTATGTCTCCTGAAAGGCTGCTCTGCTACGTTCTCGATTGTGGACTCATCCTGGTGCTTACTTCACATACAGAGTCTCACCCTTACCACGCTAAGACCTTCACATCCCCCAGGAAGCACCTGCGTTATTTGTGGTGATCTAGCAAGTTTGGAAAACACTTAGTCTCTCCTTTGGTTCTCACCCCAGCTCAGCAAAGCAGGTGCCACTGGTACCTTCAGTTGCAGATGAGGACACTGGCTCAGTCACACAGCTAGGGAGCTTGGGAGGCCACTTCAGTCACCACAGAGACAGGGTGAATGGCAGAGAGAGATGGGAGAAGTTCAGGGTCACTGGACACCTTTTGATTCACACCCATACACACAACCATCTCTCATTTTTGGCCGTGGTGAAAAATTATAATTGCAATAAGCTATTTCCGGGAAGAGAGCTCTGCAAGTATGCTAGACCACAAAGGGTGTATCAGCTTTAATAACCTGGTGAGTGGGGACAAAGGGAGCTCTGCATTGTGGGAACTCCCACCCCTGCTACCTGCAGGATCAATGGGCTGCATTATTAACTCCGAGGTGGACAGTGTCACACAGGCTTTCAGAATAGTTCGTGCACTAAAATTCTGTGTAAAAGTAAATGGTATCGTTAGGTGCTAAGTTCATGTTCACCCCTAAATAAAAATAATGTTTTATCCCTGGCCTTGTTTTACAGGCACAACTGTGTAAGAAGGAAATAATGATGATCAGTTTTCCTAGAACTAGTGAGCCAAATGAAAGTACCATCATTGCTATATGTTTGTTTGATGTGGATCCAAAGGTAGAATCACAACAGGAGTAATTAGAGTAATTATTAAAGTCTGCATTTAATCCAAAAGCCCAAGGGAATATTACAAGTTCATTCATCTGAGCCTCATATGCTTCATCTTAAAGGTACTCACTGCCTCGCAATCTTTGCCCACCTGGTCTTTGGTGAGCACCCACTGGGGGAAACATCCCCACCTCAGGGTCGTGGCTTGCTGTGATGTCCTTTGTAGGCTCCTTGAGGATATCATCCAAGAAAGTTAAAAATAATGAGAGAAAGCATTAATCGTTCTAGGATTATCTTCCTTGGCATTCATGAGAACCGTGTGTTTCCCAGAATTGTGTTCCAAGGCGAGATGGCTGGAAACAATGCATTCCTGGTGCAAGAGGCAGAGTCCAACTGCCCATCTTTTCAGATCTGATAGAACCAAAAGTCCTTCTGGCAAGAGTCATTAAGTGTGAGCCAATGCGACAGAATTTTATAATCATCTTCTAGGACCGAAGCACGCTTCTGGGTGATCCTATCCTGAAAATAACTGGTAGGAAAAATACTGAGTGCCGTGGCGGACTTTGATTTATTATTAGCTTGTTGAATTCTAATCATTTATTTAAACTTTCAGACTTCCATAAGGAGGGTAATTGCCTTCTTCATCTTGGACCAGAAAGGATAATGCAGTTACCTCTAAGTAATCTGTACAAATTAGAATACACTATCTGAAGTCATAGGTTCTCACACCCTGACTCTCGCTCACACTGATGAAGCCAGACTTACAGTCTCTAATTATGTTTTCATTTACATAGAGACAGAAAGTGGTTCAATCGGAAGTAAAACTGGGTAATTTGGGGGTTCAGCCAACCCATCCATTAACTAAGCCACCTGTCTATATGATGTGTATGTGAACGCCACATGTGTAGGATTTATGATGTGACCAGAGAGTTCTCCAAGTGTATATGTCTAGCAGTGCAGAACCATTTATGCCCCAGGACACACTCACTGTTTCCCTTCCACTGTGAAGCTGCAACTCCAGCTCAACTATTTCCTGACCCTGTGATACCTTAGGCAGGTTGTTTAAGTTCCCTGCATCTTATGTGTCTCATCTGTAAGATGGGGACGAAGGCCCGTGCCCCGGGGTGGCTTTGTGGAACAGACGAGATGATGCAGGTGAGGAGAGCATTCCGCGTATGCTGGCCAAGGCTGTATGGATGCTCCTGTGTCGATGTGCAGCCAGTTCCACCCCAGATGAAAGTGAGGCACACTGATGGTCAGATGGTGGGTGTGGGGGAGGTGTTCTCTTTTTCTCTTGAAAGGAGAATCTCCAGGGATTGAACTAGGAAAAAAGTTTGAAAGAATTCAATTATTTTTTCCCACTGTGGATGGCAGTGCTCTGTTACCTGCCGTGACAGTTCAGCCCCACTCCCTGCTTCCCAGACCCGGTGTCCTCAATGGCTCTCCGAGGACCGGCTGCCCACCCCACCCCCACCCCCACCACTGAGTCCCCAGGCCCCAAGAGGCACTGCCATGTGCCAGCTCACACCCTGGGCTTCTGTGCGCTGGTTCTCACAACCATCTTTGGGGTCCCAGAAAAATCCACTGGGCTGTGAACAGTCAGCTGGGACAAAACCACTGGTCACATAAAGAGGTTGACACACAGATGGTCACTGAGCCTCTTATTGTGGGAGAATTTTAAAACAACTGCTAGTCATCATCAGAGCAAGTTTGAAAGAACATGACTCAGGTTTCCTGGCTGTTCTGTGGATGTGCAAGGATGCTGGCATCTTCTATACCTGTTCTAGGTATTTGAGGGGATTCTTTCAAATAAAAGGGAATTGCAGACTGGGTAACTGAACTTGTATTGGTACTGTCTCCTCCTTCACATCCACATAGAGTCTTTATCCAGGACCCTACACCACGTGTGCGATCATTAGCAAACCCAGACTCCAGGCAGGTACTGAGATCCAATTGGCCACCTTCCATGGATGAACTCTGGGTTGAGCACTTGCTGTGTCTGAGTTCAAGTGTCCTAGATGACCTATTCCTGTGGCAAGCGCCAGCAACTGTAGGCTCACAGAGTGGTCACCTACACACCTGAGCATACATCCAGCTATCTTCATCACCTATAAAAACCCCTGGATGATTCCAAAATGGTGAGGTGGGGACCCAGCACCCAGAGGTGATAAGAGGGAGGTGATTCCTACATTGAAGTGACATTATAGCAGTCACCTTCGCCAGCATGTGCAGAGGGCAGCTGGTAGCAGTGAGGAGCCCCAGGTGCAACCGTGATGTTGTGAGCATGCTATGTGGCGTTTTTAACATGGCAAGACTAGAGAATTCTGAGAGATAGAAGCAGACACAGCTCCAGCTTGGCAGGGGGTGGGGGTACAGTGACTGAGAGGAGGGAGCTGGGTACTTTGGAGGTGAGACCTGGGGTCACCTGTGAGCATGAATGGCAGTCTCACCCGAAACACTGACCCTCCTGCGGGTGTGAATGTCATGTGCCCGCAGGCCACATGGGTACACACGGAAAGACTACACCTGGATGTCCCAGCCCATCCTTCTGCCTTGTCCTTCATTACAAAGGGACACATCGATTAGCAAAGGTCGAGTGGGCGCCTCTGAGATGGAGAGTGCGGCAAGACGGACAATGTGAGAACAGTTGCTGCCCCAAAGGATATAACTGTGTGGGGGGTTGAGAGGTTTACATATTTTTTTAAAACCACGCATGTCAGGCAGAGGCACATGGGGACCTCCAAACCAATACCTGGGGGCTGGAGGACGCTGTCAAGCTGTCCCTCCTTCCCACACTCCTGCCACCATCTGCGGAGATCGTCAGTCTAGTGTGTGTGAGGACTCCGGTCAGCAGCTGTGAGCCAAGGGACCTGGGTGACAGGCCCTCTGCCTGTGAGTCCCCCCGGCTCCTCGCAGATGTGGTCTGAGTTCAGCTTTGACCTGGGAATTGGAAGCCACGCATGACAGCGTTTGGGGAAGCACATGAAAAGGCCTACAGAATCGCACTAATGGCCAGTAACTCTTACATCCTCTGCCAGGGGGATGTTGCCATAGTAAGTGCAGACACCACTTCAAACACAAGATGTTCGCACCAATTTTAAATTCCCTGAATAAAGCAGTACAGAGATGTGTTTAGCTAAGTGTAGGAACCTTTAAAGCGAAGCATGCAGCGTGGTATGTCAGCCCCAGAGCCACCAGACGTGGAGCGGGGACACTGGTAGATCTCCTGGCCAGCCGCGTCTCTGCTGTGGCCCCGCAGCTCACCCGTCCTCCCAGAGCTGCTGACGCTGCCCCAGAGCCACTGAAGAACACCCAGAAATGACCCCTCCTCAACACATTCCGTCAACTTCAGGAACTTTTCAGTAAAAGGCACATTCAAAAATGCAAAGCTCTAATGTCAATCAGTTATTCAAACCTCAGTAAAGTCTGTGGTAATGAGAAGGTGAAGCCCATGGGCTCCTCCACCCTGCCAGCCGTCCTTCACCAGCTGGGGAGTGGGGTGTGCAAAGGACAGGGGGAGCAGGCCCCCCGGGTGCTGGGGGTCCTCATCCCCACTCGGCAGTCGGGTCCGGTCTCCAGGCGGCAGGTGACCAGGTAGGTGCCAGTGTCCCAGAGGTTCTGAGCATGCGGTGTGTTCCAGATTCCTGGTCTGAGCTATCTGCCCGCGTCCTGGAGGCTCAGGGGGGGGCTGCCCGGGCTCCGGCTGGCGCTCTCACCTCCCACTTAGTGGCCTTTCATCTTCCACTGGCCTCTCCTACCTGAAAATGAGGCTGTCAGCCACCCAGCAGAGATAGCCAACGGAGGAGATGGCAACGTCCAGGGGCACTGCGGACCTGGGCTTGTGCCCCCCCACGCTTCCCCGGCCACGGCATTGGGCAGCCAGAGAGGAGGCCCCGGGCCCTGGAGAACACCGGCCATGGGAGGTCAGAAACGTGAACGCCGCCAGTCACAGGTCAGATCGTGGCGGAAGGAGGGGCCCAGGTGGGGGCCAGGCGGGGCTCGTGTCCCCCGGGTGTCCCACAGAGAATGCGTCCTCCACATGGTGTCTGCCGGCAGAGGCGGTGCGCCCTCCTGATGTCACTTCGCACTGGAGAACAGCATCCATCCTAGAGCTTCTCTCCGCCTCCCACCCAGGCGCCGCTCCAGATGCACCCACACTTGAAGACGGGCCCACGGCCGGTCGGCGAGGACGGTTCGGTTCTGACGGCGTCAGCATGTTCCTGGTGAGCGAGCACAGGCGGCTCCGCTCCCGCTCACCGCGCACCTGCTGAGTCTCTGCCTCGGTCCGGCCAGCCGGGCCCCACGTCTACCTGCCGGGGTCCTTCCCGCCTCCCGCCTGCTGGGTCCGCCCTCCTCTCCCAGGGCCAGCCTCACTGCCATGCCCGGGACTGCATTACTCTGGTCAGACGTGTGCTCTTGGTCCCCTGCCCCGATGTGGTCCATGCCCCCAGCCCCTGTATCTGTGAGTCTGTCTCTGGTGTGTTTGGTGTTTGTGGGTGGAGTCGCAGGGCACTTGGCTTCTCCGACTGACCTCACTTAGCAAGATACCTGCCAGGGACCTCCATGCTGGCGCCAGCTCCTTCTCCAGCCAACATCTAGGGCATTGGTCACATCCGCACACAAGCTGGCCCTTTCCCCAGTGCACCCCTGGGCCCCAAACCAGGGACACTGCTGGCACCGCCCCTCCACCAGCCTCCTCCCCACCCTGCCTTGGCGGTCCCTCCCAGAGCCTCTCTTTTACTATTGACCTTGGCAGACTGTCCTTCCTGGTGCCTAGAATGTGGGGGAAGGGGCTGCCTAGTGAGTGGTGTCGGGTCCGCTCCCCCGCCCAATAGAAGCACCCCGGGGCTGTGGAAGCCACATAGCTCGGAGGCCCGGAGTCTGAGACACAGGTTTGGGTAGGATTGGTTCCTTCTGAGGCTGCTCCAGCCTCCCTCCCTGGCAGGTAGACAGCCATCTTCACATCACCCTTCTTCTGCACATGAACTTGTGTGTGCATTTCCCCTTTGAGTAGGACACCAGTGATGCTGGATTAGGGCCCCTGGTGCCCTCACTAATGCCATCTGCAGTGACTCTGTCCTCACATAAAGTCACAGTCTCAAGCACGGGGGGTCAGGACATATGCATCTGGGGGGCACCAGTTCAGCCCATAGTACCACCTACATCCCAAATACAGGGCTCTGTTCCCAGTGGTGAGCAGGCCATTTCCTTGTGAGTGCTCCCCATCACGTAACTATGATGTGAGGGGACCCTGTCCCCTCGAACTTACCTGATGATCAGTGATCTCCTCGACACTACTGTTCCTCATCTTCTAGACTCATCCCGTCCCCAATCCCTCACTAGAGTTGTGTCTTTCCACCTCTGCCTTTTGAAATCCATTCCTGCCTCCTCCAAAATGCCTAGGGCACTGCTCCAAGGAAGAGCCTTTCTCTCCATAGAATTCCTACAAACTTTTGTGTCTGTATCACGCTGCTAGCACCATCCTTCTGCCTGATAAATACTTGCTCTTGCCAGAAGCTGTGTCCTCTCTTCTTGAGGAGGGGCCGTGTCCAGCATCGTCCACCTCGAGTGCCCAGTGCTGTGGCCTTCACTCAGGACATCTGTCCTCAGTCCCACTTGCTGGGGGAGGTAATGGTGACACGAAATGCGGTATCAGAGGAAGGAGAGAGGTCTGAGCTACTGGTCTCCATCAGACAGCTGATGGCTATTCCAACTCTCTCTACTCCTTTACTGACCACCCTGGTCACCTGCTCATTATATTCAGGTCTCCTAAGATTCTGTCTTGGGTGTCTTCTGGTCTTTGGTCCAGACTCAGAATCCCACAACCTTGATGAGTAGTTGTTTCCATATCTTGCCCTCACCTACCTATGCGCTTCCCGATCCAGCTAATCATCCCAGGTGTGGCTCTGGGGGCCGATCCGAATCTGTCTTCCCTCTCCCCTGTACCTGTGCAGACTCGCTCCAGCTCTGCACCCACCCGAGGGCCTGGAGAAGGAGCAAGGTCCCACTGCTGCGGGTGGTAATGGGGGTCTTTCCCAAGTCTACCAGGGGGGAGATGGCTTCTCCTCTGTGTATTTCCCTAAGCCTCTTGTGTGTGTAAGCAAAAATGAAGAATCAAGTGACCATGAACACACACACACACAGAGAAATGCTTGGCATGCTGTGAATAAGCTCGGGGCACCAGCTAGCTTTCTTTTCTTTTCTTTCTTTTCTTTTCTTTTCTTTTCTTTTTTTTTTAATTAATATATTTGTGAGAGTCACAGAGAGAGAGAGAGAGAGAGAGAGAGGCAGAGACACAGGCAGAGGGAGAAGCAGGCTTCATGCACCGGGAGCCCGATGTGGGATTCGATCCCGGTTCTTCAGGATCGCGCCCTGCGCCAAAGGCAGGCGCCAAACCACTGCACCACCCAGGGATCCCTGCTTTCTTTTCTCCATGGACCCACATTCTCGAAGTTTTGATCTTCTGTTGGCTACAAATAATCAGATCATACTTTCTATTATTAAGATTGTTCTTCTCAGATCTTGATGGGCTAATAGGGTGATTCTGTAGCTGTGAAGTCAAAGATATGAGTTCCAGTCCTGACTACTTGCCAGCTGAGGGACCTACTAGGTCTAGGAACATCCCTGATCCTAAACGTTTGCTGAGTGAACTCTCTTGCCTACCAGAGTTGGAGTGAGCATCCAAGGAGATGTATGTGCAGATGCATTTGTGGGCAATTATGCACTGCTCGGGTACAAAGGCACCCAGGCAGGGAAATTTCGAGTAAATACACTCACTTTTCCTATAATGATGGTTTTGATATTGAGAATTGTTTCTAATAAAATTGATATATTGAGGATAATGTAAACTTGGTGTTTGCTTATGCATGATTTCCTCTGCAGGAAACATTTGAGGGTCCCAAAAGCCCGTATCAGGCTGAAGATGGCCTTGTGAATACACATGTGCACACATGCACACACACACCTCAAAGCTACCCCCTCCCTGGCTCACCACCTGTGTTGTAGGAACCCCAGCTCCACCTGGCTTCACAACCCACCCTCTGTCTCAGATAGTCCCCTCCACCTCTTTACAACACCAAGCCCTCAGCACCCAGCTCACCAGTGGCCAGGTCTCCTGAAAGACACGTCCTATGTTAATTGTAATACTCATGCATTTCTTAACCATCTAAAGTTTGAAAAACTGTCTTAACATTTTATTACATTCCCATCTTTTTTAAAAATATGTCAACGATAAACTTTTTTGAAAATTAATCTTTTTTTTTCCATAAACGTCTGTGGTTTTCATTGCACAATTGTCCATTACACTGTGATAATTAAGAACACATATGTCATGCCTAGCATTTGGAGTAAGCCATATCCAGACTCAAATCCTTGCTTTATACAGTTGGAAAATGAGTGTGTTAGTGCCTAACTTGCAGAAATGTTGCAAAGATTAAGTCAGATGAAACATAAGTCTGATATACCATAGGTATGTTCTAAGTCCTCTAGGTTCATAGGATGGAATTGAACACTGCTTGTGCCGCCTTATATGGAAAACCCACAGCCAGGATCATCCTTAGTGATGAAAAACAGAGCTTTCTCCCTAAGGTCAGGAAAAAGACAGGGATGTCCATTCTTACCATTTTTACAACACAGTACTGAAAGTCTCAGCCACATAAATCAGACAACATAAAGAAATAAAAGACATCCCAATTGGTAAGGAAGAAGTAAAAACTCTTGCTACTTGCAAATGACATGGAAACATACATAGAAAACCCCAGAGATCCCACCAAAAAAACTACTAGAATGGATAAATGAATTCAGTAAGGTCACAGGATACAAAATCAATATACAGAAATATGTGCATTTTTATACACTAATAATGAAGCAGCAGAAGAGAAATTAAGGAAGCAATCCCATTTACAATTGCACCAAAAGTAATAAAATACTTAGGAATAAACCTAACCAAAGAAGTGAAAGACCTGTACTCTGAAAACTGTAAAACAGTGATGAAAGAAACAGAAGACAACACAAAGAAATGGGAAGATATTCCATGCTCATGGGTTAGAAGAACAAATATTGTTAAAATGTCTATATTACCCAGAGCAATCTACACATTTAATGCAATCTCTATCAAAATGCCAACAGCATTTTTCACAGAACTAGAACAAACAATCCTATAATTTGTTTGGAACCACAAATGACCCTGAATAACCAAAGTAATCTTGAAAAACAAAGCTAGAGATATCACAATTCCAGACTTTAAGTTACATTGCAAAGCCATTGTAATTAGAACAGTATGGTACTGGCACAAAAATTGATACATAGATCAATGGAACAGAACAGAAAACCCAGAAATAAGCCCACAGTTAAATGGTCAATTAATATTTGACAAAGCAGGAAAGAATATACAATGAGGAAAAAATAGTGTCTTCAACAAATGGTGTTGGAAAAACTGAACAGCAACATGCAAAAGAAGGAAACTGGACTACTTTCTTTCACCATACACAGAAATAAATTCAAAATGGATTAAAGACCTAAGTGTGAGATGGGAAACCATAAAAAAAATCCTAGAAGAGAGCACAGGCAATAACTTCTCTGACGTTGGCCTTAGAATATTTTTCTAGATATGTCTCCTGAGACAAGGGAAACAAAAGCAAAAATAAACTACTTGGATTTCATCAAAATAAAAATCTCTGCACAGCAAAGGAAATAACCAACAAAACCAAAAGGCAACCTACTGAATAGGAGAAGGTATTTGTAAATGACATACTCGATAAAGGGTTAGTATCCAAAATACATAAAGAACTGATACAACTCAACACCCAAAAACAAACAATTCAATTAAAAGTGGGAAAATATATGAACAGATATTTCTCCAAAGAAGAGATACAGATGACCAATGGACACATGAAAAGATGCTCAACATCACTCATCATAAGGGAAATGCAAATCAAAAGCACAATGAGATACCACCTCACACCTGTCAGAATGGCTAAAATCAACAATACAAGGAATAAGAGATGTTGGTGAGGGTGTGGAGAAATGGGAACCATCTTACAATGTTGGTGGGAATGCAAACTGGTGTAGCTACTGCGGAAAACAGGATGGAGATTCCTTAGAAAGTCAAAAATAGAACTACCCTAAGATCCGGTAATTACACTATTAGGTATTTACCCCCAAAATACAAAAACAATTATTCAAAGGGATACATACACCCCCATGTTTATAGCAGCATTATCAAGAAGAGTCAAACTATGGAAGCAGCCCAAGTGTCCATCCATAGATGAGTGATTAAAGAAGATGTGGTATTTACATACAATGGAATATTACTCAGCCATAAAAAGAAAGAAATCTTGCCGTTTGCAATGAAATGGGTGGAGCAAGAGTGTATTATGCTTAGCAAAAGAAGCCAGTCAGAGAAAGACAAATACCATATGATTTCACTTATATGTGGAATTTAAGAAACAAAGCAAATGAACAAAGGGAAAGAAGAGAAAGAGGCAAACCAAAAAAACAGACTTTTCACTACAGAGAGCACACTGATGGTGACCAGAGTGGAGGGGGTGGAGGATCAGTTAAATAGACAATGGGGTGAAGGAGTGCACCTGTCCTGATGAGCACTGGGTGATGTACAGAAGTGATAAATCACTATATTATACACCTGAACCTAATATTACACTGTATATTAACTATACTGGAATTAAAATAAAAACTTATTTAAAAAAAATACTGGCTGTGTTGGAAGGAGCAGCCTGCCTTCCCAGGGCACTGTCTTTTGAGCAACATCTGGGACTATCTGGACTGGAGGCTGTGCTATTTATGAGGGAAACAATTACAAAAAGAAAACCATTTCCCCAATACCATGCTGTCTTCAGAGTGCAGCCATATACCTTTGACGTCCTCTGTGAAGCTCAGTTATACAACAAATTGACTATTCCAGGATGAATTAATTTAATTTCTGCTGATCACCTTTCAAATATTAGAAGATACCCTAATGAAGTGAGCGACTAAATCTCAAACCCACTGCTCAGTGAATAAATTGGCTCTGTGTCCCTTTCAGGAGTGTGTTTCTGCTGGTTTATCCAAGTGCTGCTTTACTTACTAATTAATGATATACTATGCTGAATCTATTTCCTCAAAAGACACCAGCTAAACTGCAGAAGGGCACAGATGACCAATTCTGTGACTTACTTCCCAAGGGCTTGTGGTCAGAAGAGAGGATACAGATATACAGGTGACCGTGCCTCAAGATGACAGAGTAAGCATCTTCACCAGAGACAAGGAGGTGGCTGAGGCCGGGGGACTCATGGCTGAGATGGCGTTTGAGAGACCTTGGACCCTCTCCGTGCATCCCACCTTCTTAGAGTACAGCGAAGAGAACCATACTTTCTAAGTCAGTGTTACAAATACAATTTTTAGCCCCAAAATGTTCTTTCTCATCTTTTCTTTCTCTTCTGTTCCAGTAGGCTTATGAGGAATGCCTAGGCGCAGCCCCCCAACCGTCCGTGGGCAAGTCTCTACAGAACATCAAGGCCCTGCTCATCCCCCGCCCCCATTTACTTCTGAGCCTTCACCCTTGCTGGTTAACAGCAGATCCTAACTACACATGAAAGAAATTTTGGTGCCTTTTAATTGCAATCCCAGTCCATTTGACATCCGAGTTTATACTGTTACTTTCTAGCACAAACAGCAGAGGCAATTGAAATTCAGAGAATTTCATCCATAGGTGCCACATTTGCATTTGGTGAGTGGTCTTCCGTGAATAGACTTTATACATTCTCTGCTGAATGAGAACAGCGGTGGCAGAGGCAGCATCCCGGGGGCTGGTAAGGATGCCCAGGCCACCTCATAGCAACCGTTAGGTTTCCAAGGGCAAATAGCTCCTTCCGACCCTAAGCAACTAGATGAGAACATCAAAACATGCCTCGCACCAGACCTCCAGTACCCATTAGTGTGAGGAGCTGTTACCTCGGTCGTGAGTGACACAGCCCTAATTATTAGGCTAATTAGAAGTTATAACACTGGCAATATTAAAGGGAGAACTTCTAGAGCCCATTAACAATGTTACTTTAAGTGATCTGGCTGTGAACTGCTCAAATCTCTAATTACATTACACGTCTGTCTTAAAGGGTGATGTAATTAAGTGATGGGAGAGGGGATTAATGTATACTGGCTGCTGCTAACACTCCTAAGTACTATTTTCACAGGACCTGGCTGCCCCAATGCCACTGACTCTCTTCCACTGAACTGTATACAGTGTGTAACTAAAAGAATCCTGACCTTGATATATTTATGTGAATTTTATCCTGTTCTTTCTTTTCCTTATTTAATTGTTTCTTTACACATGTGGTATATTCTCCTAAACCTGGTTACAGATAGACTGAGGGACCTCCAGTTTGTGCGTACAACACAAATTCTGTTTTTTAATGCATATAAATATGCAAACATTATGCCTTCCATGTAGTAGACAGGAAGAAAAAAAATTCAATGGTATATTAATTATTTGAAGATTTTCTTTGTAACTTTATGTTAGCAGCACAAACGATTTTTTTCTTTTGTGACCCAAGTAATAAGTTTTACATGGCACATATCATATCTTGGTTTCCTACAACGATTTATTGTGAGATCCTATTTGCTTTTTATTGAAGACCCAGTAAGATTTGCTTATTTATTACAAGGCACAAAGGATCAAAAGTAGGTGATTTTTTAAAAATTACACTTCCAGAAGTGACAATATTTCAATTTACCTTTATTCAAAGGTTTGCTTTTTTTATTTTATGAGTCGTCTTTCATTTGAAAGTCACCAGCTAGTTCATGATACATAGAATGTATGAATATTGAAAATGGCACTGCCCACCTTTACATCACTCATCGCTACGGCACTCATACTGGGTTACAGTTAACATTACCATCCCTGTCTCTGGTCTCTGGAACTCACAGCACCCTGTCCTCCACTCCTACTCTCCAGCTCCAGCTTGTGTGTGGCTGCCCCACCAGGATCAGGTGCACAAGGCCACCTTGCTCCCTTCCCCGCTCCACCTGTGGATGCAGGAGCTGCCTCGGGCACCTCCCGTGTCTTCTTCCTGGTTCTCTTAATTCCACTCACTCAGGGAGCTGGTACCAGATAGACACGTTCACGTTGGCAGCATCACCTCCACAGCAATCTAGAGAGAGAGAGAGAAGGAGAAAGGATTGTTGAACCCACTTCTTGTGCCCTTCTGCTGAAGGAAGGGCAACGTGGAGCCCTGTCCTGCTCACCAAGGTCACATCCTTTACTAAGCAGTAGCCCAGAGTGCAGAGGGTGGCCCTGGAAGGAGGCAACAGAGCATGAGAAACCAAACAGAGGCTGCATTGGCTATCAAAGGCCTCATGATACATACAAGGTGGTGTCCCTGAGGTCCCACAAGGTCTTGATTCCAGCCCAACTCTGAAAAAGTGGAAGAGTTGATATGTACATCCACCCGTGGTTTCTCTCTCTGTAACAGATGCTGTTATTTGTCTCCCCAAAAGCCATTCCCACACACAAGTTTCTTCCTTTTTAATGAGATCTTGGTCTTCCTCAAGTCTCCCCCCCTTCCCTGTGATCACATGCCTGGAGGAAAAGGGTCTCCGTCCCCAAAGAGCACCAGCTTGTCTTGCTCTCTGCTCCTGACAGAGAAGGGTTAGACATACAACCCATGACCCATTCCAGGCCAGGAAACACAAGCATTTCTTTGCTCATGAAATGGGACACGTAGAAAAGTATGTCCTCTCCCACCCTTGGACACTGTCTTGTGAGCCCGGTCATGTCAGAATGTAACACCCATGGTAGAGCAACTGTGAGAACTGGCCTGAGGACCACTTAACACCCTGAAGATGGCAGGAAAGAAATGGAAAGAACCCGGGCCCTCGTTCACCCAGTTAAAACTCAACGACCAAAGTTTGGGGTTTTTGAAATTCGAGATCAAAACACAGAATTTTTCTTACCGTGGAAGGTGGTTTTTACTTGTGGCCCAGAGTATCCCATTGCCTCCTGTTTCTTCTTAGTTGACTATTCTTGTCACAGATGATCCTGAGTAGGCACAAGAGCAAAAACAGCAATGCTGGGCCTTTCATTCAAGGACAGAAGGGACCGTGAAGCTGCCAGTTCTGCTGAAAAACAAGAGGCCAGTCTGGCTTGAAGTCCCCCTTCTGTGCTTCCAGAACCTCATGAGCACCAAGCACGGATAATGATCAACAGTGAAAGAATAAATGAATGAAGAATACTGTAGTGACTTTGGAGAGATTCAGGGATTCTTACAACAGCATCACCTGGGAAGAGCTTTTCTGACCTCAAAATACTTCTGTATTAAGATTATTATACCAACCAGCAGAAGGGAGGAGGGTCTAATGTCACATTTTTTGTGCCATATTTTCTTCATGGACACTTGAACTGCACATCTCATCCTGTTTAAGGACCAGCACCAATTCTCAGGCAAAAATCTAGTGATTCAAATCTGTTCTTCCCACATTTGTTTAAAGAAAGAGAACTTAAAGAATTCCACCTATAACATGTCAGTATGTGGCCATGGCTTCCAGAAAACTCTTCTGTGACAGAGGCTGGCTAAGGAAAGAAGTTAACACAGGAGGGTTAACTTCTCTGCCACGTGTGGTTGCTTATGATGGCAGATGCCCTGTTTCACTATTCCAATCTAACACTCACTCAGCCTCAGACATGGTCTTGTTCATCCCGATTCACAGGTCCCTAAACAGAGTCAGAAATCCTAAGTAACTTTCCCGAGTTTACCTGAAGCTAACAGCTCCTGATTTCTAATCCATGTCTTTCTGCCACAGCCTTCTGAAATATGTGACAAGAGACTAAAGGATTAATATAGTATTTAGATATCATCTTTCATGATGTATTTGTAGGTTTGTTTTTTTTTTAAGCAAAGATTGCAGGATCCCTGGGTGGCTTAGTCGCTTAAGCGTCTGAATCTTTATTTTTAGCTCAGGTCGTGATCTCAGGGTCGTGGGATTGAGCCCCACTTCAGGCTCCCTGATCAGTGTGGAGCCTACTAGTCCTCCTCTCCTTCTGCCCTACCTTTTCTTGAGCAATCTCTCTCTCTCTCCAATAAATAAATAATCTTTTTTTAAAAAGGCAAAGATTGTGATTTTGTAAAACATGAACCCTAGGTAATTTAAATTTTGAAATTAGCTATCACCAAAATATACAGAACTGAATAAGTTAAAGTGTTTCCACTCCTTACTCTATGTGGTACACAGGCTATGGGCATCCACTCTCAAGAACATCTGTCAAGAGCGGCATTCATTTAAATGTAAAACCATTCGTGACCACACACACACAGGGTGGAAGACCACAGGGTCTTTCCATGGGCAATGAGAGCTGAAGACCCCTGCCCCAGGCCACCAGCACCTAACCTAATAACATGGGTAAATTAACTCCACACATGTGCATTTTTATCTTCAGCACATGGCAACATTTCCACACATTCCTTTGGCAGTGTCCATGATTTTACACATGCAGGAAAGGACTGTGATTCTTAGCAGTAGTTTACCATCAAGGACACAGCTTTATAGACACATTCAGATGTGACTGTTTGTGGGCAGCGGGGTGCCTACGTGCAAACCCTTTTCCCACCACAAGTCTCAGGGTGCTCTGTCGACCTATGTCTGGAAAAACAAGACAGTTTACTCAGTGTTTTTCACCTGCTCAAGGCCAGTGCTACCAAAAGTGAAAAGCTTAGATTTTGCCTATATCAGAGTTAAAAGCCAATTGACAATATGCTTTATGATAAATTTTCACCTTTGTTTGTCTTATATGTCTCCATATAAAATTATTGAGTAATTTTTAGTCACTCTAAAACATCAGAGAATTAACTGGGAACACGTGGGAAGACCTTGGTGAAAAAGGAAATCCTATGAATTGTAAAGAATTTTTTCAGCTGAAATTAGTGAGATTATTAACTTCTGAAAATTATGAACTCTGCAGGAGCACTAAAACATTTTCATTTTTAGGCATCCTATCAGAAACACAGAAATTCTGTCTAGAAATGTGCAGAATCTGGGACCTGTACGGTGAATAGAATTGAAACTTAAGGAAGGTATTCACATCCTCAAAAGATTTCCTTACCTTTTCGGACTGTGTTTCCTTTCTTGCTAATAAGTATTGACTTCAAAATTTACTACAACAACACTGGAGTCTTGCAAAGCTGTGCACTGTTGTAATAGTCTTCAGCCACTTTGGCTTTCAGGTGTGTCTGCGGACATGCACACCCACACATGCATGTGCTTGTGTGCACAACTGAATAACAATTTAATCCAAAGGGCTGTATGCCTTTAACCACTGCAAATTGTCCTTGCTTATTGTAGATGATGGTTTTGTTAGGTCTGAGAGTTCAAGGACCTCATTGTTTCTGTGAGCCAGTGCTCCTAGAGGTAACTTTCAGCTTTTTCTGTAAATGAAGTCAAACAAGGATATGGATACATCAAGCCCATGGAGAGTCTGCTTAGCTGGCTCCAGGACCTGATCCAGGATCATGGGCCAGTTCGAGAAACCCGACCCCTGTGCGGAGAAAAAGCAGAGAAAAGAGACTCCTTTCCCATAGATCATTTCTTTTTCACCTGCTTATAGCTCAAGGAGGCAGGAATCCCTCGGGGGCCCCATCTCTGTATGCTGCCAGCAATCAACTTCTGAACTTGACTTTTCACTGTCAGCAGCTCCCATTCTTCCAACTAATTTTAACGAAACATTATTGTAATCTTTCATTAAAACTAGTTTTAGTTTTATCCAATGAGGACCCTCTAGCCAATGTTCTTGGTAGCTAACCTAAGATTAAAATTGAGCTGCCATCACTCTGATGATTATTTTACGACATAATAAAAGACAGTATACTTAAAACACTCTTTTCTGAGGTGGAAGTGTGAAGACTGAAGCTGGCTTCCTGAAAATTTAACTCCTTGCCAAGAGAGTGAGACACACTTGCATCCACTTTAGGCTTTTGTCTATGTGAGTTACCTCTATAGATATCTACCATGTTAAAAATCCACACATAAATTTTAGAATATTTAATAAATTATGTTATAATAATATATAAAATAATGATAAATAAATAAGTAGATATTACTTTTTAACCTGTTTTTATGAAAAACTGCTTTGTTGTCAAGAACAGAAAAGCAGTGTAAGACAAGAAAGGCTTGCCCTAAATTTGGCTTAGTAACAGACAGACAGCACGATTCCTTGTGTGGTTGGAAAGACAAGTGTTTTAATAGCCCTTTTAAATAATTTTAAATAATTGTGGATATTCTTCGTTACTACAGAGTGTGACAAGTGCTCATGTCCTATAGTTTACTGTAGAATCCGCCAACATGTCAGTAAACATTCTGTAGCACCTTACACATAAATCCATGGGCTAATCTTGCATTTTGGATCTTGCATGTGGACCTTTAACCCATTCATGGTTTTAGGACGTCATGCATTGATCATTTGGAAATACCGGTTTATGGAATCGTGCAATTGACACATTTCATGTATGGTATCACATATTCAAAAAATGCAGTCATTAACATTGCTGACTTCATCAGAAAAGAAAAGCCTTTAAGACATGAAAAACTGGGAAGCTCATTGCAAGTAAAAGCAAGTTTCCAAAAACATGGATTTTCATTTGCAAAATCAAATATTACCATTGGCCACGAACACTAGCAGTTACTGGCTTCGCTTCTACCTGATAGTCACGTCTCAGCACCCATGGTGTGTTGATCAGGGCTCCTTCAGGCAAAGAGGATGCTCCAGGGGAGAAGCAGCTAGTTTAGCTTGCAGCCCAGACAGTCTCACACATTCCTGCTGAGATGACCAGCGCACCTCCATGCACCTGCCACTTCCCCGCACAGAATGCCGAAAAGACATGTATTCAAGGGTGAAGAATTCACAAGGCCAACAGTTTTTACACATTGTTAAGGCCATTATTAGAGAATTTTTTTAAGATTTTATTTATTTATTCATGAGAGACACAGAGAGAGAGAGGCAGAGACACAGGCAGAGGGAGAAGCAGACCTCATGCAGGGATCCCGACCTGGGACTTGATCCTTGGACCGAAGGCTGTGCTAAACTGCCTTGAGCCACCCAGGCTGCCCAAGGCCATTCTTAAGTACAGCTGGCATCATTGTTTTTTCCTGTGAGCACATGGTGGTGATGCATCCCAGGACTAGCAGTGCACTCAGATGATGCTGCCCTGATTTGGGCTCAGACACCAGCAATCTCCCCACCATAGATTCTGCACCATCGTTGCAACGTCAATGCAGTGAAAGGACAAGTGCCATCTTGAAGCGTTATCATGAAAACATTCTACAACTTGGAACCTTTATAAAGATCTTGAGCTTCCCCAGGAGTCTAAGTTCCACATTTTGGAAATTGCTAAATGAGGAACACTTGCCTGGCTCTGTCGGTGGAGCATGCAACTCTTAATCTCAGGGTTGTAAGTTCGAGCCCCATGTTGGGTATAGAGATTACTTAAAAATAAATCTGAAAGGGCAGCTGGGTGGCTCCGTCGGTTAAGCATCTGCCTCAGCTCAGGTTATGATCCTGGGGTCCTGAGATGGAGTCCGGGGCTCCCTACTCGGCAGGGAGCCTGCTTTTCCCTCTGCCCTGCTTGTGCTCTCTCACTCATATTATCTCTCTCTCTCTCTCTCTCTCTCTCTCTCAAATAAATAAATAAAATCTTTAAAATAAAATCTAAAAAAAGAAAGGAAGGAAGGAAGGAAGGAAGAAAGGAAGGAAGGAAGGAAGGGAGGAAGGAAGGAAGGAAATAAAGAAATTGCTAAATTAGATGCTGGGAAAGGATTTTTTTTTTTAAGCAATTATTCTCCCAGACATTTGTGAGAACTCAGGAACAAATGGAAATAACTCAAGTGCAGGCCTAGTGGTGGGGAAAGATCTTTAGCTATTAAAGTAACCAAATGTATATGTACTTTGAGAGCTTTGCCTGGAAAAGTGGAGTATATTAACCTATAAATACCTAAATAGTATCTGCAATTTGAAAGACTATATCTACCAAATGGCAAGTAAAGAATGAATCAAAATTCAGAATCTAAACACTGCACTGGTGTGCTGATGAGAGTGTAGCAAGTGTACATTCTGCTTTTCAAGGGAAGAGTTACCTCTGTGCCCTGGGCCCCACTGGGGGTACATGAATCTCACTATATTTGGAATTGTAGTTAATTCCAATAAAAGCCCATTTAAGCTTTGAAAAAAATGGGAATGCGATTTGCATCCCTCAGAAAACAAAATAATAAAAATTTTAGGAAGTAAAAAAAAAATGTTGTATTGGTAAAGTAGATAAAATTTGTAAAATGTTAGTGTGCAGGCAACCCATATTTCAGACCATAAATCCATTTTTTTAAGCAAACAAAGACAGAAAAAGCTAACAATGGCTAGAGCTGCAGTTAATCTTTAGAATTCAATTTATGTCTTGGCAGTTTACTCTGTTTTTGGTGAACGCACGTTTTTGAAAGCTTTTTGGCTTTAATTCAGGCAAAAGCAAAACAAGGCTGAAAATGTACAGTATTATGAGACTCTCAGATTGATGCCAAAGACAGCAACCCTCAGCTCATTCGTTTTAAAGGTTGTGCATCTGATTATACGTGTCTTTAATAAGCTTTGTGGGGGGATAGAATGGGATAGGTCTAAAAACGGAAAGAAAATGCATTCATAATGTGTATTGATATTTTAAGAATATTGGTATTTCCATAACTAGTTTATACAGCAATACATTACAAAATATTTGCTAGCAAGGTGTTTTTAAGTCTTGTTTGGACCATTTGTTGATCACTTTGTCACTGTTTAATAAGCTATTAACGAGACTACATAACTGCAATATAATCATTTATTAAACCTTTTACAATGAAATGAGCACTTAGAAAGAGAGAACTGTCTCTGCTGTATCTTAACCAATAATTATAATGTATTTACCGTGTGTTTTTTTATGTCATTGAGGCATGTAAATTGTATGTATGGTGGTTTCACATTTTAGCCATAAGGATGATTATTTTATAAATGTGCTAAATCTAATTATAATGTATGTAGCCAAGAAAACCAGCCACCAACACAAAGCTCCACCTACCTGGCCATCCATGGCCTGATTCCATTCCCTTTGCTCCAGAACAGATACTGAGCTGTGTCTAGTTACTAGCAGGATTGGGTGGCAGGTCCAGAATAAAAAAGTAGGTTTTTTTCCTCAGAAGTTACTGGTGAGAAAAACCCACATGCTTGCTGCCATAGGAGCTGATACCCTGTCACATTTGTGTGCTCTCCTACACCAGGTGAGCACATTGGCCTGAGGGTTCTATGAGGGGCAGATTTTTTCAGTCCTCAGGCGGCTCAGTGAGCCTCTAAAAAATTATCTTTTCTATCTAACCATGAGTGTTTTCATAATGTGTGTGGTGTGAATCAACAATATAACTTAGGAAACACGGGGCGGGGGGAATGGAAATTACAGGCAGGGAAACCAAGAAGCACCCCCCACCCAAAGCCAGTACAGAGTATTTTTATATCTAAAGATTTAAGGTTCAAATAACTAGTAACTCTTAAAAACTAAGTAAATACATGAAGTCATTTGGTATTTGTCTTTCTCAGTCTTATCTACTTCATTCTTTTTTTTTCTACTTCATTCTTAAGTGTGTCCATGTTGTCACAAATGGCACAATCTCATCTGTTTTATGGCTGCAGAATATCCCATTGTACACACACACACACACACACACACACACACTCCATCTTCTTTATCCACTCATCTATACTGGACTCTCGGGCTGCCTCTATTCTTGACTTTTGTACATAATGTTGCAATAAACGTAAGGAGGGGCATATATCTTTTCAAATTTGTGTTTTTGTTTTCTTTGGGGAAATGCCAGTAGTAGAATTAGTTTGGTAATGGAATTATATGGTATTTCTATTTTACATTTTAAAAATGATGACTCTCGGGATGCCGAGAGTTGGCTCAGCAGTTGAGCGTCTGTCTTTGGCCCAAGGCATGATCCTGGAGTCCCAGGATCGAGTCCCGCGTCGGGCTTCCTGCATGGAGCCTGCTTCTCCCTCTATGTCTCTGCCTCCCTCTCTCTGTGTCTCTCGTGAATAAATAAATAATATATTTTTTAAAAATGAGGACTCTCCATACTGTTTTCCCACAGTGGCTGCACCAGTTTGCATTCTCACCAGCAGTGCACGAGGATTTCTTTTTCTCCGCATTCTCGCCAACACTTGTTATTTCTTGTCATTTTGATTCTAGCCTTTCTGACTGGTGTAAAGTGATACCTCACTGTGGTTTTGATTTGCATTTCCCTGATGATGAGTGATGTTGAGCATCTTTTCATGTGTCTGTTGGCCATCTGGATGTCTTCTTTGAAGAAATGTCTATTCAGTTCCTCTGACTTCTTTTTAATTGGATTATTTGGGTTTTGGTGTCAAATTGTATAAGTTCTTTACAAGGATATTAACTCCTTATTGATATATCATTTGCAAATACGTTCTTCCATTCAGTAGGTAGCCTTTTTGTGTTATTGATAGTTTTCTGTACAAAAGCTTTGTATTTTGATGAGTCTTAAAAACAAAACAAATGAATAAACAAAAAGCAGAATCAGAGAACAGAACTATAAATACAGAGAAATACAGAAAACAGATTGGAGGTTGGCAGGGAAGTTTGGGCAAAATGTGAGAAGGGGAGCGGGAGGTGCAGGCATCCAGTCAAGGCGTGAGTCAGTCAAGGGGATGGAAGGCACAGCATGGGGAGAACAGTCAGTGGCATGTTGGTGCTGTATGGTCACAGATGGCAGCTGCACTGGTGCTGAGCATTGCGTAGCATACAGACTTGTGGCCTGGAACTCAGGGAACGATGTGTGTCAATTACACTCTGAAAAAAATCTTTTTAACTAAGTAAATACAAGATAATGGGATCTATTATGTAGATTAGTTAGGAAGACACAGCAACCTGGATTTGAATCTTGCTATACTTTCTAGCCATGTGATCTTTTGATTCATGAGAGACACAGAGAGAAGCAGAGTCACAGGCAAAGGGAGAAGCAGGCTTCCTGTGAGGAGCCCAATGCAGGACTCGATCCCAGGACCCCGGGATCATGACCTGAGCCAAAAGCAGCTGCTCAACCACTGAGCCGCCCAGGTGCCCCTACCCATGTGATCTTGGAGAGATTACTTAATTTCCCTGAGCATGGGATGCCTGGGTGCCTTGACAGTTTAGCACCTGCCTTCAGCCCAGGGTGTGAAGCCTAACCTTTCCTTTAGTGATGGCCATGCTACAAAACACCACTGAAGCAGGTAGGGTGAGCTGACATTGGGGTTCCCACAGGGAGAGGGTAGGGGGCTGGCCTGTGAACGCGGGTCCATCCAGCAGGCCATTCTGCTCCAGGTGCTTACTACTCGCTGTGCTGCCTGGAGACAACACCATCAGACAATGGGCTTTCAAACTTCCTTCAGCATGATGTTGCCCAGAGCAGGAAGAAAGGGGTATGACCCAGCATATCACTTCTCAAGTTACCATATTTGCTCTCTCCCTTGGGTCTTTGAAAGACTTAATAATTAAGGTATTTTATTCAGGAGACCATTAATATGGGCTGCTAAAGAAGGGGTGTGGTCAGCCGCTTTGCTTCATAACCCATGTTTTTGGGGACTGGCACCTTTCAGGAGAACCCCCAGTAACCGCCTGGGTAGAGTCCTGGCGCTGTGACCGTGAGCATCTTTGTGACTTGTGAGCAGAAATGCTGTCTGCGGTGGAGACAGCATGCACTTGTCATCATTATCACACCGAAAAATGAACAGAAATCCTTGATTTCTTGAATATGATACCAAAAGCACAAGAAACAAGGAAAAATATACATTGGACTACATCAAAATTTAAGAGGACTTTTGTGCACCTAGGACACTATCAACAGAGTGAAAAGTGAAAAGGTAACCTGTAGAATGAGAGAGAATATTTGTAAATCATATCTCTGACAAGAACTACAACTATCCAGAACTACAACTATCCAAAACTACAACTCTGTGACAACAGCAAAACCTAATTTTAAAAACTGGCAAAGGGGGCACCTGGGTGGTTCAATCTGTTAAGTATCTGCCTTCCTGGGATTGAGTCCCGAATCAGGTTCCCTATTCAGTGGGGAGTCAGCTTCCTCCCTCCCAATGCCCCTCCCCGCTTCATACTCTCTCACTCTCACTCTCGCTCTCTCTCAAATAAATAAAATCTTTTCAAAAATTGGCAAAGGACTTGAATAAGACATGTCTCTAAAGATATACAGGTGGTAAATAATCATATAAAAATGTTTGACATCACCAATTATTAGGAAAATGCAAATCAAAACCACAAGATACTACCTTGTACACATTAGGATGGCTATTTTATTAATATTATTATCTTTATTATGATAAGTACACTCTTTAATCTCCTCACCTATTTCTCCCACCCCCCACTCATCTTCCCTCAGTGACCTCAGTGTGTTCTCTGCAGTTAAGAGTCTATTTCTTGGTTTGTCTCTCTCTCTTTTTTCCCTTGCTCATTTGTTTTGTTTCTTAAATTCTACACAAGTGAAATCATATGGTATTTGTCTTTCTCTGGTTGACTTACTTCACTCAGCATTATACTCTCTAGTTCCATCCATGCTGTTGCAAATGCCAAGATTTTATTCTTTTTTGTTCTTTTCCATTATTTTTAAATATATACATATAATATATATATATATATATCACCTCCTCTTTTTCCACTCATTGATAGATGGACATGGACACTTGGGCTTTTTCCATAGTTTGGCTCTTGTAAATGATGCTGCAATAAACATCAGAGTGCATGTGTCACTTTGAATTGGTATTTTTGTATTTGGGGGGTAAATATCCAATAGTGCAATTACTAGACTGTAGGGTAGTCTTATTTTTAATGTTTTGAGGAAGCTCCATCCTGTTTTCCAGAGTGGCTGCACCAGTTTGCATTTTCATCAACAGTGTAAGAGAGCTTCCCTTTCTCCACACCCTCACCAACACCTGTTGTTTCCTGTGTTGTTGATTTTAGCCATCCTAGCAGGTGTGAGGTGATAACTCACTGTGGTTTAGATTTGCATTTCCCTGATGATGAGTCATGTTGAGCATCTTTTCATTTATCTGTTGGCCATCTGTATGTCTTCTTTGGAGAAATGTCTATCATGTCTTCTGCCCATTTTTAATTGGGTCATTTGTTTGGGGGGTTGAGTTATAAGTTCTTTATGTGTTTTGGATACTAACCCTTTATCTAGTGTGTCATTTGCAAAAGCTTGCAAATATCATGCAAATATCTTCTCCCATTCAGGAGGTTGCCTTTTAGTTTTGTTAATTTTTTTCCTTTGTTGTGCACAGATTTTTATTTTGATATAATCCCAATAGTTTATTTTTGCTTTCATTTCCCTTGCCTCAGGAGACATGTCTAAAAAGACGTTGCTATGATCAGTGTCAGAGAGATTACTGCCTGTGTTCTCTTCTAGGATCTTATGGTTTCAAGTCACATTTAGGTCTGTAATCCATTTTGAGTTTATTTCTGTGTTTGGTGAAAGAAAGTGGTCCAGTTTCCTTCTTCTGCATGTTGCTGTCCAGTTTTCCCAACACCATTTGTTGAAGACACTATTTTTCACCATTGTATATTCTTTCCTGCTTTGTCAAGGATTAACTGACCATATAATTGTGGGTTTATTTCTAGGTTTTCTGTTCTGTTCCATTGATCTATGTATCAATTTTTGTGCCAGTATCATACTATTCTGATTACTATGGCTTTGTAATGTAACTTAAATTCTAGATTTGTGGTATCTCTAGCTTTATTTTTCTTTTTCAGTATTGTTTTGGCCACTTGGGGTCTTTTGTGGCTCCAAACAAATTGTAGGACTATTTATTCTAGTTCTGTGAAAAATGCTGTTAGTATTTTGATAGGGATGCATTGAATGCATAGATTGCTCTGGATAGTATGGACATTTTAACAATATTTGTTGTTCTAATCCATGAGCATGGAATATCTTTCCATTTCTTTGCCTTGTCTTCCATTTCTTTCATCACTGCTTTATAGTTTTCAGAGTACAGGCCAGAGTACAGAGTTTCACTCCTTTGGTTAGGCTTACTCCTAGGTACTTTATTATTTTTGGAGCAATTGTAAATGGGATTGCTTTTTAAATTTCTCTTTCTGCTGCTTCATTATTAGTGTATAGAAATGCAATGGATTTCTATTATTGATTTCATATCCTGTGACCTTACTGAATTAACTTATCAGTTCAAGTAGTTTTTTGGGGTAGAGTTTCCGGGGTTTTAATATATATATATTAACATGTCATCTGCAAATAGTAAAAGTTATACTTCTTCCTTACCAATCTGGACACCTGTTATTTCTTTATGTTATTTGATTGCTCTGGCTGGGACTTCCAGTACTGTGTTAAATAAAGTGGTGAGAGTGGATATCCCTGTCTTGTTCCTGACTTTAGGGGAAAAGCTCACAGTTCTTCATAGGATGGCTATTATTAAAAATAATAAACAGAAAATAACAAGTCTTAGTAAGGATATGGGGAAATTGGAAGCCTTGTACATGGTTGGTGGGAATATAAAATGGTGTGGCTGCTATAAAAGATAGTGTGGTAGCTTCTCAAAAAAATTGAAATAGTATTACCATATGACCCACCCATTCCACTTCTGGGTATACACCCAAAAGCATTGAAAGTAGGACCCTGGAGGCACCTGGGTGCTCAGTCAGTTAAGCATCCAACTCTTGATTTTGGTTCCAATCATGGTCTCAGGGTGCTGAGATCAAGCCCTGCAGCCACCAACCACATGTGGCTGTCAAGCACTTGAAATGTGGTTTCTGCCACTGTGGAATGAATATTTAATTTAATTTAGTAAGTAATTCAATTTTAAATACTTTTTAAAACCCAGGTCTAGAACAGCCCAGTCCCAGAGACTTGATGAAGTTCAAGCTTGTTTTTCCTTTTGTCCAAGAAGCATCTTGAGGGACTACCTCCTCAGGGGAACGTGGATCTGCCATGGACATTGGATGGGGCCCCAGTGCACTGGGCTACTGCGGGGGTGCTAGGAGTTCCCTCTGCAGCACCTACAGTGCAAGAGGTCCCTGGCTGGCCCCACACACGCACACTGCTCCTCCTCTCGGCCCCTCAGGTGTCCATGAGGATGCTCTCCAGGAGTCACAGGGTGAGAGGCAGAGCTTTGCCCGACCATGCAGTCAACAAGTCCTGGAGGTCGAGTCAGACCAGGCATCCTGCTCTAAACCTGCACTCTCAGCCACTGCTTCTTGCTGGGTTTGGTCGGCTCCTTCCCAAGAGGGCTCATATACTCCTAAATTTCAGGTCCATGAGAAGGTGAGACGGGAAGATGATGATGTTGTCAATGCACTACAGAAGACGAGACTTGCCCCACCCTGCACAGACTGGCAGCCGAGGTGGCTCCTTCTGCCACAGGCCTCCCCATGTAGCTGCCTAAGGGCCCCTGGGGACCTTGCACTGCCCTCTGGGTCTCAGTGTGCATTGGAGCCCTGAATATCTGCCTCACTTTAGGCAGGCCCTCTCCATGCCCCCAGCTGCAACTAAAGCCCTCAGGGGAGGAACCACCTAGAAAGAGCCTGGCAGGGGGCCTCAGTGGGCAAATGCTCCCCAGCCTGGAAAAGTCATGAGCCCTGTGTCTGGGCCTGTCCCCTAGGCAGGGCCTTTCCATCCCCACCATGTCATCACAGCCTCTGACACAAACGTTCTCCTCTGTCTTCCATCTTTGTTTCTTTTCTCCTCCTCCTTCTCTTCCTTCTCCTTCTTCAGTCACACAGCACCTTGGAGTGTACTGTGCATTCTCAGATGACAAGACCATGTTGTACCTTCCTATTGGGGAGTCCGGGTTGCTTCCGGTCATTCACTGATTTGCCCATTGCTGCAGCCACTCACCTGTGCCACATGTGCAGGTATATCTTCAGGATAAACCCCCAGAAGTGAGATTGCATCTGGGATTGGGATAGACCCTGCAGAACCAGGCCATAGCTCACACCTGCCCCTGACAGCGGGTGTGCAGTCTTCCAGGCCACGGAGCATATTGTCCACGTTGTGGATTTTTGTTGTGTTTCAGTCAAAAACAGTACATCAGAAGTTTGAGCATCTCCTCCTGCACATAGGGGTCATTTGCATTCCTCTTCTGTGGGACCAACTTCTTCATTCCTTTGCCTATTTTTTCCCTTGGTCACTGGTCTTTTTCTTATTGATTTGCAAGACACTTTACATAGTAGGAAAATTACTCCTTTGTGATGTAAGTTCCCTTTAGTTTAACTATAGTTGAATTTATGAGTCTCAGTTTTCTCAAACTAGGTTATAAAGAAATTTGCTCGTGCTTCATTCTAGTATTTGCATAGTTTGTTCTGGTTGCATTTAATTTTTTGGTCCACTTGAAGTCTAGTCCAGTATAATAAGGTGTGATATGAAAAAAAAATAAGGTGTGATATGAGAGCCCCATTTATCTTTCCGGTCAGCTCTGAGCCTTCTTCCGTTCCTCTGTCTGTCCATCTGTCATGACCCCTGCACCACACCCCATAACCACTGAGTCTCTGTGTTTGCTGTTTGGTGGTGCTGGGACCCTCCTGTCACTCTTCTTTTTAGGATTTCTTGCTATTCCTTATTTTTTCCTTATCAACTTTGAAATGAGTTTGTTTTAAAAAGTCGCCAGTAGTAATTTCAGTGGGGTCATATTAAATTTAAACTTGAAGATAATTTATCTTTCTAGCATCCAGATGTCTTATTCAGAGAAGCAGTGTGTCCCCTCTGCTCAAGTCAAGTCCTTCAGCTCTGCCAAAGCTCCCCTCACGCACGGTTTCCACTCGCATTCCGTTGTTGCGTACCCTGCTGACCCCATTTCTTTTGCTGTGATAAATGGGCGTCTCTCTTCCATTTTACATGCCAATTTGTTTGTATCTATGTTGGATATTGATTTTAAAAGATGAACACCAGACAATTGAACTGTGCTCTTCAAAAATGACAATATCGTGTAAGCCAAAAAAAGAAAAAAGTAAAAATATAACCGGGCCGGGGATTGTTCAGAGCTCACGCAATGTGAGATTCTTGTTTGGATCTGTATTTTGAAAATCATACAAAGAGCACTTTAGGGACAACTGGGGAGATTTGTGCATGAGCTGTAAACTGGACGCCAGGATGGAATCGAGGACAGGTAGCTTGGGCTGGGGTCGGGTTCAGGTTTTGTAAGAGAAAGTCCTTGTTCTTAGACCCACCCAAGCATGGGTGAGGGATGGCCAGTCTGCAGTTCACTTCCAAATGGTTGACCAACAAATGAAAACAAGACAAAGCTGCACACCAATGGCTCCCACGCTGACACACGCACACGGAGGGAGGGCGGATGTGGGAAATGCTGGCAGTTGGCGAATATAAAGCTGCATCATTCTCTCAGCTTTTCTGTAAGTTTAAAATGTTTCAGAATAAAGATTGGGGCAGCAGCACAGAGAATCCACGTAAAATCTCAGTCCATAGAAAGTCTGCCACGATGGTGTTCCGACTGCTTCACATCCCCATGCGACCAGAATTGTGGGTAGAACACCGAGGATTTTCATGTCTGGGGGTTGTCTCCCCGCCTGCACCCCGCGGGCCTCCGGGAGTGTAGCCTTCGCTGCAGAATCTCTTGGTCCTCACAGACAATGCAGCATCCTCTGGACACCTCCCGCCATGAGGATTGTTCATCTCTATACCGACACGTCCTGACCCGCTACCTTCCAACGTCCAGTGGATGGTGACACCCCCCCCCACCGCGGCCCCAGCGCCCCCAGACTGGGCCTGCAGCTGCCAAGCCAAGCCTCCCAAGGCTACCTCGGGCCTTCCATCTCACCTGGGCATCAGCACAAGGGCGAGGATGGGTAGGCCTTGCACAAGAGAAGAGGGGCAGCAATGAAGGACAGGCAGACAGATGGACACATGCGCCACAGTGGGTGGATGTGAGGAATGTTTGCCTAGTGCTCTGTCTTTTCAGTAAAAAGACCTCAAATTCCTGAACTGCGAGGCAGAGGGAAAAGGGTCATGCAAAGGTCCAGAGGGAAGTGGGCAATGGGGCTGTGGGGTGCCAGTGGGTCAACCAGTGACCGCTGTCCAGAGCAACTCTGACATGCGTCCTGAGCAAGGGCCCATTTCCCAAACACACCGGTGGACCTGTTCCTCCAGGCTGGAGGGCCGTGACTGGCCTGAGCCATGCAGGCTTCAGAGACCCACACAGTAGACACTGATACAGGGGGCATCTAGCTGGATGCCAAGCAGAGAGGGCTGGCAGGTGCACAGTCGATGCAGCATAAGGAAGTGTTGGGGGAGTGTTGGGGGAGTGTCAGGCAAGGCAACACCATGGAGGGGCTCTGGAGGCTTCAGGGAAGTTCGCCTCACACCGTGGGCGGGAGGGTGGGCAGCTCATGGACCATGGAGTGTGACGGATATCGCTCGAGTGAAAGCAAAGCAAACGCACCTGGTCCCATCATCAGGGACAGGAGAGCTTGGGACACACCCAGAAGTTGGGAAGGAGATCCTGGCAGACAGAGCCAAAGTCTAGACCCCAGAGGAGCAAGTACACTGAGCATTTACAGAGGTGTAGACACTGGCACCTCCCCCACAGCCCACGGTGTAGGAGCCACACAGCCTTTGTCTCTGGGGATATACAATGCCTGTGCACTTGCTGTGTGCTGGGAGCTCTGCCTCTCTTTCCAGGACTTCCCTGTATGCCAACGGGCTGTGAGGGTCTCAAAAGGGCTTGGAAGCATCAGTACGTTCTAGAAAAGGAGGCATCTTTAGGAGAGGAAGATGATGCCAAGAAAAACAGACCCTGAAAATTATTCTGAATATGAGATTCATTACCCCTTAAAACTTAGATGATAAAATTAATTAGCTTTGTGTGTGTGGAGTTATTTTCTCCCATCTCGAGGGTGGCTTCTACATTATTTTCACTAACTGGCTAATGGCCAGGTGCTTGAGCCCCATGTAAGCACAGCTCATTTCTGCCAAACACAGGCCAGCGTCCTCCTCTGCAGGCCCTGCAGCCTGAGCCACCCAGGGCACCCCATGCACTGGACAGAGGGAAGGCCTGGAAGTCAGGTTGATGGGTGCAGGGAGGCCTCCAGAGTTCATGAGCAAGTCAGAGAAACCAGCAGCACGGAGGAGAAAAGGGCAGGGCGACCAGGTCAGAGTTTAGGAAGCAAGAGGCGGGCAGAAGCCTGTGTACTCGGAGCACCGGGCAGCAATGGATGCTGCCCAAGAGCAGAACCAGCTGAACACCTCAGACACATTTTATCTAGAAAGTTCCACTCTGCCCCAACAAATGGACCATAAGTAGGTACAGAATGACTGCCCAAGGCTTTGCTGGCATCATCTCATCTGTCGCTTCACTTGCACAGCTGGGACCTTCACTCTCTCATCAGCACATGGAGACATGAACACTTCATAGTCCTGTTTTGTCAGACAGACAAGAAGAGTCTCACTTCTTCTCCAAAAAAGATAAAATAGTTCAGGAGAAAAATATGAGACACCAAGCTAACTGTGCTCCTTGACATAAAGATGGCTCCTGCCCTGGGATCTAAGTGTTGGCACCATCAGAGTGAGGGACGGACCAAAGCAGTGCAGCCCTTATGTCTGAAACCTCTATTGATGGCATTTCTGGAAGCTCCTTCAGGAGGCCCGCATGGGTGCTTCTTCCCAATCAGGCCATGTCCCCAGAACACTGGACAAGCACTGGGCAGGGCAGCCACAGACCCGTCCTGATCTGAACCTGAACCCAGAGTCCCGGGGTCGCCCGGGCGGGGCACATCCTGCTCACTGCCCCTTAGCTGGGTGTGGCCTTAAGTTCTTTGAGTCTCTCTGATTCCCACCTGAGAGGATAGTTCTTTGGATCACCAGCGGGGGCAAGATGCCAGCCTCACCTGGGAGACAGTGGCGGGCAGAGACGGGCTTCCACCTCCCAAGGTTCGCTGCTCTGTCATACACAGAACCACAGCCTCTGCCCCCGACACACACAGTTGACAGAGGACAGACGTGGGTCCTCGGCTGACTACGATCAGCTCGGTGTTACTGGAATGTTCTCCCAGAGTGTCTACGGGTCCAAACTTTACCCTACCCATCTAGGAGGAAGGTTTTTTTTTTTTTTTTTTTTTTTTTTTTCCCACACAGGTTGGATTTCTGTGCCTGTCAGCAAAGGCCTCATTCTCAGGAAGACAATCTGATTGACATATTTTCACACCCACAGAGTTTCAAATGAAGTCACAGTCCAAGCAAAATGCCACGGTTGCCAAACCACACGAGCTAAATCAATGAGAACTTCAGTGCAGTTCTGCGTGCCCTGGCGTCTAAAGGCTGCGCAACTGGCAGGCTTTGTTTTTACAGCTCCTCTGGGCGGGGTGGGGGGAGGTGTTAAGTGTGCCCCGCAGTCACACAGGGTTGTTGGCTCTCAGAGATAAGTGTCCGCATCTCCTTGGGGCTGTGCTCCTCCTCTGCTTGCAGACCTGCTGGACAGCACACCGGATCGATACCAGAGAAGTGGAGTGAGTCTAAAGTAGAGAAAGAAGCTGCGAATCTGTATGGTAAGCTTTCTGGAAGAGCCTTTCAGCTCACTGGAAACCTGTTTGGTCACAGACAGAAGCCTTGGGCATTCTTGAGAGATGGGGGCCAGTCGTCACTCTGCTGCCTTGAGGTGGCCCCAGCCTGGGTATCCGCAGGAGGTGCTTGCAGGTTCACACTGAGTACAGATTTCTAGGACTCGGGCAGCAGGAGTCTTTAACTCCTCACCAGACTCCACTAGGAGCATAGGGGCACGTGAACCAGCAGGGGAGGAGGAGAACCAGGGTTGGTAAATTTGGTTCTCGTGCCGTTACATCACTAAAGGAAGAACCTTTGGAGGTGGCTGCCAATTCTGATATTGAGCGATGATGGCAAACCACATTGTCACTGATGAGAAAGATGTAGGACACCAAGACTAAACTGGATAATGTGGAAGTCGTTTATCTGAAGCAGGGCCCCACAGCCCACCTTCCACCCACATCTCAGTGCGACGAGGACTTGCATCCTTGCCCAGGGAATGCCTTACTGTAGTGCTCTGTCCAGGCTTTATCTCCTCCATCTCCGGCATCTCCTGAAAGGTCAGGTCCTATGTATCTTACACCCCAGAGATTAGGAACGTGTTTGCAGGTCACAGGGGTCCAGTGATAGTGTTTGTTAAATAAAAGAGCAAATGAATGGATGAAGAGCAAACAGAAACCCAGGTATGGTGACTTATCTCCCTGATGGTTTAGCCAACAGCATGGAAGCCACTGCAGAGGCCACTTGTGAGACATGAGGACCCTCAGCAGGGGCCTGGCAGCAAGGCTACCCCTCGGCTCCCAGGAAGTGCTCTGGACCCACCAGCAACCTTCGGTGCAATCTGTAGGGTTCACGAACACACTGCCAGGGTCAAGAAGCTGCCTGCCCTCCCCTGCCTTTCAACCCCCCAAAAGCTATGACTCCATCACACCACATAATCCTGCTGTGGCCTCGCTCACAAATGCCGCTCCACAGAGCTGTGGTCATAGAAGCACCCCTGGGTGGGTGGGGGGGGAGGGGGAGTCCAGCCATGCAGCCTTTCCAGGTGGCAGGAAATGGTCACACAGCAGGAGGAAGTACCCCCTTCCCCCTGGAACGTCCCCCAGGTAAGAGACCCCAGGTGGGGGAATGTAGTCCACACTCAGGCATCCCAACAGCAAAGGAGTGGAACGCAGTCTGAGCTACAGGCCCCACAGCAGAGGAAGGTGGATGTGCCTCCTGCGGAGGAAGGATGGCGTCTGCTCACAGGTGTATAACACACCCACAACATCATTGTGTGGCGGCATCCGGAACACCCCACACAACAAGGATGCAGTGCCTGATGCTCCGTTTGCATTCCTCATCAACGTTAGTAAATACTTGAGGTGCTAACTCTCGAAGTGTAATTCCCATCAGGCAACCACAGCAGTTATCAGAGGCACCCAGCATCGCCCTAGAAACAGGGGACCCACTGGGGTCTCTCTCCTCCCAGTATTCACTAGTGTGGACACCAGAGCCCTGAGGAGCAAGCCCCATCACCTCCCCTCAAACTCCCACTACAGAGTCTCTTTTCTACAATCATCTCCATGACCCGCTAAAATAGCAAAGCAGAACCAGATATCATCTCTGATGCTCACTTCCCAGTGGAGAAGGGCCAGCTTATCTACACTCAGGGCCGCATCCACAGAGGAAACCAGCCTGGCCGGGCCGCCCCACCTGGGCCTCTGCCTCGCACCTACCTGCTCTCCAAGGCCGTGGGAATCCTACATTCTTGTCCATGAACAGAAGTCAACGTCTCGGTGCAAGGTTCTGCTTGGAAGCCCCCGCCGGCACTCTACCTGGCCCCTCTCCACAATAAAGGTGTCACAGTTCCCACAGTCCAAACCCATGCTCGGTTTCTCCAGCTGATCTCAAGGACTTTCCCTGGACAGTTTCCTCACAGAGCCTGAGGCTCTGCAAGCAAATATTCATTTTTGCTTTTTCTTTGCTTGGTCATTCCTGTCACCTAAAGAAGTCTGTTGGCCATACATAGAAATCTGACTGACTGGATAAAGCTGCTTCAACCCAGGCCTTCATGCTGTATTTGAAATCCAAGCAGTAACTGCCTCTTAGTTATATTAAATTTGGGGGATTGGTGAGTTGTTTGTACCTTGTCAGCTAGTCTCTAATGGTCTGGTGATAAAGCAAGGCTGCATGTGGCCTCCTGTCAGGCAGAGGACAGGCCCATGGGTCTGGGATGCCACTGCCCCTCCCACCCCCACTGATGGCAGTGTTTTCCCTTGGAAGGAGACCTCATTTTCTGGGAGCCTGAAGGCTAGCAGAATGACTCCATCTGCCCTCAGAGAAGCTGCCTGCAGAGGCAGGAAGCAGGGACACTTTCTCGCATTTTGGGAGTGCTGGGTCTCCAGTGGGTCCTGGGCAGAAGCAGCACTAAAGCACGCCTGTGTTTACCCGTGTGCTGGCCGTCCGCATCTCTGTAAGAGCCCTGTTCACCTAGAAGGGCGAGAACCTGCCGCCCGCACCAAACCAGAACTGGGAACTGGTCCTTACCAACCTAGCGAGCACACCCGTCCCCCTTCCTAACACATCCTGGGGTCTCTTGTCCCTTGGCCTTCACACTTGGATACATCTCTTCCACCTAGAGTATCTGAACCTTCTGGCTCATACAGTCTTGTCCAGATACCTTACTCCACTGCTGAAAATTCAGAGAGCCAGAGAGAGGGCTTCCCAAGTCCATGGTCAGAGCAGTGGCACTAGGCTTACCAGCCATGATCAAACACAGCGCTTCAATCTTTGCGTCTAGTACAGAAGGACTTGCCTCTCTTACAACAATAACAGAGTAGGTGCTGCTGATTGATGCCTAATGCATATCAGAGCCTACACTGACTCCCACAATAATTGGGCTTTTCGTTCGTTCCCAACAGAAAACGAACCTGAGAAGGTGTGTCCCCCAGAGACCCTCTGCCAGCCCAGCCCATGGTCGAGGGTGTTCCTCAGGAGCTGCCCTGCTCGTCACCCTGCTCCTCTCCTCTTGGAAATAGCTTCTGGGTGTGAACCACTGTAGACACACCGGGAAGTTCTCTTCAACTGGGCCAATGAGAGCTGACGGTCAGAAAGGGAGTAGGGACCCAACCAACACACCAGGGCTGTGCTCAGTTGTCCACTGCATACCCAGCAACTTTGTAAGTCATTCAGGTGATGGGGTTGTTATGAGCTGTGTGGGGTTCCCTCAGAGCTCATGTGCTCACGTCTTAAGTCTCTGACCCCCAAATGTGCCCTTGTCTGAAGACAGTCTCTACTGAGGCAGCCAAGCCACTCAGTCCACCTGGCAGCTGAAATCTTAATCTCAGTGGACCCCCAGTTTTATCAGCCAGTTCGGGGTATTCCTCATGCTCAAAGTCTGGGTCTTTGACACCCCTGTGAGCTCACACCCAGTGTATGGACAAATAGATCCCACCTCGCTCATGTCAGCATCCCCCCTGCACCAGTGGGGGGGTCTCCCTGGGGGATGCTGGCCCCCACATTGTCCCCATCATCCACCCTGCACCCAGCGGGTAGCATGACCTTTGAAAATGGGCCACAGTCCTGTCTCTCTCTCCTCCAGAGCCTCCCAACTTGCTCAAAACTCAAGCAAAAGCTTTCTCAGGGTCCTCCAAGGTCACCTCCTCCATACCACCTCACTGACCAGACCATTCCCCCCTCCAGTTGCTTGGTTTCTGTAATATTCCAAGCTCTCTCCCACCCCTCGTCTCTGGCCATGATGCTGGCTCTGTCTAGAAAGTTCTGCTCGAATGCTGTCTTATCACCGAGGTCTGCCTTGACCAACCCATGATCCCTCTCCCCTTAACCTCACTCTGCCATTCCCCAGAGCATGTGTCACCATTGAACACATGCCTGTGACGCTGGTACCTGTCAGCTCACCGCCACTTTCCCCAGCTGAAGCGCAAGCTCTGGGGGTACCGTACTTCTGCTGGTTCACAGCTGTGTCTCCCCGACCTAGATCACTGCTGGGCAAGTGGCTCTCATCAAACATGTGCTGAATTGGTGAAAAATTGAGTTACTTTTGCTCCATCCCCATCAACTGGGAAAATCAATCTACTAATTCTCCTAGATTCTAAGCCAATCTCTTAACTCCTTCTTGTTTCACTTGCTGTAGAATAGGAGCAATACTACAATACCAGTGATACTGCAGATGCACACATTTTCTTCACGAGAATAGTGATTATTGAAGTGATTCAAGCATTGCTTTGGAAGAAATAGAAAATACATCTTTTCCCTGCTAAGGAGTTCTACTATAAAGATGACTAATCACATTGGCCTTGGTGTGTCTACACCAGCAAAGTTCCGTGTAACAGTTCTATGTGGGTCTTTAAATGTAAACTGAATAAAATTATAGTTTCAGCAGCTCAGTTGCTTCTGCCACATGTCAAGTGCTCAGCAGCCACAGCTGGCTAGTGGCTACAACAGCACACTCCAGATACAGGGCACTGCCCTCATCACAAAGGTTTTTGAAAACTCAGGTCTAAAACCTTGATTCCCCGCAATTATTCTGTGTCACCAATTGTTTTAGGGATAAAGTGGGGATATTTACAATAGAGAGAAAGAAAAAAAAATCTATCCTGTTTAAATAACAAAAATTAACAGGTTCATAAAAAACCATCTTGCAATTTGCCTAGGTTCCACATGAATGTGTACATGGAAAAGAAACAGTGATAAACTCACATAAGATGGGTATGAGCATCGACATTGGATCATGTATTAAATCATCCCCCCAAGGCCCAGGGCTGCCGTTCCTGCCTCCCCACTGTGGGCAACCGTGCGAAACTGTATCCGCATTTAACACACGGAAGTCCCCCCTGCTGGTGCCGACACAACCGTGGTTTTGTCTCAGTGCCCCTGTCATCACAAAACGGCAACGTGAAATGGGGCTGCCAAGGGTAGTCTGACATATGTGTTGTTTCCCTGCCATATTTTTTAATCTGAAATGTGTAGGAACCTGCAATTCTCTGATTCTCCCATGTTGGAAAGGGGTTTCCAAGCCTTGGAAACCATGCTCGTGGTTGGTCCCACCATGACTTTTCGTGAAACCTGGAACAGGACACTTTTCAGTTTGGGAAACCCCCTCCCTAGCTTATCTCCCAGAAAGCTGGTTGAGTTCATTTGTACCAAGGGCTTTATGCTCCCTGGAAAGAAACTTCATCTTCTGCACCTAAATGACTGATATGCAACTAAAATTATCCTGATGCAAACCTAATCCCATTAAGCAAAGACTAAAAGCTGGAGGATGGGAGAGACGCTGCCTCCAGAGCTCCTTGCCAATCGTGCTACCTGCTTTACACACATGCATCAGAAATGGCGTTTTGCATAAGTGGTTTTTATTCAGGCGATTATTGAGAAATAACCTCTCTATCACAGCACCCCCTCATGGGTAATTGACAAGTGCTCGCTTTTGCATGCAAAAGGAAGTGTAAATCTCAAACTATGGAATGTGCATGGAAACATATATAGCATACTTCCTTCGTTTAAAAGGCACAAGCATTGGTTGGAAAGAGGTTTAATCTTTTTGCCAGGTTCATACCTTGAACCTTTTAAGAAAGACCAAATTATTGTCTTTTTAAGGCCAGTGAGACAGCTGATTTTCCCAGCTGCGTTGTCAGAAAAACATGTGGATTCAACGGAGTCTGTGTTAAACCCCTACCAAAGTCCCATGGAGGTGGCTAATGCCAGAGGGAAAATATACTTCCTATTGGAAAAATGGTGAGATTGGACAAAAATATGCAAAATGAGCACGCTTTTTTGTTTCCTGAGAAGTGGACGCATGAGACTCCAGTTTAACAGTAAAAAACTCTGGAGCCCAACAAGAAGCTTCCTGAAGGAAGCAGAAAAAGGCCATCCTGAGTGGCCACACTTGAAGTTTGCAGAGGAGGGTCAGAGGAGGCCAGGGCACAGCTGTCCTCGCCTTCACCCTTGGCCTGTCACAGCCCTGCCCTTACCTCCCAGGCTCAGTCACAGCTGCCTTTTCTGGTTTAACCTCTGTTGTGGGTTGAATTGCAACCCCACAAAAAAAAAAAAAATCATGTCGTTGGCTGACCCTCAGCACCCCAGATGTGATCTTATTTGGAAATAGGCTTCCAAAGCTTTAATTAGTTAAGGTGAGGTCATTCTGGAGTAGGGAAGGCCCTGACCCAATATGACTGAGGTCCTTCTAAGAAGAAGAGACACAGACATGCCCAGAGGGAAGAACACTGAGTGACAATGGAGGCTAGATGCTGCGGGCCGCCACCACCACCAGAACCAGAGGGGTGAGGAAGTGCCCCATTCAAGGTCTTGGAGGAGCCAGGCCTGACTGGCCTGACACCTTGGTGTCAGACCTCTGGCCCCCAGAACAACACAAGCACAGATGTCTGTTGTTCTGAGCCGTCCATTTGCAGTACTCCATGAAGGCAGCCCCAGGATGCTCCTGGGCTCACGGACTCTGCCCTCCCTGCGGAGCAGACCTAGAAGCTGCCCCTCCTCCCACATTCATGGTGGGTTCAGTGTTCCTACCACCATGAAAGACCACATACATAGGCACCGAGGTTAGAAGGGAACATATGAAAATGACTGTCATTCAGAAGGGTAGAAACAAGGATTTACTTCCTTTTCTCTAATCCTCCGGTTCTATTGAATGTTGATGCATCACTTAAGTTTTTGTGATGATTAACAAAAAAAAAAAAAAAATCCCAGGCTACATGAGTTTTCAGATTCAACTAAGCATGTTACAGAATGCTCTGGAAATGCTGGGGAAGGCCAGGCTTGTAGTCTCTGTCCGCCATGTTGGAGCTGGTACTCACCCCGACATCAGGGTGTCTCAGCATCACCCCCACTATCTCCTGGTGTCCACTGGGGTCATCAGAAGGACCATCCAGGCAGGGGGCACTTCTTGAAAGTGTTTTCTTCCACCGGCTGCTTTTCAGCCCTGTCTCTGGTCTTCCACAGAGTCACTGGGACATGTTCTGTACACCTGGCCCTCAGCTCACCCTGCCTGCCACACACCAGTGGGCTGGACTCTCTCTGGGCTGTCATTTCTCAGTCCTGGAAAACTGTCGACCATTATGTTTCCCATCATCTCCTCTTTATTCTGTGTCTCACACATGCACACTGTGTGTTCTGTGTCCCTTCCCTTTACTTTGGTGTTTCTCACTGTTTGCCTGTCTGTCCGTGGGGATGTTTGGGATCCACTGGGTCCTGCAAGGATGCCAGCTCACAGTGGGGGGTGGGGGCGGGGAGGGGGCAGGGGTACTTCAGTGAAGTCTCCTATCCGGTAGGCCCCAAATTCCAAATTCCAAACTTTTCCCTTGGCTCTGTGAGGCCGCCAAAATCACTCTTCTGGTTTCTGTGCCTGTTTCTGTTCAATCAATGCCCAGAAGATCCAGACAGGCCCTGCGTGCCACAGTCTGTCTCTGGGCTCCAGGCCTTTCCCGGATTTGGTCCAGCAATCTCTCACTATCTTATAATTCTCAGATGCTTTTAAAAAAATTGATTTTCTTTGTTTTACATTTTGCCCAGCTTTATGGGTTATCCTCTGTGGGATAGAGTAAATTATATAGTTAGTATGTATTATTATATGTGCCATTATAATTTGCAAATCATAGTTGAATGTAATTATGTATATATTATAAATACATATTATTATACTTGCTTTTATAATTTGCAAATTATATTTGAACACACACACACACGCGCGCGCACAGCTATCATGGTAGGAAGCTACCCAGTCTGCCATTACTGGAAGTGGCAGTTCCCTCAGTGAGAAACTCAAGTATAGATAAAGCTGTACTTATACAATTTTCTCTTTAAAAAAATCCTCTCGAAGCCCTTTAAAAATTTTTCAAGTAATAGACCTTCACATGTATTAATTCATCCAGTGTCACTGCAACCATCTTGGATGTTATACCATTACTATCTACACTTTTAAATGAAGAAATTGTGGTCTCGACACATAAAATAACTTGACCAAGAGCACACAATTAAATTAGGGGCAAGGCTGCAATTTAAACCCAGGCCTGCCTAACTTCATAGCCCATTCTCTTTATCTCTGCATTAAAGACAGGATAGAAAACTGATATTTTAATCTGTTTTGTGCAAGCAGGAAAGAGTTCTTCGGGAGATGAGTGGCATCCATGAACAGCCAAGAAATCAATGGATAAAATATGCTTTCACTGCATATTTTATACAAATTACTTCAACCATAAAATTTGACAGCTTGTAAATAATGGCTTAAGAAATCCAGAGAGAAGAGAGGCAAAATTAATTTAGAGGCTGATTGTCCCTAGTCTTTAGCTGTAACCCCCAATTCTCCGCTTCTCAACCCATCACAGCATCTCATGGATATTCACTTCCTTTTAATTTTCCTTCACTCTCTCTCAGTGTAGAAATGATAGAGGAGTTATAATATAAATAAGCATTTATTTTAGGAAGTATATAGGATGAAAAACAAGTTTCGATTTTTTAAATCCTTGAACTAGTTTCTGTTTTAGCAAGCACAAAGCAGCATGGGATGATGAACCCCATCATCCATCAAGGAACCAGACATTAAATGATCATGTATTTACATGCCAAACTAAGATTTACAGTAATCTAAACCCAAATAACTCATGAGCTGTCTTTTAGGAACATCAGAATGCACCTTTTATCATTATTTGAAAATATAAGACAATCAACCCTTTTTTTGTAAAATACTGAGTATGAACACAAATCTTAATAAAGTATCAAAGACAAAAATTCTCATTAATTTCTGTTTGGCAACTGATTGCATGAGGCTGCCTCAAACAAGCACACCGCATTGTTTTTCTTTAAAACTATTCTAGTAAACATCAATCTAATAGGCAAATCTGAAACCCAGGGCACTTCTTGGGATTCTCTGAAAGTGCAGATCCTGATTCAGTGGGTCTAAGGTGGGACCTGAGATTCTGCATTTCTGTCACACTCCCAGGTAATGCTCATGCTCCTCCTGGTCATGGGATATTTTATTTTTATGACTCAAAATTGAGAAACATAGTCCTCGAATACCATACAGGCAATGTAAGAAAAATATAGTAATTCTACCAATAAAACAATGTTCAATAATATTCTAGTTATTTTTTAATGTAAGTAAATTTGTCTACGAAATTAGATAAGACTTAGCTTAGCACTGTTCTTTGAATATTATTTTCCAGCACTGCAAATGACTATCAGGCTGGCATGTAAAACACATTTTTTTCAGATTTTTTTTTATTGATATGCAGAACTTCAGTTTTTGAGAGAACAGCCTATGGAGCTTTAAAGAAAAGACTTCAATAAGTGTATCCATTATCAGGAGAGGGAAACAGACAGACAGAAAACATTGTACCTTCAAGCCGATGAAGACAGTAAGACAAAAATGTACTTTTACGCTAAGTTACAAGAAAAAATGGGAAAAGTGGAAACCAGATGTCTTCATAGGCAATGCTGCATTTATCCTAATGAATGGAAGTATTTCTTTTCCTAGAAACAAAGTTCAATGTGGTATAGCATGCATTTTTAATTTCAGAGTGCGATTCACTTAAAATAGAGGACTCATACCCCCAAACAGAAAGCCATCTATTAAAAAAAAATACATGGCTAATATCAATGACAGAGAAAGTAAGAGAGAAAGGAGAGACAGATAGAAGGGACAGAGAGCAAGAAAGAGGGGCAGAGGGCAGCCCCAGTGGCTTAGCGGTTTAGCACTGCCTTCAGCCCAGTGCGTGATCCTGGAGACCGGGGATAGAATCCCACATCAGGCTCCTCACACGGAGCCTGCTTCTCCCTCTGCCTGTGTCTCTGCCCCTCTCTCTCTCTGTCTCTAATAAATAAAATCTTAAAAAAAAAAAAAAGAAGGAGGGACAGAAGAGGAGAGGAAAGAAAGACTAACAAATCTTACGGTATCCACCATAGCGGCGCTATTTTTTTTTTTTTTTTAAGATCTATTTACTTATTTTAGAGAGAGTGCATGCAGAGGGAGGGAATCTTTTTTTTTTTTTTTTTTTTTTTTTACGATAGTCATACAGAGAGAGAGAGAGAGGCAGAGACACAGGCAGAGAGAAGCAGGCTCCATGCACCGGGAGCCCGATGTGGGATTCGATCCCGGGTCTCCAGGATCGCGCCCTGGGCCAAAGGCAGGCACCAAACCGCTGCGCCACCCAGGGATCCCGAGGGAGAGAATCTTGAGCAGACTCCATGCTGAGCACAGAGCTGGACTCTGGGCTCGAACCCACGACCCTGAGATCATGACCTGAGCCAAAATCAAGAATCAGATGCTTGACTAACTTGGCCACCCAGGCACCACTCTTCCTTTTTTTATTCCCAAAAGAAACACATATTTATTTTATCATTATGTAAAGATATCCAGAGGCTAGTAACTATTCAGTTCTAAAATCTCCCTACAAACCTCTTGTGAGGAAATATGATTCCAAATTCCCCTTGGGTAGCAATATTAAAAATAATTATCAATTTACATTGTAAACAAATCTTGGTTTGTAAAAATTGTCCAGATTCCACATTCAACATTCTGCCCCTTACCTTCCACGGAACAACCTTCCTCTTCTTGAGGAGAGCAAGAAACAGGCAAAGAAAAAAGCTAACATTACAATGAAGGGAGGGTATTTGTTGTATCTTAAAAGAGCACAATAATTCCTCGACATAGTCTAGTTTCTCACCAGAAGGTAATAGGCATTTCATCTTTAAGAAATTTCATAAGATGGAATTAAAAACTCTCTGTTGGCAAAATATTCTGAAAATTCATGAACTCCCAATGCTTTGGTTCACTTTGTGATCAAACGTTATCATTCTCAACATTGTGTTTTGTTTCCTTTTTTTTCCTTGTTTTTCTTTATCTGTAAACAAACATGACCTTGTTAGAATTAGTGAAGCCAAGGATATGGAGTCACTGTCCACATGGGTATGATAACTCCATACTAATCCTAAAGTCATAGACTTACAGTTTAAACACTTAGTTATCTTTTAAGCAATTATGGGAAGAAATAAAACAATCTTATTTTACATGTTTGTTGTTCTTCATTTCTTCTGTCTACACCAGTTTCCACCTAGTATCACATCCTTTCATTATCAAGAGCATCTTTTGGCATTTGTCATAGTGTTTGTTAGCTGTGAATCCTGTCTGCTTTCACTGACCTGAAAATGTCTTTTTATAGTCTCCTTTTGAAGGCTATGTTTGCTGTGCATGAAATTGCTGTGGGTTGATAATTTGGGGGGTGAGGAATTCTTTCATAATTTTAAAAATACTCTTCCTTAGTTTTCTGGTCTCTATTGCATTTCATGGGGAATACTCTTTTTTTTTTTTAAGATTTTGTTTATTTATTCATGAGAGACAGAGAGAGAGAGAGAGGCAGAGACAAAGGCAGAGGGAGAAGCAGGCTCCATGCAGGGAGCCTGACGTGGGACTCGATCCCGGGTCTCCAGGATCACGCCCTGGGCTGAAGGCAGCGCTAAACCGCTGAGCCACCTGGGCTGCCCCTGAACTTATACTCTTGTACATGCATCTTTTTTCTCCAGTTAATTTCAAGATTTCCCTTTATCTTTGTTTTTAGCAGCTTAACTACCATGTGCTTAGTATGGTTATTTTTACATTTATCTACTTGGAGTTTGATGAGCTTCTTGGATCTGTAAATCCTGTTTTTCATCAAATTAAGCAGGTATCTGTCCATCATTTACTCAAAAAAAATGTTCATACCTCAATATCAATTGCTTCTCCTCTGGCCTCCAATCACACCTAGGTTAGACTAGTTGGTAATGTCCATAGGTCCCCAAAGCTGTGTTTATGTTTCTTCAATTTTTTTCTCTGTTCTTCAGATTGAACAATATCTGCTAACATCTTCAAACTAATCACTCTTCCTTCTGACATTTCCTACCTACTGTCAAGCTTACCTAATGGATTTTTCATTGCAATTACTGTACTTTTAATATCCATAATTTTCATTTGTTTTTTGCCTGTAATTTCCAATTCTTTGCTGAATTTCCCAATCTGTTTGCTTATTAAGATCATATTCTCCTTCAGGTCTTTGAACATACACAAATCTCCTTTAAAATCTTTGTTGAGTGCAATATCTGGGCCGTGTCAGGGTTGGTTTCTAGCAACTGCTTTTTCTCTTAACTGTAGAGCTCATTTTCCTGTTTCCCAATATATCTACTAAATTTTTTAATTGTTTTGCTTGTTTTTCTCCAGCCACATTCAGCTGTTCATTTGGAGGTATGGAGTACGGAGGGTTCATTTAATTAAGGTTGTGGTTTGGCCATAGTGGAGTTAGTGAAATAAGAATGGAGCTAGGAGGTTGAGAGTGTTTCCAAGGGAGTGAGCATAACAATTGAATGGAATATAAACTGGATCAGAGAAGATAATCCCAAGAGTTGAAAGAGTGTTGGAGTTAAAGACCAGAGGTTTACACATAACCACCTTGGAGTCCTGTCCGTCTTCATGCTTTGTTGATACGTGTCTGTAAAGGTCCAGTGTTTCCAAGTCCCTCTAACTTGACCAGACTTAACCTTCAACCTATATTTCTTTCCCTCATGGATCTTTACAGAGCTTGGTATTTGGTTTTGTTGGGGCTGGACTAGAGAAAATCTTACACAAGCTTATGTTCCTAACTCCTAGGGGAGTCGTTCTGGTGTCTCATCTGGATGCCACAGGTGTGAATGGTGCTAATGAGAGATCCCCCCACCCCCTGGCAGGCCTGGAGATCTGCCAGCATCTGCATGGCTCATCTTCCAGTTTCCTGTTTTATCCTCAATCCCTTACCAGTTTCTGTCTGATCAGCCTTGGCTAGTCTTACCTTGTGCATGGACAGCCTAGCCCTCAGCCACACACTTATGGGATATCTCCACAAGGACTTTTAGGGGTCTCTCACTGAATGATTCTGTCCTCTGATGTTTCACCCCACAGATTCCTGCTGCTTTGGGTACTCAAGAGCTCTTACTACTGTTTCCTCAACTCAGAGGGACCACCATGATCTCTTTGAGTTCCAGCCCTCTGCACAACGTCCAGTAAATTGTCCCTGGGCAGAGAGCAAGGGAATGGGCTCAGTTCATGAGTGTCCTTCTATTAAAGATCATGATCTTGTGATGCCTGGCACTTGCTGCTAGAAGACAGTTTCCTCGCGTATTTCTTATTTTGCGCTTATTTGTGGCTGGAGGACAATCTCCTCCATCAGAGGCAGCTACCCATTATCATTTATATTTACCTATCCAATAAATATTAAGTTTCTACAGTGTGTTATGCATTAGAAATACACAGTTGAGGGATCCCTGGGTGGCGCAGCGGTTTGGCGCCTGCATTTGGCCTAGGGCGCGATCCTGGAGACCCGGGATCGAGTCCCACATCGGACTCCTGGTGCATGGAGCCTGCTTCTCCCTCTGCCTGTGTCTCTGCCTCTCTCTCTCTCTCTGTGACTATCATAAGTAAATAAAAATTTAAAAATTAAAAAAAAAGAAATACACAGTTGAACAAATGACATGATCTTTGCCCTCATGAAGTTTACAGTCTATGGGGAAAAATGGATATTAAACAACCACAGAAATAAATCTGTATTTAAAATTGTGATAGATGTTCTATTTTAAATGTATCAGAGTACCCTAATTTAGACTGGGGGAAAGCCTCTTTAAGCAAGTGACTTGAGTGATGTGTAGGCCAGACAGAAGTTTGAGGGAAAATGTGTCAGGGATGAAAGAGCTTATGAAAGCCAAGAAGATTCTGGGAGGAGGTCCATGGGCTGGGCTCAGTGCCTGGGGACGCAGCCCAAGATGCTGCTGGAAAGGTCAACGGGGCTTTGTTAATGATGTGAGATTGTATCTTCAGAAGAAGAAATGTTCTGAAGCAGTCAGAAATGTTCTGAGCAGTCAGGTTCAGCAGTGTGTTCTTAAGTGTAGGTAACAAACCCCTAACTGGTGCTAATATATCTATCGTGGCTAAGTCTTCCAAGAGAGCAAGAACAAATACAACTTTCAGAGAATGTGAAGACTAGCTGCAGATATTTACTTTCAAAGAATCAATGTGCAGTAGGTCAGTATCTATTGAGACCATGAAGTTTCAGTAGTTAATCACTGCCTTTCAAATATCTAGGTGATGAGATCCTGCCTAAAAGTTCCTCTAGATTTTACAAGGCTAGTTCTTTGGGCCCTCGTGGGCTTAGTTTGCCTAGTAATGAGGACCAACTGGATGAAGGAGCAGAGTTGCATGCATCAGGCTGGTACTCAAGAGAGTAAATGCTAAGACAAAGATATTAGGGTTGAGGAAGTATCGAGGAGATAAGGATGGCCCACAGGAAAATCATGCTCATACAATTAGCGGAAATATTTCCACAATCTTCTTTGGATCCCTGACCAAAAAAAAGAAAAGCCAATTAAATATCTATTGCTGTCAAGGTTATCCTAATGTGCCACTCTTCAATTTCAGCTTACACAGTTTTATATCATTAAAGAGAAAGTTTCAAACACAGATTCTACAAACTCGTATTTTAGATAGGCCCTTCACAGAGTTGCCAAATTGCTTGTTTTCTCCATCCACTCACATGAGGCAGTTTTTGCACAATATGGACAAATATTGGTCCATCTGATCAATTTTGACCCCAATCATTTGGTGACTTAAATATTATCTTTTTAAAGAAATTCATATCCATATTCATATGATACTTTTTCAAATTTGCAAAAAGAGCTTGGTTAATTGCAATTTAAAAGATATTCTGATACAGTAAAAGCCTGCATCTTTTCTATGTAAGATACTAGCCAAAAAGATGCATAAGTGTCTCTGTGTGTGTGTGTGTGTGCACTGTAGGCAGCTATATGCCCATAATCATGTACATATATAACCTAGCTTCTCAATGTCACTTCACATATATTTTACCCAGCTAAATTACTGAAAATAAAATGTATAGTATGACATATTGCAAACATATATTGTGTACAGTTTGTATATAAAAAAGAAAGAATGATTAAAAGTCGATGAGAGACTGTTTATAAATCTTGATTGCTTCATAATTTTAACTTTGAGCAACATTTTTATCATAATTATAGGCTTTCTTAAAGCATTTATGCAGATTGTTGTTACTCAAAAGGGGGTTTATTCCATTTTGGTGTAAACTACACTTTTTTTTTCTTTATGAAATCACTCTTTGAGTTCCTAATACTCCGTACCCTGCCAGAGCTGCAACATTCAAATAGCAGGAAGTACTTATCTCAAGAGGGTTGTCACGGTGCCCCCTGCTCATCTGCCCCCCATACTGCCCCACTGCCTGCGGTGAGGATGGAAATTCTCTGCAATGATAAGCCTTGATCTTTAGACACTTTTGATTTTCTCTTTGAACCCTAATCCTCCTGGGAGGCTACCACACTTTTGTGCCCACTTCCCAGATCAAGAAATTAAACCCTAGAGGTTTCAATCATGACAAAATATGCCATTATTCAGTTCTGGAATCCTAAAGCGTTAGCTCTAGAAAGGACATACAGACACTATGGAATCCTGCTGCCTTACTTTGAAGCTTGGAAAACTGAGGTCCCAGACAGGTACAGTAACTGCCTCTCTGTAGTCCAGGCATTGGACTGCTCTGAGCTCACATGTGACAACCTTATATTAGGTGGAACTGGTCAGGGGTTTTGGCCTTGTATAGATTCAAAATCAGAAAAAAGTCCTATCAACTGTTTTTCCAAGGAAGCTTTGCCTTCCCCATGTGATCATAGTTCTAAAAGGAAAGGAGAAAAGAAATACATCACGAGAAACAAAAGTAAAAAAAGCTCTAAGAAGTACACTCTCGAAAAAAGGAGGAGCATCAGAAGCCAGCTGAGGGGGCCAGTCCGAAGAAAAACCAGAAGCCTCCCCCAGGCCCATCTGCATAGCTGCTCCCCACAACAGGACTGCATGCCCGTGGGGACAGGGACCATGTTCAGCGTCAGATCCTGGGGCCCACACAAGCCTGGCAAACTGCAGGAGATCAGTAAATGTTTGTGGAATGGATGAACAAAATTCTGAAAAAAAAAATTTCCCATAACAAAGGAGTAAAATCCAAAGCCTGTAATTCATGAAATAGCAGTCACCTTGAGTATTCCAACTGAGTGTTAAGTGAAGTCAATAAATGAGCCCTTATTGGTGAAGGTAATAAGTTTAATCTTAACGAAGTTTCAGATTTGGTAACTATCTCCCCTAAAAAAAGCCAATTTGATAAGACACCTTATGTCACAGTGCCAAATTGTTATTACAGACCGCTATATTAAAAACGTCTCTGAGAAAGAAACCATCCTGGGTTTTCAGACAAACACACTGAAATGTCAAGGTGAACAGAGTCCCTGGCTCTTGAAAACAATGCCTCTGGCTGGGAGACAAGGGACAGACCCCTGAGGGTGGAGCATTGGTCAGACTGGCCAAGCTCTCCCTGGAGAAGAGGACATTGCTGGGCCTGCCTCCACTCTATCCGACACCCCCCTTTTCCAGGGAGAGAACATGAGCATGAGCCTGCCTGCCAGGATGATCACAGGAGAGGACTTTGAATGAATGGTATGCTGATTTTGGTCTCAGGTGGTCTCACGTGCTTCAACATTGACTACATCACTTCGTTGGCACAACAATCCTACAGGGTTAATATCTCCACTCTACAGACTAGGGGACAGGACTAGAGAAGGTAAGTAACTTGCTCAAGGTCACACAGCATAAAACAGCAGAACAGGGCAGCGCCGGTGGCTCAGCGGTTTAGCACCTGGTTTCAGCCAGGGGCATGATCCTGGAGTCCCACGCAGGCTCCCAGCATGGAGCCTGTTTCTCCCTCTGCCTGTGTCTCTGTCTCTGTCTCTGTCTCTCTCTCTCAAGAATAAATAAATAAAATCTTTAAAAAAAAAACAAAACAAAACAGCAGAACAAAGCCAGGCTCCAACACAGGCAGTCTTGCACTAAAGCTCGTGCCACAATCACTTCACTTATGAACAAACATCTTCACCCCGCCTGGGCACCCACCACCTTCCCAGGCAGCTGCTGCCCACAGCACTGCACAAAGGCTGGGAAGCCTTGTCTAGACTACTTGCGTGCACACCACCTGTGAAGCAGATGCAGGCCATAAGTATTAGCAACTTTACAAGGTTATTTTAGCTTTTCAAAGATCATTTGTTTCGATTACAAATTAATAACTGAGAAGGTCATTTATTCATATCTATAGTCACACGTATATATTCTTAGAGTGGAAGCTCTTTATTAATTTACGTGTATGAGTGCGCCATACTCCTCCTCCTCCTTTTAAGGACAATTATTCAGGTTCTTCTCCACTGACAATATTTAACCCTTTGGCAAGATCCTCCAATAACTACAGCTGTGCCGCCGTGTTAAATACGGCCCTTTCCCTTTCAGATTCAGAGAATATTTTGATATTCCAGTTCTCTTCCTGTTCATCAACTCATGCTATCAGTTCCAATGGCATCTGTTTTGCTCTGAGGGCTGCCTGTTAGTAGAGAATGGGATAGGGAAACTTCTGTCCAGTTTTACAGGAATGTGGAAATTTGGTAAATCAGCAAAATTCATTATTTTATTACTCACAAGTTGGTTCAGTCTAAATCCTTGGATAAATGGCATAGAAAAATGTCCCCATGACAGTGACATTATCTTTAACCAAGAGTGAGTAGATAGAGCTTAAGTAATTTTTTTGAGGGGATGAATTGTGACAATGTGGAAACCACTGCTAACTATGACTATGACTCCAGCAGTGGCCCCACCTCCTGGAACCCCACCCGCAGTGATGGACCACCTTTGGCAAGAAGCCTGTGCTCTCCCATCTCCTATCTTCTGCTTGGGTCATCTCCACCCTCATCCCCACAGCCAAGGCCCTTTGCGGTGTTCTTCTGATGTGCTCTCTCCCATCTAAACTCCTGGGCCCAGGCCGCAGCACACACTTAACACCAGATCTGTGTGTCTCCTTTGCCACACACTGCCCACCTGTCACAGTCAGCAGGGGTACCTTGCCCTTCCTCAAAAGACACACATCTTCTATATCTTGATAAGCCTGTTCAGTGAGCCCCATGGGCTGTAGTCTGTGTTTTTACGTTATAATTCTCCTATAAAATTGGAAAACCATTTTTTATTATTATTACAAGAAGGTGTGGTTTCTTGGAGGATTTCTAAGTAAATATTAGCTTAATCCAGGGATTATAATTAGCTCAACCCTGGATTATAATTAGAATGACTTTGGGTCCTTTTTGAGAATGTTGACAAGTTTTTCAGGAAATTGAGTCAGTTGATTTGGGGTAGGACACAGGAATGTTCTAAAAGACTCCAGGTGATTTTAATGTGAAACATTCATGCTTACAGCTATGTTCCCAGGAGGTTGGGTACTTTCACATGTGAAAATAGTGGATTGTGACCAGAAAGTGAAATGTTCACATCTTTATTTTTGTACATTTAGAATTAATTAATCATAGAGGCCAGTGAAAACTGCCCTTAAGCAGTTAACACATTTGGTTTTCCATTACAAAGTAATTAAAATAAATGGACACAAGGAAGCTCTAGTCCTCTTAAAAGTTCCACCCTAGTAGAAAATTTGTTCTGTACATTTAAAGGGGTTGGGGAGGCACATTAAGTTATGTTTTAATTCTGTTCCATCGGTGAGAATATGAGAAACAAGTAATGGTCTTGTTTTAAGCACTTATTAACTGTGTATGCATTGGTGGAAAATAAAGAGTCTCTGGCTAACATTACAGCAAAGCAAATTAAGATCAGTGTTTTTGAACTCTATTTATTATAGGTAGTAGCTTAGTCACGGTCATTTTTGAAATGCCTGTCATGAGGGAATATGAAAGCAGAGTGGAGTACCTTCCTTTCTTCAAGGGAAATAGCTGAGAAGTTTTTTTAATCGTCACAGTGACACATTTGCCTTTTATCACGTCTTGTAGTATAATAAAGATTTTCCATTTTGACCTTCCAGCTTCAAGAATAAGTTCCGAAACTGAGGTTGGCAGGAGGGTTTTCTAAAGGGAAGGAGGAAAGGGGGGAGGGGGAAGCCGTGAGTCACAGGCAATCCTTATCATAAAAACCTGACAATCTGCTGCCATGCATGCATTCCTGTAGAAATCAGGGCGTGATCTCGTCAACGCCAGCATTTTGTGTGCAAGTCAGGCATCCGGCCGGGCACCACCTGGGGAGGCACTGGCGGAGCCCGGCGGGAGGCGAAGCCCCGGCCCACCGCGCTCGCCGAGCGCCCAGTGCCGAGTGCCGGGAGGGCACGGTGCGCGGGACCCGCGGCCAGCGGGCCCAGGTCGTGATGCGGGGCCGCGGGGACGCGGCGGGAGGCGGGAGGCGGGAGGCGGGAGGCGGGAGTCCTCCGCAGCCGGGAGGGCGGCCCGCCCGGGAGAGGCGGGAGAGCCCCGGGCCCGCGCCGGGGCGCCGAACAAAGGGCAGGTTCCTCTGCGCCTCCGCCCGCCTCCCGCCGCGGCGAGGACTCGGAGCTTCCCCGCCGCATCCCTCGGCGCCAGCGCGGCGGCGAAGCCGGTCCGACCCGGGGCGGAGGGCGGGGGAGCGCTCCGGGGGGCTCCGGGGTGGCCGCCGACGCCGGGCTCCGCGGCGACTGCGGGTCAGGCCGGCTCCCGAGGCCCCGCGCAAGGCCCGCCGCGGAGCCCGGTCCCGGCGCGCAGGCCCAGGGAAGCGCGCGGGGCGCACGGTCGCGGGTGCGTGCGGCGGGCGCCGGCGGGGCTGCCAGCCCGGGGCGGGGCGGGGCGGGGCCGGGCCGGAGGGGGCCCTGGGCAGGCTTTCCCAGGCCGCGCCCGCGCCTCCGGCCCGCTGTCCCTCGCGGGATTCCCAGGCCGCGTCGCAGGCGCCTGGCCGCTGGCCACGACTTTCGGAGCACCCCATCGTCGGTGCCGTACACCCGTGTGCACGGGGCTCCCAGGCGCCAGACGGAGATGTAGGTTAAAACTCCATTTCACAGCCCCCATTGATATGAGATACGGGTTTGACATCTGTTTGCCAGAGTGTTTTGCACTTAGCCTAACACCCACTATTAAGTGACAAAATTGTGGCAGCCTGTCAAAGCCAGCTGACTGGCAGCTGCTCCGCTTACAAAAACCATTCAAATATTTGCAGGTTTTGAAGCTTTATGCAGTGTTGTACCCAATCTTTCAGTGATTTAACACGTAAAATATAAGTCAAAGTTTTAAATCTGGATTCCAAAATGTTTCCATTTTCCATACAAAAGGAAAAAGCTTTCACGGGTGTCTGCTGGAATGGGTCCAATTCCAACATACCTTCTTGTTTCCCAGCACCAGATTCCTGCACGAACCCGGTTTAAAAAAAAAAAAAATGTCAAGGACCAAACTCTCTCTTCCTGTTGTCACCGACATCTCAGATGACAGAACTAAATTGCCTGAAACTCCAAGGGAACACAGTTTCTCAAAAGTAGATTTCAAAAATATAATTTCCCAGTAAAACAACCTACCTGCTTTATTTTGCATTTGACAGTTACACCAGTGCGCCTTTTGGGGGAAAGCAAACTGCTGGGAAGACTATGCCAGCTAACATCCGAGCTGTTCCTCCATTTCCAGAACGCTACCTCCTCTCCCTGCACTCCTCAGTAGCTTAGTCCGATTAAGAAATAATTTGCAAATGTCATAGTGCTTCTCTAGATTGAGGTCCATTGAGTAAAAGTCATGTGGGTTTTTTGTCTCCACAATTAGAGCCAGACAGAGAAGGATCTCCTGAAAACTGCAGCTGCAAGTAATGAAAAAAATTATCATGCATTTGTCCGAAATATATATATAAGTACACACACCCTACACCCTGGGAACACCCAGGGGGCTGGCAAGCACATACAATGTTAATATGTGCTATATTTGTACTTCTTTATTTTTTTTTTAAATGGTAGATAGCTTTCCTTCTGGTGGGAGGGGATCATAAGTCCTCTGGGCAAAATGTGGGGTAATTTTCAGAAAGACAGCTTCTGATACATTTCCAGGGAGGATCGGTGGGTGCTACTTTTAAGTCCTAAGAGCTGACATCTTCACGCAGTTGAAGAGAAAGAGAGAGCAGAAGAGAGACAGAGGAGGGGATAGAGGGAAGACCAAGACAGAGATGAGGAGAGAGAACAGAAGACGGAGGAGGAAGTGGGGGCGCGTCGGGGGTGGTGGTGGCGAGGAGACCTCGCTGTGGCTTCAGCCCAGGAGCCTTCTCAGATGTCCCCCTCCTCTGCCTACTGGGGCCGGGCTCTCGGGGGCGCTGGGGATTCAGCCTGCAGAGGGCTCCCCACCAGCCAGCCGCGGAGCGCACACGCCAGGCCGCCCTGCCGCGGCCACTTTTTACCTGGAGTGTTCTGTGTCCACAACACTAATCCTTAGGCACTGTCTTCCGCCGGCAGCTAGGGTTGGGGGGGGGGTGGGCAGCTTAAAAGCCGTTAGCGGAGGCGAGGGTAGGGGGAGACCAGGCCAAGGTATCCGGGGCGGGCGGGAGAACAAAGCTGAAGCTCCATCCCCGGGAGGAGCGAGCCGGGAGCGGGGACTTGGCGGGATGCGCGCAGGGGGCGGCGCGGATCACCCTGGGACGCGACCGAAGTGACTCCGGACTGAGGGTGGGGGCTGACATCCTCTCCCACTCAGAGGCAGGGGAGCAGTTTGGAGGCTAAAATCGGAAGCCACCGTGATGACGCGAGTGACCTCTATTTTATGGGGCGGGGGCAAAGACTTCGAAGCCCCCGGGATGGAGGCACGGGGAGGAAGGGTTCGGGTCACTGCAGTTTTGCTGAGCCCGAATTTGGGGCCTGACGGGACGGGGTGGGGTGAGGCGCCCAGGGAGGGAAGGGGCCCAGGACTATGGGTGCAAGGCGGGGTGGGGGGGGCGGCGCGGGAGGGCGCGGGGCGCGGCGCCGGGGCGCGGGGGGTGGGGGGGCGCGGCTCCACCTCCCGCTCAAAACGGCGTCGCAGCTGCTCTCGAACCAACTGCTCAATTCTATTCACTGTCGAGTAGGAACAAAAAAGTGGCTATTTATTAGAATACTTGTTTGGTATTGTTCGGCGCCACACAAAAGGCATTTCATTATGTGCAGGGATCCCCCTTTTTCCAGAGAGAAACAATAACTTGAAATTGTCTTTAAAGTCTTCGCTATCAATAATAAATTTCATTTTCTTGTCTCTCTCGCCCGCAGCGTGTGTGTCTGGGCGGGTGTGCGCGAGGCGGGCGAGCTGCGTGTGCGTGTGCGTGTGCAGCGAGTGTGCGAGCGGGGAGCGTGTGTGCGCGTGTGAGTGTGCGTGCGCGAGGCGCCGGGTCTGCGGTGCAGGCGCCGCCGGGAGCCGACCGGCGGGGGTCCCCGGGCCCGCAGCGCGGGCCGGCAGGTGTGGCGGGCGGAGCGCAGGGGACCCGCGAGCGCGGGAGAAGGAAGTCGCTGTAAGTGCCTGAACTTGCGCAGGGCCGCGGGCCGCTGGGGGCTGGGGAGGGGGCGGGCAGGGCGCAGGGAGGGGCGCGGGGTCTCCGCCGCGACTTCCCGAAGAGGCGTGCGCTGTGTCCCCGTGGCTTCCGTCCTCGCAGAGTACAGGTGGGTAGCTGCGGTGACCGCCGCGGGCCCCTCTCCAGCCGGGGGCGGGCGGGGGGGCGTTGGTCGCGTTCTGCTCCGTACGTTCACTCCTCCCTCCTTCTCGGCTTTTGGGATTGGCCGCCGCCCAGTGGACCGAGGCTTGTTTCGCTCTGGGTCGCCCTGTTTTGGGGAGGGCGGAGGACGGTGGGGCCCCCTGTGCGGGAGAGCTGGCGGCGGCCCTTTCCCGGCCCCGCGCGCGCCCTCACCCCCGGCGCTGCTGGCTCCAGCTCTCGGCCACGCGCGCCCGGCGGCGCCCAGAGCGCAACCCGCCGGTGGAAATTAGGTTTGAAAAATGAACGTGTAGAGCGTGTGCTATTCAGTGAGAGGCGTTTGGGGCAAAGAATGCAACTTGGAGTGACCGACGGTCTTGACGGTGTTCACACTGCCACATACACACGCGCGCACACACGCGCACACGCACACGCGCACACATCAATGAGCAGAGCCCTTGGCAGGCAGCGCATGCCCTGGACCCACCGGGCGCCCGGCCACCGGCCACCGGCCACCACCCCGGGGGCGCGGCCGACGTCTGTTCCGGCCGGCTAGGGGAAGGCGCCCCAGAGTGGGGTCTGGGCGCCCCCAAGTCCCGCCTGCGGAGTGGTGGAGGGGACGCGGCGCGTCCTCCCTCCTCCTGCGAAATCGCTCGCGCTCCGGATCTCCGGCATCTCCGTACGAGGCGGCGCGCGGCCCGGAGCCTCCCGCCCCTATTTCCCGGGTCTGAGCTGCCCGCCGCGAGGAAAGGTCGCGAAGTTTCAGAGGTGACATGGATTTCCTGCTGTGGCCGGTGCCGAACGGACGGACCGGGCTGGGCTGGCCTGGCCTGGCCGCCATCGACCGGGAACAGAGCGGGGCTGGCCGCCGCCTGCAAGGAACAGGTGTTTGAACACGATAGCGGCCGCCAGTCAATTAACCCATTAAAAGCCCGCTTTACCGCATTGATTTCCCGAGTGCGGAGGGGCTGGCGTCCCGGAAGCCTCTTTGTGAAGGGCCAGGGCGCGGGGCGGGTGGGGGTGGGCTGCCCCCGTGTCACCTCAGTCGGTGCAGGGGGCCCCCAAAGCCCTCACCACCGCAACAGTACTGTCCACGCGGTCTGGTCGCGGTTTTCCCTTATGCTGGAGCTGGGCAGGGAGGGGGCCTGCTCTGTTCTACCTCAGGACCACGATCTGGTTACCCCAGGCCCCTTCCCCAGCTCGGCCTAGCGGGTTGGTGATGCCCGCAGGACGGGCAAAGTGCCCTGCACCAGCCACCGTCCCAGACACCCAACTGTGGCTGAGGACCACCGGTTAAGGCCGGGATCCACACAGCAAGAAATTCCGCCCCCACCCTACCTCCCCTCAGTACTCCCAGGGTTCCTTCCCCCAGCGGCATCTCTCCCGGAAGGAGTGAGGAAGGCCAGTGGCTCTGCCTGAGCATCTGGGAACACAGAGAATGCCAAGCGTGCTCCCTGAAAACGACAGAAAACGTCCAGTTCTGGTCTTCTCTATTACTAGAAAGGATGGAGCAAAAGAGGAGCGAGCGAGGCGTGGGAGTCAGCAGGTGCGGGGTGCTGGGGAATGGAGAACAGGACTGGAATTGAAGCGGCTGGGCCTTCTTCCGAGGACCCTGGGGGGGGGGACCCTGGTCTCCCTGCCAACCAGTAGAAGGAGATGCTGGGGCTCTGCTCCAGGTAGCAAGTACCTGCTCACTGGCAGGGGATCCAGTCTGCCTGGAAAGGCAGGCGGTAACTAGCCTCTTCTCTAGGAGCAAATGTAGCTGTGTGTTTTGAGGGCTGAACACAATTTTAGTCAAAATATAAAGAAAGCATAGAATTCAAACCCTGCAACCTGAAAACCCCTCCTCTGCTCCCTGGTGGGGCCCTTTGTCCTTTTGGGGTCACTCCCCAGAGTGTGGATGCCAGTCCAGGAGCAGTCAGCCCCTGAAGGGAGAGACAGTGACAGCAGCCCAATGGAGAGGTGGAGCTTCCTTTACCTGGTTTTGCAGGAAACTATGTTTACCCACTTTTTCCTCACCACCCACAAGATTTAAGGTCCCCAGGCCATCTAAAACAAGGCTCTTTCTCTCTCTGATCCACCAAACCTCCTTCCATGTCATTCTCATGGTGTCTGCCCCACCTGCACCCCCCAGTTAGTTAGCACCCTGTGGAGGAGAGGCATCCCTGGGGATGCTTTGGGGGTGGGCTGCAGGTCCTCCCCTATCCCTCCTGTCCAAAGCCTGCCACAAATAACGGCAAATGAATAATACAAGCGTGCTCTCCAGAAAGGCCCACAAGCTCAGGTGGGCTCCAGGCCTTCACCCAGTAGGAGGGAAATCTGATTTTCCCTCGTGGGGACAGCTGGTGTCTGTCCCTGCCAGGTAAGATAACTGGCATTACAGTGGAGCCAGCGGTCCCCTCTCTTCATTCAGAGCGCAAGGCAGTGGTGCTGGCTCTGGAGCCCAATTCCACTGCCGGAGATCTCAGCGAACCCATTTCTGTGTTTGCAGTTTTCTGAAGTAAGCAACACACGCAACTGAAAGGCTTGAAATCGTGTCAAAGTGATGTTTTAATCTCATTGAAAAGTGTATTAAAGGACAAGATGTAATTTATGTGAGACGCTTCGATGAAAGGAGAGATTGGAGTGGATGGTCCTTTCACTCCTGTGAACCCCGTGTCATGTTGATATTGAAGCCTGTGTAGCTAATCTAATTTGCAATAACAGGGGCGGCCTGTAAGAAAAAGCATCTCTGATTTCACTTTATTTCTTTTCATATAGAAATTCCTTATGACTTGTCTCCTCTTGTGAATGATGCCTTTTCTATGTGGGGCTAATGAGAGAATGTGAGACAGGGCTGTCTCCCGCTCAGTGTGGCTCTTTCCTGCAAACACCCCTGGTCACTGGCTCACCTGGCCTCGCCTGGACTCGGTGGGGACGCTGCAGGGCTTGGAAGAGCCATTCTGAGCTCTGCAGAAACTGCTGGAGGCAGCCTTCAGAGCCAGAGCCTACTGGGCATGTAGGTTCACCTGCAGGGGCTGCTTGGAGAGCCAGAGAGCCAAGGACTCTGGCTTTGCAAGTTAGCTCCATCGGAGGCCCCAGATCCTCAGATCTTTACATTCTGCACATTTTAATTTAAATAGGAAGCTCCCCGCCCCCCCCCATCCTGGAAAGTTTGATCTTGGTTGAGTCTTTACGCTAGCTTAGAAAACCAAACACACCTACTGTCAGAGGAGCTGCTTTGTGTTCTTATTATCACATGGGACACGAGCATTCTTTACCAATAAAAACCTACACGCTTTAGAAAATTACAACTTTTGTACAATGTAACAAGGTGTATTCAAACTGTTAATTATGGGGGTTTGTGTAAATGAAACTTTACCAGTGACCCATTTAATTTTGTGGTAATTACTGACAAAATAAGACAAGGATGAATCACAATGCAGTATATTGATCTTGAAGGAGACTATTGCGCTGAGGTAGTTAAGCCAAGGAGGAAGACAAAATTTGCGAGGGGGGGGAGTTGCAGAAATACAGAAAATACATAAAAACCACACTATGAAATTATTCGGGTTAAGACAGCAGAAAACGCGACTCAGGTGGTCTCCTTATAAAACCCATACGGCATTTTGTCCTCAAAATCCAAGGCTCTGGCGCTGTCAGGTCAGCTGCGCGGATTCACCGGCTAGAGCTCGACTCCCGGGGTCCTCCCCGGGGGGCTCTTGCAGCCCTGCCTCGGCTCTGGGCGACACGCGCCCCTGGGAGGACAGGCGGGAGGGCGCAGCAGCCGGGCCGGGCCGGGGCGGGCCGGGGCCGGCAGGCGGAGGCGGACGGGGCGGACGGGGCTGGTGGGGCGCGGACGCCCCGGGCCGGCTCGTCTCCGCGGGCGCGTCTGGAGGCCAATTCCTTCCCGGCTGCGTCGCGGGACGGCAGGGACTGGCGGGGCCCGCGGTTTCCTGGTCCAGCTCCACCTGCGGCCCCAGCATCCGGCGCTGGCTTGGCCAAGGCCCACCAGCCAGGCTGCTGGGCACTAGCCCGGGTTCCCGCTCCAACCGCTCACTCGCCAAGCTGTGAATAGGTGTGGACACGAGCATGCGGGCAGCGTGCGTCCCGCGCGCCCGCCGCGCCGGGGACCCGGACGGCCGCCCTTGGCCGGTGGACGCCGGGCCCGCGAGGGGTGGGAGCCCGGGCAGAGCCGGCGTCTTTGGAGGCCGCCCCGCAGAACTGCGCGCTACCGCTGCGCGCGGCCCAGCTCTCCGCCTCGGTCGGTTGGGTGTGGGCTGAGTGGGGGCACCCTCGAGGAGACAGAGCGCCCAGGCGTCTGGGGCAGGTGGCCCCGCCGACATTCTGGTGGGAAAGTTCCCCCCAAAAGGGCCGGGCGGACGGAGCAGGAAGAGCCTGCGGCGGCGAGGCCCGGGCGGCCAGGCACCCCAGCTCCGCGCCGGCCGGCGCCCTCCGTCCTGGGCTCCCGCAGCTCCAGCTCCGCCAGGGCCAAGGCCGCGAGGCTCCCCTCGGGTCCCAGCGTTCCCCTCCCCTTGTCTTCTCTCTTTCATTCATAAACCTGGTGGCTACAGACGCAGCTTGAATATTGACGTCTCTCCCCCAACTGCTCTGCCGTTAACCCAATTACAGAATTCATCAAGAACTGTGTTGAATTATCTCTTTCCATACAGTATCAGCATTAGCCTAATTAAAAGCTATAATGTCTGATATAATGATTAAATCGTTAGCTCTGCTGTAGGGAAGCAATATTTTGTTTTCCCTTCAATTAGAAGCTGATTGAGGTTTTCAGAGCAGGTCAGCTGTGAAATTTGAATTATATGTGTGAGTACTGCTCACAGGGTGAGCCCCTACTCGAAAGCTCCCAGAGATTCTCCAAATGCTTTCACCCAGAGAGCTAGGAGGCACAGAACAACACACGCACGCACACACACAGGGTTGTTTGCTCTTCAGTGTGAATTTACGGATCTCCACACTGATGGCTGCAAAGAAAACTGTGCCTGCTTTCCAGGGGAAGGGCTTTATGTCGCCTCTCCTGCAGGCGCTCAGGCTCAGCCCTCCAAATCCAGACGCTCTCGGGGGAAGGACAGGATGACGGACTCAGAGCAACCGCAAAGGTCCCCTGCTCTTGTGCCTACCCCTGAAATGGCACAGGGGCCGCTGCAGGTTCCACATGGCGAGGGCTCTCCTCCTTCCTCTTTCCCCTCTTCCAGGACTATTTTTTCCCCTTTAAAAGGAAAAAAAATCAACAAAGAAACTTTTGTGCTACTTTGGCTCCGTTGGCTTTTTTTGGGAACAACAGGTCAAATTGGCAGGGGCGGGGGCGGGGGCGGGGGGGGGGCGCCGGACGGACGAGGGCCCGCACAACTCCCAGGCCTGTCCCCTGTGCACCCTGACTTCGCCGAGCCCGAAGCCGGGCGCCAGGATGCAGGAGCCGGGACCCGGGCGAGGCGGCAGGAGCGGGGGCCAGAGGCGGGCGGCGGGGAGGCGAGGCGGCGAGGGCGGCGGCGGCCAGCAGACGGCGATCGCGGCCCGCGCTCCCGCGGCTCCCGGCTGGGGCGGGGGGGGGGGGGGGGACGAGGCCTCCGCCGCCGCCCTCCGGCGCTGTCCCCCTCCAGCGGCCCCCGGCCGGTGCCGCGGCCCCTCCCACCTCTCCAGGGTCTGCGCCTCCTGTCGGCGGAGACGACCTCCAAGGCCTCCGCCGCCTCCTCGCCCGCGCTCGCCCTCTCCGCCGCCTTCTCCTCCTCCCCTCTTGCTCTCCTCCGACCACTTTTTTTTCTCTCTCCCACTCTGACCTTGAATTGGCGCCTCCCTCCCTCAGGATTTGCCTCCCTAGACTCTGGTCTTAGCCTTTTGGGGCGACTCCGGAGCCTCGGTGCACGGAGCCGCGTACGCGGGGCCTGGGTTGTCCACAGGCCCGGGAAGCCGCAAGAACTGGACCGTGGGGGGCAGCGGCCGGTGGTCTGCGCGCACCTTCGGGCGGATGTGCCCAGGACGGGCCCAGGGCGGCGTCGAGGCCCCAGAAGACAGGCGTCCCCAGGCTGCGCGGCTTCCCTCCGGTGACCTTTCACTGACTCCCGGCCCCACCCCCAACTCCTGACCTGTCCATCTTTCCACTTGCTTGGAGGTCTAGGCGGGCGCTGGTAGCGAAAATCACCTCTAGGTGCCTGCAAGGTAGCTCTCATTTAAAGATTGCTAGGGGCAGTCTACACAGGGTTCTGTATGCACAGTGACCCTCCTTGCTTCCCGGGTTTGTCCTGAGCACAACCACGGGGAGAGGGGGAAAGCCAGAGCCAAAAGTTTTAGTTACTCCACAAAAGCAGTATAGGTTACAGGTGTTAGAAGTCCAGAACTCGGTTTATTTGAAAGTCAAGGGCTCTTGTATAATTGCCTAAATACATCACACACATGTATATGCGTATATTATGTACATCTACACACCTGTGTATGCGTATGGCTATATCCTGCATGAACACGTGTTTATATATGCATATATGTATATATATTCTGCATTGTGTACACATGTATGTATGTACATATACTCTTTGTGCACATACGTATAGATACACAAGCATACATGTGTAGATTATTTCCTCTGACCAGGCTTGGGTCTGAATTTTCTTTCAGGATCATATCCACAAGTTAAATAAAAGAACAGAATGTGTCTTTACTTATCCATATTTCCAAGTTGATCTTCACTTTGGCATTTTGCCCAAAGAGCTACACTGAAGTCTCTGAGAAGCCAAAAGAGCAAATTTGGTCAGTCTACACCAAAGTGACCCTTCGCTCAGGGTCTGGGCCCTGACGTTCGTTACTGGGAAATAGTCTAGTCTGCCTTCATATCCTCCAGCACCCAACCTTTGAAAAGCCCTCCATCTGAAGGAGGCCCCAGCCGACCTGGTGAGGGGTGGGAGGGAGAAATGAAAACTGGAGAGAGGCAGTGTTTTTCAAACTGGTTTTTGGACTGTTTCCTTTTAAAGAGTCACTGGTGAGACAGGTCAGAAGGAGCAAGCAGAGGCTCCCAAAAGCCATTAGCGGCAGGAGTTTGATATGGCACTCCTCAATCTTCATGCCAGGATGGAAGGCACTGAGAGGTCTGGCACTCACCGCCCTGCCACTGCCTAACTGGCATAGGCAGCTGCTGCCAGTCATCTATCGCTTGGCAACAAGTTACACCTGCGGCTCTGGTTTAATGCTTCTGCACATGGGCACCCATAGTGCACCCGCTTGGGCCAAGGGAACATCTCATCACTAAAAAGGGCTTACGGAGAGTGCCCCGAACGCTAAGCAGCAGCATGATCTCACACAAGGCTAAACCATTTACCTCCTATTTAGATGCTCTGGAAAACAAGAGTAACATCGTATTTGGAAACAATTTTCAGGACTATGGTAGAAAGAAACCAGACCATTTCAAAGTCGGCTATCCAAGTTCCCAAAAGCATAAAGCATTCCTGCAATGCTAACTGGAGTGCAGGGTGTTTATAAAATAAATTGCACCATTGATATGGAAAATAATGTGCCAAGCCTGACTCACACAAAGCATTTTCAGGGGGTCTTAGGCTATTTAGTTTAAAATCTAAATTGAAAAGCAGAGGAAAAGAAATCTTTCAACTGCTAAGTGGATAATATAGTTTATAATTTGTAAACCATTTCCTTTATTTCAGTCTTGCTGACTTTCTATACCACGCTGGATCTCACTGCACACCCATCGCCTCCTAAATTATCAAAAGAAAAACGGGTCTGTAGCATTCTTAAACTATATCCTTGTTCTTTTTTTGTTCACTTACAATGTAACTGATATTTGGAGGTAGTGCGTACAACAAATCAAAAGATTTAACAAACTCGATTGATGAAATGAGAAGGTAGTTGAAAACCAAGTTTATAACCTAGATATTTAGTGAAAAACTGAATACAAAATGACGTTTCCTTTCTAATATAATTATGTATTACTGATGAGTTCACTAGGAAATGCTGAATGGCCTGAAACGGAAGCAGTTCAATCTGCAGAAACGGATTTGCGGCTGCCCCCCGCCCCCGCCCCGTACTGTAGAACCTTGAAGTAGTAGTAAAAAAGGCTACAACAACAATCATAGTGACTGAGAGGAGAGAAAGGATTCCTGCACCCTGGACCAGCAGCAGTAGTAGGGTCAGGACAGTCACAATATGAGATTTATTTATTTATTTATTTATTTATTTATTTATTTATTTATTTATTTATTTATTTTGATGGAGGGAAGGTGTCACGTATTCACTGCCCAATATACTTCAACATCCGCATTAGTACGCTCAGGGTCATCCTCATCCTCACAGGTTTACCTCGACTACAAGGCGCTGGGTTCACGTAGGTTAGGCTGGGCCTTACCCACCCGCCGGCGCCTGCCTCCACGGGTGAGCACACTGACGCCCGCGTGGAGTACGCATGACCGAGGCTTGGGCTCAAGGGATTCTCTGCAAGAAGGCTTTGGGCCACTTATCATTCGGACTGACACCGTAGCGTGAGCGCAACGCAACGGTGGGGGCTTGGAGATTGTGGGTCCCCGTATGGAAGACACTTTCAAGTCTGGGAACTGTAACCGCAAGTGGGGCCTTCCTCCTCCCGAGAGCCAGGCCTTTCGTTCGCGTCCTGTAGGAACGCTTGGTCGTGAGGCTCCACTTGTCCCGTCCCGTGTCCAGTGGGCCGCGCTCCGTTCACACAGTTCTCAGGTCTTAGGTAAACAGCTGCTGGAAGATTCGCTCCAGGAGAGCGCCGGCTCCATCGTTCTTTTGCGATTCAAACAAACTTTCCCTACTGTTGTTGAGTTACTACTAGATTCCAGATAGATCCTGCTGTTTCCGACCCCCCTAGCAATTACTTTGGAGAAAGAAACCACATGGAGAGGCGGAGTACGCGCCTATAACCCCCAGGCTCATTAAAAGACCCTCAAAAAAAAAAAAAAAAGTTGCGAGCTGATGCTCCTAGCAGCTCTGGAGCCAAGTGTGGTGAAAATGCCTCCTCCTCCCTTAGGGGAATTCTCGCGGCCAGGGCTGGGAAGGCCAACCTACGGGAGGGGGCACTGGAGAACTTCGTACTAGCGCGGTGGAGCAGGTGCCCCTGGAGGGTCGCGCAGGAGGACCCGTGGGGGGCGTTCGAGCAGCGGATCTCAAACGCCCCCCGCCGCCCCCACCCCCACCCCCACCCCCGGCTCCCGAGGGCGCACCTGTCCCTCCCAGGCCTCGGGCCCAGCTGGGGGAGAGGTCACCGCCACGGCCCCAACTTTCCCGCTCCCCGCAAGCGCCGAGCTGGCCGCCGGGGGTGCAGAGGAGCTGGGTCTCCACCGCGCTCGTCGAAACGCGGCTCGCGGTTGCGTCCCCACCCCGCCCCCCGCCCCCGCCCCTCCTCTCGCTCTGCCTCCCGCCCCGAACGATTCTTTCTTCGTCTCGGCTTTTAAACCCAACCTCAATCGTTCGGAGCGCGCGGGCGGGAGAGGCGAGGAGGGCGAGCTTGGGGTTCGCCGCCGCCGCCGCCGCCGCCGCCGCGCGCGCTCAGGAAGCAGCGTGGCTGTGCCCCCTCCCAGGCCTCCTTCCCCCTCCTTCCTGCCCCTGCGCCCCCTCCTTCCTCCCCTCCTCCCGCCCCGCCGCCCGCGCCCGGAGCATCTACTCCCTCCCCACGTCACTCGCCAGCGCGCCATGCAAATCACCGCCGCCGCCGGCTCCCATTGGCCGCGGCGCGCTCATTTAATGGCAGCCCGGGCCCGGCGTATGGCTGCTGGGCCCCGCGCGCCGCCGGCCCCGCGTGCGCCTCCGCTCCGAGCGCACGGCCTCGGGCAGGCAGCGGGCAGCCAGTCCCGGGCTCGGCGGCCCCGCTCTCTGGCCCTCTCCGCGCGCCTGCGCTCCTAGCGCTGCCCCCTGCCCCCTCCCCCGTGCCCCCCTCCGCGGCCCCCTCGGCGCCTCGCTCCCCCCACCCCCCACCCCCCACCCCCCGGCACCTGGGACCGGCACATGCCCAGCGCACGCGGCGCGCCGCGCGGCTAGAAGTTGCAGCCCGGAGTTGGAGGCCGCCGAGGACCCGGCGCAGGAGGAAGGAGGCAGCGCGCGGCGGCGGCGGCCGGCGAGGAGGAGGCGGACAGCCCCGGGCCAGGCCCCGCGCCCCGCTCGCGTCCCGAAAAGTGGAGCCGCAACTTGGGCACGACTGCACCTGTTTGCCCCGCTCCGCCGAGGCGACCGGGCTGCGGCGACGGCGGCCCCGGCCATTGCCCGCCTCGGCAAGCGTTCTGAGCGCGAGGAGAAACTTTGCACCTGCGAGCCGGACCTGCGCCGAGCGCGCGTGTGGTCGCCTCTCGTCCTGCTGTTGCCTCCGCCTCCCCCCACTCTTCTCTCCGGTAGGACTTGTCCCCCTCCGCGCGTCTCGCTGCGTTCGACCGAGCCCCTCTCCGCCCTCCAGCCGCCGGCCGACTCTTCTATGCCCCGGGCCCTCCCCGCGCGGTGCCGGTGAACCCGCGGGCCGCCCCGATGTACAGCATGATGATGGAGACCGACCTGCACTCGCCTGGCGGCGCCCAGGCCCCCACGAACCTGTCGGGCCCGGCCGGGGCCGGCGGCGGGGGCGGCGGCGGCGGCGGGGGCGGCGGCGGCGGCGGCGGCGGCGGCGGCGGGGTCGCCAAGGCCAACCAGGACCGCGTCAAGCGGCCCATGAACGCCTTCATGGTGTGGTCGCGCGGGCAGCGGCGCAAGATGGCCCAGGAGAACCCCAAGATGCACAACTCGGAGATCAGCAAGCGCCTGGGCGCCGAGTGGAAGGTCATGTCCGAGGCCGAGAAGCGGCCGTTCATCGACGAGGCCAAGCGGCTGCGCGCGCTGCACATGAAGGAGCACCCGGATTACAAGTACCGGCCGCGCCGCAAGACCAAGACGCTGCTCAAGAAGGACAAGTACTCGCTGGCCGGCGGGCTGCTGGCGGCGGGCGCGGGCGGCGGCGGCGCGGCCGTGGCCATGGGCGTGGGCGTGGGCGTGGGCGCGGCGGCCGTGGGCCAGCGCCTCGAGAGCCCGGGCGGCGCGGCGGGCGGCGGCTACGCGCACGTCAACGGCTGGGCCAACGGCGCCTACCCCGGCTCGGTGGCGGCGGCGGCGGCGGCCGCGGCCATGATGCAGGAGGCGCAGCTGGCCTACGGGCAGCACCCGGGCGCGGGCGGCGCGCACCCGCACGCGCACCCGGCGCACCCGCACCCGCACCACCCGCACGCGCACCCGCACAACCCGCAGCCCATGCACCGCTACGACATGGGCGCGCTGCAGTACAGCCCCATCTCCAACTCGCAGGGCTACATGAGCGCCTCGCCCTCGGGCTACGGCGGCCTCCCCTACGGCGCCGCGGCCGCCGCCGCCGCCGCCGCGGGCGGCGCGCACCAGAACTCGGCAGTGGCGGCCGCGGCGGCCGCGGCGGCCGCGTCGTCGGGCGCCCTGGGCGCGCTGGGCTCGCTCGTCAAGTCGGAGCCGAGCGGCAGCCCTCCCGCCCCCGCGCACTCGCGGGCGCCGTGCCCCGGGGACCTGCGCGAGATGATCAGCATGTACTTGCCCGGCGGGGAGACCGGCGACCCGGCGGCCGCGGCGGCCGCGGCGGCGCAGAGCCGGCTGCACTCGCTGCCGCAGCACTACCAGGGCGCGGGCGCGGGCGCGGGCGTGGGCGTCAACGGCACGGTGCCCCTGACGCACATCTAGGGACGCGGGGACGCCGCGGCCCCCGCGGCCCCCGCGGCCCCCGCGGCCCCCGCACAGACCAGACCAGACCTCTCCGCGCGCCAGCCCCGAGGGGAGCACGGGCGACTCGCGCGCGCCCCCGCCTCGCCCTCCGCGGAGCCCCCGGGGGCCTCCCGGCGCAGCGGCGCCCGGCGGCGCGGACTGGCTTCGGTGTTTTCTTGAGACGTTTTGTACAGTATTTATCATTCCCGGAGGAGGAGAAGGCGTTTTCTTTGCTCGAGGGGACAAAGAGCAAACCCAGCGAGAGGCGACTCCAACTTTTCTAGCCCGGCCCGCGCGCCCTCTCTCATCCCGCACCGCTCCCCGGAGGCGCTCGGTCGCCCTGCGCGGGTGCCGAGGCCGTTCTCATTTGTTATCGATGTAGTTCGGCAGATCCAAACACGAGTTTTTTGTAGTTGTTACCGCTTTTCTGAGTTGGTTTGTTAATTTATACAAAGAGGTCTCCCCACTCCCTTCAGATGGCAGCGTTATATTCTGGGTTTTGTAAAACTTTCTGTATCTGAGCATTTCCATTTTTTTTGTTTTGTTTTGTATTCTTTCTTGTAAATGCATTGTGAAATTTTTATTTTAGGCATTGCGGTGTGGGGAGGGGGATTCAGATTATGTACATAGTTTCCAAAAGTCTTTCTTCTAAAACCGAAAAAAAAAAAAGACCTCTCCTTAAAAAAAAAAAAAAAAACAGAACAAAACAAAATGCATCGACTTTTGAATCAATAAATTTAAGAGAGAAAAGAAAAAGCCCACTTTTCCCCCGTAATTTGGAACGTGCTAATTTTATATGCATGTTTTGTGAGCTCAAAATACGATTGGTAAATCTGACGAAGGAGAAATGATCGGCATAAACTAAAAGTGAGGGATCCTCAGGGGGACGGTGCGATCTTCACCGAGCTTCTTTCAGTGCAAGGGAAGAAAGTTTAAATCGATGGATTATTTTGTAGCATTTATAGTGTTGATACGGATCAAGAAATAATTACCAGGATTTAAAACAACAACAACAACAACAACAACACCGGCCCTCGTTTTACAGCCTGGCCCTTTGGCGTGTTGTCTTTTCTGACCGCGGGCCGGCTGGCGGCTCCGAGTCCTCCAGCGGCCCCGGGCTGCAGGAGAAGGCCCCCGATGGAGGGACCAGGCTAGGGATAGGGAGCAGGGACAAAGACCGCCGTGGGGTCGCCGAGGCCCCCGTTCCCCTGCAATTTAACAAGATTGCAAATGGAATTTATCAGAATCTGGCTCAAGGGAACACTCTCTGAACCAAAATGTACTGCATCCCTCCTCAGCCCCTCCCTCTGACTTCTTTCTCCTTGGGAAAGGGCAAAGTGATCTTGAATTTTCTCTCTCTCCGCCTCCCCCCACGCACACACTCGACCACCCCCCTTTCCCCAGCGTCAACTGGGATACACAAACTGCTGTTTATTATTCCTGATGAAGTCGGAGGGTGTTTGATGCTTTAAATTTTTTAATTATATTTTTTCTAGGTGTTTATGGATACATTGCAGTTTTTTTCTGGAATTTAAAGTTTTCTGTAAAACTTTTGTCTTCAAGTAATCTGACAGCATTAAATATTGCATTTAAAAGTTACACTGTAGCAAATACATTTTGAAATTAGTCACAACATAAAGATGAAATTATATTTTGAGGGGGGAAAAAGCCTTTAGTCTACATCAAGATGTGTTGATTTCATCAGCCCTATTAAGCCTCCTGTTCATTTTCTTTTTTCTTTTTTTTTTGTACTGAAATGAGCATAGACTATCCAAAAATGGGCCCATGTTAGGTTAATGAGAATCACATTCAGCCTCCACTGGAGAATGACTTTAAGTAAAATGCTAACCTGGCAATTGATATGTGTAATTTTTTGGAGTCATTGATAATTCTGCTTAAACCATGCATTTTTTTAAGTGACTGCAAAAAATCTCAAGAATGATATCCACTGCTTCTTTCTAACGAGGTAATAAAGTCCCCTCTTTTTTTCCTTTTTTTTAAAAAAAAAAAAAAAAAAAAGCTTCAGCAATCTGATCCTTTGTGAAGCAGTTGTTCCTGAAAGTATTTGGATATATATATGGATTGCTGAGTGAATCAGCATCAGAAATAGTCGGGTAATAAGTGAATGAATGCCACACACAGTCTCCTCTGGGAGATGCCCTGGGAAATTCTGTAATGCTCTGTTAATTCACCACACCCAGCTTAAGGAGCAGGCCACACTGACTCTGAAATGTACAGTTAAATAGACTCTCTGGGTTCTTTTGCTAACTCCTCATCTCAACATCGCCCTGCATTTACTAAACTGGCAGACAGATGTGCCGCCACGCTCACATATGTGTGCACTCAGGTTTGTATCTAGGCTCAGCTATGGGCGTCCAAGTCTTAGCGCATCACACTACTAGTAATGTGGGTCACACTGGGAGTGTTTCAAACTAGAAAAAGTTTAGCAGCATGCAGGAGTTTCAGCCAGAGATATTCTTGGTTTCCTGGAAGGTGGGCTTATAGTTTGGCTCCCCCCACCCACCCCACCATGTGCCTCATACATAGCTGAAATTCAATGCCAGATGCTGGGAGCCACTTTGTTAAAAGCCCAGGATGATCTTAAAATAGGAATTCCTTAAATGCAGTGAATTTGTATTGTGGATTGGAACGGCAGAGAGAAAAGGAAATGGAAATTCGTTAATGATTCCATTCGGAAAGAAACCGGGATGGGGTAGCAGACGGGATGGGGTAGCAGACGGAGGCTAGCCTTCGTCTGGGGACAGAGACCTTATCACCCCCGCGGCGTTTCTCTGACTTGCATTGGTGGAGAAAATATCGACTTGGCCCTGGAAACGTCTCACTAACCGTGGGTCGGTCTTGTCAAGGTCCTGCTCATCGTACTCACAAAATGAAAGTGTTTGATGATTTCTATAGGATGGCTGAAACACTGCCCAAATCACAGGGTGGTATTTCTATCGCTTATTCCAATTTTAATAGAAAGCTGGGTGGAGACAGGACTCGTTCGGGGGCCTTGGACTAAGTTTGCAGAACTTCGTGCCCGGCCGGCTGCGAGACTCGCCGCTAGAGCGGCGGTGGGCCGCGCGGGCTGTCCAAGCAGAGGGTGGCACGGTTTAATGGTGTGTGTGTGGGTGGGGGGGGGTGTTCTCTTGTCCTTCACCATCACCCTTAAACTAACGGGCCCTTTTTGTTGTCGGTGCTGAGACTGACACCAGCCCCCGCGCCCGGCCAAGAAACCCACCAGTAGCGAGGTGAAGTGAATTAATTGTAGAGCCGGGCGCGGGCTCGGCGTGCCTGCTAGGCAGATGTGTCGGGTAGCGTGACTGATAGGTCTATTAAAATCATGCATGTGGGAGAAGAATAACACGCATATTCACGCATTTCATTTCCCGACAAAGACTGGGCCATGCACAGATCTATCTCCGGAACATTCCGGCGAATTCGAGAGAGCACCTCGGGCCCCGGAAGGCGCGCTGCAGAGCGGCCTGGCGCTGGCACCCACCGCCCACGGGGCCCGCTCTGCCCGCCCGCCCCCTCTCCGTGCCTCCCCGGCCCCCTCCCCCACCGCGCTTCCGCAGCCGGGCCCGCGGGGCAGAGGCTCCAGAAACGGCGGCGGCAGAATGTAATAATAGGTTTGATTCCTTGGAAACTTCAAGTGAAAAGCAGACTTGGCCTTGGCGCAGCTCCTTCTCCAGCACGACTATTCGGCGGGATTGAAAGGCCCGGCCAGCAGGGGAGGAGAGGGGAGGGGGCGCAGGCCCCCTGGGCGAGCAGCCGGGGGAGGTGGGTCCGATCCCCGCCTCCCGGCCTGCAGGGTCGGGACGACGCTGAGCCTGGCGAGGGACGCTGGGACCCCTCACCCTCACGCCCCCCCACCCCGCCTGCGCAACGGCCCCGGCCCGGCCCCGCCCCCCAGCCCGACGGCAGGGCCCCGCTGGGGCCGCGAAGCCCTGACCCCTGCCTGCCCATCCTTCGCCCCCGCCGGCCCTTGATCTCCAGCCGCGCGCCCCCGGGAATCCAGGCGCAGGGCGCTGGGCGCGCGGCCCGGGTCTCCTGGGGGGGGGGGCGGCCCCCGGGCTTGGCCCTCGCCCTCTCCCGGCCGAGGGGCGGTGAGGCCCCAGCCGTGGCGGCTCCCCGGCCTGGGCGCCCCGCTGCCCCGTTTGCACCCCTTCCCCGCCCGCTAGCCGCTCGCGGGTCCCGCGTCTCCCCCCGCCTCTCTCCCCCCGCACCTCCGGCCCCTCCCGCCTGCGGCTCCGTCCCTCTCTCTGCGCGCTCGGCCTCCCTTTGTCCTCGGCGCGACCGTCTCCGCCCCGCGCCCTGGGCCCTCGTCGCCCCGCTGCTCCCCGGGCGCTGCCTCCGAGCGGGCCGGGGTCGCCAGGCACCCGGACGCGGCCCACCCCCCGCCCCCCAGCCGATCGCTCCGGCTCGCGCGAAAGGGGTGGGAACTCCGACACCGACCGGGAGCCCGCGGCCCGGCGCCCGCCGCGACCCTCCCGGTGCAGCCCGGGCTCCCGGCCCCGCGGTGTCAGCCGCGGGGGATTACAGTGACGGATGCGAGGGGAAGGCAGAGTGTTTTTGTGTTTAAAGAGAGCGGGATTAGTGGAGAGAAAGTCCTGACCTGGGGTCAGCTGCAAGTCAAACCCTTTTACAATCAGGGAGCGGAACAAGCACCGCTCCCGGCCGCGCCGCAACACGTGGGAGGAAGGAGGCAACCGAGAGGCCGCACCCCCCCCTTCCCCCGGCCTGCGGGGTGTGAGGAAGGGAGGGAGGGAGGGAGGGAGGGGGAGATGGGCGGGCGTGCACCCCTGGGCTGCGAGGTGGAGGGCGGGAGGGGGGAGCGGGGCCTGCAGCCCCCGGCTGCGGGGTGGGGGGCAGGAGGAACAGGGGGACGGGAGGGGGGAGATTGGGGGCCGCACCCCCAGGCTGCGGGGTAGAGAGCATGGTGGCGGGAGGGGGAGATGGGGGGGCCGTACTCTGGGGCTGCGGGAAGGAGGACAAAGGGGAGGGGGGAGAGAGGGGATGGGGAACCCGGAACCCGCAGCCCTGGGCGGGGGAGGGGCTGAGGTGAGGGACCAGTGCTCCCGGCGGAGGAGCCTCACTGAAAGGGCCCCCGGCGTGGAGGGGGTGAGGGTGGCGCGAATAACCCGCAGTGCGGGCTTGGAGCTTTTTGGGGCGGGTGAGTTGTCCATCAGAATCCCTTCTTCACCAGCATGCCCGGGTTCCCTGTTTTCTGGGCCCTCCTCTGGCTGCTCCTCCGGCTGGGCCCGGGGCAGGGGAGGGGGGGGGATGTCTGGGGGGACTGTCTGCTCCAGAGGCTCAGTCTTACTGATGCAGTTATTTCCATAGGAAACCAAAACCGAAAGAGCAGTTTCTGGGACGCAGCGCTCCGCGGACCTTACCTGGCTGTCCTGGAGTCGTGACCTCCCCTAGGCCCCAGCAAACCCTGGTCTGCAGGTGGAGGTCCTGGGGGTGGGGGCGACCTGCGCTAGCCCCCTCCTCACCCCCACCCGCGGGGTGGAAGAGCGAGGCGTAGATGAAGCAGGCCGACTGCCTCAGGGAGCAAAACCCCTGGGGCGCTGGAGTTTGGGGGGGGGGAGATGAGAGGGTCAGAAGAGCGGAAGAGGAAGTGGATACATCCTTGTCTTCCCTAGCAGTCAGATCCAGAAATTAGGCTGAAATCACACCAAGAGTTTTAACAAATATGAAAAACAGAGAAAACACCCCAAAGAAGTGAGGTATGCAAAGCAGATAAAGGTCATCTATTTTGGTAATGAAAAACAAACAAAAGAACTGGGATTGCCACATGTTGCTCGAAGTGGGCTTTTCATCTTTACATATGAAAAATCAACACCAGTTGAGGGAGAAAAGGCAGTTTTAAAAACATCACAAAACAACGCGAGGGCGCTGCGCGCTCAGCCTTCCCTGGGTCAGGCAGTGTCTCCAGGTGGCCACTGGGCTCCGGCTTCCAAAGCAGGGGACACAGTGCTACTCAGCAACCTGCTAAATGTGACCTGGGGGGAAATCTGTCTGCCGCAGAGACTCTGGACACTGTGAGTAATCTGAATGCCCCGCTGGCAGCTCGCAAGGGTTTAATTGCCGGCAGCCACTTGAGAACAACCATGTGGGTACATTAAGGATGTTGTTTGTGAGGAACAGCAGGTCATCACATGCAAAGTCTCGAAATAGTCAGCCAGTCAAATCAGTGGAAAAAATCAGCTTTTGTTAGATTTTGCAGTTTCAGGAATTAGGCATTCACTGCAGAGCTGCAGTTTTGAGAAATTGCAATGTCAGGCATGTTCCCAATGGGGAAATATTGTGAGTGTGGAGGAATGTAAGATTGGGTTTGACAATGAGGAAACTGACAAGAGTTATCACCCAGACATTGTTTTCTCTCTGAGCACCCCGGAAATGCTAACTAGAGATGATATCTAGAGGCAGCAATAGCACTCTCTGTTAGTTCTACGCACTTGAAAGATAGGAAAACAAGAGTCTTAGACATCTAGAGGACTGACCCAGGATTTCCTGCAATGAATACCAGCATCTAGGGCAAAGTACCAAGCAGGTAGGTAACACCTACAAGCACTACAGCAACCGTGTCAAGATCGGCATGAGGAAATTCAAAGCAGAGGCCAACTTAGCTTTTTATTTCTAAGCAGCAGAACAAGAGGGAATCCAGGTGAGCGTGTTTTCACCAGGGAAAAGATTTAGAACCCTCATGCTTTTGAGTAATCCACACTATAGGAGGAACTTTCAGGACATAGAATAGCCCAAACTTTACCAGGAAATTTACCGTGAAAACCCACATGATGGATAAGCAGTAGCTTCATGCTTTGTGCTAAAAATTGAACAGAAGGGCAAAGTTTATTCTTGTAAAAAATGGCTATTTGCATTTTCACCCTACGGGAGAAATGACACACATGTGCCCAAAGAAAAGGAAGAATCGAGGTGAAAAGCTAGTCAACATGGTATTTATTGTATTTCTGATCTCTGGTGAACTGTAGCACAGCAACACGGAGACATCAGACAGAGCTGCGCCTGAATCATGGCTCAGCGCATATCCGCTTGCTGCCCTTGGTCAAAGGTCCTTCCTCTGAGACCATCTTCTCATATTCGAGAAGAAATGATAAAACCAACTTCACAAGAATATGGTCAGGATCAATTATCTCAGGTGCATGCTGTGTCTAGAGAAGAGCAGAGCCACAGTAAATGCTCATTTCACGTATCAGCCTGTGTCAGATCCGGCAGGGGTACAGTGGGACAATTGTGGCATCGACGCCAAATTTGGCCTGCATGGGAACAGCGTTAATTATGTGGACCAATACGCCCAAATACCCGTATTCATAAGAATCTCTCTTTAGAGTTATGTGTTAACCATCATGTTCATTCATTCATTTGTTCAACAAATACCGGTTATAGCACAGTACATGTCCGGGTTATTATAAAAGCACATGTATGTGTGTGGCCAGATGCTGGGCTCACTGCCCAAGCAGGTGAAACTCGCTGTCACAACAGTGAGGATGCTCCCAAGGGCTATAATCGAGGGACACCTACCCACCAGATTACTGCCTGGTCATTCCTGCCCAATTGGGGAAAATCAGGGAAGGCTTCCCAGAGGAAGCAAAAGCTGGAAGCTGGACATCCTAGTGTTGCTTCAACATCCCCTGTGGCCAATCTGTCCACGAGGGGTACATGCTGCATTTCTTTATGCACCAAAGAAGACTGCAATATAAACTTGAGCAGAGTATGTAGGATAACTGCTTTGTTGTTCAACAAATGGCTGCTGCAGAGCGGCTCTGAGCTGTCAAAGCCGTGGACTTGGAGGTTCACAAGGGGCAGTGGTCTCTTGTTTTCAGGATGCACAGGATACCAGCAGAACTTGCTTCCCCTCCAGAGTCTCAGACCCAATCCCAGCAGGACTCAGGAATCTGCACCTTCGTAGGTGCAGGAAGGAGATAGTGAGGTTGTGCATGATGCTGGAAAAACCTGTATCAGGGATAGGCCTGAAAATTTGTATGGCAAATAGCTGCTGAAACTGTGTCTAGATCACTTAAATTTGAGTAGCAATTTATTATTTATAAAGTGCTCTCACTTAATTGTTCAATTTAGATGACTTTTGAAAAAATTAAATTAGTGGGAGAAGAAAAAAAATTTAAACCGGATTATTGGAATCTCATAAATAGAAAGGACTGACTGATTTCTCGCTTTTGTTTTCCATTTTCCAATGAACTGCTCTGACTGCCTGTAGATGCACTTTGCCTCTCCTGATCCGCAGTGGAGGCTGAGCATCAAGAGCATACGCCGCGTGCACGGCTTTTACTTTACAGAATGGACAATAAAAGGAGTGGACAGTCATATGCTGTGTCTTGATTCCAAAGCTTACCAAGCTGATCTGCATTCCCACGGACTGGGTCTTGTAAATGCCACCTGGGTCCACACATTCGTGTCAACTAGTTGCGAGTAATTTTAATGGCACGTAAGATGTCAGGAAGGGCATATAATAGTGCACATGAGATGCAAAATCGGTTTATTTGGATAGGTCATAATTATTAAAAAGTACCAGATCATTAGTTTCTTTGTACAATCATCTGTAAAATGGGACTACTTTGTTGTGAAAAACCTCAATACATTAAGTATTTTACATGTCTTGAGAGGAAGAGGTCATGCAAATAGGGGGGCTGCCCTGTGCAAGGAATACACCCATGTGCATGGGCAGCGCTGCATCTATAGAGCATGCAGCTCTGCATTATGGAGGTCACTATTACTGCTAATCACAGTAAAAACAGCATTCCTTAGAGTTATACAGATCTAAGTGAAGGTGTGGTTATGGAAGAAATCACGACCTATTTGAATAGCATGTGAGAAAGTAAATTTTAAATATGACATTATGAGAGAAAATGTTCTATAAAAAGAATCCAAACTATGTTAGTAATAGAAGAGTTGCAGTATGGCTGGTAGGTAATTTCAGGACACGGGGCACCATTAAGGAAATCTGATAATCTATGCATTTTAACTATAGCTTTTTGAAGAAAATGGCATTGCCTTTGTTGACTAAATCATTCATAATCTTAATGGATGAGAATGGCAGTCCAGATAATCAGGCCCCTGTGCATAGCAGGGAGGACAGAGTTTCCTAAACTGATTTGTTTTGAATATTACCACACGGTTTGGACCTCGGTGCTGATGCTCCTGTCACACACCCATCCCTTGGATCCTGCCCACAACATCCACAAGACGCACTCTGTCAACTCATGTCTTATACCCAGAAGCAGAACCCCGCACTCAGGAAGAAAGGAGGAATGCACGGGAGCAGAACTGGTTATTTCAGAGGCCACTGACATGAAACGGAGAAGCTAGAGAGATGGAGCAGAGTAAAAACCTAGGTGGCTCTGAAAGCAGGCTCGCCCCTGGTCAGAACCCTCAGACCAAGCCTCTGCTTATGAAGCCGGTGGCACCCTGGGGCCGGGAGCGGTTGCAACCAAAAGCAACACAGAGCTAATGGCCACATTTTAGCAAGTCCTTAGCATCTGGGCTTCTGTGCCAGTGTCTGTTCACCTGTCATGCTCTGCCAGATGCATGGATTTAAATTCGGTTATGGGAATATGAGTAAGCTACTAGTGTAAAAAACAATCTCACTCATTTAAAAAAATTGTTTTAGTCTTTCAAACTGAGAATACTACTAGAAATGTATTCTCAATTTTAAACTATGACATTTTGGATAACAAACTAAATTATACATTTACTAAGGGAAAGCATATAAAAGTCTTGAAATAATTAAACTATGTTTTAGGCTCAAAAACAAACATATCACCTGTAGTAACTATGCACAGAAAACTGAAATTGTATTTAAAGTCACAGCTCAAATTTAATTATACATTTGCAAGAAAAATAGGTTATTTAAAATCAATCTATAATATACAAGTTCAATATAAATTTGAACAAATTAAATTTTAACTGAATTCTAAAATTATGATTATGCTTAAATCAGGTTTAAAAAAACAGAATATTGACAATAACATTTTAAGGTGGAGTCTCTGCATCAGAGGCTTATTTATTTTAAGAATTTATTTATTTATTCACGAGAGACGCAGAGAGAGAGGCAGAGACATAGGCAGAGACGGAAGCAGTTTCCCCGCAGGGAGTTTGATGCGGGACTCAATCCTAGCACCCTGGAATCAAGACCTGAGCCAAAGGCAGATGCTCAACCACTGAGTCACCCAGGTGCCCCTTAGAGGCTTATTTAAACTTAACAGCAAAAGCAGGGCCAGCCCACGGAGCTTTGTCTTGAGCACCTGTGGAAGCCAAGGCTTCTTGCAGCCTCAGGTGGAGGCTTTCCCCAGCTGGTATGGCACCCAACATCCGCAAGCCTCCTGGGGAACAGAAACTGTGTCCGGCTTGATTTCCCCCCAATCGTCAGCAGAGTCCCCAGGCATCTTGCAAAGTGACAGCAGCTGCTTGTTGAAGGGAATGCAAGCAACAGGGCAGGTGAAGGGGCTGGAGGCTGCTGGGAAGGAGCTGCACAGAGCAAGGCCTGCCACCGCCACTGGGTCCCTTGCTCTCCCAGGCACTGGTCCAGCATCCGCATGTGATGCTACAAAAGAGAGGAGGCCTCTCAGGGGCTCAGTGCGGTGCCTGCACATCCCAGAATATGAGGAGCATGGGTGCTTTCATGGTCCTTGTGTGGTTCTCAAGGAGATACAGAGAGCAGACTCCAGCCTGAGAAGCAGGACACCCCAGAGGGGAATGACTCTGAGACAGCAGAGGTCTTGACCTAGAGCTGGACGGAGCAGCCGCTGAGGCCAGGGAGCTTCTTTCAACTCTGAATTCCCCAAGACCTGTTACGTGATCTGGCAGGCAGTAAGGGGTGGGGAGATGTCTGTTACGGGGAAGTGTTACAATCACTGCATTGTGTTGTGCTGTATTGTGTGGTGTGGTATTGTATCATGTTGTATCATGCAGTGCTGTTTCATATTCTATTAAGGGAAAGTGTCCTCTTAGGAGCATCAGGGTAAAGTCACATCTGGTGTGCAGAGTCAGTTCAGGCACCTGGCGAAAAGGAGACAGGCAGGGGAAAAGGCAGCCTCCTCTTAGACTGGAAACCAGAACCGTGAGCACCTGCGAGGAGCCATGCAGGCTGGGGTTTACCTCTTCAAGCTACAGGCACAGAACTGTCAAAGGATCTCTTGAGGTGCTCTCGAGGGTAGATCTTCAGATGGTGACCTTGACCGGGAAGCAGGTGGGCAGCCAATCACTCCCCGCCAGAGCTATCTCCAGATGCTACCTTACTACTCTTCATAATATTCTGTGTGGCGGTACGGATTGACTGTGTAACTTGTATGTATGAAATGTATGGAACTGGAAAGGCATTTCTTAGAGTTAGCATGGCGGGTGTCAGAACACCCTGGGTGACAGGCTAGGGCCAGCTGACCTGTCCCAACCTTGTCTCCATACTGTAAGCTGAGGCACCTGGGGGCCCCACGGACCTCGGACAGGTAGCTCAGACTATTTGAGAGAGCACACAACCCCGGACATTTGATTAGATGACACCTGAGCTCTCCTTCCGGGTGGCCCACCCACTGAACATGCACCCCCACCCATGTCCCTCTGCGAACAGCATGTCTTTGTGAAGCTGGCTTCTCAGCAGTTGTCGTGTCAAACATACTTCGCTTGGGAAAATTGAAGCAAACCCAGAAACGAGGTGTTAGGGTCCAAGCCAATTCCACGGCTGGAGAAGCGTGGTGTGCTCAACCTGGACACCCAAGCCAGTAATCAGTAATTGTGGCTGGTCGGGGAATGAAGTGAAAGTACATATTTTTTTTATTCAACGTATGTAATTTTAAAAAATTGTCACAAAGTTATTAGGACATAAATATTTATTAAGTTGTGTAGACTTTACTTAATGAACAGAATTGTTAAATACTGCTAGCCTGGGGCTCCATGCAGAATTACTGGCATAGTAAGAGGGTACTGAAAATGCAGAGAGTTCAAACTGATATTGAATTTGTAGCTTATAGGTTTGTATAAAATTATATATGTTTTCTTTTATTATGTCAATACGATGGTATCATTTAACTGAAGCTGCAACGTCAAAGACAGTCTTATTTTTCTGCCAGTATTTACTGTATTTATATATAGTAAATCAGATTCTGCCAGTATTATACAGTACTTATATACAGATGATATATTCATTTGGGATGATAAATTATTGGTTTAACTATTTGGAGAATTTTTTATAATTTGTCTTAGTAAGTGATAATATAGCTTGCCATCTAAATTTCACATTTTTAAAAATTGAGAATACATTTCTAGTAGTATTCTCAGTTTGAAAGACTAAAACAATTTTTTTAAATGAGTGAGATTGTTTTTTACACTAGTAGCTTACTCATATTCCCATAACCGAATTTAAATCCATGCATCTGGCAGAGCATGACAGGTGAACAGACACTGGCACAGAAGCCCAGATGCTAAGGACTTGCTAAAATGTGGCCATTAGCTCTGTGTTGCTTTTGGTTGCAACCGCTCCCGGCCCCAGGGTGCCACTGGCTTCCTAAGCAGAGGCTTGGTCTGAGGGTTCTGACCAGGGGCGAGCCTGCTTTCAGAGCCACCTAGGTTTTTACTCTGCTCCATCTCTCTAGCTTCTCCGTTTCATGTCAGTGGCCTCTGAAATAACCAGTTCTGCTCCCGTGCATTCCTCCTTTCTTCCTGAGTGCGGGGTTCTGCTTCTGGGTATAAGACATGAGTTGACAGAGTGCGTCTTGTGGATGTTGTGGGCAGGATCCAAGGGATGGGTGTGTGACAGGAGCATCAGCACCGAGGTCCAACCCATGTGGTAATGAGAGAGCTGACCAATTCACTGTGTGAAGGTGGCACTCCAAACAGAGAGGGTCGGCATGGCTTATTACGGAGACTCTGAAATCAAAACTTTCAACATTCTCACTTTTTTGAATAATTTTTTATGTTATACACTCATCAAATATATACAAATAGGACAAGATGCTTCCTTTGAAAGAGGCAGCTCTCCACTCTGTATATTAAACTACTTTCTTCAAAAGCTTGCTATTATTTTAAAACTGATTTTACTTCCTATCTTTTGAGTGAAGTTGAGGAAGACTGAGGAGTTGGGGGCCGCAGTGAGAGAGGTCGGTAGGAGCAGGAAGGCATTGGCACTTGGATCAGCAGCACTTTGCAGGACCCGAATCTGAGCACAAAAAGAAAGGCTTTTGGGGATCCCTGGGTGGCTCAGCGGTTTAGCGCCTGCCTTTGGTCCGGGGTGTGATCCTGGAGTCCCAGGATTGAGTCCCACGTCAGGCTCCCGGCATGGAGCCTGCTTCACCCTCCTCCTGTGTCTGCCTCTCTCTCTCTATGTCTATCATAAATAAATAAATAAATCTTGAAAAAAAAGAAAAAAGAAAGGCTTTTAGCTCCATGGCCTGTTTTTGCCTGTTCAGGGGAATGTAGGGGATGGCTCTGACACTCGCTGTAAAATATGCTACATAGGCTCTTGACCATTGGAGCCAGGACTGTGCTGCAGACATTTAACTGTGTGGAGTAGGGGTGCCTGAAATACTCGGCTGGATGGATTCGCTGCAATGACTAGAACGTGCAAACCGCGAGAGACCGTCATTCAGGCCAAAGAATACACGGAGCGCTAAGACAGCAATTAGAAGCGAGGGGTTACTCGAAGCTCAAGTGGGCGCAAAGCAGAGGGAGCCACCGACGTGTTAGAACAGCAAGGAGGCTGCCCTGCCTCGGGTTTGGGAGGGGGCACTGCTGTTCAGCCTCGCGGAGCTGAAGCACTGGGAGCCAACGCCACACCTGCTACCTGTGCTCCTACGCAATTCTTCAAGTAAGGAGAGTTCTTTCCTGCCTGGGTCCACTCAGTCGTCCCCACGGTGGCCATCTCCCATGGCCACCATAGCACAGTGCTGCCACCTGAAGGGCTGACAACCACAGAGCTTCATCATCTCTCAGGCTGCCGCGAAGATGGGGCAGGCTGGTCCCTGTGCCCAGCCTCTGGTGTGTGCTGGTGCTGGTCAGCACGCCTTGGCTTATAGACACAGCTCCCATCTCTGCCTTCATCCTCACACAGCATGTCTCCATGGGCCTCTGTGTCCACATTTCCCCTTCTTGTATGGTCAGCAGTCCTCTTGGATCAGGGCCCACCCTAATGTCCTCATCTTAACTTGATCATCTGGAAAGATCCTATTTCCAAGGAAGGTCTCAGAAGGGATTCGGGACTGCCACATCTTCTTGGGGAACACCATTCAAACCATAACGTTCACTCTTGATTGTATACTGACATGTGAAGTGCTTTGCATCCTGAGGGCTCTGGTTCTACTAGAAAATTGAATAGTTCAGGCTTTGACAGGCCTTTGATGAATATTCTGTGTGCAATTATTCTCTAAATCTACTTTCTTGTAAACAGGATTCCTTTAATACAACTGGTCAGGACCCTCAAACTGGCTTGGGGTCCACCTTAAATTGATTGTCTACATAATAGCACAGCAGAAGCTGCAGGATGACAGAGGAGCTAATTGCAGCCATATTAAGGCACCCACATAGTGGGCACATGAACTCATTAAATGTACCCCAAAGGTACTGCTTCAATCACAGGAGAAAGAGAACTGAGCAAGTTCTGGGTAACAGACCTGCCTTCATTTTCATATTTATTTCAGTTGATTTTATCTTACTGCTAAGTGCATCTTTGTGAGCCACCTTTATCTCTTTGGGAAGAGTACAAAGTATGAAGAGATTAATCACTATTAGAGTTCAGACATAGAATCTTATTTAATCCTTACTACACCTCCAGATTATGATTGTCCCCTTTTTATAGGTGAAGAAACTGAGAGGCTAAGTAATATCAGAGGGGAGATCACTAATGAACAGGAAACTCAGGATTAAATCTAGAACTGACAGATTCTAATTTTATAATTAATGTATTGCATATGAACATTTTAATAGACTGTGTTTTTTTATTGGAGTTCAGTTTGCCAACATATAGCATAATACCCAATGCTCATCCCGTCAAGTGCCCCCCTCAGTGCCCTAGACTGACTGTGGTTTTTTTTTTTAGACTGTGTTTTTATTTTTTTTTATTTTTTTTTTTACCAGACTGTGTTTTTAAAGCAGTTTTAGGTTCACAGCAATTTTGGGTGGAAAGTACAGAATTCCTGTGCACCCCTGGCACCTACACACGCAGCCTCCTCCATCACCAAATCATCACAGCCAATGTACCTGCACTGACAAATCATCACCACCCAGAGGCCACAGGGCACATTCAGGTTCAATATTGGTGTTGCACATTCTGTGGGTTTGGACAAATGTGTAACACACTGTGTGCACATTATGATACCACACAGAGTACTTTTGTTGACATGGGAACCTCCTGTGCTCCACCTGCTCATCTTCCCTCTGGACAGTTAGTCTTAATTTATTTATTTTAGACCTTATCCATTTGGATCTTATTCATTACAAACTATAAAGCTTTCATGTTCTTTCACATTCTTCCCCACTCCCCTTTTCCCAAAGTAGACATATCATTGTTTTGTATTACATCAATATACACCTTAGTCTAAAAATGGAAGCACGGTTCATGGCTGAGCCCAGTGGTGAACAGAAATTATATTTCCTTTCTTGTGAAGCTTTGTTTTTCCTGGAGTTGGTAATAGTCTTGGTTTATGAAGGTTGTTCATTTACTTAGTTTTCTCTGTTCTTATCACAAATTCCTTTCATGTTCAATATCAGTATCATAATCATCTTTGACACTATCTTCTGCGAGACCAAACACATCAAAAATTTATGAGTTCACTTTCTCCCTGGAGCCATTCCTGCCAGAGACCCCGTCCACCTGCTGCAAGCTGGATAGGCTGCCCTCAAGTGTTGCCACAAGGTTATCATCACCAGTCTTCATTCTACCTGTCTTCCATGTGGGTCTCCCCTTTTCTGGATCCCATGTTCTCCCTCCTGCTCGATTTACTCCCTTGTTTTGGTAAGTTATATCTTCTAGTAGGCTGTGCAACACTAGAGGTAGTTTAGCTAGGTATAAGATTCTAGGTGAAAAATAATTTTCCCTTGAAATTTTGTCCTCTAACTCACTATGTTGCTTTTCAGTAGTCTATACTGCTGTTTTTAAGTTTACTGAGGGATACTTGATTTGCAATAAAGTAAAAATGTGTGAAGTGTACAATTTGACTCCTTTCAACAAATGTATGTACTTATGAAATCATCACCACAAGATAATAAGTATATCCATCACACACAAAAGTTTACATCGCCTCTTCACAAACCCTCCATCTTTGCCTACAGATAACTATGGATCTGCTTTTTATCACTATAGATTTGTCTGCATTTTCTAGAATTTTATATAAATCGAATTGTATAGTATGTAAACTGTATCTAGCCTCTTTCACTTACACAATTATTTTGAGATTCATCCATGTTACAGCATTATCAATAGGCCATTCCATTTATTGTTGAGTAGCCTCCCACTGTCTGGATGTATTATTGCAGTTTGTGGATACACTTCTTGATGGACATTTGTATCTGGATTTTAGCTGTGATGAATTTGTGTACAAATCTCTGTGTGGACATGTACTTTCCTTTTGCTTAGGTAAATACCTAGGTGTGGAATGGTTGTGTCATAGGTAGATGTTTAAATGTTTAAGAAATTACAAAACTGCTTTTCAAGGTGTGTGTACCATACTACATTCTCATCAGCAGTATGTGAGAGTTCCAGTTATTCCACATCCACACCAACACTTGCTTTTTAAATTTTGCTAAGCGGCTGTGTGTCTCCTAGTATCCCATTATAGTTTTACTTTTCATTTCCTAAGGATGAATTGTGTTGATCATCTTTTTGTGTGCTTATTAGAGCTTGCTCTCTCTCTACATGCATATATTCTAGACAAATGTCTGTTTGAACATGTTCATTTTTATAATTTTTTGAATTATTGAGTTTTGACACTTCTTAATATATACTGGGTATAAGTCAGGTAACTGTTTTTGCAAATATTCTCTCAGTCTGCAGAGAATTTTCTCATTTTCTTAACAATATTTTGAAAAGTAAAAGCTTTAAGTTTTAATAAAATCTGATTTATTGGTTTCCTTTTTTCTGATTGTTCAGGATTTTGTATTGTACTTAAGGAATCTTTGCAAAAGTCAAGGTGCCTAAACCTGTCTCCTATGATTTCTTCCGAAATTGTGATGCCTGATAGCTACTACCTACATATGGCTATTTGTATTTCACATTAAATCAAATAAAATTAAGTATTAAAAATCTGCTCCTCAATCATACTAGTGACATTTTAAGCACTCTATAGCCACATGTGGCTAATGGCTACCATCTTGTGCAGTACAAATAAAGAATATTTTTGTTATTAGAGAAAGTTCTGATGAGCCATGCTCTAACATTCTGTAGGTTTAGTTCTTACATTCAGGTCTATGATGCATTTTTTAAAAAAGATTTTATTAATTTATTCATGAGAGACAGAAAGAGAGAGAGAGAGAAACTCAGGCAGAGGGAGAAGCATGCTCCATGCAGGGAGCCCAATGTGGGACTCAATCCTGGGACTCCAGGATCATGCTCTGGGCCAAATGCAGGCGCTAAACCACTGAGCCACCCAGGCATTCCCTCTGATGCATTTTGAATTAGCTTTGTATGTGGCATGAGGTAAAGTTTAACATTTTTAGCATATTGTTACTTAATTGTTTTAATATTTCTGAAAAGGTTCCTTTTCACTATTAAATTATTTTGGCACCTTTGTCAAAAATCAATTAACCGTATATGTGTGGGTCTACTTTTGGTCTCTTCATCCTGATACATTGATCTATTGCTCTATCTTCATGCCAATACTGCACAGTGTTGATTACTACCTTTCAGTAGTAAGTCTTGAAAACATATAGCATAAATCCTTCTACTTTTTAAGATCTTTTCCAGAATAGTTTTGGCTCTTCTATGCTGTTTTTTAAATATAAAATTTAGATTAAGCTTGTCCATTTCTACAAAAAACTTTCTGCAATTTTAAGTGAAATATCATGGAATCTATAGATACATCTTGGGAGATTAATATCTTAACAATATTGTGTCTTCCAATTCATCAACATGTTATATTTATTTATTTATTTAAATCTTCTTTATCAGGACGCCTGGGTGGCTCAGCGGTTGGGCGCCTGCCTTCGGCCCAGGGCGTGATCCTGAAGACCCAGGGTCGAGTCCCGCATTGGGCTCCCTGCATGGAGCCTGCTTCTCCCTCTGCCTCTCTCTCTCTCTCTCTCTCTCTCTCTCTCTCTCTGTCTCTCATGAATAAATAAAATCTTTAAAAAAATAAATCTTCTTTATCATCTCTTAGCAATGTTTTGTAGTTTTCAGTGTATGGATCTTGTATTCCAAACTAGTTCATATTTGATTATGTTATTGAAAGTGGTACTCTTTTTTAAATTTCAGTTTCTGATTGTTCATTGCTGGTATAGAGAAATGCAATTGATTTTAAATTTTGTTCTTGTATTTTGTAACTTTGATAAGTTTCTTATAAGTTCTTCTAGCTTTTTTTCCCTACTTCTATAAAATTTTTGACAGACAATTCTAGCATTAGCAAGTAATGACATTCTTATTTTTACTTTCTAACCTAAATGTGTTTTTCTTACCTTATTGCACTGGCTGGAAACTCTAGTACAATGTCAAAGAGAAGTTGTGAGAGTGACATTCTTGTCCTATTCTTGACCTTAGGGAGAAAGCTTTCAACTTTTCACCAGTAAGTATGATGTTAGTTGTAGATAGTCCATTGTGTTGGATTCCTGAACCCTTGTATTTGACCTGTTTTTATTTTTGTGTGCTTGTTTTTTCAGTCTTTTTATGAAAGTTATTCTGGGTATTTTTTCTCCCTCTCTTTATTCTTGTTTTTTTAGAAATTGTGTGATGATGTGCATTATGTCTTCTTCTTTTTTTTTTCATTTATTGTACTGGATATTTGGTGTGCTCTTTCAATCATGAAAGTCACATTCTTCAATTCTGTGAAATTACATCAATTATGTTTTTGAAGTTTCCTCCTCTGTTTTTTTCTGTTCTCTCTTTCTTGAATTCTGTTCTCTCTTTCTAGAATTTCTAACTAATAGGTTAAAGGCCACTTCTTTGTATCATCCTCTGAGTTTTACAATTTTTTACTCCTACTCCTAAGGGACAAATGATTCAGAACTCCCTAATGATGAGTTTACTTGTGAAATGCATTCTGCTGATGTAAAAGGAGAAAGTACTCAGTTCGGACCTGGTATCTCAGTTCTCACATCATTAACTTATTAACATAATTAGTGTGTGGGGGGCAAGTGTTTTCAGAGATGGCACACCTATTATCTTGATTCACTCACTCAACAAATGAATGGCATCTGGTGCATGCAAGGTTCTAATGTACAAAAACATGATATTTTGAATCATCTGGAAAAATGTAAATTGCTTTGAATGGAATAAAGTAAAAAATGGGAAAAGTTATTCTGTAGTTAGGAAGAGCTTAGCTGATGAATAACAACATAAGTAACAAAAGGAAAAATTAAATAATTGCCCACATCATGCATATAAAACCATACTGATTGAGCTGTTAATATTTGGTTTGGATATGTGTGTGTGTGTGTGTGTGTGTGTGTGTGTGTGTGTGTTTTAGCATTTCTTAAGGGGTAATCATATATCAGAATTATCTGAGATGCTTCCTAAGAGCATGGATTCCTGAATCCCATCCATGAAGATACCCAGATTAGACACACCTTAGTCTGAGAGTGGAAGTGTCTCAGAAATCTTCACTGACAGCAAATTCTCCATGTAACTGCTTTGCCCAGGAAAGTTTGAAAACAACTGTGTTCAGATAAGACCTTCACTTCTCTGCTAACATAATGACTAGTAAAATGAGAAAAAAAATCTCACTTTGATTTCCTCAGGACATAAACTACTCTTAATGGAGTTATTGAGTTATTCAAGCCTTTGGAAGCTGAATTAATTCTTTTAACACCGAAAACATTAGATTTTAACAGAATTGACTAAAGCCATCAACATCTTCCTTAAGACCTCAGAGCTGTACTATGACCAAAATGTGACTATTGTGATTGAGAAATTGAGTTTTTAATTAAAATACCTTTAAATACATGTGGCTAGGGGCTAGTGTACTGGACAGAGCTGATACTGGACCATTTTCATCATCACAGAGAGTTCCACTAAACAGTGCTGTCATAGGGAGTCAATACTGGGTCAAGTGGTGCCCAGCTCACTTTGAGCATACCTGCACATGTTCAAAAAGTCCCTGGCTTTGGTGCAGGAGAGCTGCTGGACTAAAACATACTGCTACTTGTCTAATAATGCATTTTATTTACAGAGACAGCATATTTTGTGTACTGCATTATATGTATGGACAAGACAGAATTTGTGATTGGAAAGTTTACAGATGAATGGAAATACTTCATTTCATTTCATTACCATTTTTAAAAATTCCAATATAGTTAACACACAGTGTAATGTTAGTTTCAGGTGTACAACATAGGGATTCACCACTTCCATATGTGACCTGGCGCTCCTCAGGACAAGTGCCCTCCTTCATCCCCATCCCTTATTTCCTCCACACCCACCCCCCACCTCCCCTCTGGTACACATCAGCGTGTTCTCTGTAGGTAAGTCTGTTTCTTGGTTTGCCTTTCTCTCTTTTTTCCCCCTTTGCTCATTTGTTTTGTTTCTTAAATTCCACAAATGAGTGAGGGATGCTTAGATGGCTCAGTCGGTTAAGTATTTGACTCTTGGTTTTAGCTCAGATCATGATCTCAGGGTTGTAAGATCGAGCCCCGCATCAGGCTCCTTGCTCAGGATGGAGTCTGCTTGAGGATTCTCTCTCTCTCTCCATCTGCACCTCCCTCTGTTCTTACAAACATAGTCTTTCTCTCTCTCTCAAATAATTAAATAAATAAAATCTTTTTTAAAAATTCTACATATGAGTGAGATCATATGGTATTTGTCTTTCTCTGACTGATTTACTTCACTCAGCATAATACTCTTTAACTGCATCCATGATTTTGCAAATGGCAAGATTTCATTCCTCTTTATGGTGGAATAATATTCCATTGTATTTGTGTGTGTGTGTGTGTGTGTGTGTGTGTGTATCACATCTTTGTTCATCTATCAGTGGACACTTGGGCTGCTTCCATAATTTGGCTGATGTTGATAATGCTGCTATAAACATAGGGGTGCATGTATTCTTTCAAACTAGTGTTTTTGTATTCTTTAGGTTCAAAGTAGTGTGATTACTGGATCATATGGTAATTCTAGTTTTAATTCTTTGAGGACTGTTTTCCATAGTGGCTGCACCAGTTTGCATTCCCACCAACAGTGCAAGAGGATTCCTTTTTCTCCACTTCTTCATCAGTACTTATTATTTCTTGAGTTTTTGATTCTAGCCATTCTGACAGGTGTGAGGTGATACCTCACTGTGGTTTTGATTTGTATTTCCCTGATGATGAGTGATGTTGAGATTCTTTTCATGTGTCTGTTGTTGATCTGTATGTCTTCTTTAGAGAAATGTCTGTTCATGTCTTCTGCCCATTTTTAATTAAATGATTTGGGTTTTGGGTGTTAAGTTGTATTGGTCCTCCTCCTCCTCCTCCTCCTCCTCCTCCTCCTCCTCCTCCTCCTCCTCCTTCTCCTCCTCCTCCTCCTTCTTTAAACTCTATGTCCAACATGAGCTTAAACTCATGGCCCCAAGATCAAGAATTGCATGATCTACCAACTGACCCAGCCAGGTGCCCCAAGTGTACAAGTTCTTTATATATTTTGGATACTGGGATCCCTGGGTGGCGCAGCGGTTTGGCTCCTGCCTTTGGCCCAGGGCGCGATCCTGGCGACCCGGGATCGAATCCCACGTCGGGCTCCCGATGCATGGAGCCTGCTTCTCTCTCTGCCTCTCTCTCTCTCTCTCTCTCTCTCTCTCTGTGACTATCATAAATAAATAAAAAAATATTTTGGATACTAACCCTTTATCGGATATGTCAAAAGATATTTTAATCTTTTCCTATTTGGTAAGTTGTCTTTTAGTTTTGTTGATTTTTTCCTTCACTGTGAAGAAGCTTTTTATCTTGATGAAGTCCCAATAGTTTATTTTGGATCTTGTTTCCCTTGCCTCAGGAGACATATCTAGAAAGATGTTGCTATGACCAGTGTCAGAGAAGTTACTGCCTGTGCTGTCTTCTGGATTTTTATGATTTCAGATCTCACGTTTAGGTCTTTAATCCATTTTGAGTTTATTTCTGTGTATTGTGAAAGAAAGTGGTCCAGTTTCATTATTTTGCATGTGGCTGTCCAGTTTTACCAACATCATTTGTTGAAGAGATTGTCCTTTCCCCATTGTATATTCTTTACTGCTTTGTCAAAGATTAATCGACCGTATAATTGTGGGTTTATTTCTAGGTTTTCTGTTCTGTTCCATTGATCTATGTGTCTTTTTTTTTTGTGTGTGCCAGTACCATACTGTTCTGATTACTACAGCTTTGTATTATAGCTTGAAGTCTGGAATTATGATATCTCTTGCTTTGTTTTCCTTTTTGGGATTGCTTTAGCTATTTGGGGTCTTTTGTGATTCCATACAAATTGTAGGATTGTTCTAGGTCTGTGAAAGTACTGTTGATATTTTGATAGGGATTCCATTAAATCTGTAGATTGCTTTGGGTAGTATGGATATTTTAACAACAGTTGTTCTTCCAACCCATGAGCATGGAATCTCTTTCCACTTCTTTGTGTTGTCTTCCATTTATTTCATCAATGTTTTATAGTTTTCAGAGTACAGGTCTTTCACTACTTTGGTTAATTTTATTCCTAGGTATTTTATTATTTTTGATGCAGTTATAAACGGGATTGCTTTCTTAATCTCTACCACTTCATTATAAGTCTATATAAATGCAACAGATTTCTGTATGCTTTTGTATCCTGGACCTTACTGAATTCATTTATCAGTTCTAGTAGTTGTTTGGTGGAGTCTCTGGGGTGTTCTATATATGTTATCATGTCATCTGCAAATAGTGAGAGTTTTACTTCTTCCTTACCAATTTGGATGCCTTTTATTTCTTTTTGTTGTTTGAATGCCACAGCTAGGGCGTCCAGTACTATGTTGAATAAAAGCAATGAGAGTGGACATCCCTGTCTTGTTCCTGACCTCAGGAGGGAAGCTCTCATTTTTTCCCCATTGAGTATGATGTTGGCTGTGGGTTTTTCATATATGGCCTTTATTATGTTGAGGTATGTTCCCTCTAAACCTACTTTGTTGAGGGTTTTTATCATGAATGAATGTTATACTTTGTCAAATGCTTTTTGTGCATCTACTGAAATGGTCATATGGTTTTTATCCTTTCTCTTGTTGATGTGATATATCATGTTGATTGATTAATGAATTTTGAAACACCCTTGCATTCCACAGTAAATAACACCTCATTGTGGTGAATGATTTTTTTTTAAGATATTGTTGGGTTTGGTTTGCTAGGATTTTGTCAGGGATTTTTTTCATATATGTACATCAGAGGTACTGGCCTGTAGTTCTTTTTTTTTTTTTTGTAGTTCTTTTTTTTAAGATTTTATTTTTAAATAATTTTTACATACAAAGGGGGGCTCAAGCCCACAACCCAAGATCAAGAGTCCCACAGTTCACTGACTGAACCAGCTAGGCACCCCTGTCATTCTCTTTTTTAGTAAAGTCTTTATCTGGTATTGATATCAGGGTAATGCTGGCCTCATATAATGAATCTGGAGGTTTTCTTTCCTCTTCTATTTTTTGGAAAAGGTTGAAAAGAATAGGTATGAATTCTTCTTTAAACATTTAGTGGAATTCACCTGTGAAGCCATCTGGTCCTAGACTTTTGTTTGTTAGAAGTTTTTTGTGTGTTTTGTTTTGTTTTGTTTTGTTTTTACTACTGATTCAATTTCATTGTTGGTAATTGGTCTGTTCAAATTTTCTATTTCTTCCTAACTCTGGGATGTTCTAAGTTTCTGGAAATTTATCATTCTGGAACATTTCTTCCTAGATTGTCCAATTTGTTGACACACATTTTTTCATAATGTTCTCTTAAAATTATTGTATTTCTTTGGTGTTGGTTGTTATTTTTTCCTCTTTTATTTCTGATTTTGTTTATTTGAGTCCTCTCTATTTTTTATTTTTATTTTTTTAGAGAGAGTAGGGTGGGTGGGGGAGGAGCAGAGGGAGAGGGAGAATCTTAAGCAGGTTTCACCCACTTAACTGACTGAGTCATCCATGCACCCCCACATCTTTTTTTTTTTCAATGAGTCTGGCTAAAGGTTTATCAATTTTATTGCTCTTTCCAAGGAATCAGCTTTTAGTTCCATTGATCTGTTCTCTTGGGGTGTTATTTTTTAGTTTTTATTAGAAATATTTCATTTTAGGTTGTGTTTCAGTTCTAGAATTTCCATGTGTTTTCTATGATTTTTATTTCTCTATTTTGCCTTTGTAGTTCCACAATATGTCCATACTTCCATTTAAAATTTTGAACTTATTTATAATAGTTGTACTAAAGTCTGTCATTCTGGGATGCCTGGGTGGCTTGGTAGGTTAAGCAATCAACTCTTGATCTTAGCTCAGGTCTTGATGTCAGGGTCATGAGTTCAAGCCCCATGTTGGGCTCTTTGCTGGATGCAGTCTGCTTAAAATAAAAATTAAAGTCTGTCGCTTATGTCATTGCAGTCTCTTCCTTTTAACTGATTTTCCTACTGTTCACATTTTCCCCTCACATTTCTTGCTTCTTTACATGCCTGGCAATTTTTTATTGTATCCTGGACACAGTAGGATGCCACACTGGTGAATGTCCCAATTTTACTGTCTTCACTTAGAGAGTATAGAATTTAATTCTCAAGCAGCTAATTTACTTATGGATAAGCTTGCTCTGTGAAGCCTCATTCTTAAGCTTTGTTAGGACACCTATAGAGTAATCTTTCCTCTAGGGCTTGAGTCACCCTGTTGGTAGCCCTGTTCTTCTGGGATATTAGCCTGGTGCTTGGTGTGTTCAGTGTGGTCTTTCTAGACTGGCTGCTTGGTGCTTCATTATTTCCCAGCTCTGTATAAGTTCCGGAACTTCCACATCCCTCACTTCTCCTTGGTAGTTGATCTGTGTCTACTACATCAGCACGTTGGCTTTAGCACAGAGAGCCAGCTCTCTAGCCAGGTGCTCAAGGGGATGTCTGTGAAGACCTCCAGACTCCTTCTCTGTACATCCCTATGCCCTACCCGCCAGTTGTCCCTTTGGTCTTCATCTCCAGACTGCCTCTGCTCACCTTAGCAGGACTGCCTTATTCTCCTGGGCACCCCCTCCCTGCAGCATACTTTGAGAAGTGCCTCCATGCAGAAATCTGGGTGATCATGGGCTTGCCTCATCTGCTTTTCCCCTCTCTGGGGTCACAGTTTTATACTACTCGTTGCCCAACATCTGAAAACACTTATTTAATATATTTTGTCTAGTTTTATGGTTTCCTAACAGATAGGAGGTCTAGTGTGAACCAGTTTTCCATTGTGTCCAAAAGTATAAGAGCAAATGCAAATAACCATCAAATACAGCTAAAAGAACTGCTATAATTTTTTTAAATCTTAATAGTGGACTTTCTATGACTCAAACAAATTTGCCCAGAGGACAAAGCCCAAATAAATTAAATTTACTTGGATAGGGAGGATTTTCAGCATTTAACACAATAATTTGCCACATGATTTCATCAGGTTCTGTTTTAGACATATGCCCATTTATGAAATGAAGTCAAAAGAAGACCACAGTTCTCCCATAAATGTGGCCACAGTTCTCCCATGAATATGGCTAGCAAGCAAGAGACATTGGTTCTTCTGGATCCAGTACACTGACCTATGTGACCGTGGGCTATAACTTGGCTCTCTGAGGACATCACAGCACACTCAGAGAGGTGCCACAGAATATTTTCAACTTTCAACAGAGACAGTGATACTTGTCATCTGGTGGACACCATTCAAACTACCAGCCTTACGTGGTTCATGTTTAACACTGATTGTGCTGCATTTCTCACAATAGCATCATTATCTTTGCAAAGCTGGATCTTGAGCAGTTTCTGTGATGAAAAGTGAGCATCACACAAAAAACAACATAGAACATGACAGGAAAGTGGTGGTGGCCAAATCTGATTCCAGTGGCAGATATGCAAGCTATTAGTAGGGACTGGTGATATTTGAGAATGTATTTAAAAATATCACTTTCGGGATCCCTGGGTGGCGCAGCGGTTTGGCGCCTGCCTTTGGCTCAGGGCGTGATCCTGGAGACCCGGGATCGAATCCCACGTAGGGCTCCCAGTGCATGGAGCCTGCTTCTCCCTCTGCCTGTGTCTCTGCCTTTCTCTCTCTCTGTATGACTATCGTAAATAAATAAAAAAAAAATTAAAAAAAAATATCACTTTCTTCCTTCAGTTTACATATATTATTTTTTCCAAATGGCTACAGATTTGTTAGTACATAAAAAATGTTTTAAATTAAAACTAACCACTTAAACAAAACTCCTAGGACCTGTGACAAAATGAGTGAGAGGCGGAGGGCACCATGCACGCAGAAAGTGTAGGAGCTTCTGGACTGGACTGTTCATCTGGCTAAGCATCACTGTTCGCATATGCAAAACACAGGATTTGCATTAAATTTTCTTTAGGAATCTATGGCTTTGTATCACTGCAAGTGGGTCTTAAGTGGTATAGTGAATGTGGTATGCTATGAAGTCACTTCTATCAGGGGAGCAAATTTGTCTCTGAAGCAAGGGTGCCTTGGTCTCCAGAGAAAACCAGGGACAGAGTCTTGAATGCCTCAAGCAGATAAGAACCATGGTTTTTAAGCCAGTTCAAATCCCCACTGCAGACATGGGGTGGCTCTAGCTCAGGGCAATAACACTGTATTCATTCTAGAACTCTCCTGTGCCTTTAGAACAGGGGCTGTTACCTGGGATCGAGGGACTCTATGCACAGAATTCAGAATGCCCAGTGAACTTAAACAGAAAAATCTTCACCTTTATTTTTATTAACTCCCAGCTGCAATTTAGCATTTTCTTCAGTTATGAATGTAGTCAGCAAACCACAGGGGTACAACATTTCCTGTGGTGTTGTCACCCACTGAAATAATTGGTATTTTCATTTCATAGTACAGTTTTATTCTCACCGCCACTTTGACATTGCAATAGTTTTTAGACCTGCCACGGATCTTATTACTTAGTACATTATGGAGGAAAATTATTAACTATATATCATGAAATATTTTTAAAACATATTTTGATATTTGCATTTCAAAATGCAAGTTGTTTCCTTGATAATCTTAAAAAGGTAGTTTTAATTTTTTATTGTGGAGAACTCAGAACCTACATGAAAGTAGACTGAATGATATATAGAATCCCACGCATCCATCATCTGGTTATACCCCCCAAATCCTTTTCAATGCTGCATTATCTCATTGTAGTTCCTAGACATTACACAGGCTGTTTACCCTGTAGAGTTTCTAACACTCTGGGATAAGGTTACATCCCCATGGTGTCCCTCTTTCCTCTGTGTTTCTCGTAAACTGGAAATTGGGTCTAGATGCTTGATCCCATCAGGTTTTAGGGGCAGAAGAAGAGGCAAGATTACTTCTGGTTATTTCTGTTAGCAACCATTCATCTTCAATGTTTAGATCCATTAGTCCATTAGGGGTTACAAAATGGCTTAAGTCTATCATTTCTTATAATGTATTATTGTAATATTTCGATAAGGAAAACATCCCTATCACCTATTTGGTTGCCCAGTGGTAGAGTTAGTATAGAAAGTCAGAACATACATTCTTGATTCTTTCCCTTAATCTATCAGTCTTCCAAATAATAACTCAGTTCCTTTTATGCATCTTATTTTATACATTTAGAAGCATTATCCTGAGAAGGGGTTCATGGCTTCACCAGACTGTCAGATGCAGTGATGTCACAAAGCAGTTAAGAACTCCTCCTGTAGATCAACCCAAGAGATACAGAGGTTCCCTGTAGCTTTTCTGCAGAGTCCTTGTGACCATAATAGCACTTGCACATTTCCTGAAGGCTCGCAGCACTTGACCTTCATCTCATGTCCCGTGGTGCTTGGTGAGATCCTGCCTCACACCCCACTGCACTAGATGCACGTGTGTACACCTTCCAGTAGGAGCCCGGGTGTAGAAAGAGTGCTGACAATGGCCTAATTGTGCTACTACTAGCTGTAGAAACCAAGGAAAATCCCCAATTTCCCTGAGTTAGTCTCTTCATAGGAAGGATGGCAAAATGCCGTCTAACTTGAAGAATTGTTTTGAGAACTAGAGAGTGTCTCATTCCTGAGACATTGAGAACTTGTTGGTCCTCCACAAACATTTGTTAGGTCTGATTCTTACTCGCACACAGCAGAGGGTTTGTTAATTAGGTCTTGGTAATGGTCACGGGCCGGAGAACACCGCCGAGCAGTCTGTGCAGCACCCGGGACCTGGGGCCCCACGTACCAGGACATGCCAGCAGCCACTCCAGCTCCCCCGCTCCCCACTTCTCTCCATCCCTCCGGCTTCCTTCTCGCCTTCCTCCTCCTCCTCCTTGAGTCTCTCTTGGTCTTTCTCTCTTGCCCCCTGTGTCTGTCTCAGCTTTCTTCCACACCAACTTCCCTCATCCTGAAGCTGCAAGGCAGCTCCACTAGAGACAGAATTGCGCTTTATAGTGACATGTTCTACTCACAACACAACATATCCCATCTCTTCCCTGGCCTCCACCAGGCTGCCCCCTAAGAGACCTTCCAGTCGAGGGGGCATCTATCTCACCCACCCTGGGCTTGAGACAACCATATCCTACTATCTCTAACCCTCAATCCAATGGAAATTATCTGTGCTGTGTTTCCTCACAAGCTCATGGTATATTCCATTTAGTTAATCTGAAAAGTCAGCTGCACTCTGAGACCTGCCCTGGTCAGATTTTTCTTCCATTCCTGAGCTCTGCTCCCTCAATCTGTCCAGTGCTCCCCTCAAGCAGCTTAACCTGCTGTACCTTTTCTTCCTCTTTCAGATGAATTGGCTGCTTTTTCCAACGCAGAGACACCTGTCAGGATGGTTCCTCTATTCACATCCTATGTGAGCAGTGTCAAAGTCTCATCAATGTCTCTTACCAGTGACTCATTGATGACTCATTAATGACTCATTAATGACTCAGCAATATCTCATCAGTGTCTCATCAATGACTCATCAGTGATTTACAGTGACTCACCAATGTCTCACCAAAGACTCCATCGATGCTCCATTGATATGTGTGACCCATATCTTGTCTGTGTCTCTCACTGATGCCTCTCCTCCCCGCTCAGAGGTCCCATTGAGGGAGCGTGGTGACCTGTTAGGAACATTTCAGTTGGGGATCCCTGGGTGGCGCAGCGGTTCGGCGCCTGCCTTTGGCCCAGGGCGCGATCCTGGAGACCCAGGATCGAATCCCACGTTAGGCTCCCGGTGCATGGAGACTGCTTCTCCCTCTGCCTGTGTCTCTGCCTCTCTCTCTCTCTCTCTCTGTGTGACTATCGTAAATAAAAAAAAAAAAAGGAACATTTCAGTCATGCAGGTATGTTTCGATGTTGGCTTTCCTGCATATTCGCTGGGTTCCCCTGAGCCTCAGTTTTCTTGTTGTAACATGGGCGTTAAAAGCCTCTGCCTCCACTTTGTTGAGACCAAACAACACACTTTGTATCTAGAAATGAGTGTATGAACAAATGAGCGTCAACAAGCCCCTTTCTTTCTCTGCCACTCTACCTGTTCGTGGTAAAGGCTCTTCTCCATTGTGTTCTAGGGTCCGGGTCATCCTGGCCCCACAGATATTTGCAAATGTTTGTGGTCACAAGTGTTGCTTGCCCATTGCTTCCAGTTGGTGATGTATGCCGGTCTCCTGTGTGTAGACATGCTAACACCACCTCCCCTCACAGTGAAGATATCTGGGCCTCGAGCCTTTTGCTCTCCTGTCTTCTGCTCACCTTCCTGGGTGTGCTCTGTGACCCACCATCCCACTGCAGGCTCTCTGGTTACAGGAAAGGATGACTTCCTACTTCCCCTCCAAACAGGGAACATTTGGGTGACTTTGACCAACTTGGTTTTCTGGTCTTGCAGATGTCTGGGAGCTCTTCCTTCCTGATATTCTTGACATGACCTCCTCTGCACCCACTGCTCCCTGCTTCTTTCCCATTTCTTCTGTGGAACGCCATGCTTCCCAGATGGGGTCTTCACCCCCATTCCTCTTCTTGGGAGATCGTCCATTTTCTGATGGACTCTATGGTTTCGACTGCCACTTCTGACTCTGGAATTGAGTACTCGATACATCCCAAAGGATGATCATCCTTCAGTGTTTTTGGTTGCCTATGGAGTGAAGATTACTCTTTTTGTGAGTGTGACATTCAAGGCTCTTTGTGGTGGTTCCTGCCCTTGTTTCCAGTCTTATTTTCTGCTGTTCCCTCAAATGCACTCCACCGCCTAATACCCAAAGCCCTAATATCTTGGCAGGTAGCAAATTCTGTGTCTTCTGTCCTAGCCCATGAGAGACAATTCCTATTCAGGCTTTAAGATTCAATCCATGCCCTCCCTTCTGAGATAAGCAAGGCCTTTGTGAGGGCATGGAGTGAGGAACGGGGGAAGCAAGAATCAGTGAGTTTTCTCAGTACCATGTTGTCTCTGTACAGAATCATCACCAGCCAGCAGCTCTGTCACTGGACCAGGGGTGTGAATACCAGCGTACACCACTGTGATAATGGCAGCTGCGTGAGTGTCATCCTCACCGTGAACTGGAGTGTCTGTGGGCTGCCGCCTGGCTCCAGGCCCGGGCTCCTCGCTCCCCTCCATACTCAGGCCTGCACACTCCTGGAGCTTTCTCTCAGTCTGGGAGGCCACTTCTCTGACCCTAATTCCCATCTTCACACAAGAAGTTCCAGGCCATAAGAAATAAGCTGAAGTCTGAGCTCCTTTGCAACCTCATTCGCAGTAAGCAAAGTGAAACATGATCATTTCACAGAATTAAAGACTGGGAAGAGCTTCTGATTTAGGGAGAACAATTTTTAAAATGGATTTGTATGCATAACACCCATTGCGGTTGGTGATAGTGGAGTCAGTGACTAATAAAAATGTCATTTCCTGTGATTTTTATAAATTACAGTAAATATGCCAGTAATCATCCACATTAGCTGCTCAAATGCAGGCAGCCATCTGGAGTAGAGGCCAGGGGACCTCATTGAAGCCTCAAGAGGTAGACCCCACAGGTGCAAATTGACACCCAGGAAAACAGTAGTTAATACTCTAGAATTTGGAGAAAAAGAGAATGTTAAAATAAATGTATGTCAAGCAGACAAATTTGGACTTCGCCAGGAGGATCTGTCACGTCAAACAGGAAATAGCTATAAATTACTTGTAATAGTAAAAATCTTGTCATTTATAACCTTTAAAGCAACGGGGCTCATTTAACACATCAACTCATAGATCATAATCTAGGACAGTCAGCCTGCGTATTTATTTCACTTTTAATGTGTAGAAGCCAGAGCAAACCATGCATGATCTGCAAAAGACCCCACAGCATGCCATCAGCATTTGGAACCATAGAATGAGCCAGAGAGATAACTGCCTCAGGCCCAGGGTGGTGAATATGTCAAGATATGAAAACCCTTTCTGCTCCTAAAAAGAAAATTAAGACGTGATTGGAAATGTCATGCCTTGGGTAGTCTCATAATGAATAATTCCAAATAAATCCCACCATTATTCTGTTTATTTGTTTTACTTAGAAGCTATTTGAAGTCATTGGAGCTGAAAGTATGTTTCAACATGCCAAGTGTATTTACTGTATCTTGTAATCATCTTGCTAACCAGTTCACAGGCAAACAATAATTGGAGTTCTGTGTTTGTTTCAGATACCTCAATGTATACTGCCCACAGATAAGCAATCCAGCTCTGAGACATTTTTAAAGGGGCGAGATGCCTTCGCTAAAGTGGTCCAGGAAGATGAACACAGAAAGCCATCTTCTGCGTTATTTGAGGATTCAATGGGAACAAGGTATTTATGGCAGAGGTGCTTAATGAAGTATGCATGCACTGAATAAATATTTGATGTTAGTTGATACGGGGGTGGGGTGGGGAGGAAGGTTCTGGAAAGAAAGGATAGGAACACCAAACTAACCAGTCACTTTAATGTGAGAAAAAGCCCCCAGAGTGGGAGTCAAGCACATGGCTCCCATTGACACCTGTGCTAGCACCATGACCTTCAAGGATGGACAGAGAGGGTCTCCAGAAAGACACTAACTAACTCTGAGTTGCACTATATCCTACTTCCTTCAATCATCTCTCTGTGACTTTCCCTCTCCATGCTTTCTCCCTGAGCTGGGTCAGTGAGTATGTGGGTGCATGTGCATACACACATACACACATGTGCATGCGAGCACACTGCATGCTGCACAGCCAGGGAGGGGGTGACGGCAGCCACATTTAAAATCCTAGGTCTGTTGGTTGGGTGGCTTTATCCCATTTTGCTTTTCCACATTCCTCCAAAGTAAGCTTTTAGTGGGATAAAAATTTGCCTCCATGCAAATGTATGAACATGAGCTAATTAAAAGAAGAAAAAAACACTAAATTGAATATTAAAAAGAAATTAAAATTTAAAAATTCACTGGTAAGTAGTTTAACTGGTTCCTTTGAAAATAATTGTTGCTCTCTCTCTGGACTGAACCCTCTTTTCATCACAGAGGCTAGTTTCACAGATCAGCAGTTGTCGGTGAGGGAAAAAGAGGGGTTTGGGGACCAGGGACTATCTATAGGTAGAGTTTGGGCATTGTTGAAAGCACATAGGTAAAAATTCTGTATCTCTGGGAGAAGAGCTGATTCTGGGAAATCATCCAGATCAACACCCCTCTCTCCCTGTCTGGAGTACGAGAAACAAACCAAACCATATACACCAAGCCTAAATTATTCACTTCAGGGGATCCCTGGGTGGCTCAGCAGTTTAGCACCACCTTGAGCCCAGGGTGTGATCCTGGAGTCCCAGGATCAAGTCCCACATCAGGCTACCGGCATGGAGCCTGCTTCTCCCTCTGCCTATGTCTCTGCCTCTCTCTATATATGTCTATCATGAATAAATAAATAAAATCTTTTAAAAAAATTATTCAGTTCACTTTGGCTGACACCAAACATATATATATGATATATATGATATATATCATATATATATGTGTGTGTGTGAGGTAACACTGATTTGAGGGGAATGTGCATGCATCACATAAATTAAAGAATTGAATCCCCTCTGTAGCCTCGGTAATTTCTAGAAACAGTAGCAATCAGATCTTTACCCTCGATTGTTAGATTATTATCGATGAAAGAATGTTTTTCTTTTTCTCTTTTTTTCTTTCTTTTTTTGTGAGTTGAATGGATAATTGTCTCAATTCTACATTTTTAAATTACATATAACTATAGAGTGTGTGTTGCCTGTGTTGACTACATATTATTTTAACACATCTGTTAATTTTTAACAAAGTTAATTTCTACAGAATAGTGGGTAATTCTGAAAGTATCGTAGGCAAAATGTTACAAACTCATCATCCAACTAGCACAACTGTATGTGCTGTATTTCCTTGGTTCAAGACACACATTCTTAGTTTTATCATTTCTGGAATCTGCACACATCATTACCACCAGTGACAATTGTAAGTTGTTTCTTTTCATGGTGGCACACAAAATAAAGATGCATCCTATAATAAATGGTGTCTTAGGCTTGTTGAGAAAAACAAGTGCATGTGTGTGGGATTAACCTGTAGATAATTTCTTGTCCATATGGTTTAGGGTGAGGAGAAATTGTGTGTCAAAGATCACATATTCTTCCCTAATACTTCTTTACGTGGGAGTTAAAAATTATATCCCCAAACTTCAGCATGGCTGTTTTTATTTTTTAAAAGATTTTATTTATTTATTCATGACAGACACAGAGAGAGAGAGAGAGGCAGAGACACAGGCAGAGGGAAAAGCAGGTTTCATGCAGATAGCCCAATGTGGGACTCCATACCGATACCCGGATACCCTGATACCGGAACTCCCTGAGCCAAAGGCTGACACTCAACCCCTGAACCACCCAGGCGTCCCAGCATGGCTATTTTTATTCTAAAAAGTCTTGTATTTACAAGTGGTTCACACTGGATTGCAATGGGTATTTGACAGAGGGTTCCTCTTGCCTGTCCATCACCAACTGAAAGAGTTACAAATGAAAACTCCCAAAGACTCTCAAAAGATGAAGCATGGAGATCAGTTTCCCAACTGGTACCAAACGTGATGATGAGTCAAAAAAAAAAAAAAAAAAAAGAATCACCCAGTTAGTATCCTTGAATGGGATTTAATTAATATTTTAAATTTCAAGATGAGCATTCAAATGTGCAGCTAAATACTGAGCTATATTTGTGCTTGTTTTCTGGAAACTTTACAAGGCAATTATTGTAATGCAGAAAAATCTCTACCACTGACCCCTCAACCGTGCCACGCGGTATTTCCAGGCTGAATTCTTTCTGCGTCTCTCCTCAGAGCCAGAAGTCTTGGAGAGGATTGGAAGCCAATTTTAAACATTATTAGGTCAGTTGGAGGTGGTGTGGGCTCAATAGAGAGAAGAGAAAGAACATGTTTAGATTTTTAAATGTTTAAATGATAAGGATTCCATGCAAGAAAGCAGACATGTTGGCTCAATGCTCCCACCCCTGCTTCTTACCACAGCTTGCCAGCTCGTGGGGCAGAGGACGCACATGCATGTCCACAGGTGACTGTCCACCTCGTCTCTGGCAGAGGGCTGGTTCAATGGTCAGGTCACTGCTGCCTCACTGTCAGCCCCTCTGCCCCTTACCTCGTTGTGTTCCTCCCGGTGGCATCAACCTCACCTTCCTATCCGTACCATTTAAAGGGAATTACCTATTACTTCAATTATCTGTCCCTTATCAACCGATGTTACACTACAAGGATTTGCAATGAAAGGACACAAAGAGAGAGCAAGTCATGGCACATGGCCAAATAAAAGAGTAATGTTCTGGTGAATTTAGCCTAAATAATTTACTGCTATGGAAAAGTGGAAGGTGAACCCTTTGACCAATAAATCTCTCCTGCCCGTGAAACCCTTATCTGGTCTGCTCCAACATACTCCACACGAGGAAGCCATCATCATTGGCTCTGGTTTGTTATTTGTAAACCTTGATCTTCTGCACTCAGTGTCCTAAATATGGATAATTAGCATCAGTTTATCACGCTTCTGCATATTTCCTCTTCTCTCCAAACATGCATGCTTCTATTGGCTGCCATTCTGCCACAGAAGATTATGCAGACAGATTGCAGAGAATGAATGTGCTAAACGAGATTAGGAAGGAATAGAAATAGCAACTTGGCCAATAAATTCCTCGTGAGAGCCTTATCATACAATTACACGTTGACTTGTTTCACACTCTCCCAGCCTCTTAATCCAACACCCCCACCAAGAGTAAAATTTCACTAATTTCTGAATTACTGCATATCCCCCTGACTTGTTACCGAGAATGTTTGGAAGGTGAAAGGCTGCTGAAAACAACACATCAAACTTCACAATAAAAACATTAAACTTAACATGTCAAATGGGTGGTCTGAATTTGGGATGTTTAAAGCACGTTAGCATCCAGGAATGAATGCACGAAGCCTTGGCACAGAGAGATACTGAACTTCTCTCTGAACCCCAAATTCTCTCATTTTCCCCTTTTAGGGGTCCTGAGCAGAGCTGTCTGATGTGCTTTAAGACAGGACCAAGCATTTGCTTCTTTGCTTCCCATTCCTGCTGATAACAATCCGATGCCCCTGAGTACTCGTGGGCACAGCACTAGAACCCTGAGTACAACTCTCTCCTCGCTCAGACACGTTTCCCATGGATGGCTTCTTATGCACGACTTTTGTGCAGAAAGAGAATTCTTGCCCATTTCGTGTCTCAGGAAACTGTGGTGACCAAGAACGCTGCCCTAGGGCATCCACAGAGGGAGCCCTCCCCTCCTTGCCTGCCTGCGGGTGAACGTTACTTTCCACAGGGCTTTACAATCAGCTAGGTATTTAAAGAGGCCCATTAAGCTGTTCCCTGGGCCAGGAGACTATTTATAGCACAGAGCAGCCGTCAGGCATTCGGATGCACCCAGCAAAGCAAGCCACTGTCTCAGGAAGCGCTTCTGTGGGCCTGAGGTTATGCTCGCTGGCGGGAAGGGAAATCCAGATCACATCCTCAAAATGGTACATCTGTGCTGGCAGAAGAGTAGAGGCTTCCAGTTCATGGTGAGAAAAACTCATTAGCTAAAGAAGTTCACAGTGATTGTAAACAGGTTTTATGCACAGATCATTATGTTGCCTTCACTTTTTTTTCCCTCCAAGTCCTGTCTGTCAGGAGGACCTTCCCCGCAATCCGGAGAAGAGATTCCACATTCCCGAAAGCCTGCCTCCGGACTCTGAGCTCAGAGATGAAAGTGAACAACATTCACTCAGCAAAGACGTCCTGGGCACCTCCTACGTGCCAGACACTGTTCTAAGAGGATGGGGTGTGACCATAGAGCCCTGTCCTGGACACGCTGACGGTGAGAGGGTGCTGGTCTGTCTTGATGTGATGAGTATGCGCCTGCCTTTGGCAAGCTGGCTCATCTGCTGGCTGTCAAGACTTTACCTTTTCACAGAGCCAAAGCCAGCCTGGAGAGGCTTTCCCTCCATCTACCTTGGTAGGGAGAGAGAACCGTGGCCTGCCAGCCGGGCCTTCAGAACCACAGCCATCAGCACCACCACACCTCAGGTCCTGAAGTCATCTGTCTAGAAAAAACAAACACATCTCAGGTGTCAGAGAAGCACTGCTTTCCTCTTTTCCGAAGCCACTGGGGGATGGCGGGGAAGGGGGAGGACTGGCCTGTGGCTTTCCTTTCCTGAGGGAAAGGTTTGGAGGCTCTGCACTGCTACTACAAGGTCTCTGAGGTTTGGCTTCCTCCCCAGCAAGCACCCAGCAAGGTGCAACTCACAGGCCTACACCGAGGCCCCAGGTGGGAGGCTCCCTAGGGGACCAGAGCTGGGGACCCTCCCTGAAAACCTGAAATCAGATGGGGAGTTACAATAACTGGCCTCTCCTGCCTGTGTCACGCTTCCTGGGCTGGGGAGCTAAGCTGGGGGGGGGGGAGGGCAGCGAGAAGGAGCCGTTTGCCATTAATCTGGGAACAAACGGCTAACCTCGGTGACTGGAATTCTCGCTTTTCTTTTCTCACTTTTCTCAGTGTGGGGAAGCGCGGAGCCCGCGCGGAGCGATTGTGAGGGGCTCTGCTGGAATTTGGCAGCGCGGAGGCTTGGAGAGCAGCCCCATGCTGGCTCCTATTCAGCCGGCCAGTTCTCCTCGAGCTTTGGAAGTTTCGCTCAGCCGTGCACTCAATGGCTTCACAAAGCTGATTACAAGCTTCAGCGCATTCCTGAAGGAGCCAAAAGCGACGCAGGTGCAAACGAGCCGAGGGAGCCCCTTATCCCGGTGACAGAATGGGACAAGCTGGGAAAGGCTTGGACCACACAAATCCAAGCTCACCAGGCAGCAGAAAGCCTGCCTTGGGAACCGGGGGTCATTATCCGCCCTATTCAGCGGGGCCCAGGGACCCCGGGGGCTCGGAGGCCGCCCCGCTCCGGAGTGCCGGCGTGCCCTCGGCAGTGGGGTCCCCGGGGGCCTGGGGCCCGCGGAGGGCAGTGCGCTTGCACCCACGGGGTCGGGGAAATCTGTGCTCCGACATGCCCGTGTCACATCAGTAGGGACACGGGAGAAAAAGCGCGCAGGAGGCCACCGAGCGTGCAGACAGCGCGCAACGTGTGTCCACCCAGCGTCCAGACCGCACTGCCCTGTCTCTGCCCCGGTGTGGCTGCGGCCCCCCGAAGGCCCCCCCGCCGCTGACACTCAGCTCCAAGGGTCACTCTGCGCCCTGTCTCTCCCAGTCCCCTTTCCCATCGGTTCTCCTGGCGACCGGGTCCGGGCGGGGGCAGCCGCCAGAGGGCCGGTGAGGGTGGGGCAGGTCGTGGGGTCGCCCCTTGGAAGGGCTCTGGACTCGGCAGGACGCCTTTGCTGCGAGTGTGATTCCGGGGCAGGAGGAGGGCCGGCCCGGCCCCTCGGGGAGAACCGAGGACGTCCTGGCTGGCTGGCGCTGGAGGACCGGAGCAGGGCCCGGGGGGCGGGGGGCGGGGGCGGGGGCGGGGGACGCGGGCCCAAGACCCGGAGGAGGCCGGGGAGCCTGCGAGCGGGGAGGAGGCACAGGGGTGGAGCTGGCACGCGGGCGTCCTTGGGGGGCGGCCGCCAGCCCGCGCCAGGTGCCGGGCGGTGAGTGCGGGCGAGCTGGGCGCTGGCGTCCGCGCGTGGGCCCCGGACCGGGGTCCGCCTGGTGCGCGCCCCCTGGCCGCGCGCCGGACCTGGATGCGCCCGGGGGTCCTCGCGGGCAGGGCCCGGGCAGGGCGCTCGCGCCGACGCTCTTTTGTCTGATAACTAATTTGAGTTAATGCGATCTTTATGTAAAGCTAACAGCGGATAATTGTCTATTTTCTCGCCAACAATCTCCATCACAATCACTTATCTGGAAACCTGCGGCTGGATTAATCGTTATATTCCCGAGATGAGCGTCTGCTGCAATCCGCAGCGAACGCCAGTGAGGACGGGGAGGTGCCTCCCGGCGCTTGCGGGGCCGCGTGCGGGCCATCCCGGCTCCGGGCCGCCGCCGGGTGCGCCCGGGCCTGGTGCCCACGCGCGGGGCCGCAGAGCGCCTTCCGCAGGGCTCGCTGGTACGCGGGCGGGGGACGGCGCGGGAGGCGGAGGGGGCGAGCGGGGGAGCGGCGGGAGGGGGCGTCCTGGGGCCCTGCGGGGCGGGGCGGGGCGGGGCCGGGGCGCGGCGCTAGGGCTTGCCCAGGCGGCCTCCAGGTCCACGCTGCGGGGCAGTTGTCGGTGCCAGAATCACGTCTTCTGATGTGGGAGAAAGCATGCCCCCACCCCTTATTTTCCGCAGAAGAGGTTCTCCCTGCCTTTCCGGGGGTCCCTGTAGCTTCACAACGCCCTGCCCCTGCTACCTGCGGTCCCTCCAGCTGCATCCCGGCACCTGCAGATCATTGGCAATCTTTGCACTCCCATGACTGAAGTCTCCACGGAGAGGCCCTGGGGTGTGGAGGCGCGCCCCAGGGCCGCAAGCCCCACTCTGCCCCTGAGCTGGGGGTGAAATGCATCTGCAGGTGGAGCCGCGTTCTCGGGGAAAGGCAGGACCAAGGTGAAAACAGCCGTGTGCAATGAAGTCCGCACGGTGGTGGCGGTTCTCTGTGCGTGTGATTCGCCCCGCGGACTCAAGTGTGACCCTGACTTGGGAAGCCAAGTGCCATGTGTCTGGTAACTTGGAAGTAAACTCATTCTGTTTACTTCAACTCAGATTTGTCAGCCAAGGGAGCACCAAAAGCCACTTTTCAAAATGGTGTTTTTTGGAAAAGAGAAACTCAGTCTCCGTTTGTGACAGTTTTTGGCCTCAGAGAAGGAAACTGTTTCTTTCCCTTTTGGCAGACTCGGAGAATTCTAAGAGCAAAGGCACACACTGAAATAAAAATGCCATAAATTATTGGATTTTTGCATAAAGGAAGACCCCAAATTACCCCCCAAATAGTGCATTGTAAAGTCCTGTTAAAAGCCCCCAAGTCTTCAATTTTCCTCTCCAACAGCTTGAGGAGGTCTCTAAAGGCAAACTAGTAAATCCGCCCTTCCAGCGGGCAAGCCCCGCCCCCACCGAGGTTCCCAGGGCAGCTTTTTGTTGTGGCCTTGGGGAATCACCCCACTTCATCTCTCACCTGAATCTTGTCATCCCGGCCATCTTGAAGTGATCTGTGAACAATGCTGATCCCTGCGACAGACCCGCTGGTCAGTCAGGCAGAACAGACTATGCAGATGGAGGAGAGAGGCGAGGCCCCGGGAACACTGCGCCCATTGTCTTGGGCATTTCAAAGCGCAGAGCAGCTGCGCAGACTTGTCGCCCTGGATCCTCGCTTGCCACACTAATGTCATCATTGCAAAACATCAGATTTTGAGCACTATACAATCCGAATTCATTAGCAGCCTTTTCGGCAAAGGTCTCTCTTCTCCGTGACAAGTTTCAAACTCCAGATCCCCTTCTGTCGGGAGGGGAAGGGGCAGGGCCGCAAGTGACAGCCACTGACGATCCATAGTTCTCTTTCTGGTGAATTCGCAAACTGAAAAACCTCCTTGAGGTTCAGAGCTCAGACGTCTGGCTCAAGTGACTGAGATTATGAGGGTGGTTTTTTTTTTTTTTTGTTTTGTTTTTTGTTTTTTTTTTTTTTTTTTTTTTTTTTTGCATTTTCTAAGTGTTCCTGGCAAGTTTAAACCACCAAGAGCAGCCAGTGGAACAGGTGGAGTGCATCTAACAAACACAGCATCTTCTGCGCCAGGGATAACGCACTGAGAGTTCTTGACGTTTTTTTCTTTAGATTGAACGCAGAACAACACATATTAGAGTAGCTGTGCCCCAAAACAAACAAGTTATACCAGGCAGCACTCCTCAGCAGCACTGCTACAAACAGCTCGCCATCCTTGAGCACCACCAGACATGGTCCCAGCCGCAGGGACTGCTACTCCCAGGGCTGTGGCCACCATGCTTCTCCCTCTCCTCCCTGCCTTGTGCTCCCACCCCCACCCTCCAGGGTGACCTTATTTTCCAGAACCATGGGCAGGAGGGGCAGGCTGTGCTGGAGGGTCCAGGGCATCCCCCTGCATCCCACTGCATCCCCGAGGTCAGGTCCAGGTCCGAGGGAGGGCCCAGTGCTGGCGAAGTCTGCTTCCCTCCTCCAACCACCGACCTATGTTAATATGTCCTTCTGCCTCTTTACTCAGGATTCCGTGTAGATCCATCCTCTCCCTTCCTCATCCTGGGCTGGAAGTTTTTCCCAGAAGGCAATCAACACCAAGAGAGGCTCTAGGTCATTCCCAGCCCCCAGCTGAGAAGCACATGTGCAGATGGAAGACACCCCAGGGCCAAGTCTTCCCTGGTGCCAGAGGCCCCCTGGCACCCCTCAAAGCCTCTTCGGGTACCTCTGATTTCTTGACAAACTGAAGGGTAGGATTTGGAAGGGGTGCAATCAAATACAGTGTTTGTAAACATAAGGAGATCCAGAAGTAAATGGAGAGGAGGCCCTGTTGGTGTGTCTTGTTTGGGGCTGGGAGGGCAGGTGGGATGGGCCCAGCCTAGTAATCTGGTTAAATGTGTCACCTTTAGGAGATGACCTAGAACACTCCTTTTTCTCCCTGGAAAACTGTAGGACTTGGACCCTGCTGCTGCTCATGGACGTGTCTGAGTGTCTTCCCATGTCTTCCTGCGTCCATGTGCCCAACCTCTCCCACCAGGTCCACCACAGCTGGGGCAGGGCTGGAAGCCACAGGTACTCGGAGATCCTGCCTGTGGTACACACACAGGATGATGTGGGTCCAGCCAGGGGAGACCAAGTTTTTGCAGGGATCTCTCCGGGGTGTAGACAGCATCTGGTTCATTGGGAGTATCCAAAATAGGTTTGCTGAAGGACTGATGAGGCCCTAGCCATGGGTGGAATGAATGGCCACAGGAAAAGCTGCAGTGGCCCACATGGGCCTGTTCCTGGCAGACGGCCAGGCCCCTAACCCTGGGCTGTGAGCCTAGATGCACCTACCTTGCTCCCCGCTGAGCCACATCCTCACACACCCTCACACTCACAGCCCCACCCAACGCACGCAGTGTGCACTCACGTTCGTACAAACACCCAGAGGCGCCTGGGGATCCTGGGGTCCTCTGGCACAGGCTGGCTGAGGGGGGCGGTGGCCAGTGACCCCCGGCTCCTCATGGCAGGGAAACCACACTCTGGGAAGAATACTCTGTTGGCTACACACACAAGGATGAGTGAGCTGATCTTTACAGAATTCAACACATCAGCGGTAAAGTGATGCCTGTGGAGGACAAGTGTGGGTTGTTTCTTGACCCTTTCCCCTGGGCTTTCAGAGCAGGTCCTTCTGAGCTTGCCAGAGGGGCCTGCGTTACCACTGTTTCTCATGCTTCCACATTTGTTCTTTCTCCCAGCGTGTTTTCCCTGGCCGCCCACCCACACTCTGTGCCCTGCGGCCCCTGAGCATTTAGACATGGCCAGTCCACGTGGAGGTGTGCAATGAGCATGCAAGACACCAGCTGTTCAAAATGTGATGGGAAAGAAAGCACATACACTACCCCACCGATCATTTAAAAATCGTGTTTTCATGCTGAAATGACTGTATTTCGGATATATGGGGTAAAATAAACACATTTTTGAAGTTAATTTCACTTGCTTCTTCCACTTTTTAAAAATGTGGCTTTTGGGGCATTTTAAGTGACCCACGTGGCTCCCGATTGTGGCTTGCTCCGTGAGGCAGCCTTCGCCTTTACCTCTGCTCCTCCAGGAAATGGAAGAGGGAAAGCAAAGACGGAAATGCTGAGCACAAGGGTTAGGGGGAGGCAGAGCAGAACCTGCCCTGTTACAGTTGCTTTTGGAAGATGATGTATTATTAAGGCTCCTTTTCTTCCAGGAGAATGCGCAGTGGGGGTGGGGTGGCAGTGCGCATTGTACTTTATTGCTTGCTTCATTTTCTCTCCATTTTAACTTTAATTCTGCCTAATTGCTGTATTGTGATCGCAGTTGGCAATCTTAAATGAACTCTCAAATAACTTTTGAGGAATCTGGCTACAAATGTTAGATCATGATGAAATGTAAATCACAAAAGGTTATTGTGTAATGTCCACACAGGCCCCAAGCAACCCTTTCCTGTCATTTTCAAATTTCAGGTCAGCGTTTGGGTGTTTTTCGGCTGTTCCCCTTCCCTTGGGAGGCGTTACCACCACCACCACTGCCGCCACCACTGCCATCTGAACAAAACAAACAAACAGCAGACCTGAGCAAGAAGCTACAGCCCCTGAAAGTGCTTTCTGCAGAGCAAGAATGGAATTGCTTCCAGATTTGTTGACTTCTATGATTGACTCATAGCTTTAAAAATCTGTGGAGTCACACCTTGGTCAAAAATATTACAATAAAACATTTGCAAACATTTTTAATTTTAAATACAGTATCTTTAAATGGTCCATGTTAACATCTTAGAGACAAGATTTCTACAAGTAAAGTTACAAAACTTAGAAATCATATTTCATCTTTTGATAATAGCAAGAAAAAAGACACTGCTGAGAATATTGTTTATAGTAAATTCAGTATAACTGCGAACATTCTACATGCATGTAAACTTGATATGCACACACTGTATTTTTACATATTTACTTTTGGAGTATTATATAATTAATGAAGAATCGATTCAGCAAAACTGTGAGTTGAGTCTACTTTGCCAATAAATTGGGAGTATCTCATAAACAATTTTGGGTAAAATTTAGAAATTATTTTTATCATAAAAGGAACTCTCCTGTTACTCATTGTTAGTATGTCCACTTAATGTTCTATTTTTGGCCAAATTAAATTTAACTAAAGGAAAAGGAAAATGTAGAGTACCAAGAATGATCAAGATTCTGTGGGTAAGTTAATTAAAATGGTTTATTCTTTGTACTAATTCCTTGGAAAATATCACTCTTGTTATATGAGACTTGTGTTCAATTAATAAGAAACTAATAGAAATAGTTATTTAATCTGACTTCCTGTTGTTTATTTTTTAAAGCGTATCCAGGGAAATAACTAAATATATAACATGTACCTTGCTGAAGAGCCACTGACATTCCATTAGAAACTCAGGTGACCTCACTCTGGATGTGTAGGATGGCATATTTATTAGTATGACAGGTGGTTTATTTCCATGATGATTCATGTTTGCTGTCATTGAACTTACTGGAATAACTATAGAAGCAAACTGTAAGAATTTAACCACTTACTGTCAACCTTGCTCTTCTACTTTTTTGGGATCATCCCAGAGTAGAAGAACCAAACATGATTAAAAAGCATCGAGGAGAGAAATCCAGGCACGTGGCCCCCAGACTGGCAATATGAAGATTCTACATGCTAGCAAAGTTCCCCGTTAATTTGTTCTGCTTCTTTAATATGCAAATTGCGTGGCCTCATTTGCTCCATCATATTATAAAACTAGAAAGATTCCATTCATTTTCCTGTTTTTCTTTTTCCCCTAAAGACGATAATGGTCATACACTTTCAAATATTTGCAGACAAGATATTCTGGATAAATAATCTAAGATTAGCTAAATTAGGTCAATGTCCATACAGGGCCAGTGAGATATGTCCCTTGTGTTCAAATTATCTGGTGTCAGCTACATTGATTGAAAAAGCAGTACCGACCAAAAAAAAAAAAAAGTCTTATTACAAGATATCTCAAAAACAGATAAGAAAGCAACGAAGCCCTCTCGTAAATGAGGGAGCTTATCTAGATTTTAATATGGTGGTAAGCAAATTGTACATGTTTTTGCAAGTTAGACAACTTACGTGGGAAGCGGACATTTCTCAAGTTTCTGTGATTCTAAGCCAGTCACTATAGTTTGCATATCCGCCCGTTTCTCATGGGTCTTTGTTCTTTTCTTCAAAAGACATTCCATAGAAAGGCTAAAATATTATCAAATTTGAGGCACATTGTCTGGACTGTTTAACTCCTTCTAGGATGGACAGGAGGTTGATGATGCCCAAGAACCTCTGTGCGAGGGCCCTTCCTGCTTATCTGTTTAGTTTCGTTACCTAACTTCACTCACTGTCTCTCTCTGAAAACTGCCAATAATATTGATAAGATTCCTCGTAAATAGGACCGAAACAAGAGCTAGAAAAGAAAGTTCTTGAGCCTTTTCTATAGAGATCTTGCTGCTGGAATCAGAAGGGTCTTGCAGGTGATTCTCAGAAGCTGCAGTCATGGTGGACAGGAGTGCACACCCCGCTCTAGCCCCATCCTCTCAGGAAACTTCTCTCACCAAAGCTTATGTCATTGTTCCTCCTGTTGCTGTTAGAATTTATTTACTATCACAAAAGAGATTTTAAAAGTTGATGATTTGATCTAATTAATAGAATGACTGATTGGTAAATATGTTTCACGAACACACACTGACTAGTCTGACAACAGGGGTGCCATCCCATTTAAAAATCACTATATTTAGAACATATTTCTACATGGCAATAACTGTGATAGACTTTATCTTCAGGTTTATGCCACCTCTCTAATGTAAACATACTGGCTCAGGCATGCAATAAATTGTAATGAAATAAATCCAAGCGGAAAATCCGACAGCCTGAGGCTGAACGTTCATGACTACACTCTGATAGGACAGTGAGCACTTCGGAGAGGAATGTTGCACGAGCAACAGCTGCGGGTGGATATGAACTCTGGGAAAACAGCTGCCAAAACAAAAATAGAAAATCAAAATAAATCAGAGTTTGAGGTCTGGAATAAAGAATTTTTTTAATTCAAAATACTACACTGTACATGAGGATGAGGGCTGCTAACTGCCCAGCTCTGCTGCTCACAGGTCTGGTCTGGGCAAGGTGACACCCTCGCCCCCAACTGTGTTCTCATTGCAGCATCCAGGCTCTAGCCACCAGTGTGCAGCTACTGGGTCTGCTTTGGGCAGGTGCACCAGGGCCACTGGCACACCTGCGCAGATGGAAGTCAGCAAGGCTACGACCTGGTCCCTAACCCTTCTCTCCCTTACCCAAGTGGCAGGAACTTGCACTATATGGTAATGATTTGACTTTAGAGTTTTGAAGGCTAGTTCACAATACGCCTGGTGTTCAAACCACAGACACACTTCTAGCTGAAGGGTTTGCCAGCCTTTGGCACTTTATTTGGTGTGACCTTTCCTAGGCTTTCTGGCTCTTCTGCACCTAGACCTCCATGTGTGCTAACACCAGGGTTTGCATCTGATAAGCAGGAGCAGTGCTCTGAGCTCTCCTCCACACCCCTCAGCTGTTGTGGTGAAGCCCCTTTCTGTGCTGGGAGAGTGATACTCCACTGGCTCTCTCCTGCTGCTCCAGACAATGCACATTTTGTGACAGCAGGTGGATGGAGGGGCATCCTCTCTTTTTGTGAGCCAAGCTCCAGTTTGCAGCTCCTTCCTCCTAGATCTGGGTAGGCCCAGGGCTTATGGCTTGTAAGAACTAATGTTTCAGGTGCTTCTCTCTCAAGGAGAAAAGATGGAGTGGAGAGAGTTCTGGCTAAGCTCATCCTGTAACAGCATCTTCCTGCAGACCTGTAGCATGGTCTTTTACATCCAACCTGCAAATGTTAAGAGATACCTTCACTGGGATTTATTCATAAACTGCAACAGTAACTTCTATTTCTTTCCATAAGAAAGCAGAAGACTATAGGGTTAGGAGTTCATCCAATGGATATTTTTTAGATATCTATTACATACATGGTACTCTGCAAAGTATAACATACGGAACTAAAAAAAGATCCTGGTTATGATCCACGCCTTCAAGAAAATTTCAAAAGAAGAAAAAGGAAAGAAATTCTCAACTGTGAAGGCAAGAGAGCAAACACCCAAACGCTGTGCAGTCTGGCAATGCGGCGGCAGGTCATACTCACCGAGGGCGGTGGGCATCTGCTTCTGGCCAGGTCACAGATGGCATCCAGAGAAAGTCTTCAAGAAAGAGGAGGGGAGAGAATGGCATTCCAGGTGGAGAACAGCATTTGCAAAGGTGCAGAGGCTTAAAAGAGGAAGTCTCTGTGAAGGGAGTGCAAGGATGTATACAGGAATGAATGCCTTAATCATTCCGGGAGGAGAGTTGGGAGCTGCCCAGGGGAGATGGCATTTGCTCAGGGCCTCAAAACCAAGGCCACTTCTGGGAAGCCTGAGTAGCTTCTCTGGGCAGAGGGAGCAAGATAGCGTATGGGAGCTGCAGTGTGCTTGGGGTGGGGGCCGCCCCTGAGTATGATTGGCACTGAAGACTTGGAGCATGTGAAACAGGTGATGATGCTGGGGAAGGTCAAGCTGGGGAAGGGGGGAGCTCGATCATACTGCATGAATGTAGTTCATGATTCTATGTGATTCATGAAACTGCACGATTCTCCATCAGCAGGGACCTGATGAACGATTCTGAGCAGATGCATGAGGTTTGCAGTTATGGGCATGTTGCCATGCCCAAGATATCTCACTGCTGGGGCCATTTGCTTCTTGGTCCTTGAGAATTGTCATTGACAAGAATCTGAGAGCAACTGAACCCAGACAGAGGGAGAGACAGAGAGAGATTGATAGACAGAGATAGGAGAGAGAGATAAAGAGAGAGACACAGAGAGAGGGAGACAGGATGGCCACAGGAGGAGGGAGGGGTTTGAGTTGTGGCACTGGGGCCCCTGGAGGCAGATGGTCATGATATAAGGTGATAAAAGGAGGCCTATGTTGTTCTCCAGCCGATCAGAGAGGAGGGAGGCATGAGGGACTGAGGGCAGGCCAGCCGCAGCCAGGTTGCTGAGCAAGGGCCATGCAGGGGTACAGGGCTTGGGGCTCAGGACAGGACCCACCACCCTCCCATGTGGGCTGTGCCTGCAGGTGCGTGGGAAGCAGGACAAGTCAGACACCATCCTGCGCTCAGGAGCAAGAGGGCTCCGCAGACATGAGGTTTGTTGGGTAGGAATATTTTTCCAGGCTTTTTGAATAGCAAAATCAAATTACCAAAGTTAAACATAAAATGCTTATCCTGCCATGATGGGCTTTTAATTAAAAGTTGGTGATAAAGTGCAAATACTTTAATTAAAGCCTACATATTTATCGATGTCATTTTCTGTTGATTTTTCAGTGAATTAAAGACATGAAAACCAGATGAAACTACAGAGTTTCGAAGAGACCTCTCAATACTTTTTGTATTCTGATCTGGAAAAGTATTTCCACTTTAAACCTTGTTAAAGCCACACTTGAAACACCCATGACTTAACAGTTAACACACACACACACGCACACACGGAGAACACATGGAGATGGTGTATCCATTCAAGATGAGGTTTTCCCTGCTTCTGATTTAACTGGTGGGAGAGCAGATGCAAGACAGGGCTGGTGGTGTGAAGCGTGTCAGCTCCCATGTCTCGCCCCACGTACCCCTTGCCCTTGGAGCTGCGAGCTGGGCTCCTAGCCTTCGACTGGAGGAACTTATAGGATCTGCACCACAACCAACATGCTATTTTGCATCCTGGCTGTGACCTCCTTCCTGATGGGGACTCTTGAGTGGGGGCTCAGGTTTCAGATCCACACGACCTGGCCCCAAAGACACACAAGCACTTGGCCTTGAGGCTTCACAGACTTTCTGAAGATAAACACGAAGAAGAAAGAGAAGTGCCTGTCACCTATCAATGCTGATTACTGGGAAAAAAATAAAACAGTGGTGCCCCCCACATTTTCTCATGGAGAAATCATGCAAATTTCTTTTTCCCAGGTTAGTAGAAAGGGTCTGAAAAATGGTGCTAGCAGGCCAGCCTCACCTACCAGATCGCAGAAACAGTAAGTGCCACAGTCCTTGGTAAGAGAAAAGCCTGGAGAAGTGAGTTTGAAGTGGGTAGGAGAGAGTTTTGCCTGAGGTGGGCCTGCCTCCCGCTGTCCTCCAGCCTGTTTCCAGCACCAGGAGGGTCACATGGGATGAGCGATGACACACAACCTCACAGGAGGGGAAGAAGTGAGGGAAGGTGGCACATGGGTCACAAGCCTCCTTTGAAGACTTGGAGGACACCAGACTCTGGTCCCACCAGGATGGGTGTTAGGTGCCCGAGGCCTGCCATGCACAGAGAGGAAGGAATGGGACATGTGAGCTGTGGGGAGGGCCAACCAGCCCAGCAGGGGGGCCAGGGGATGACTTGTGTCCCCCAGACATGTTGAACCCCTGACCCATGGAAACTTGGATAGTGACCTTGTTTGAAAACTGGGTTGCAGATGTAATTAGTTGGGGTGAGGCCAGCCTGGAGCAGGTGGCCCCCCTCCAACACCACCGTCCTGGTAAGAAGCAGAGACACCAGCAAGAAGGCTACAGGAGGAGGGAGGCAGAAATGGGCGTGGTGCACCCCGTAAGCCCAGGAATGCGGAAGATGGCCAACAAATACCAGAGTCCAGGATGAGGCCCAGAGGGGTTGCGTTCAGAGCGCTTCGGAGGGGAGAGCTGGCACCGTGATTTCAGCCTGCGGCCCGCGGAGCCGGGAGAGAGCGCACCTGTCGTGGACGCGCCCATGTGCTTTTGCTGCTTCCTGCTGCGGCCCCAGGACACTGACCTGCGAGGAACCAGGGTCCCTGTGGGTGAGCCGTCTGCGCAGAACCAAAGCACAGATGTCGTGCTCCCGCTGCTCCATGCTGGGTGTGCAGCCTGAACCAGAGAGCCAGCCCGTGGGGATGGGGCCCTGAGGAACACCAGGTTGCAAAGATGGGGAGCATGCATGGGACACAGAAGGCCCTGAGCACGGCTCTGCCTTCCCGCCCCCAGACCCACGTGTCACCAAACCCGGGCAGTGAGGAAAGGGGCTGGGTGGAGAGAACCGTGGCCCTCATGGGAGGACTAGCACCTTCTCCCCACCGCCCAACCCCCCCACCCCGTCCTGGGCCCCTAGGGGAGCCAGGCAGGCTGGGAAGGCATGGGCACAGACAGGGGAGCTGGCTGCATGGCTCAGGAGGGGAAACCTGGCTGCCAGTTGTGCTCCCGTGCTCCCATAAGCACGGAAGAGTCACCTGCAGTCTGAGAGGAGGGGTGCCCAGACCAGCAGGCAGCACTGGGGAACAGCCGGGAGGCTCTGTGCACGAGAAGCACCCCTTGAAGTGCTCACCCAGTCCTCCATCTAAGGAGGCCAGCAGTTCCCCTTGAGTCCCCACCCTCCCACCTGTCATCGCCTGACTGTGCCCCATGCAGTCGCCCTGGAAACATCCAGACTCAGTGCATGGCCTGTTTTAACAACCCAAAGTTCCCCCGTGGTGGGCCGTGGCTTCAGGCTGCGGAGGAGAGACCCTGGTGTAGAGATTTCAGATCCAGCTGCACCTCCATGTGGCAGCATGATTGCCAGTCAGTCTGGGAGATGGGCTTCAAAGCCATGTTGGTGAGGCTGGGTCCCACCTTGCATGACTGCAAACCAGGGTGGCTCTAACGCCTGCCACTCAGGTCCCCGAGCCTGTGACACACACACCCCCAGGGCCTTGGAGAGGCATGGGTGTGTCTTCACCCTAGGCCCTGAGCCCTGCTAGCTGGCAAGCCCAGATCCGGGGTTGTGGGGGCCCACCGGAGGGAACCCCTCACCAGACTCTCTGGAGCCCAGGCCATCTCAGGGCCTTGATGAGCCAGGCAGCTGGGTGCTTGCCTGGGAGCTGGCGGGCTTGCAGGCCCCTGGATGGTCGCCCACTCCCACCAAGCCGTCACCAGCTGTGTGACCCACAGCAGCTGCCACGTGGCCTGGCCCCAAGTGGGCACCGAAGTGCCGCCGGCTGTGCCACCTCAGCTACCAGGCCTCCCAGAGGTGAGGGCCTGTCCCATTTCACTTGCCATCACTCCAGAGCCCTCAGGGGGACATCGCATGATCTGACTGAGTATGAGGAACATACTCATTTGGAAATGACTTCAAAACTCCTCATGCACCAAGTGCAGCACCAGGAAGGAGACAAGACTTTAAACAGACTCTTGTAGACACATGTCAAAGCAGGCAATTTGGATATTAAAGTGCAAATGCTCTTTGTGGCTTTGGGGAGCTGTGGCAGCTCAGCCGCTGGGGACCACCACAGCACACCCCTGCCCCTATCCTGCCAGCCCCTGGCCCCGGCCCCCTCTCAGCTAGAACTGGCGAGACTGCCTTGTGTTCAGGGGTTCATTGTGTGTTCCCTGGCCCCTTCAGGACAAGAGGCTGTGTCTCCATCTGCCTGTGTCTACAGCACCTGCGGCACTTGGGGGGCAGGGGCCATGGGGGAGGAGGTAGGGGAGGGAGTAGAAGCCGACTCCCAGAAGTGGGTTGTGGAAACAGCTCTGACTGTTTCTGGGCCAGAACGGAGCATGCACCCCTCGAGGCCTCCAGACCTGTTGCTTCCAGGACACAGGGGGGCTGGCTTTCCCTCTGTAATTCGTGGAGGCCATCCCACAGGTCGGCCCGCACGACAGGTAGAAAGTTTTTATTTTTACTATATCTTAATTTCATTCCCTAGAACGAAGACATCCTTTTAGGATTGCTTGAGGAGAGGCACTAAGTAAAAACTGTGAACAGCGTAAAGTGGTTCTTCTGATTTTATGGATGGCCCCACCCTCAGGGAGGCTCTGGTGGAGTTTTATTTATTTATTTATTTATTTTTAAATATTTTATTTACTTATTCTTGAGAGACACACACACACACAGAGAGAGAGAGGGAGAGGCAGAGACACAGGCAGAGGGAGAAGAGGCTCCATGCAGGGAGCCTGATGTGGGACTCGATCCCAGGACTTCAGGATCACTCTGGGCCAAAGGCAGGAGCTAAACTGCCAAGCCACCCAGGGATCCTATCTGGTGGAGTTTTAAACATGAAAATAACTCTAGTGCACAGACAGACACAGCTGCTTCCAGGGAAACTGGGCAATGTTGCCAACCGGCCTAGGACTCACCAGTGTTTTTAGAGAGGCAAAGACGTTGACTTTGGCCTTAACATGGAGCACTCAGGTCCTTGCTTTTTCTTGATGTAAACCTCCGAGCAGGGGTACCTGGATGGCTCAGTGGTTGAGCGTCTGCCTTGGGCTCAGGTCATGATCTCAGGGTTCTGGGATCAGGTCCCACATCGGGCTCCCTGCTCAGTGGAGAGTCTATTTCTCCCTCTCCCTCTGCCCCTGTCTCTCTTTCTCTCTCTCAAATAAATAAATAAAACCTTTAAAAAACCAAGCCTCCCAGCACCTACTCGATAGTTGAAGAATCTGAGGCCAAGAGCTGTAACAATCTCCAGTTCAAAGCTTTAAGCTGTAAAGCCCTAAATTTGGGGGCAAAAAATTTTTCTGATCAAGGGAAATGTGATAATTTGCTTTTGATAAAAGATCATAGACCCGGCCATGAGTCTTTGGGCAGGAGTGTAGAGGACAAACCCAGGGCATCAGTGGGTCCAATGACCCCAGGGACATGCGTGTGATGTGTCTCTTCTCTGGGAGTCAGGCCGCACTGGGTTCTTCTCCAAGATATGTTTGTGCTTAGAAACTGAGCCATCATTCTGTTCTCTGAGAAGCATAGAAGACAATTACTTAGGGATGTTCCAGAAATTCCCAAATACAAAGATTAATTATAGTCATTTTTAGATTCCATGAAAACAGTTGTTTAAGAGAAACGGCCATAAAACTGCTTTGTGATTGCGCTCAATTTATCAAGGTACACGCAAATACAGTATAATTACTGTGGGTTTTTGGTTATTTGAATTAAGAAGTACTAAACTCATTTTGCAGCTATTTTGGGAAATAGCAGTAAGAAATGACTAATAGAATGAATGACTTCCTTTTTTGTGCAGATTTCAAAATACAAGCTTGGTACTATAGGGCATGAATGTGTGTGTGTGTGTATGTGTGTGCACGTGTCTGTGTGTGCACGCCTGTGCCGTAAAATCAAGAGTCTTTTCCTCTTTTTCTATTTTTTTTAATCTCAGAAGGCAGCATATATGGGGGAAGGGGGGAGAGAAAGCAGAGTGCTCGAAGATGACATGTTCCTCAAGTGGCACTCACCAGTGGGAGTCACCTGTGGGAGCAGGACCGGGCTCTGCTCCCGGGGAGCCCCTGGGCAGCCAGGGGAGGTGCACTCCAAGGCGGGAGGCTCTTTCTCCAGCAAAGCAGAGCACGGTTCCGTGTCCCTGGGCCTTGTGCTGAGTCCAGAAGACAACGGCAGAGCTTTAAGACTGTGTGCGAAGGCTCAAGGCTCTTTCCTTCTGCAACTGTGTTCTCAACACTGGCCACTGATCATCTTTCTCCCTCTCATGAGGCGTGTGTGCCCACAGCATGACTGTTGACTTTGGCCCTTTATTTAATCTAGAATGTTACCATTTCAGAATCTCATATTAATGTTATTAATGTTCATAAAGTAAAGAATAATCTATTTCTTGGGGTGCCTGAGTGGTTCAGTGGGTGAGCCTCTGCCTTTGGCTCCAGGCATGATCTGGGGGTCCTGGGATCGAGTTCCGCATCAAGCTTCCTGTGGGGAGCCTGCATCTCCCTCTGTCTGTGTCTCTGCCTCTCTCTGTGTCTCTCATGAATAAATAAATTAAATCTTTTAAAGAAATAATAATCTATTTCTTGCAATCCAGTTAGAGACTTTGGGAAACATCTTTTCCAACCCTTACCTTGTATTCACTAAATATACAGCTTAAAATGGATATATCAATAAACCTGGCTTTTGAAACCACAGATGCAGTTTTAGCAATAATCTGTAGATGGTCCTCAGAATAAAGACGCTGGTCTTGCTGCCTCAGAGCACTTGCCTTTCATCATTGAGCCCTCCATCCACTCCTGAAGAGTCAGCAAGGACGGGGACAGAGGACATCTGTTCCTGTGGGGACGATGTGGGCTCCCCAACCAGGACTTACCTACTTGCTTTGACTTTTTTTTCCCATAAGTCAAATTATCTTTTCTTAATTATCTTAGTTTTCTACTTAATTATCTTACTTTTCAGTGCTGAAAATATCAGAAAATGCCATACTTATTATCATTAAAAGTCAGAGTAATGCACTTCCAGGTAATAAACCGATGACTTACTCAGATCCCAAGGCATTTTTCTATTTTGCTTTTGCAAAGCAACGTTATTAATTATCTATTGCCTCAGCAGCAAGCACTGCCCATGCCACAGACCCTGTGAGTCAGCAGTTAGGGAGCGACCAAGCATACTGTTTAGTTCGGGGTCCCTCGTGGGGTTGTGTCCAGACCTCCGTGGGGCGTCCACATGTCAGGGCTGATCCAGGTGAGTCTGTGTCGGAGAAACAGCTGGTGACACCTCAGGACGATGAGAGTTAAATATGCAGACGTAAATTCTTCCTTGCCCTGTGCAGAATCTACCCAAGAAAGAGACTTTTTTATGCTGATAAAGATTTATAGCCACAGATGTTTATAGAGACATTATTATAAACCAGAAAACATTGAGAATACCCTAAAATGGCAACTCTGGACTGGAAACTTTCAGAGGTATGATGTACCCAGGACGTCTGGGTGGCGATGAGGTATCGTCAAAGACATCGGAGCAAATGTAGACAGGATGGAGGCCAGCTGTTGGGAGACCCTAGAGAAGTGAAGAGACGGGAATATGCGGGGATGTGCAGAGGTGGAGGGGCCCGAGGTTTCATCCTAGTTTCATCCTAGGATGACAGTGGCTCTGACGGAGGAAAAGTGTGGAACCTGTGGGGGATGGTTGTGGACTATATACGTGGGAACCTACACACAGAAAAATAAAAAACTAAGAAAAATGTCTGCATAGAAAAGAATAAGAAATCTACTGAAATGTCAGTTGTGGTTATCTTTGGCTAAGGATGTACATAATTTCTCCTTCATTTCAGTTTTAATTTTAGAAAGTTATATGTTTACATTTTTATCAGAGAAGTAGGTCAATGTTTACTGTACCTTCTTTTTACTGAAACATTTAAAAAATTCACACGCATTAGAATTCCGTTGTTTTGAGGCGCAGTAGTAAGAGTTTTGACAAATGCAAAGAGCAAATGCCAGTGTGTAATCACCATCACACGTGAAGGACAAAACAATCCCACACCCTCCCCACCTTTTCCATCCTTTGTGGTCAAACCCTGCCCACCTCTGGAAGTCTAGGCAGTGCTGAAGGGTTCTCTGTCCTCTGGCTCTGCTTTTCCAGAAGGTCACTTAAATGGAATCACACAGAGTGCAGCCATCAGCTTCTGGCTTCTCGTGCTCTGCACCTCACATCAGAGACCTCACGCATCTGAGCAGCCTGCGTTTATAAGAAACTTCCAGCCTGTGTTTCAGAATGGCTGCATCATTGTGCATTGTATGAGAATTCCAGTCACCTCATATCCTCGCTGACACGTAGTATTGTAATCCCTTTTTTTTAGCTGTTTAATAGACACATTAAATATACTAAATATAGAGGCATCTCACTGTGGTTTATAATTTGCAACTCCCTACTGTCTAAGGGTATTGAGCATTTTCTCATGTGCTTGTTGGCATCAATATATCTACTTTGGTAAAATCTGCTTGCAAATACTTTGCCAATCTTATTATCGGGTTGTTTGGTTTCTTATTACCAAGTTTTGAAGGTTCTTTTATACTCTGTATACAAGTCCTTTGCCAGACATGTGATTTACAAATATCTTTCCTAATCTGGATCTTTCTCTCTTAAGAGTGATGGGGGCAGGGCAGAAGTTTTTAATTTTGATGAAGGCCAGTGTATAACTCCATTGTCCTTTGTGGATTATGCTTTTGATGCTGCATTTAAGACCTTTTCACTGACCTCAAGTCACAAAGGTTGTCTCCTATATTTTCTAAAAGTTTTACAGTTTTATGTTTTACATTTGGGGCAACCATCAATTCTGAGTTAACAGATACAGGCTTTTTATTTTTTTCATACAAAGTCACATGGCTCCAGTGCCATGTGTTGAAAAGACTGTTTTCCCTATATTTTTTGGGTCCAAAATCAATTGACCATATCTGTGTGCCTCTCTTTCTAGTGATTGATGTACCTGTCCTTTTGCCACAACACTGTCTTGATTCTGGGAGCTTTAAAGTAGGTGTATCAAACTCAGGTGGTTTTAATTTTGTTCTTTTTCAAAATTGTTTTGGTAATTCTAGTAATCTTGCCCTCTCATGTCAATTTTAGAGTCAGTTTGTCTATTCTAAAAGAATCCTGCTGGGGCTTGGAATGGGATGGTCTTGGCTCCACAGATCATCTTTGGAAGAATTGATGTGCTAACTATGTTAAATCTTCCAACCTGTGCAGTTTTCTCCATTGTTTGGGCCTTTGATTTCTTTTGTTAGTGTTTTATAGTTAACAGCACACAGATCCTACATATATTTAGTGATACAAATACCTAAATATTTCATTTCTCGGGATCCCTGGGTGGCGCAGCGGTTTGGCGCCTGCCTTTGGCCCAGGGCGCGATCCTGGAGACCCGGGATCGAATCCCACATCGGGCTCCCGGTGCATGGAGCCTGCTTCTCCCTCTGCCTATGTCTCTGCCTCTCTCTCTTTCTCTCTCTGTGACTATCATAAATAAATAAAAATTTAAAAAAATTAAAAAATATTTCATTTTTCATGCTACCATTGAAATGATAGTTTTGTTAATTTTTAAAAGTTTTAAAAATTCTTTATTTAAATTCAATTAATATAATATATATGTATATATACTGTATGTATATATATGTATAATATATATATATATACACACACACACACTGTATTATTAGTTTCAGGAGAATTTAGTGATTCATCATGTATATGCAACACCCAATGCTCATACCATCACATGCCCTCCTTTATGCCCATCTCCCAGTGACTCCATCATCCCACCCTCCTCCCCTTCAGCAACCCTCAGTTTGTTTCCTATGATTAAGAGTCTCTTATGGTTTGCCTCCCTCTCTGCTTTTGTCTTATTTTATTTTTCTTTCCCTTTTCCTATGTTCATCTGTTTTGTTTCTTAAATTCCACATATGAGTGAGATCATATATTTGTCTTTCTCTGACTTATTTCACTCAGCATAATATCCTCTAGTTCCATCCATGTCATTGCAAATGGTAAGATTTCACCCTCTCTGATGGCTGAATAATATTCCATTGTGTACATAGACCACATCTTCTTTATCTAATCATCTGTCGATGGACATCTGGACTGTTTCCATAGTTTAGCTAGTGTGGACATTGCTGCTATAAACATTGGGGTGAAGGTACCCCTTCAGGTCAATACACTTATATCTTTGGAATAAATATCCAGTAGTGCAATTGCGGGGATGTGGGGTAGCTTTATTTTTAACTTTGTGAAGGGATGCCTGGGTGGCTCAGAGGTTTAGCGCCTGCCTTCAGCCCAGAGCATGATCCTGCAATCCCGGGATTGAGTCCCACATTGGGCTCCCTGCAGGGTGCCTGCTTCTCCCTCTGCCGGTGTCTCTTCATCTCTCTCTGTGTGTCTCTCATGAATAAATAAATAAAATTTTAAAAGAAAAACAACTTTGTGGGGACCCTCTATACTGTTTTCCAGAGTGGCTGCACAGAATGCATTCCCACCAACAGTGTAAGAGGGTTCCCCTTTCTCCACATCCTCGCCAACACCTGTTGTTTCCTGACTTCTTCATTTTAGCCATCTGACCACTGTGAGGTGGTATCTCACTGTGGCTTTGATTTGTATTTCCCTGATGACAAGTGATGTGGAACATTGTTTCATGTGTCGGTTGGCCATCTGGAAGTCTTCTTTGAAGAAACATGTTCATGTCTTCTGCCCATTTCTTGACTGGATTTTTTGGGTTTTGGGTGTTGGATTTGATAACTTCTTTGTAGACTTTGGATACTAACCCTTTATCTGATAAGACATTTGCAAATATCTTCTCCCATTCTTCATGCTGCCTCTTAGTCTTGTTGACTGTTTCCTCTGATTTGCAGAAGCTTTTTATCTTGATGAAGTCCCAATAGTTCAATAGTTCATTTTTGGCTTTTGTTTCCCTTGCCTTTGAAGACATGTGTAGTAAGAAGAAGTTGCTGTAGCCAAGATCACAGAGATTGCTGCCTGTGTTCTCCACTAGGATTATGATAGATTCCTGTATGACATTTAGGTCTTCTATCCAGTTTGAGTTTATCTTTGTATATGGTGTAAGAGAATGGTCCAGTTTCATTCTTCTGCATGTGGTTGTCCAGTTTTCTCAACACCATTTGTTTAAGAGACTGTCTTTTTTCCATATTCTTTTCTGCTCTCTTGAAAAGTAGTTGACCATAGAATTGAGGGTCCATGTCTGGGCTCTCTGTTCTGGTCCATTTATTTATGTTCAGTTTTTGTGCCAGTACCACACTGTCTTGATGATCATAGCTTTGTAACACAGCTTGAAGTCTGGAATTGTGATGCCTCCAGCTTTGGTTTTCTTGTTAGACATTATTTTGGCTACTCAGGGCCTTTTGCAGTTCCAAACAAGTTTTAGGATGGTTTGTTTCAGCTCTGTGAAAGTACTGATGGTATTTTTATAGGGATTGAATTGAATGTGTAGATTGCTCTGAGTGGCATAGACATTTTAACAATATTTGTTCTTCCAGTAATGGTAGTTTTAAAAAGTTTTATTTCTAGTTGTTTATTTCTAGTATATAGATAGATAGTTGATTTGGGGAGGGGGTGGATATTGACTGTGTATCCTGTGACCTTGCCCTCAACTAGGACTTTTTATGTAGATTCCACAGGATTTGTGATGGACATGACTATGTCCTCTGTGAATAGAGACTGTTTATTTCTTCTTTCACAATCTGTAGGTTATATTTCATTTTAATGGCAAGGATTTCCAGTATGATGTCAAATAGAAAACAAAAGTGCTGAGACTAGACAATCTTATTTTGTTCCTATTTTATGAGAGAAAGCGTTCCATCTTTATTCTTAGGTATGATGTTATATACATATAGGCTTTTCACAGATTACCTTTATCAGGTTAAGGAAGTTCCCTCTTATTCCTAGTTTTCTGGGGTTTATACTGAGCATGGATATTGCTTTGTCTGCACCTAATGAGATGATCATATGAGTTTTCTTATTTTGTTAGTACAACGATGTTTATTGATTCCTAAATGTCGAGCCTGCCTTCCATTCTTGGGGTAAACCCCACTTGGTCATGATATATTGTTCTTATTATAAATTGCCAAATTTTATTTACTATTTTTTCTTTGTTTTTTACTGAGGATTTCTGTGTCTAATGTCCATGGGGAATATTGGTCTGCAGTTCTCTAATAACATCTTTGTGTTTTATATCAGGGTAATGTTGACCATATAAAGTGAGCTGGGGAGAGCTCCCATCTCTTTCATTTTTTGGAAGATATTGTGTAAATCAGTATCATATCTTGATTAGATGTTTGGTAGAATTTTCCACTGGAGCTATCTGAATTTAGAGGGCTATTTTTTTTTTTAAGTTTTTGAGTATGATCTCAATTTCTTCAATAGATATGGGGCTATCTCTTTCTTTTTAGGTGAGTTTTGGTTGTCTTTCAAGAGATGGGTCATTTCATCTAAGCAATCAAGTATGGTTAAAGAGACGTTCTCAGTATTTCCATATTAGTTCCTGACATCTCTTGGCTTGTGGTGACAGCCTCTCCCCTCCTCCTGATGCCCCCCACTGTATCTTGTCTCTTTTTCTCTCAGTTAGTCTAACTGGGACCTTATCATTTCACAGATCTCTCTCAAGAACCAGCTACTGGTTTCATTAGCTTTCTCTGTTGCTTTCTGTTTTCATTCCATAGATGTTTACTTTATTATTTTCTTCCTTCTGTCCACTTTGGTTTACTTTGTTCTTATCTTTCCAGTTTCTTAAGGTGGGAAGCTAGAGTCATGGTTTGAGACATTGCTTATTTTTAGATGTGAACATTTAAATCTTATACTCTTTGTTTAAGCACTGGTCCACCTGCATCCCCCTATTTTTGATATGTTGTGTCTTCGTTTTTACTCAGATAAAAATATTTTCTAAGTTTCCTTGATACTTCTTTCTTGACCTATGGGTAATTTTAAAATGTGTTGTTTAATATCCAAATAATCAGGAATTTTCCAGGTATCTTTTTGTTACTGACTTCCTTCTTTTTTAAAAAAGACCTATTGATTTATTTGATATATATATATATATATATATATATACATATATATATATATATATATAGAGAGAGAGAGAGAGAGAGGGAGAGTGTGTGTGTGTGTGTGTGTGTGTGTGTGTGTGTGTGCAGGTCCACGTGCAGGTGGAAGGAGGGGCAGAGGGAGACAAGCAGAGTCCCCACTGAATGCAGATCCTGACAGGGGGCCCCACCCCATGACCCTGAGATCATGACCTGAGCCAAAACCAAGAGTCAGACACTTAACTGACTAAGCCACTCAGAAGCCCCCTGACTTCCTTCTTAATTCCACTGTGTTAAACAGTGCAATTTATATGGCTTCAATTGTTTTAAATTGTTAAAGATATGATTACTGGCATATAGCATGAGTAGTCCGGTGGATGCTCCACGTGGCACTGCTGTAGGGCTGCTCCGTGATGTTCTAGGCAATTTCCTGTCTACTTTGTCTACTGATTGGTCAGTTGTCTCAGGGCTGTTGTCCTCTAGTTGTTTTTCCTTTTGAAAACTGGCCAGATTTAGATTGCTCTTTGTATGTCAAGCAAGTTTAGATTCCATCCTGGACACTTCGAGTGTTACATTGTGAGATTCTGGATCTTGTTGAAATCTTGAGGACGTTGATTCTTGCTGGTTAGTCTCAGCAGGCACTCAACCTTGTTAGGCTCAAAATGCAAATTTCTCCTGACTTTTATGGATGGTGATCCCAATGCCACCTAGGTTTGCAAAGCCTGTGCTATGCTGCTTGGGGCTGGCCCTCACCTGCACCATGGTGATGGCTTATGTCATGGCTCAACTTCCACAGATTTTCTTGTGTTTCTGGTATGTTGCTAGCATGTGAGCTTCCTACAGAATCAGGGAATCCCTTTCTCCCCTCTGAAATTTCTCCCATACTTGGCAGCATCTAGTGGTCCCTTTTCCAAATGCCTCTGGCTGGATAAATGGAATTTGCTCAGAATTTCTCTAGAATTTTGGCTGTTTGGGGGCCAAAGAACAATAGGAAAGAGAGAGAGAAATATAACAAGGATTTCTTTCATTCTTCATACAACAGAACCCTTTTCTCTGGATCCTGCATCAACAGAGATGGGTTTTTCTCTTGGGATATTAAGTGGTGGCACTGTGACAGTGTAGATCCAAGTTGGGGCTGGCCTCAGGGTGGGGCCAGAAGAGAAAAATACATACATATAGAGAAAAATAGGAATTAGCCCTAGAACCTCTGGCTCACAAGGCTGACTTCTACAGTCCTTTGGAAAAAACCTTGAGTTTCTCCTGGAGTTTTGATGCACATGCCTGGCAGGTGAAGAGGTCCCCAGTGAGTGCACCTTTGGACCAAAGTTGACAGATTTGAAGAGGAAAGGAGGCACCAGAAAACTCACCACCAACATAGTGACTGTTCTTCGAGTGTGTGGGCTCTCCCCAGCCTGCCTTCTCATGTTCACTGTCAAAGGCCAGATCACTGCATTTGATATTTTGTCCAGAATGTCCTGTATACTGGGGGACACAAGGCAATAATGTCTCACAGCCTCTCAACCAGCAGAAGCCCACTCATTTTTCAGCTTTTTTGTACTTTCCACCATAATAAGCTATTCTGAATTCAAGACCTAGAATCAGATTTTCTCCAAGGAGTCTTGCTTTCTTTGACAGGAGTTTATATGAAAAAAAAAAAAAAAGAAGGAGTTTATATGAGCAGATCTAGGTGGTGGTGCGCTCGCTGCTTGTGATGTGCAATGCTTCTAGGAGTGTGTAATGGATGGAGCTGGGGACTGAAGCTTGGGCTCCTACTGGCACGTGCAGCGTGAGCAACCCCTACAGGCCCGCCCTCAGCTCCCCCACTCCACACTCATCTCCTTTCCTCCTCACACCCCTGGCTCCAAGAATCCAGAGGATCTGCTCATCTGCTCTAATCTCCAATGGATCCAAAACACATTCAGAGCCAGCCCATCAGTACTAACCCACAAAGCAAAGGTCATCATTTCTTTGTGGTTCTTTTTGTTGTCTGTGGTTTAAATCTAGAAAACACATGTCAGGTGCTGTTAAATCTAGAAAACACATGTCAGGTGTCAACCTGTTCTCCTTCCATCCGATTGCCACTCACCCCAGAGGCAAATATTTTTGTTTGTTTGGTTTATCCATCCCGGGTTTCTTTTTACAAAATAGATGTGTGTATGTGTGGGTGTGCGTGTATGTGTGTGTGTATTGTTTCCTCTTCTCTCTTACAGAAAAGGTAACATGCATGTATACCCTTTGACACCTTGTCCTTCCCCAAGAAGCATGCGTTATAAATCCCTCCAGGTCAGCTCATGGAAGGTCATCAGAATAACCCTGTGAGGTGCTAGGAGGCCCCTGGTGCCAGGCTACACTCGACTGGCTCTCTGTCCCATCCTGGCAACAGGCCTGGCCTCACACCAGGGTGGCTTCTTACCCATTGTGATAAAAACTCCAGCCTACAGCTCACTCTTTGTTCTCCTGTGTCAGAGGGGCCTTCACTGTCTTCCCTCTTGCCCTCCTCTCCGTTTCATGAGTAGGAAATTACAGAAATCCAGAGCCACCATTAACCATCTTCTGCTCCACTGGTTGGCCCTCTTTCCTCATCTTGTTAATGTCTTTCATTGACTTGTCCTTGCAGAAATACACTAAGTCCTGGGACACCTGAGTGGCTAAGTGGTTGAGCATTTGCCTTCAGCTCAGGTTGTGATCCCAGGATCCTGGGATCGAGTCCTGCTTCGGGTTCCCTGCAGGGAGCCTGCTTCTCCCTCTGCCTATGTCTCTGCCTTTCACTGTGTGTCTCTCATGAATAAATAAAATCTTTAAAAGAAGAAATACACTAAGTCTTGTGCTATATCTGCTTATATTTGCCTATTTCCCCATAGTAAGCCCCTCAAGTAGGCATGATGCCAATGGGAAAGTACTCCCCATGCACTCATAGCGGATGTGGCCTTGAGGACACTCTAAAGAAGCTGCAGTACTTGGTGCTGATCACGCGATTCTGGATTCTTGGGCGGGACCCAGTCTGAGCAGCAGGCTCCCTGGATCTTTGAAGCCCATGCAATGAGCAGGAGGAGGAGGCGTCACAGGCGCCAGTTTGCTGTGGGTGACAGGACACAGTGCAGAGCTCTTCAAGCTGTAGGGCATCACTGTCCATTTGCACGCGCTGGGCCTTCGTTCCGGCTGCCCTACCAGCAGATGCTCTGTCGCTCCTGGGGCTGTGGTCTTTGGTTGTTCACTTACCCGGAGTCCGGGCCTGGATTCCCCCGATACTGGGCTGCCTGCCTCTGCAGCACCTGGTCATTCACAACTAACAGCACTCAGGGACTGGAGCACCAGCCCCTGCCCCCATCCCCAGCCCCTCTGAGCTGAGCCTTTCCCCACACTGCTCTACCACAGCTGCCTGATATGGAGTCTTTCTGTTTCGTTACTCTCTGACTCTTTTAGATAAAAAAAGCATGCCACACAAACCCTAATATCATACTTTTAAAAATCAACATAATAATGCCCTGAATAGATAATAAAGGTCACAGGCTTTTCTATCAGGGAGGGAGCGGGGTGTCAGGCTACAGGTGGGAGCTCCCGGGCTGGTGTTGTGTGAAAGGTGGGTAGGGTCAGCAGTAAACCTCACACAGGGGAGTCAGCCGGGCAGGAACATCATGTTGAGAACGTGTGGACGGTAACATACTCAGAAAAGGTGAGTAACGTTTAGAAACCAAATTAAAAAAAATACTTACAAGGACATCTGCAGACATGCTCCCAGGCTGGGAGCACATAGGCTCCTGAGGCAGAAAGAAGGGGCATCTGGGGCACAGGGCTGTGAGTCATCGTTGTTCGAATTGTAACAGCCCTAAATCTGATCTAAACATGCATTTTCCAAGTCTCTAATGGCAGGTAAGAGATATTGGCGCAAAAACTAGCTGATGAATTAGTCTAACACAGCTCCATTGTCTCAATAATAAAGTGACATCCAATGTTTAAAATAAGGATCCTGTGCACCGCAAAACCATGACGTGACTTTAACACAAATTAAATTATGCTCCATGTTCCTTTATGGATAAGTTCCTTTATAGGGTAAGCTTATTTCTCTGGGAGCTGGTGATCTCAACATGCCCAGACACCTGGCCTGTGCCGCGCCGCCCCCCCCGGAGCCTCGCCCCACTGCCAGCCCCCTCCTTCCCCATGCTCCAGACCCACTCAAGGTCCCTGTGTGTCCCCACCTCTCTCCCAGCTGGCCCAGCTAGACCGGAGCCTTCTGCTTCCAGGCCATTCTCCACAAGGCATGACCTCTTGGGTCATCCCTCAGATCTCAAGACTTCCTCGCCAGACACCCTCCCATAGTCCCCTCCACCCTGGGCCCCAGAAGCCTTCCCTGGCACCCACACCCAGGTCAGTTCAATCTCCTCTGGCTTAGCCATAGGACCCTGCAGCCAAGCCGTGTCCACATCAGGGCACCCGCCCTTGCCATTCCCTCTGCCCAGAGAGCTGTTCCTGCTAGCAGGACTTGGTTTGCGTGTTCCCTCCAAGGGGCCACCATGGAGGCACACTCTGGGTGCTGTGTCACATGCTTTGGCGTCCTTTACTGGGAACAGCCCACTGCATCTGCGCCTCAGTGTGCAAGGAGATAATTCCTCTCTTCTTTACCTTTGTCTACTTTATAATAGTGACAGAGCTGCCCAGGCTCATCCCCGCCCTGAGGAGGGGGGTGGAATCCAGCGCCTGGCATGGCACAGGTGCCCAGAAACATTCATCTGTTGGAACAGCAAACATCAAGTCTCCTGAAGCAGAGGAACCCAGTCTCCAGCCAAGAGTGACCATGAGGGTTTGTTTCAACTATTTTAGCGTTTATGTAGATAATTTGTCCCTGAGGCTGTCAGGTGCTGTAGAGAGGTAGGATGACAGATGGATGGACAGATGGACAGACTGCTGCCGGGGCAGGTGACTGTCACCAGGGCAGGGAGGGCAGGAGAGACTGTTGACCGTGGCCCTACCGGGGCTGGGGCACTGCAGGAAGATGCCGCTCGGCTGGGCAGGCGAGGGACCACTTCCGAATTTCCTGCTCCTTGGCAGGTGAGCCTCTGTGTCATCAGATCTAATTAGATCTAAACCAAAATACGCCCTTTGGAAGCACAGGACCCGTGTTACCCAGAGCCACAGCAGATGTCTTCCTGGGTTAAGGGTCCATACTCTGCCACCAACTCCCAGCTGCACCAACCCTGTGCTCACTCCCAGATGAGTGATGGTCAAGATGCCTGTGCCTTGGGGCGCCTGGGTGGCTCCGTCAGTTGAGTGTCAGACTCTTGATCTCACCTCAGGTCTTGATCTCAGAGTCTTGATTGCTGGGTATGGAGCCTACTTAAAAAGAAAGAAAGAAAGAAAAAGAAAGAAAGAAAGAAAGAAAGAAAGAAAGAAAGAAGAAAGAAAGAAAGAAAGAAAGAAAGAAAGAAAGAAAGAAAGAAAGAAAGAAAGAAAGAAAGAGGATCCCCGGGTGGCTCAGCAGTTTAGTGCTGCCTTCGGCCCAGAGCGTGATCCTGGAGACCCACGATCGAGTCCCACGTCGGGCTCCCTGCATGGAGCCTGCTTCTCCCTCTGCCTGTGTCTCTGCCCCTCTCTCTCTCTCTCTCTCTCTCTCTCTCTCTCTGTGTGTGTCTTTCATGAATAAATAAATAAGATCTTAAAAAAAAAAAAGAAAGAAAGAAAGAAAAGAAAAGATGCCTGCACCTTGCTGACACGCTTGGTGCATGCTCTGTGGCATGACTTACCATCCGCACCTGTCCCTTTTAAGGCATTATTAGCACGTCATTACCCAGTCCACGTCTGGCAAAGAGGTTTGTACATAACAAGGGCTCGATGTATTACTGATTAAGGACAAACTGCATCTCTGTAATCCTGCGTCATGTGGTACATGTACTCCTCGTGGTGACTGATAAGTTTCTTGTGTTATAAATAAAGCTTGAATTCTTGCATGTCCACGTGGATCAAACGGGACGGGTCCACACCAGCACATCCCTGGCTCCATAGTGTTACTTGCTATGGTAAACGTCCTCACACTTCACAAGTAAAGACACATGGAAAAGAGACAGGTGAGTGGGTCCTTGGCACGGCATTGGCTAAACCTCCATGTGGAGAGGCACTTGGTCCTGGCTCTTCAACAATTCCACAAGGAACCCTGGTGGCCTCCTGATTCTAGGAACCTGTAATTCATCAATGATTTCCTCAATGTAACAAGGGAGGGGTGTGCCCCGTTGAGGTACAGGCATCTGCAGATAAGCGCAGAGGGGACATGGCCAGGCCTCCCTCCGTGGGGGTGGTAAGAGCTTCCCAGAGCCTCCTCCATCAGAACCTTAGGAAATAGGATTGAGATTTGCTGGTGTGATGTGAAAGCAGTTATGGCATCATCTCCGCGGCTGCTGAACTCCTGACTTGATCTTGAGGGGCTCTGGCCGGCGGGAGCCCACCGAGTGCTTCCTGCCGCCGGCCGGGCTGCAGGGAGTAGAGGTTCCCTCTCTGTCGCCGGATGTCCTCACCCAGAGGACCACTCTTCTAGAGACAATGTGGTACTCTTTTCTCCTGAGTGTCCCCGGAAGCACTGGGCAGGAGTAACAATACTCCCCTGGGAGAAGGGGGACACTAGAGCCTTGGTCTCAGATCTAAAATAACCACCATTTCTAGACGCCGCGTGAAGACGGAACACGGAGACAGCCGAGCCGGGGTGGTGCTGAGTGCGCGGGGCTGTGGGCGAGGTGAGAGGCGGGCTAGCCCGGGAGTGTGCACCCACAGCAGCCCGCACACGGGTGACCTGGCCGTTGGGGTAGAGGCCCCGCTGCACAGTGACGGGGCACAGACTGCGGCTGCAGTTCCACAAAGCCACGATGCCGTGTCTCCTGAAGCCCGCAGCAGGCAATCGGCTTGTTGTGTCGATTACCTTCATTTCACTTTTTTAGTAATTAGTGTTTATTATGTTTCGCACAAGTGTCATTCCATGACTGGTTGGAAATTAAAGATGAAAGACTAGCCCTTGGCTAGTCTTGGGCGGGGCAGTGTTACGGGGCAGCACCCTGGAGGCCTTCCCTGGGAGAGGACAACAGGACACGCCTTCCCATGGCGCTGACTTTTATGGCTCACTTTTTAAACTTTTTGTTTTTGAAGCCATCTCTAGGTGCCAGCTTCTCTGTTCTTCCTGTTTGGTAAACTCAAGGAGTCATGGAAACAGGGGCTGCTCACAGGCAGCGCCCCTTCCATCCTGGCACTCCCAGCTGGGAGACCGTCCCAGAGACCCTGAGAAATGGCCTGCCCCCGAACAGGGGCCCTGAGAGTCCCAGCTTGTGCCATGAGCCACCTGCACGCTGGGCCCTGCCCTCGCCAAATGCCACCTGAGTTAGCGGTGAACACCGACCAGCTGACAAGAAGGTTACTCCCCCAGTTAACTGTGCATTAGTTATTTGGACCTTAGAAAACTTTTTATGGAAATAGTGTTAGAAAGTGACATTAGGTTCCCAGGTAAGCCTATCAAAGCCTACTGAACCCACTATCTAGCTCAGGTTTTTTGTTTTTGTTTTTGTTTTTTTTTAAGATTTTATTTATTTATTCATGACAGAGAGAGAGAGAGAGGCAGAGACACAGGCAGAGGGAGAAGCAGGCTCCATGCAGGGAGCCCGACGTGGGACTCGATCCCGGGTCTCCCCCTGCCCCTGACCTTGCACACAGTGCCTGGAATTCCGTCTGAAATTCTAATGAGACGTTGAAGTCAGGGAACCCCTGCCCCACTTCTTGGGGTTCTTTCTGCCCATCCGGCAGCCATGTTGGAGCTTCTTCCCCAAAGAGGAGCCTGGAGGCAGTGCCCCTGCCAAGGGTGCGCCCTTGCGTGATCTATTCCTAGGGATGATTATGAAAGGCAGCGCCAAGGCCTGAATTGGCCACGTGATTTTATTCCAAAATTTCTCTACGTTTTCCATTTTGAGCTGAAAGTAAAAATAAGCCTTTGGCTTTATTGTGGCTACTTCCACTCATTTATATTGTCAGAAATTGTTACTTCTCCTCATTCAAAGAGTCGTTTATCAATTTGCTAAATAGGGCTTACCATTTAAATGTCGAACGTGTCATAAGTCTTCATTCACACCAGCGAGTGATGCTCAAATGCACTCACAAACAGGAATTAAAATAAGTGGGGGTTTTGTTTGCTCACTTATTCAGCCCTCCGTATCATTTTCCAACACGGAGCAAAAGAAGTCTCCGCTCACCTCCCCCAGGTCTGGCGAGGAGGGCAGCCAGCCTCCCCGGCGCCGGCCGTCCTGGGGCTGTGCGGGGCGGGGGCACCCGAGCGGGTCAGCTGCGAAATCTGCTGCCCACATAAGGACACGTGAGTTTGCGGGATCTTTCCTATTAGAACTAGGAACAAAGTCCCAATGATAACTGAATAGTTAATTCTGCTTCAAATCCTTTTTTCCTTAGTAGAGTTCATTACACAAAGAAGTCTCAAATGCCTTTTGTTTTTGTTTTGTTTTGTTGCAGCAACATTTGCCAAAGATTCGGGCGACCCATTGTTTCACTCGGACCGCTCGGGAATCAAGTGATGAGTGAGGCTCCCTTCCCCGTGCTCAAGTGTTCTGAGATGGACAGGGCCCCACGCAAGCCAAGTCATCTCCCCCCTCCAGGCTGGAGTGACCGGGGATTATCAAACTTGGGCAAGTGGCTCCTTCCAAAGGGGCTTCTTCAGTAAGCACAGGTAAATTATCACTAAGGGGTGGAAGTCGAAATAAGTGTATAAACGGTTAGAAGCACCATCCAAGCTTGGCTAACAAGCAAGACTGCTTCATGTCAGGTTGGCCAATGGCATGACCTCCAGGAGAACTCAGGCTGTCCGCCCAGTGCAGGTGGCCGGTGAGCGGGTGTGGAGCGCCGCCCGACCCACAGCGATGTGTGTACACAGACACGCGTGCACATAAAGTCCTGTTTGCCAAACTTGCAGTAATTTATGTAATTATACACATAATGTATTTTAACCAAATACACAAAGATCTTTATAATGCCACTTAGGGTCTAGATTTAACTTAAACCACTACTTAGTCTATCTCTCTAATAGGATACTAAAAGGGAATTTTATGACAACATTATCAGTAGCATTTTGCTGATAATTAGAATAACAATAATAATACTGAGATATTTTTTCAGTAATAATGGTGTTATTAATGAGATTTTTATGAAAGACAGACTTCTTTGGTATAATTATGAAAATTGATCTTTTGCATTTTACTTATTCACTGAAATCAGATAAGTGGCTTAACTACATGTATTATTTCTAATAAATATTCAAAAGAATGCATTTAAACAAGGCTCCTCATTCTATTCTTGCTCATATTCCTTGCATTTAAATAAAAGTGTAATTGCTCTGCTTTTTAAACTGCTAGTTTGGATTAGCTGTCTAACCTGTACAGTGTAGCTGTTTGCTGTTTGCATTTTTAATAGCTTTATTACCATTTGGTGAAGCCTTAATTTCTGGCTTCCTTCAAGAGTCCTGCCTGTAAGTCAGCACTACAATTTAACCAGCAATAACCTGTCAAGATGAGATAAAGGCCCACACCAGATGAGACGCAGTATTTTTGTGGGGGTTTCTGTCATTGTTAAAGGCAAGATCCCAGTGTGTCAAAATGGAACCTCTGAAAGTTTTCCAAACTTTACGGCATAATTTTACAGTTCACGTTTTTAATCGATGGCTCCAGAATGCATTATCTCATTCACCAGGGAAAGCAATTAGAATCTGTGCCTCGTTATGTGAATAAAGGGCATTGGCAGGAACACACACTTAGGTGTGTGCAAGCACACCTGGTACCTGTGCTGGTCGGAGCAGGGGATACTCAGCTTTTCAGGGATAATAATGTCTAGTTTCTAAGAATCTGAGACTAGACATACCTGAGTGCATGCTTTGTTTTTAAAATTATGTCAAACGCGTTCAAGTGGAAAGAATAGCATGGCAACCCCCATACACCCATCCCCCTGTCCGGGCCGTTGGCAATTCACAGACCTGGTTCTGCCCATTGAAATCCTCTCTTCTGACTCCAGCAAACCCCAAACCATTGCATGTGTTCCAGTGTGTAAATATTTATGTGTGGATCTTTAAAAAACAGTGTCAGGGCATCTGGGTGGCTCAGTAGGTTGAGCATCTGATTCTTGGTTTCAGCTCAGGCCATGATCTCAGGGACATGTGATCAAGCCCCATGTTGGGCTCTGCACTGGGCATGGAGCCTGCTTTAAGATTGTGTCTCCCTCTGTCCCTCCTTCTGTGCTCTCTCCCTCCTCCCTTCTTTTCTCTAAATACTAAACTAAACTAAGAAACGTTAAAAAAACCCCAAAGGATCATTTTTTAAAAATCATGATTGCATATATACCTAAAAAATCAACAATAATTCCTTAAAGTCACAAAACACCTAGTCAGTGTTTAAATTTTCCATCCAGTTGTCTCCTTTAGTGCCATGTATCTGACTTATGTATGTCACCAATAAATTTTTTTTCAGGTTTTTTTTTTAAGGAGATTCACTTAAGCCAGGCTCAAAATAAGGTTCCTGCAGTGTGACTGGTCAAAATGCTTCTGTGCTGTTCTGGGTAGATCCATCTCATGGTCGCTTCTCCTTCCTCTATTTGCTTAAGGAGACAGTCATAGGTCTATAGTGTTTCCCATTTTGGAGAGCTTCCCGGAGGCATCGCACTGGTTTAGTGTGACATGCTTTTCTGCAGTCCCCATAAATTGTAATTCCATCTGAGGTTTTGATCAGATGCCCGCCTGGGGGTGGGGAGGGCAAGGCCCCCCTCCCCAGAGTAGTTTCTCTGTCAGGAGGAGGCTACTGCCCAGCTGTGTCTCCCTGTCTGTGATGGTAGCGGCTGATGCTGCTCAGTGGAGAGACACATTAATACATTAGGGTTGGAACGTGGTCCTTCTAATTACGCCACTTCTCCTCCACTTATTAATAAGCTGGAGTCCTTCTATGAAAAGAAAATGTTCCTCGTATTGTATCTGGTTGCCCAGCTGTGTGGCTTATATTGGGAAGGCGGGATAAATATTAGATTTCCCCTTTGCTTGATAGTTTTCAAAATAACGAATTATCCATTAGCATCCTCCAGTAGTACCAAATATTTTTTTAAAAATTTTTATTAAGAATTTATGGATTTACACATATGGGTTGTGTTTCAATCCATTGTAGTTATTACACTTCGATGATCAAATCATCCCGTCTTCAGTCAGTAGACACCTGCGTCACTTGTAGCTTCCTCACCGTGCGGCATGACACAGCGTCCCAGGTTCCCATCTCATACACACAGGCCCGGTCAGCTGCTTCTACAAGGAGCTCTGCTCTGGTTCTTCTTAGTGAGAAACAGTGTTTCCAGACCACAGTGTGGGTGCCTGTATTTATTTACATGTGAATATATGTGCTTACCTCGCTGTATCTGCACTTCCTCATATAAGATATATGATATAGTTATCATATAAATCATTAGTGAGAAACAGTCAGAAGGCAGTTTCCAAAAATCGTCACTGAGTCCACCACCTGCGAGGTCATTAAAACGTGTGTGTTGGCAGGTGTGAAGCCATCCCTCTGGTTCTGGAGATGAGCCTGGGTGGAGGTGGAAAATCATGACCAGCCATGGCAGAGGCCCTCCTGGCCTTTTTTGGGATGACATAGAGCCCTGCATCTTGTCTTTTTTTAATGGACTGCCTCGTGAATTTGCATGTGATCCTTGCGCAGAGGCTGTTCTGTTCGCAGTGTGTTCAGATCTTAGTACATGTGCTGCCGAGGCAAGCGCAAGAGCCCTGCATTGTAGCTTGCACAATCAAGAGCATCGCCTGGGTCCAGGCTGGTCCCTGAAATGGCAGAAAGCCCCGCCCTGGGGATGAAATCAGACAAGGGCACTGGAACCCTCCATCGTGGGACATCACGACTGCTGGGTCACTGCGATGGCTTTGGCGGCTACTTGTCCTTTGTCCTGTGCCCAGTTTGTCCTCTCACTCCTGCTAGAGATGGGAGGTGGAGAGGAGAGGATGGGGGTTGTCATCAGCAGTGACAAGACCACAGACAGAACATCAGTAAAGAAGGCCCTCGGGTCTGTTGGCGCGGGACTGGTGTTAGAGGACCACGCTCTCATGTCCGTGCCCAGATGAGGGGCGGGGAACACTGACTGGGACCCTGGCTGGTCCATCAAAACTGGACATCCTCAGGCGACCCAACATCACCCCTGGCAAAGGGAAGACACCTACTCCTGCGGACCCGGGGACCTCCCTAGGGGCACACCTGATGGGGCAGTGGATGAGGAGCTAGAGGTGGTTGAAGCGATCCACAGTGGACGGTGGGGAAAGTAGGGTCAGAACTAGGGCCAGAACATTCACACAGTCCACCTGAGTTGAGGACCCCAGCAGAGTAGGGGAGTCAGTGCCTGACTCACACTGTCAGAGCCACTGAGCCTGTTGCCCCCTGCTGTACATACCCGTTCTTACTGTAACTGTTGAGCTGACCACACACAGTCCTTTTACAGCCAGCTGGTCCAGGGGCCAGTGAGGATGCTCACCACCAAGCTCTGGAGCCACCCCCAGTGTCCCAGCAGCCGGGCTGGACCAGGTTCCTGTAGTCAGCCCCTCCCAGGTAGCCAGCCGGGTCATCAAGTGCTGTGGGTGCAACATGAGGCTGCACATTTGTCAGGTCCTGGGCTTTGAAGGCTCTTCTACCTAGATTGTCTCATTTGATGCATACATGACCTCGAGGAGGTGGCCATGGCTCAAGGATGAGATATGAGGAGGCAACAACCACTGTTTCCATCTTACAGATGAGAAAGACTAAATGCAGAGCAACAGAGTTCACCACAGAGCAAGTCCATGACACAGGGAAAATTCTAGAAAAGAAGCATCCAGAATCCCAAGGCTGTCCCAGCCTACCCACCACATTGCAAGGCCTCAGGTGCTCGGCTGAGTCAGTCATGGAGAAGCCTGTTAGTATGTGCACATTATTCATTCTTCCCTTCCCGGAATGTCGTTTACCCTCGAATCTCAGTTTGTCCTCGACACTCTCCTCCTCTAACGTGTTTTGGAGCTAGCTGACATTCATCATGAATATTAATTAATAAACAGTCTCTGGAGGATAAAATGACAGATACCGAGCATACTATTACAGAAGCTACCTCTGGAAACAGAGATGTGTTCCATGGATTCGTTCTTATAAAACCAGGTGTTTGGCAAGACTAACCCTTTGTGGATCATTTGTGTTTGTTGTTCTAAATTGTTATGCTGCATGAACAACATGTGGTTTTTCACAGCCTCTAAAGAATCAGTCTTTAGGTTCCAGCTACGGTGCCACAGAAGAGGCAGTGAGCCCAGAGCTAGATGCCAAATCCCAGGGTCTCTTCTGATTATAGAAACTTGGCAAATTACATGACCCCTCATGCCTCCCTCTGGACCATGGCCCTAATGGTGGCACCTACTATGTCAGGAACCACAAGAACTGGGTGAGAAGGTATTTGCAGAATAGCTGGATGGTGCCTGGCTAGCAGTGACTGTACAAGAAATGCTAGCTATCGTCATAATGGAGGGACGGCTCACGGTATTTCAACAATGTGTAATGGGCACCTGAACAGGAAAACTGACTGGTCTCCTGTTGAGCAGAGACACTAGACAACATTCCCCAAGGACATCATTTTCCTCAAGAATGAAGGAGGTTCCTGACTCTTTATTTTGGACCCTAATTTTTCCTTACTTCCTCGCTGTGAAGGTGGGATTAACATGAACACAGGGTAGTTCCAAGGCATGTAAGACGGTGGGTGTGGATGGGGCCAGGGGCTCTAGGATGCACAGCACACCCTTTCAGGATGCACGAAACATCTACAGCTCATAGGAAGGAGAGGCTCATGACGATATCATATTCTGATCAATTGAAGTACATGGTGGGGGGGAAAAAAGCATTAGCAAGTTTTCTGTGCACTCAACATGGTGTATTGGTCAGAAATAAGCCTGAATATCAACCAGGATTTCTTCGAAGACCTCCTCCCATGGTGACTAGTGCAGGTTCTGGGGAACCAGACCTGGATCACTATAAAACTCAAGACAATGAACTTGACAGACTGCCAGATTTCTGTTTTCAGCCAGTTTAGGGTTACTATAATCTCATTATTATGCTTGAAAGACGACAAGTAATAGAATCTGAGGGAGCTGTTCTGCCTCTACCGGCCACACCTTCTCCCCAGTGCCAATTTCCCTTGATTACCTGGCCGGCCCTAAGAAGCTGTTTCCAACCATTTCTGCAGAAACAATCATCGGGTCAGCTCACGAGCTTCTCGCAGCAGTCAGCGGTTTTAATGGGTCAAGCATTACATTAACTCTTTGGCCCCATCCCCCTGAGAATACCACGCTTACTACTTTCAATCATTGTCAAATTGGTGATCGAGAAGGCACTTGCAAGCAAGCTTCCTGGCTCTCTCCCTCAGTGTCCAGCCTTTTTAGGGTGGCTCTGTGTGTTTGTGACCAACACAGATGCTGGCATCACGAGAAATTCTTCTGCTTTGCCTGCTTTCATAATCTGGAACCAAACACTTATGGGTATTTCACATTCTGTGCAAAGACAATGGAGTTGAGTTCGACAAAGGCTGGATGAATTATTAATTGCACTTTATGGAAAAACACATCTATTAGGAATGTGACTCATCAAGCAGAAAGGTTTCCTGAGATGCGTGGTTTTCCTGATTTGGCTTATAGCTCTGTTAATACTCGATCTTGCCAAAAGTCCCACTCTGTAGACCAGATGCTGTCAGACTCCACAGATGGAAAGTCAAGGGCTTAGAGAGAATAGCCGTAACTTTCTTCATGGTCTGGGCTGTGGGCAAACACCCTGGAAACACAGTGTGAATGGAGGCCTATATAACTTGACACCCACAAACACCTAACACTTGACTCTCTGCTTCTTCACATTTTGGAGGACTTCCTGTGTCTGTTTCTTTATATTGTGAACTTAATGAAATACTGGGAAGCAAGTGGCTTAACAAACTCCATCAGCAACACCACCAAATTCCTTAGCAAACTTGGCTTTAATTTTTGCCATATCTGAAGTTAGGACCATGTCCCAAAAGAAGCCTTTAGGATGTTTCCATTGGAAGCAGCATGGTGGTTGAAAGACATGTAACTGGGCACCTATCTGAGCTCACAGATGCTGTGAATGACCTTAGACTTGAGCCAAATTGCTTTCACTTTATCTCAAAGCTGAAAGGAGGTTACACAAAGGAATGAATGAGGGAATGATGCTGGCAGGTAGATGCCACTCTATGTTGCCCTCTTCCAGACACTTGCCCCACATTTGGGGGTCTTAGCAGCTGAGGGGGGAGTGAGATGCCCTTTAACTCTGGGGATCCCCAAAGCAGAGGTTCACTCAGCCAGGATGCCTTGTGCTGCCCAGTGACTTCAGAACTCTGTTCTTCACCTAGATGAGGAGGAGGCCTCCAAATCCTTGCTTCAGGGTACCCTGAAGAGTACAGGGTAGGGTACCCTCCCTGCACCTGCATCAAAGGTCTGGGAGATCTTTCCTAGTACCATGTAGGGTGTCCTGGGGGCAACTGTGACCATGGCCCACCCAGGGAGCACAGTGGTGGTGATAGAGGTACATTAGCATGATGAACCAATTATCTTGATATCTCTAGATCAGGACCCACAACAAACCCCAAAGCTAGCTATCACGAACCTTGAGGAGGTTGGCACAAAATACTTCTGTTGTGAATAGTCTATCACTGGTGCTGTGGGCTGAATTGAGCTCTCTCCCACCCAAGTTCATATGTTGAAGCCCAAGCTCCCAAAGTGATGTTGGTATCTGGGCAATAATTAGGGGTTAGGTGAGGTCATGAGGGTGGGGCCCTCGTGATGGAATTAGTATCCTTATAAGAAAAGAGACCAGAGAGCTTGTACTTTGTCTGTCTGTCTGTCTCTGTTCTTCTCCACCATGTGAAGACATAGTTGTTTACAAACAAGGAAATAGGCTAGCACCAGGACCCAAGTGTACCAGAACCTCAGTCGTGGACTTCCCAGCGTCTGGGACTATAATAAATAAATTCCTGTTGTTTAAGCCACCCAGTAGATGCTGTTTTGTTAGGACTACTACTAGCTGGTCCAAGGGGAGTGAAGTTGACATTTCTACATAGAAGACGTAGCTGTGTATACACATTGACATGAACAGATGAAAAAGTGTATTCTCCTTTGGAACAATTTAACTATTTTTTGTGTAGACCCGTTTCTACATGAGAAGACAGAAAGTCTTACAAGTTGTTATTGCAGCATATTTTCTGCAATGGAATATTAACATGAAGTATGAGAAGTGGGAGAGTTTATGCCAAAATGAGGTTATTAATAAGAACAATGCTCCACAGCTGCATGGCACTTTTCATCCAGGAAGAGGTTTATAAAACCAAACCTGCAGGAAACAAATATTCATGACTACCACCTGCACTTTGAAGATGAGGAAGAAATCAGCTACAGAGATATTAAAAAATAAGAAGAACCTTTTGCAAGGTCACACTTCAAGGTAATGGAAGAGCTGGGAATAAGACTCAAGTGCCTGCCTCTCTGCCGCCGACACTGCCTTGTCCGTCCGCCTTCTGAGAGCCGGCTCTATGGCACTTAGAGAACAAAAGTTAAGTCCTTCAACTCCAACATTTCGCTGTAAGTGCTGCTGACTCTAAAGTTCCTCAGAACCGTTTCTACATATTGTTCTCCCCGTTAGGGGATAGTCACAACCACACTCCCTAAGAGCTAGAGAAGGCAGGAGTAGGGATGGAGAGCACTTAGTGCCAGGCACCGGGGTAGTGACAGTGCCCCCAGTGGGTGCAGTGTCAGCAACCCCATTTACAGAGTGCATCAGGCAAGCCCCAGCAGGTGAAATAACCTGCCCAGTTTTCATACTTAGGATTATCTTTTTGTTCAAGGTTACTAGCAAACAACAAATTTTGAAGCAAATTAAATAGATTCCACCATGATACTTGAGTGGTAAGTCCAGTTATGCTACCAACAGTGAAAATTTGAACTTCTTGGGTTCAGTTGTGACTCCCAAAGACATGTGGAAGTCCTCAACCACAATAGCTCAGAATGCAACCTGCTTTGGAAAGAGGGTCACTGAAGATGTAATTAATTAATATGAGGTCATGCTGGACTAGGGTCGTCCTAATCCAACATAACGGGTGTCTTTATTAGAAAAGGGGACACACAGGGACAACGGAAGCATGGCATCCACAGGCCAAGGAAGGCCAGGGAAGGCCAGACACTGGCAGCACACCAGATACTGGAAGAGGTAGGAAGGATCCTCCTAGAGCTTCTGGATGGAACACAGTCCTGCTGACATTGTGGTCTTGGAGACTTGGTCTCTAGAACAGTGGAAGAATAAACCTCTGTGTTTTCAGCCACCCGGTTTGTGCTTTGTTATAGTAGCCCAAGGAAACTGATATGACGGGGTTCAGTGACTTGGGTTGTAAGGTTCTGAGATTAATATCAGTATAGCCTCATATGGATGAGAGACATGATGTTCAAAAGAATGTAGTCCTGCAAGTTGACTCCACATGCATCACAGGGAGTGTGATATGTAAGTCTTCAGGAGAAGACGGAAAACCAGAAAACAATCTTTTCACCTGATCTCAGATATTTAGCATCACATGTCTGGTGGGAGAGTGGGCTGGAGGGCTGCTCTCTGAGTCTGCTGATACAGAAGCTGTCTGTATTCAAGCTGTCCCTTGAATGAGGTTTGCACACCCTGGAACCAGAGTCAGTCTAAGCTGACATGGTGAATCCCTCCTTTACTTCATAACTCCCCTAGTCTTCTAGACATGCAGTGTATTGGAGCCGGATAGAATCAGTGTCCTGGCTGGATGAGAACGCAGTGTCTGATGCCCTCGGCCACCTGGGGTGTTCCTAACACCTGTCCCACCTCCTCCCAACTTATTTAAACAATATTTTAGATACCTTGTTGATTATTTGAAAAGCAACACAAACTTACCAAAAATATTCAAGCATTTCACAATTATAGGATGCAGAATGTGGAAGCTCCCTCATGCCTTCTCCCAGAGATAACTATAGTTGAGAGTTGAGTAAAATGCTCTAGGTAACTGCTAATGTATTTGCAGTTGTGTGTTAAGTGATAAAACCAGCAAGAGGGGAAAATGGAATCCAAAGGATGGCAGGATTTTCGGAAACTGTGCTGTGAAAACCCCTCACTTTCCTGTACCCTGCCCACAATGTTTAGACTCCTGAAGGATGGGGTCTTGGGAGTGTTTCAGCCAAATGTATGCTCCTGGGCTGGGCATTTGCCAGGAGTCTCTGTCTCTTTGATGTCCTGGGTTAGAACTATGAAGGAAAAATACAAACCCCTTAATTTTAGCCTCGTCTGACTCTGGGGGCAAGGCCCCTATTCCCACACCTTGGTGTTTCATCCTGGCTTCTTGGTCACACAGCCCGTTAGAAGTCCCACATGTCCAGACTCCAAAAGCTCCTGCCAAAGCCGAAACTCAAGGATGACCCCCAAGTCTAGAAACCACTCACTCTTCCCCAAGATTGCTCCTTCTAATCATTTCCTGTGGAGACTGTACACATTCCAGGATGAATCTGTTACTCTACTGAGTTAAACTCAGTGATGTATTTATTGATTTCACATTTATTAAGAACTCGATATGTATACCGTCTGTGCTAGAAACACAGATCAGGGCAGACAGAGCTCTTCCTTCTCAAATCCTGGCAGAGAAGAGAGATGCTGAGCGGAAGAATGGATTCTGAGATAAAGGACTAACAGGGGCTGGCATGAACTGAATGTCCCCCACCAAATTCACATGTTGAAGCCCTAACCCCAATGTAATGGTAGTGTGGGTGGGATCAGTGATTATGCTGCAACAAGTTCAAGAGTGTGAGGCCCCCGTGATGGAAACAGTGCCCTTATAAGAAGAAGAGAAGCCCCAAAACCTGCTCTAGTACTAAGAAAGGCCCTGTGAAGACACAGCAAGGAGGGAAGGTCTACAAGCCAGGAAGAAAACCCTCACCAAGAACCAACCATGCCAGTTCATGGGATTTGGCAATATTTGAAGATGAGGGACTCTCCCAGGCACCCATCCAAATCAAATATGCACAATCAAGGGCCACTTTCATGAAGGGAATCTAGGATCTCCCATAGGATTCAAATCTTTCACTTGCCTTGAGAAGTGACTGAGGAAGAAAGTGAATGATGAATGCACTTTTGATTATTTGCCAGGGAAAAGAACTCAGTATCTTATACGTTTTCACTTTTGGTCTTACGCCATTCATTCTAACCAACAGAATGCAAAAGCATTGTCAGAAACCTCAACAAGAGCCTGAACCCTTGGGAGACACTGCCAGTTCATTTCTATGATTCTGGGCTGTAGCCACAGCCTGTTTCCGAATATGCCTTGAGACCAATGGCTGCTACTGTCAATGAAAATGCAATAAGGCAGTTGGCTGAGGTGTGTCCACTCTCATCAGGGACTCTCACATCCAGACATGCACAGAGTTCTATGGCTTCTACATTCCAAGCAGATATGAGTTATTTCAAATGCTTTCAATGCACTGGGTACATGACTTAGGACTTATGAAAAAGTTCAGGAGTCCATTTTTTAGAAATCTCAATGGTGCCATTAGAAAACTCTTCTCCTTTCATAGAGGATGCACCCAGACACAGACTTGTAGCCCCTGGAGATCACTGACTTGGGGAAAGACCATGAAAAAGATTCTAGAACTTTACTCCTCAGAATTTTCTGTGCAAAAATATTACAACTAGGTTGATTAAAGAAATGTTAGCAATTACTTCTGTTAGATAAGTGGGTGCTATTTGTAAGAAAATTCAGTCCACAAAAATTTAAACTTTCAATGTCTGAAGGCATGCTAGAGGTTGCAAGAGAGAGAGAGAAAACCCATCCTAAGCCTGCCTATATAAAAAAACTAAATTAATTGGCTCACCTTAAATGAACGTTTCAGGGATAGGACTAGTTTCAGGTATGACTATTTCAAGAGTCAAAAAATATAATCAGGAATTGAATTATTTTTGCTCTGACTCCTGCTTAGGTTGACTTCAGTCTTAATCTTCATAGGTTAACAAGACGGAGTCTCTGTTTCCAGCTTCAATATCCTCGTGAGTTTCAGTTCAAATGGTAAACAAGTTCTCTCTTCCAGGAGTCACACTCACAAGTCCTATTGCATCTCTGGCTGTGGCTGAGCAAGGTGCCTCATCATGGAATGAGCCACTGGAGGTGGACACTGCTTTGATCTCACTGGTGGGGCCTGGGCCTGGAGGTGGGAATGGGATCCTGCCCTGGGACCACATGGATTGAGAACAGGTGATTTCACAGAGCTTTCACTGCCAAAGGTATAGTTACCAGAGGAGGGCTATGAGGCTACAGAACAAAAAGAGAGCTCCACTACACTTTCCAAACAGATAAATTATGGGGTTACAATTCACACTACAGAGGAGCCTTCACTTAACAAAAGGGTACTTTACAGAAGGATTCACTAAAGGTTTCCTTTGAGCCATTGTCTCCAAAGGCAGCTAATCCCTTGTTCAGTGATCATTAATGCTTCAGTAGAAAAGCTGAAGGAAGAAAATCTTACAGCTCAAATGTAAGAGCCACTGTCAATTGAGAATCAATCAAGAAAGAAATAAAACAAATTTGAAATGGTAGGTTAGTCAACTGGAAAATGAGATTTAATTTACATAAAACTCACAAACATGTCTAGGCAGGAAGCAAGGTCATATCTATTGAGGAAAAATTGCACATATTTAGGAATACGTTAGTGATGATCCTAATTCTCCTAAGGAAGTGAAATCATTCTGTAAGTTCTAGATGACCCCATAAGTCAGGCAGTTAGAGAGTTTCCCACATCACACCACCCTAGTCGTTAACCTTAAGCAAATCAGCCAAGTAATAAACCACTTATAGAATGGGCTGCCTTGTTTTGGGGTCACCTATTAACATTAGGGACTGTCTAGGGTAACTGAGAAGTCCAAGATAGTTCTTGGAATTGGTTCTTATATTGAATGTTATGGTCTAAATTAAAAATGCAAGCAAGATTTGCATTTCTGAAAGTTCTAATTACTTATTGGCCATTGAATACATATTGAAACTGAATGCATTGAAATTGCTTATTAACATTTACAAATCACATAGGTCAATGTTCATTTGTTTTGTGATGGTTTAGTCTCATCATAATGGAAACCAGTATCATATTACTTTGTTACTTTATTCTTACTGCTTTTGTTTATATTTAGTTACTACATTCTTTGGCAATTCGGGTTAATCATTTATCTTCATCAATTGTGAATTATTACATAATGCCTGCCTTTGTGTGGTTTAGAGCCATTAATCCTAAATTCTTCATTATGCATTACTAATATTGCCACTTCTTTCTTTCTGTTTGCATGTGTTTGTATTGTTTGCGTGTTCCTTATTGTCAACTTTTTCTTCCCACTTTGCTAGAAGGATTTTTTGAAAACAACATATAGTTAAGTTTATTTTATTAAAGATTTTATTTATTCATGAGAGGCACAGAGAGAAAGAGAGGCAGAGATACAGGCAGAGGGAGAAGCAGGCTCCATGCAGGGAGCCTGATGTGGGACTCGATCCGGGGCTCCAGGATCATGCCCTGGGCCGAAGGAAGGCACCAAACCACTGAGCCACCCACGGATCCCCTATAGTTAAGTTTAAAAAAAAAAAAAAACCCACAGTCTAACGACCTCTGATTTTAAGAAAGAAATTTATCTCATTCACATTTAGTGTAAAACAGATATTTTTATTCTTTTGTCTTGTGTCATGATCCTTATTGGTTAAACTTTGCTTTCTTTTCCTTTTCTTTATTTTGGATGGTTTGATTTAGTTGACATTCATTCCTGTTTTTCTTCTGTTATTTTGGGGTTTTTGCACTTTTCATTCACTTAGAGACTATGCATCCATTCCTCATTCTCATAATTCATACACACTTTCAACTGTTAGACGACAACCAGAATCCAAAGTATTTTTATTCCCTCACTTTCCCCTTTACACAAAGCAGATGGGGTATAGCAGTTGTACTCCAATCTGTTCCCTCCTGTAACTCCTCATTTTTGCTAAGATAGTTTAGCATTTTAGTGCAAGAATGCTACTAAGTTTTTCTTGGAGCATGCCTTTTCTCTCTTAACATAATAACACATCCTTTATTATAAGTGTTCAATCTTTACTATTATTATTTGTTATTATTTGAGCTAACTCCAAGGGGTACAAAGTTCATTGCTAACCAGTATTTCTCTTATTTACCTTCTCCTTTCCTGAAGTTAGCAACAGCTGGAAGGTTGACACTCAAATTTGTCTTGAAAATCCATTCACTTGGATCTTTCCAAAGCACTCTTTTGCATTATTACATTATCATCATCATGACTTGGTGAATTAGGGACAGTAGATATTACTAGCCCCCTTTTACTTGTGATAAAACTGACACACATTCATGTCTTAATGCTATATGCCCCACCCTACTTTCCTAATGTTCTTCCTCCCTAAGATGCCAAAAAGAGTTTCTTGTTTGCCAAAAGTCATCTCTGGGAGTGTTCACATATCAAAGATAAATGCCAGGAAATCAACAAAAGCTTTTTAAGTAAAAGAGGCCACTGGCTCGGTAGGATAATTAAAATGTAGCAATTGGTTTTAGTGAAACATATAAAAAAGACAAAAGAGAATATTTATTTTCTTCAAAATCACTTATCTCTTTGTATCTGTTTTTATTGTCTCTTTAGAGTAGAAATGTTTTATCTGGACTTTGTATATCTTTACATTGGTAATTGCCAGAGAGTGGATAGAGCAGGGTGGGATGGGGTGGGGCAAGGGCAGGGTGGGGTGGAGTGTGATAGGATGGTGAAGAGGTCAGCTGAGGTTCCTTCCCCTTGGTCCTTCATCTGGCCAAAGAATGTAGCCATGTGCTGTGATTTCATCCATCTCTCTGTCCTTTCATCCAGTAGATATTTCTGGACTGGGCTGGGAATTGAAGTTCTGGGCTGCATGAGCCCATCCTTGATACTGAGAAGCTCACAGCCTGATAGAGAAGACAGACAAGAAAACTGAAAACCACAGACAATGCCGTGTGTGCTATTTCTGATGGAGCCGCCGTTTGCAGGCTCCGTCATCCAAGACAGGCTCACCTCCTTTCTGCTCTCCTGGAATTGCAGACGAGGCCTCTTCCCCTGACATAGGAGTCAGGCAGGAAGGGCCTGAGCTCAGCTCTGCTGTTCTGCTCTGGAGGCCTTGCATAGCCAATGAGATCTTTGTCTAGGCCTGTTTTGCATACGAGCCTTCAAGAAAGGTTCTTGAACAGAGTATGTAAATTAAGGTCAAAGAGTAATGGAGGAGAAGTATGTTAGGTTCAATCCACAGCGTCATCCTGTCATCCCCGGAGTTGAGGAGAGCACTGGCGCTGTGCTGGTCACAGGTCCCCACATCCTCACATCATGGTCTCCAGTGAAAGCTGGGCTTCCTGGAGACGTGTCTACTGAAAGAGCCCATCAGCCCTGACATGTCCCCACTCCTTCCACCACTCACGCCTACCCTGAGATTTGGGGGATTTTATCCTTACACTCCCAGCAAAGAGTCAAAACATTAAAACCCCACTTGTTCTTATCTTTGGCTATTGCTGCTACTGCCCCCTCACAGTCAGGGTTACAACGTCGAGCATTATAAAAACACCCCCTAGCAATGAATAGCGTGTGTGTGCTGACATCCCCACATCTGCTGATTCGTTGGTCAGGCTTGTTGACACTTTCCAGAGCAGCCTCTGCAGCAGTACTGGTAAGGGTTCATCAAATCCTTACCGTGTGCTCAGAATTGTGTCTTCACACAGTGGCATTTGCTGGTGTCTTGCTCTTCCTTTCCAAGAGCAGCATGTGACATATACATCTTCCTCAGACCAGTCACGAGAATAAATGCCAGGTCTCAATTATTCAGCCTTTTTGAAAAACAAATCTATCCGGTTTCCCCTCAGCTCTTCCAGAGTCCCCTCACAGTCAGAGGCGGGTTATGATTCTCTGGCACATTCTAGGATTGCTCCCTATTCATTTCTATTTTTTTCTTTAATCCATTTCTTGGATTCCCACAGATCCAGGTAATCAGAGTGAACATCTCAAAACTTAGTAAAGGCAACTTCCTATGAAATGAGAGAGTTGACACTTCGGGTCGCTCTGAAAAATCAAAGTGGTTTCTACCCATCATAACTTTGTCTCTGCACAAAACAGCCTCATTATTTTTGAAACATCCAATTTGAAGGTGATTTGGCTTTATGAGATATGCAAGCATAGTCCCCTTGTGACTTCAAGGGTGGAAATTCAATAGTTCGCTGCGAGGCCATCACTAGAAACGGCCTCACCTGCTGGAGAGGCACCTCCTTCCTGCCAAGCTGCTAGAATATTAATTCCTGCAGCAGAAATGCTAAGAGGTCAGTGACTTTTCACCTTTAAAAAAGGAGTTTCCATGGTAACAAAAGCACGATGGATGATTCACAATTAAAAACAAAGCAAAAACAAAACAGGCCCGAAGTCCAGGCAGACTTGGAACTTGGGCCACGAAGATTCACGCCTCAACCCAACCAACCACCTTCTATACAAACGTGGCCGTCCACGTGCTAAACCACGGACACCGAGAGCTGGCAGGACCTGTGTGTCCGCAATCCCGCCTTGCTGAAAACACTTGAAATTACAATTGTAGTTAAATGCCTTCATCCGTCCACTCCATGGCGGGCAACTTCCAAATAAAGTGGGAAGGAAGGAGTAATTGGCTGATGGCGGATGGGGGAGACAATCGTGGTACCAAGCCCCGTGGACCCTGAAAACAAGCCGGGGTTGGTAGGGAAATGTGTTGAATCAGAAACTCCCGTCCTTCGCGGGTTTGCTTTTGTTTGTGCTGTTTAATTGCACGGGCAGGGCCAAATGAAGTGCACAATTTATAGATTCCTGTTTCTCCCCGAGGAGGGAGAAAGTGATCTATTTGCAGGAGTTATATATTTTTTTCAGGCACTTTACGGAGACACCCCAGCCCCGTTGGTTGCTGACTGTAAAATAAGAAAACTATTACCCAGCTGGGGTAACAATAGGCTCCCACAGTGCCTTTCTGCTCAGCCCGCAGCTGCAGGGAAAGTGGGAACTCAGCCGCAGGGTAACATTCTTTCCTTGCAGCCTGTTTCTATGGGCAAGGAGCCCTCCTACTGATCCCATGTATTTTCTATGCAAAACTGCAGAAGAAGTGACATTTTAAAAGTTTTGACCTTTGTTTTTTTTTTTGTTTTTTGTTTTTTTTTTTGCATGAACCGAGGCATACATTTTTAAACCTTCTGACAGGGTGTCTGTTAGAAACAGCAATAGCCATTACTGTAATAATAAAATGTCTCAAAATTTGAAAATTCTATATTGAATATAATGTACAGATAACCTTTGTCTGGAAAATGATAGTGATGTGGGGCTTGGAACCATTTCTTTATTGTTCCAGGAAAATAGATTATGACAGATTTCAGGCATATTTAGGAAACAATTTCACTGGATGCAATGTTTTCATTTGCTAATTTAAGACTTTCATCATTTTTTTTCCCACAAAAAGGATTTGGAAGAGTTTTGCATTTACACTCTGAGGTGTTTCCATTTAATATTAATAGTCACAGTATTTGTTCAATAAACTATTCTTTGCATAACAACAATATTATAAAAATTCAGTTTTGTGGATCAACACATTCAGGGTTGTTTTTTTTCTTCTGAGGGAAGTTTAATTCTTATTTGAATCTAAAACTTCTCTATTAAGAAAAAGAAAGAGAGGAACACAGAATAACTGAGAGACCAAATGTCAAAGAGAACTTTCTTTAAAAGACCTTCCAATTAGTAAGGGACGAGGATGGGGAAGAAAAGCTCAGCTACAAAGATATAAAGAAAGAAAATTAGGGCAAATGAGATGTTGAATTATTTGTAACAAAAGGTGGGTGAAAGGGGTTGGATGAGGAAATCCACATTCTCCAGTTAAAAGATTATGTTGCTTTCGGGTCTCAGCTGGGCCCTTGCCCCTCTGCCTCCGAGGCCGGCCGCGGGGTGGGATGCTCTTCCCTAATCCTTCCTTCCACAGCAGGCTGTTTGAACTTTTGTGTTTAAGGCTAGAAGATTTTCAGGGCTAAATGGGAGTTTGTCTTTTCTAGGATGGTAGGAAATACTGCTGATACTGTCAAAGTGACCACAACTCTGGGACTTGCTGGAAACTCCGGGAAGCTGCTCTGAGTCTGGATTCTGTGTCCAGCCTTTCCCTCTTGCTCAGGGCTGACCTCTTCACTTTAGTCTCTACCTCTTGAAAACAGAGGCCACAACAATCATTCTCACCACCTGGCTAACTAGGGAGTCACTGTGAAATGCTAATTTGATTTCTACCATGAACTTTTAGACAAGAGTGCTGTCTCTAAATCACAAAGTTGTTCACATCCTGCAGATAACTAGAGTGGGATTTAATTCAGAAAATTCAGATTGTTTCAATAGCACTAAACTACCTGTCAACTCAGATCCACTCAAGGAAAAGACGTCAGTCGAGCTGGGGTACTATGAGCTTATTAAAATTTTGCATCATATATGAGAAAAAAATCTTCCTGTGCTGTTATAAAGAGAAGCATTTTAAAATTACACTGACATTTTCTTAACCTGTTGATACTATTTAGAAGTTCAAATAATGGAATTTTAGAGCTGGGAATACTAAATTCACCTGATCCAAACCTGAAGAAAGTAGAACTCAGAGAGGTTAAGTGACTTACCCAAGGTCACAGAGCTAGCAGCTGAAGGACAGCTAGAAGCCAGGCTCCTTTTCCCTAGCCCTTGGGCAGGGAGTGCCCCTCTCCCCTCCCTCCCTTCTTTTCCTCCCCCATGCCCCTCCTCATTATTTTGCTAAACTTAAGTGCAGCAGCTGCTTCAAGGCTGAGCTGCACCAGAAACCCTCCCTCTACCCCCAGTGTTTGAGCTTTCATCTCACCTGCTTGGCCCCATGGGGGTCTTGGTGGCATCTGCGGGGGGTACATCTTACTTCTATGAGCACACCTGCAGGTAATTAATACCTGTTAGAAAAGATCTCCCTGAAGGCAAGGTGGAGGGACACTGGGAAGGTTGCCATGGAAGGTTTGGGGCCAGTCTTCTGAAGACCTGGTGCTGCTACAAGAATGGATTGCATGGCCGGGCCCCAGGAGCCCACTCCTGAAAGTCCTTGTCATTGCTTCGACTGTCACACTATTAAGACAAATTAGAAACACATGGTTTTGTGAATTGCAGAGTCTCTCCTGTCAATACAAGGATGACAAAGGACACCAACGAGGATGAGTAGCCCAATTAGTCTCTCTATCTTGTTTGCAAGAGACTCCTGGCTCCACCAAACTCAGTGATGTGGGTCACCTGCTGCATGGTGCTGGGGTCCCACAGGGACCTTGGGCAGCAAGATCTGAGCTCACCCACACCGTGGAGGCAGCAGGTGGGGTGGGGTGAGTGACTCACTGCAGACAGTGCAGAGCAGCCCAAAGCTCTGGTCCAGATGGGAAGGACAGAACCAAGTGGTGGAAGCATCGAAAGCGCAGGTGGAATGTTTCAGACCAAACCAGGGTGCAAGCCCGTGACAGTCAGGGTCTGCTTGGGGAGATTATTTTGCACGCTAGCAGGGATCGACCAGTTAGCAGAGTAATGGAAATGTAGCTGATGCACAACAAGGGGTTGTGGGGATCCCACACGGAGGTTCTTGGGGTGGGGGGGGCTTTACACCCACACAGGATGGCACAGGTGTAACCAAAATCATCTTGCACCAGGAAGGAAGCAAGTAACATTTGGAGACTTAAGAATAGACAAAAGGTATGTGGTTTTGACTCACTAAGAAAAATGAGATGGTAAATATTTTATTAAGGAATTATTTCAAAAATTATATGTGACTGGGGAATGGTTGTGGATCCTGAACACACACTGGGAAAAATAAGCCCTGTCTTGGGGTGATTCATTTATCTTTTTCTTTTCTTTCTTTTCTTTTCTTTTCTTTTCTTTTCTTTCTTTCTTTCTTTCTTTCTTTCTTTCTTTCTTTCTTTCTTTCTTTCTTTCTTTTTTTTTTTTCTTACCAATAGTCTCTGAAAAGCCAGCTCAGAATAAATTTAGACAAGCAAGAGTTTAGTAAAAACAGTGTTGCTTTAAAAGATAAATGAGGGTGCCTGGGTGTTTCAGTGGGTGAAGGTGAAGCATCTGCCTTTGGCTTAGGTCAAGATTTCAGGGTCCTGGGGTCGAGCCCCATGAAGGGGGGGGGTCCCTGCTCAGCAAGGAGTCTGCTTCTCCCTCTTCCTCTGCTTCCTACCCCTGCTCGTGCTCTCTCAGTCTCCCAAGTAAATAAATATTTCTTTAAAGCTTTTATTTATGTATTTGACAGAGAGAGAGACAAAGTGAGAGAGAGAGAGAGTGAGCACAGAGCACAAGCAGGGGTAGCAGTGGAGGGAGAGAGCAGCAGACTCCCCACCGAGCAGGGAGCCTGACAGGGGACTCAGTTTGCTCTAAGCTGGCTTTTCAGAGCCTACTGGTAAGTGTGAACTGGCCGGGGTTAGAATGTGCATCATTTCAACCAAAGCAAAACAAGACCCTCATCTCAGACTATGGGGGAGTTTAGAAAGCAGCACAGAGGCGAGTCTTGTACCAGGGTCCCTGACACCTGTCTCACTGGGGCAGCCCTGGCAGCGTTGCCGGTCACTGAGTTTGCCTCCCACGACTTTCCGGTTTCTGACACAAGCCATAGGTTCCAACATCAGAACAAGCCAAGTAAACCCAGAGCAGAGAGGGACACCACATACCCTCTTCTCTTCTCGTGGCTGGAAAAATCTCTGCCAGATTTTAGGAAAAGTTATGGGGGGAAAAGATGAAGAAATCTCAATGACCAGAGATATAGTCTGTAGTAAAATCCTGATTTTTATTTTCTGTATATATTTTTACTAAGCCCCAGTTTTATTACCTATAAAATCAGCATGATAATAGTGTTTCATCCCAGATAAGGACTATCCCACATAAAGCCTGAGTAGCACTTAGCACACTATAGCAAATGTTGGTTTTTATTATGAAAAATGTCCACATGAGGAAACAGAATAAAATAGCTGCTTAGGATAAGACACAAGCCCTGGGGAGACCGTGGAAACCTACATGTTCTCAGAGTGGACTGGCTTTTCAGAAGGACCACCGGCCGCCCCCGGCCGCCTCTGCACTCAGCCCAAGCACTGTATTTATAAAACATGCTCAGGGACAACCATTTTCTGAAACTTTCCCAGAAGAAAAACCAGAATAGTGGACATCAGGGCGAAGGCACAGAATGGTACAAGAGTCAAGGATCTTTTATGTTCAAGCAGGACGAGTCCACAGTTGCTTGCCCTCGTCTGTCAGTAACTTCCCTGTACCCTCCTCCTGCGGGCTGTGGGGCACATTTGCACGCTACAAAGGGCGGGTGTGCATAGTCATGGAGGGCGGTGACAACAATCTCTCACGTGCACCAAGACGGGGAAACTAAATGCCATCTGTATCAAGCCTTTAGCCTGAGGATGACCGCTGTTTGAGGCAGCGTGAAAGCTGCAAATGTATACACCGCCCTTTAACTAGGTTTCGTGTGTCACTAGTTCACTTGCGGGGGAAGGCCTTGGGGATTATGTACAGGGGCTTGAACATGGCAATGCTGGTGGACATGCACACGCCACCGTGGCTGGAGACAAGCGTGGAGAGCCTCTGACTTCTCTCCGGGGCCGTCTCTTGCCTGGGCCTCTATGCCTGTCTTCCAGTCTTTCCAGAAGTCAGACTATTGATTGAAGCCAGTCTTGGCTTTTATTCATGCATCTACTTCAGTAGAACGTAGGGCCAGGACCCTGGTGTGGCTGACAACTCGCAGCAGCTCTGGCTGTCGGATCAGATCCACCACTCCAGACCTCCTGCGAGGCAATTTCCCCAGCCTCGGGCTCCACAGTGATACATGGGCAGCAGCTGTGCCACCCACAGGGCTGGTGGGAAGACAGGCGAGGTCACCGCAGAGCCAGTACTGTGCTACCTCCTCGCCATCCTCGGGGCGACCCGAGACCCAGAGCTGCTGTGAGTCCTTAGCCGCACCAGGGTCCTGGCCCTACATTTTCCAGACCAGCACAATGCTGCCATTAACAACTGGGTTTGCAACTTATATTCCTCAGAACCGCACATGAAATAAGATATTTAAAAAACCCGGGGCACCTGGCTAGCTCAGTTGGAAGAGCATATGACTCTTGATCTCAGGGTCATGAGTTCAAGTCCCATGTCAGGTGTGGAGATGACTAAAAAAATAAGACTTTAAAAGGTCTATCTTGCAGGACACCTGGGTGGCTCAGTTGTTGAGCGCCTGCCTTTGGCTTAGTTCATGGTCCCGGGGTCCCAGGGTCCCAGGGTCGAGTCCCACATCAAACTCTCTACAGGGAGCCCGCTTCTCCCTCTGCCTCTCACTCTGTGTCTCTCATGAATAAATAAATAAAATCGACCTAACGGACAACTGTCCTCTTCAGAACGCCTCCAATCTGGAAAAGACTAAAGTAAGTTCTACTCCATAACTAACACGCAGAAAGTTCATTTAAATTTCATCGAGAAAAAAAAAACTCTTTTAGTTGCCAGGTGAAGTGGGAACTGTTTATATAATTATTTGAAATTAGTCCTCTAAGAAGATCCATTGACTAAAAGAACATTTATTGAGTCTCTAAATCTCGGGCTTTCTCTGGTGTTAATATATGTCACCTCTTCCTTTCTGCTCCAACATGTAAGTAAGAATATTGAAATGCCCACGCCAGAACCCATCTGAAATGGCTGCATTCTCACATGTTAAAGAACTTGACTCCTCTCAGTAAATAGCAAGAAGTCAGGGCTACATCTGTTCATTATATGATCCTCACTCCCTCCTTGTGACTTCACATACCCTAATAATCAGCTAGTCAGTGAGCAGGTATGTGTTGAGTGACATGTTGTAGAGATGTTGCTGAGTCCCCAGAGCATAGTTCCAGCCTGGCTTGTTGTTACCTGCTTACGTGTGTAGGTTCTTCAGGGAAGCTCATCCCTGTTGGCTTATACCCTCCTCTCCTGACCACATGTTTGCAGGGAAACTTGTTCCAATGTAGTGGTTTAATTCTATTATCCCAAATATAGAAGGCATTCACTTAGAAGTAGGTGCTACCCTGAGTAGCATTTACCCAATTTAGTTACTTAGCTGACTACATTTAACTTGCACGGTGTGCCAAAGTCACAGGGTTTTGTCGGGCTGGGACTCCCAGACCCTGCCCCTGGTCGAGGCAGCTCCCTCCTCCTCCATGAGCCCAGCAACCAGGCAGAGCCCAAGAAATGCCCAATTCGAGAAGCATTCTTGCTAATCAAACTGCTTCCAGACAACGAGGCAGGTATGCAGGCAATGAGGAGGCTGCTGGGGTGGCACCAGCCTCGCCACGAGAGGTGGCCAGGGCAGAGGCCGACTGGGAGAAGAGCCCAGAGTGGGGAAACCACAGGCAGAGGTGGAGAGGCCAGGTGCCCCAAGAAAGACAGGGCCTGTTTGGGGGGCTTCCAGCACTGCCCGGCTTCTGTGCAGGCCCCCCGCAGTGGAAGCTGCACCACTCCTCCTGCGGCTCCCAGTGGGAACACACCCCTGGGACCCCAACCTGCAATAATGTGGGTGAGACTCTGTGGATCTCAATGGCAAGCACCGGACAGGATGAGCCCATCCAACCTTGGGAAGCACTGTGCTGTTCTTTGTCTTTATCTTCGTTTTCATATCGTTTGTGGTGATCTCTTCAGTCTCTCTGCCATTCTGTGAAGTTACCTTGTGTCTGAGCGTAGGGGAGGGTGGGACCCCGGCAGGTGCCAGAGGGTCCTGTCCCACCCCGTGCCCGCAGGTGTGGCTCGGCACCTGTTACTGCTGCTGTGTCTCTGTTATGACTTCCCCACCAGGCACCAAATGAGGGCATCCCCACCTGCAGTGTGCCAAGGTGAATGAGAATGAAGGAATAGTCCTGAGTGCAAACCTGGACGTGCAGATGACTTTTCAGCAGAAAGAAAAAGAATTCCCACATAGTGTCGGCAACAGCCAGAGGCAATGAAGCTTCTGCAGCTGAGCTGCTTGGCTCTCCCTGGCTTTGTATGTCCATGCTCGGACGTCAGCTTCAGAAGGGTGATGCTGTGCATGTGAGGATGGGTTGGGGTCGGGAAGGGGAGGCAGGCACAGAGACACAAGAGCACTCCTGGCTTCTCAGGGCTGCTTACCCAAACCACTGGAGTGATTGTGCGCTCACGTACATCACGATCTGGTAGAGAGAACCACTGTTTACAGGGCCTCGTGCACTTAGGATGCACTGTCTCCACTTGTAGGCATTTGTCAGCTTTCCTTCTGGGATGTTCTAATACAGAGATGCAGACGACAGGCAGTCAGTGCTGACTTTGGCAGGAGAGATTCAGGAAATCTTCCTGCAAAAGCAACATCTGAGCTGAGCCTGGGGGATGCTAGGAATGTCACAGGCAGAGCTTGCAGGAGGGCCCTGTCTGCCAGGTTGAAGGAACAATGTGAGCAAAGCCATGTGGCCTGGGGAGGACACAGCTGGTGGGAACACAGCATGGGAAGTAGGCACGGGACACCAGCGACAGGGTGAGAACCGAGGGCCCTCAGGACTTCCAGCTGTGTTCTGGAAGAAGGTTCTCGTTCAGAGTGCACATGGGGGTCCTTCCATGGAAGGGAGGGAGATGGGCAGTCTGGGACTTCTGAGTGGCCCTTTGACATTGGCATAAGATAGTGATGGGGGGACAGGCAGAGGGATGAAGAGAAGATTCATTGAAGATCCAGGGTCCATGCAAGGAGTACAGTTTTATAGGGAAAAAATGAGTGAATGATAATTTCATTTTTACCCAAATCCAATGAAAACCGTCTCATTGTATTCGCTTAGCCAGACGCTGTTTGCCCTGTTTGCCTGTGGCCGCAGAAACAAAGCACCATGGGTGGGAGGCTCAAATAGCAGAAGGTGAGGTGTCCCAGTCCAGAGGCCAAGGTCTGAGACCAGGTGGGGCAGGATTGGCTCCTTCTGAGGCCAAGGTGGGATCTGTCCTGGGCTCCCCCCGCTCCAGGCATTGCTGGCAACCCTCGGTGTTCCCTGGCTTGTGGTTGCATCACTGGATGTCTGCCTCCATCTCTTCCTTATGCTTTCTCTAGGTGCGTGTGTGAGTCCAAATCTCCCTGTTTGTAAGCACAGCGGTCTTACTGGATTAGGGACCTGGCCTATTCCCGTATGATCTCATCTTACTGGTTATACCTGCAGCAACCTCGTTTCCAGACAAGGTCACATCTGAGGTTCCAGGGATCAGGGCTTCCGCATATCTTTTTGGGGGACACAACTCATAACACTGGTTTTTAGGGGCTAAAAATTTATACTATTTAAAAGCATGACAGAGTTTCCAGTTTCCCTTCAGCCATGACCTCAGATGGGATATATTTTGCAAATCGTACTCCAGATATCAATCAGAGAAAGCCAAGTCTGCAGTTCCTTTGTCTGAGTCCATTGAAAGGCCCTATGAAAAAAATGTTTATTTCCTCAGCCAGCTTGAATCGGCCAATGCTTTAGACTTTACTGGACATCTGGAGTTAAAGTTGCAGGTTGGATGCCTTCCCGGGCTGGTGGACAATGGAAGGACCACACAGACAGGCCGCGCTCTTGCCTTCCCCACCCTACTGCCAAAGAAGCTGCTCACCCAGCAATGCAGCCCAGGGCCGAGGGGAACGGGCAAAAGGCAGCGCAGAGCCCAAAAAGCACACCGCAAGTCTGTAATTTGGGCTAATGAAAAGCTCCAGATACAGCTGATTTAGTTACATAAGAATGCTCAGAGCTGCCTGCCTGGTCCCTGCTCAGCTTTATTTTCGTTGCCTCTCCCTGGGGTTCGTTCAAGGTCATCAGTGGCTGAGGTATTTTAGCCTGAGTAGATGGTGGCGAACAGTGTGTCCTTGTGTAGATGTGTGAGGCCGACCGCAGGGGTGGGTGCCAGGGGAAGACAGCCGCCAAGAACTCTGCCACCCGCGACTCAGAGAGGCACAGCCAGCAATCAGCGAGTCGCACAGGTCGAGCCACATCTTCGTCACATTAGGATCAGACATCAAGCGAAGAGTGAAGAGTGGCTACGCAAACCCTTCGGGAAGCATACCACCCCTTGAAATCATGGTGAAGCGAGATGCAAAGCAAGCAATTAACCAAGAAAAAATATCCAAGGAGCTACCAGGGAAATCGTTAAAACACAGAGAAACAAGCAGGATAATTACACAAAATGCATCCACCAGCTCGGAAGAAGAGAGGGGCTGAGGACGGAAGGTAACAGCTGGAACTCACCCTCCTATCACGGCAATCGGATGTTTCGAGGAATACATTTTCTTTAAGATGGAAATACATTTCAGTCTTGGTGGGGAGGGTTATCTAACACTGTTGGGTTTTACTCCAGTGTGGAAAGCTTCCTTCCTGAAGACGAGCCGACTGAGCTCCAGATTGGAAACAAAGTAGGAGTTTGTCCTCACTGGTGTCTCTACGATCCCTATGATCAGGAGAAAAGGTGTTCTTGCGATTTCGGCTGCCAAAGCCAAGGCATCTGATGTGCTGAAAAACCATGGTCTCCTGTTCTGTTTTCATTTGGTTTCAGGGTTTCCCCCCCAAAGCCGCTACACAACCCCCAGTCTTTGAGCAAACCCCTGTTGGCAATACAGACTCTGCAAATACATGACTCACCGTACCCTCCAGGGACAGTCAGCCTGGTAGAGTGACAAACAGGCGCCCAAACAACATGTTGAGAACCTTAAGCCGGTGGGGGGGGGGGGCGGTGCGGGGGTGCCTGGTGGCTCCATCAGTTAAGTGTCTGACTCTTGGTTTCAGCTCAGGTCATGATCTTAGAGACAGAGCCCTGGGTCAGGGTCCTGGCTTAGAGGGGAGTCTGCTTCCTCACTGCCCCTCCCCCTGTTCAGGCACACTCTCAAATAAATAAATGAATAAATCTTAAAAAAAAAAAAAAAGCTTCAGAAAGGAGAAGATGATAGTATTGAAGGTGAAGAGATGATGTGAGCCCCAGGAGAGGACTTGGGAAATGGTCGGTGGGCGCTTCGCTCCCTGGCAGCTGACGCTGCTCTGCCGCTCACTACAACACTGCCAAAGCTACACTGTGTGACTCTGGCAATGTGGATACAACACCCATGTGCTTGAACAAGACTGCTGACCAACAGTTAAGATGCTCATTGGTGTCTTGCGAAAAGTGAAAGGCATGGCAAATATTAACAAGATCTCTAGGGCAGGAAGAAAAGAGGAATTTCCAGGAAATCTTCACAATACGAATACGCGGAGACAGCCACATCACCTGATTCCTGACATACCCAGGCCAAGGATTTTCAGATCTGGCATTCCAGGAAGTAACTCGCGGTCCCTTCCTTCAGTAGCATGGACACATCCGAGAGTAAGTCTCGGCCACAGTGCTACAGGAGAGAGGGTGAGCAAGTCCCCTGCTCTGGCAGAGGCAGTGTGAAACCTTCGCTACGTGGAACCAGTGACACACTCACGGGGGAGGAGGGGAAAGTTTGGAAACCAGGCAGGTTAGCAGCTGCAGAGAAGCTGAATTTAAGCTTTTAGACCAATGATTCAACAAAGGGATCGTGTTGCTTGTTTGTTGTGGTTGCCTTTCTGGGAGCTCAACGTTATAGCTCTGAGGCAAGAAGGCTGGAAACCCCGGGCTTTGCTGCACATCTGTTCTGCTTGGGCTCCGTGCACAGAAGTGTGGTGCTCGACGGCCCCATGCCGACGCAACAGAGCAGACCCAGAGTGGAACATTTGGACCAGGCCTGCTCTCCTTAGAGGGGTGTTCTCCTCGGTTACTTTTCAGCCGTGCCCCACACTCAGGGTGGAGGTGTCTCCACCACAGAGAAGACACCCTCGAGTTCTTGCCGCCGGCTCCATCCAGCTTGCAGTGGTACCTGAGGACACGTCACAACACATGCCACCATAGAGGCCAGTGTACTGAGTGATGATGATATGACGTTGTGCCTTCACGGAGCTGATTTCCAGTTTTTCCCAGTTTGCATTTTCCATTGGTCTGTGTTGTGGGTTGAATTGTGTCCTCCCCTAACCCCCACGACACATTGCATCCCTGACCTGTGGATGTGACCTTGTTGGAAACAGCAAGTGAAGTACGACTCGTGTCCCTCTGAGAAGACGGCACACAGGCAGACACAGAGGCATGCGGCCATGCAGATCTGGAATAGGAGGGAAGGACTCCCCAAAGCCTGCAGAGAGAGCCCAGCCCTACTGACATCTTGACTTCAGACACGTGGCCTCCAGAAATGGGAGAGAGCACATCTCTCTTGGGTTAAGAGAACTGGTAACTTCCTACAGCAGCACTGAGACACTAAGGCAGCTGCATGGAGGGATCTTATGGGAAACAAGCCATCTGGGTCCACTCTGTGCCATTGCAGACATTTGGTTGAGGACACATTCCTTTACGCCCTCAGTGCCCCCGGATTTAGGTAGAGATTGGGCTCTTTGCTTGGGGGCCACCAGGAATGGGCCCCCAGAGTTCTGAGTTGTGTGTCTCCCTCATCTCTGGGGGCCATTTCTGGCTGAGAGTGAGCTCACCTGCGAGCCTCAGAGTGCCACATGCTCCAGACTCATATTTACGGCATGCTGTCCCATGTCCTCACGTGGGCAGGAAGCAGGGTCTGAAAGGATAGCTCTCTCTGCTTTCATCCCTTGACTGGTCTATGCGCTGATGTCCTGGGGGCTCAGAGGTACAGCATACCTAGCTTTGCTGTGTCTGGTTCCTCAGCTTTGTTTGTGCAACACAGAAGCCCTCTAGGATGTAAGGAACAGTGGAGACAGGCAGACGGATGGATGGATGAATGGAGTGAAACAAGGAAATGAGGACAGTATTCTTGGCTCAGAATCCAGGACGGTCAGGGCTCCCATGGAGTTCTGGCCATCCACTGAGCTTTGCTTCTGCTGGAAGCCTTGAGTTTGGCACATTCTGCTTACGCCAAATATGATCCTGCCTTACCCGGGACCACAGCAGTCGTGCTGTCTAGATATCTTTTTATCTTTTATGTCGTTTTCATAGATAAATGCTGGCTGGCACCTGCTATGTCCAAGCACTGTGCTGAGCCCAAGGTGTCCAGTGCCCAGTGAGAAAGAAAACCTGTTTCAGCTGTTTACTTGCTAATTTCTCTGCAGAAAGAATGACTCTATATTCAGAATTTTTAGAATGAGCAGGAATTAACATTAGCAATGATTTGAATGCCAGAGCCAATCTACTCTGTAAGTAAATCCTTTCCATAAGTCCTTTTAATTTTTATTGGATTATAAATAACTTCTGGGCCAACGGCCAAAGGGAACCTGCTCGGAGAGAAAGCCCAGCGACCAACCACGTGATGCTTCACTTCCATCTCCTCACGACCCGTTGCTGTGGTTTTGCACACACATTTAAGATCTGGCCAAGGATGAAAGGTATAGACGTAGGACACACCAGAAGGTGGCCAGTGGGAGAGGAGATGGGCAGAGGAGGATGTCTGTCCTCACAGTTACTCCCTGTCCCACGTCCCTTCTTGTGACCGACCAATGCTACGTCCTCCCTCAGCTCAAGGCAGAGATGCTCAGGAGGAAGCAAGAGAGGAAGATGAGGCAAAACAGGAGGATGATGACGGAGGCAGAGTTTGGCCCATGGGGCTGAGACCAGGGCTGGGGAGCACTGGGCCCAACCAAGTCATAGTTCCCACATGAAGCCTCTTGCATCAAGATGTGGGTGCTCTACTGGGAGCCACTGCCCGCAGCCTGTGCGCAGGCCAGGACACAGGAGGCTGTCCTGGTCTGCGGGGCTCCCAGGATTGGCTGGCTATGATTCTCAACCTGCTCTCCAAATCTGGTTGCTGAATACCCAGATTAACCGCGTGATAGCAAACTGGTTGGCATGTGCATCTTGTCCACCTTATAGGAGGGTCAGCCCCGATGGCCAGGTCCTCGGCTTAACTGATTTACATGGATCACCTTATAAAACATAACAGCAATATTTCAGTGCTGCTAGAAGACCCTATTCAAAGCACTTTACATAATGAAATCATTTGGTTCTCTTGACAACCCAATGAGATAGGATCTTCTTAAACATCCATTTTATAGGTGAGAAAATTGAGACGCAGAGAAGATAAGACACTCAGCTGAGATCACACGGCACATATGAGCGTCAGACGCCATGCTTGTCGGCAATTACCGTATTGCCTCCGGAGTGGAGATACCACTTTATTCTCTCAATTTGATGTTTTACCCACCCCACCCCCTCCACTAGGGAGAGGCTGATACCTAGAGGAATGTAGAGCTTTACTCTCATACCTGCCTTGACCGGGGCCAGGTGCCCAATACCTGCAGGTGGTCGGGGGGCCATCCTTCACCCCAGTCATGGCCAGAGAGTCATTTCCCAGTCTGAGACCTTCCAACATATTTTTTTTCTTAAAATAAATTATCTAAATTAATTAAGATAAAATAAATTAAAATAGTGAAGGTTTTATTTTTAAGTAATCTCTACCCCAACGTGGGGCTTGAACTTACAACCCCAAGATCAAGAGTCACACCCTGTACCAACTAAGCCAGCCAGGCATCCCCCTTCTGTCACTTTAAATTGCATATTTATTTGTGTGATTATTGGGCTAACGTCTGTCTCCCTAACTGGACTGTAAGCATCATGAGACCAAGTTTCCTATGTACTTTTGCTCACGACTGTACCCCTGACCCCCACTGAATCAGCATCCAATATATAGCAGGTGTTTGAATAAATGCTTCGGCACAAATTGACCACCCCTGTCAGCAAAGAAACTACAGGGGCTTCTCATGGGATTGGGTGAGTGATGTGGCCTTTTTATAGGTTGATGAGGTCTCATTTGCTTATTTAAAGTTTTTTCAGTTTTGTTAAAGTTATAAATGGACATGATTTCAAAAGTCAGATGGATCCACAAGGCTTTTGCAGTCCTCTGCCCCCACCACATGAAGAAAGCATTGGTCTTTTAGAGACCTCCCTGCCACATTTCTAAATGGCACAACGATGCTGCTGCTTTGGTCCGCACGCATCACACATCCTTCCTCTAGAGATCCGGGTGGTTTGGTGCGCTCTCCATGGCTGACTGCTACATGCCTCTCACCCCTGGTGGCTCCATGGACCGTGGGGCATGCCACTGTGGTTGATAAGAAAAGGAAGTGAGGCCTCAGCATGTAGGGGCGTGAGACACAGGGACCTCTCAGGTGGTCCGCTCTGGTCCCTCCTGACCCCCTCTGCTCCTGGCCTCCTTGGGGCCTCCCCTGCCTCCTCACTGTGTTGGCCTTTTATCTTGATGGTCTCTTTGCAGTAGGATGCAATGCTTACCTGCTGAAATAACTAGAATCAACGGACAAATGAAGGAAAACTTGGGTGATATTGCTGATTCAGGCAGAAATGAGCCATGTTCCCCTTTTGATCAAGGGAGGCGGATGGCCTACCCCAATCCTCTAGAATGCATTGCTACAGCTGTGTCTTGTCACCATTTGTCCAGAGAGAATAAAATAAATATTTATTTTTCCAAAGTGGTCAACAATTTTGTTTTCTTCTTTATTTCTTCCTTTGCAGTGAAGTGGCAAGGCAAGACAAGGCTGTTTTCAAAGAGCACCTGTGGTGTCTTCTAGGTGATGCTGAGGTCCTCAGGGAGAAGTCAAGCTGGTGAGAGACTAGCAGGAAATCTGGTGAGGAGAGCAGAGCTCAAGCCCAGTGGGCTGATCTCCCTCCCCCCGGGTCCAAGCACCGTAGGTCTCCTCTACCCTGACATGCCTTTATCCAACTGTTTCTGGGACAAGGGTGATGTCTTCCAGCCGAGAGGACCACTTGGTCCTGGGAAGAGGAGTCTAGGGAGGCCGTTGCCCACAGGGAATGGACAACCCCATGTGCCAGTGTGTCTGGCCAGTGGCTCCTCCCTCAAGACACAAAGATTTCAGCCCAAAGTCGGCTTGCTAAGCAGCTCGTGGGGTGGCAAGTGAGTGTGGACAAGGCCAGCATCTGTCCTCTGCCGAGGATTGGCTCTGACCAATACTTCAGTGCTTGGTCCATCATATCTATCATGTATTCTGCTCCGGGGGTGGGGAATTCACCACTGGTAACAACCCATCCGTTCTCACAAACAGCTGGCAGTCATTTTCACATTATTCTGGAGCTGCTCATCCTCCTTGGTTTGGTACTTCAGCTCCTTTTCTACTTCTGTTTGACTGTCCCCAGAGGAGTTGGGCTAAGCAGTTTAACTCTTGGCATGCCTGACTGTGCTGTGTGTTTATCAGCTTCACTTGGAGCTTTTAATTTAATGGGAATTGTCTGAACCTGTGCAGGTCATCTCTCTAGAGACACGCTGGAGGCTTGGCAGTAGTCTGTCAGGTCCCAAGGCTAGGAAAATCCAGTTTCAAAAAATCAAGTTTAGGAAGGCCAATAGCCAGTTAGAGAGGTCAGACCCCTGGAGCTGAGTGAGTCAGGTGTTCTCCTAGCTCACTGAGGGTGGGAAGGAGCCACAGGTGTCATAGACTGATGAAGAGACAGCTTAGGAGCCTCTTGGCAGAAGGCGAGAATGTGACATCTTCCCTGAGGGAGCACCGTCGTGGGAAAGGGGAGCAGGCCCCCGACCCTGGGGCTGCAGGCTCTCACGGTCATCCGGGAGCCAGACTCCAGGAGGGACATGGCAGGGGTTCAGCCCCTGACAAGAAGTACTTAGCTCATGTCCCACCCCACACCGTCCCATCCTCCCCCCTACCGCCCCCTGTCCAGGCTGGAGGCCAGGTTCTCCATCTCTGGTGGCCGGTGACTTCTGTTGGAGGAGACAGGACAGATCCTGAGCCCTGAGGTGCCATCCGCCTCCAACATCTGCCTCCCAGGGCAGTGAGTTCTCCTGGCAAGTTCTGTACCTCCCAGTGTGGTGGGGGTCACAAGCAAGTCCACATCTGAATGAAGTCAGGGAGTTACTCAGGACAGTGGCTTTCAAACATTTTTAAAGTACGTTCCTTGAGCAAAGGCTGTAGGCAGACCAAAATAGAACCACAGAGGGGGTGGTTTTCACTGCAGTGGAATGTGGGCTGGATATGACCCTTGCTCACTGAGAGGTGCCCTGGGTGCCCAGTGTGAGTGCAGACCCATGAGCTTGAGGCCCACTTAAATTTAGCCTGGGGCATGTCATGTCCAAGTAAAAATAGCTCATAATACATTACACACACTAAGATTTAAAAATGTTTAATTAAAAAAAAGCCCGAACCTGATGATACCAAGTGTTGGCAAGGACATGGGGCAACTAGAATTCCTTGGGGCCCCCCTAGTGGGGAGTGTCCACTTCAGAAACACAGTTTGGCAGTTTCTTATAAAACATACACCTAGCATAGGACTCAGCCACCCACCCCTAGGATTGACCCCAAATAAATAAGAGCATTTATGCTTTCATGCAAGGATTTTACACGAATGTTCACAACAGTCTATTTAAAACAGTCGAAAACTGTGAACAGCCCAAGGGTCTTTCAACAGCTGAATGGACAAACAAACCATGGTGTATCCATTGCATGGGATATTTTCAGAAATAAAAAGGAACAAACCAGGGATACACAGTAATGTGGGTGAATCTCAGAGTTGCTCTTCTGTGTGAGGGAAACAAAGGAGGCACTCTACAATTCCATTTACACAAAAATCTATAAAACACAAACAAAACTATGGAGACAGAGGCAGATCTGTGATTGCTGGGAGGGGACGGAGAGGAGGCAGTGGGCACAGGAAGGAAGGGATTGATTACAGGGACGCATGGAAACTCATCACCGAACACCTTACACTTCTGCACCATGTAGCCGAGCATGCCCTGTAAAGCTTGTTTGAAAAGAGAGCACCCATGCCTGAGTGAAAAGGTGGGGGAAAAGCTCATAGACGATATGAAGGAAGGAAGGAGAATGTGTGAAGTGATGTGAGAGTAGGGGTGTGATGGAGGTGTGTGCGTGTGTAGGGGGGGCGTGTGTGGTGAGTGGGTGGACATGTACAGGTGTGTGATGTGTGCATATGTGTGCACATGTATATGCGGGGATGGTGTACATATGAACATGCGCATGCCTGTGTATATGAATGTGCACACACATGAGAGCACATGTGTGCACTTTATGTGCATTAAGTATGGGGGCTAGTGGTATACATGTGAACATGTGTATGTGCATGAGAACACATGTGCACTGTATGCACTGAGTGCATGTGGAGGGCTGTGTGGTGAACATGTGTGCTCATGTGTATGTGTGGGCACTGTGGTGTGTGTAAATATGAGAGCACATGTGTGCACTGTATCTGCATTAGGTATGTACGGGGGTTGTGTGGTACGTGAACATGTGTGTGCATGTGTATCTGTGGGTATTGTGGTGTATATGTGTGTACATGTCTGTGTGTGCACATGTGTGCACATATTTCTGAGAGAAAGGGCTGACATGTTGACTCTTAACAATCCATTAAAATCCATAGGTTGCTTTTCCATGGAGCGCTATAGATAAAATACAATAATTTAACATGAAGCAAAATAAAATTGAACTATGGTAAGTGACTCAGTGTATGGTGCTTGACACCACAGATCGCTCCCTCTTCCAGAACCACTGTCATCAGGGGCCCCCCAGGGTGTGCACCCCCTGCCTTGGTCCCAGCTGCCCCTTGGGGTTTGCTGTCCGGGTTCCCTTCCTGCCTCCCACCTCCCAGGGCTGCAGAGCCCAGGATTCAGTCTCCTGCTTGTTTGCTGAATACAGTCTGTGTGTGAGGACGGTGTCCAGTCTCAGGGCTGCCAGTGAGGACACCCCACTTAGACACATGGAGGGAGGGCAGTGTTTGGTCCCTGGCTGTTATGCTGCACCCTGGAGGCACGGCTCTGGAATCTTGATGAGAGTCTTACAGGATCTGTGAGTTCCTAACAAATGCAACTTTTTTCTGTCAAGCGTCTCTGTGCCCTTGGCAGACTAGACCTACTGAGCTACTAAGCACAGTGCACTGGTACTACTGGCCTGGATCAAGACTTTCCTTTTCTCCAAACTATTAACTCCCATCATTCCTAAATTGGCCAATTACCTAGGATTGTGATCTCTGGTTGAATAGGGGCCCCAGAAGCTGTTTAGCTGTTGGGGTAACTTCTCTAAAACCAGGGACAAAGCCAACTCTGTGTATCAGTACCGAGGATCCAGGGCAATGCGTGGTCTGTGGACATGACAAACACTGTGACATGTGGGTTAAATTAATACCAACACTTAGGGTAATATATATGAGCCTGAATTATCATTTTATCTCCATTATGTTACTTTATATAAGTGAAATTATTAATTCTGACGTGGCATTCTTTTCACGTGAAAACATTTTAAAAGTTTGACATGAACACACTTGGCCTCAGAGGGAAAGCTGGAGAAAGCAGGAAAATCCACTTTCTGAGTCACAAATTTTAGGATCTGTATCAGTCAGGGTCCCACCAGGGAAGTAGAACTACATACAGAATGAGAGGTAGGGGGTGGAGAGGTGGAGACAGCATGAGCTACTGCGAGGGGTTGGCTCATACAGTTGTGGAGTCTGGCTTCACAAGTAGGATGGCCACTAGGATGGCCACTAGGATGGCCACTAGGATGCTCAGGCAGGAGCTGACACCCATGGGAAGTTCTTCTCCCTCAAGGAAGACCTCAGTTCTGTTCTGTAAGTCTTCCAAGTGAGTGTGTCAGCCTCCTTCCTCCCCCACCAGATCATCCAGGACAATCTCCTCTACTTAAGTGCAACTGACAGTAGGTAGTAAGTACAAGATACTTTCTCAGCAACACTGAGATAAATGTTGAATTGAAAAACTGGGTACTGTGGCCTAGCCAAGTTGACACATAAAACTGATGGTCACAGCCTATCCCTTGTCAACCTGAGACCCACAACAGGGCCCAAAGCCATGTTGCCTCTCCACATAATGACAAAAACAAAGCCACGCTCCTGCCTAACATGGTACAGCCGTGCTGCATACAGCTGCTCATGTGCTCTTTTCCCAGAAGAGGATGAAAGTCTTTGGGTAGTGTTCACTCTTCTCCTTGAGATCCCGTGAGAGAAGCATTCTTGAAAATAATCGTCCTCATCTCTACAACTGGTCACATGGCTGTAGCTGGTATTTATAACTACTTTCTTCCTCTACCCATTCTGTACTCTTTCTGTCCTCAGCAGGCAGCTCAGCTGGTTGTAGTTCTTTACCTGGTGGGGACCCAAACCTCCATTCTTGAAGGGTCTGGGCTACTACTAGCCCTGCCTGGACTGGGTTGCTATATTTTCCACTGACTCTAGTTACAGGGCATGGTAATATCAGGAGATGCCCTATGGGATTCCAGATATCTCTTCTTTATTTCCATTATGTATGGCAGTCCTGTCTCCCCTTGGTAATAGGGATCTATCACTCTCACCAGCATAATTACTTCCTTCTTCGCCTGTTAATTCAGACACATATGAGCCCAACGTAGCCGTGGCAGTGTTAACTTCCAGTTCAATGGGATCATTATTTTGTCTCCTGGTGGAAGCTTTCCTCTTTCTGCAATGGAAACCCTCATGAGAGCAAAACATAAGGTTTCAGGACAGGAAGCAAACATTTTGCCAAGGGGTTGCCCGGAGTAATGGTGAGCGATGCCACTGTCATTTCCACCCCTTGATTCCTGGACCCATGAATCCTTGCTAGGGGAGAAATGGCACCATCCATTGGACACTCATTTAGAGCATGTGCAGGCTCCTGGAGAAGCTTGACCCAACCCTACAAGGTATCACCACCTAGCTGGTGCTATGCCAGAGTCTTCAAAAAGCCATTCCAGTGTTTTACCAAACCAGCTGCTTCATGGGAACATGGTAAGATCACTAACTCTAAGAGTATGGACCCATCACTGCACTTCTTTTGCTGTGAAGTAAGTTCCTTGACCAGAATCAATGCTGTGTGGAATATCTTGTGGTGGATAAGGTACTCTGTAAGTACGTGGAGGGTTGTCTTGGCAGAAGAACTACATGCAGAGAAGGCAAATCTATGTCCAAAGTAAGTGTCTACTCCAATGAGAGCAAAGTGCTCTCCCTTCCATGATGGAAGTGGTCCAATGTAATCAACCTGCCACCAGCAAACTGGCCAATCACCCCAAGGAAAGATGCTGCATCAGGGACTCAGGCTGGCCTGCTGCCTATGAAGTTCGGGTTACAAGCATTACTGGTTAGACAGAGTGATAGAAATATCTAATATAAATTCTATCTTGGTTAGATGTTATCTTCTGAGTGAAAGCCACTGAGTTGGGGAGGAAGCTGCCTCTGAGCCCTTGGTGCAGCCCAACACCATGCAGACACTTGCATCGCCCACCCAGAAGCCATGTTCTCCTGCCTTTCTGTCTTCCCTGTTATCACAGCCCCCGTCTTATTCAGATAGGGAAGAAAACACCTGATGTTGGAGAAGGCAGACTCCTGCCCTGAGTTCAGGGGACATGACTGGTCTGAAATAGCCCTGAGACTTCTATTCCACTCTGCCAGGGATGGTCTGCGACATGTGCGTGGCTGAGCTCTTGCCATGAGGTATAAGGGAAAGTCAGTCAAAGGACATTCTGGAAACATTTTCTTTCCCAATGAAAAGGTACATCTTCACAAGGGAAGACTTCCCTTCTCCAATGCCTCTTACCTTCCTGCCTGAGATGCAGCTGCTTTGAGTTGAGGCAGCTATCTTGTGACCATTAGTCAACAAAAGTAGGGATAAAAGGACAAGTTCAAGAAAATATTTGCATGAATATTTATCACAGTTATTTGTAAGAGCAAAAATTAGGGAAAAATTAAGAAAAAAACAATGAAGTTGCACTACTAGGCACTTCTCCAAAGGATATAAACATAGTGATTCAAAGGGGCCCTTGCAACCCAATGTTCATAGCAGCAATGTCCACAATTGTCAAATACCACTCAGCCATCAGAAAAATGAAATCTTGCCATTTGCAACAATGTGGATAGAACTAGAGGGTATAGGCTAAGTGAAATAAGTCAGTCAGAGAAAGAAATACCATATGATTTCACTTATATGTGGAATTTAAGAAACAAAACAGGATCATAGGTGAAGGGAGGGAAAAATAAAATAAGATACAAACAGAGAGGGAGACAAACCATAAGAGACTCTTAATCATAGGAGACAAACTGAGGGTTGCTGGAGGGGAGGAGCGTGGGGAGATGGGGTAACTCAGTAATGGGCATGAAGGAGGGCACCTCATGGGATATGCACTGGATGTTGTATGCAACTGATGAATCACTGAATTCTACCCTGAAACTAATAAAAAAATTTAAAAACAGGTTAGAAATGTACAAATATACCCATTCAATAGAATATTACACAACCATAGACATATTTATTAGCAAGAGAATACGTTTATGATAATTCTTTGGGAGACAAAAGCAGGTTACAAAGAGTTTGCAGAAACCAATTTTTTGTAAATATATAAATACATCTGTATAAAAAAGAAAATAATTGGAAGTTTATAGACCAATGTATCAACACTGGCCATCTTTGGGATGATGGAATTGTAACTCTTTTACTAATTTTTCTTCAGTGAATTTGTATGATGTGTGACCAAATATTATAAATACAGACTTTGTGGAGGAGGGAGTAGGGATGAAGGGTCAATACCCTGGAAGTGACAGAATGGAAATGGAGAAAAGGCCTGGGTTTTCTCTCTCTCTTTTAAAGATTTTATTATTTATTTATTTATTTATTTATTTATTTATTTATTTATTTATTTTAAAGAAAGAGAGAGCAAGAGTCGGGGTAGGAGCAGAGGGAGAGAGAGAGAGAGAGAGAACCTTCAAGCAGACTACGCACTGAGCATGGAGACCAACACCAGGCTCAATCCCACGACCCTGAGATCATGACCAGAGCTGAAACCAAGAGTGAAACACTCAATCCACTGTGACACCCAGGTGCCCCAAGGCCTGGATTTTCAGAATGAAATTGGGCCATGTGCCTCTCCAGAGCAGCCCACTGTGGATATTTTTTATGTGAACTAATTAAACATCCTTGTGGCTTCTAGCACTTTTGGATCTTCTGTTATTTGCAGTTGAACACTTATTGATATGCTTCTCATATTTCTAAAGATACCTGATTCCTTCTCAATCATAAGTGTACAACACAAATTTGATGACTCTTAAAATATTATGAGGACAATGTAGAGGAAATATTTTACATTTCTCTCTGTATTTTTCTGTTGGGCTGCCTTTTGACTGGCTTGAAAGTCCGTTGAGCTAATTTGAGGCTGAGTCTGAGGCAGAGATTGGAAATCCAAAGACCTACTTAATGAACATCCATTAGTTGATGCTGGATAAATCCACACAAAATGGGCCATTTAAACAGAAATTTATTCATAGTCATATTAGTATGTTAGTAATGTCTAAAAGCTGGATTTGTAAAGTATTCTTTTTGGATACTTTCACCCACTCAAAATGAGAGACATAGTGAAGTGAATTTTGTGTTCAAAACCACAGCATTTGGGGCACCTGGGTTGGCTCAATGATTGGGCATCTGCCTTTGGCTCAGGTCATGATCCCGGGGTCCTGGGATTAATTCCTGTGTTGGGTTCCCCTCACGGGGCCTTCTTCTCCCTCTGTTTATGTCTCAGCCTCTCTGTGTCTTTCATGAATAAATAAATAAAATATTTTTTTTTTTGTAAACCCATGCTTTGGTTAAAGCATCTAGGATAGAAAACACCAAACATGATTTCACTCATACGTGGAATGTAAGAAATAGTGAAAGAGATTATAAGGGAAAGGAGGGGAACTGAGTGGGAAAAATTAGAGAGGGGGGAAACAAACAAAGGGTTGCAGAAGGGGAGATGGGTGGGGGATGGAGTAACTGGGTGAGGGGCAACGGAAGAGGGCAATTGATGGGATGAGCACTGGGTGTCATATTATATTTTGGCAAGTTGAATTCAAACTTTTAAAATGTGGGTAGCCCAGGTGGCGCAACGGTTTAGTGCCACCTGCAGCCTGGGGTGTGATCCTGGAGACCCGGGATCCAGTCCCACGTCAGGCTCCCTGCATGGAGCCTGCTTTTCCCTCTGCCTGTGTCTCTGCCTCTCTCTCTCTCTCTCTCTCTCTCTCTCTCTGTCTGTCTGTCTGTCTATCTCTCATGAATAAATAAATAAAATCCTTAAAAAAAACCAAATTTTAAAAATGTAAAAAGAAAAGAAAAGAAAACACCAAATATTATTTTTTGAGGGCTTTCTATAACTATCAGTCATTGCAACTGTTCTATCTAATAACTAAGAATAATATTAAGAGGATTCACACTACTTTTTTTTATTTTTTATTTATTTATGATAGGCACACAGTGAGAGAGAGAGAGGCAGAGACACAGGCAGAGGGAGAAGCAGGCTCCATGCACCGGGAGCCTGACGTGGGACTCGATCCCGGGTCTCCAGGATCGCGCCCTGGGCCAAAGGCAGGCGCCAAACCACTGCGCCACCCAGGGATCCCCACACTACTTTTTATGGGAAGCAGAAATTCAAAAATTCAATTCCCATGCTGCCTGAGTTCAAAGAACATAGTATTTACTAAAGCAAAGTCTTAGCATAGGTGTGGCAAGTCTTGCTCACTCTTAAAGGACCTGCAATGTTCTCCACCACAGAAATAATGAAGGGTTTTTAGATTGAAGGTGCCTGTATCTGAGAGAATCCTCGGTGAACAAGAGGGAAGAACCATCACATGGTTAATGTACACACATCTTGAATAAAGCAGGATGCCAGAGCGGCCAGTATGACTTCATAAAGATGAGGGCTGCCAAACGAGTCTGATTTTCTGTGAACGAGAGAGAGAGAGAGAGAGAGAGAGAGAGTTCTGACAGCTAGAGAGTGATGGGCAGACACAGCCCATTTTTCTCTTTAATGACTGCAAAGACACCTCTGGACCTCACAGGTGGACACAGGTGCCAGCTTGCCAGAGTTTGAGAAAGTGGGTCAGAATCCCCTGTCACAATCTCCGTCCAAAGAAAGCCTCCTCCCAGGCAGCTGTGTGTGCCACACCACTCAGGGAGCCCGTGCTCAGTTGACGGACAGGGACCTTTACGTTCACAAAACCAGGTGTGTCTTCTCTGCTGGGTGCCAAGCCCTGAAAACAGTATCATCCAGGAGACGTGCTCAGCGGATGTTTGTCAGTGGCTGGTTGGTCAGGTCAGGACTCACTAGAAGAATACAGAAGTGGGGAGCCAGGATATCTCTACTTGAATTCCTACTTTTTCAAACCATTTGCTTAGGAAAATCTATGTCTCTGGATTTCAACTTCTTCATTTGTAAAACGGGACAGCAGGTACCAGCTCCATTTTCCCAGTGTGTTATAAGAATCAGAGGAGAACATACACGTGAAAACACTTTGTACTCAGAAATGCTGAACAGATGTATTTCTTTCACTGCCACCTCCTCTGTAGCAATTTCTTTGGTTCTTTTGGTCAGTGTTAATTGGATGTCACTTAGAGTTTCTGTCTTGTGCACCAGCAGGTGTGGCACAATGCTTAACCCATAATAAGTGTTTGATTAATAGTATTTAATTCAGTTCTGCAAATATTCACTTGCCTCTTGGGCTTAACTTACATTCTGAGAGCTCTGGGTTACAGTTGCCGATCTGCAGGATGCTGCAGCCGAGCTGGAGTGCCATATCCAGGGAAGAGGCATGAGGAAAGGAGTCTCATCTTTGAAAGGTGTTTTATGCTCTGCCAAGAGTTAGACTTTGTTCCGGCTCTGATGGGCAGTCTTTGAAGAGATGCTGTAACGAAAGCTATGCTGGGTAGATCTTATGCTCCTTCAAAAGGTAAGGGCACTGGGAGTTATCATGAGGTCCCTTCCTCAACCTTTAAATGCCACAGAAGACCTAGAATAATCACAAGCTGAAATAGAGAAATCCAATGTGTGTGTGTGGAGGGGGGCACAATGTTTGTAGGTTTATACAAAACCATATTCCTAGCTGGGGTGAGGAGAAAGCCAGAGAAGACCGGTCTTAGAACAGAGGCCATCTTTCCATTCTGTTTGGAAAGTTCTATTCAATTGTAAAAGGGGCAACGATTTGTTGTTGTTGAATATACTACGTCAGAACAAGCTGAGACAGAAATAAACAAGGGCAGAAAAAAAGCCGGAAAAGCAAAATGAGACCCTGACACTATCACTCTGATTTTTGTGCACATGGTTAAATTTTCCAATTCTGGAGAAAATGCAGAATGTCCTATATTACAGCCATACAATTAAAACAAATTTTAATCTTATTAGAATTACATGCGGACCGTGTTACAAAACATGGACACTAGATCATCACTTTGTAAGGTCATGAGGGTGATGATGTGCCTTCTCATTCACCGCTGCCTGCCCTGCCTGCATAGAGCACGGTGCCAGGAATGCGGCAGGTGCATTGAATTCGTGTGTTAAGCAAATAGACAAATGAGGGAATGCAGAGCATGGCCCTTAGGGGCTCTGTAAACATACTTGCTTCAACAATACTGGAGTGTTTGGAACTGGGAACATTGCTGCTCCAAAGAAAAATTCCAGTCCTTGGAAGAAAAAAGAGTATGTGAACGAGGCAGGCAACTCGCCGTAGCCCCCAAGAGAAGGACGACGATATAACGCATTGCACCCAGTGCAAATGGTGCCCAGAGCCCCAGCCCCTGTGTTGGGGAGATCTAAGATCAGACAAATGGAAGTGGACCTCCAGGGTCCTTCCCGGGTCCCTCCTCCTTCACACCCCTTCCCCCAGGCACAGGGTCCACTCAGGGTACCCCGAGCTCTGTCCTCACCATCCCCTTTCCTATTAAAAGTAGTTCCCCCATCTGTGTGTCACTGAGAAACATTTTCTTTCCCTCGCTTTTTGGCCTTTATGTAAACAGACCACTAAGTATATATTCTTCCACAACTTACTTTTTTCACTCCCTGTCATGTTTTTGAGATTTACTCATGTTGGTTCAAGTAACTGGATTTCATTCATGTCCTCTGTTCCCATGTACAGTATGTGGCTGCTCACCCACCAAGGGATGTGGCACCGACCCCACTTCACGTCATCGTCTTTGGGGTTTGTGAACCTTCGGTATTGTGTGTCCTGGTGCAAACATGGGCAAGAGGTGCTCCAAACTGTCGCTTGTGACCCTCAGTGGATTAGGAGATTGATTTTGTGAGATGTAACTAGCACTGTATTTTTTAGTGGAAAAGGGATAGAATAGAGCAGAAGAGAATAAAATGAGACAGAAGACAACAGAGAGCATTCCAGAAGAAGCACTGCGTACTTTTGCTCCCATTACACATGCCCAGACCCTGAGCTCTAGAGGGAAATGTGCTCTCACAATGGAAAAGCGAAGTGTTTACGAAATGGGACTTCATCTGAGAATTCATTAGCTGGGTCATAGAAGTGTGCACACCTTCAACTTCAGTAGATGTGCCCGAGTCCGGCAGCCACCAACACACGACTTCAAAGGGGCGGCTCCCAGCAGGAGAGATTTATTCTCTTGCAGTCCTGGAGGCCAGAGTCTGAGACTGAGGTGGGATGAGCCCCGGAGCCACTGCTTCCCATATCACATGGGATATCTCTCCTCTTCTGGTGCAAATCTCCCTCTGCCTCCTGTAAGGACATGTGACATTGGTATTGGGGCCCGTTCAGGTAAGCCGAGGCTATTGCATCTCAAGATCACTCACTGATTCCATCTGCGAAGACCCTTTTTCTAAATCAGGTGCCAGGGTTAGGGTGTGGACCTATCTTTCAGGAGAACCCCCCTTAACCTCCAAAGCCAGATTTTAAAAGAGATTTTACCAATTAATTCTTGTGACTTAAGTGTCTGAGAGTTTCAGCTACTCCGTATCCTCAAGCTGCCTGCTAATCAGACTATTTGATTTCCACCAATGAGGGCAATACGCATTATTACTTCATTTTTAGTTTAATGTGTATTTTTCTGGTGGCTAATGAGGTTGCACATCTTTTTTTATTCTCTGTCTCTGTTTTTGTTTTGCTGTTCGTGTTCCTGCTCCCATCTCCTGTGAAATGTCTGTTCACGTGTTTCGCTCATGTCTGTGAGGTTCTGTATTTCCTTTTGATGCACAAGAGCTATTTAGATATTCTGGACAATAATCTTTTGTGTTGCAGATGTCTCCTCCTAGTTTGCTTCTCTTATCATTTTTAATGATTACTTTTTAATACTATTTTTAAATTAATGAACAGTAAAATGGACAGGGGAGTGTGCAACTCTGAATAGTAACCTAAGATATTCATTTGGCCACCACAAATCTGATGGCAAATAGCGCCCTCACCCCTCCATACTCGCGCTCACTAACCCTCTACCTTGATACCCTCCCCTGACACCTGTCCCTACGAAACCACCCCCTCCCATGCTGTCTCACCAGTTTTGTCTTTCTGAAATGCAGTATGCAAGCAATCACACAGTATGCGACCTTCCAGGTGGCCTTCCACAACTGGGCATAAGTAACATCTTTTGAGATCCATCCTCCCTGTCGGGTTTATTAGCACCTTGCCCCTACTTATTGCTGAGCCACGTCATGGTGCATGGTGTATCTCTTTTTATCTGCTCGTTTGTTGCTGAAATACATTTAGGTTATTCTCTGGGTTTTTATGATATTTAAGACTAGAGTTTCTATAAACATTCCTGTGCAGGCTTTTTGGTGAGCATGTTTTCGAGCAGGATTTTCAACCTCAGTGTGACTAATATTTTGGGCCAGATAAAGAGTTTGGGGGCTATGCTATACACTGCAGGATGCTTGGCAACATCTCTGGCCTCCAAGCACCAGATGCCAATAGCATTGCTACCCAGTTGTGACAACCACAGTGCCTCCAGACTTAGGTAAATGTCCCTTGGGGTAATTGTCTTGATTGAGACCCACTACTCAAAGGTAGTTAGGGGGGAGTGGGAGTGCTGGTCACATGGTAGGCATCTGCTCCAGTTACCAGAGCCCCTGAGAGTCTCTCAGGGTGGCCACGCCACTCACCTGTCATTCCCGCCAGTGACATGTGAGCATCCAGTCTTGGCCCTGGTCACCAGCATCCCAATGTCACAGTGTTTCACTGAAGGTGCTTTAGAGGTGGGTAGGAGTATCTCACCATGGTTTAAGTGGCATTCTGTAGTGGTTAACCATGTGTGCCCAATGCTTCCTATATGTTCTCTTTGGTGATATGTCTGTTGCCCATTTCTTCATTGGGCTGTTTGTTTCTTGCTGTCAACTTACAGAAGTTCTCTCTATGTTCTGGAGAGAGATGTCCTTTACTGGACATGAGTGGCAAATGCTTTCTACCATAGGTCAGCTTTCATCTGTATAGGAGGGTCTCTCACAGCGAAAAAGGTTTTACTTTTGATTAAGTCCAATTACTGATTTTTCTTTTTATGAATTGTGTTTTTGAAACCACAGCTATCAACTCTACCTGTTCTCAGATCATAAACAATTCCTCCTATACTTTCTTTTAAAGTTTTATAGTTTTATGTTTCACATTTAGTTCTAAGACCTATTTTAGTTAATTTTTGTATAATGTATGAGGATTATATCAAGATTTTTTAAATGGATGACCAATATTTCCAACACAATTTGCTGAAACGACTATATTTTCCATTGAAATATTTTTGTGCTTTCATCAAAAACCATACATTCACATTGCGTGGTTCTGTCTCTGGACTCTATGACCTGAATCCCTTCTGTAATGTCATGCTGCCTTGATTGCTACAGATTTATACAAGTCTTCAAGCCTAGTGGTGTATTCTTCCAACTTTATTCGCCTTTTTCAGAAATAATTTGGCTCTTCTTCTTCCTCTGACCCTCCATGTAAATTTTAAAGTCAACTTCTCTAGGGGCACCTGTGTGGCTCAGTCAGTTGAGTGCCCAATTCTTGGTTTCTGCTCTGGTCATAATCTCATGGGTCATGAGACCAAGCCCCATGTTGGACTCTGTGTTTAGTGGGGAGTCTACTTCAAGATTCTCTTCCTTTGCCCCTCCCCCTGCTCTCTTGCTCTCTCTCTCTCTCTCTCTCTCTCTCTCTGGAATAAATAAATAAATCTTAAAAAAATAATAAAATCAACTTCTCTATATCTGTGAAAATTCCATCATGGATTTTTATTGGAATTCCATTAGATCTATAGATCAATTTTGGGAGAATTGGTATGTTGGCTATATTGAGTCTTCTAGTTTATGAACATGGTATGCCTCTCCATTTATTTAGGTCTACTTTGTTTTCTTTCAAGAGCATCTTGGAGTTTTCAGCATATAAATCATATGCTTATTTTTTTTTTAGATTTGTACCTGGGTATTTCATTTGGGGAAGAGCTGTCTAAGTTACTGTAGTTTCCATATCCAGAATATATTTCTAATAATTCTCTGAGTTGTATATACACCTTGATACAACCCATTTCTCAAGAGAGGATTTGACTTTCTTTCTTTCAGGTATTATCAACCCAGGAAAACTTCACATTTCCATTTTTTTTTTTTAAATCATACATTCAGTTAACAGTTGGGCTTCAAACCACATGAGCACAGCTTATGGCCAGGAGTTCCCAGGAAGACTTCTCATGCTCCCTTCAGAGCTGAGATTGGGGCTGACCTGTGTCTTTATGGTGACCCTCTGTGGGCAGGGATTTCTATTTACTGATAAAGGTATCATCCTAGGCATCCTGGCTTCAGGCTCTAGCCTCCATGCTCAGATTTAGGTTATCTCTCTCTGAGTGTGAGGTCCTTTAAAGCCAGGTCAGGACCACAAGGGACTGGCAGATACCAGGGTGGGAGAATGTGGATATGTGTCTCTGGCTGGTGAATTACTTTCGTTGTCCTCAAAGTCAGCCATTCATCACAAGAGGCTGTTTTCTTCTAATTTATCTGGCATGTTAAGTGTGCTATCCTAAGATTAGCTTTTCTGTAGAGCTAATCTATCATCTTAGCATAAACAAAATCCAAGCAAATAGTCTTAAATGTTTAAATCATAAGCATAATCATGATTTTATAATAATATCTAGTAGAGGGCAGCCCCAGTGGCGCAGCGGTTTGGTGCTGCCTGCAGCCTGGGGTGTGATCCTGGAGACCTGGGATCGAGTCCCACATCGGGCTCCCTGCATGGAGCCTGCTTCTCCCTCTGTCTGTGTCTCTGCCTCTCTCTCTGTGTGTGTCTACGAGTAAATAAATAAAAATCTTTTAAAAAAATAACATCTAGTAGACAATTTGGAATAACTTCGCTTATTTTGTAGAGACTCAGGTACGGAAAAGTCAAGCACCAAACAGCCTGCTGAGGCAGATTAGGTGCCACAGCCCACAACTCCAAGCTTCTTGCTGGTGCTCTGTGCACCTGTGTAGCTGTCTGGCTAATTGAGCCCCATTTGAGCTTACAGGGCAGGTGGAGGTGAGTGTGTCTGGGGACTCATACATTGTCCCAGTGGGTCTGGTGAGCAGGTGTGGGGCTGCATGACAGAGAACTTTCCCAGGTGAAATGGAAGGGAAGATCACCAGGGCAGCAGGGGCAGAATCCTGAAGACAATCTAGAAGCACATGCATGTGTGCCTGTCATGTGGCATCAGTTCTCTGCACCTGGAGGTGGCCCCCAAATCAGGAGAGCTGGTGAAGCCCCCAAGAAAGGATTACTTTTCTGATGGCATATGTCAGTTGACTATAGCCTAAATCACCCTGTCTTATGATTTAGAGTTTTCTTTTGGCTGGTGTAGGAGCATGGTCTGCAAGTGAGGCAGACACTGAGACTGATGCCCTTTCCAGCCTCTGCCCTGGCTCTGGCACCCAACACTGCTTGATCGTGGGCCAGTGGGTTTCTGCATCTCAGTGGCCAGATCCCAGCTGTGTGATTAGCACAGATAGAGCAAGGCCCAGAATTAGTGTCTTCCCTTGCCTGGAGCCCCTGGCTCCCTACAATCACTGGGACTGACACCCTGTCCTTGTGGGCACTGGCAGAGGATGATGGTGACCCTCTCATTCTGGCGGGGGGGGGGGGGGGGAGGAGGGGGCGGTGCGCACTGAAGAAGCTGCATCCTGGCTCCTGGAGGCCAGCAGGGGGTCCTTGGCTTTCCATCAGGACCTCCTCCTAAGTGGGTATTATCTCACTTGAGCAGGAATCAGGAAGAATCAGAGCAGGTGCCTGTAGAACTGTGTGAGCTGTATGCTTTTAAAAAGCCCTGCAAAAATAGCACCCCCACAGCCCCCGTGATGAGGTGTGACACGGTGCTGCTGATTTCCCTTCCCAGCTTTCCTGGCTGTTCCCGCAGGGAGGCTGTCCTGGTGTTTTTCTGTTCTGGGGGTGGGGTGGGTGGGAGGGGGCCTGCTCCTCGTTCTCACCTCCCTCCTGATTCTCTCAAGTTCCAGATTTTATCTCTTCTCCAAGCCCCTTCCTTCCTTTACAAGGAAAGAAGTGATGGATGCCTCCTGCATTTCTACCTTTCCACAGGCTTGGTCCTCCACTCAGGAGGTGAAATGTGTTTGCAAGGAGAATGTACTATGAATTTCTGTGCTCCCCTCCTTCTGTCCTTCCCTCCTCCTTCCTTCTTCCTTCCATCCCTCCCTACTTCCTCCTTCTCTCCCCTTCTTTTCTTCCTCCTTCCTTCCTCCCTCCCTCCTTCCTTCCTTGTCTCCCTCCTTCCTCCTTCCAGCCCTCCCTACTTCTTTCCTCCTTCCCTCCTTCCATCCCCTTCCTCCTTCCTCCCTCCCTCCACTTTCCTTCCTTCCATCCTTCCCTACTTTCTCCTTCTTCCCTCCTTTTTCCCTCTTTCTTCCCTCCGTCCTCCCTTCTCTCCCTTCTTCCTCCTTCCATCCCTCCCTCCCTCCCCTTCCTCCCCTTCCCTCCTTCCCTACTTCCTCCATCCTTCCTTTCCTTTCCCTCCCCCCTCCCATCCCCCACCCTTCCTTTCTCAGAACCCTAAGTTCGTGCTGCCATCAGATCCATTATTTGCACACTTTACTTTTTCCATTTACTGTTAAGGTGATTATTGCTCCCTCCCCCCTGCTTTTTTCTTGCTCTCTCTTCCAAAAGAGGGGGGTGGTGGATATTACAACAAACATTCATCACAGAGGCTTTATTATTTTGGCAAGGAAAACAAATGGGAATCAAGGAGTCTTTTTCCTGTCAGGACGGTGATGAAGACAGTGTCAATAAACTGAACAATTCATGTAACCGGATTGAAGTCTTAGAGCACAATAAAGCAACGTGGAATCAACCCGACAAGGCGGGTATGGCTCTAGGTTATTCCCTCTTGGTAATGACTGGTCTCCATCTGGTTAACTCTTCAGCTGGGCAGAAAGCAGGCCTGTTTCACCAGCACACAATCTAGAACTGTCAGACTGCCTGCTCCCCAGCCCCTGCCCCTGTGTCACCTAGCCCCTGTCCTCGTGTCACCCAGCCCTCCTCCTGCTCTAACAAGCAGTCAGCAGAAACCAACACCATGCACCTCCCCAGTTTCTCCATCCATAAAATGGACAGATTTGAACCAAGTTCCCTTTTGCCTCTAAGAGTCCAGAGCCACATTCATTTCACTTTCAAGCTAAGGAGATAGTTCTCATCAATGTAGAAAACGAAGTACTATGGTGGGATCTTGTTTAAAAGCAAGGAGCTGGATTGGAGCACATGTAGAACTTCAGGACCCAGCGTTCTTTCACAACTTAACAAGGAGAAAACTCTCCCACATGGTTCTCCTTTTCACTCCCTCAGTTTGTCAAAGCTCCTTTTATTGTTAAATGAGTTTGGGTCAGAAACATTTTGGCTAATATAACACTGAGGTACCTGAAAAGATTCCAACAGGACATCAAACCCACAAAATTAAAATTCTAAGTTAGTTTAAAAAAAGAGTTCTCAGAAGACACACAAATGGCCAACAGACACATGAAAAGATGCTCAACATCCCTCATCATCAGAGAAATGCAAATCAAAACCATGGTGAACTATCACCTCACACTTGTCCGAATTGTTAAAACCAACAACACAGGAAACAGCAGTGTTAGCAAGGGTGTGGAGAAAGGGAAACCCTCATGCACTGTTGGTGAGAATGCAAGCTGATGCAACCATCCTGAAAACCAGAAGGAAGGTCCTCAAAAAGTTAAATATAGAGCTACCCTATGATCTAGTAATTCCACTATTGGGTATTTGGCCAAAGAAAATGAAAACACCAATATGAAAAGATAAATGCACTCTTATGTTATAGCGGCATTATCTATAAGAGCCAAACTATGGAAGCAGCCCAAGTGTCCATCCATAGATGAGTGGATAAAGAAGTGCTGTATATACAGTGGAATATTACTCAGCCACAACAAAGAACAACATCTTGCCATTTGTGACAACATGGATGGATCAGTAGAATATGATGTTAAGTGAAAGAAGTCAGACAGAGAAAGAGAAATATCATATGATTTCACTCATATGTAGAACCTAAAAAAAATGAAACAAGTAAGCTAAAAGCAGAATCAGACCTATAAATATGGAGAACAAACTGGTGGCTAGCAGAGGGGAGAAGAAGGGGTGATGGGCAAAGAGGGCAAAGGGGAACAGGAAGTACAGGCTTCCAGGTATGCAGTGAGTAGGTCACGGGGATGAGAAGTACAGTACAGAGAATATAGTCAATAGTACTGTAATGTCATTACAATATTACAACAGAGTCCATAATGGCTAGTGATGGCTGGTAACTCACTTAACCATGGTGAGCATTGTGTGATGCGTATAAGTTATCAAATCACTATGTTATACACTTGAAACTAATATGTCTACTATACTTCAATTAAGAAAACTTTTTCTTTTTCTTTTTTCTTTTTTAATTTTTATGATAGACATACAGAGAGAGAGAGACAGGCAGAGACACAGGCAGAGGGAGAAGCAGGCTCCATGCACCGGGAGCCCGACGTGGGATTTGATCCCGGGTCTCCAGGATCACGCCCTGGGCCAAAGGCAGGCGCCAAACCGCTGCGCCACCCAGGGATCCCAAGAAAACTTTTTCTTAATCAAATACTTGTGGGTATATCTTGTCATTTGGAGTATTCATGACTATTCTAACATCTTTTGCCAATAAATGATTGAAAAGAATTTTTTTAAAAAAACCTTCTTAAATAAAACTCTGCTGGTTTGATCAAATCTCATTTTAAGAAACAGTGTGGAGAATAAGCACCATACTTATGAAGGTGTCAACAGCTTGCTGGAGTTTGAGGTAGACGATGGCCTGTGTCTACAGCACTGCCACCAGGGGCCCTACTCGTCCCTCAGCCCTGGCTCACGTCACCTCAGCCTTACTGTGCTGACCTGGAAGGAGAATGAGCACCAAGTCCAGACCCAGCTTTTATTGCACTCTTAGAGGAGGTCATAGTGAGGTGTGTCATAAGGTCAGGTGCTGGCAGTGGGCAGGGAAGAGCACCCAGGTAGACGTGACCCGAGGGCATCTTTCCTACCAGATTCTCAGCTGGCTTTGCTACTCTTTTTTTTTTTTTTTTTTTTTTTTTTTTGGCTTTGCTACTCTTATGAGCCAAGCTACTAGCACACTGAAATGGCAAGAAAGGAAACTGGAGAGAAATTAGAGAATTTCCTCCAAGAGTTCTTCTTTTTTAAAACATTTGTCTTATTTCTGTACTTGTTGCGAAAGCCCAAAGTGAAAGAGAGCCGTGCTGTCAAACCCTTTCTCTCCCAGACCATTCACAAAGGTGTGACCTGTTTTAAGAAAAGGTGATATTTAAGAAGAAAAAAACCTTTAGAACAGAAACATTAAGGATGACTATTCACATGTCAAAACGATTTGCCACCTTACGGAAGATTCGTCACAGTGCTTTTTAAAGTACTATACAAATCCAATGTGTTTTCAAGCCTTTCAATTAAAAGAATTGATTCACACTCAACTTTATTTCTATGTTATTTCAACTTTATTTCAGTTTAAATATAATGTGATAAAAACTTATTGTCTGCTTTTCATTCCAGGGGAATGTATTTCCTTATGGTTGATGGAAGCATCCAACATCAAAGCTGACAGTGTGCTAGAGCAGAGAGAGGTACAAGCAGGTCCTAGCTCTGTTCTGCCACTGACTAGTAATACGTCGTGGCCTCAGTTTGCTCATCTGTAATGTGGGGACAAAGATGCTTGCCTACTGTGCCTATATCTCAAACATCGTGATGGGATTAAAGAGTGAGACAGCAGAGGCATGCGACGCTCACAGACTGGAGGGGTTATTACTGTCCTGCAAGTTGTCTGTAATCCAAGAAGGGCACCTGCTCCCGACAGCTGCCAGGGTGCTCTCAAGCACAGTTGCCAGGTGCCATGGCTGTTTTCCCTCCAAGACCATCTCCAGTGTGGAGGCCTCTGTGCCGTGTCCTTGTGCATCCTCCCTCAGAGCCTAGTCTGCCAGGAAATAATCTGATAATCATTTTACCTCCTGCCAACCTGGTATTCCTGCTCCTGCTCCCCCTGGGGAGAGCTTGGAGGCTGGAAGGATGCCCACACCCTGCCCCATTTTGCTCCTGGCTTCCCATGAGTCAACTTAGTTAACCTGCAACTACCCCACGAGGATAGATTGGCACCATTGTGCATGGTGAAAACCTGCAGCTTCCCAATTTCCGTTACCTGTTCAAGGTCACACAGCAAGGAAGACACATCAGGGACTCTGGATTCAGTCTCTGGTCCTCGGGATGGTTATGCTGTGCTCTGACCTTGGAGTGAAGGGAAGGGCGCTGTCCTCTGTCACACGCACCACAGAGGGAAGCAGCCAGGCCTGCCGGGGCAGCTGACCACTCGGCCAGCCCGCGTGAATACCTGCAGATGGATTGATGGCCCCAAAGGAGGGACGCGGTGCAATGGGGTGATCTCCCCCAGCTGAGGACTTCTGGAATGATCCATGGTCCTGTATACGCCGCAGGTGGCCTGGCAGGTTGGCACCAAGCTCTTCACTTCCCCGAGAGGCCCTGCTGCAAGTCTCCCCTCCCTGGACCTGAGCCCTCTGCTCCTGGGCTGGCGCGGCCAACGTTCCCCTCGCGTGGTGGTCGCCGTATATTATTTCTAGGGAACACGTCCCCGACGCTGTGGTGGAGGTGTCTGGGGACCTGCAGCAGGACTGGGAGGCTGCTGAGCAAATTCCGCCCATCCTGAGGTGGGGAGGCCCCCACAGAAGTGGTTCTCAGTGTCACACACGGTCCAGGCCCTGGTGGAAGTGAAGATGAATTCAGGGTGTGTGATCCTTCAACATCCAGATGACTGTGGCTTCGCACAGAATCGTTTTTAGATAATTTCTCAGTGAGTTTTTCAGCCGATATGAAGGCCATCTCCTGCACATGCAGCTGCTACTGGTCACGAGACATAGCTACGGGGCTGAGGGCCTGCACATCCCTAGTAACAGGGACCCTCAGCCCCTGCCCAGCCCAGCCTACACATCCAGTCCCAATCTGTAGGCTCTCCCAGGTTTGGGCCAGCAGTGGCGGGCCATGTCTGGAGTGTCTAGCGTGTCTGGCATGTCTGGCGTGTCAAGCGTGTCTGGTGTGGCAGCTCGGCCTCCTGTAGTTCTGGGAGGGGGGAAGTGAGGGAAGGGGAGGCGGCTCCACTCACAATGCAGCCTGGACCCACTCCACGTAGGGGGTGCTCTAGGGGGGGCTTCTTTGATCTTCATTCCCCAGCCCCCAAATCTGAGCCCTGGCCATTCACCCCTAAAAATATGCCTCTCTAAGCAACCGTTGAGGATTGTATTGATTACAAAGGGGTGAGGGCAGCAGAGGGAGGGTGACATCCCAGGCTGTGCACGGGGGAAGGAGGGAGCTTCAGGACAAAGGAACTGCCCAGTTTAGAGCCACTGGTCCAGGCCTGAGGCTCCCTGAGTGACCATCATCCACATTTACCCCAAACTTCTCTGCTTTTCCCTCAGCTTCCCTTCTGACCACACATCCTTCAGTCACCTGTGCATGCCCATGGGAACACCCCATCAGGTCAGCCTCCTGGTGCTGTGGGCCCCTTCTTAAAGACACTTAGGAAGTTACACAGGATGAGCCTGAATTTGTAGGAGAGATCCCACAAAATAAAAATGGGTAGAACAGGATGCTTTTATTTTCAAGTAATAATTGCATCACAGGGGAAAAAATGGGTTGGTGTTATTGGCTCTCCTTGCCTTTTCTGCCACGAAACAAGATACACGATTCTTAACCTTTGTACAACTGACAGAGACAACTGGAAGAGTCAGCCAGCAGAAATAACGGGTTTGTACACATGAAGACCTCTATCCCAGCTGCAGAGCCTTGACGCCAGGGCACGGGCTGCAGGGCCATGCCACATGCTCTTTGAAGACTCACCACTGAAAGAGAGACACCAAATTCTGAGTCAATAATCAATAAGCCCTTGGATGAGAAATAGAAATGTCAAGTCTTGGGAAGGCAGGTGGAACCCGCTAATGACAGGACGTCTGCAGCAGGGACCCAGGGCTCCGGCCTCCAGACACACACACTCCTGCTGCAGACCCAAGCCTGCCCTGCTCAGGAACGTGAGGGGTGCATGCGGCCCTGGGTTACACGGCTAGCGCCACACACACACCACACATGCCCACGTGCACAGACAACATTCTCTGTGTTACAGATGTCATTTCACTGGGACACCACCTCCTCCAATAGCCTTTTAAAAAACACCTAAAAATATTCAGAAAATTCTCCTCACACAAGGTGATCGCCCTATTGATTAAAAGAAAATTAGATTGAATTATTTTGGGAGGCATAATGTCCATCATCAGTTAAAACGTATGTTAGATTAATTCATTTGCTGGTTTCAGAGAAGACAAATTAGGAGCCACTGGGGAAAATCATGTTACAAATAGAATCTCTTAAGAAGACATATATTTGCTCCTTTCCTATTATGCTATTCTTCCTTCCGTCAACATCGTGCACACACACGCACACGCACACACACCCTGACGGCTCCGATGTCACAAACGCATATTTTATCTCAACATTAGTGTTTTCATAAAGTTATTAGCTTGTGCTGGGATATAATGTGCTGCAGGCCCGCCAAACACGGCCGGACTGGCAGGGGCCCTGCTGGGAGCGCAGGCCAGGGCCCGGAGCCGCTTCCTTCTTCCCAAACGTCTCCCCTCTCCTGACAGCCACACAGTGCATATGTCCCCAGACCACAAATGGCCTGTGTGTTAGGCTGTGTCTGAAATGCGCATCCCATCGCATAGGAGGAATGAAGCCCAGGAAGAAAAGACAACCTGTGTGTGCCCATCTGTAGCAGGTGGTTTGTATCTAATACAAATTTAAGGGAGCGCCCCCCAACCCGCCTGACGCTCTGCACCCCTTCAATCTTGTCAGCTGTGAAATGGGTCTTTCTCACCCCTCTCTCGCAGCAGGGAGATGAAAGGTGGAGTCATGAATCAGTGGAGCTGACAGCCCAGCCAAGGCCCGGCGTGGGGTGGGGGGGTGCTCCTTTGTCTGGGCAGCGCTGACCTCCCTTGGCCTGGCTGCCTGTGGGAAAGGCTCCTCTCAAGGAATGCAGTGGGAGGGGGCACAGGTCCTCCCTCTGCTGGCCTTCCTCCTTCGTGGTCCCAGGCCAGCCACCAGGCCAGCCACCAGGCCAGTCTGCACCTCCGCCTTGCTCTACAGGCCTGACCAAAGGCTCAGCCCCAGCCCACATGGGGGGCGAGCGGGGCAAGCTAGGGCACTGCTGGCATCTGGGAAGGAGACGGCATGTGGTGAACCCCTGAGAATCGGAAGCTGGGGGCTGAAGCTCTGGTGGGAAGGGAGCATTTTTGTGGCAGCAAGTCTGCACAAACACAAAGATCAGGGCAGGATGAAGCTACACCGAGGTTCAGAAGGGCCTGTTGCTCCCAAGTATGGCTGATGCCTCTGTTACTCTGCATGCTTGTTTGGTTTATAACAAACCTTTTCAAGAAAATATTAAAAGTCATTAATGAGATAGCCACTCAGCCTGGAGGAGTGCATCTCCTGGGGAGGGTGGGTCTTGTTCATTCTCAGGGACCAGTGGTGCCCACGCTCTGGCCCACAAGGCTCACCTTTGAGCTGCCTCCCCCATGCACTGGGTCCATGGCTGCAGCACCGGGCACCGTGGGGCACCGGGCTCGGAGCTGGGAGTGGGAGAAGGAAGGGAACCCATATGTGGTGACTCTGGAGATTTTCAGAAAAGCTGCAGCACAGCATCCGTGTATTTGGTGAAGTTTCTATGTTTTCAGAACATGAGGCAAGTTCTAAGTTTCAAGTAAATAGTGCGTGTGTTTGTGTCCATCAATTTAGGATATTAATTTTAAAAACCCTTCTCCAGGCAGAAGAATGCCAGGAAAAGCCCAACATTAGTACATTAATAGGGGCTTCAGATAGCATAGTTCAGGTATTTAAGATTATAAAGCCCCCACTCTGTTCTGACCACAGAATGTCCCTTTTGCCTCCTGAAAACAAAAGGTATTTTAAACAGTTAACTTCTTAAGTCACTTTTGTTTAAAAATAAGGGAAGTCGCGGTATAGGATTCCCAGGCAGAAAAATCATGTCCCTGGTGCACACATGATGGATAATGGAGGATTAACATACATTTCTTTACCACCAATGGTTAAAAATTTCTGGTTCCCCTCCCAGAAAGTGACCTCTCCCTCTAAGGCTGGCAAGTTCTCATTCAGCCCAGGGCACTTAGTATGCTAACAAGCAGCATAATGCTAGTCGGCTTCCAGGTACAATTTAAAGAGAAACTAAGTTACAGAAACAACTGCTCTCTCAGATGTCTCTGCAGGAGCAGGATGGGTCTGGCAAGCTCCCTCTTGCAACTTTTACTTTGTGCATGAAGAAAGGAAGAAAGGAAGGCTTTTTAATAAAATGTCTGTGTGTAAATAGTTCTAAAACTAACAACATCATCCCAGTACAGGGTCTCTGTCATTGCTGACAGTTTTAAGGGCTTCATGCATTGCATACAAGTTGTCACAAAAGCAAAAAAGGTGGCAAGCTGAGCCTTACATAAGAAGAAGGCGATTATCTTATATGTTTTCCAGAAAACTTCTAAAATAATCCTTAACATTTTATGCATTGCTTTATAAAATTTGAAATATAAATTCCAGGAGCATATTATTCTTTCACCAAATTCATTTTTGGAAGGTTTTGTAAATATATCATCATTAACATTTTTCCTTTTTAAAAAAATTTCAGGAATTGTATTCATTCACGTTGAATTATTTTGTACCTTTTCATGCACAGAAGTTGCAAATGTCATTCTGTTATCCATCAATGCTATTTCTGATGCAGGAGGTGATCTTGGGCTTATTATTTATTGCAAAGACCAGAAATGATGGGTAGAGCCTGGAAACCTCACCCTCTGAGCCTAGTGAGTAATGCCAGAGAGCTGCTTGCTGGTTTCTTATCAGTTATCTTTTTAAATGGAATCCATCCAAATTTCAGTGTTTATGACTATTAGGGAAAACAAGTTTTAAAATTCATGGAAAAATAGGAAAACAAAAGCCAGCAATAACATTAGAAAAACCAGATATATCTTTTCTCAATCATGCATATTTCCTTCTTTACAGCATCAATGCTAGACAGAAGGAGCGCCTGGTTCAAAGGCAGATGCCGGGCAGCCCGGGTAGCTCAGCGGTTTAGCACCTGCCTTTGGCCCAGGGCATGATCCTGGAGTCCCAGGATCGAGTCCCACATTGGGCTCCCTGCATAGAGCCTTCTTCTGTCTCTGGCTCTCTCTCTCAATAATAAATACATAAAATCTTAAGAAAATATATTTTTAAAAAAAAAGGCAGGTGCCAATGGTTGTGGATGCTGCACACCCTCCTGCTGGGTGAAACCACATCCGTGGTTTCTGTGCAGCTAAACCACAGGACTGAGCCTCAGGCTGGCCCGATGGACATCCAGACTCATGCCTGCCTTCTTAAGGAGAGCAGACAACTGCATCATGAACCCACACATCATGAACCACAATGCCACTTCTAGCCTGGTGGTCACGAGTGAGAATTTGAAGGTGGTGGAGGGTGTTGAGGAGCACGCAAAGGTGCATCTGAGTCCTTGTTATCCTGCTGGCTGATTTGGCCATATGTCAGCTACTCCCTGCCACTACAGGAAGATGGATTGCCACAATGCATCCCCAGGATGGCTAAGCACCACCTGCCAGACTTTCCCAGGCTTTGCATTTAGGTAGATACCAGAGCTTACCAGGCACTGATGTTTTAATCTATATTTTAAATTCAAATGAACTGAAGTAGCCATTTAAAGGGCTCTTTCCATGGCAGAAACATTTCTAGTTTTTACTGACCCCTCAACTGTCCCAGAAGGCAGTCCAAGGGGCACAAGGAGGTAGGTGTCTTGTGACAGTGGAGGGGACACCCATAAGGGAAGTTGAACTGGATGTAATTACCAGGCAACTTGGCCTGAATCCACAGCTCCTTGAGGGCCTGGATGTGACAGAGGCTCAGCCTCGAGGCCCCTGGATTTCCATCTGCATTAAAGTAGACTGGCTTAAATTCGCTTAAGTTTGGGCCATCTTGAATACACAAATATACTTTGAGGTCCTGCAGGAACGCTGCAGCTAAATTGATTTCTAAGTGTCATAGAATGGTGTAGGAAGACCCGTTCCAATTCCAGGGAAGAATTTTTACCATGAATGTTCATGTCGTACTTTGTGAGGGCGCTGACAGCCCCAGCACAGCAGGACCCCTATAGATGGAGCTGAAATCAGATACCAGCAGCTCACCAGCCCCTCAGGTGGTCTCTCATTCAAAGAAATACCACAGCCCATGGCTCTGTTCCAGCCCAGCTTCTCCAGCCACAGCTGCACAGGTTTTCACTTATAATCCACTCCTCTGGTTTAAGCACTGTCTTCCCAAAAGTCATATGTTGAAGTCCTAGCCCCAAAGCACCTCAAACCCAAATGTAGCTGGAAAGAGAGTCATAGCACATGAAATTAAGATGAGGTGATGATGGAGTGGGGCGGGCCCCTAACCCAGGAAGACAGGCGTCCTTATTACAAAGGGACGTGGACCCAGAGACAGGGAAGAGGCCACACAAAGATGGATGCCAACATAGGCGCTGCATCTGCAAACCAAGGAGCACCAGAGACCCCAGAAGCTGAGGCAGAGGACAGGGCAGACTTTCTCTCAGGGCCTCAGAGGCAACCAGTGCCCCAGAACTGTGCAATAGTACATTGTAAAGTCACCTGGTTTGTACTGTGTTACGGTGACCACCGGGGGGAGAGTACACCTCCCAAAGCAAGGAACCTGTCTCTGCCTCCTCAGGGCCCTGTTAAGACCAACAGAGAGGCTCCAAAAACAAAGTCAATCATGTTGAATTCCATATTAAAAACTCTAAGATTTATCTTTTAATACTTCCTATTAGTCACCAACTTTGCAATTCCAATTAGACTTTTTCTTAAGTTACAAAAATCAGTTTATTCTTCCTCTCCTCTGAAATGTGGTGATTATTCTCTAGAACTCCTCTTACAGTATAGCATGAACGCAAGACATTCAGCTCTGAGATCTGGGGCCTTTATCTTTGGGTAAGTCTCTGGCTCACAGAGTGGGCATGAGCTCCGTGGGGCGGTGTTGCCATGCGTGCAGGTGCGTGGGGCTACCCCTCTCCCTCTGGTTTGCTCCTCCCTATGCATTAACTTGGTGGCAGACAGCAGCCCACTGCTGTGTCTCCAATTCTTTCTTGTTCTAATCAAGCAAATTGCTGAAGGAGTTGTCCTGGGGGCATGAAGAGCACAGGGACCCAGCAAGCCAGCTCACCAGGATGACAGCGAGGAGGCTGTGCCTGCAGGAGAACTGCCCACCCAGCCACAACGCGGAACTCCTCCCGAAGGCTCTGCTCTGCCTATTGAGTTGGAATCACCTTAGACTATCAGTCAAGGAGATGCCTGTCTGCCTGGCCAGGTCCTATTCGCTTGAATATCTCGGTGTATGGGGTGGTTCCTGGAGTCCGGGTGCTGAGCCACATAGCCTGGCGCTCCGGCCTGGAAGCCAGCCCGGGTAGGTCTGGTGGCTGTACTTTCCGTCAGGAGGTAACAGGGCAGAAGCCAGACAAAGGCACAGCGTCGGGAAAGCTCCACTGCCCTGTGGGTGGTGAGGGCACATGCGGCAGTATCCGCGCCCTGGTGACATTCTCTCCGCCCTCTAGCGAGGCTCCCTTGCATGCATGTGCAAGGGCATGTCCCGACTCTCTCTCCTATTGAGTTAGTCCTGACACAGTGCTAAATTCGTGGTGGGGCCCCAGCCAGCGTGTGCTTAGCTACTTGACCGAGGAAGGAAAGACAGCAGTCTACACCCATCAATGTCGGTGAGTGTTGTGGGGCGCATGCCGCACGTCGGGCCAGCCCAGGTTGGTGGTGCTGGGAATGGACATGCAGCCGAGCCAGGAGCTGCAGAGCCCACACTGGCGGCAGACCGCACGTGTGAGCAGACGTCACAGCTGACAAATGACTTTCTGTGGACGGTACAGAGGGCTTGGGTACAAGTGGTGAGGCATTTGTGTGAATGCCTAGAGATGGAAATGTTAGGGAAATAAAAACCTTCCTCCTCAGCCAACACAACTCTAGCTAGCTTGTCACTCAGCAAACCTGTTTTTTTATCATGGAAAAAAACGGACATGGAAGAAAAGTAGAAAGTAAAGTTCAATAAATCTCCCTGTGCTCATCGTCCCACCTCAACAGCTACCACCTACCAGCACTCTTGTTCTGTTACACTCCTGCCTAATTCTGCTCCAAATCTCCCAACGGTTTGGGGGAAATCTCACACATTATATTATTCCGTCCATCAGTATCATGGTATGTACCTCTAAGGGAAGGGCTCACTGAAACACTCACGAGTCTCAGAACCATAGCACCACAAGACGATTATTGAAAACACAGTTTCAGATTCCTTCTACTGTTCCTTTAGTCCTTAGACTATATCCCTACAGGGATGTCACAAAGTCCCAAGTTTTAAGGTCCTATAAATGAGACCCCTTTGTGGTTATGCCACCAACTCCACATAGCTTCGTGTCATTTCTTCCACATAGCTTTTGGTTGTTAGGGGTTTTTAAATTGAAATTAAGCTTTTTTATAATTATGGGCAATATTTACATTAGATTTAAAGCCCAATCTATACATGGGGCTGGTGATGGGCTTAGTGATCATGGCTGTGAGGGCGTGGAATTCACGGGGCGTAGCCATGCACATGGACCTTACACGCCACACCTCCCAGCTAGGTCTGCAGGGCAGGAGGCTTCTATCCCTGCTCTTTTCTCCTCCACAAGTGACTTTAAAATGTATTTTATAGTTTGTGTTCCACTGCATTATTTTTTTTATTTTTAATTTTTTTAATTTGGGAGTAGCTGACACACAATGTTACATTAGCTTCAGCGTACAACATAGTGACTCAACCAGTCCATCTGTTATGCCATGACCACCGCCACGGCAGCCACCATCTTTCACCATACCTCACTATCACAGTATCGCTGATGACATTCTCTGTGCTGTATCTTATTCTCCCCAAAATTAAAATTTGAAACACATACCATCTAGCCATTCCACTATCAGGAAGTTACCCAAAAGAAACAAAAACACTGATTTGATAAGACATGTTCATCTTTACGTTCATGGCAGCAGCATCTGCAATAGCCAAGATATGGAGACAAGGAGGAATGGGTAATGGAAATGTGCTGTGTAAACAATGGAATATCAGCCATAACAAGGAAGGAAATCCTGACATTGGTGACAACATGGGTGGACCTAGAGGGTATTATGCTAAGTGAAATAAGTCAGTCATAGAAAAAGATAGATACCATATGATTTCACTCATATATGGAATCTCAAAAACAAAACAAATGAATAAACAAACAAAAAGCAAAATCAGACCCATAAATGCAGAGAACAAACTCATGGTGGTGTGAGGGACAAGGGTGAGGGGATGGGAAACAGGGTGAAGGGGAGCAGGAGGAGTGAGATTCCAGTGATGGGACAGATAAACCATTGTATTTTAATACAAGCAAATGCCCACATACCTCTATCCCTATGAATATATGGATAGAGACACCTGTGTGCCCTCCTCCCCTCTCTTAGGTGAGTAGTAACACACCATGCACACTTTCAGCTGTCCTGACACTGCGTAGCCCTGCTCCTCATCTGTGTGAGCAAATATACTTTATTCCAAAGGTCCGTGATTGATGGATATTCAGGTTGTTTCCAGCCTTTTGGTTGGCTGCTCTTACAAGCAGTGTCCCAGAGAATCACCCCATGTACGTCATTCTCAAGTTCGTCAATGTGTCTCTGGAACATGTTTCTAGAGAAAGGACATGTCATTTCCCTACATTGCACCTGATTTGTTCCATAATGGTTGTGCCGTTTTGCCTCCAGCAACGTAGGAGAGCATTTTTGCTAGAGAGCATTGCCAGCAGTACATTGAAAAGTGCTTGGATTTTTATCTGGTAGATGAAAACAATGATAGCCTGGATTTGAACATCGCGGAGAAGGGAACAGACCCTCTGGCATGCTGTGCGGCCGCCTCTACTCAGGCAGGTAGCGGAGAGGGCTCCCATGCGGCGACGTGCGGATGCATCACCGATATGCACTTCTCTGAAAATGGCGTGGTTTTCATACGGTTTTGTTCAGGGGTGGAGGCCACCGAGTAAGGAAGGTGGGCCGTGGTCATTCTGCACTTGCTCCTCGTCTGGACCTGCCCTGGTTTGGGGAGAGGGAGATGGAACAGGCAGGTCTTAGAGAAGCGCCACACCTGAGCTCCATCTTCCTCTCGGGACCCCTGCACTCCCAGCACCAGCCCACCCATCTCACCGCAGAAGAGCACTCCTGAAACTGGCCCTGGGATGGAAGCCACTCTTGGGGACCAGTCTGCCACCTCTTGTGCACACAAAGCCCACGTGGCTTGGTGTGGGCCTGAAAATGCTCTCATTCTGCTGCTTGGAGAGGGGCGCCATTCCATCACCAATGATTAGCCGCCACCAAGGTGCTGCGTGAAGGGGCTGGCATGTTCCTCAGTGGGATGAGTGATAGGTGTAAATAGCATTGGTAGGAACATGGTTGCAAATGAATGATGCAATCAGGTCTGGACACAAAGCACTTGGCCTGCATCAGTCACTGCTTCCCACCAGGTGGGGCAGTGTCCCCCCTGCAGGATGCTGGCCCCCATTCCCCAAGGCCACCACTGGGACAGCACGCTGCAGACCAGGATCATGCAGGAGGAGGCCTCTAGCCCCAACCTCCCCTGCAGGCACCCCGCACTTGGGTTCACAGGTCCTGGAAGGGATGTCCTTGGGGACAAGGGGCCAGCCGGCAGGGCTCAGCCAGGCTCTCCTCCCAGCCCTCCATGCAGACAAGAGGTAAAGCAGCAAAATCTGCCCCCTTCTTTATCTTCCTGCCTTTGTATTGAGGGTGAAGCCTGGGTCCTACTCATTGTATTTCTACTGCACTGAAAGGACAGTCATAGATAGTTTGTCCCCTGCTCAGGGGCATGAGAGGCCAGGGGCAGAAATCTACTCACTCTCCCTGCTGGGATTTCCCTCCTGGATTCTGATCAGGCTCCAGGGAAGGAAGGCACAATCCTGAGAGCCCAGGGGCAGCCTCGGGCACCCGGGAGGGCCTCCCATCTTCCCTGCTGCTCATCCCTCCAAGGATGCCCCCAGGCATGGTCCCCGCCCACTTGACCCAAGGATGCAACAGATTGCTGGAATTCCCACTCTTGGTTGTGCTCCGGTTAACTTCCTGGTCCTGGAGAGGTGCCAGCCTTTGCAGACTTGAACTTCATTGCTTTGCTGACAGCGTAAGTCCAGGATGGCGCTGAGCCGGACACGTGGTGGAGGGAGCTCAGAGCCATGGGGAGCACACCCTGGTGGTGCCCTGGGTCCTGGCCAAGGAGAGGTCAGGACTGGAGCTCCAGCACCTGGTCGGGTAGGGAAGAAGGAATCCTGGGTGGGAAAGCTGAACAGGTGAGAGAACTCACACTTCACACTTCAGGCGAGTGGGAAGAATTAAAGCCAGAAAGGCAGCTCAGCCTCTGGCTGCTCAGCATTCCAAATGTGAAGTGCAGAAGTTTATGCCTGACATCCTAGTTAACAGGCAGCCATCACAAGTATTTGATCAACAATGACATGAAAAACAAATCATTTTAGTAAAGATTCTGGCTTTTTCAATTCTCTTATGATTTTTCTATTAGTTAAAAATACTAAAACCTAAAAGTAATTGATGCTTTTAAAAATACATTTGGAAAAATGCAAAGAAAGAGTACAAAAAAGAGAAAGTTTACCAGTGATAGTGTCACTTTCAAAGTATAGAAATTCGGCACACCACGGGCAAGATATAGGGGACAAGGGAAGTGGGGGGACAGCCTCGGGTCAGCTGTCCCCTGCCAGCACCCCACCTCTGCAAGTGCACCATGTGACCAGGTGACCCTGTCAGAACTAGGCAGTTAGCCAACAAAATGGACCCCCAAAGCGTCTGCACCTGAAATCTTGCATTTTGCATGAGGAAGTTCAGTCAGATCTATCACAGGCTGTCCCTTCCCGCACCACAAGGAGGTATGCAGACAGGATGGTGTGAGTTTTGTAAGCACCCTGCAGGTGGGCAGCCAACACAAGAATGGGTCACCAACTGGAGCTCCCTCCTTCCTTCTTGGTCAGTTGCCAGTTATTTGGTGCTTAGCCTTACATAAGGGAAGAGCCACAAACTATTGTCCTCCTGTGTCCTCATTAATAATAGGGCACATTGTTCCTGAGACAAGAAGACTGTGAGAATACATTGATGTTTTCTAGGATTTGGGAATCCGCAGATAAGAGGCATGGAGCACAACGCATCATTTTCATTTCTTTGGAAAATAAACATCTTAGGACAGAACTAACTGGTGTGACTGCCACTTGGCCACACTGGGCAAGCAGCAGAGTGTGGGGCTCCCAACATGCTCCACGAAGAAAAGGTAGCATTAAAGCCTCTGCAGGTCAGGAAAGAGCTTCTTATCAGGAATGTGTTCACAGGGGTGTGTGGTACATGTGTGTGCCCGTGTGTAGTGTGTGTGTGTGTGGTGTGCACACATGTGCTTGCAGGTATGCATGCTACAAGTATGTGCATGTGGTATGCACTCATATGTGCTCATGTGTGTTTGCAGGTGCATGCAGGTGTGCATTGTGCAAGTGTGTGGGTGGTGCACACAGTGCTTGTAGGTGTGTGCATGTGTTAGCAGGTGTGTGTGCACATGTGCTCACAGGTATGTGCATGTGTGTGTGTGTGTGAAGTGTGTTCACAGTGCGTGGTATGTGCACCCATGTGCATGGTGCACGTGCATATGTGCATGGTGTGCCTATGTGCGTGGTGCACATGTGCGTGCATGGTGGTATATGTGTGCACATGTGAGTGTGGTATGCATGTGTGCGTGGTGTGTATGTGCATATGTGCATGGTATGCGTGTGTGCATGGTGCACATGTGTGAGTGGTGCATGTGGGAGGTACATATGTGTGTGGTGTGTGTGCATATGCCCATGGTGTACATGTGTGTGCATGGTGCACATGTGTGCCTGGTGCATGTGTGTGCATGGGGCATGCACAGGTGGATCTCAGACTCCTGGACAGTTCTAGGGAAATGAATGGATTATTCCTGAGAAGCGGTAATGACCGCCAGCGGGCATTGGCCAACACCAGCGGTGTGAACCCTGGAGCTGCACTGACTTCCTGTCCTTGCCCTTGATCCTGTGGCTGGGGGAGGAGCCCCACAGGGCCCCCAAGCGGCCAGCACTGCCAGTGTGGGCCACTTAGTCATTGGTGTCTCCATGAAGACAAGTCTCCAGGCTTGGCCAAAGCACATGCAAGCCGAGCTATAGAGAATATTCAATAGCAATCACATGCAATCTGTTTGGGGTATGATAGAGTCATTTAAGGAATAAAAAAAAAAACTGCCTGATCCTGATTTAAAAAAAAAGCACATAAAATGATCTATTAAATTGTAACATAAGAAATAGAGAACAATTTCTGATCGTATTATGAAACCCTGGATCTGATCTTTAATGCTCTCCTCTTAGCAGCAAAACCAGACCACAGGGAAGCCACCCTTCCCGCCGCACACAGGAGCAGTCCTGTGGCCTCTGGCTCCAGGCTCTGGGAAGGCACCCAGCCCACCTGCCTTCCTCTCTTCTGTGTTCAAATCTACAGAACCCTGGTAAACTGAGTCAGTGGCCAAAGAAAAGCCAAGTGCTTGTCCTTGAGAACATGCCTAGTCAGGTACTGCCGGTGGCCATGAGCATCTGTGGACACAGGGGGAGGGAGGAAGGGTGCCACAGGGGACGCACAACATCCCCAAGGGCGTACTGCCCCGAGACTGAGCACGGGAAGCCAAAATAAGTTGCTCCAGAACAAGTCCTGCCTGACCTGAAAGACACTTTGCCATCCAAATAGGAAAAGAAAGAAGAAAAAAGACAAGAGTACCTGCAAGACAACATAAAACAAAAGCAAGAGGCACCTGGACCCGTTCTGTGTGCCCCGCTGAGAGCCATTCAAGGAGGACCCAGAGGTGCGGGGGCTTCCTGCCTGGCTGTGGCTGTTTCTGCAATGACAAGGCTTCATGTGGAGAAGCTCATCACAGCCTGCCCTGAGCTAGGTTCTGCTCCAGTGGCACCGACCCCATGGGCGGAGGGACCTGTGCCCTGGCAGGAACACGGCCGCTCTCCGTGAGAGCCCAGCGCACAGTGATGCCCAGGACAACTGTGAACATCACAGAGGTTCCCCAGCAGAGAACTGGCTCAGAAGCACGGCTCCCCCCACTCCTTCCCCTCACCTTCTCTCTGATTTTTGAAAATCACCAGAAACCCATCGTCTCCCCTGTCCTCCCCCCGCCACCGGAGGCTGAGTGCTCCCTGACTCAGATATTCCTGTTATGCAAGGCATCGACAAAGACCCGAGAGTATATCTTTCCCTGATGGATGGTTTTTGATTTTGTTACAGTGAAATATTGTTGAGTTTCCCCTAAGTTTGCACAGGATTCATAGCTGAGAAACGCTGAACTATCAGCCATCATATTAGCGTTCATAATTATCACCTGTAATTGTTACAACAGCTAACAATTACCACTGGCAGCAACAGCATCGCGGAAGGTGCCACTCATTAACCAAACATCGCAGGGTTTTCATTTCACGAGACTGTCCAAGCTTGAGCAGAAATGAAAAACAGAGAATACTAAGTATATATTCAAATGCAGACAAAATCCTATGACAAAGTAGTTATTTCCTGGCTCAAATCAAAATTTTAAACAGTTTACTTCCCTCTGTCTTCCCGAGAGTTTTATATAACAAACTTTCAGTGTCATGATTAATAGCGGCTCTTGGCGAGGATCAGTCTCCTGGCTCCCCAGCCTGTGATGTGCAGTGCGCTCCTTATTACAGGGTGCATTATGCAGAAGCTCCGTGCGGTGATGGGACATGGCAACCCCGCTGTGACGATGCCTATCAGAGCTTCTTTTAAAGCCCTTTCTCAATTGTCAGCAAAGTATTTTTTAAGGTTAAAAGGTGTAAAATTATTCTGAAATGCTTTTCTGACCTGTCGCCTATCACTGCAAAGAGCTATAGTTCATTTTTTTTCTAAAATTGTATTTTTTTGAAATGCAGTAATATTATAAGAATAAGCTTTATAAGAGGAAAATAGTCCCCTGAAATGTTCATGATTTTTTTGCATACCTCCTTCTCCAATGAATGCAATATTAACCATTGTTTCATGTTCAGAATTATAATTTCTGATGCAATTTTTCTTTACTCCAAGCCTCCGTTGCTGCAGAGAAATTAATGTAAATGACCATTATGCTCACATTCCCCTGCTTCTCTCTCTCTGCCATTCTTCCCTGCTCCCCTTGCAGTGGCTGCTCCATCCTACACACTGCCTTGCTGTGCAGAGATGCAGAGGGCTGTCGGGCTGGCGTGCCCGGTGCTGCACCTGCCTGCAGATCGAAGCCATGCTGGAGGTCGGCAGGAAGGCAGCAGATGTGCGAGTTCTCTCAGTCTCCTGCCTTCATGCCACTCCGAGCCTGTCTGCTAGAGAGGCCCAGGCTTAGCAAATCAATCTAGGCAATGATCCTTGGCCTAAGAGGCCTGTGTCCTATGGTGTGGAATTTCCAATTGCCGCTGACCGTTTATGCACCACTAAAAGGACTGGTAGATTTTGAAACCCAGTTTCTGCCAAGCCCTGGGGAAAGCCTCCAGCACTGTCACATCCCTGGTGTAGGGAAAATCATCAGAGAAACTCACCCTGGTGCAGACAGCAGGCCTACCTCAGACCTCTCAGAATGGAGAAGGAGAAGCTGGGAGGCAGGAGCATGCACGTGGAGCCCATGAGGGGCAGATCTCACCAGAGCTGGTGTACATGGCATCACCGTGAGAGGTCTGGGCCACAGTCGTGCCTGCTGGTGTTGCTTTCTGATCTTTACACCGTGCCTGCAAAGCTAGTCCTACCTCCCTGCTTGATCTTCAGGGAGTAGGAGAATAAACTGCTATCAATAAGTAACATGCATGACAAACTTGGCCAAGGTGTATCTTCCTTTCCAATGCTGATGAGACAGTCATTTCTGTATTTATTTCCATCCAGGATGTGTTAGGAGTTTACACCCATCTGGTTGTTAAACTCCTAACACCAAAGCGGTGTAGAAATTGCTTTGCATTCTCCAGAAGAGTGACAGGTAAGCTCTACCTTTGGAGTCAGTGTGCACCCAATTTAAGGCATTTTATTTGCCCTCAGCAGATGGATGGGCGGATGGTTGCGAGTCCAGCGCAGCATTCAGACGAGAGAGGTGTTACCTCAAACCTGCTCCCTGTTCCTCACAGATCAGGCACAGCACTGTTAGCTGCTCAGCTCGTGGGGACGCCCTGGGGGTGTGGCTGGGATGAGGGGGAGGCCCTGTTTTGCTCAGAGCTGCCCCTGCCTGACAGAAACTCAGGGAGACTCACCAGGGGCTGGTAAAGCTTGAGCTCGCAGGGTCATCGCATCCAAGGCTGGGGAGGTGCCCAAGCATGTGTTCGCATGGTTGGATGTCCTTGTACAGTTTGCAAAGGAAGGCGTTAGCCCATCAGATTCTGTTTGTCCTCACCCGGTCCCCCATGTCACTGTCCTCATGCCAGATGCTGGGATGTCCCTGGGACTCACATCACTTAGATTAGTAGACCTTCTGTGAGGTCCACAGTTCATTCCTTAATGCAAGGACAGCATAGGTGGCCAAGGTGCTGACAATTGTCAACTCAAGGAATGGTTAGGATTCTACACAGGATAAGAAGCCTAAAATTGCCTGAAATCATATGGCTTCAGGAAAGAAACTTGACAGAGGGTCTGCCCCAGATTTGCTAGCAGTCTTTAAAAGATTCAGGTGGTATACCAAACGCTGGTTGTCAACAGAACATTTTCTAGGTGACCAACAATTCAAAACAAAGTTGGACTGACCTGAAAGAGTAAAGACTGAACCACATTCCTCTTCTCTGTGTGGGAAATGCCGGAATGTGGAGCCAGACACGGGGGAGTCGGGCATTATAGGGGGGTGCCTGCAGCCGTGTTCGCCTTGTCCTGATGACATCTGAGGTGTTCATCCGAGTGTTAAAATGTACCACGGTTTCCTTTGTCATTCCAAACAAATCTTCGCGTTTGCTCCTAATTTTGTATTTCTGACTTTGCTTTCTTTTTCCTGTGGAGGTCCCCCAAACAATGGGGATGTCGGCACTCCATCTGGATATGCCCCCACCAGGGATCCCCTGTTTCACACCCGAAGACAATACTTTACATATGACGTTAAATATCCACTTCCTCCCCACTTCCTCCCCACTTCCTCCCGATGGTGAAAACAGAGCCCATAGAGTGACTTGGAGTCACTGTCTCACAAGCGGTCAACACCAGAAATGCTTCAGCCACCGAAGGAAAATGAACAAATATAATCCTCATGCGTCTTGTTGAAAACGGTGGCCAAATTTTGTTGATGTAAAGAATGTTTGAGACACAGCACACTATATACTTCTGCTTTTTTCTCATACGAATCATTTTTATCTGCATCATTCAAAGACCTCAGGCCAGTGTTGGCAGGTCATGCTCATCAGCATACTCACTGCCACTGTCACAGAGGCCCTCTGGGGCCGCTGGCCTGGCGTTCACCTTGTGCGTGTGCTTCCAGGAGCTTGGCTTCCATGAAGTCTCCACACTCGGTGCTGCGGGTTCCAAGCCCCACACACAATACAGTGTCCTGAGACACGAGACGAGAGACACAGGACCAGATGGTGGTCACCTCATAACGTGACCTTGAGTGACTTCTCACACGCCCTCAGGAAATGGCAGTGCCACCTGCCTCTCAAGACCATTTCTAGTCTTCAGTAAATGAAGAACGTGCTTTAGAACTTCCTAAACTGCCGAGTGCTCACAACCATAACTGTGTTATCATCATTGAGTTTTGAGATCCTGAAAAGATGTGCATTTCATGTTTGGACAAATATGACAGAAGAATAATGAGGATTAACCATAATTTTTGAAACCAGACCCAACTCTGTGTGCTTGCTGTGTGACACGGGCATGCTGTTCAAGTTCCTGATTCCTTCGTTACGTGAGGCTAGTCATGGTGTCTACCCCACGGGTGTTTGAGGATAGGCACTGTACACGCTCGATAACACGGCAACTGCTCAGAAATGCTACCTAGTGTCCCTCGCTTTAGGAATTGAGCATTTGCAAAAGTATTCCACCAATGGATTTTCCATATCAGAAAATATTCTAAAGTTTAAGAAGTCAATCAACACGTTTGCTAAGAAAAATAAAGCCCCTGTGAAACAGCTTACCCTATGCAGCACCCAGGTAAGCTTCTGCTAGAATATGTTACCCAGGCACTAATGCTATCAGACCCCAGGAGGGACGTCCAGAACCATTTTGTGCATGTTGGGAGGGAACTTACATCCTGAGATAATTCTCTGAACTAAAGCTTTGTTGACAGCTTTGGCAGATGCACCCTCAGTAGCCTGGCTGTGGCCATTCCATGCACAGGACCTTCCTCAGCCTGCCTAGTCCTTGTTGAGCGGGCAGGAAGCACCCCTAGGGTCGCCATCTTGCAGCCACACCCATGGGAGGCTTTCCTAGGGTGTATGAGAGTGTGTCAAGAGAGCCCAGGGGAGATCCCAGTGATGCGACGTTACGTCACACTATCCCATCAAGGTCTCCCCGTCAGCATGAGGGTGGGAAGCCAGGAGCAATCACGGTGACACACTTCTGCTGATTCTGCAGATGCCTCCCCCATAGACTCCCATCCTGGACACCCCACGCCCCCAAGGTTAGCCAAGTCCTCTCTGCCATCTAGCACTTGGACAACTTCAAGAGCTTTCGATGTGCTGTGACGTGAAAAGATCAGGATGGGTACATGGACCAGCAGGAGAGTGTAGGCTATCTTAACAAATCTGTCACGGTGGGTCCAGCCACCTGCATCCTTAGGCCACAGGTCAGTGCTGCATCAGCTACACATGGCCCAGGTGTCTTCCTCACCAGAACACTCTTACACACACTGGACCGCACACCCATTCTGTGCCAGGCCCTGAGTTCCCTGTTGAAGCAAAAGGTGTATGAAACGGGAAGTGAGAGAAATAAGAAACATGATTTGGAAGGTGCCCTGCTCAGGTCTTCCTTACTGGGGGAAAGACAGTAAGTCAGATGCGCTCATAACTCCTGGGTTTGTGTCCCTGCTCCACCCATCTGCACACACACCCACTCGCGTGCTCTGAATTGAGCATCTGGCCAAACCCTCTGTTGTCCTTTCTTGCTGCTGCCTCTGGAGACCAGATGGGACATGCCTACAGGGCCCTGCACCTGCTTTATGCCTCCTAGGACCTCAAGTACCTGAAAATACCAATGGCGTACAGCATACTTGTCATGGAGTACCCCAGAGCCAGCCCTGACTTGTCCATTCTACATGCACACATTGTGGTCTCCTATACGGCCAACGGTCTCAGGACCGCCCCTGGAATAAGAGAGCGGGAGGGTGAACGGTGCCGTCCCAAGCCACTGCTACAGAAGGGAGCTTGTAGGGCCCATGGGGAGGTGCCTCTGCCTGCGAGGGAGCCTTCAGGGGGTGCCACTCTCAGCAGAAAGTGACTTTCCCCATGGTAAAAACTTTCCACTGGTACAGGCCTTGAAGGACACTGACCCCAAGAGGTAACGCTCTTCCATGCGTCCTGCAGACTGACCCTCAGAGAGTGGCCACTCTGTTCCCGAATGGAGGCCCTCTCCACGCGGTGCAGAGGCAACCGGCAGACTGCAGGGCCGGCCAGGCTCCACCACACACACGGGTTGAGGCTTACCACCAGTTTTTAGGAGGAGCAATTGGTGGCTGCCACCTGAACCTCCTGTTACCTCCGTAACATTGTATCCACTGCAGTGGCTTCATGAACCGGGTGACCCCATCCCTGACTCAGAGCCACATGAGGCCCTTCTCCATGTCTGAGAATAATCAGTATGGAAACAGCCCCACAGAATCCTTTTGGTGGGGGGAGGGGCAGAGGGACAGGGAGAGAGAATCTCACACCCATCGGGGAGCTGGACACAGGCTCGACCTCATGACCCTGAGATCATGACCTGAGATGAGATCAAGAGTCAGTCACTTAACTGACCAAGCCACCCAGATGCCCCCTATGCCCCTTTCATGATTAATAACTTCTATGTTTTGTTTCAGAAACATTTTTCTACCCTAAGGACACAAAAAGACTCTCCTATATTTTCTTCTGAACATTTTGCCTTTGACATAAAAACCTTTAATCCATCCAGAAGTAATTCTTGCTTATAGGGCAAGGAACCCACATTCTTCTACTTCTTCTCTATGTGGTTGCCAGGGACCTTCTGCTAAATAGGACTGAGTTCCCTGTGTCCTCAATTTGCTTCTGGGTTCTCTCTTCTGAATTTTTCCATTTCCACATAAGTGTCTTGCTGTCTTAATTATTTTAACTTAATAAAACCTGCAGTTGTTAGTTTGATTAAACTGGATTTTTAGAATCCCCCATCTTGCACAGTTTTGAGGCAGGGCTGTCACAGGAGGAATTTAGAGGTGTGGATGGCAGAAGCAGCCCCCTGGACACCCTATAGGTCGTGCTAGTTGCCGTGGGGATGGACACAGAGGTGTGGGCGCTGCTGGACACTCTCCCCCTATGGGCTGGCTCTGCCCACCTGGCCCCGGGACAGGCAGGAGCCATGGGTGTGTGCCATCTGCACCGGTGCCCACACTTCCCCATGGCAGTCTAGCCCGGGGCAACCTCGCTGCCCTGGCTGCGCCTGGCTCCCAGACACGATTCCTGTATCAGCACTTGGGGAGATTGGTGAGCCACTTCACTCCGGATCTCCAGCTTCTGCTCTGAACTCCCTGTTCCTCAGCTTCTCCTGCAGAGGTGTTAAGTCTTCTTCATCTAACAAATTCCTTACCTCGTAACATCCTTAGCAGCTTCCTGACTGAGCCATGCCTACTTCATGAGTCTGGGTGTCTGGGAGGCCTATGCTGACCCTCCTTATTTATATTCGTATTTACAAATATCTTGGTCATTCTTAAGCCTTGACAATTCCTTCAAATGTCCTTATTAAGATATTGATTATAAAAGCATTGAATCTAAAGATCTGAATGAGGGTAATGGGCATCTGTATGATACTGAGTCTTCATAACTGTATTTACTTGGTCATATCAATGTCACTTGAAAGAGTTCTGTAGTTTGAGGCCAAATAGTTTCACATCATTTGTTGATTTATTCCTGGGAATTATACTATTTAATGTAGCCTGGGTCATGCTGTGGTAACAAACATACTCAAGATTTCAGGGACTTCAAGTGATAAAGTTTATTTCTTACTTTTGCTACGTGCCCACTACAGGCTAGCTATGGCTTCCCTCCTCGCTCTGCAACCCAGAATGGCAGTGAAGACCCACCTTGTGGTGGTGAGTCACTCACTAGCTCATGCACCTTCTCTCTGGAGGAAATGTCATTTCCACTCATGTTTCCTTGGCTGAATCATCTGATGGAGCCCACCTCTGTCGATCTAGGTGGAAATGGGAAATATTTGGTGCATAACACTAACTTCTCTCACAATTTATATTTCTAGTCATCAAGTAGTTGTGTTTCTCCTCCCTCATGCAGAACACAGCCACCACCATTGTGGCTTCCTCTCTTCGTGTCAATCAAGGAGTGAGGTCCTGTTTCTTCATCAGATCCACATCAGGCTCCTCTTGGACCAGAGCCCCAGGATCTGAGCAACCTAGTTATCTGCTTGTTACATACCTAGTCCACGGCAGTTGAGCAGGAACAAGGTAACCAGAATCTGTAGACCCATTCAGAATGAGTATCCACAGGCCTGTAACATCGCCATGATTCCCTGCTCTGGGTGCGTGTAACGTCTCTTGATTAGGTCCTGATTCTGCTCCTGGCTATGGTTTCTGGTTCAATGTTTTCCCGACATTTGGCCCCTCCTTCTAGAAGATCTTCCTTTTCCCTCTTCCTCTTTGGCCATATTTGCTCATATCAAAGATATGATATAGAGATATATATCCAGAGAGATATATACTCCCAAGTCTCCTTGTTCATAGATGATGGGACCCAAGGATCACCTTGAGTCCTCTTTCAGCCTGGGCTGGTAGTGTTCAGAAGCTCTGTTAGCTTTTTCTCTACTTGATCTCAGTTAGCTACATGTGCTAAGACTTGCGTATCTGTTCTTATCTAGACTCACCTTTCTGATTTGCTCTATTTCTTGTTTTCATACCTTATGTCTTCTCTGCTAACCTGCCTGGTGGTACCCTGGGCTCTGCGGGGAGAGCCACACCCCGTTCTCATCCAACAGCCATTTTGGCTACTCTGAACCCAGAGGTCCCCTTACAGCTTAACCCATTCATAAGCTTTAACAGAGGGTATAATGACCATACTTTGGTGTGATCTTAGCTGAAGAACTGAAATCCAAACAGTATGAGTGGTTCGAAGATTTCCAAGTTAATTTTTTACTATTTGGGTGAGAAGCCTTGTCTTCTTTCATCCTACAAGTTAATGAATTTGTGGATTTTCCACCCTCCCTTGATTCCTGCTCACAAATGAGCCAATACTTCTCTGAGCTCATCTCTCTATTGTAATATATTGCCAAATGCAGACAATACCACTGTTGGGGGGGGAGATTGTATCCCCAGAAAAAGATATGTTGATGGTCTTATTTTCAGAACTTGTGAATGTGACCTTATTTGGAAATGGGGTCTTTGCAGATGTAATCAAGTAAGATGTTTATTTCTCATTCTCGTTACTTGGCTACGGAAGCTGGCTGGTGATTCTGTTCTTGCTGGGACCCAGGTGGATGGGGCAGCAGCCATGCCAAGTGATGCTGACACCACCAAGGATGGGTGAGAATTGCACACCGGGTCCTAATATACGTCCGTTCTGCTCATGTGGCCATGCCTAAATTAATGGAGATTTAGGGACAATCCTATGTGCCCGGGAAAAGAATTAGAAATACATGGTGAATATTACCAGTGGCCATGGCAGGTTGTAGCTTCTATTTAATTGGTCTCATTTTGAAAACCATATTTTCTACTTATAGTTTGCTGGTGAATAAAAATGCTATTGTCTTTTGTACTGCTATCTTGATTGTGATTATTCAACCCTGCTTACCCATTTTGTTAAATAAAAGTACCTGTGCCTTCTGCTAGGGTTTTGCGTGTGGATAATCCTGTTGTCTGCAAATTTTGACAGTGTTTCTTAATATAATTTTCCTTATCAATCCTTAAATTTTTTCTTTCCTTTCTTGACCTACTATAGTAGGTAGGACTTTAGGTATGGCATTGCATAGAATTGTCGATAGCTGGCATCCTTATTTATAAATGATTTTAAAGATAGAAGTTTCAAATAGTTTACTGTTAGGAATGATAGTTACTGGAGGCTTTTGATACCAATGCTGAACTAGGTTAGGAAGATGTTCTCTATTCCCTGTGTAGTGAAAGGTTTGGCATTACTGAGATCATGACTGCCAAGTAAGTTTCCTGCTCTGTTATGATAATTGTGTGCTTTTTTATTCTGTAAGTAAGGTGGATTATATCCATATAATTTCCTAAGGTGAGAGAACTCTTGGATTCCTGAGTCAATTCCAACTTGGTCGAGCAGGTTATCATTTTAACATGAGCAGCTGGATTACATTTGCCAAATCTGTACCCAGTTTTTGTATGTCTTCTCATGAGTTGATTGGCTAGGGACTAGATACACTTTGGTGAATAAAGCAGAAGTGAACATTGTTCTCATGGCTCAAAGGGTCTAAGTCATCATTAATTTCAAGATGGCACCAATTAAATGACAGACTTTCCAGGAGGAAACCCTGCTACATCACACACACATAATCATCAGTAAGATTCTAAGTGTAACTGTTTCAGATCACACGGTTCAGTGTAGGCAGGTGTCAGTGCTTGGCCCACTGAGCCTGAGTTTCTTCATTTGTATAGGGAGGAGTGGAGCATCTCAGAGGTGCCCTGCAGACCACAGCTTTCCTTCTAGTTCATCGTCTCCCCCGAGACCTTCTGAGGTGGAGAACCACCCACACGCTTCCTGGACCATCACCCCAAAATGCACAATTTAAAAGCAGCTGAATAAGCAAATCCCTTTACAAGAGACTGACAAGAATTAACAGAGAAGCTGCTCTGGAGTCACGGGGTCCGATTGCAGGGTCTGCAGGCAAACAGACCCTCACAGAGCAGCCTCAACACCCGAACTCTGCACCCGGCCGCAGCTGGGCGTTAGGAACTCCCAAGAGTCGGCACACGGTGGGCAAGCCTTAGGAACGTGCTCGTCACAACCGGAATGGAAGGCTCCATCAGGACCCTTTTCTGATTTACAGAACTACTTGTACATTTCTTCTTTAAATGGGTCAAGGTACTTCTTGATGTGTAAATAAATAATAACATCCTTTATTGGCAATAATTCCATTTTGGACTAGAGAATTGGTATTCTCCTGCTGTCTAACATACGAAAAAATTTTAGATGATAGCTTTATTTAATCACTTTCTGAACTAAAAAAAAGTGTATTCACTTTAGGGCTGAGATGTGGACATTGTGACATGAATCTTCTATGTGAAGAATTCTAAAAATAGAGCAAAAACTTTTTATTTTCATTTTAAAGACACACACAAACAGGATTTCCAATCTAGAAAAAGAAAAAACAATTCACTTTATCTCACATGCAAGAGATCCATTATGCCGACTTAGGAATCTGTTTTGAAATGATCTCGATCTTTGACACTTAATTTCTCCTATTGAGAGCCAGATTCAGAGCCCTGATTTTCAGAGGTTTGTAACACAAGGATGAAAAGCTTTCTAAATATCAAATAGCACTTACAAAATCAGGATGGAAATGAATTCAGTGTACTGTAGCACTGGATTTAATTTCATTGGACATATACTTACGATCTTTTTTTAATGGATCAAATATTTGGGACATTCTTAGAGCTGGAAGATTCAGAAGTGGACAGATTGCATACACACAAAATGCGTGGACATCTGGCTCTGGTGGCAACTGTTTGCTCTTCTGCATCCTGGAAAGCTTTTCCGAACCAAACGACTTTTAAAATTCAAAAGTTGAAACTCTCTCTCTGTGAAGAGAAGACAGAGGCTGCTCGTTGGCATCACAAATATTATCCATCCTGTTTTTAACATCAAAAGCACAAACCAACAAAAAGACAAAATAGTCAAGGGAGAAAAGAGCACTCAGGAGAATACACACTTTCCCCTTAAAATGTCGGCTTCTGTGTATACCCACCAGCATGAGCCCTGAGGTTACAGCACCCCCTTCTGAGACAGAGCCCCTGGCTCCAGCTCTGACTCTCCTGGTTGCCCCCACCCAACCCAGCACGAACCTCACTTTCAGAAAACAGCTCTAAAATAATACAAGTGCATTTGCCTTGTGAGAATGACTCAACCACACAATGCACTTCGTATTTACTCAACATCCCTCCACCTCGCTGCACACCACCAATCCGCGCGGGACAAGATTAGAAGTGAGGCACGGAAAGCCAGAGGATAAATTAATTACACTTCTGTGTAATTCCTTTTGGCTGTAAATTCTGTGAACGCTCCTAATTTATAACAGTTTCTGCAGCTATAATGTTCCAATTAGCCAGTGTGGAAAGAAATTCTGCTCTACCACACCTTGGACACTGTTGTTTCCCTTTGCCTTTGTCTTACACTCTTTGAAGCTCATTCAAAAAAGGCCATTCCTCCACTCCGAACAAAAAAGGTCCATTACACAATCACTCTAGTGATTTCTTACTCAGGCCATGTTAAGGACGGGTGACCAAGACAAGCATTTAGTACTGAGAAGTGATTGATCGCAGGGGTCTCTGCACTCAAGGACAGGCTGCATTTCCACCTGACAGCGATGACCGAGGACGGGAGGCAGGAAACCAAACACTGGACAACGAGTCCATGTCACCCAAATGTTTTGTGCAATAAAACTGAAGCTTCATCTTATGGTGCAAAAAACTTCTTAATATATTCGCAAAAGTACTTGTGGTTTAATAAATATCCCAGGACCCAACTAGCAGTTTCTCGTTCATGGACCTCTTAGGGGTTTATCATTGCTTCTTCTACTTGTGGTGATTTAAGAATCGTGCTACATGGTTTTTCATTTCAGATTTTGGAAAGCACCTGTTTCTGTGTATGGCATCCCCATTAGACTGATGCCCTAGGATAGTGCCTCTCAGTCTGTGGGAAGGTACCAGTTTGTTCTTTAACCCATTGAAGACCTGAGTTTATAGAGTTAAATAAAAATAAATTGCTAGAAAATAAAAAGTAAACAATAAAACACGAGTTCTAATCAGGAGCCATCACGTGTTCTAAGCTTTCCTCAATTTCTGCATTTACTGTAGACCAACAAATAATTTGGGAAAACAGACCATCTGAAAACCACACACCATGTGCATAGCATTGTCTACAGCTGCGGTTCCCAAAGTGTGTGCTGGGGTGCCCAGGGTTGCCACAGTGACCCCACAGGACACATGTTCAAGGGATATGCCTGGCATCTGTTGTACCTGCAAAGTAACTGTCAGCCCCAGGCACCTTGTGCTTCAATGTAGATTGTGCCCCGTTCCTCCTGACGATGGCATGTTTGCACAGCTGGCTTTTCAGCAGTCACTGTGATAAAAAGCAAGTCCTGGGCAAAAGTCATAGTTGATGGGAAGAGCATGTGCCAATTCCCAATGTGATTCCAAGCTTTGAGAGTGGTTCAGTGCCCAGGAGATGCTCACCTGGATGAGCATGTGGATGGGTGAATGGCTCAACCCCTTCCACCTTGTGAATTTATAAAAGTATCTGTCATTTGGCAGCTTTCCACACACCACGTTGAAGTCTTGGTTGAAGTCATGAACACGTTGTAAACCGCTCTCAGGCAATTCTCCCTCGCCTTGAAGTCTTGTCCTCCTGTCTGGAGAACTGCTCACCTGGTGACAGCCCCCAGGGTTTTCTTTTTTTTTTTTTTTTTTTTTAAATTATTTATTTATTTATTTATTTATGATAGTCACAGAGAGAGAGATAGAGAGAGAGAGAGAGAGAGAGAGAGAGAGAGAGAGAGAGAGAGAGGCAGAGACATAGGCAGAGGGAGAAGCAGGCTCCATGCAGTGGGAGCCCGATGTGGGATTCGATCCCGGGTCTCCAGGATCGCGCCCTGGGCCAAAGGCAGGCTCCAAACCGCTGCGCCACCCAGGGATCCCCCCCAGGGTTTTCAAACACTGTTTTGCCCGAAGACAGTGAGAGTCCAGGTGAAGGGGCCAGAGGGAGGCAAAGACACACTTTTCTTAGAAATCCCTTTTTGTGGAGCGTGTCTCGTTTCTCCTGTGGAGCACACAGAGGAGGAAGGGGAGCAGGCCACCCCAGGGGCATGAGGAGATGCGCGCTAAACGCAGGATGAACCCTACGTACATTTCTAAATAGTGAATTAAAATAGAAATGTTTGAATCTCTTTGGATTTCTTCCCATTCTAAATCATTCATTACTCCTAGATGTTTTAACTAATGTTTTCCCCATTTGACATTTGGACCACTTGATTTTTAAAAAGTCACAAATTGTCCCTAATAACAGCACAAATTATGTGGGCTGTTGACGATAACAGCCTTTCGTGGCACTTTGTCTTTCATACTTTACATTGCAGCCACTTTCATTAACCATTCCTGGGATCCAAACAACAGGCCAGTTTAGCATAATAATAAAGCAATTTCCTGTTCTCAATGTTGACATGGAAGTCCAGGGAAGTGACACCTCCGTGGCTAAAGTCACAGAGCTCCCAAGTGCCAAGGTCAGGTAAGCAGTCAGCCCAGTGTGCACACCCCTCCCTCCCGTATGCTCTGCGCTTGCCCTTCCCTGCTTCCCTGTCATCAGCCCAGGAAACACACCTAGATGGCACTGGACACTCTTTGTCTCCTGCCTCCCAAGGTATCCCCACAGGCCTTCTTCTCAAAGATTATTATTAACTGCTTCCCTGGAAATTAGCCTAAGACCACCCCAGAGCAAAATTGAGAGCATTTGTGCCTCATTTAAAAAAATTAAAAAGGACAAATGGAATACGGTGGTAATTCGAAGGAGGAAGTCACCTGTTCAGAACCTGTAATTCCAGCAGTGTGCCTCTTCAGTGGGCATGTGGGGTCCTCCCCTCCGACCCAGGGGCAGCGCCCCTCCCTGTGACCAGCATCGCGGAGGAGCCAGGACGGGCTCTCAACCACCCCCTCAGCTGGGCAGGCCTGCTGCTGGCCACAGTGGACACACCAAGCTCACAACACTCCCATCACAGCACCACCTCCTGTGGGCGCCCCACACTGGCTCCCCCGAAGTGGGTCCTGGGGGTCTCCAGACTCCGGCTGGGCCTTTACCTCGCACCCACCCTTGGGGAGCATGTGCCCAAGCAGCTCTGTGCCTCCTGACCACTGAGGACCGCGGCTACACCTGAGCCTCCCACCAGACCCTGACAGAGGTAGAGGAAGTCTCGTGCTCATGCTGTGGAAAAGACAAATGGTCTGTCTTTACCTGTCCTCCATTTCTTTCATTTCACAGGATGCTAACTCTACAAGACAGGCAATCAGCAAGGCTCTCCAACTAATTTTCATCATATTCGTACCAGATCCGCAGGAAAACCAGATGTCAACAGTGTCTGGCGGTTCCACTTACAAGTATTGTCCTTGTTTCCAATAACCGAGGTCATAGTGAGTCCTCAGGCTGCATGAGGCAGTGCAAAGCAGCCGAGGCACGGACACGTACCCAGTCCTGCCCTAAGCAGGCACAGGCAGGCCCATGGCACTTTGTGTGCTACGCTTTCACACTCTCGCTTTGTGTGAACAGTTATTTCCCGTTGGGACCTACATTCATGCAGAACGAGGATTGTTGCTCCTACTTCTCTTGTATCCCCATGGGGCCCACTCAGGCTGGACCGTACCCATTCAAACTCAAAGACAGCATCCAGAACACTCATGTTCAGCCACAACAGTGGGATTTTCTGACACTGCAGTGTTCCCACGGGGCATGCCCAGAGGGGGCAGGGCAGGTTTCCGGATCATCTTCGGGTTTTGAACATCTCTATCCCCAGAACCCGTTCTGCAGGAGGTAGTGCTAGTTCTTTCACATTTGCTTTTCCTCAAAATTGAGGAAATGAGTTTTTCATGCCAGCCAAGCTCCAAGGCACCAAAGCAGGGGTTGGAGGCACATGCGTGACTGTAGGCCGGGCTTCATCCAGGAGGTGACAGTGCTGCCACATAGAAGCAAGAATGTCTGCCACCAGATGTGGCCTCTGAGCTAAGAGACACGTGTTCAGAAGCCAGCTGGGGGGACCAGGGAGCCCCTGTGACCTGGGGTACTCCTGTGTGTCTCTCTTTTCTCTGTTATATTCTCCCACAAACCTCCTCCATGGCTCGGGCTTGAGCTCTGGCTGCTTAGGACCACCAGGAAGAAACAGGCCCCTAGGTGTTGTTAGGCATCAAGTTCAGGCCTCACTGGGTCCCCTGGGTCACATGACCGAGGCCTGGCCAGTCAGAGTGGCCCAGAGGATGATGGTCCCTGGCCATGTGCCTTGTTCTACCTGCAGGTGAGAACCAGGAACAGAGTGGAGGGAGGTGTCCCCCAAGAAAAGTGAAGAAGGGAGAGTGAGTGTCAACAGGCCAGGCCAGCCCATCCCCCACCATGGGGCAGGTGGCCAGTAGGGGTGCAGATCAGCAGCATGGGGGCTGTCTCTGCAAAGACCCCTTAGACCTCTGGAAGGACATGTGCTGGGCAGAACAGAAGCCCTCCCTTCCTCTCTTCCTTTGCAGGTTAGATGCTCCAAGGTCTTTAATTACTTGGCCACAAATCTGCCCTCCAGAGAAAGGCCGGAGCAGGCACCAGGGCTTTGCTGCAAACACAACCACTGATTTCTCAGGAGCCCTTTTGAATGCTATGAAAACCCAAGCCCTGCGTGTGAGGGGGAGCCACCAGCCCTCCCCAGCCAGGTGAGCAAAGGTCTGGGGCTGTGGTCTGCAGGAGGCCTGCCTGTGTCACTCCAAGTGAGCCCAGCGTCCAGGCTTCAGGGCTCTATCTCCAATCGGCTGGAGGAGGAGAAGGAGGGTGGTTTTCTTTTCTTTCTCCCTAGTCTCCATTTTTTTTTTTTTTTTTTTTTTTAGAAATGGAATTTTAAAACAGCCAGCAACTAAAGCAAACTCCCAGGATAACAGTCTTAACAATTTACATAATGCGAGGTTGGAGAGGACGTGAGGCAGTCCTTTTAAATTGTGTGACACAGTTTAAAATAGGGAACCTTGGCTGGCATTAAACCACAGTCCTCAGAAACACAATTATAAAGCACTTAGGACGGCTCGGCCAATCCGATCCCTTGATTGGCTGCCCGTCCCTCACCCTGTAATCTCTCATCTGGGCCCGCGCACCATGGCTGGCTGCTGTGGGCTGTTCCACGTGGCCAATTGTCAGGGGCAGCCAGCATTCATTTTAAGAAACAGTACTTTAGGTGGTTTTGGCCCATGTTCCCAGAGCATCATTCCTGGGTAACGGGGCCCTTTGTTTCCGCCAAAGGACATGGATTCCATGCATCTGCCAGGAGGAGGGATGACAGTGGGACCAGAGGTCTCCACACCAGCCCCACGGGGGTCGTCCAGATTCATCACACTTGGGGGAGTCTCTGTGGGTCTGCAAGTGAATGAATCCCCACACCTGGGCCCTGTTGGTTCCTTATCTGCAAGATGGGGCTGATGCTGCAAATGACACAATAAACAAGCCATGGGAATAATTAATTAAATGTGGAAATCTGTGAGCAAAGAAGATGCCACCGAAACAGCCACTTCCTCATTCCTCCATCCACTCCACCACCTGCTTAGTGCCAGCGCAGGGTCAATGCTGGCTCCTGGGTCTGGCCTCAGGGCCCCAGGAAGCTCAGGACTGTGTGTGGGAGGTACACGTGTGTAAGGTGTGACATCACAGGCTGCAGCCAAGAGGGCTGGTAGCCAAAGGACATGAACATATGCTCAGGGTACACGCAGGACACCGAACAACCCCACCCCGGAGGCTGAGGGAGGGGCCCAAGGTGTCTGCGTGTTGGTGAGCACAGGCATGCAGGGACGATGCAGCGGGAGTCTGGGTTTGGGCACATGAGTCTGTGTATGTGGCCCCTGCCCAGGTCATGGCAAGGGCACGGGAGAGCAGTGTGAACACAGAGCAGGCCCCTGGGCCCCCAAGGATAGGAGACGTTAGACCACTGGCATTCCGGCCCCTGTGACCTTGGTAACACCGTACCCATCTGTCACCCCGTTTCTGCCCCCGCAAGCTGGCTGTGAAGTGTCGCCTATGCCACAAGCTGCTGTGGACACTGCCTGGGGTGACACATGTCACACGCACGAGGACGCCTGGCCCCTTTCGTGTGTCTGAGGAGACAGTAGCAGTTGGCACAGCAGTCCTTGACCCCAGACTCTGTGTCAGCCACATGGAGCCTGCTGCTCCCAGCCCACAAGGCCCGGGTACCTTGAGGGAGCCCACTTGAGCACATGCCCACAGGAGGACATGGTCTGCTGTCTGCTCTCAGAATGCTCTGCCCAGAAAGCATCGTTTTAGTGAAGAGAGGAGCGGGCAGGGAAAGACAGTGCCGCTGGGGGTCCTGCAGGAATAGGACCCACTTTAGTGGGAGCAGCTCAGTGGCTACAGGGGGGCAAGGTGTCAGCCAGCAGCCTGACCAGGTCCAAGGGGCCCTCCTGACAGGCTGGTCAGGGCAAGTGGACACGAGGGAGACACGGGCCTGCAGGAAATGCTGCCGAGACACAGATATGTGGCTTCTCCTGCCTTCACTCTTGGTCTCCTTCCAGCCAGAGACAGAAGCTAGCCCTCTACAGGACCAGACTCGTGAGCAAAGGGGTGCTGCACCCACACAGCTCTGAGACAACTTCCCTCACCGTCGTGTTATTCCTGAGACACTCAGCCCAGACCCTAAAAGGTGTCACTACACCACAGAACTGTTTACTAGTTACGTGCACAAGCTCATGTGCACAGTACACAATGCATGCCCATACACATATGCACACAGTATGCACTTTATACACATGCACACAGTGTGCAGTTTACACACATGCATCTGCACATGGTACATAATACCCGCCAAGACACGTGCACACTGTGTGCAGTTTATAAACATTCACATGCATGCAACACACAATGCATGCTCATACACATGTGCACACAGTATGTGCTTTACACATACACATGTGCACAGTACACAATGCATGCCCATACACATGTTCACACAGTGTGTTCTTTATGTACATACACAAGGTACGCAGTTTACACATGTGCAAGCAGTACACAATGTGCACCCATACACACGTGCAGAATGTGGAGTTCATATAAATGCATGTGCAAGTAGTACACAATGCGTACCTATATATGTGCACAGTGTGCAGTTTACACATGTGCACACAGTATGCACATGCACATAGTACACACTGCACACCCATACACACGTGCATAAGGTATGCACTTTACACACGTGCATACAGTTTGCAGTTTACTCACATGAATGTGCACATAGTACCCAAGGCACACCCATTCACACATGAACAGTGTGCACTTTACACATAGACATATGCACAGTACACAATGTATGCCCAGACACACGCACAAAGTGTAGAGTTTTACACACATGTACATGGTATGCAATGCACATATATACACAGCACATACATCTATGCACACTCAGAGTACCTAAATATGCACAGGTAGGGGCACCTGGGTGGCTCAGTCAGTTAAGCATCTGCCTTCAGCTCAGGCCATGATCCCAGGGTCTTGGGATCGAGCCCCATATCACACTCCCTGCTCAGCAGGGACTCTGCTTCTCCCTCTCCCTCTGCCCCTATCCCCCAACCCCCTCGTGCTCCATCTCTCTCTGTCTCAAAAAAAATAAATAAAATTTTTAAAAATAAAAATCAATTTAAAAATACATACACATGCACTCATGTGTACACACATATATGTCCACACACAGGCACAGACACAGTCCCCAGATGTATTCCCCAGCCCACAGGACACCCAGGGCTTTCTGCAGCCTTGAGGAGACTTCATGGCAACCCCAGGGCACAGGTGAGCTGTGGTGTGTCTCACCTGCTTCCACATCCCAGCCCCTCAAGCAGGTTCACCCAAGCACCCACTCACTCTCCTTGTCCATATATAAAGAAGTCCTCAGCACTCATCTCAGAGAATGGCAGGCATGTGTGAATCCCACATGCAGTGGTTTTTATTATTGTTCCTTCCCAATCTCACCGCACTCCCTCACTGCCCCCATGCATCCCCTGTGCACCCCGGGGAGAGGCATGCAGTCTTGGGTCTTCCTGTCCTGCATGGCAGCCTAGTGCAGCTGTCCTGCCCATGATGCCAGAGAGACGCTGGAGGGCCCTGTACCTGCTACCCACCTGTGGGCCCTATGCATCAGTAGATGGTCTCCACATCTGACGCACATGCCAGCCGGCCCAGGAGAAAATACATCACCTGTCTGTGTGCTTAGCAACCTTCTATCAAGGCCAGGAGGAAATCACTTTCTTGGAAAGTTCTAAATGTTTATAGATCGAACTAGAGACAAATTGGTAACTTCAAATGTGTCTTTTCCAATAGAAATAACAAACCGTAACCTTTTGAACCTTAGTGTGTTAAGGACACTGTGCAGCCCTGGTCAGTGCTGGCTTCAGAGTCTCCCGTATATTCTTCTGGTGTCTAGGATTCCTGCTTCAATTCTGAGCCTGTGAGCAATAAAAGGTTTGTCCCTGACAGCTTCACCACGTTAACAGGAACTGCACTTTGAGTCATAATGGGGAGCATCTCACACGTTGAAATCAGCGGCGTTTTTCCCCGTGCATTGACACATGATTCCAGGCTCCAGGTTTCTGCATGCTAATGTCTAGATATTGGAAAAATATGGTATAAACCAAAATTATATACCTCTGCACACAACATCTCAGCAAGCGCAGTTTGTGGTATCCAATAGGTATGGAGAAAATTTCCAGAAAAGGTGACATTCTTTGTTCCTGCTCCAACAGAGCTACTCTGATGTCAGAGAAGGAAGGAAAACTGTATGTCAGGATTTGTAAACCCATAAATCTCGGAGAACATTGGTAATCCAACATTGCAACCTGCTTGGTGCATTCTGTGGGCTGGGGGCAAAATGCCCTCCCAAACCCCCAAAATGCCACCTGTGTCAAACACCCAGAAGCACATCCCTTCCCTGAGCTCCCAGATCGTGGGGATGGAGTTCCTGTCTGCTTACTCTCTGTAATCTAAAGCAGCCCAGGGAGCTGGCTACCTCTTAGAGGGACCTGTGTGCACACCCTGCAGTGGAGAAAGGGCTTGACAGGGTGGCGGTGAGAAGCCCAGGGCCCCAGACCTAACTTTGCTCCCCATTCATGCAGAACCCACACAAAGAGGGCTAGCCCGGGTGCTCTGCCCAGTGACAAATACTGGAGCACCCTGTTCTGCCTTTATCTGGCAGCTCGCAATCAATTCAGTGGGCTGCAAGCAGAATTTAGAAAAAATACACTTTAAAAATAATGAAAAAAATGTTTCAGTGGGAAAATGAAAGTGTGAAAAAATGTTCACAGGGAAGGTGTTGATGCGCAAGATGCTTGTTTGTGCTGTGCGTGTGTGTGTGTATGTGCAGTCCTGGCTGGGCACCACAGTCAAACAAGTGGAAGGGTGCTAGACAAGATAGTAAATGCCAGCTTCAGAAGAAATTGAGAATTTCTTGACTGGTCCCTAGCCCCATGACCATGCAGCAGATCTGCAAGCCAGACAGGTGAGCAGGTGCACATGTGGGGCTCCGACAAAACCCAGCAATAGCACCACCAGCGGGAACGTGGTCAGCAGCCCTCCACATGTTGCAGACGATCGTGGAGGGAACAGAAAGTAGCTTTGCCCTTACCTGATGGTCAGCTACCCTTCAGAGTTGGCCCCTCCTGCCCAGCACAGCATGGACCTTGGCCAGGGATGCAGACCCCAGCTTTCCCTTCTCCCAGCTGCAGGGATCATGACTGACCTGCACATGTGTCCCTCTACATTAACAGGTCAATGTAGTGAGCGCTGCAGAGAGGCATGTTGTTAGCTCACGAGAGAAGGCAGCCATAGCTCCTGCTGCCCGGAGATGGGAGAGCATGGAAGGGCCTAAGGACAGACCCAAGATGGGCAATCTGAGGAGGCCCCAGCACCTAACCCTGGAAATTATTGCAGGGTGGGTGCCATAGCCCTAGAAGTCTCAGATGTCTGCAGGAATGGTTCAAAGTCCTAGGTCCTCTGAATAAGTCGGTTCTCTAGGACACACGCAGTTCACACATTGACCTGTCCCTGCCCACCCACCAGGACTGTCTGGAAGCTACCTGACCCAGGAAGGCCAGGAGGAAGGAAGGCCACCTGGAAAATCAGCTCTGCTTTCTCTATTCCATGCAAAGGAAAGAAAAAAAAAAAAAAACCTCTCCACACCAGGACTTCTGTGACATGCTATCAGACTTCTGGACTGGAGTGAGCTGCCGGGTCCCCCAGCCTGTGACCTTCTGCTCAAACACAAATGAAGAAACAGGCACCTGTTTCAAAAGTCACACTTCTCTGTCCTTGGCTGGCTCCTTGGAATGGAGCGGTGATTGCTCCTCTGTGCGGCTGACATGCTGTCTGTGAAGAAATCACACACTTTAGGCCAGTGACCAGCCCACTGTGATTGACCGGAAATCAGAGAGTGCTTTATGATGTCCTTGACAGGGTCTTCTGAGAGGACGCTTGAGCTTCCATATTTTAAGACCGTCCTAAAGACCTGTTCAAACCTCCATCCCATGAACGTGGGAATACGGGGAAGACCCTTTGGCTGAATCCAAGGCACAAACACCTGATCGTCCCATGTTCTCCTAATTAAATGTATTGTTTTATTTTAATAATAAGTAATGAAAAAGAAGCAGTTAGCTACTATTAAAGGTTTTAAATCACCTTTGAAGTCTGAGAATTCAGTGTCCCAGAATACCTCCAATTAGAGTCTTACCTGAACCCAAAGGATGGAGAGGGGGAGGAGACTCGTACACTCCAGGCAATCATGCGCGTGCGTGCAAGGTCTGTAGTCTGTCACTAGGGTCCTTGTCTGTTTTCAATGTCCTCTTGTGTCACTGTGTCAGCTGTACACGCCATGCAAGCCCCAGGAGGAACCTACGGGAATCTCTCTGTGGAAGTGCATTTGTTTCCCTTAAGCAGGTGTATAAACCTTCACCCCCAGGAACATATCCCCCAACACCAATCCAAATTTGTATTTGAAGCATCATGTTGTCTTTGAATCTTTGCAAATATGAGATCAGAGCTTCTTTGGATGCACAAGACTTAGATGCATCTGATTCCTCTCACACATTTCTAACTTCCCAACAGGAGTGGAAAAGCTCAGCCCCAGAATGAGAAATTGAAGAATGGTGCTATTCTGGTTTGCAGGACAACAGGAGGTGGACAGAGTCAGTGCTGCTTCCAGGTGCAATGGTTTATCAAAGGTGTGTGTTTAGGGCATTGGGAATTGGATGCCCAGCCCCTGCCAACCGTGCCCCCCTCCTCGGACTGGGCACCCTGTGGCCTACACCTGCCGGAAAAATCAGGTGCTCCGCAAAGGAAGAGCAAGCGGTCCCTGAGCCAGCCCCAGCCCAGCCGTCCTGCTGCCACAGACCCACAGGCTGCCTCAGAGCTGAGTTCACAACCTGTAATTAGGCAAACTCTGGGGAAAGCTGGCTAATCTGTTCTGGCACCTTATTTAGCCACAAGCTACCTTGTCAAGGGTATCAGCTTGATTTGGGCAAGTTGTTTTTTTCTGACATTTTCCTTAAAAGTCGTAATAGTGCAAAGTAACATGAGCAATAGAGGTATTTCCGCCCCCCACAACTGAGATGAATAATCCTTCCTCTTATCGCAGTGTGGCATTGTGGCCAAATCGAAACTGGGTCCTTTTCTGTGAGGTCCACCTGTGTTCACAGAGCCTGGAGGATCCAGGGAATCAACAGGGGAAGGAGGGATGTGGACAGAAGTGCTGAGCCACCCATGGGATGGATGAGAAACCACATTTCTGCCACACTCACCCGCCAGACCCCAGAGCCATCTGTCTATGGAGGCCGGTGTGAGGAAGCTGCCTGCAAACCCAGTGGGACCTTGGCACCCAGGAGACACCCAGGTGGGGCTCAGGAAATGGTCAGTCTGCCTTTTTTCCAAGTGGCCCAAGGGAGTCAGGCAGCAGCAGGATAGGAGCCACTCACGTGCATGCCTGATTACATTGGAATTCCCTAGGATAAAGAAAATACTAAAACTGCAATAAAAGAGGGAGAAGCTTTATAAACATGTTATCTATAAAGGAAAGATATTCAGGCTGGTACTTGATTTTTCAACTGCAGCATTAAACACAAGGCAGCAATAAACCCGTATGCGTAGAGTCTAAGGTGAAAGGGTTATAATTTACACAATTACTCGATCATGGATCAAACGTAAGAGCGAAGAAAAGGAGCGTCTGGATGCACAAGGCCTCAGAATCGTGAGCTTCGTCCTAAGGAATTACTCAACAGGGCACTCCATGCAAAGGAAACGTGAATTAGAATAAAGAACCTCGGATACAGAAACACGTGGTGTACCTTGCACCTAGTCTAGTTGCCCATCAATGACATCGTTGTAAAGCTGCCTGTGGGGGAGCCCACAGTGGGTGCACCCCGTGCCTTTGGGAGCTGGAGATAAACCCGCCCCTGATCCTCCATCCTCACCAGAAGCGGGATCTTCTTACAAATTTATTTTTCTGAGTGTCACTGGTTACAGAAATGCAATTGGGTTGTTCATATTAATACACAGTACTAAGCGTTTACACATGTCATGCATTCTAAAACACGTTCTTAGTTTTGGCAGAGATGCTGTATATCTAAACTGTCATAGAAATACATACATTTTCTTATCTTTTATGTTGATTCAATGTTGAATTGAAATAATGATGGTCTGCATTTTATTTTTTTTTTGTAAAGATTTCTCTATCTTTATTTTAGAGAGAGAGTGTGCATTAGTCATTGGGGGGAAGGCAGAGCAAGAGAGGATCTCGGGCCGACTCCCTACCGGGCCTAACTCAGGGCTCGATCTCACAACCCTAAGATCAAGATCTGAGCCAAAACCAAGAGTTGGATGCTTAACCGACTGAGCTACCCACATCCCCTTGATGGTCTGCATTTTAGATTTTGTATTAATTTTACAAGAAAAAATGTAAAATATTTTACTATTGACAGTGGGATTTACTACAGTTTGGGATTTCTTTCTTTCTTTCTTTCTTTCTTTCTTTCTTCTTTCTTTCTTTCTTTCTTTCTGCTATTGTTGACTTAAGAATGCTTTTTTCCATTCTTACTTGAACAAGATTTTCTGGAAGATAGAGATTGAATCTTATCCAATGCTTCTCTGGGAGTTTCGGGAGGATTGCAGGTATGGCTTCCTCCTGTGACTGCGAGGATGGTAATGACACTGTGTCTCAGGTAGGCTGTGGTCACTTTGCTTGCTTCGGCTTAGGACTGGTGCACTGATGCCTGTGAACAAGCTGGCCTGTGAGTTTCGCAGCGGATTCTGTTTTCCCATAGGCACCAAACTGCTTGTTGATTCTACTAACATTTTTAAAGTCCAAATCACTCCCAAACTTGAGATGTTCCTTCTTGCCACATAAATATCACCAGGTCTTTCGCTTACGGACATTCTTCACTCACAAAAGAAAAGGAATCACAAATGAGGGGCAGCCAGAGAAGGAGGCAGCTGATGAGTGATGAGCGCATGAAGGTGAAGGCAGAGGAGAGGGGGTGGTGCCCAGGACTCCTGACCGAGAGGGGGACCCGGCCTCTGGAAGGTAGGCCCCACCTGCGTGGGCTGCTTTCTATGGGCGCCAAAAACTTGTTTGCAGTAAATCAAGTGAAGTTCAAATTCCTTCCCAGAGCTTTCCATGAAGAAGCCGGGCTCCATGCAATGAAAGTTGCACATACTCTCATTATGGTCGACTCGGGCACAATGCGCCAACAAGTGTAAACGCTGTGTGGTACGGCTCTGGGTGGTGAGGTGTTCGCCGGGTCTCTGGCAGGGCGTCCAGGGAGTCCTCTGTGCTCTGGCCTGGTCCAGATTCCTTATCTACTCTGTGCAGGCCCTCTGGATCCTCCTGTGCTCCACACTAATCTCGTCTTAAGCTGTTCTGTGCAGGATATTGCCTCCCCGTGTCAGGGACCTCACTGCTATCTGCATAAAATTCTTGGCCTCTCTCTGCAATTACTCAAAGTGCACATGAAGCACCACATCTCTATCGATTACTAAAGAGGCTTTTCTCTCCTCCAATCACCGCTGCAGAGCAGAACCATGGCTGGTGAATTTGGCAGTCCCCAGCATTCTCTCTTTTCCTGAGTCCTCTGTGTTTCCTGGTCAAAGGTCGATGTGCCGTGATGATAATGATCATAACGGTAAGTTAACATTTATCTAATCTCATTATGTGCCAGAGCCTGCGCTAAGAGCCGTATATCCATGTATATCCATAATCGCTCATTTCCACAGCCTCATGAGACCTAATTTTACAGATGAGGACACTAAGCCCCCAGAGCTGGCCGAGGACATGGTTTGCTTGAACAAAGCGCCCATCACCACTTCTCCTGCCCGGCACACACGTGTCCTCCAGGACACAGTAGCCAGGCCTCGTTTCTGAGCTGTTTCACACCCACTGCCCCTGGAGGTGGCAGAGGGGCATCTGGTGAGGGTCACTGCAAGGCTGCAGGACTGGCTGATGCTGCTGGGGACAAGTGAGAGCCCTGGTCACAGGTGCTGGGGTGGAGCTCAGGTGGACTCCAGAGAATGGAGCCCTAGGCAGGCGCACCATGTGCGAGGGGCACAGGGAAGTGCTGTCTGGACGGCAGTGGGAAGAAGGGGAGCAGGACGGCAGGACCCCAGAGGCCAGCTGCTCCCAGGTGTTCTGGTGCCGGTGGCCCTGCAGAGAAGGCTGGCCTTGGGAGATAGGGCCCAGTGCCCCTCGGTGCCCTGGGAGAGGTCTTGGGGGAAATGGCTCCTTTCAACCTCAGGGCTGCCAGGGAGGGTCCAGCTGGGAGCAGCCAACCTGGCGGCGCAGGCAGTGCCCCACCGCCCACCACAGGGGGCCAAAGGTGGACCTCACTGGACTGGGGGAAAGAATGTGGTGGGCCACATGCCCTGGGAAAAATCACCTTATATTCACCATGGCAAGAGCCAAAAGAAGAAACATTTGGCTGGCAAGTGGGTCTACAGAGCAGTCTATGAAGATTGATAGGACAGACCGTCCTCTGTGCGGTCTACACCAGCTCCTCCACCTGGCCTTCCCAATGCCAACACCTGCCACTTAGCGGTAAGTCGACCCACTGGTCCCAGGCAGGACTAGCAGGTCTCATGGTGGTGTGATTTTTCCAGCTGAGTGTCGAGAGCAAGCTTCCTGCTGCAGAAGCTCACATTTATCTCTCTTACCTGTCAGCCACACCAGGGAAGATGGACACCAACCTTGCCGGCTGCTGACCACATGCCGCGGGCCAGTGCTCACACTGGATGTCCAACCACACCTTCTGCATGTGATGGCCACTCCCCAGGAGAACAGCTTTTCTCCAAGTGGAGCACACATGGCCCTGTTTAGGGGATCTGCCTGAGAACACCTTTGCTTCCTTCCGGAGCTCATTCTAAACTAACTTTGCTGCCCGCCTGCCCCGTCTTCCTACCGTGCTGGTAGGGTTGAGGTGAGAGACACATCCTGGGCTTTCCCTGGCAGGCCACAGAGAAGGCAATGCCCCTGCTGGAGCTGAAAGTCAAGGCTGGGGCCAGCCTGTCACGTTCATAACATGACTTGGAGGAAACCTGCTACTTCTGTCCCAGACCTAGTGACAAGGAGGGTGCTAAGGAGAAGGCCTCCCGTCTCCTGGAGGGTCTTGCTGCCTAATCAAGGGGCCAGGCAGGAAAGAAATGGCCCTATCAGGACATGGGTATAGGGGGCCAGAGGTGGTCAGGCAAGCAGTCTGTACTCACTCACCTTTGAAATGCCCAGCAAGGCAGGTGGAAGGCCAGCGGACACTGTCCATGCCCTGCCCGGCCCAGCCTGCCAGGACTGGAGAGTGCACACACCCTGCCACTCTCTGTATGGTCATGTGTGTGGAGCATCTTCTCGCTTTGCTTCACGTGGGTGGGAAAATGTGAGTTAATTTTTCTAAATTGTCTCCTCATCTGACTTCTAAAAAAACAAAATGTGTACCCTTGTATCGTTCATGGCCCCTAGGCCATCCATTTAACTAGCATCTACTGAGCACCTACTATGTGCAATCCATGACGAATGGATCTAAGAGCACACTAGTGAGGAAAATGAGTCACTTTGAGTCGAAAGAGACAGGTTCCTTAGAGCTCTGCCCTTCTGCCACTCGCCAATCGCTGCGAGCCTGCAGCCAGCAGAGCGCTAGGACCACATGCCGACAGGTGCTTGGCCCAGCCCCTGCATGGACAGGCACAGGAGGTCATTACAGGACCTACAGAGATTGCCATGTAGCTAAGTGCTGGGGGTGGGAGGGAGCAGTTTATATTGTATCTCCTGCCCAAAACTCTGATACAATCCTTATATCAGCTCTTTTGCATCAATAACCAAGAAATGTAAGCAAAAAAATTGACCTAGAAAGAAAGGTCAAACAAAAGGATGTAAACTTTCAAATGGTATCAAAGTCCTCACCTACTGTTCCAAAACTAATTATCTCAAATTTAGTAGCTTAAACAATACATGTTGTTGTTGTTGTTGTCGTCGTCGTCGTCACTTAGTTTTTGAGGGTCAGGAGTTGTGACTCAGCGTCCCTCCAGGGGATTTCAGCCAATGTAGTGGCCAGCCAGGGCTACATCATCGAAGGCTGGACCAGGTTGGAGGCAGCTCCGCTGTGGGCGTTTCCTATCTCTGTTGCTTGCCCACGGCCCTGTCCTCAGGATAGTATGAGCAGCCTCCAGATAGGACACACGTCACAATGTCTGTAATGACCTAGATTCAGAAATGCCACAGCATCGTTTCTGAAATATCCTATTGGTTACACAGGCCAGCTCTCCCTTCGTAAGAGGCTTTAGTTTTAGAGCAGTTTTAAGTTCACAACAAAATTGAGGGAAAGGACAGAGATGTCCCACATCCCCAGCTGACTGGGACAGTTGTCATGACTGAGCACCCAGAGTCCACAATTCACATTAGGGCTCACTTGGGGTGTCACGCACTCCATGGGTTTGGACAAACGTGTAATGACGTATCCATTGTGACAGTGTCCCACAGAGTGGTCCTGCTGCCCTGACATCCTTCCTGCTCCACCAGTTCATCCCCAGCCAACCACCCATCTTGAACTGTCCCTACAATTTTGCCTTTTCCAGAACGTCATGTAGTTGGAATCACAGGATGTAGGCTTTTCTGATTGGCTTCCTTCGCTTACTAATGTGTCTCTTCAGGGGTTGAGGGCTCATTTCTCTTTGGTGCTGAATGATAACCCATTGTCTGGACAGACCATAGTTTATCCACCCGTCACCCATGGAAGAGCATCTTGGCTGCTTCCCAGTGTTCAGGCCATCGCTTCACAATGCTGGAGAGGAACACAGGGAGTTTCCAGGAGAGGAAGAGGAATCACTGGGCCACCATAGAGAGTGGCCAACAGAGCTGGCCCCATTCCACATGCCTCCTACATGTGCAACACACCCAGCACTTTCCAAGACCTACAGCAGGTACAGCGCAAAGTCCAAGATTTCATGACCTGAACTAGGTCCAGGCCTGCACCATGGTCCTCAGGAGTGGTCCTTATATTCAGCACCCTGAACACAGCTCCTCTCATTAGGAAGATCCTCAAGACAGAGAGACATGGACAGTACAGCAGGGCACAACTGCCCTAGATACTCAAAGCAATCTCTATGATACATGAGATTCCTTTTCCTGTTTTTTGTTCTTTGTCTGTTTGTCTGGCTATTAGAGTCCACCATGTAAAACAGACTGTCCTTTTCTCCCCTGAACTGCCCTGACACTTTTGTCAAAGACCAGCACAGATCAACAGATCTGTCTGGTGTTTCACGGTACCACCCACCTAGATTACAGCCGCTCTGCAGTGAATCTCGAACCTAGGCTGCCTGAGCCTCCGCTCTTTTTCAAAATTGTTTTGGATACTCTCATTCCATATAAATCTTAGAATCAGTTCATCAACATTTGTATCCATCTATATCTCTCTATCATCCATCAATTTACCTATTGATGTATCAACCAATCTGTCATCTATTGATCTATCTTGATTTGGGCAGAACTGGCATCTTCACAATACCAAGCCTTCCAATCCAGGAATCCCCACTCATGTAGCTATCTTTGTTTCATTTATTAGCATTTTGTAGCTTCAAGCATACGTATCCTGCACATTCTTCACATTCTTTGGCTGTGTGTATATCTAAGCACTTCTCTCTTTTTTGGGTGCAAAGTAGTTCTTCTTGAGTCTAGAAAGTTGGTTCCCTGTGCACTCTCCAGCCTGCAGGGACCCGTTTCACAGTCCTCTTGCCAGAAATACAACCTTTCTTTCAAAGGTTTTGCTGCTATGCCCAAATGCTGTTCCACACTCAGACTCCCTCACAGCAAAGCTGGAGGGTAAAGAAGGAGACAGGAGGACCTCTCTGCCCTGGCAGCAACCTGGCTAGTATCTTGTCCAGAGTTTTCTGCTGTGATCAGGGGAGAAGTGATTAGCAGCATACTCTATTGTGGCTAGCCCAGAGGTCCCATGGGAAGATGACTCGTCACAAATGCAAATGTTTAATTGACAAGGGGATATTTAAGTACTCTGTTTTTCTTGGGTCACTTTTGATAATTCATGTCTGTGAAAAATATGGTCCATTTCATCTAGTTGTCAAATTTATTGGCACAGGGTTGTTCACCAAATTTATTTATTAGCTTTTCATTAGCTGGTCTACAGAGATTTCTTCCTTTTATTCTTGGAATTGGACACTTGAATCTCTCTTTTTTAAAAAATCATTATTACTGACTAGTCTAACTACAGACTCATACTTTTACTGATTTTTTCCCCCAAAGAGCTGGGTTTTGGCTTCAATGTTTTCTATAATTTATTTTCTATTTCACCAATTTCTGTTCCTTTTTTTTTTATCATTTATTTCCTACTAGTCACTTTCAATCAAAATTGCTTATTTTTTCACTAATATCTCAAGTTGTTAACTGATCGTTGAATGTAGATATTTCTTCTTCTCTGATATATGAATTTAACTCTGTAAATTTCCTTCAAAGTACTGTTTTAGCTGCATCTATTAAATTTGATATGTTGTATTTTCATACAATTCAACTAGAAATATTATTTCATTTTCTTTGTGATTTAACCTGTGGTTTATTTACCAGTGTGTGCTGCATAATTTCCAAATACTTGAGGAATAGGCTCGTTATATTTCTGAGATAGACATCTAAATCTCATTATGGCATTCTCTCTCAGGCCACATTCAGACATTTGGTCTTACTTGAAGAATTTATTTATTTTTTTAAAAGATTTATTTATTAAAAAAAAGATTTATTTATTTATCATCATTTATTATTTATCATGGGACCACGTCCTGAGCCAAAGGCAGATGCTCAACCACTGAGCCACCCAGGTGTCCCTACTTACAAGAATTTAAATTAAATACAATCTCTGGGGCAGCCCGGGTGGCTCAGCGGTTTAGCGCCGCCTTCAGCCCAGGGCCTGATCCTGGAGACCTGGGATCGAGTCCCACATCGGGCTCCCCGCATGGAGCCTGCTCTCCCTGCTGTGTCTCTGCCTCTCTCTGTGTGTCTCTCATGAATAAATAAATAAAATCTAAATAAATAAATAAATAAATAAATAAATAAATAAATAAATACAACGTCTGTCAGATTTCAATCCTCTTAAATCTGTTGAGGCTTGTTTGAGGCTCCAGCATACAGAATACACTAGAATAGCACATGCACTTGAAAATAATTTGTATTTTGCTGCCGTCGGGTGTGTCATTCAAGAAATATCAGCAAACTCAAGAAGGTTGTTGTATTGTTTAGATCTATTTCTTGTTGTTGACTTCTAATTCTTTCATAAGTTGCTGACTCGGGGATATGCAATCACCAGCTACAACTGTGGGATTTCCCATTTCCCCCATTAATTCTATCTACTTTTGCTTCATGTATTTTGAAGCTCCATCATGATGGAATTGACACTTAGATTGTTGTATCTTTTTTCTTAACTGACCCTTCTGTTTACATTTCCTTCTTTAGCTCTCATGATGCTTTTTATCTTGAAATCTATTTTTCTGATATTGCTATAACCACTTGAGCTGTTTATGCTTCATGCCTGCGTGGTGTATCTTTTTCCATCTGCTTCCATCATCTATCTGTGAGTTTGCATGTAAAGTCAGATTTCTGGGAGAGCAGGGAGTTGGGTATGGTGTTTGTCTATCTGAAAACCTCTTCTCTCTACATGGAGTGTGGAGTGAGCTAACACTTGGTGTCAGGATGGGCACAGTTGTCTGGGTGCTGTCATTTCCTACCTGTCCCTTCTGGGGTTTTGTTGTTGTTTCTCTTTCTCCTTTCAGGCCTCCTTTGGATTATTTACATGGCCTCCTTTGGATTATTTACTTGAGTGAGGTTTAAGTCATCTGGATCATCCAGAAAATAACAAGGTGACCTTGGACAGATTGCCTCACCAGGTGCCTGGAAGAAGGAAAACAAAATTCTCTCTGGAGGAAGGAAACATTAAATTAGGCTCAGGTGGTCTCTACAGATATCTATGTGGTGCACACGCACACACGCACATATGTACACATATATGAAAAAAAATATAGAAGTAAACCGGACAAATATTTCTATCCAAAGTGAAAACATAGAATTCCATAGACTTGACACCTGCTTTAGTCAGGACCCACGTGCAGAGAAGTGAATGCACTGAGGCAAACATGAGCAGGAATGTGGGAGGCCCCGCAAACAGAGGGTTGTAGGTAGACTCTAGGACAATGCACAAAATACCTTGCACAAGGGGCTGTCCCAGTGCAACATTCCCCTGCCACTGACAGGGAAGGGGTGCCTCAGCCTTCTTCCCGCCCGCCTGAGCTTCAAAATCAGGCCCAACACAAGAGCATCTGACGACTGGGGCATCCAAACCTCAGCAGGGACCTGAGCTACCAGAGAGCATGCAGGAAGGGAGAGGGTCGTTTTCTTGACTCTGACAGCCAGGAAGGCCCCTGAGAAGATGTGGAAGTGGACTCTTCGTAAGGCTCTGTCCACCTGCCCAGAGCCCTCATCTTCTGTGGGTGGGGCCTACAGGTAACATATGCAGAGACCAGGGGCAGGGCCGTCTACTGTGGGTGAGGTATAAGGTAACACAGGTGGAGGGTGGGGGGGAGGGCTGTCCTCTGTGGGTGGGAAATACAGGTGACACACGCACAGACTGGGGGGCGGCTCCATCTTCTGTGGGCAGGGTGTACAAGTAACACACACAGACTCAGGGGGAGAAACACCCCGTCTTCCGTGGCTGGGGCTACATGTGACCCATGAAGACACCATCACTGCCCGAATCTGAGCAGATAGCAGAAGCTCCAGCTCTCTTGCTCAGGGTCATGTCCTCAACCAGCCACACAACAAGGCACAGTACCTCAATCAGCAGCTTGGAGGGACACAGGTGAAAATCTCCAGGAGAGGAGGTGAGCCTTCGATCAAGCATGGGCCACTTGGTGGGATGGAGCCAACAAGCAAGGCATCCGGGGCGCACGCGGCCCACTGGGTCAGCTCCAGCAGCATGGCAGAGACAAGGAAAGATGTGAGCCTGTAAAACACAGGACTTTCCCCTGAGCACCTCCGAGGGCAGCCCCACGACAGGGGCACTGTCAGCTCTCGGTCAGAGCCGGGCGTCTCCAGGTCGGATCCCCTCGGGGACAGCTCACCCATATGCAGTTGGGTGAGCCCTGCCTCGGAGCCGACCTTGGCAGGAGGGCTGCCCGGGGACACTGCAGGGACGTGCTGTCTGGAGCAGCGGGGGTCCTGCCTCCCAGGGACCAGTGCCTCAGGCCCAGGGCAGAGAGGACAGTCGTGCCCAGAAGGGAGCAGACACACCCATGGAAGGCTGGGAGAGGGCAGTCGCTAGGAAGGACCCGAAAACAAAAGGTAAAGTTAACACAGTGTAATGATAGTGCAATTTCCAAATATTATATAAGAGGCAGCCTCAAGACAAATATTTTTGAATTTCTAATGGAAAAATAACATTTCTTTTATTTATTTTTTATGTATTTTTGAGTGTTAACAAATAGTTCTAGTGATAATTAGCATCTTTGTGTATTTATTGAGAACCAGCACTAAATCTGTATATTTACAGAAAAGTGCCTTCGACACAGATAATAGCACAATTCCATGTTTGTGAATTGACAGTTTTCTCTAAACAGAGAGTAGAAATTCAGCAATTATCACTACAGCTGTTTGTTAAAATTTGACAATAGATAAATAATGACTAGAAATCAATCTTTTCATTAAAATTCAAGAAACAAAAATATCTAAAGGAAGTTTATTATTCCTTTAACAAGTCCAGGCCAGTCTATAGGAAACTCCTACACATACATTTTGGCATCCTTTCCATTTCTGTGGACCCACAGCAGTCGGACCCACAGCATCCTCTCACAGATGTGCATGGTGCTGGAGATAGGGCGAGACCAGACCCCTCACCCTCCTCACCTTCATCTCCGTGTCCTGATGGCTGAGGCTGTGCACATGACTCACACTCACACAGCCGCACACCCACGCTCACATACTCACACATGCACCCTTGTATATCTGCAACTCACACTTATACACACATTCTCACACATTGGCTCATGCACACCCACGCATTCACACTTGCACAAATCTGCACACCCACACTTTCATGCACATGCATTTGCACGCTCACATCCTTGCACGTGTGCACACGCATATACCTGCACACGTATACACCTCACATTCACAGTCTCACACAAGCTCACCTTTACATACACATCACACACATGCTCACACATTCTTGTTCACTCACAATTCACTCACACATCTGCACACTCACACATGCTCACACATTCACATTCACACATCTGCACACCCACACAATTCATTGCACATATTTGCACACTCACATGTTCATACTCCCACAATTCACACACATATTCACACACACACATACACACATTCACTCACACATAGATGGTGCTTGAGCTTTAAGTGTTCACATTACTTATTCTCTCAATTGACTGGAGCAGCAAATGTGTTCTTGCCCCAAATAACCCCTCCCTCTTCCAAACAAACAAACAAACAAACAAACAAACAAACCGGTTTGTGTTGTAGACATTAATTCATTGAAAACATTGAGTTAGATATAATCTAAGAATTATTTGTGCTGTGGGCCCAAAGAAAAGGCAGGAAGGCAGGAATCACAGACAGCGCCAAGATGGATGAGTGTGATGAGCCACATTTTATTAAGCAGTAGAAGGGGAGGAATGCTGCTCGCTGTCAGTAAATGCAGACAAGCTCCACTTCGCAGGATGGACGAGGATGGACGACAGGTATTTGGCCTTCTTACCAGGGATGGGTCGGCCTGTGGCCGAGCGAGCAATGATCGGCAAAGGTCTTCTTCAATAAGATTTCTCACAGGGCTTCTGCCTGATTTTCAGCTTGCTGGAAGGTAGGCAAAGAAAAGAGAAGGTGAATTCCAAATGAATCTCCATCTAAGGATTTGGGGCCAGGGGGAGCCCCTCTCTCATGATTTCTGCTTCGTTTCCACCACACTACCTCTGCAGGTGCACACACGTCTGTACGTCCATCCTTACCTGGGCTGGGCGGTAAAGCCGCTACTCATGCTGGAACTATAGGACAGCCACCTCGCAAAAGCCCACACAGCTTGCAGATCTTCAGTTTTGAACTTTCCTTAAAAGAGAAATGTAGTATTTTCCATTTTGGAGCAGGGACATTTCTTTCTTTGTCTTTTCCCTTCTGCCCTTCTTAAACACTCTGTATTTTAATGAATCTCAGTGGAGGTGTTACCTCACACATGGAAAAAGGCAGTTATGAGAAACTGTACAAGCACAGCCACATGGGTCTAGAGGTGGTGTTGGTCACCCTGCCGCTGCACCCTCACCACCACCCCCTACAGCCTGGCCTCTGTCGGGACCCCGTCACCAAAGCCTGCGCCACACCGTGTGGCTACCGTTGGCATACCTCAGTGGGCCCCGGGCTGTGAGCATGAGAATGGAGCAGCTCGTGGATGGGAGGCTCTTTCTGAAGCAGTCGTTGCATTACGCAAGCCAGCTGGGAACATGACTGCAAGTGAGCCATGTGGGGTCATGACCATCTCAAAAGTGAATACAATTTTGGTCAAAAGTTTGGTCACTAGTGGAGGGAAACCCCTCCCCTTAAGTTTTCATGCCAGGACACAAGCACAGGCCTGTGAGTGCTCATCTCGTCAACAAGCAGGGAATCAATTGTCTGTTGACCAGCTTTCTTGCTTGAGGCTGGATGCAGGAAGCACATGATGGATACGGCTCCTTCTCAGTGGTAGTTTATAGAGAAATGATTTCCGTTAGAGTCCTTCATGGGCTCACCATCACCCCTGGGTTTGCACCCTAACTGTGCCCTGATGATCACACCCTGGGCTGTGAGACCTCGAACGTGAGCAGCAGTAAGCCAGTTCAAACTGACCTGAGAAAGACGTGGAACGCTCTGGTCTGTGTCCATCCAGGTGTTCAAACCATGAGGACCCGGAGGTCAGGCCCAGCCCTGCTGTCACCCGTGCTGGCTTCATTCTCTCAGAAGGCTTGCCCCACATGGGACGAGGATGTCACCAGCATTTCCAGGACTCCAGTCTGCCAGCTTAGCCGTGTGGGGGAGGCTTCTCAGAGGGGACCAGGTGCTGGTCAGCAATGAGTCTCCCACCATGCTTCCCCTCAAGATCCGGCCCAGTGGCCTCCCTTCTGTCCTTTCTTTGGTCTGCTTAAGCAGAAGCCACCAGATCGTGATGCTGAGAAGCAAAAATCCCAGCAATTCCAACCCAAACTGTCATGGGACTAATTAAAATCTGTGATTCTAGCACATCTGAAAGCAGCGATGGGGCCTCATCATAGAAGAGGTGAGATCAGTTAAGAAAATTCAGTCATGTTCTTTTTGAATAAAACTATCTTCCTAAATATTTTACAAAAGTCCTTATTTTTTCAAACATGGAAATAAACTGGATCAATGGGGTTATTTTATCAAAACACTCTGTCACACACAGTATTTGTAATTAAGCACTGAAATCCAACCTAAACCAATCTACTTAAATGACCTCAAGCACACGAGGAAACATCAAAGTTTGGGCATGAAGTGGGGGTTTAGACTGGCCCTGGAGGTTGGTGGCGGGAGGCGGGGGCTGGTGTTCAGCCATGACGGTGCCAGAAAATCAAAGGAGCCCCTGGGAGCCCAGAGATCATCTTTAGAATGGAGCAGTGTGGAAATACCACCTTTTATCCATTTCTTGTAAAGTATAAAGACAATTGCTGCAGTTTCCACTTATTCATATTAGAATTGTCGTACTTTCCACGAAATGCTATTTTCTCCCTCTTAGGTGCTCAGGCGATTGTCATATTTTACACGGTTCTGGGATCTGTGCTTTTTGTGAGAAGTTCACCCTCTAGGTTCAAACACACTGCATTTCCTGGTAAAATTTTATCTTGCAATTATTATACTTTTTAAAACATTTTCATGCCACAAGATGTGAAGTCCAAAATATTTGTGTTTCCGATTGTCAGTCTTTCCTTCAAGATGTCAAAGTGAAAACAAAATAGACAATTCATTTTGTTGAATCAATACAGGCATATTATCACAGCAAGATTATAATTCAGGTACACAATACCTGCGTTTTCAGAGCACAGCAAGGAAGCCGGGAGGTGCTCAGAGGCGCAGCAGGTAACTAATATCAATAAAGTAGCCCAGATTTGTGTTCCAACAACAGAGCAGGGGTCGGACGTCAGCCTACAAAAGCTGATGAAAAGCATGGTTAAGGTCAGAGGCCCCCAAACCCACCTCACAGCTGGTGGCAGGGCCGCGGGGTTGCCAGAAAGGGACACGTCTAGCATGGCCTCCCCATGCCCGTGCCCGGGTCTCCATCAGGAGACCCAGGTCATCTGGAGCAGGGACCAGCTCTGTCTGCAGTGGGGATATTCCAACACGTGCCGGACACTGCCCTGAAGCTCCATGTCTCCCTCCTGCTTCCCTCCCTCCATAGCGCCCCGTTGCTACCACCTCACACCCTCTAGACCTCCTCCCTCCTCATCTTCTTCCCTCCTCTTCCTTCCTCCCTCCCCCTCCCTCCTCCTTCCATCCCCTCCTCTTCCTCCCTCCTCCCGCCTCCCTCCTCCCACCCTCCCCCTCCCTCTCCCCTGTGCCACTATCTCTTGACACTGTGGCCTCAGCATTCTGACAATCTCTTCTCCAGAGACAATTTTATAACAAAATAGAATAGATCTCAATCACACACAAGTAAAGCAACACTTTACAGTATTTAAGCACACTTCTGAATGTACTGAATATACATATAATCTGAATGTAAATTATATGTCTATTTTGGCTCCCAGAGAATACTATCTCCAGAACTTAATGACATGCAAAGTTCCCTACTAAGTCAATAGCATATCCCAAAATACAGAACAATTTATTGGTTGTCTACCAAGCAAGACTTGAAGCCTCAAGGCATGCGTGGCTGACCCCCAGGCCAAGACCACACCGTGTCCACAAGCACACACACCCTTTCCTTCCCCGTGCCCAGCAGCGTCCTCAAGACAAGTCCTTAAGTCGATGTCCCTGTCACGAGAGGAGCTTACAGATGTTTGTTTCAGTACGTCACCATTTTCAAGGCAGTGATTCATCACAATATTTCCTGAAAAGAACCACTCAGCACGTAAGGGCAGGAAGGCAACCCCCCATCCCCTGCTCTGCCACTGCTGGGCCTCCAATCCACTGTTGTCCACCCACGGCCAGTGACACGTGGCCTACGAGCCCAGTGGATGCCCTGGGCCACAGGGCAGTGCCCTCAACCCCAACCCATGAAGATATAAACTTATTCACCCCATCTCCCCGTGACATGGCCGTGGGTCTGTGGTGGGGGGACGTTGTGATAGGCAAGTATCGCCCAGCCATGCCAGGAGGGAAAAACTCTTGGCTTTCCCGTCAGAAACTGAACATTCCAGAACATTCTGGGGGCCCAGAAATGGGCCAGGATATCTGTTTCCATCATTCTCAGGAATGATGTTTCAATCAAAAACCCCAGTGTGGTGGCCTGGTTTCAGGTCCCTTCAAACATGTTGGCCACCCACCCCCTCATCCCAGGGCCCTGACCTTGGGGCTGCATCCACACAAGAGACTACAGGCAGACCACCCCCTACCCCACCCCGGCCCACTCTTTGCCTCTTGTCTCTGGTGACTCGGGGCCTCAGGCCTGGACGCTGCCGCACACAGAATAGGACCGTGCACACTGGCCCCACTGCTTCCCTGGATGCCCAGGGTGAGGCCAGCCAGCGTGCACATCCCCTGCACCCACGAGGCCTGGAAAGCGTGCCCCTGCCAAGACCAATGCCCGCCTTCTTCTCCTTCAGCCCCAGAACCCTGCAGCCTGTGGCTGCCTGCCTCTAGAGAGGCCATAGGTGCAGACCTGGGTTCGGCCACAAGGAAATGGGTTCCAGAGGGTTGCAGAGGTCCAGCTGGGCTTGGGCGGCTTGCCGGCCTGTCCCCACACAGGCCCTGAGCAGGGTGTCCACCCTCCACCATTAGACATGCGTTCTGGGGACAGACCTCCTGCCAGCACCTTCCTCCTCTCTGCTCACACTGGGCCAGAAAGAGGCCGCTCACACAGCTTTGCCAGGCCCAGTCTGCTAAGGGAGCAGCACCCCAACCTCGCAAGTGCTTGGCACAGAACACAGTCCCTTTCTTCACACAAACTCTGGTCCAGGCTTCCAGATCACAGAGAACATGGCTGGGTGTCACCCCAAAGCAGGATGGAGACACTCATGGAGGGGGTTCTGTGGAGGGCCTAGGAGGGTGGGGCAGAGGCAGAGTAGGGAGAGGGCAAAAAGGCTTGCTCAGGTATTAGCAGCATAGTATCTTGACTTTGAGCTCCTGAGTGACAGTCTGACATTTCTTCTGGAAACATCCACTGAGGCTGCTCCATCAGCAGCTCCCAAGGCCACCCTGGGAAACATGCAGCCACCACAAGCAGGCCCTCACACTGCAGGTCAGGCCACTGAACAGATTCAGAAGGCTTGCGACCCCAGTGCCCTTCTTCCCTCATCAACGACCCACAGAAGCCCCGAAGGTCCCTTGTCACATGAGGCGACAGCCACAGCAACACGTCTCCTCTGCTCCATCCACAGTGAGCTCTGTTTTGGGGTTCTCTGCCCCCTGAGCCAGCCCCTCTCCAGGACTCCCTCCCCTGAGTCCCTGAGCTAGTCCCTCAGCCACTGGAAGCCACATTCATGCTCCAGGTAGCCCAGGAGAAGAGGTGTGGGCACGGCCTGGGGCTCTGCACCCCCTAGGACCCACCACGTGTTTTGATGCTCCAAGGACCATGCCCGGGCCCAAGGTGGCCTCCCCCGGCTCCAGGGCACTCCCTGACACCCCTGAGCTGAGCCTGTGTCCACTCCAAGCAGCCCAAGAGGCCTTGGGGCCCTGCCCAGCCCGCTGCTCCATCCACTGTGCTCTGCTAGCATCTTCTAGAGGGTCCCGCCCCAGACTGGCATTTACCCACTTGTGGCAATTTCCCCACTGTGTACACACGTGTCATTTTGCAGCTGGGCTCAGATCTCCAGGACAGCCTTCTCCATGAGGCTCCATTTGCTTCCTCCTAATCTGTACTGCATAAAGTGAACAAATGCCCCCTCTACCACCCCCCACATGCTTATCTCACTTTTTTAGAAATGAGATGAAAGCTTCTCTGTGTTGAAGCCTTAGAGATGGTCCTCCAGCATTCTGCTGTCTATGAATGTGCACACACAGTGCGGCAGATGGCTCAGGCTGTATTTACACAACAGCCAGGGACTGTTACTTTAATGTGCTATTTCTCCCAAATTCTCTATCTGGGCGGCACAGCATCCTGACTCAGCAAGCACAGGGCAGGGGCCTGAACACCAGCTCCAGCGTGGCCAACTTCCCCTGAGATGTGACTTCAGAGTGGAAGACATACCCCCCAACCCAAACCCCCATTCCCTCCTGCCTACCTACCCCCTCCCTGCTTGGCATCCACTGGTTTGGAGGGGTTCTCCTCCAGAACTGCACTTCAAAATGTGAGCTCCCCCAGGACTGCAAAATGTGGGTTGTTTCCTAGAAGCACCTCACAGGGACTGGGGACAGAGCTACACTCAGGGCAGTGCTGGACGGAGGGTAGGGATGGGAGGGTCCGATTCCTGGGCTCTGTCTTTCTGCAGCAGGGGTGGGGGAGTCGGGGGCCCCGGTTCCTGGGCTCTGTGTGCCCACGGCAGGGGTGTGAAGCCCGGGGCCACTGTGCAAGGTAGCTGATGGGTGCAGTGCCACTCTCACTGCAGAGGTGAGCTCCCACAGGCTCAACAATGAGCCCCGAGATCACAGTGTGGGTCACAATGGAGAAGTCAGAAAACCTGAATCAGAACAAGCTGCCCACAACATGTGACATGAAACGAAGGACCGTCAGTGGCCAGGTAAGCTGTGGGACCAGGTACTCTCTAACAATAATAGAGCATGTCCCACTGGGGACAGTAAACAGCCAAGAGCTTGGGCTGACACAAATAAATAACAGATACATAAGGGGAAGGGAAGTTCTCACAGCAGAATTCCAACTCATGAATGGAGACAGGGCGATGGAAACGGAAAGTCACACCTGGCCAGCAGCACAGTGATACCTGTCGGCCGCAGAAGCATCGACGCGGGCAAAAACTGGTTGGTGAAAATATAACAGGAAATGGGACGCCTTGTCCCAAAATACCTTCCCACCAAACACTTGCTGGTTGCAAAGGGGAAAGCCACATTCCCCGTGGAGAGACCTGGCATGGCTCTGACCCCTGGTGGAAGTGGCCCTCGCAGGGAAGAGACACACCCTGACACCCAGCACGCCGGGGGCACCCTGAGGAGGACCTAGCAATGCGTCCACAGCATTCTGGCCCAAAATGTAAGCCCTCCACTATCCAGGAGGAAAGCCCAGCCAAACCCCAACTGAGCGGCGTTGGGGTAAATTATAGGTTCTCACTCTGCAAAACCGGCAAGGCCAGTAAAGACAAAGAGGTGTGGAGGCACCATCTCAGATCCAAGAGCTGCAGAGAAGCAACCAGACGTGGTGCCCATGCTCAGCTCCTAGACCAGGAGAGGGACATTTGTGGGGAAATGGGCAATAAGGTCCGTAGGTCAGCTAGTAAGAATGCACTGTGCTAACTGCTGACTATGGTGCTGAGCTGTGATTCTGTGAGTTGTTAACATCTGGGGAAGCTGCCCACAGGAAGGGTCGGCGGGAATGCTTTATTTTTGCCACTGTCTTGTAAATCTGAAATTATTGCAGAATGAAAAGTTACAAGATAAAGCAAGGCTGTTGATGAATGGGTGTCCCTCAGGGTCTCCTCCCAGGCCTTGCTTTGACCACGGGCGCTGCCCACACCACACCCCAGTGTGACAGACCTAAGTCCCTGCAGCTGGGCTGGTGGCCGGCCCCTCTAGACCCAGACCTCTCTGCACTGGGATCCAGGGAGGCATCTGGTAGGTGTCCTCTGTCACCTTGCTCACCAGGGGCCATCCAAGACCTGCCCCAAACCTCCTGCTCTCTCCCTCCAACACTAAGACCCTGCTGCACGCACACATGGGCAGGGAGACAATGAAAGACTCTGCATCTGCTTCCCTGGCCGTGCTGATGAGCCCCGTCTTCCTGCAAATTCCTGAGTTCCACACCTTCATTTCCAGGTCTTGTTTCTACTCTTCCACATCACGGTTTAAAGGATCCTTGCATTCAAGCATAAGGAAAGCCAGAGACATTTTCTAGGGACTCTAGTACCTTCTTCCGCAAGGGTGATGCACAACCAGAGCTGCCCTTGGCTGCCCTGGTTGAGATAGCAGGCCTTGAAGGCTGAAATGTTGGGATGTGGATGGCTGTCATCTCTACTGGGGGGTGAAGGAGCCACGTGGGCACTCCCACAGGCCCAGCACTATGCCTGGGCCCCAGGGCAAGTCTGGGGTGCAGGTGGGGGACATAGGGTCTGTGTGCCACCGATGGCAGACACCATGAAAACCATTGTGGTGACCCTGGGGACAGAAGGATGCATGACATCAACTCCACCTAGGAAAGAAGTAGGAGGGGATGCTTCCTGGTTGAGCCCCCGTCAAGCTCTCAGCATCCTGGTATCTCTCCCCCACAGTCCCTCACTCACAACATCTCTGGAACCCTAGGCCTCATGTTAACATTAACATGAATATAACACACAACACACCTAATGTACATAAGCAGTATATGAACATGTGTACAAAATAACACATGCAGAACACACGTGCACACTCACATTGCACATTACATATAACACATTCAGAGAGCAATGTAATGTGCAAGCATAACATACATAACATACATGTGAGATATGCATGACATACCCATGTAAAATAACACGTATCCGTATTTTACTGTGTATAGACATAAATGCATAACATACATGCACAATAGCATTATAATGCATGAACATTACACACATGTATAACATACATGTGTGATATGCATTATACACGTGTAAACAGCACACACAAACATCATGTACATAATATTGCACACAACACACATGTGGGACATGTATGGAAACAGGCATAACGTGCAAACATAATGTACATAATGTCAATGTGTGGTACGCCTAGAACATACACGTGCAAAATAGCATGCATGCATAACAACGCACCTCCACAGCATGTGTAATGCACACACACTCATGAACACACCTGCAGAACCTACCATAGTGTTAACACCTCCACTGTATTTTCACAAAGGAGGCTACACACACCATCGTTATACTGTGTGAGTGGTTGATTTGCTAAGTATCGACTTCGGACGCCTTCTTCCATTTTGGAAACCTTCAGGTCTGCTCTCCTGTACACATGTGCGCGCATCAGGACCACCACCTGGGACCAGCTTCTGGGCGCTGCTCACGTGAACACTGCTGAGTGGCGTCTCACCAGTGAGAAGCTTCCCTAGGTCATTGTCTTCCCGCCTCCTGGTTTGCCCAGAGCCCGCCCTCTACCCCAAGGGGCCCCTCCCACACACGCTGGGTGCCAGGCTTCTCTTTCTGGAAGCCACAAAGCCTTCTGCAGGAGTGAGAGCAGGCACTTACAGCCCCACCACAGTAATGAATTGCCCCTGTTAGCACTTGCAGCAAGGGTTCTGTATTGTGGCCAAGGAGCATAATGAGTGTGTCATGAAAGGAAAATAGTTTTAATTAAAGCTGCTAAGAACAGTGCCAAGAAAACCAAGGCTGGAACAGGGACCGGAGGCTCGCGCCACACCTGCTTCTGCTGCACAGGCGGGGTGAGCAGTGAAGCCAGGGACGGTCACAGGTCTGGATGGAGGTGGGGGGCATGCCCCCTCCCCCACACATGACCCCGTTAAAGGGGCAGAGATTAGGGCTCATCATGGTGAGGATTCCTGTGCCCCATTCGTGGTCAAGGTGGGTTTCACCTTCTCTCCACTTTCCCTCCCTGGTCCCTGAATGAGGGCTGTCCTTTCAGCGACTTAGGTTTGTGCCCTGAGCACATTAGCAGTGCCCTTCCCGGCCCGTATATCCACCGAGCCCACAGTGATGAGTGCAGTTTCTCCCTCCTTCTTCCAATGCTGGGGTCACCCAGAGAGAGGGGCTTGTGCTTCTAGTGGCATCTGGGGCCGTGGCCACCCCAGGAAGAACTTCTTCTCATTTCTTTTACTCAGAGATTCTGAGATTTATGCACAGGCTTCCGGCCTCTGTGCAAGGACTTGGGGGACATCTGTCAACTGCAAATAGACCCTTGTGTGAGTTAACAAGACACACTTGGGAGAAGGGACGGTGCAGGGACCCCCTGGGGGGCCGCGAGGTCATGGTGGTACCATCACAGGAGCAACCGAGAGGATGCAAGGGCTCTGCTCACTGTGGTCCTGGGACCCCCAAGAGTTGGCATGGAAACCAGTGAGCTGGTTCCATCAGGACCCGGGCAGCAGGGAGGCACGCTGGCCTGGCCGCCCCGGCCCGAGGCTCACCACGGGCACAGGGCAGTCAGTGCAAGCACTGACTGTTCAGACCCACTCACGGCACAACTTTTATTCCAGGCTGCCACTGGTGATTTCAGTTGCTTTACTTTCATTAACTTTAAAAGACCCAGAGCTTATTGGTAAAATACTCTCCCTGGTCACATCTACATGACCACCGTTAACAGCCTACCCAATTACAAGAGGGGGTCCCGACCCCTCGCACCTGGTAATTAAAATTGCTAATTACCAGCAATTATCTGGCGGGGCTTTAGAGGCGAGAGAAACCATTTGACCCTTTGCCCACAGCGGGAACAATGTTTGCTGTCCATCCCAGAGCGGAGCAAAGCTGCCCCAGCCCCTGCCTATTAAGTGCCAGTAATAGGAAACCAACAAAAGAGCCGGGACATCTGTGGGGACGTCCGGGCCCAGGTCTGAGCACACAGGTGCTGGCGTGAGGCTGCCAGAGAGGGAGCCCCGAGCAGGAACATTTACCAATAATTAAGTGCCTGTGCTCGCTGCAGACTTAGCAGCCGGCCTCCGAGCCAAGATCAGGCCCCAGCCCTTGGGGAGTGACACATGATGCAGCCTTTTATCATGAGGGCTGCTTGGTCAAAGGCATTGGATGGGGATTTTTTTTTTTTTATCATCTCTTTAATGAATCTTGTCCCTGCTTAAGCAGAAGTGAAAGATGTAGAGTCTTTCATTCTGCAGGGAGGTGGGGCTTTCTACATCCTTCTCAGAGGGCAGGGTTTGTTTGCACTGTTGCGTTGAAGTGGCCTTCTGAGGGGACTGGCTGTGCCCGGCTGCTGGGAAGAGGGCTGCTGGGAAGAGGCCCTCTAGTTTCAGCTCCCGGAGGCTCTGGGTCCCCGAGGGGTCCTCCAGAGCCCTGCCTCTTTGCCCCAGGTCCCATCCAGCAGACTCACATGCAGCCCGCACTCTCCTCCCTGCTATGTGTGGTTGAAATCGTCCTGGTATAGACGGAGGGGCCCAGGTAGGCAAGCTGCTTTGGGCAGAAGGTCAGCACAGCCTGGAGGCTTACGCAGGCCGGGCTTAGTGGCCGGCAGGGAGGGACACACAGGGAATTTCATGGCGGCCGAGGGCAGTGATGAGAAGGTTGGTGCCACATCTCCCTTTGGTCCTTCGTGAAAACATAAAGTAAAATAAAGTAGCATGAATTTTAAAAATATGCATTCTGAAGAAAATATAAAAATAAAACAAATAAAATTGAAATGCTTTATCCCGTGTATTTCAGTTCCTCATTTACACCGCGCTTGGCAGGTCTCTCCGTCTTCCCGGGACCCCGGGGTCCACCCCAGGCTATCTTCAGAGTGTGGCCTTTGGACTCCAGGTGTCCCAGCACCTTCTCAGGGGGTCAGTGAGGTCAGAGCTATTTCCACAACAATGTTCAGATGCTCCTGGTCTTTTCACTGTGTGGACATTTGCACAGATGCCCAAACACAGTGGCAGGTCAATTTGGGGAGCATCAGTGTGACCCAGGGCAGTGACACCCAGGGCAGTAATGATGGTGTCACTGTGCTTGCCAGCACCCACTCAGAGAAGGCAAGAAAAATGCCAGTTCCACTTAAAAATGTGCTTAATGAGACAGTAAGAAGTATTAATTTTATTCAGTCTCAACCCACAAGAACACGAGGCTGGCTTCCTCGGCAAGACACCCGCGCAGACTCACAGTTTCCATGCGCAGAAGAACCGGCACCTGGCCGAATGCTCTGCGATCCCCATCTCGAAGTTCTTAATGATTTTTTTAAAACAAAGGTCCTGCATTTTCCTTTTGTACCAGATTCCACTAGTTCCATATCTGGTGCAGAGTCAAGGTTTTTGTCTAATACTCTGTGATAAAAGTAGCAGCAGTGTGCGTGAAGCACACTTCTACCACACACCGAGAGCCATAGCTACCACCAGGATAAAGTGACGGTGCCAGGGTCTGAGTTCCAAGCTAAACTAGCCACTTTTTCATGGACCATCCCTCATTCTCCAAAGACTGGCCGGCAGTTCAGCTGGACATTCAGACATGGCTGTTTGGCAGAGTTATCTTCCCGGTGTGAGCCTGTCCCTTTAAGGAAAGTAGCTGAGAGTATTTGTCAACAATAAAATTTGAGCTTTTATGCAAAGATTGAAGGAAATGCATCTATGACCCTGAGCTTGACAGATTCTTAACCTAAAGGCATTTCTGATGAGATCAATGGTGTATTGATGTATGGCGCCTTTTTTGATAGTGCATGAGGAAATGTGTCAACACTTGGAGATCCCCGTAGCTTTGTGCAAAATGGGCAAAAGATCCAGGCAAAGTGCAAGACAGAGTGATGGACTTTAATGTAACAGATTAGGAATAGTTCATTGACCTGGTTCTCAATTTCTTTTAAGAAACCAACACATGTCACATTTTTGTGTAGCATCAAAGAAAATCCATGTTCACCTGAAAAGGCTATTAAGATACCCTTCTTCTCGGGCTTTTGCGGGGATCAGTTGGTTAAGCTCAGGTCATGGTCTCAGGATCCTGGGATCAAGTCCCACATTGGGCTCTCTGCTCAGCAAGGAGCCTGCTTCTCCTTCTGTCTCTACCTCTTCCCCTGCTTGTGTTCTCTCTCTCTCTCTCTCTCTCTCTCTCTCTCTCTCATTCTCTCTCTCCCTCTCTCTCTTTCTCAAGTAAATAAATAAAATCTTTAAAAAATAAAAAATAAAATAAAAGATATCCTTTTTCTTTCCAACCAGGTATTTGACCATTAGGTTCTGGCAATAGAAATACGGTGATTTACTTTCTCTCTTCTCAATGCTGGTGGTATTTTCCAAATGAGTATATGTCATCTTAAAATTTTGTCTTACTTTTGCTATAGAAAAATATACTATATCTGATTTTTAAAAGAATGAATACTTTCCAACTAATCGAGCCAGAGGAGTTGACAAACTTGTTATTATATCCCAAGCTCTGTAATGAGTTCTCTCCCAGACGCGGAGGAAAGCATGCAGGGTATCTATGGTAATTCCTGAAAGAAACTGCCCTGGTTCTGAGAGGGGAGGCTGGAATTGTAAAATTCTAGCTCTGACCCCTGAGCCCTGGGATATAAGGGCATAACTAAAAATGTATTAGAACCAAGGTGCTTTATTTATTTTTTTTGAGAATACATTATTTAATTCAATACATCCAAAATATTACCATGTCCAAGTATAATCAATACATAATTGCTGATGAGACATTTTACGTTATTACTGTTGCTTTTATTTTTTTAAGATTTTATTTATTCATTTGAGACAGAGACAGAGAGAGCACAAGCAGGGGGGAGCAGCAGCGGGAGAGGGAAAGGCAGGCTCCCCACTGAGCAGGGAGTCCTGGAATCATGACCGGAGCTGAAGGCAGACCCTTAACCCACTGAGCCACCCAGGCACTCCTCCTGTTGTTCTTATTGCTGAGTCCTCTGATTTGGTACAAAGCCCTGTCCACCAGGCTCATGACACACAGTCACCAGTGGCCACTGTGTGAACACCACATGGTTCTGGCCAGGGAAGCAAGCTGGTTTTATTATTTATTTATTTATTTATTTATTTATTTATTTATTTTTATTTTTATTTTTATTTTTATTTTTTATTTTTTATTTTTTGCAAGCTGGTTTTAATCCGTGAGTGTCTCCACTGTGCCATGGACAGAGCTTTGCACATGGCCTGAAATCGGCTTGGGAGTCCATGTTGGGGGGGCCTCATGCTTTGCTCAGGCCAGTGGCCGAGGCCCCACCTGCACCTGCACCTGCACCTGCACCTGCACCTGCGCGGCTCGTCCCTGGCCCTCCAGGCTGTCCTCTGTCCTCAGACCTCCAGCGGGACCCTAACCCAGCTTCCTCCCCACACTGCACACATGTAGATAGTTCTGGAGTCTGGGGGAAGAAATATCCAGCACCAGGGGCAGAAATCCTCCTCCCAAAGCCTCTGGCTGCCCCACCAGGATATGGCTCCCCCAGAGGCCAGCTTACCCAGGTTGTCCCAGACTGGCCCTCCAGGAAGAGCCACCCTCCTCTGGCCTGATTTCTGACCCATACCATCCTGGGAGCCTCCAAAACATACCTGCCCTTCCCTCTCCCTGTCTCCTGACCATGTCGGTACCTGAGTGTAGATTCAGTCTCCACAATAGCTTCTGCTTTTTAAACCATTTCTCTGTGATCCTATGGCTTCTGCTCTGGCTAGGTTGTCTGGTCTCTCTCTGGCTTCAGGCTGGTCCCCACCACTGGCCTCCTTGCCAACCATGTTACCACACTGGACTCAGGGGCCATCTGCCTACAACAGGACATGGGGGCTATGGGGCCTCCCAATCGCCAACTCCCTCACCAACCAGCCAGATCCTGAACCCCTGGGTCTAGGAACTTTGTGTTCGGCAACCCTATCTCTACCCCAGTGGCTGGTCACTGACAGACCTCAGCAGGGGGCTGGTGAGGCACCCTTCACCTTGCACCCCCTGCAGAGGCCCACCCCTCGCTGCCACCATCAGCGTTGCAGGGAGGAGACCCAGCTGTGGGGAAGTGCCAGCAACAGCTGGAGGGGGAAGCACTGCCACGAGAGCCTGGGGCCCACCTCACTGAGCTTCCTCCACTGCGGCAGTGCCACAACTCCTAGACAAGTCACTTCACACATCTCTGCAGCGCAGCCTCATCCTCGTCTGTGAGATCCTGCTGTGGGATTGCTGCGTAGATCAGAGACAATACATGTGAGGGAACTAACACAGTGCTGGGCTCTCCACACTGACCAGGAAACAGTGTCAGCAGACCCAACCATTCCCAGCACCATGGGTCCCCTGCTGCTACCAACCCGTGTGTGTGTATGTGTGTGCATGTGTGTATACATGTGTGTACATGTGTATGTGTACACTTATGTGCATGTGTGCGCATGTGTGCACATATATGCATTGAGTGTGTGTACGTGTATGTGTGGGTGCATGTGTATACATGTGTGCACATGAATGTGGATTGTGTACTGTGTACATGTGTGCACATGTGTGTGCACGTAGGGGAGAAACAGATACAAATAAACAAGTAACTATTATCTATACCTGTGATGATTGATTTTATGTGTCAGCTTGGCTGGGCTCAGAGGTACCAGCGGGCTGGTGCATCTTCAAGGGAGTTTCTGGAAGAGGCAAGCATCCGCATTGCTAGGCTGAATGAGGAGATGTCCTCACTCACCCAGGTGGCCCCGTCCAGTCCATGGGAGACCCTAAGGAATGAACAGGCAGAGGAAGGGCATCTCGGCTCCACCTTGGGTGGGACACCCATCTCCTCCTGGCCCTGGACATCAGTGTCTCTGGTTCTCCGGCCCTCAGGTTTGGACGGGGACCTCCCCTGGCCCACGGCGGCCCTAGACCTGCAGCTTGCACATGGCAGGTGCTGGGGCTTGGCCTCCATGACCACCTGAGTCTCTTCCTCTAGCAAAGCTCTTCCTGCTCATCACTGCGCATCCATGGTCCCATTTCTCAGAGCACGCGGTTAAGAGACATGCATTTTCTAAATGATTCCTTTCTCCCGTGTGGCACGCCATAGTTTCCCTTCTGGCTAAATGTACATTTTATTGTACATATTTTACTAAAATTCCTCTAGTTTAAGTTCCAGAAGCAGTGGGACCTCTATTGCCACAGAGGCTGCCTGCAAAACATTCCTTTTTTCTTTTCTTTCCTTTTTTTTTTCTTTCTGCCAGCTCAGACTTCCAAAACGTGAGCCCAGATGAGACACACATGCACTCTCCTTTCACTCCCTTCCCTTCTAGCAACGAGACCCCTGAATGGGGGGTCTTATTGAGGACCCAGGACTCCTCAGGACTTCTGTCCCCCTACAAACGAGCATGCACGCTGGACAAGCACAGGCAGACGCTGCTGCCTGTGCTCAGGATCCTGATGTTGACTCAGTTCTCCAGGGACAAGCTGATCTGAAGGTTGGGACTGTGCCGATGGCCTCTGTGAACCAAAAGGAGAAGCTCCCAGGGCCGTTGCACCCAGAGCAAGCGCTGCAGGTGGGCGGGCCTCCTTACAATCTCCCTAAAGATAATGAACCGATTTGTTCAAGTACCACTGATGCATCACGTGACAGGCTCTACAAGGAGCTCGGTGACCTTGCCTAATTAGCCCTGTAAAAACCAGAGCTTCTTCCCCCAAACCGGTTCTCAGCACTGTCCCCTTCCCAATGCCCACGTCAGAGATGCTGAGAAGAGCGGCAGGAAGGGTGACAGAAAGAAATCTAAAATGCCTCCAACATCTGCAAGTCCTGGGGGGGAAGTCCCCTCCCGCTCTCCATGGGGCCTCCTGCCCCGCTCCAGACCCACACTTTTCCATCTCCACCAACAAGGGGCTTTTCTTTCCAGTGGGGAAATCTGACACTCGCTCCTCCCAGCACGGGAACAAAATGGGCAACTGGTTCCATTTCAAACTGGGAGCTTCCTGTGGCCGCCCCTGGGATCTGCCGGTTTGCTTATTTTCTGGAGTCACTGTGGTGACATTATGACCACAGTCTTGGTGAGGGGATGATCTCGGCGTCGGGGCCTTTTTAAACTGTGGTAAAAAACACACACCACGAAGATGCCCACCAAGCCATTTGTAAGCGAGCAGCACCGCAGTGGCAGCCCCACACAAGCTGCCGGAGTGTTTCCATCCTGCAGGGCGGACACTCGGAGCGCCTCGAACCACAGGTACCTCACCCTCCGCGCCCTGGGGCAGCCATGCAAGGCCAAGTTTCTGACATTATCAAGAAAGGTTTAATGAAAGAATCCAGAAAGAAATCAAGCTCTGAGCAGAGGAAGTAGGGCTCCGAAGAAGAGCAAGGGTGGGCCGAGGAAGGGTACTGCCCACCACCTGGAGGTCTGTGCACAAGCCCACCAAGACCCGGGCAACCACGTCACCAGCGTGGGCTGCTTCCCTGGACTCCAGACCTAACCCTGCAGGCTCATCCTTCAGACAGTTGTTGCAAGTCTTCTGCACACCTTCCATTAAATCAAGTTGCCGTCCATCAGTAATTCTGGAACTTACTAGAACTACTTGCTTCTGTCTGCTGCGTTGCCTCTGGTTACTCACAAGCTTGAGGAGGTAGTTTAAACATTGGCCAGCTAGCTAACACAGGCCCACACCCCCTGGCTGGGATCCCACCCGCAACCAGTCTGGGGCCACTAGGTGCCGGCACATGCTGGAACCTACGTGGCAGACTCGTCTGTGCCCAGGGTGCTGACACTGCGTTCTCTGCACATGGCAAGAGCTAAACAACGCCGTCCATTATGTTGTTCTCATACAACCCACAAGCTCTGCAAGACGTTTGGCAAGGTCACTGCTCTGCAAGAACATAGCGGCCAGGAGAGCAGCGTTCTAGGTGGGCGCCATGGCACTGAGCTTGGGTCAACTGTCCCCAGCAGAGGCCTTCGCAAAGCCCCCGCTCCCCACACACCTGGGACTCTTGTACCAGGAGAGTGCACCCCTGCCCCTTCTGCATGGACAGTCCATAGGTGAGGCACCATCCCCACCAGGCAGAAATGCCCTGGTGGTGCCAGGACATCAGGCTAGGCCAAGAGTGTGTCACCCCGGGGTGACACATGGCCTCCCCAGGTCACCCCTGGGGGCTCCGAGCAACTCGGGCTCTCAGCTGGCCAGTCTGTCTGGGGATGCTGGGGGACACTGCCGTTACTCATCAGAGGCTCCAGAGGCATCACCTGAATGCTGAGACGGGGGTGTGATTGATGGCGCTGAATACGAAACCACATGTACCTCGTTGGGGAAGCATGGACTCAGAGGCGCACTGTCTCCGGGGGAGATGAATGGGACTCAAGATAACCCTGGCAAATTAGGCATATGTTAGCGCTGAGCGTTGTCAGTGAGCAGGCTGTAAATTACAGACATATTGTAACTCCACAAACTCCTCTAATGAATCGGATGACGGTGGTAATTTTATGCGGAACACACCAGTTTAACCCTTTTAAGAAATTAGCCCCAGGTCTCTAAGATGCCACAAGTCAAAACGCATTTTCAAAGCTGGTGCTTAGCATTTCCAGAGCGAGCCTATGCAGCAGGATGTAAGAACTTCTTAAATTCTCCTGCATATTAAAAACAAACATTCAAGACCCTAAGGGTAAATACATTATTTCGTAGTTAAATTTTGAGCTCTTTTTTCTCCACACACAATCTTCATTATAGTCCTTTTTTGTCCCCCTAAAACGATCACACTAAATATATGGAAGCCACAAGCCCCAGCGTGCAGTGCATTTCTGGGTGATTATTGAACACATCGGGAGGTGCCATGCACTCCGTGGCTAAAGGCACAGAGACTTTAACCTGAAAGGGAGGCAGGAATTCCACACAAATGCACTACCTGCGGTGTCTTGTTGCAGTGATGAAGTGGAATTTATAAATAAAAATAAGATGCCGAGACAAACCCTCTGCATTTTCCGGCCATTACTGACAGAGGCGTGACGTGGTGACAGCTAAGCCGGGGCTGTGAAGCTATTTTAGAATCTGCTGTATATTTTAGTGAAAGTTGCATGTAGAAATAACTGACAAATGAATGTTGATCAAAAGAAAACTCTAAATTCAAATGGGGAATTAAAGGTAATATGTCATTATTTAAAATGTGTTGACACAGTAAAAAGCATTCTTTGGTTCTTACTCAAATGGAAGGAATGCAAAACAGCGCCAGTGGATGTAATTATAGTATAACAGGTACCACTCGGTTCCTGATGTTACAAAACTAGGAATTTTTTTAAATAACTGACCCCTATATTGGTGTGTTTTCTCTTTACAGAACATAATTATCTTTTCCTGGATGTGTTAGAGGAGGACATGGTCTTCCCTGAGTCACAGGGCGGCCGCCGAGCCTGCTGTGCCTCTGCTCCTCCATGGCCGGCAGCGCGGGGGACCTCGTGCGGCTCTGGCAGGTGCATCCTGGGGCCCCTCTGCTGGCCTGCAGCACCGCGTCTCCCCCGAGGGGACAAGCGAGGACCAACTGCCATCGTATCTTACGTAGTGTAATTGCAGCTTTAAGTCTGGTAATATCCAAGGACCTTGAGGAAAAATGTCGGAATGTTGGCCGTTTCAGTAACTTACGAAATATGATCATGAAAGAATATGAATTATTCACCTAAAACATGAAATTCAGGAAAACAGTCTATGTACCTGTCATCTGCCATTCAGGCAGGAAGCAAGAAATAAATTCTGAAATCCCAAATTTCCTTTTGGGAGGCTGGATTCCTCCTTTTGTTAAATTGGACCCTAAAAGTTTAAGCTATGTAAATAGACATTGTTCCAACTCTCTGACGGACAAGCACCTTGCAAACCGAGGTCGTCAGTCGTGAGGCCTGTTGACGCAGAGGAAAGCCCAGCCCTACCCGGCTGCTGGCTCCACACAAGTGGCAGCGGCAGAAACGGGCATGCTGGTGTGGTGAGGGGAGTGGACGCTGCTTGGCCTTCCTGTCCTCCTGGCCCTGCCCCTCCCCGCCCCTCCCCACCTCTCTGCTGCTGCTCCTCCGGTGGGATGCGCCTGCAGGCTCCTCCGGGTCTCTGGGGTCTGCCTGCAGAGACCGCTCACCAGCAACGCTCAAAGATTGCGAATCTTCTCAGCCCACGAGGTCTTGTTTTCCCTGGCACTGAGTACTTAAAAATCACAGATTCTACCTAAAAAATCCCACTTTGGAGCCTCTCTCAAAAGATCAGGCCTGGGATCCCTGGGTAGGTGGCTCAGTGGGTCAAGCATCTGACTTGGCTCAGGTCATCATCTCAGGGTCCTGGGATGGAGTCTTGTATCCAGCTCCCTGCTCAGCTGGGAGCTTGCTTCTCCCTCTGCCTCTCACCCCTGCTCATGATCTCTCTCTGTCTCTCTCTCTCTCTTTCTCTCTCTCCCTCTCTCAAATAAATAAATAAAATCTTTAAAAAAAAAAAAAGTCAGGCCTGATGACATGGAGCCGTCCCTTCCCTGAAACCTAGGCTTGCAAGGTACACAGCAGCACCTCCCTCCACTGCCATCACCTGCTCTAATGCCTCACTGAGGCCCCCTGGCACCCTGGCCTGTCCCAAACACCTAGTGTAGGGGCCACCAAACTGTCTCCCTGCCAGCAATTCTCATCTTCGTGTGTCTTTCCAAAGTCTTATGCTCCCAGGTGGGCTTCAGCAGAGCAAACTCAGGGATTGTTAGTATGCTGTCCTTCAAAGCATGGCCCAGGCCTTCCCTCTGCCCACCAACTGGTTAGAAGTGGCACCTGAGTACCCTGCTGGGCCTCCATGTCAGAGCCAGCACCCATGAGCATCTGAGGATGCAGATGCACCTCTGAGCAGGAGTTTGAGATGCAGTGGTCAGGCCCACAGTGCACTCGGCCGGTGGTGACGGTCGGCTGTCCACTGGCAGCAGCAAGAGGGAGGTGGTAGGTACTGAGAATTCTGGGCCTGATTTTTAAACAATCAAATTAAACTCAGAGCTAACAAAAAAGTGAGCCACACCCACTGTGGAATTCTAGGGCAGCCAAGGGGAAATTAAGGGAATTATGGCCAGAATACATCATCCTGGCTTTTTAAATGGCCTCTCCTCTGGAGGAGTGATCCTCAGTTGGATTTTCACATGCACAGTCTCCAGAGGACCCTAAGAACACAGCCCCCTTCTCATCTGATGGAGCACAGAGCTGTGCAAAGACTAACCTGTGTGAGCCGGGGCCCCTGGGAATTGTACCAGGTGCAGAGTCCAGGACATCACCCTGCTGTCAAGAAGCAGTCTCAGGACGCCATCGGCATCTTTCTCTGTGCTGCCCGAGAACAACAGAGATGTCCTGTGGGCTGAGGTCCTCACAAGCCTGACAGCTTGCCAGTGGTGTGGATTCCCTGGCCACCACCGCCAAGACGCTGACCAGGCAGGTCTGCCATGAGGCAGGGATGTGGGGCCCAGGCTCACCTGGGGACTCTGATGCTCAGAGGGCCACACCTGTGTGCTCACTTCATTAGCATATACACCACAATACACACATCATGGTCTTGGCTTTTTTTTAAATTTTTTTAATTTTTATTTATTTATGGTAGTCACAGAGAGAGAGAGAGAGAGAGAGAGAGAGAGAGAGAGAGAGGCAGAGACATAGGCAGAGGGAGAAGCAGGCTCCATGCACCGGGAGCCCGACGTGGGATTCGATCCCGGGTCTCCAGGATCACGCCCTGGGCCAAAGGCAGGCGCTAAACCGCTGCACCACCCAGGGATCCCCCCATGGTCTTGGTTTTTAATGAACAGAGAATGGAATAGTCACTTCTGTCTGTATAGGTCAAGAAAGTCTTCACCAAAAAGTGCATGTCTGAGCTCGTCTTGTAAGATGAGTAGGATTTGGGTTGTTTGCTCTATAATGCATGCCCTAGGTCTGGTTCTATCTTCCAAACATTGCTGAACTCAGGACACCAGACAACATTCTCCTTGGGCCCCGGAGAAGACATGTTAGAGGAAGTCTGAATTTTATTAAGTAAAATCTTTGTGCCTAGCTTTGGACCTGATGCTCCCTCCTGTGGGCTCAGGTGTCCTACAAGCTTCCCCATGAACTGACTCATTCTGTCCCCCGAGTCCTGCAGGACCCAAGGAGCCACACCTGAACCCCCATCCCTTGGCCATGTGTGCTGCTGGCTTCGCAGAGCTCCTGAGACTGGGGCCCAGGCTCTACCAGATGGCTGCCGTGTGTGGTCTGTGCGCACCTTCGCACCATGGCTCTGGCCCTCAGGATGGGCCCACTCAACCAGCAGGAGCAGCACACATCGTTCCCTGGTCATCCTGTGACACTCACCATCCAGGGGGAGGAGCAGCACCTCAGCTCCCATTCCTCTGCCAGCAGGCTGAGAGGCAACAGGCCATGAGGGCCGAAACAGCCTCAGTCTTTACCTCTGTAAATGAGGAGCTCCAGAAAACCTCTCCCAGCACTTACATTCTAGAACATAGTTAAACACTGTTATTGTCTGAAACCATCTCCCGTGTATCGCAGGGGATGGCATGCTTGTCCTTGGCTTGCTAGCAGCGTGCAATCCACAGCTGTGTGCACATGTTTTCCCCAGTTGGTGGTGCTTGTGCGTGGTTGCAATGCTGGTGCCTGGCTGTAGATGGCTGTATGTGGTTGAGCACATGGCTAGTTGTGCCTGGTTGTAGATGGTTGTGGATGGTTCTAGCAGCTCTTGTGGTGTGCGCAGGGTTCAGGTCACCTACTCCAGGTGGATGAGCCCCTACAAACACTATTTCCTCATGTTGGCCATACTGTTTATATCATGCCTTCATCACAAACCTTACACTCAGTCCAGCAAAGCACCCCAAACATTTCAGCTTGGAAACAACAAGATACCATGACTTCCACAGTCCTGGGATGACAGGCTTAGCTGGGGGCTCTTGGGATCCCCCACTTGCCATCAGGAGGGACCTGATGCTGCAGTTGTTGGAAGGCACCCTCCTGGCTCGTCTGGGCCTGTACTTGGGTTGCAGGAGGGCTGGGCTCTCTCTCGTCCTCACTGTCTCTCTTGGTCTATCCCTTCATGTCCAGGAAATACATTGAGTTACTCAAATCTCATGTATTATTGTTCAAAAATTAGTTATAATAGCTCAAAACCCCACGGCCATTGCAAACTACCTTGGGAACATGAAGTAGTGAGTGCCAGAGGTCAGGGGAGCTCCTGCTGCATTGGTCACAATACCATACAGTACCGTGGGCAGTGGGGGTGTGAAGGCATGAGGCCTCCTGGGGGCAGGGGCACAAGGACCCCTGTGGGAAGGCAGTGGGTGGAGGACCTTTCAGGGAATATCCATCGCGGGGAAGCCTGAAGGGTGTCTACCCATGCAGGATTTTGTAAATCTGGGGAAGATGGTAGTTTTTAGTCAGACATTCATTAAGCCTGGACAGTCACCCCGGGCACCCGGCAGCCCTGTGCCCCATGTGCCAGCAGGACGTGTCTGTGGATTCAGTGTGCACCTCTAGGAACCTGCTCTCTATAGATGTAATACTCATGAGCCCTCACATCAAATATCAGCCATCAGGTGTTAACAACACCCAGCAAAATATGCTTCCCTTCCCATGAACTCACAGGTTCATTTAAAATGGGGCAAGGGTTGCCTCCTTCATCGTGCCCAGCAACTTACATTTGGAAATATGTAAAAGCAAGTATAAATCAATTTCCTTTTATTACACTGTATTTTTATTAATTTTATAACGTAATCGTTTTTTATTAATGTTGAAACATAATACCGTTTTTCGGGCATGTGGGTGAGTCGTAGGGGCGACTTCCATTCCAGGTAAACAGAGATTAATTGTTGGTGCAGGTGGACACAGTCACCCAAGAGCCCTGCTTCGTGGCACAGTCCAATTACTAGCTAATAGATTGTGTGTCCAGTGAGGCAGCTCTCTACTCCCTCAATGGAAAACACACAGGCTTTCTATGACAAATAAATAAATAACCCTTGGATAAAGCAAGAAGGCCATCTACAGTTTGTTAATACTCACATGGAGGAGCTGGTAGCTTAATAAAGCCGTCAAAGTTTTTGTATTCTGACCTGACCACACAAAGACAGTAAATAGCTAGAACTTTGACTTTTAATACAAGCTGCAGCATTTTTAGAACAAGTAGCTCTTGGAGGCCTCAAAGCAGAGCCAAGCCTGGTGGCTGTCGTCCTTGGAACGCAGCGCCCATCAGGCCTTCAAGAAGATGGCTCGGGGAGGACGGCCGGCTCTCTGAAAGGAGGCATCGATCTCGTCGCTTAACCCCCAAAACATTCATTATTTTCAGCCAAAGGAAAACAAAGTTATTTCAGTTATTCTTATCAGCCTCCCCTCTTGAGGATACTTCACCTCAGAAACTTCCATTGACTTTCTCTCTCAGACATTCACGAAGAGCCCAGGGACCTTGCCCAGGGATCAGAATTTAATGGCACAATGAGGTGGCTCCCAGACCCAGTTGTCAGGTGAAGAGAAAATCTCAAACACTTTCAGAAGTCAAGTCACAGGGCAGCAAGATAAAATAAAGACGAGAGGGAAAGAACAGGGTGACTGGGGTAGAGAAGACCTGTTTCCAGTGAGATTTGAGTAGGACGGGGTGGTTACAAAACATCAGAAAGTCGTTTGAAATGCTCTCTGAACCTGACAATTTCTATTCCGACAGGAAGGCGAGACCTATGCGACTCTTCAATTAACTCTCCTCTAATCTGCACCCTGACTGGGGCTGGAGGCATCAGCTTCACTGTACAGATGGGGAAGTTGAGGCTTGAGGAGCCCAGGCTCTTGCCTGAGGTCACAGACCATCTGAACTTGGCAGTCCGTCTCCTAAACACGGCAGCCTCTCCCACAGTGAGCTGTTGTAAAGAGGTGCAGAGTGCTGCAGGGGGTGTGCGGAGCCAGGCAAGGAGGGCCAGAGCTCTGCAGGGAGGTGCCGGGGTGCCGGGGTGCAGGATGCTAGCAGGGCACAGAGTAGGAGGAGGGACAGGGCTCTGCCGGGAGGTGAAGATGGATGCAGGGGTGCAGGGTGCTATCGGGGGTACAGAGTAGGAGGAGGCCGTCAGGGCTCTGCTGGGAGGTGAAGGTGGGTGCCGGGGTGCAGGCCCTTGCCTTGGCCTATGGGACCAGATTGGAGGTGTTCCAGAGGCTGACGCTGTTTCTACCTGAAATACATACTCTCTTGTGTCAGTCTAGGTTAATATAATGGGAGAGGAATCATCAGGCAGGTGCAGGCAGGAAAAGAAGGAAAGGAAAATGTGGGTGGGGGTCGCCTGTGCCACTGTGGCTCTGCCAGCCCCTCCATGCCCACTGCAGTGAGCTCAGGACCCAGTCACCATCTCTGGTGGTTCCTACCCACTCCCTGCTCCATTGCCTCCTGGCTCCCCTTCCCTCCCTGTCTTCCTTCCTCCCCTTTCCCATGTGCTAGGAGGAGAGCCGCACCCAGAACAAGGCACCCTGGAGGTGAGGCAGGCCCTCTGAAGGCAGGACAGCCTCAGGTCCCAGGTGTGTAAGGAGCTGTCCCCCAAAGCTGGCCTGGTGACTTGGAGCTTCTCCAAAGGGATATCAATGGCAGGCAGCCCTTGGCACCTGTGGCCCAACCAGTCCTCCCGTGGCACGTGCCCCTTAGCAACTGCCACCCTTGTCACGGTGTCCTGATAGGGAATTTGCACAGCAGAGAAATGCATCTAAAACCATAACAAGACCAAACTTTGATGAGGCTTCATTCCCCTCAAAGTGAAATGAAATTTAAAAACTTTCAAGTTAACAAAAAATTGGAAGATAGTTTAGGTTTTCATCAATTTAGATATCCTCTTTGTTATGCTAAGTCAAAGTTTTCTTTCCTTTGGGGGGCTATGCACTGAGTGCTTTAATTGGCCATCTGCTAGAGAAGCTGTAAGCATGGCAGGGGTGGGGGTGGCCTCCTTTCCCCATGATGTCCTTCCTCCAAACGACCTGGTACTGGCTCCATGGGAAGCAGAGTATCCATCATACAACTGCCAGGTCACCCAGATTCCTAGGCTCGGGAAATAGTATCCTTTTCTAGAGCAAAATTCATTTGAAAAATTGGACTCAATCATTTCAAATGAAAGTTTGAAGAGACATGTTGTTTGCCTTGCAACGTAAGGACAGTGTCTCAGGAGAGAGTCACCCAAACTCGTCGTCCCCGTCCCACCCCCCCCCTGCCCCAAGCACACAGCTACACGTCCCGAGTTGTGTGGTTGCTGCTTGAGCCAAGGCTTGGCACGTGATATCCTGAGCATGTCGCCATCAGGGGCTCTACCCTCCAGCAGCAGCACTGGCCTGTGACCTGCTCAGGGTTGGCACGAGTTTGATCTCAGAATAAAATTAGCCCCGATTCCTCAGCCCAGTGGAGACTATATGACCCTCCCTTCCACTTTCTTAATGGTTTCTTCACTACAAAGCCTCAATCGAATGACCATGTCAGCCATCTCCCAGGTTTGGAATTAAATGTCCCTAACATAAATCAATAAGAAGGAAATCAAAACGGAAAGGCCAATTATTTTTGCAGATGTCTTTGTGTAAAACAACTTTGCATTGAACTCTGGGCCACCTGGAGACTCCAGAGCAACCCTGCTTCCAGGGTCCAGTACGCTAATGTAACGAGGAACTTTTATGAGCAGACATTACTGACAGGATCTATTAAAATGGAATTACGAGGCTGGCCCATTCACCCCCGAGAGATGCTCCACAAGAAGAGTAGAAAATTCAGAATTCTAAGTGTTCAATTTCAAACCGACAGAGGTGGGACCCTTGCCACAGCCTCTCTGCCTCTTCCCTCTTCTCACTTCCCAGCTGAGATGATATGACCACAGAACTCCATGTTCATGGTTGTGTGAATTTTTAGTGCACCATTTTGTCAATTAAACAGGAGGAGATACACGAAAGCCCCACAGGTACACTTAGAATTGAGTGGAGGCTAACTTTCGGGAGCGGGTCCTTCCTGCCTCCAGATGACCTCTCCCAGAGCCCTGGAGCTTCTTCAGCAGAGCACAGCAAGTAGGCACTGGTCCACTCTGGTCCTGTGCCTTCAGACCTGCCATGCTTTATCACATTTAGCGAAGCCATTTCCTAAATTAATTAGCTTTTGGGGATCAGTGGCTGCTAAGTTATTAACATTATCCCTTCCAAAAGTATTTAACTTTTAAATGGCACCCCAAGAGTATAATATTTTAAGCAAAGGAACAACTCTCTAATGGTAAAAATTCAGCCACCTGAGCCAATAAGAAAACAGTTTGTGCCTTCATGGTTTTAAGGAGCTGCGTACTGTGTCGACATCTATGGTTGGTTCTGTGAACTGCAGATCCCCAGTTGAATTTCCACAGTGGTCAAGATACCAGTACTACAATTCTATTCTGAACACTGACAAGTCAAAAGAGAACCATTTTACTTCCACCTGCTCTTCTGATTCCAAAGCACGTTGACTGCTATTTATTCTGCATCATTATAAGAAACGTGAGTTCTTACTTACAAAGAAGCACGAACTTGGGTGAGTGGCTGCTAGTGATGGGGTGAGTCCAGTGCGTAAGGAAACAGACCCAGCTCTCATCTCAAGGCTCCAATGTCATCTTTAAAAAGTCAGCAAATGAGAAAAATACTTTTCACTCTTTTCTGCAAAATGTGACAACAGTGAGAGCGAACTTGTTTGCTAAGTTGACCCCCTTCTTCGAACACTAGAACGACAGAAAGAGATCTTTGCACTTTTTTAAACTGACAGGCTCTATCTCTTTTCTGGGTTCTCACAGTCCTTGGATGCATTTACCTAAGTAAAAAACAGAAAAGGGGAGAGAGTGGAAACAAATCAAATGGAGAAAGAGTTTAAATGAAAAAAAGAGAAGCTGCTCATGAGCATGTAGTTGCAACCATGTCATAAATAAGTCCTCCTGAGTGTATATGCACATGCAAATAATCGAAATGATCAACAATGTCACAAATAAATCCTGTGAGTACACAGATGCAACAATGTCACAAATAAATCCTCTGACTGTATAGATGCCACAATGTCACAAATAAATCTTGCTGCGTGTATAGATACAACAATATCACAAATAAATCTTCTGAGTGTATAGATGCAACAAGGTCACAAATAAATCCTCTGACTGTATAGATGCCACAATGTCACAAATAAATCTTGCTGCGTGTATAGATACAACAATATCACAAATAAATCCTCTGAGTGTATAGATGCAACAATGTCACAAATAAATCCGTGTGAGCCTGTAGCTACAATGTCACAAATAAATCCTGAGTGTATAGATGCAACAATGTCACAAAAAATCCTTTGTGAGTGTACAGATGCAACAATGTCACAAATAAATCCTCTGAGTGTGCAGATGCAGATGTCACAACTAAATCCTGTGTGAGCCTATAGCTGCAACATCACAAATAAATCCTTGTGAGTGTATAGATGCAACAATGTCACAAATAAATCCATTCTGCCATCCGCCACTTCCACATAGAAGCCCTTAACAGTTCTTTCTGTGCCCAGACAAAGAGCAGGACCTTTGATATTCCTCCAGGAATGATTTCAGGCTAAAAGATAAGTTCCATGCGAAGGTGAAGGTCTTACCAAATGTAACTAGAATGTTACTGCCAGTTCCCACATTCAGCCAAAAGTTGCTTTAAGTTAATTACATACTATCTGAACAAGTGTATACACGTTCAGTCTCTTCTTATCTGTACACATTTTCTCGCACTTTTGTTCTGATTTTTTAAAGAACCTTGACTAATTCACTTTAGCGCGAAGCTAATCCTGCACCAGAGGGCTAAGTATAAAACAAGTGACATTCTCAAATGGGTGACAAAAAACGAGCAGACTGGGGTCATTAAGTGCTCATTAGCTGCGTGTTGTCACATTAACTATGGGGTGTAGCGCCAATTTTCTCTTCTTTGTCAGGAGCCAACACGCTCCCCTTTCAAGAGCAGGCCCCTGGGTGGTGTGGTGCCCAAAGCATGCTTCATTCAGCTCTGTTCCTTTAGGTTCTCTCTGATTTATCTCCGTCACCACCATTTCACAAGTCCACCAGGGAGAAGCTGTTACCCACCTCTATCGGCCACAGCAATGAGGAGCCAAAATGATCAAGTATCAGGAAAAAATTCTTTGCAGCTGATATACACAGCTGGTAGAGCCATGGGTGTGGACAGAGTGGTTTTATTTGAAGTCATGACTTTAGAATCTTAAAGATGGTCCTGTAATCTAGACATGCAGGATTTCCACTTTTTTTTCCTTCTTCTTTTTTTAAGATTTATTTATTCATTTGAGAGAGAGAGCACAAGTGGAAGGGAGAGAGGGAAAGCGAGAAGCAGGCTCCTCGCTGAGCAGGGAGCCCGACTCGGGGCTCGATCTCAGGACTCTGAGATCATGATCTGAGCTGAAGGCAGATGCCTCACCATCTGAGCCACCCAGGCACCCCTGGGATTTCCAATTTCAATGCCTAGTCACCCTCAGCCCCCCAAAAAATGCCAGAGGTGCGTCTCCAGCACCCGCTCTCAGCTGTGACGGAGAAAGCCCGTGCTCATGCAGCATGCTGCTGGTGTACATACATCTTCAGGCTTCTCTATGCTGTCTCCCTGTTCATCCCTCCAATTGATGCTCTTTTAAAAGAAAAAACTAAAGACCTGCATTTAAGCTCAGTGAGCAGAGATCCTGCTCCCCAGCAACATGCTTTGCATGGAAAATGTCTGGATAAGCATTTCTAGCACAATTTTAATTATAAAGCAATTCCATCCTCAAACAACAGTGCGTTCTGACTCTCATATTTGATGTTGACCAAACTACATCTTAAAGCAATATTGGATTCCTTATTTGAATTCAAGAGATGGACTGACTTCAACAGAACCTGAAACCATGGAGTTGGTCTCACGGAACACATTGGCTTGGATGTTCTAGGTCAGTCTTTGCTCACAGCAGGCATTGAAACCAGCAGCCGAAGCTGAAAGAAACTCAATCCTACCAGGAAACACACTCTGTGAGGAGACAAGGACGATGGATGGATGGATGGATGGATGGATGATGGATGGATGGATGGATGGATGGATGAATGAACACAGAAGTGTTCTAAGGGATTCCCTTACCTGGGTAAACCTTGCCCTGTTGCTTCCTCAGAAGAGGTGGCATTTCACTTTCGCTGCCCACCCTTGGGATTCCCTGCAGAGACACCTCAGGATGCAGAGCTATCTCAGCCCATCAAGGTTATGTGGGTGCCCCCAGGGACCGAGCCTGCATGGACAAGGCCTCAGGCTGGTCAGCAGCAGGAGACTGACCTGCCCACTCACCTCCCATGGGCCCGCCCAGGGGATGAAGGGCCACTGGCACAGCCCACGATGGCCTCCATGCCAGACGTAGGTGCCACCTCATGAGCACAAGTCCCTATAGTTAATCTGCAAAGCACCAGAACTCTGTGCTTCTGACACAGTTAATAGTTCCCAGGACTCTATTTAAAGCATTCGGAAGACAAAAGTAAGAAGACAATTACACAGATTGCAGAGACCAGAGAAAGAGGAACAGAGGAAGGGAAGCTCAGAGAGCCAACAACAATGTAACACAAACAGCTCAGCAAATAACGGTGCCACGTCCCAGCTAATAAAACGCTTTAACACCTGAATACATTCACACGCCTGATTAAGCACTGACAGCATACACCCATAAAGGAAGATTATACGTTGTAATATGTCTTCGCGAGAAGCAGCGTATTAACCACTGTTTGTATACTTCTCCAATTACATTCCTCTAATTCCTTCATTTAGAAAACAGTTTACATTATAATAGCCAGCATCACTTCTGTTTTTGAAACAATTGAATATATATATATATATATATATATATATATATATATATATATATCTCCTTCCAAAACTATCTTTAATCAGGGCTTTTGGCACCGTGCATATGATCTGTCACCTGCTCCCGCCATGCCTAGGGCCTCGCAGTGGACGGAAACATCCCACTTTCCCCTCTCTAGTTTTCTGGGAGCAGAGATTGGAAAACGATGCCTGGCACAGCTCCCTCCCCAGCCCCTGTGCTCTCTGTCCCGCAGACCCCAGCCCTCCTGGGCTGTCACATTGTGCAGGACGCTGAGCTGGTGACACCAGGGGTTTATTCTGTGGCCAAAGCCGCCTCTTCCTGACCAGAACCCCCAGATCCTGCCAAACCCACCCATCCAGATCTGGCTAGCATGCGGTCCTCCCTGGGACCAGAGATGCCTGTCAGAAGCCAAGCAGCAGCAAACAGCAGAGCCCCCGAGACAAGACGTTGGTGAGGATGAGAGTGAGCACTGAGGGAGGCACAGGGAAGGGCACCACCAGGTGGGGCAGAAGAGACCCCAGGGACGGATACAGCCCAGTGAGCAGGGGCTGTGAGGCACTGGGATCAAATAAATGACCCAGTCCTCGAGAGAACACGTCCTCACGCAGAAGCTGAAGCTCAGTATGAGTGACTTTTCTGAGGTTGCCTGCCAGTGAGCAGCTAAGCTAGGAGGCAAGGCAGCCTGGGAACCCATGCGCACCACCTCTGCGGGGCCGGGCCATGCTGGACATCAGCCCCCACCCCCAGGCTTTTCCAGGAGAGCAGGCGTGGACTTCTGGGGGAGGCTGGAGCAGCCATCCTCTTCCCTGTTCTTCTCACTAAGCACAATGTACCTTGTTGACATCATATGTAAAATAAACATGAGAATTCTCCAGAAGATTGTAGAGAAGGCAGAGGGCAGGGGTCCTCAGGACCCATGGAACAGCATGGCAATGAGTCCCCTGGCTTCTCAGGTTGTCTTGTGAATCCCAGTGGGGTCCAGGTAGAGACACTGGCAACACAGAAATACCCACAGACCCAGACAAGAAAAGCTCGCTCCCTCCAGCCAAACAACAGGGACACAGGCAGCCTCATACGACAGACATTTCCACAGTAATGGCTCTACTCCAACCAAATACCACGGAAAAAAATGTCACCCTGTCCTCAGCCCACCAGTAAAAGTTGAGTGGGGAGCCTTGCCCTGTGCCCTCCCTGGGCTACTGTACCACTGCCAAACTCACCCTTTGGGGCAGAGGTACAGGAAGCTGAGCAAGGAAGCTGGACTCCACTTGCCACACCCCCAACCCACCCCCACTGTTGCTGCGAGGACAGCGCCAGAGCAGTGTCAGAGGCCTGCCTACAAAGGACAAGGTCCGAATGAGACCTGGAGTCTTCTACCATGATTCACACACTGGCCAGATGTCGACAAAGACCACTCTTCACACGGGAGCCCAGAAAGTCTCAAATGCAATGAGGAAGACATGAGCAGATGCCAACACCAAAGTCACACAGATGTTAGAATCACCTGATAAGGATTTTAAAGTGGTGATCATACATATATTTCAACAGGAATTGACATAAATGAAAAATAGGAAGTCTCAACAAAGACGTGAAAGGTTTCAGCAAATAAATAGAAACTATAAAGAACCGAACGGCTATTTTAGGACTAAAAAATATTGTATATGAAGGTTTAAAAAACTCAAAAGATGTACTCAATAGCAGAATGGAATAGACAGAAAAAATCAGTGGAGGAAAAAGAGGTAAAACAATAGATATCCCTCATTGTGACTGACCATATCAGCAAGCTAATGAAGAAGGAGTCACATGATCACATCAATTCGTGCAGATAAAAACACTTGACAAGTCCTCCCAAACTGACATATAGGTTTAACACAATTCATATCAAAATCCCAGCAAAATTTTTCTGCAGACAGAGACAATATTATCCTAAAATCTATATGGACTATAGACAATAATTATAAGTCGTAAATTGTGAAATTTTTAGAAGAGAAATTTTCAAGACCTAAGGCTTGGGTGAGGAGATACGACAGCAAGAGCCCAACCGATGAGAGAAAACATCAGTGCTTTGGGAGGTGTCCGATGGGGTAGGGCTGGCTTTGCAGGAGGTAGAAGGAACACCCCAGGGCAGAACAATGTGTTAGAGGTCTATTGAGTTCACCACAAGGGAGCTGGGGGCAGGGCAGGGCAGGGCAGCAAGGGAGCGACTGTGCCATAGGCAGTAGCGAGATGTTCTAGTTATAGGGTCAAGGGGTGGACTGAGGAAGTATGGGAACCTATGGAATTTCCCTTTTTTGGTAAATCTTAGGAACAGTGTCTGGTTGTAGGTAGCCATTGGTCACCTAGGGCTGATGGCTTTTTCCAGGTGGGTCACTTAATGGGTCTGTTTGTGCCAGCCTGGTGGTTACTCTGGGCCCTTCTGCCTCTCTCAGATTCCCACTGCTCAAACCCTGTCGCCTAGATGCAGCCTCTACATGTTGGATTCAGCAAAATTAAAAACAAATGTTGCTCTACATAAGACCTCGTAGAGAAGGTGAAAGATTGGAGCTGCAGACCAGGAGAAATGTTTTACAAATGGAACAGCTAACAAAGTATTCATGTTTAGAATAATATATAAAGAACTCTCAAACTTCAACAGTTAAAAAAAAATACCAAGCAATTCAAACAGAAATGAGTACATGATATTATTGTCTGAGGAATAATGGTCCCCAGAGAGGTATCTGTGTGCCTCCCGAACCCGTATTTTGCATTATATGGCAGAGGCTAACTATGGTTGTGGATGGAATTAAGATTGCTAATCATCTGAATTTAGATGGAGAGTTTACCCTGGATTATCCATAGGATTCTGTATTCAGGTTCTCCAGAGAGACAGAGCCAATAGGTGGTATAGAGACGGATTTATTTTAAGGACTTGACTCACATGATTGAGGAGGCTGACAAGTCTCAAATCTGCATAGCCGCTTGCAGAAGCTGATGTTGTTTGCATCTGAATGCCATCTGCTGGAAGAGGTCACTCTTGCTTAGAAGAGGTCAGTTCTTTTGGTTTAATCAGGCCTTCAACTGATTGAATGAGGCCCACCCCCACTATGGAGAACAATCTGCTTTACTCCAAGTCCACCAATCTGAACATAAATCTCATCAAAAACACTCTCATGGAAACACCCAGAATTATGTTTGACCATAAATCTAGGCAACATGACCCAGCCAAGTTGATATATAAAATCAACAATCACAGAGCCCAGTGTAATCCCAAATGTCTACATAAGTGGCAGAGGGAGAACCAGAGATAGAACGGGCCTTGAAGATAGAGGGGAGGGACCACAGTCAAGGAATATGGTACATTCTGGAAGCTGTAAGAGGTAAGGAGAGAGATTCTAGAGAGCCCTCCCAGAAGGCACACATTGCTGCTGACACCCTGATTTCAGCCGGGTGAGACCCAGTATGGACTTCTCATATCCAGAACTGGTAAGATTATAAATGTACATTGTTTTAAGTGACAGTCAGGACACACCTGCCCAAGGTTGGTCTCTCCAGCTTTGCTTCCCTCATCCTTATGGGGAAGTACTAAGAACTTCCTTCCATGAGCACCACAGCTTTCCCTCGGTGGGCACGTAGAGGGAGTGAGGGCAAAAATGAAGAGAATCAGCAGTTATTGATGGGTCTACGCCATTTGGGGCCGATTGTTGTAGGGGCTGTTGCCAACTACCCGGACGGTCCCTCTGAAGGCAGGTAGGAGTCCTACTGTCATGTGTGGTGCCACACTCTCTCTGCTTTCCCTGTCTTGTGCTATGGCTGCTGGCGCAAGGACCAGATCTGAATAGCAAAAGTCCAGACCACTGGTCTACATGTCATTGGACCATTAAACATTCATGAACTCAAGGGGGACACAAAGTCCACTGTGCCACCTGTAAATGTAAGCTGTGCTTAGTATGTCCGACGGACCCTCCAGACATTTGCAGTGACCTCCACAGTCACTCCTCCAGGTAGATGGCCCCCACTACATCCATCAGTAAGAAAACAGCAAACAGCTGTAGTATGTCCTCATATCGGCAATAAAAAAAATAAAACACCAAGAAATCTTAGAGTCATAACTGTGGAGGGCGAGAAAATTAAGGCCATTCCACTTTAAGTTCAGCGTTAGCACACGTGCAGCCATCCCAGGCCCCTGCGAAGAAGAGCTGAAATTTACATTACTTCAGTTACAGGAAGAAAACAGCTTACAGCTTAAGGCCCTAGGAAGCCCCATATTAGAATAAGGACAGAGCTCAGTGCCCTTGAAAGCCCCATATCAAAATGTAAACAGAACTTGAGAAATTCCTCCGCCCCTTCTGGAGGTCCCCGAGACCAGCCCTTAAAACTAAGCTGAAACCCACCTCGGGGTCCAAGTCCCTGCTCCGCTGCGTCCGGTGTACTTGGACGCAAGCTCCAGCTTGTAAATAAACCCTCATGCGCTTGCATCAGTGTCGGCTCCTTGGTGGTTTCTCGGATTCGCAATCTTGGGCACAACAATTACCAGGTTTTAGGAGGCATGATTGTTCTCTTGTGTCCAGGACCATCTGCCCAGGACCTCTCCCTTGTCTGCACAAATGCACTGACCCAAGGGGACCAGCTAAGGAGGACTCTGTTACCCTAATCCCCAGCCAGCCTCCTGGCTTCTTCTCAGTCACAGGTCCCGGGACACGACCCCCCACAAGGAGGGCAGGACCTGGCTCACTTCCTGCAGTGATGTCACAGGTCCCCGACCCTCCCCACGCACGGCCAGCCGGCTCACTTCCTGCAGTGATGTCACAGGTCCCCGGACATTCCACAGTATCCTGGAGACCAAGGCGGGTGAAGCTGAGGACCTTCAGGGGAAGGTCTTCCTCCTTCGGCTGGAGGGAACATGGCAGGGAACAGAGGAGTGACCGTGTTTGTCCTGCTGCTGTCCTGCTGGCACGAAGCCAAGCTCCAACCGATAAACATGACTTCAGGTACGGTCACAGGTGGATTGTCACTGCGGCAGAAAACGCTCACCTCCCTGGGGCCGAATCGGTGCCGCAGCTTCTCCCTGGGGTCCTTCCCTACCTGCCCAATTATCATTTATTTCTGGGGAAGAACGGAGTGGAGTGCCTTGAACAGTTTTCTATCTTTGAAGCCCCTTTAAAATCCAGAACTCCTTGGGAGAGGAACATGCACAATCATTTTTATTGTGGAAAATCTCTAACTTACCCAAAGTCGAGGAACAGTCCAGAGAACCCACACCCTCGGTTTCAGTTACACGCAGGCTGCCAGCCCGCACGTTCTGCGACACCCGCTGTGTCGTTCCCGGGAGTCTGGTGCCCCGTCCAACCCACCCCATCGTCCACGTAAACCTGTCCCTGCTGAGGTAAGGCAGACATGCAACGCGGCCGTAGCTGGTCCCCGCGGTCCCCGTCACATGCGGGCCGGCCCCCGCAGGCCCCGGGCTCGGTCCTGTCGCCCCGGCCCCTCCTCGTGCTGGATCCGAGGGGCCCGGAGGCCGGAGGCTGGGACCAGATGCGACTCTGTGCCTCGCAGGCCGCGGGGACACAGGGCAGCAGGAAGCTCCGTGCTCAGGCCACCTGCCCCCTCTCCCACCTCCATCAGGGGGCACTGAGGATGGAAGGAAAGAGGCCGTGGTGGGTCCCCAGCCCCAGCTCCAAGGGGGACGCGCAGGCCCTGGAGGGTCACCCGAATGGTTTGTGCGGTGCCTGGGAGCAGGAGCACAGGGGCCACACTGGCCTCCCGCCCTGGCCGGGCCCACGCCTGCCCAGGGGACAGCTGGCCCACGCTCCCACCTTCCTTTTCTGAATGAAACAGTTCCAAGGCACTGACGAAGGTCAGATCCTCTGTGGGGCCGTGGGCACAAAGCGTCTGTGACGGGCAGAACACTGGCCCAGGTTCTGAGCCATTCCACACGTCCCTCCAGCCCTCCCTGCTCACAGCGGCCCCGGGAGCGGCCCCCAGGGCGGATGGACGAGCGCTCCTGCGGCAGCCCCAGCCAGCCTGCCCCCCACACCTGCTCCGCTAGCTAGTCCAGATGGGACACCCCAGGGGCCATCGGGTCTCCTCGGCTGGGAAGGCCAGCTAAGGGCCGTCTCTAGACCGTTCCCTGAAAGCGAACATTGGGGTTCCTTGGGTGCTCGCAGCCGGGGCGCAGGGGCGCACGAGCACCCGGCTCCGGGCCCCACACAGACCGGCTTTGGCCACTGGCCGCTGACAAAACCCCCAGGCAGAGAGGCAGTGGTGGTGACGCAGGACGGGAGCTTGTCCGGGGGAGGCCGACCCCAGGAAGACAGCCGCCTCGCGTCTCCGTCTCCAAAGCGCTGAAAACACGGCAGGTTTCTATGAGGACACATGGGCCAGAGGCTGGTGGCGGCGGGCAGGTGCGGGCAGGTGCGGGGGACAGTCAGGCGGCCCTGGGGGTCAGGCCCTGGCGGGGTCCCGCTGGCTCCGGGCAGGCCTGACACAGGAGGGTCAAGCGCTTTGCTCCCCGCATCTTTTGCCTGAGTGAAGAGACAAGCCGGGAAAGCTCGAGGTCAAAGCCGAGGTAGTTAAGTTCCCGTCACGCTTCCGGGCCTTCCCGCTTCCTCGGGCAGCACGAGCTCGGGCTGTCGGCCCCACGGGTCGGCCTGGCCCCCGGGAGAGACAGGGGGCGGCAGCCATGGGGCTGGTTCGCCTCGTTTGCCCCAAATTAGCCAGAGCACAACCGCAGGGGTCGCGGCGAGCCCTTCCCGGTGGCCAGGCTGGGCACTGTGCAAATGTGGACAAGGAGTAGTCAGGGCATCCCGGTAACCCCGGCGCCGGCGTGTTGAGGCCCAGAGACTGTCCGTCGGGGGTGACAACAGGCGAAACACGGCACAGCAGCCACAGTTGACGACGCACTTTAAAACCCGTGCGGATATCCTAAAACATAAATATTTTTCTGCACGCGCTTACTGGCTGACTCGCACAATACTTCCATTATAATTACGGGACAGACACAAAATGAAAAGAATATTTTTAACAAAGTGCTTGCAGACGCAGCTGTACCCATTCTTAATGACTCATTAATGCCTCATCCAAAGAGAACTGTACTTTTGTTTGCTTCGTTTAGGGAAGGTCAGCACACTGGGAAGCGATTGTCATCTCAGCGCAGACCTTTTTACAGAGATTTCCTGCATTGTTCTAAGCCCTGCGCTGCAGATGAGTCCATTGGTATGCAGATTGTCCATCATTAAAACCATTTGAAAATCAGCGTCGTCATTGGTTTACTGTTGGAACCCTAGAGTCTACAGACGCCGCTTGCATGCTCTGTGCAGCCTGCACCGTGGCCCTGCCCGGGGTCCCGGCCCTGCCCTCTCCCCTCTGGTAGCCTAGGGGCTGGACAAGAGGCCGACCTTGACCTCGAGCGGAGGACCCGGAGCAGGACACCCCTGTTCTGAGCCAGAAGAGCGGGAGGGAGCCCCTGGCTGGCTGCTGCGGGGAGACCCGCCCTCAGTAACCGCGCACCGCAGGGTCCCCGGCGAGGCTGTTCAGGGCAGGGAGGCCTGCAAGGCTGGAAGTCAGGTGTCCCGGGATCCCACGAGGTCTGTGGTCTGGCCCGGCCAGCTCACCCGTGGGACTCCGTGTCTCACCTGTAGGCAGACCGCCCGGAATCGCTCTGCTTACAAAGGGGAGAGCTGGTGACCGTCTCTCTGGGATCCGCTCCAAGCGGGGAACCCCAACAGGAGCAGCAGTCTGCAATCCCCGTTCCCCAAATCCTATCCCTAAGCTTCCGAGGCACTTGCTGTTGGAACCGGTCAGAAAGGAGGCAGCAGTGTGGTTTTTACAAAAGGACCTGTGCGTCCCTGTGGGTTGGCTGTCCTTGTTGTGCCCAAGAGCACGATTCCGAGAAACCACCAAGGAGCCGACACCAGGGCTCGACCTCGAGCAAGCACACGAGGGTTTATTTACAAGCTCGAGCTTGGGTCCAAGCATACTCCACACAGCAGAGCAGGGGCTTGGACCCCGAAGTGGGTTACAGCTGGGTTTTTTATGGGCTGGTCTAGGGGATTTTCAGAAGGGGTGGAGGAAAAAAATTTTGTTTTCTTTCCAATATGGGGAAAGGGTGGGGGAGTTTCTTAAGATCTGATAGCTGATCCTCTGCGAGGGCATTCTGAGCTTTATTGTCTTTCTGATATGGGATTCCCTGCCTAGGGCATTCTGCAGTTTTTCCTGTAAAGTTCAGCTCCTATTCCCAGGGGCCTAAGACTGCTGTACTTGTGCTAATGCTATACTTGAGATCCAATGGCCTTCATTTTTCTCGGCCTCCACATCCTCTGAACACTTGCAAGAGCGCCATCCCGTGAGCCAGGATGTTTGCTCCCTTCTGAGGGACAACGGCGCCCATGAGCACTGCCCAAGACTGCCAAGACGGCAGGAGTCCCAGCACAGGGCACGTCAGTCCCTCCAAACACAGCCAAGCTTGCCAGCCACTCTCCAGATGAGAACCAGGGCCTGGGAACCCCTTCCCCAGCAGCAGGCTGGCGGGTGCCGCAAAGCTGAAACTATTTCGAGAAGTCAGTGCAAATCCAATGAATTGTTAAACTATTAGGGTATTTATTTCCCCCCCAGGTCCAAGTACTGAAATGCCACCCCGTTCAAAAGGTCAGGAGGATATACCTGGAGTATTTGGTAAGGAACCTCCTCATATCAGCATCCGGTCTGTATTTGGAGGGGTGGGTCCTAGTCAGTGGGTGTTTCCCAGATGACCTGGTGCTGGTTGCACAAGGTGGGGGTGTGATTCAGTTTGAGGTTAGAATCACATTTCCCATAGATTTAGTGCTTACATCTAAAAGTCAAACTCCCAAGAAGCTAAGAAAGAAGTAGAGTTTTAGCCCATTGGACAAAAGAAGGGCTTTGGGACATCACTTCTGAAAGTGAGGTCCCAGGCCAGCAGGGCTACATCACTCTGAGCGTCTTAGTGATGTCAGGAATAGAGCTGTCCAGAAGTCCTGCTATGCTGGGAACTACCTGGCTCCTTGGGGCTGCTCCAAAGAAATACAACGCAAGCCAGAGATGTCACCTTAAATTTTCTAGTAGCCACATATTGTGTGTGTGTGTGTGTGAGGTAACAAGTGAAACTTATTTAATCACGTTTTATTTGATATTATCATTTCAACGTGTAACCAACATAACACATAAGATATGACTCATAACTCATAAACACTCATGAGATATTTTCAGCCTTTTATCACAATGCACGGAAGCTTCAAAATCTGGTGTGCACTTCACAACCAGAGGACATCTCAGTTGGACCAGATATGATCCATGTATGTTCACGTGGCCAGAGCTACAGAGCCCACAGATCTGGTCCAACACTCACTTTATATTTCATAAAATGAAGCCTAGAGAGGCTCTCTTGAGTAGAGAGAGGGGGTCCGGAGCAGGGGACGCCTCTGCCCCCTGAGCTCCTGAGCTTGGGGCTGGGGACTGGTGGTTCCCAGGGTCTGAGAAGGAGCCTGGGAGCCTGGTGCTATGCTGCCCTCTAGGTCTACAAACTCACACAGCAGAGTTCTGAGGATGACACAATGCCTGCTGGGTGACTTGAATCCTTTCCAGCCACACCTCTGCCGCGATCCTGGGCTTCACCTCATTTCCAAGTCTGCGGCAGCAGAGCCCTCGGGAGATCCTCTCTGACTTTCAGAGAGATGATAGACACACAGACAGATAGACTGACAGATGACATGAGCGAGTGAATGAATAAATCAATGAATGAACGTTCTAGTTCTCTCTGAGTGACCATCATCCACTTCCTTAAGCAATTCCTGTCTCAGAATCAGAAGACATTCTGATGCCTGCAAATGCCCTCATGTCCATGAAGCAGGGCCTGTCTGTACAATGAAATGGTAACATCAGCCCTGTGTGTGGTTCAGGGCTTGGAGAGAACGTGGTTGCACAGAGGGCCCTACCCCACCCAGGTGTGCGTTAGACAGCCTTAAAAACAGTATGTGCAGGTTAGGTAAACCTAACCCCGTGCCGGACCTGGCCGGCAACCGCTAGGCAGTGAACTGGCCCGGCAAGATGGGAGCACCACCAGGTCTAGGAGTGGTGCTGGCGAATACTCCCAAGTTCCTGGCGGGTCTGGCGGTCTCGGTACCTGCAAGATTATGGTCCAACACCAGCACCCACTCCATCCGCGGGCCGGCCACCCAAGGTCCCGACTGCCTGCGTGAAAGAAAGGATTGAGTCAAGGAGATTTCTGATGACGTTGTGGGGATCAACTAAAGCCAGAAGGGGAACTGATGCTCCTGCCCCCCAACCCCTGTTCTCCTGGGTGGAGAGCAGGAAGCCGTGAAAGTGAGACATCGTGTCTCTGGAGACATGTGAGATCAGCAGAGGCTGTTGATTCAGAGCGTCTTGCAGCTGGGCATGGGCCAGGCCACTGTCACGTGCATGTGGCAGAGACTCAGGCAGATGGGAGGGAGAGCTCAGGGTGGTGCAGGGACAGCTGGGGGGATGCTGGGGGTGGTGCTGGTGCAGGGACGGCTGGGGGTTCCTGGGGCAGGTGCTGGTGCTGGTGCAGGGATGGCTGAGGGTGTCCTGGGGCAGGTGCTGGGACAGGGACGGCTGAGGGTGGCCCTGAGGCAGGTACTGGTGCAGGAACAGCTGAGGGGGTTCCCTGGGGCAGGTGTGGTACAGGGACAGCTGTGGGGGGGGGTGCCATGGGGCAGGTGCTGGGGCAGGGACGGTTGGGGGGGCACTGTGGGGTAGGGGCTGGCCAGGGAGGGCTCTCGGTGGGGGCTGACCCAGGCACTGGCTGGGACACAGAGACAGCTAACCAGAAGTGGGTTCTGTAGAATGGGAAGTGCAGTTACTGGTCACACCCCGGCCATGAGGGGCAGGTGGCCCTAGAGAGGGGTGTATGTGGCCCCCAGGATTTGCTGCTGGAGACAGCAGTCACCTTCCTTCAGGGTGACTTCTGGATGGCTGCCTACATGGTGGATCAGTTATATTTTTATGTAGAACTGGTCACCGTCCATTTGTATATTCAATATCTCATTTCTCAGAAAAGAAAATGTAAACCATAAGAAATTAGACATGGTTCGAAGACAGGGTTTTCTCATTCATACAACCTATCAGGCTCCTCTGCTCCCTGACGGGTTTTGCTACAATTAGATGCACAACGTTTCTGGAGGCCTGTTGAAACTTTTGGTTTTGGCTTGCTCACCCTCGAGCGTCCCCCAGCCCCCGGCTCTGAAGGTGCCGTGAAGTCAGTTGGCTTCGGGCTCCTCTTGGTCCTGAGGGCTGTCACCACCTGCCTTGAGGATCTCTCAGGACATCTGCCACTAACAGTATTTAGTGTCCCCGGGAGGCCACCCTAGCTTCCTTCAGGTGGTGCCAGTCAACCGGGCTCCTGCCTCCTGCCTGTCCCTGCCTGCCTCGGGGGCAATCCTTGATCTCAGTTCCTGGTGGGTGCTCTAGAAGGTGCTGTGCATGACCACACATGTAGAGTCCTATCCCTCTCAAATGGCTGGTTGGCTCAGGGAAGACCAGGGACTGGGGCTGGGCTGTCCTTCTCCCCTGGGCACCTGAACAGTTTCTGGTACATAGTAACTGCTCAGTATTTGTTATTCACACAAATATCCACTCTTCCCTGTGACTCAAAATCTAACTAAACACCATAATTTTTAGGGACTTAAAATTGGTTCTTCAGCACAATAGCTGTCCCAGAAAAGTGGCCAAGGTCTTCTCAAGGTGGAAGCAGGAAAGAATGCTTTGAGAGCACTGCACCAGCAAAGAATGCACTTGGCCATGTGAGCAGAGACAGAGTGGCAGCAGCTCAACCAAACAGGGGCTGTGCTCCTGTGTCACCAGCAGCTCTATGATATCCAACTATGTCCCTGAGGTCACCCTGGCCATCCCTTGAGCTCATATCCTGTGGTCAGGGATGGTGTCCACAGCTCCATAATTGTGGCCATTCCCAGGGCAGGAAGAAGGCAGGGTGCAGGCCCCTGCCCCATGGTGATGCACACATGGCTGCTGGGTTCAGGTTCCGTGGGGGGAGGAATGCTGCAGAGTTGCCCAAGAGCGTTTCTCCAGGTGTGTCGGCAAAATCTTTGTTTCCAGTGACACTTCAGATCTTCTCGCCCTGAACTCATGTACCTCATATGACCTGGAGCCACAGTGGACAGCCACATGCTGTGTCCAGGTCCTCAGGGCTCCTAGGATGTGGCATTTGCCTGCTGAACCAAGAAAGTCTGGGCAAACCAGGGCACCTGCTGGGTGGGCTCCAGTCCCAGCACATGGACCAACTGGTCAGGGTACCCATTGGGCTGCAGAGATGGGGTGACTTGCCACTGTCCTGTTTTCCTTTACATTTAACCTCCGCCATGATCCCTGACTGTGCAAGTGCTTTCCATGCACACTGCTTTATGTGACCCTCCTAACAAGCCTGAGGAGATAAGCACAGGCCTACTTTACAGATGAGAAAACAGGGTCCAGGAGGAAGTTGCCTGGATCAAGGTCCAGTGAGACCAAACCAGACGTGGGTCCCGTCTGTCCAACACCAAGTCCGGTGCTCTTATGTGTTAAAAGCTTCCTGGGAGGGCAGCCCTGGTGGTGCAGCGGTTTAGTGCCACCTGTGGCCCAGGGTGTGATCCTGGAGACCCCAGATTGAGTCCCACGTCAGGCTCCCTGTATGGAGCCTGCTTCTCCCTTTGCCTGTGTCTCTGCCTCTGTGTGTGTGTGTGTGTGTGTGTGTGTGTGTGTGTGTGTGTCACTCACGAATAAATAAATAAAATCTTTAAAAAAAAAAAAGCTTCCTAGGAGAGGTGGGAAAGATGCAAAGGGAGAAAGCAAAACCATCTTATTCAGAAATCAGGAGAGAGGGTGCACTGACACGGGACAGCCTGGGGAAAGTCTCAGAGGGGACAGAACGATGGGGGTCTGCAGCGGGGGCCAGGCTTCTGGTATCGTGTCTTTGGGGACAGTGTTTACCCTGCCGGGGTACCTGGATGGTCTCAGGTTTTCAGAAATTGTGGAGGGGGGCAGGCATCACCCACCCCAGACAAGTTTCTTTAGAAGCCAAACAGCATCTGCACAGGGTACCTGGGTCCCTGCTTCTAGTCGCTGCTTCACACGCTGCAGTAGGTCCCCATGGGGCAAAAGGGTCGTGGTCCTTCCTGTACCTCTGGCTTTAACATGTCCTTGTGTGCTTTTCCCAAGATGAAATTCTAGTCCAAGAGATGTTGGATCCAAATAAATCATCAATGGCTGCAAAGCAAAGGACAGCATCAACATTATCAACAAAATTTTTCAAGGACAAAAGCAAGTATACATTTTTTAAACTTACAGTTGTGTTTGTCCCCGGGTCTGTGGTGGTGGAGACACAATCCCATCATTCTGCCTTTAGGCAGAATCTTCTTTAGGGGCAACTACATCTGGGACAAAAGCAAATGAAGGGGAAAGAAACAGTTGTCCCAAACCATTTCTAGGACCTCCCCGAGACTGAGGAGTTTGAGCCTGGACTGGTGGAGACGAGTTCCCTTTATTTTGGGGTGGTCTCTGGGGTGCACATAGAAGCAAGGTCTTGTGCTCCAGCTGCAAGTCAGGCTCAGCCACCACAGGCACACGGGGCCCATGAAACAGGCACTTTCCACTGCCAGCACCCTGACGCGTGCCTAAGCCTCCTGAGACGGGCGCGGTGACCGGGACCCCATTCCACGGGGATAGAAATAAGGTCAGAAGGACTCGCCCAGGGCCCCCCAGCCAGTAGTGAGCCAAGATAAAGAACGTGCTTTTCTGAAGTGCAGCTTCGTGGTGTTCAGCACCCACCGAGGCCAGTAAACAGCACCCAGAGAACCGAGGCAAAGGGTCTGGGTGACACCTGCTCAGGGGACACAGGGATCACATCTACATGCGCTGCACACACTGCATCCAGGGGCAGGGAAGTTCAGCCTCGCCCCAGGACGGTGCTTCCAGAGGTCAACTCCAGTTCCTGGGATCAGCATCACCCACGGTCTGCCGCGGCCCACATGGCGGGGTTCGAGGGGGTCAGATGATGCCTGTGCACTTGCCAAAGCCCATTTCCAGTAGGACTCGAAAGCTCCAGTAGCATTCCATAAAATACAGGGTGGACCCAAAGGTCCGTATATGTGTAATCAAAAAATCATTTCCTTATTTTTTCCATGTTCTTCATCAAAGATACCCTCATGGATGAGACTTTTCAAGTTGGTGCTCCTCAGAGTTATCACGGACTCTCAGACAATTCACAATTCTCTATTGGCAATGAGGACAAAATTTTCAATAATGGTAAATGCACCCTGGTGATCGCCCTCCTGCGCTGAGAACCTAGTGGGGAGGATGGAGGCGCCAGGCAGATGCGGATGGGTACCCCGTTACGGAGGATGGAAGTGCGGCTGGGGAGGGAGGCTGCTTCACTGAACCCAGTTGGGCAGGTTTCCCCGTCTCTGTCGAGGACTCTGACCCTGGAAAAGCAGGGCAAGGCCGGAAGGTCCGCAGGCAGGTGACCGGGGGGTGGGGGGGTGGGGGCTGCCACACTGCCCGCCCCAGCCAAACTCCAGCTGGGTCAGAGCCCCTCCTGGGGGTGTGCAGGAAGAGCCAGCATCCCCTCAGGGAGACCCCCAGGAGCGGGGCAAAGCGCCCCTCCAGCAGCAGGGGTTGCTGACATGGATTCCAGTGTGCCAAGGCTCCGTCCGTGGTGGAGGAGCGAGCACCCCGGGAAGACAGATCTTTTCTTTAAAGATTGTGCGAAAGAAAGGTCGCCCGTGTAGCTCGTGGGGTACCTGCCCTGTGAGGCGTCGTGGTAGGAGGCGAGACCTTGCAAATGGCCACTTTCTGCTTCTCTCACTCCCTCTGTTTGTTCATCGGATTCTTACCCATTGTTCTCATTCATTCCCTCATTCCTTCCTCATTTGCTCACCCCGGATTTGCCTTGGGGCCCCCTCTACTTGGCCCCCATGTCCTGTTAATGTGCCCCCTCCTCTTGAGCACTTCCCAACTTTCTGTTACCGGGAGGTGTTCTAGGCCTCTTGCCTTTTCCCTGCCCCAACCCTGGAGTCTGATTTCTCTTCCTCGAGAATAGAACTTAGAAATGAACAAGTGGGCGCTGAGTGGACTTGAGGAGAATGCCATCGCTTCCAGCCTCCTCCTGCAGGCCGGGCTGGAAAGCATGTGAGCACACAGGGAGACACACGCACATGCAGACAGACACGCGTACACATATGTGTGAACATGTGGATATGCATGCAGACGCACACACTGTGCACACGCGGATGCACATGCAGCCAGGCACACACGTGTGTGCACATCCAGATGCACATAAGACACATGTGTGCACAGAGATGCACACAGACAGACGTGTGCACACGCAGACAGACACACAGACATGTGTGCACACATGGACACACAGACACGTGTGCACACACAGAGATACATGCACACAAAGACAGATACACAGGCACACATGTGTTCGCACACACAGAGGCATAAACACAGACATGTGCACATGCAGACATATACATGCAGCCCCATGTGTGTATACACAGAGACACACACACACAACTGTATCATACTGTCCTCCTCCCTCTCTCTATGCAAAACCACGACTTCAAGCTGATACCTCTGATCTACCCAGCGTCACAGGATTCCTCCAGGCGTCCTTCCCATTCCTTTGTAATTCTTTATTAAAAATCTGGCTCACATTTTCCACAAAAAAATTTCCATTTAGCCCTCGAGGTTTAGAATTTGCTATGCTGCACCCCTGGGAAAATCAGATCTGCCGACAGGAGAACGATGCTTGTGAGGAGTCTTTTGTCTCTAGTAATATGTGGTTTGCAAAGTCACCGGAGTGGGTCTTTCCTCCCGGCCGTCCTCTGCATGTGTTTCATGGCTCATTGCTACTGTTGGCACCATTTTTGGTCTCCTTGTGCTATTGATTTTAGATATTTGTATTTGAATATGTAATGAGCATGACCATGGTTTTAAAAGTTATCACAAGGGGATCGCTGGGTGGCTCAGTGGTTTAGCGCCTGCCTTCGGCCCAGGGTGTAATCCTGGATTCTGGGTTCGAGTTCCACATCAGGCTCCCTGCATGGAGCCTGCTTCTCCCTCTGCCTGTGTCTCTGCCTCTCTGTGTGTGTCTCTCATGAATAAATAAAATCTTTTTTAAATAAATAAAAGTCATCACAAGAGGAAAAGGTCCATACCAGAAACTACTAGTGCCCACCACAATGCACATCCTCAAGGGGGACTGCCAGTCCTGTATTCCCTTTGGCATGTATGAGAAGATGAGCGTACACTCATTATCTCCCTCCCTCGTTACTGGAAGGTGCTCCCCATAGGTTTCCAGTCTCCACTTTGTTCCCTGTACACTGCGCTGAGAGTCACACCAAACTCTTCACGGAGAGAGTGCCTGGTTTTCCAGCTGTCGAGCACTCCCTGGCATAAACAAACAGTTTTCATGCCCATGTGTGGTCTTTCTACCTGTTTCTGTTTTACCTCGTTCCTACAGTTACACACAATGGTGCTAGAACAGCCTGATGTACATGTGTTTTCATATTGCTGGAGATGGAAACTCTCAGAACTGGGAAGCTGAGTCAGCAAACGAGTGGATATATTCTTTTTCTTTTTTTCTTTTTAAGATTTTACATTTATTTGAGAGACTGAGAGAGCACAAGCAGGGGGAGCAGTAGAGGGAGAGGGAAAAGCAGACTCCCTGCTGAGCAAGGAGTCCAATGCAGGGCTTGATCCCAGGACCCTGAGATTACGACCTGAGCCCAAGGCAGACTCTTCGCTGACTGAGCCCCTCAGGTCCCCCTGTGAATACATATTCCTAATAGTCAGATGACATCTGACTCAATGCTTCCATGATAACTTTCCAGACCACATTTTTAGATTAGATTTGAAAATGATATTAGCATTTCAACTTAAAGTTTTAAAATAAAGTATGAGCCAAAACATTCATAAATGTGTAATCAAAACACTGTCCACCTGTTTTTTCCATGTTCATCACCAAAGAACACAGCATTGATGAGAGTTACCAGATCGGCAGTCCTGAGGGTTTTGGTGAGTCACAGTTCTATTCTGGTGGTAATCACTGACTTTCCAAGGACAAGAAAGGTGACTTGGTTACCACCCTGACTGCATGCCAAGGAGATGCAGGGTGGGCCAGTCATCTGCCTCCTTGGTTATGAATGAGAATGTCTCTGCCACTGTGTGCTTTAACTGTTTTTATTTGTGTGTTATGAACGCTATTGATTTCTGTAGGTTAATTTTTTGTTCTGCTATCGAATTAAATTCTTTTACTGCCTCAGTTCATTTTATCATGATTCCTTAGGGTTTTCCAAATATACTACATTATCATGTACAAATAGAATTTTCTTCTTTACCGATGTTATGCATCTCATTGGTTTTTCTTGTCTAATTGCATTCTCATATTTCTCAAATAATTGTTGAAAGTAGCAAGTTCCTGGGTTTCAATACTTTTGTTCACAGTCCTAGTGAAAATACTCCTAGTGTTTAGACAATAAGTAAGATTCTAGCCCTAGGACAAAAAAGGCCTATGTATTTTAATATCTAAAGAAAGTATCCATCAATTTTTTAATAATACTTTTTCACAATCTTTTCCATTATCTCTGGAAATACTCAAATTTCTTTTCTTTAGACCTATTAATGTGAATGATGTATGAATGGATTTTTCAATATTGAACCAACCTTTCATTCTTAGAATAAATCTCACTTGGTAAAAAAAAAAATCTCACTTGGTCATGTTGATTATTTTGGATTATGCTTATCAATGTTTTATTTAGTATTTTGTACCCAAGTACAGTTCATAAGTAGTATTAGTCTCTAGGTTTTTTTTGTACTATCTCTATCAGGTTGAAATGTCAATGTTATACCTGCTTCACAATAAAGAATTTATGTGTTTTTCCTTCCCCTTTTGAATATCTTAGAAGATTTAGAGTGCTGAAACCACCTGATCTTTTCAGATTTGTTAGAAATGCCTTGTGAAGCCATCTCTTTGTGGTGCTTTTTCTGGAGGAGTTCCTTAGTAACTTTTTCTGTTTCTTCCAGGAAAAGTGATTCATTTAGTCTCTCTTAATTAAATGGAGTTCAATTTTAGCATACGATATTTCCCTACAGAATGATCCATTTCTTCTGCATTCTCAAATGTATTTGCATGGAGGTCTCTAAATCATCTCATTATTTTAAAGATATCATTTGTTCCCACCACTATTTCCCCCTTGTCATTTCTTATTTTATAAATATCTCTCTTTTTTTTCCTAATGAGGTAAACTAGTAGCATGTCTATTAAATTTTCCCCAAAATCTAGGGTATTTTCATTCGGTACTTTATTAATTTCTCCCTTTGTCATTAATATTTCCACCTTTATGCTTTTTTATAGTGACTTTGTCTCCCTTCTTCCAGTTTTAGAGCTGAGTAATTCATTTATCTCATTTTACCAATAAGTGCTTGGTGCTCTGCTCCTCAAAACGTAACCCATAGATTCTCATAATACTATTTTAATTATCATTGTTTTTCAGAAATTCTACAAATTTGTATTTTCCTTTTACCCAAAAGTTGTCAATAAAATGTTTTCTAATTTTCAGGTGGTAGGACCTTTTTTCTTTGTTTCTGTTAATAATTTCTGGTTTTTATTATACTATGATCAGAAAATGTTTTTAGTAGTTCTACTTTGTGGCTAACTTATGCTTTCATTGCAACCTGATATATTATCAATTTTTGTGACTATTGCATGAGCACTTGAGAAGGTGTGTCCTCTGCTGTCAGGATGGGAAGGGTGTTTGGAGTGTCTTTATATTGTCTGCTTATTGATGATATTGTTTAGGGCCCTCTCTGCTTTCCTATTGTTTTCTCCCCTGATTCTTTTACTAGGATGATGTGTAAAATTCCTCCACCATAAATGTGTCTTTATGTATGTATCCTTGCATTTCCCATAGTTTTTGCTTTATGAGCATGATTCTTGCAACATTTGGTTTGTGGATTTTTATGAGCATTATATCTTCATTGTGAACTCTAGCTGTTAGTATGAAAAAGAGCCTTTCTTTGTCATGTTTAATGCTTTGGCGCTTGAATTTTACTTTCTCTGATATAAGGATCACCACTACCTGCTTTCTTATTATTTCAATGTACCTCCTGCATCTTGGTCCATTTCTTCATTTCTAAATACAGAAGCTATATCGCTGTAGGTATACAAATATACTTGGATCTTGTGTTAGCCCTTTTAATTAAGAGGAAACTGCATCATGAAGTCCAAAGCCTCCCTCCAGGGGAAGGGTCAAGGAAACAGTGAGCCTGCATTTCATCTTTGCTTCTTCTCACCTCCTGCTACAGCCTGAGCAAGTCCTTCTAATTTTTTAGAGAAAGCTAAACAAGAGTGTTAAGGCAGCTCCCAATTCAACTTGGCTCCTAAACACAAAGGGAAGAATGTAAGGTGGAGCTGGGGGTATTGGTTTCCTGGGGAAAGTACGGCTGGTGCTTTGCTTCCGTACCACTCCCCACCCTGCAGCTGGTGCCAGGAGTTCTTCATGTGCCCCCCAGTTGACCATGACCTCCTGAGGAGGATGTTGTGTCCTCTTTGCCACCCAGCACTTTGTACAGAACAGGTGTCTATGGGTTCTGAATGAACGAATGAAGCATCATTGCTGAAGGGGAACCTGAAATTTGGGGTTCGTTTGAACACAAGACTGGCAAAGATGCTGCTACGGGAATATGTGGAGAAAAATGTCAATTCATTAACACCGAGAAAAGGCAAAATTCTATAACGTTCTAACAACTTCACAAGTAAGTGAAAGACAGTTCAGTAGAGTTGCTGCATGCTGAACCCGGCTCTGGGTTCTGGGATCACAGCTGAACCACCAAGCACCTGGCCCCAAGGTGCTCACAGCCTCGGCAGGAAAACAGGCCAGGAAGACAGCGTGCCAGAGGTGATTGTGGAGGAAGCCAGTTGGAAAACCAGGTGAGAAGAAGAGAAGCTCATAGAAGGCAAATGACAAAGATGACGTCTGGCACAGAGAAAAAATGAGACAAGGAGATGGGAACATCTGGAGAAAAACCATCTCCTTCATGGGATTCGGCACTATCGGCTCCCCAAGACTCCTGGTCAGGGGACACCTTTCCGAAGGGAGAGGCTCTTGCAAGCCAATGGTTTTCCAACTGCAAGGAGGCTACCACGAGTGGGCCATGAAATCGGCTCACTGGGATGGCACCAACATTTAAACACAAGAACAGAATGAATGCAGAGAGCACGTGCTAATGATACTTCTGTTTCCCGAGACAGAAAGTCCTATGTCGTGACACAACATCACTCCCCACCGTAGTAGGTGAGCCACGGAGCATCATCTGTGCCTCGGAGGCCAGGGGGCACTGGCTCCTTGCTACTTGACAGCCGGGCTCCAGAAGTTTTATCCACCTGGGCCTGGTTCTTGCGGTGGTCAGAACCAAGAACCACGGAAGCTCACTGTCTCTCTGTCCTGGGGGCGTTAGTCCCAGATGAGGGTGTCAGCAGATGGTTCCTTGGAGACCATGAAGGAGTCTTTCACACTGTCGCAGCTCCTGGTGGTTTCCCCACAGTCTTTGGGGTTCCTTGTCTTCTAGAAGTCTGTCCCTGACCTTTGCCTTGTTATCATGTGGCCTCTTTCCTGTGTGTCTCTGTGTCTAAATCTTTTTTATAACGACACCAGGCCTGTTGGATTGGGGTCACGCTGCTCCCGATGTGACTGCCTCGTGACTCGTCATATCTGCAACAACCCCGTTTCCCCATCAGGCCAACACGAGAACTCTAGGGCAATGCATCACATCACCTGGCAGCAGACATGTTCAAGCCAGCATCCAGGAGACAGGTCACGGGGTTTCCCCACTGAATAAGGCCTGCATTTCCCATTTTATTTTAATTAAGAAATAATGTGAAACTCATGGATCCCTGTCGTCTTTGCAGCAGTCTTTCCTGTCATGGTCTCCCGAGGTCACCACACTGGCCAAGGACAGAAAGGAACATGGGTCCTATGGCACTGGCAGGGCCAGGCAGGTGCCATGGTCACCAAAATGCTGCTTCTGAGTGATCAGTCCGGAGCCACTAGAATCTCAAACCCATCGTTGGAGCTTTTCTGTCCTGGGGCTGTTGTCTGTCAGGGAAATGACATTCCAGACTCTTCCCACTCCAGAGCCTGGACTGACATGCGCTCAGTTTTGTGGGGCTGCTTGTGCACTGTGACACCACGACCATTCGAGGCTCTCATTCGTGGGCCGATGGTGGGTTTTCACCCTGAGCTTCATTGTTCTGGATGGGAAATCATGGGGAAATTCAACCAGCACATTATTGCCCATAACAACAGTGGTACTACCTCAGTGGGCCCTACAGTAGGAGGAGGGGTTCCCTCGGGCCACCTGGGGGTGTAGGCGCTGAGGAGAACCGTGGTAGAGGATGTGTGGATGGGCCTGACACTGTCATGTGTGGGTCTTAAGCTCACGAGATGGTGGTACAGGTGCCTCTAAGGAGCAGCCTGGGGTGACAGGGAAACAGATTATGCAGCCAGTGAGAGAGTGGCCATCACCCAGAGGACAACTCCTCCACCAGAACTCAGAGACTCCGCCTGCAACCAGCGTGGCCCCTTCTAGGAGACCCGCCATGCCCACACCACCTGAGGCCCAGAGCGCCACAGGTAGGGCCTGAGACAGGCGGACTCTGAGAGATGTCGTGCTGGCCCAGGGTGGCCACATACAGCAGGCACTCAGCAGAGTCACGGCTGAGCCCAGCATCCAGAAAAATCTACTTTCTCCCTAAAAGCCATGTGAACATAGCCCTCTCCAAAGAGCAAGCAGACCATGCGAAGCAACCTGCCGTGTGTACTACCAACGGTCGTCTAGATGACGACGATGTCACACAGACACACAGGTCCATGACAGATGGAGAAACAGCTGTGGGCACACACCTTACCTGAGAAGAAGAAAGCTTATTGGTGAAGATGATATTTTGACTTGAAAAGCTGTTTCTTCAAGTAAGTAACTTCATCCTTGGGAGGACCCAGAGGAACCTGTGGTTGTCTGCACACGTGTTCTAAGGAGACTTTCTTGTCCACTGCCCCCGGCAGTTACCCTTAATGCTCTTCCTTGTATGTCCATGGAAGGGGATAGACCATGGCGATACTAGACATCATGACATGCACTAGGCTGTGAGCCCCTCCAGGACAGACACCAGGATGCCCGTGGGCCTTGTAGCTGGCACGTAGTCGCTGCTCACAGAGTCGGGAGTGAGCACTTGGATAGTGTGCGTGGTTGTCAACAGTCTCATCATGAAAACTCATTATTCCTCCATAACCATGATGAGCATTGTGGTGACAATGACATTGCACCCTGGGAGGGCTTGTGTGTGCGGCACTGTCATGTTTGAATCACCCCATCAGACCTCACAGCAACCCCGTGTCAGGCCCATTTCACAGATGGGGGATGTGAGGTCCAAGGGCTGAGGCGCTTGCCCTGGTGAGCCCTGGGGTGTGGGCCGAGGGACCTGCTCTTGATACCGGGTGAGAAACCGTTTCAAGGACCCTTGAGAAGCCTGTGCTGGATGGTTTCCCAGAGGCCGCTGGGAGGAGCCCAGCTCTGGTGACCAGCTCTGCTGGTGGCCCCGCACCACAGCCACCCTCCCTATCTCCCTCAGCAAATCCCACCTGCTCTGTTACTGTGCTGGAAACCTTGCCAGGGAGAACAATGAGGCGGTGACTTACCTTTCAGTTGTTCACTGCAGGAAATGATTACCATCTAAGGAGCCAGCAGGGAGTGCTTCCTGCCTCCCTATGGGGCCTCAAGGTTGGGATCCAGGAGCCTTGTAGCCCCACGGAGCCCAGCTCTCCCAACACGCATGACTGGGCAGATTTGTCTAGAACTTCCTCCTGTCGACAGAAAATCATCTCCACTCAGGAGCTCCTGGGCCATGAGTTCTCCTGATGCCTTCTCCCTACATTGCTGACTTAAAGTTTAATGCAGACTTTTGCTCCTCCATCGTCCAAGACCCCCATAGTTTGCAGTGATTTCATCTAAACTAGGTTAGAAGTCCACTCGTATTACTGGTGGACAAATGGTCGTCATCTCTATCTCTGGACAACCTCGATTTGGGGACTTGGGGGCTTCCAAACTGGGAGAAGTGACTGAGAACTATCACACTTCCCTGAAAACTAACATAGTGGGCTGAGCCATTAGAAATGATGGCGCAGGGAACCCTGGGTGGCTCAGTGGTTGAGCGTCTGCCTTCGCCTCAGGTCATGATCCCCAGGGTCTTGGGATCCAGTCCCACATCAGGCTCCCTGCAGGGAGCCTGCTTCTCCCTCTGCCTGTGTCTCTGCCCTCTCTCTGTGTCTCTCATGAATAAATCTTTTTTAAAAATAGAAATGATGGTACAGGTCAGAAACGGTCCAATACCCAGTCCCGGGAACCTTCGCAGGGGCCCTCGCGGCTCAGCGTGGCTGGGGCGCCACTCAGGCTCCCTCCTCTCCGTGCTCCCTCTCAGCACCCCTGCTCTGCTGGGACCAGAGGCGCATCCTGCTCCTGTTGCCTCAGGCGGGGCGTTTCCCCCGCTGGACAGGCTTCCCTGAGCTCCAGCGTCCGCCCCAAATGGGCACACAGGCTGGCTCCCAGAGGGTCGTTCTTGTGCGCCTTTGTTTCCCAAACAGAGGGACCCAACTGTCTTGGTCTCGTTGTTCAGGGCAACGCTGAGCTCCGCCACTGACCTCCCCAAAGCCATAGAAGTATAGTCAACATAACACTGTCCTCCTGAGCCACACCTCGGGATTGTGACGCAACGAGGGTTTAAAGTAGGTGCCAAGGAATGAATCTCTAATGCAAAATTCTGGCCACCACAGCAGGGCCCCTCTTGCAAACCCACTGGCTCCCTCTCTTGGGCTGCTAAGTGGCAGGATTACACCCATCATGTAATAGGACCTTTCCCTGACACATGATCACTTTCAGCTTGATGTTAAACCCAGGTTCTTACTGGGGTTTGTCATCTTCCAATGGGAATCCAACTAGCCCTCCTGACATCTTTCTCGGCTGAAGGGGAGGGGGTATGGACAAGTTTCTGTGGGGCATGGGATTGTGGGACGGAGTGCAGGGCAGACAGTACGAGCCCGTCAGACCTTGGCTATCCCTCTTACCTAAGTGACCTCCCTCTCTGAACCTACAGTTCATCATCTGCAAGCTGAAGGTCTGATTGCTTTGAGTGGTGGGGTTGCTGGGACCAGTAAGTGGGATGACAAAGGTAAGAACTTGGGGCAGGTGATGATTCATAGGATACATTAGGTGTTCTTACCAGATGTCCTGTGTAAGATGCAGCACACTCTAGTGAAATCCGGCCTCATTACAAACTCACGTAACCATCCGCACAAACATGACACAGAAGAGGTCCATCACCCCAAAAAATTCCACGCTTTCTGTACTCAGCTCTTTCCACCATCTCCAGACCTAAGACTACTGACTTGTGTCCTGTTTCTATAATTTTCCCTTTTTCAGAATGTCATATATGTACACCATGTAGACTTTTGAGTCTGGTCTCCTCAACTAGCACAATGTTTTTGGGATTCTTGCACGTTTGTCCATTGGTGTTTCTCCCATCGCTGAGGAGTGTTCTATTGTGGCCACTACTGGTTCACACCTCATTCACCAGCTGGATGACATCTGGCTTGTTTCCAGGCTTGGGAATTTCAAATAAAGCACCTAGAGAAATTTGCATACAGGGCTTTGGATGAATGTTCTTTTATGGTTTTACCATAAACTGATGTATGGCAACTGTGTTCATAAGAAACTGTCAACATAGTTTGCATTCTTGCTACACAGCGAGAGTTGCCCTGGATCTTCCTCAACACTTAGTATAGTATTAATCTGCGTTTCCCCCAATGACTAATAATATCGAGCATATTTTCATGTGTTCATTTGCCATCTGAATATCTTTTCCAGTCAAGTGTCTTTTCAAATATTTTGCTCATTTTCATTAGTTTATTTTCTTACTGTTGAGTTTTGAGAGGTATTTCCATATTCTGTATACAAGTCCCTTGTCAGATCTGTGGCTGCAAAGATTGTCTGCCGGGCTGTGGCTCACTTCTCATTGCTTAGCAGTGTCTTTCAAAGATCAGGAGTTCTTAATATTGGTCAAACTCAACTTATCAATTTTCATTTTTGGTGTCAAATATAAGATATCTTTGCCTAATTCAAAGTCAGAGATATTCTCTATGTTCTTTTCCAGAAGCTTTAAAGTTTTAGACTTTACATTTAGGACTATGATCCATCTTGAGTTAATTTGTGTGAATGGTGTCAGGTCAGGATTATTTTTTTTAAAGATTTTATTTATTTATTCATAGACACACACAGAGAGAGAGGCAGAGACACAGGCAGAGGGAGAGGGAGAAGCAGGCTCCATACAGGGAGCCTGACGTGGGACTTGATCCTGGGACTCCAGGATTGAGCCCTGGGCCAAAGGCAGGTGCCAAACCACTGCGCCACCCAGGGATCCCCCTGCTCTGATTTTCAAAATCAATTTGGCTTGTCTTCTCATATAAATTTTAAAAACAGCTTATTAATTTCTGTGGAAAAATTTTGTTGGGACCTTGGTTGAGATTGTTATAAATCTATAGATCAGTCTGGTGGGCACTGACTTCTTAACTGTATTCAGCCTTCCACTCTATAAATGACCCCATTCAGGGGCACCTGGTGGCTCAGTCAGTGAAGCATCTGCCTTCAGCTCAGGTCATGATCCTGGAGGATCCTCACTTGGTGGGGAGTCTGCTTGTCCCTCTCCTGCCCCTCCCCCCACTAGTGCTCTCTGTCTCTCTCTATATATTTCTCTTTCAAATAAATATGAACGACGCCATTTATTTAGGTCCCCTTCGATCTCTCTCACCAGTGTTTTGTGGTGTTCAGCATAAAGACCTTGCATATATTTTATTAGATTTATACATAAATATTTCATATTCTTGGTGTTATCATAAATAATACTGCTTTTTAAATTTCGACTTCCAATTGTTCATTTCTAGTGTATAGATATGTGATTGTTTTGTACAAGACTCTGTACCCTACCACCTTGCTCTCCTCACTCTTCAGTTCAGAAAGCTTCCCTGTGGATTCTTGGGGATTTACTATATAGTGAATCATGTCATCTGTGAATAGATGGGTTTTTCCTCTCCAACACATACACCTTCCATTCATTTTCCTTGCCTTACTCCACTAGCTCCAGTACAAGGTTAAATACAAAAGGTAAGAACAGACTTTTTTTCAAATTCAGGTGTATTTGTTGTGGGCATAGAGAACCTCTTTGTAAGACATCAGATAGTAAACATTTTAGTCTTCAAGGGTAATATGCTTTCCTGTTGCAACTACTTAACTCTGCCATTGTAGCACAGAGGTAGCCAAAGACAATACATAAAAGAATGGGTGTGGCTATATTCCAGTAAAACCTTATTTATTGAAACTAGTGCTGATCTGTATTTGGCCTATAAGCCTTAAGTTGCTAACCCCTGATCTGTTGAAATGATCAGTTAGTTTTTCTTTATTCTGTTCGTATGGGAATTGTATGTCTTGATTTTTTTTTTAAGATTTTTTTATTTGTTCATGAGAGACACAGAGAGAGGCAGAGACAGAGGCAAAGAGAGAAGCAGGCTCCCTGTGGGGAGTCCCTGATGCGGGACTCAATCCTGGGACTCCAGGATCACTCCCTGAGCCAAAGGCAAATGCTCAACTGCTGAGCCACCCCGGAGTCCCATGTCTTGATTTTTGAGTGTTGAAATCACACCTGTGTTTTAAGATAAACCCATGATACAGTTTCCTTTCCATATATTTTGGATTCAATTTGCAAAAATTTAGTTAAGAATTTTTGTCTCTATGTTCATGAGTGATACTGGCCTGTAGTTTTTTTCCTCTCTGATGCTTTTGTCCAGTTTTGGTTTCAAGGTAATGGCCTCACAGAAGGAGTTGAGAAGTATATTCTTTTCTTTAATCTCCTTGATATATCTGTATGAAATGGATATTATCTTTATATAAAATGTCTGGTAGAATTTACCAATTAAGACATTAGGGCCTATATTTTTCTTTGTGGAAAGATTTTTAAGTACAAATTTTATTTCTTTTGTACCTGGTGACTGGCACTGAGGAGGGCACTTGATGGGATGAGCACTGGGTGTTATACCATATTGGTAAATTGACCTTAAATAAAAAATGTGAAAAAACAAATTTTATTTCTTTTATAGATAAAGGGCTATTTAGTGTCTCCTATATCTTCCTTAGTGAGCTTTGTTAGTTTGTGTCTTTAGAGAAATTTGTTCATTCATCTAAATAGCAAAAGTTCATAAGTCTCTTATTACCCATTTTAATGTTTGTAGGAACAACTCTCTCATTCTTGATATCAGTAATTTGTGTGTTGTTTTTTATTTGGGGTTTTCTTTTTTTTATCCCTAGTGATATAATTAGGGACAAAATGATCTCAGAGGATCAGGCTTTTGGTTTCATTTTTCTGTATTGTTTCTCTATTTTTTTTTTGTCATAACCTTTTCCTCTCTTAATTTTATTGTTTTCTTTCCTCTGATTATTTTGAGGGTTTTTTCTCTCCTTTTTAAAATTTCTTTAATGACTTGTTAAGGTGAATACTTAGGTCAAAGATTTGAGACTTTTCCTCTTTTTTATCATGAACACTTAGTTCCTCTTAGCTCTACTTTAATCTCGTCCTACAAATTTTAATCAGTTCAAAATGCTTTATAACTCATCTTTTAAATTTGTTCTTTGACCCACAGGCCATTTAGAAATGTACTATTTCATTTTCAAATATTTGGAGACTTTTCCAACACCACTATGTTATTAATTTATGGTTCAATTCTGTTTTGGTCAGAAAACACATATTATAAGACTTGGATCTTTTAAATGCATTTTTAAAAACCTTCAATATGGCCCAGAATATATTGTACTTTAGCAAGTATTCCACGTACACTTGAAAAGAATGTGTATATGCTGTGTATTTGTGGAGTATTTTATAAATGTCAATTAAATCAAGTAGGTGAACCTCCATGTTCAAGTATTCTATACGCTTACAGAGTTTCTGTCTCCTTGTTTGCTCAACTCTTAAGAAAGGAGAATTGAAATCTCAGCTGATAATTGTGAATTTGCTGATCATATCTTTTGGTTTTCCCAGTGTTCATTTCATATAGCTCAAAGCACCTTCACTCATCTCATCTGCATGCATAAAAATATTGTTATATCTTTTTGATGAATTACTGCTTTAACATTAAGAAATGACCCTCTTGGGCAGCCCCAGTGGCTTAGCAGTTTAGCGCCACCTTCAGCCCAGGGCATGATCCTGGAGACCCGGGATCGAGTCCCACGGCAGGCTTCCTGCATGGAGCCTGCTTCTCCCTCTGCCTGTCTGTCTGTCTGTCTCTCTCTCTCTGTGTATCTCTAATAAATAAATCTTTAAAAAAATAAAATTAAATAAACTCTGAGGAAAAATCATAAAAAAAGAAAGAAATGACCCTCTTTATTCCTAGTGATATTCTTGGCTCCTAAAGACATTTTGTCTAAAATTTAAATAGACATTTTAGCTTTCTTTTGATTAGTATTCACCTGGGTGATCTTTTCCATCATTTTATTTTTAACCTACTTTTGCTTTATATTTAAAGTGGGATTTTGTAGGCAGTGTACAGTTAGGTCTTGCTTTTGTATGTAATCTGAGAATTTATGCTTCTTAAACATATGGGATATGGTGTTGTATAAATTTTAATATCCTTGCCTTCTAATTCTACTATCTATGTCATTCCTGGGTCAGTTTTGATTGATTAATTCTTCTCATTATAGGTCATTTTCTTAAAGATCATATTTTATTGCTTACTTTCAAGTCTGAACATTTTTGTTTGGATGCCAAATATTATATATTTTACTAGCAAGTTTTGCTCTTGAACCCACTTAAATAACTTTGAAAGAGTTGATCCTTTTGAGGTTCACATTTAGGCTTTGTTCTGTAAAGCAAGTAGCACTTATTCTGAAGTTAATAATCCCCAATACTAAGGCAATACAATTCTGGAATACCCTCCCCAATGCCTTGTGTATAATGAGGCTTTTTATGTTTACCACGGGGGATGCCAACTACTGGCCTGTGTGAGCTCTGGAAATTTTTCTGTTGCCCTTTTATGTGGTTCTTTTTCCATCCTCAGGCTTCCTATGTCTTCTCACTGACCCCCCAGGTGGAGACTTGAGGCAACCTTCTGAGGTCTCAGAGTTCTCTGACCTCTCTAGGTGTTGTGAGCTCTCCTAGTTCCATCTCCTCCTGGTGAGACCACAGGGCCCTGCCTCTGTACTCACTCATCATGCTGGACTGGAAACTCTCCAGGCAGGAATGGGTGGGGTCATGAGGAGCCCCTTTTGATTTCCCTTCTCAGGGATGACTGTCCCTTACTGCCTGCTGTCTGATGTATGGGAAATTATTATTTCATATGTTTTTTTTCTAGTTCATAAGTTAAATTGGGAAGTTAAATCTGGTCCTTGCTACTCCATCTTTTCCAAGCATGAAAGTTCAAACAGTGGACTTTCACCCATGTAGTTCCATTGGGAATCCTGTAGCTATGAAAAGCCCTGCATTTCAACTCTGACAAAATCTTCAGGATGGCCTGGAAGGAGAAAGAGCCAGAGACCTTGCCTGCATTTTTTCCCAGCTAGGCCTCCTACCATCTCAGTGACTTTAGGCAAAGCTGCTTTGCTTCACTGGGGTCTCATTTACAAATGGAAAGTAAACATTTCCCATGAGCCTCATCAGGTGTATTGATGTTCAAATGGAACCACACCTACATAGGGACTGTGCAAATGTTATCATGATATATGGAATCCTAAAGGCTAAAGATTATACTCCAAAATAAGCAAACTTAAGATGCAAAATTTTATACTTATTGATGAATTGTATGTTTCCACAAGTCAGTCAGCCTGAACTGTCTGACAAAATTTCCTAAGCATCTTCCTCTAAAAAATGTCAATGTGGCTTTAAATATTCAGTGAGTGTATGATGTTGGCAACAATCTTTGCAGTATGGATTATCACTGGAAGACAGAAATGGAAGGCAATTGTGGCCTACAGGAGGAAGCTGGAACTGAGGGGTCATTGTTGGAACTGGCTTTATTTTCCACAGACACTCTTCTTCCAAATTTTAAAATTCTACCATGGGCTTATAATACATATTACAAATAAGAATTTGTTGCCTTAAAATAACTTGCAGTAATATTTTAAAAGCCTGAAGCAGCTTGAAGGATCTGCAGAGAACATCCTTCTCTTGTTGCCAGAATAACCAACCACCTGTGTGATTTCCACAATGTCTAAAAAGTCTCCATGACCCAAGTCACCACTCCTGACATCTGAAGTGTGCCTAAACTTTGGGTTCTGTTACAATCCAAGTGTCCCATGAGACATACAGAATTTTATCCCACAGTCAGTAATTTTGTATTGGCATTAGCTTCAACAAAAGATTCATTCACTCAGTAAATACCTACTAACACCTGCTAGATGCTTATAGGTAAATAAAGGTTGTTGTTTTCTAACCACCCACAAAGCAATGAGAGATGTAGACCACCCAGCAGCAAGTTAAGATTCATATGTTGGACAAATATAAATTTTTCTTAAATGTTCTTGGCTGTCCTCAAATAGAGTTTTGGGGGAACTTTTGATTCTAGGGGTCTCCTTGATACATTTTGAACACAGGGAAGGTCAGGAAGGAAAAGGGTGAGAGCACCCTGTAGGTCACAGTTAAGGCTGCATCCCGAGGAAAGGAACCTCCCAGGCTGGGTGCTGCTCTGAACGGGCCCCTTTCACCCTGACTCTGTGGGACCAGCGACCACTCTGGACTCATCCCATGAATCAACACTCTGCCGCTCTCATCAGTGGCGAGCCTGGTCCCACACAATATTGATAAAAAGGCCTGGACAGGGCAAGGGTAGGGGTTCACCCTTTTGAGGAGTGAAATGTCTTATAAAATATATGTCCGTATGCAAGGATAGTATCCAAGTGACCAGGAGCATCAACCACAGAAGGAACCAAGCTAGCACATCCTCAGAATGTAAGGAGAAAACAGAGAAAGCATGACGATGCGAGTCTCCACCTGGACCTGAGCACAAGCCACACACTCTCGGTCCTGGGCTTCCTGAAAGCCCCTGAGGTTGAAAAGAGAAGATGTTTGGGATCATGCCTCAATGACTGACCAAATCCTGATCATGGAATTTATTTTTCCCACAGGAAAGAAGAATTTACAAAACGATCAATATAAAAAACTGTCAATTCTGGACAAAATCCTTCAAAACATTGGAAAATCTGCAGGTAAACTAGAATAATAGATAAGTGGGCTCCTTGTCCTGGGATGCCCCCCGTCATGAAGAGACATAAACCGGTTGCCCCACACGGTTTCCTGTGTCATCAGACTCTGCCCCCCAGTCCAAATTCAAGGAGTCCTGGGCATGTGGGGTCGCTGTCATACACCCCAGGCCGGGCAGGTCCCTAAACCTCACCATGGGCCCCTCCCACCCGGGACTGAGTCTGACACCTGCGGTCACCCCCAACATCCAGCCCCCGGCGCCCTGCCCTTTCAGACAACTCCCTAGTTGCTGAGGTCAGCCCACGACTCCCCTGGAGGCTTCTGCCCAGGCCCCAGGCTTCTCCTTCTCCCTGGAACTTTCCAGAACACCTCTGAGCATCTTCTCCAGGCCGCTCCTCTCCTGTCCTCCCAGCCTCTCCCAGGTAGACTCTAGTCACAGAGATGGTTCAGATGAACACCTCCAGCCTTCTACCTGCCACATACCCATCCACGCACCCTAAGCCCGACTGGTTTTGGGGACGCGTCACACCCTAATTCCCAGCTAGTGTCAACGAAGACTTGCAAGGATCTGTAAATGTGACTGTTAAGCCACAGCAGGTGGCTCCTGGTAGAGCCTGTGCAGGACCAAACCCACCTGGCCAGTCCCCCACCTTCACCTGCCGTGTACCGAGCTCCTACTGGGGCCAGCACCGCTCAGGGCTCCCGGGACTCCGCCCGCCCTCGCAGAGCCCACGTTCCAGGGCACGGTTGGGCGGCCTCTCCGTTCCACCTGCTGGGACACCTCTGGGTCTCCCCTCCTCCCGTCGGCTGCTCCTCCAAGCCCCCGACCAGCCTCCATGCAGCCAGCCTGCCGTCTTGTACTTTGTGGAAATGCCGGCCAGGGTGGAGTCACAGACGCGTCACTAGAGACCTCCCGGGTGTGCGAGTTGTCACCACATGCGGCCAGGGCCCCTCGGACTGTGCGGGGCCAGAGCCAACCCTGGAGCCTCGAAATCCCAGGCCCCGGCCTGCACCTCGCGCCTGCAGGCCCCCAGTGTAGTCAGAGGCAGAGAGGGACGTTAGGGTTTGCTGCACCTGCCGCGCATCCACCGACCGTTCAGGTCAACAGAGACTTCGCCAAACTCCCGGCTCCCGGGGCCTTGCGAGCTCTGTCGAGAGAACAGTAAAGCCTCCCACGACCCAACGCCTAAGGCAGGGCCTTTCCACCTGCTGGAGCTCCTGCAGGTCGGCTCCGTGTCTGGGGGTCCGGGGGTGGGCGGCGGACGCCCCTCAAGGGCCAGGGCCGGGGGCCAGCAGTGTGTGGGCAGGAGCCGTCCTTGGCGGCGGGGACAAGGGGGCCTGACGTCACAGGAGCTGGTCCACGCGGCCGCCCCTGAGGGCAGGGGCACCGCCCAGCCAGCGGAGCTCAGAGGAGCCCCCGCAGGGTCTGGGGGCGGAAGGCGGTGGCACTAGGCATCATAGGGTGCGGTCTGGCCCCCCACCCTGGCCTCCTCTCTGTGCCGGCCTCTGCGTGGCTCCTCCCCTCTCTGCGCTGCTCCTCCCTCGGGGTCACGGCCTCGTGCTCCCCAAGACCCTGCCAGTTCTCTCCCCCACCTGGCTCACTGCCAACCTCACCCCAACCACACCTTCCCCTGCTCCCTCCTGCAAGGACGCTGCCACGTTAGCCCTGACTCTCCAGGTGCCGTCTTGTCCCCACCATCCTCTGCGCATCTGCAGGGTGGTGTCTGTCGTGCAAGCTCACCTCCCGCCCCACCCCACCCCCGCCCCGGGACTCTCTCTTCTCGAGGCTCCATCCAGCACCCACAGCACCTGCAACTACTGCCCACAAACCAGGGACACTGGCAGCTGGCTTCAGGCTTCTCTAGTTCCCGGGAGGGTGGAAAGGCAGGCTCTCGGAGCCGAGTGCCTAGAATTTCACAAATCAATCTCTCTCCAAGCAGGGCACTCTTTGCAGTAAATGGAAGAGGAGGGGGAGGCTCTGAAGAGGTGCAGAGGGCAATCAGCACGGCCACCTGCTCTGAGGGAGCCCCCTCCACAGGAAATCCAGACTTCGTGAGACCCCATAGTCCCACCCTCAGGAATAAAGAGCATATATGTGCACATGTTGTTAACCATGCTGTACAAGGAAATGTGTTTTATTCATGCAATCCCAAGTAGAGCTCAGCTATTCAAATGTTAAGCTAGAGGGTTTGTGGATTTTTTTCTTTTTCTTTTTTTTTAAGAAGAGCCTCCTAAAGTTTCTTTTCGAATAGGACAGGGTTTAAGGAAGCTCTGCTCAGCTTCTGAGAATTCAGTCCATGATGAACCCAAGTGAGCCCTGCACACCTGCACCTTGCAGAGTACACAGGTACATGTGCTCAACACATAGGCAACACGCTTGCATCTTGATGAGTCCCAGGCACGGGAAACAAGCTGTGTCTCTGGGGTGTGGGAGGTGACAGTGAGCTCTGATCTCCAGGGGGCGTCTGACCCATAGCAGCTCTCTGGGGGCCCACCAGAACATGCTTGCAGCCGGAATTCTCATCCAAACTGCTTCTGACTGTGGACAGTGAGATGAGTCACTAAAGACAAAATGTGATTGCCTCCTTTCCCCAGAAAAGCGGGTCTATGGATGTTCATGAATCATGTCTGAGAACAACACTGCGGAGGGAACTTCTGTGCTGAGGTACGGTTGCAGGGATGGACTGGTATTTGTTCTAGAACACAGATGGAAACGGCATTAAAAGGAGCCATTTTATTTGCGATTGCTGGCTGCACACTCTTCTCAAGAGAAACAAAAGTCCTGTCTTTTCTTTGACGTCATCAAGTCAACTGTAGCATGGAGGCCCCGGGGTGGGGTCCGAGGGCTGAGGCTTTCACCCAGTCCTGTGATCTCAGCTCAGGAACCTGAGACAGAGGCAGTACACGTGACTCCCTAGCTGCCGAGTGAGTCGGTGGCAGAGCAGGACGCTGGTACGCCTGACTCCTGAGCCTTTCCCTCCTCGGCACCAGCCAGGTCTCTGCTGCCCATCCGTCGGTACATGGGTATCTCAGTGTTTTTTTGGTTTGTTTTTTGCACATAGTTATAGTTTTAATTTTTCTGTTTGGTGCTTGAATCTCACAAAGCATTCTTAGAGTTCTGTGTGGTGTGCACACCATCTGCACACATGATGCCAACGCACCATAAGCTCAGGAGGGACGTCATCTCTTTTGTCCTCCCTCAGATCATTGGGTAGCTTTGTCATCACACACGGTCATGTGGGCCCTAGTGGAGCCAGTCCCTGGTGGGATCTCCCCATGCTGTTTGCCCCCAGGGGAGCTTTGACAGACCAGGACCAACCAGGACAAAACAAAATGTAAAAACGTCGTTAACTAGCCCCACCCCTAGTCCTTGCCCTCACTCTCCTGGGACACATCATTACAGTGATTTTCCAAAGCTGAAACTTTAATGATTTAATAGTTGAGCCCATCAAAACGTCTCCTCTTGGTGACAGCATCAGAACCAGCAGAGTCAGACGCTGGCCCCCAGTGTCCCCTAGAGCCATGGAGTGTCTAGGCCTGCCTCTGAGTGCCTCAGGGGATGACTGCACACTTTGAGGAGGCTTAAAATACAGCTGAGAACTAAATTTATGAACAAAACATAAATACCAGTATTACTAGCAAAAGTCAGGTGATGAGTTGGCGAACAGGTGGTGTTGAGGACTTGTCTCTGCGCTGGAAGAGAGCCTCCCTCTGGGTCCAGAGTTGAGTTGGGTGAGTGCTCCATGAAGATGTGACCCTCTGAGGGTAAGAAGAACAGGTGGGGGAGCATGGGCACTGCCACCCTGGGCACAGTGATCCCCTGGTACATGCTATGGGTTGGAAAAAGTTTTAAAATACTGATTTATTCTATGATCTCAATTTTGGAAATTTATTGAGGCCTGCTTCATGATCAAACATAGCCATTTTTGGTGACAATTCCCTTTCAGCTCGGGAGGAATATATTTTGTTGTGTTGGGTGCAGTGTCCTATGAAGTCAATGTATGGTTTAAGTTTTCTCCTTACTGATGAATCTTTGTCTGTTGGGTCTGTCAGTTTCTACGGGTGGTCCACTATGATTGTGAGGGAGTTATTATTTTGCATTTCTGTAATTTTGCTTTACATATTTCAAAGCTATGTTATTAAATTCATAACGACTAAATTATATCTTTCTAGTAGACTGAAGTCCTTATTGTGTGATGTGTTTCTGTTTATCTATTTCTTCTTGCCTTCTTCAATCTACTCGGATATTAATAAACATGACTATATTAGCTTTCTTTTGGCTAATACTTGTGTGATAATCATTTTCCATCCTGTAACCTTCAACTTTTCTGTGCATTATATTTCACATATATCTCTTTAGGCACGACATAAAAGAATGTATTTTTAAAAATTCCATCTATCTTTTTGCCTTTGAATGACTTAATCCATGTACATTAAATTAACTAGTGATACAGCTGGGTTTATATCTACTGTCTTACTACTTGTTTTCTATTTGACTCACATGCCTAAATTTTCTCCTTCATTACCTTATTTGAGTTGATCAAGTATTTTTTTCATTCCATTTTTCCCTTTATTGGATTAATTATATATTCTTTTTATATCACTTTAACAGCTTAATTAGAAATTACAATACCTATCCTAGACTTATCATAATTGAAAATAAATTAGCACTTTTAGTATTTCCTGGGAAATGCAAGGACAAGAGACCACTTAACCCCATTTACTAACCATCTTTTGTATTTTTTTATCATGAATTTTAATCCTATAGATGTTTTTAATGCCATAGACATTGTAGTTACAGTTTTTTTTAACAGATCAAGCTTTTTGATTTTTATTACTCAAAAAAATCCTCATTTTTTTATTTAGCTTTCTGACTCTGTGCTTGTGCCTTCAACACTTTCACAACGATTTTCTGCTCCTCAATAAGGAAAGCACGCTTGATCCTGTTACGAACACACGGAACCACCATAGGCCCTGCTGATGTGTTTTTTCGTTTTAGACAATCTCATAAGGACTTTAGGTCTCACCGCACGAACTCCTCAAAGTCGGCCAGGACACATGCCACATGCAGACTTTGGTGCTTTCCCAACCTTCTTGGTATAAAGGTAAACGATTCTATTGCCAGGAGTTCGGGACAGCCTAGTTTTGTTAGAGGCTGTATTGTAGGACAGCCTACGACGGTATGTCAAACGCTGAACCATTCTGAACACCTACGGACGCCGTCCCCGGAAGAGCTGCAGTTACAGTTTTATACGGTTAATATTCATTTGGGCTTGCCCATGTACTTACCTCATGCTCTTTATTCTGTTGTGCACTGTTAATGCTTCCAGTTAACAAGACAGTATTATGACTAAAGAATTTCTTTTAGCATTTTAGTGTGAGTCTGCTGGGTGTATCATTAGGCTTTTTTTTTTTTTTAAGATTTTATTTATTTATTCATGAGAGACACAGAGAGAGAGGCAGAAACACAGGAAGAGGGAAAAGCACACTCCCTGCAGGGGGACCGATGTGGGACTCCATCCCAGGATCCCTGGATCATGACCTGAGCCGAAAGCAGACGCTCAACTGCTGAGCCACCCAGGTCCCCCATCCAGGTTTTATTTGTCTGAAATATCTTTACCTTCACTTTTGAGGAATATTTTGACTAAATAGAGAATTCCGTGTTCACAGTTATTGTCCTTCAGTGTTTTCATTGTCATTTGTTTTCCATAGTTTCCACTGAGGGGTCTGCTGTCTCCATCTCTGTTCTTGTTGCTCCTTTGACTGTTAAGGCTTCTTTTCTCCTCTGGCATTTTAAACAATTTCTCTTTGTCTATTAATTTCAGTAGGTTTAAAACGATGTGCCTGGGTGAATTCCATTGCATTTATTATGCCTGGGGCTTATAGCAATATTTGAATCTATGGCTTGGTTTCTTTTGTAAGTTTTGCATAATTCTAGTCTATTTTTTCCAATAATGATTCTGAACAATTTCTCTCTTCCTCCTCCAATTATACATGTTAGACTTTTTTTTTTTACTGTGTCTCATATATTTCCTATAATTCTTTTTATTTTCCATTCTTTATTTTCGTTGGCTTTTATCCAGTTATTTTTCTACTGACCTACTTCTAGATAACTTACTCTCTTCAGCTGTGGCTAATCATCTACTTTGTACTAAATTTCAATCACGGTGTTTTTAATCCTAGAATTTCCATTTGATTCTATTTTATGGATTCCACTTCCTTGCGAAGTTATTGAATTATGTTAGTCACAGTTATTTTTTATCTGTATTCAATAACTCCAATATTGAAGTTATTATCTAGAAGTCTATTTCTATTGGCTGGACTCTTAGCATGATTGGTGCTTCCTGACTGAACGCTGGACATTGTGTTGTGAAATACTACAAGGACTCTAGAGGGGCTTCAGGTCTGGCATCTAGTTAGAATAAGAGATGATCATCTTGAGTTGTTTTATTATTTTTTTTAATCTAAGGTCTTGAACTTTTTTTTAAGATTTTATTTATTTATTCATGGGGGGGCGGGGCAGAGACACAGGCAGAGGGAGAAGCAGGCTCCATGCAGGGAGCCCGATGTGGGACTGGATCCCGGAACTCCAGGATCACGCCTGGGCTGAAGGTGGCGCTAAACCGCTGAGCCACGGCTTCCCTTGAGTTGTTTTAACACCAGGTTTCAGTCTTTGTAAGATTTCCAGTTTCTCTTATTCTTTATTTCTACAGGAGTTCTGACTTAAATCTGAAAGAATTTACTGAGCCTTGAAGTTTATTTTTATTTTTATACAATGAAACTGCTTAAAATCTCTCCTTAGCTGCTCAGCCTCTTTGCTACCACTTTCTACTCACCTCATCTCTGCATGCACAGCAGAAGACTTAAAGAATGCTTTGAGAGGCAAACAGATCAGGTGTGGAAATTCACTACACTTCACAAGCCTTTGCTTTGACACAAGTCCTGGCTGCTTCAGAAGCTCTGAACTCACATTTTGTATTCCTAGCCCTGGAGAATTCCTGAAAGCCTCTCAGGGCCTGATTTCTGCTCTGCTTCTCAGCCTCTCTGTGTTTGTGTAAGAATTTGCAAATGCCTCATTAGGAAAGCGAGCTTAGAACACAAAACTCACAACAGTGAATTGTCCTCTCTGGAATCTTGACCCCTCGGGTCCTTAGCATGCCTCCAGTGTCTGCACGTGTATTTTAATCAGGTTTCCAGTTGTTTTCAGTGGGATAATAGGTCCAATACTAACAAGCTTACCTCTTCCAGATGTGGACTCTGAGTAATGTTGATTATCCTGGGCAATAAAGATAGAAAATGAGTGAAAAAGTATTATGGGTAAAGATTTATAAGACTTGTTTATTTTTACACTTAGAAAAACAACACAAAACTGTACTCCCTCTTATAACTTGTGGTCTTTCTGATCGGAAAATAGTGCTACTGGCTATCATGAAGAAACACTCCAAGTTATTTCCTAAAGTTGGGAGGGTTCCCTTAAATCATTTGCTGTTCCCCATTCATCATAGACCAGTCTATCCAAGGACTTCCCCACCCCAACATGGTATCATGCCTCCGGGGACTTCAAGTTTATAATTATCAGACTCCCAGCTAGATGTGTTTCAGTGTCTGCTCAGTATATGTCCCAAAGAAAGAAGGAAAGACAGAGTCCTGCCTTTGCTACTGTGTGCCAGCCTAAAGATGTGAGTAAAATTAAAAGAAAAGAGCGGAACAAAAAATGAAAAAGATAGGAAAGAATCTATTTAATTTAACATGCAGGAAATGTGTCATTAATCAACAGCAGCCCCTTACATGTACGGAGGGAACTCTGAAGAAGCAAGTGAGGTTTTGTTCTGGTACAAATACAAGTGATTCCCCAGGTACATCTGATCAAAATGCAATGTCAAGGAATTTCACTCTTATTTGGGTATCTATTTTGAATTGCAAGGTGATGGATTCTAAACAAGCACAAAAGAATTTGATTGAGAAACCCAAACTACAAATGAATGATGTGTTGTTTATGAATAGGTAACCTAACCCGTAAGCATAGAAGAGAAGTTCCAGCTCATGTACAATTATTTGTGATTCTAGTGCTAAGTTGTCATCTGCCCTCACTGGTTGAGCTCTCAGCCAGCAGTCCTTTCATGCACACAGTCCTTCCCCATGAATGTACTGATTTGTTCCTCAAACAAGAGGTTCCTGGAGGAGCAGCTTCCACATCCTGGGGAACCTGTCAGAAGCAAAAGTGCCTGGGCCTTGGTCTGCTACATTATTCTAGGAGCTGGCACCTGCCTCAGGCTGTTACACTTCTAAACCATAAACTAAGACCAAATGCCAACAGACAGTCATATGCTTGAACCTGTGTCCCGAGACCTACCCTGCTCCTCCCTCTGGTTCAGGGGAAGGTGCCTCTGTCCAAAGGCAGCATCACAGGCCAATGCTGTGCTTGGGTGGACACATTTCAATCCTACTTCTTCTGAGAATCACACTTCAGAGGCCAGGAGCCCCCCCTGCAGTGGCATCAGTGAGGCTTAAAACTCGGGATCAGGGATCCCTGGGTGGCGCAGCGGTTTGGCGCCTGCCTTTGGCCCAGGGTGCGATCCTGGAGACCCGGGATCGAATCCCACGTCGGGCTCCCGGTGCATGGAGCCTGCTTCTCCCTCTGCCTGTGTCTCTGCCTCTCTCTCTCTCTCACTGTGTGCCTATCATAAATAAATAAAAATTAAAAAAAAAATAAAAAATAAAAAAATAAAACTCGGGATCAGCAGAGGGAAAACTCAGAGAGGAAGGAGCTGCGGTGGTCCTTTGCAGAGCCCAAAGCCTGTGCTCAGATGCAGGGTCTCTCTCTCCCAGTATCTTAACTGAATAGCCAGCAGCTCACCTCAGTCGATCGGTTCACACAAGCATCTGCTCTGCAGTTAGACCCACTTTTTATTTTTTTAAAGATTGTATTTATTCATGAGAGACACAGAGAGGCAGAGATACAGGCAGAGGGAGAAGCAGACTCCCTACGGGGAGCTCAATGTGGGACTCGATCCCAGGACCCTGGGATCACACCCTGGGCCAAAGCCAGATGCTCAACCACTGAACCACCCAGGTGCACCTAGACCCACTTATTAAAAAGGTGCTGCTGTGCAGGAGTCCCTGTGTGCCCTGCACCGTGGCTCTTGCACAGGAAGAGGTCATGGGTGCAGTGGTCCACTGTGTCTCTCCCCGGCCTGGAAGCTCCACTGCCTGCTTGACAGAGCCCAGCCTGCAAGTGACCAAGCAAACGCTTCACAGCCTGTGCTGGCCCCAAGCCCATCAGGATGGCGCTTACGTCAGGTTCTGGGGACCTTGCTGTCAGCATCGGGCAACATCACTGCTTTGATTCCAAGTGTGAGCTTCCCCTTCTCTGGAGTGTATGCAACCACATTTTCTAGAAACAACCCTGCAGAGACGAATCTGCCTCCTGGTGTGATTGGGAATAAAGCCAAGAGGCCTATTTTGCCCACAGCATGGTCCCTTCTGGAAAAATAACCTCGTGGCCTTTCCCTTGTGAAAAAGGTAGTTTCTGCTCTGGTGTGGTCCTAGCTCTCTGACCGCCTCGAAAAGGGAAGCAGCCCCAGGAAGTCCCACGGCCCCGCCAGCCATTGCTCATGGAAGCATTGCTCACTGGCTGGACACTCACTCTACAGGGAGTGCACACACGTACATGTGTGCACACCACACATGCACTCATGTACAGATGATGCATGTATGAATGTGCGTATGTGCACACATGAGGCCACCAGTCCCTCCGCCCCCTCCCAGCAACTCTGGGACTTGAGCCCGAGCTGCTGTGCACAGAAACTCCATTGTGCCAAGACAAGGCACAGCTTAGACATGTCCACCCCATTGTGCCACTGGGGAGGCCATGCTCAAGAACCCTGTGTGGCCAGCATGCTGCAGCCACCAGGCAGGCTCACAGACAGGCCCAGCTTACCCTGAAAGCAATGCCCTAGAGCAACTTCAGCAAACATTTCTGTAAAGGGCCAGAGGGAAGATGTTTCAGGCTTTGCAGGTCATATGGCCTCTACTGCAGCTCAGCTGAGACGGTTCACAAATGGGTGTGGCCGTGTCCAATAAAATTCCCTTTATAGAATGAAGCCAGGCTTGGCCCATGAACAGATGCCCTGCTTAGAGCCACGCCATCCAGTAGAAGTTCTCAATGAAGGAAATGTTCTCGGTGGCCCTACCTGGTATAGGCACCACCAGCCCCACAGGGCCTGCGAGCACTTGAAACATGGCCAGTGTGACCACAGAGCTTAAGTTTGCACTTTATTTAAATTAAAGTAATTCAACAGTAAATGGCCAATGGGTCCGGCGGCTCCCAGACTGTGCGGCTGCTCGGAGGGAGGCTCAGAGGCTTCATTTACCACATCTCTGGGTGCCCGGGGCCACTTTCCCTGCTTACCCTGACTCCTTAACGTCTCCCTAAGGCCCAGAGATGGTTTACTCTGCGTGACGGACGGGGCTGCTACACGATTTTGCTGGAAGTGAAGGAAATTCCATTTGAGTCTTTAAGAGGCTAAAAGTGGCGAGCCCAGAAAACACTTTTTTTTTAAGACGTTACTTTTTAAATGGCCGGAGTTGAAAGATATTTGTTAGAAAATGTGTTTCAGCTAAAGATGGCACATGATGTTTTTCAACTCAGAATGCACTTTCACTGCGTGCGTCTGGCAACCGTGCTCCACAGGGGCGGCTCTGAGACCCCCGCCCCCCACTCCCAGCAGCGGAGAAGACAGGGCGGGGGCCGCCCCCTGCACCCCGGACCACCATCCCCAGCCGCCTCCAGGTGTCCTTTACTCTAAATAGGAGATGGTGGCACTCCACTTACAGGTTCTAAGGATCCGCTGAGGCCACGATGATAAATGGAAATAGCCAGTTTGAGGAAATCGCCATAATTAACGATAATAATTGATACCCTCTTCCCATCACCAAGGGCCGACGATGAGCCCGGCGGTGTCCAGAGGTTTCTGTTCGCATGAGCGCGGCCCACTCAAAAAGACCTATAGGAACACACGACCAATCTTCCCTGCTGTAGGCCCCGCCCACTGTCACACGCACGCCCCACCATCTCACACCTCACCGTCATACACCCCCCATCACACACCCGCTGTCACAGCCGCTCCAACGTGATGCCCCCTCCTCCTGCGGCCACGCACACTGGCTATCACCTCCTCCCACTGTCCCCTCACCCCTCACCCACCATGACTGTCACCCACTCCATCCTGCCACCCTGCGAGGGCACACGGTACCACACTCCAGTACCTGTGGGAGTCGGGGCTCTCCAGGAAAAGAGCCAGGAGGATGTGCGCGCTGGACGTTATTTTAAGAAACGGCGCTGCCGGGGATCCCTGGGTGGCGCAGCGGTTTGGCGCCTGCCTTTGGCCCAGGGCGCGATCCTGGAGACCCGGGATCGAATCCCACGTCGGGCTCCTGGTGCATGGAGCCTGCTTCTCCCTCTGTGTCTCTGCCTCTCTCTCTCTCTCTCTCTCTCTCTGTGACTATCATAAATAAATTTATTTTTTATTTTTGTTTCATAAATACATTAAAAAAAATTAAAAAAAAAAAAAAAAGAAATGGCGCTGCCGACCCGTCTGACGGGCGCAGGCCGCAGGCTGGAGGCCCGGTAAGACAGTGCGTCCCACCCGAAGCCGACTGGAGGCAGCTCCCTTGTGCTTGGGACACACGCGTTTCTGGGTTGGAGGGACCGGCACAGCCCGGCCACACCCTGGAGCACCACCTGCTTTACTCAGATCCTTCAGAGCTACGTGTTATTCTGACATTAAAAATGGTCTTCGCAGCCACGTCCTGACCGGTGCCGGACCAGAAGTCTGCGTCCATGGCCTCGCCGCGACCCAGTCAGCCAGCGCCTGCCCTGCCGCCCTCGCCCCGCCTCGCCCCAGGCCAGCCACCGCCCCTCCCGCTGGTGGCCCGGTCAGGACCTCCAGCCCTGTCCTGCGCTGCCTCTCCGTGGCTTGCCTAAGAATGACAGCCACCCTGCCTTTGCACAGTTCAGGCTCCGGGAGTGGGGGTCACCACCCTGCCGTAGGACGTGGCATGTCGTGGACACCAGTGGTGGGGGCCCGTCCCGGGCAAGCGTCCTCCCCGGGGAAGGACGCACGTCCTCAGCCCCGGCACCGCCCACCTCCACCGAGGTCAGACGGAGGGAGGGGGGCTGCGGGCGGGCGGGCCTGGGCAGCGTGGCCCCCGCGAGGCTGCGCCAGGGCTGGGGACGGGCCCCGGGCAGAGCTAGCCGGGAGGTCCTAGGGGACCGTGGGGCTCCGGAGTCAGGCCAGGTGGGGGACGCGACAGCACACGGGGCGGCCACCCTGTCCAGCCCTGGAACTCGTCTTCTGCACAGCGGCCCAATGCTAGGACGCTGGGCTGGCTGCAGTGTCTAGCCTGTGACTGGAGCGCAGAGACTGGGCTCAGCTGACGGGAACTCTCGAGATTGTGGACCCGATACGGCAGCGGAGCAGAGCATCAAATCCCTCGCATCATCCTCCTCGTCTCCAAGAAGGACGTAGCCGCGCGAGGACCTTGGCGCGCCAGGCACGGTCAGGCTGCCCCAAGGCGGCCTCGGCTGGCAATGGGGGGGGGCCCTGCGTCGGGCCGGCTGCTGAGCTCGCTCCTGCCTGCATCTCCCTCCGAGGTGTCCCAGTGGACATCACAGCGCTGGATGCTGACAACAAAGCCTGTGCGGGTCTGACCCCTCCCACAGCTGCCACCTGCCACTCTGTCTTTTCGTGAGGCGACACGTTGCGTTGCTGTTTCAGCATTTCATGAAGGGCTCTGCAGCCCCAGAGGGAAGCCCCGGCTCCAGCCAGACTGCTCTTCCCTGGAGGGGCCCCAAGGCCTCACTTCGCTGGCACCACCGTCCCTGTCCCTATCACCTTTTTCCCGTGGCCCCACCCACCAGTGAGGAAATTGGGGGTGGAGTGGGCTGCACGCCACCAGCTCCTGACAAATGAGCTGCTCACTCTGGAATTGGGGACCTGCAGGGAGACAGCACCCTGGTCATCTCGCGGAGCAGCCGGGTTGACTCAGTGGCTGGCATGAGGTGGGGCCTGCCCGCTGCCTCTCGCCCTTTGGAACAGGCACCCAGCCACCGGCCATCCTGTGGGACTTTCTGCTGGGACTACATTCATCTGAGTCCAGTCCTCCAAGACATGTGTGATATGATGGGACTGGTCATTCGAGAGGTGACATGTGCCCTGGGGCTGCAGGTCAGCCGGGAGCAGCAGGAGCAGGTTCGGCAGATGCAGCAACAAGTGCACCTTTCTCAAGGGCGCAGCTTCAGGCCTCACCTGGTCACACACCTGGAGGCCTCAGTCCCCTGAACCACGTGAGTGAGCTCGGGGTGGGCCTTTGTTTCAGACAGGATCCCAGCCCCGGGGACAGCATGACCACAGCCCCTCCTCCTGGACATGCCCCCACCCTGCCCGTGTGGCCTGACTCAGCCGTCCCCCAGTACCTGTTCCTCTCTGTGTCACCAGGCTGTGCCCACCAGCTCCTGCTTACAAGCACCACATATGCTCCCCTGATGTCCCTCCCAGGGGCCTGGGTCTTATCCATCCTTGCTCCCCCTACACAGGGACTGGGATTTGAATTTGGGTATTTCTGTGACCTTTGGGTAAGTTCTTATGTATCTGCCAACCTTAATTTTTTTCATATGTAAAATAAAAATCAGTGAATGGTCAGAGTAGACACATGTTGGTTTGTTGACTTCAGGTGCCTGGGCTATGGCTCTGTGCAGGCCGTTGGGGAAAGGCAGCCACTGAGCTGTGCCTGTAGGGCAGGTGGCGTCTGCAGCTTCCCCCCAGGTCTTGGGCGGCTCCCCCGGTCTCAGGCATGCCAGAGCTTGGGAGGCGACAGCTGATCTCAGCACTCGGAGACAGCTCCTCAGGCCTCTGTGTCCCCCGGGAGCCCTGCCATGCTGCCATGCGGGACGCTCAGGCTCTGCCAGGGGCCTAGCCACCGAGACCTTCCCATCACTTTGGGGAGGGGAGAAGGCCCAACGGCAGCGAAGTGTGGCCCGTGAACACAGAGGACTGCTCCATGGTCTAGTCTCCCTTGCCGCTCATGTCTTCGAACACCCGGGCTCCACTTGGGGACCCGCATGGGTTTCCGGGAGCCATGAGCTGTAAACACCAGGAAATGCTTTAAAAGGACAAGTTGAGTTCTGCCAAACCAAACCACATCCCTGTTCCAGGTCCCTCGCACGGGCCTGGTGTATCGAGGAGAGCCCTGCCCGGAAACCCTTCATGTATTTCCACTTGGATCTTACTCAACCAAACATGTGCTTGTGTGTTCAGTGGAAAGTAAACACTTGCCCGTGGCCAAGGGCCGTGGCCACGGCGTGTTTGCAGGGGCTCAATTACAACATTGATGGGGCAGATTTCGAGGTCTCTGTGCAGCGGGAGAGATTACAACAGCACCTCTAATGAAGGGAGGCGCCTGAGATAAGACCTAAGGACAATACTTGGCTTGTTTACTCCCTGAACTGGATCCGCCACCCTGCTGTGGGCCTGGGTCTCAACTAGGCGGAGGGACCTCGTGACCCCAGGCTGGAGCAGTGGCTCCGGAGGAGACCCAGGAGGCAGCAGACCATGCCAAGGGACAGTGGACGGCAGCAGGTGGGCATGGCATCGGCTGCCCCTAGCCGTGGTGTCCAAGTCCAGAGGGTCTGGGCTGGCAAGATGACCCTGCAATGCCCAGTTATTGCACCAGAGCCCCGGGGCTTGCAGCAACCTCTGGAAATGGCACAGAAGCTCCGGAGAGAAGGCAGGCGAAGACTTGGCCCGCAGGCTGGAAGGGACCCACCCCTGTGAGGGAGGAACCCACAGAGACTGGTCACAGGGCCTCCAGCCAAGCAGCCAGACAGTGGAGACGAGGGGGGATGGACAGTGGGGACGAGTGGGGGTGCAGCTCAGAGTGGACAGCCACCCCCCACATTGTCCCTGCTGCCCAAGAGCACCTGCAGACCCCAAGCCGCTCCACGAAGGCAGCCAAGGGGCCCGGGTGAGGCAGGGGCCACTCAGACCCAGCGGCCACCTCCATGGTGGACTTTGCTGCTCCTTCCCAGGGGACAGATGCCTGTGAACGAAGGATAACAGTCTGGACTCAGCACCTCCCGCAGGTCACGGGTGTCGTCAGAGACTGAGGAAGCGGTTTGGAGTGAGTGTGGACGGCACGTCTCCACACCAGCCCCCCCGGAAGGACAAGCCAGGAAAACTTGACACGAGGACGTGTCCATTGGCGTCCATTGGTCTCGCGCCCCCACCTGGAGTCTCCGATCGAGGAGGGAGTGCTCCACATCTGGAAGTGGTGCTCTGTGAGTCCAAGAGTCTCGAGCCGTTTAATCCTGAGCAGTTGGGGTGGTTGAATGGGACTCAGACATGGGCACTGGGCAGTGCAGGGCGGGCGCCTGCAGTGGTAGACAGGGGCGGGGGCATGGTGGCTGGCAGGAGCACCAGCAGGAGCATGGAGGTGCTCCTGTGGGGCTGGGGGTGAGCACAGAGCCATCAACACCCTGCACCCCCTCCCCCCCGCCTCCTCCCAAGGCCTGTGACTGGGGCCAGGTGGGTGAGCGTGGAGGGCACCCGTCATAGCCGTCTCTCTGGCCCCTCGCAACTGCTCCATCCTTTGAGGAGCCGGATGTCCCTGTGTAGCTGTCCTGGGGCCACCACAACAGAGCAGCACAAATCAGGTGGTTTACAACAGACACCCATTCTCTCTGAGTGCTAGAGACCAGGAGTCTGACATCAAGGTTCCCCCGGGTCTGGGGGAGGACCCTCCAGGCCTCTTCCAGCTTCCAGCAGTGGATGGAGGTCTTTGGTTTGTCCTGTCTGTGCCTCTGTGCATGTCTCAGGAGGACACCCACCCAGATCATCCAGAACCATCTCCTCTCAGGAACAATAATTACACCTGAAGACCTTTTTTCCAAATAAGGCAAAAGAGGATGCAGTGACTTCATGGAAATGTGTCTTCAGGGCCCAGCAATCAAGCAGCACAGTCCCCTTTGTGGGGGCACATGAACCACCATTCGGTTGTGCAGCACCACAGGGGTGCCCATGTGAGCCTGCTCCTACCTGTGGTGTCCCACTGCAGGTGATGGCTGCCTCCTCTGACCTCTCAGTGTCCAGGGAGGAGCACGTCAGAAGGGACACTGCCATCCACCAGGAAAACCAGCCTGCACGGCAGCGGGAGGCCAAGTGGCTGGCACGCCTGGGGCAGAGCGTGTAGGACCCAGATGGCCTGCTGTGGGTGCCCCCAGGCAGCAGGAATAGATGGGGGCTGCAACCTGGCTTGGGAAGAGTGTGCCTGTCAGGGCCTCAGCCTCTTTGGAATGAGGGTTGGGCTCAAACCCCAAGGGAAGCAGCCCAAACCAGCAGAACAATGCAACGATGCAGGGGGAATGGGATGCAGGAGGATGGGACGTAAGGGGATGGGACACATGGGAATGGGATGCAGGGGGAATGGGATGCATGGGGATGGGACGCACGGGGATGGGGTGCAGGGGGATGGGACGCAGGGGGATAGGGCTGACTCCCCCCACTGCACCTTGGTCCACTTCCCAGGCGCTCCCTGTCGTGGCCAAGGGCTGCTGCCTCTGCAAGCATGCTGCTCAGACCCTTCCAGGATCCGCCTCAGCTGTCAGGAGACTGGCATTGACAAGCAAGCTGGTGGCCCTGAGTCTGGCCACAGGACTTGCCAACGAGGAGGCCTGGTCTGGGGTCCAGGGGCCCACTCCTCAGCCAACCTGCACCTCCTGGCACACCTGCCTGACCCCTCAAGGGCACGTCCACACTCCTGCTCAGTGTGTTTCCTAGAGGATCCAGCCCGCCGTGATGGACAAGCACACGGGGCTCCCTTGGTCTTAAGCCCAGAGCACGAGAACCCCAATAAGGAGCCAGCAAGAGGGGACAGGCAGGAGCCAGGACCACTCATTGGGCTGACCTCCATCCCAGAACCGGGCAGAGCAGTTAACCAGCAGCTGTAAACTGCTGTGTAACAACATCCACCAGGAGACACAATGAATGGATATTTCGGGGACGCATGGATCCTGGCACAAGAGGCCACTGCCATTGCATGAAATATGAATCGAGGGCATGGGGATAAAGACAGCAAGCTAAGGATAGGGTTGATGACACATCAGCTTGGGAAGGACCAGCAGTCACATCCTGTCTTGGAAACGAGGCAAGGCTTCTCTTCCCTCTTCAGAGGAAATTAATAAAAATATTTGCAAGTTATTATGAAAAAATATGCATTAGCTCCTGGAGTGATCATTTAAAATCAGTTACTTGTGAGACCAAGCACATCAAGATGGAGGGGACAGGCCACGAGGCAGAGGAGAGCAGATGTCCCAAACAGGGAAGCCGAGGGGCGACAACGGGGCATATAACCCAAGACTACATTTGTCTTATGCTGTTACCTCATATTTTAATCCTGTAAAAACTAAAGCACATCAAAACTGCTCCCCTGGAGATGGGGTGTAGGTCCAGCATTACCTTCCCAGGGGGACCCACAGCATGCTAGCGACACCCACCAGGTCTGGGCACCCCTCCGAGAGCCCCAAGGGGTCTCTCCCCTGGCTCCAGCACGGGAACCAAACACCGGCCATGGGCAACGGGGACCATCCGGTCCCTGCCAGCACCCCCGACGGCCGTTCCTCCGGGTCCTGAGACCCAGAAACAGAAAATACACGAGAAGTAGAGAGAGGCTCAAGGCAGGGCCTATGAATCTCTACCTGTACGCTGAGGAAACCAGCGAGCACAGCCTCCAGCCCACAGGCAGAGCACTGGTCCACGGGGCCCGCAGCACAGACACCTCGGTCTGACGGCATCTGAGGAAGCCACAGGCAAGGGCGCTGAAGACCAAACCACCAGAGAACCAAGAAGTCCGCACACAGGGTGAGTCTCGCACCCAGACTGAGCCCCGCACACAGACTGAGTCCCTGCACACGGGGTGAGTCCCACACACAGAGTGAGTCCCACGCACGGGGTGGGGCCCACACATGGTGTAAGTCCTGTATTAGCCGTGGCAGAAAGAGGATGGGACCAGGTCCACATCCGGCCAGGGTCCCAGCAGCCCGAGCACCCTTCAGCACCACGGCTGCCGGTGGGCCTGTGCAGTGCCGCTCCATCCTCTGGGGTTTGTGTTCACGCTTGTGGTGAGGTGTTGGCCTCGTCTCCTTTGCTGCACACCCTCCCCGCTTCCTGTGTCCCATCTCCCGACGTGTCCGGTGTGCACCCCAGCCTGGGGGCCACCGGGCTGGGACATGGGGGCTCTTAGCCCCCTCAGGGCACTCCCGATTTCCCCGGTGGCTGGGGCACATCTCTCGCCCCTATGGAACCTGCCTTGAGGTCTCATGTGCAGCATCTCTGGATTCAAGAGGTGATGGCTCAGAGCTCAGAGCTCAGGTCTGATTCTTAGGGCCCCACTGCAGGGTGCAGCCACAGCCTCAAGGGGCTTCGACCCTCCCAGCTCTACCCTCCCCATCCCTTTCACCTCAGGGGAGGCACTGGGCTCTGCTGGAGGGATGGGGGGCACAGTGCAGCTTCCCGGACCACAGGACCCCCACCCAGTGGGAGTGGACGGCCCTGCCCCAGTGTCCCCAGCCAAGTCCCCATGGGCAGGACACTCAGCCCCCATCTGATGACATGGGCCCCAGACTTCAGGCCAGGAGGGAAGTGGCAGGGCGCTGTCTTGGCCAGCGCGGGCGCTCCCTGCCAGTGTGAGGCAGGACAGCCTGAGGCTCCTGTCAGCGGCACGACTCTTGGCTCCAGGCAAGCTGCTATGCAGTATTATTCCCTCGCTGCATTTTTATTAAAACCTTAAACCCAGAATAAAGGCAGAGAAATACAAATTTATTTCTCTTCTTGAAGAGACACCTGGCAACACATCCACAGAACAATATCCATAATCACTTAGCCAAATTTCCATACCATTTGACTCAATTTTCTGGAAAGCAGAGGTATATTTTCGGAGCGCAGAGATCGGTGTGTAATCTTCACCTCCCTGCCTCCCACCTGGAGCCCCACAGCGCGCAGGCACCTCCCTCCAGGCAGGTGGCCAGGGTGCAGCCTGAGCAGGGGAGCGCCTGTGCTGGACCTGCCCCCTACCACGTCTCCCTCCCGGGCTCCCATGCAGGTCACAGCCCCACTGGATGGCCCCACAGGCTGAGGGGTAGGGCTCCGGGACCATGATCAGGGAGGAGCCAGATTAGAGGTGTGAACACCCTCAGGGCACCACACAGGGCAAGTGTGGAAACCTTCCCTCCTGCGAGGACGGCCAGATGAGCCTCAGGGTAAGACCTCTGTATGCCAGGGACCAGTCTCAGGTGAGACCCCCATGCGTGCGGATGCACCTTCCAGGTGATGCTAAGGTGCATACAGACACACACTCACCCAGCCACTGACCCAAGAGGTTCTCAGGCCCCCAGGCCAGGGTAGAGCCCTGACCCCTCAGGGATGGGGGAGAGGCTCAGAGAAGAGCCCTCAGCCTCACTGGCCGGCCACATACAGCTCACAGAACAGGCTTCCAGGACTTCAGCTAGGCTTCCCACACCCCAAGCCGACCGCGGGGTGTACAACATGAGCTCGAGAGGGCTTGAGGTGTTTTCAGCAACTGGGGAGATGACACACTGGAAACACACATCCATGAAAACATCTTATCTTGTCTGTTCTTCAGCACAGCTTGCAAGGACACCCCTGAACCCAAAAGCACAACATCATTCAAGGCCCCGTTCAAAGCAGCTGCCATCGTGTCTCCTTCCCTCGATGTCGGTGTCCCGTAGCTTCTCCAATGCCACTGGTCCCGTCCCTAAGCCTTCTGAGCCTGAACACTAGTTCTACTTCTATCGAATTTAGGAACGTGATCTGTTATGTCATTAAAGAGTAAAACGTTTGAGGCACAAAACAGTTCAAGAAGGAACAAGAGTCCCTACAAGAGTCCCATTCTACAACCAGAGGGCGCCTGTCACTCAGGACAGATCGTCCTCTGTGCACAGAAGCTGATACACATATCCATAAGCATATTGATACATAAATGTAATTACATATGTACATAAAATGTAAACATGATTACATGCACGATAAGTACACAATGTGCACACATGCTACCACGCTCCCCCGAGCACACCTCCTGCTCCCATCTCAAACACACCACACACAATCATCCTCCTCCATGGCTCTGACCCTCACGTCCAATCCTCCTCAGTAATTAATTATTACCTGGTCCTGCAGTAATGCACGAGGCAGCGCGTCTGCTGCTGACCATGCAAGAAGCTCCCAGTCTGCCCACTGAGACCTCTGTAGCTGTCATGACCCTGGATACTCAGCTGCGGCTGCATGGCAGGAGGCCATGATGACACGGCAGTGGCCTGGACTGGGTGAAAACCCCGTGAGGGCCCAGGGCCAGCCCCTCCAGGGAGCTTTGGGGAGCAGGGAGTGACTCATGGCCACGGGCTGAGCCACATGTATCCCATGGGGAACTTGGGTCCGCCCTCCCCAGGGCAGACCAAGTGCCCCCGAGGCATGGCTCTGCAGGTGTCATGCACATGATGACAAGAGCCGCTCCGTGGCACAGTGTCGCTGACAGCAAAGTTCCCAGGACTGCTAGGAGGGCAGCTGCAGACAGGTGAGGAGCCGCCAAGCTGGCAGGAGTGGGATGGCACCCACGCTGGGACAGAAGGAAATATGCAGGGACCCACGGAACCCATGTGCACAGCTCCAGTCATTGACCTCTTTGGAAGGCAACAACCTGGCCCATAGGGTAGGGCTGCAGATTCAGATCCCTCACCCAGGAATGAAAGCTTGAGCCATACAGCAAAGACACCAACATCAGCCAGAGGGACACCTGAGAATTCAGGATAGAGGGCCAGCCCTAGGCCAGCGCAACCCCCTCAAACCCTCCCTGCGAGAGCCCCCAGAGAGGTGAGAGGAACACATCTACAGGCCATGAGTGTCTCAGATCTTCACCCCCAGGACTGTCACTGATCTGAAGCCCAGACACTACGCACCGAAATCCACCACGGCCTTCACGTGGAGGCCATGCTCTCTGCAAGCAGCCTTGCGGATACCACACACCCATCTGCGGATGTGCAGGACCCCTCCGACAACTAACTCTGGCTCAGGAACTCCTGAAGCCTTGTCACACTTCCCCAGAACCGCCCTAGTCTGACATTTCACCCAGACTTCCTTCCTCCCCTCGACCCTCCTCCATGAGGATCTGACCTGGATCTTGCTCAGCTGGCCTCACGAGCCTCCACCAAATCCTTCGCATAGTGTCCCTCTCCAGCATTTCTCCTAATAAAGCTCTCACGTAAGTAATCCCCCTTGCTCTGCTTTGGGGGGGACCCAGCACAGATGCGAAGAAAATCTAATAAAGCTACATGTAAGCTATTATGATGAGTGGACAATTGCTACGATTACTTAGCAAGACTCGTAGATACAAAATCAACATACAAAACTTAAGTGCATTTCTGTGTATCAGTGACAGGTAAAAATTCCATCTTAAAGAAAATACAAAAAAAAAAAAAAAGGAAAGAAAAGAAAATATAATTGCATTTTTACAATGAGGCCCCTAAGAATAAATCTAATAAAAGTTGTGCAAAACATCACAAAGTTTACAGAATGTTGAAAGGCATTAAGACAAAAGTAAACGTAGAGAGGTATACAATGTTCACAGATTGAAATAATCATTGTAAATAGTTGACCTTCTCCAAACTGATTTATAGACAGTACAACCCTATTCAAAACAATATTTGGGGGGGGGGGGACTGGATTCTAAAAATTTATATGAAAAGAAAAAGGTCAGAAACTGCCAGGGGTTTTTTTTTTTCTTTTCTACAAAAGATCTTATTTATTTATTCGATAGAATGAGCAAGCACACGAGTGCACGAGCAAGGAGGGGGAGGGACAAAAGGGGGGGCTCAGATTCCCCGCTGAGCGGGGAGCCCAACGCGGGACTCGATCCCAGGACCCTCAGATCACAACCTGAGCTGAAGGCAGCCACTTCACTGACAGAGGCACCCAGACAACCCAGCCGGGGGATTCCTGAAGAATAAAAGTTTGAAGTACTTTCCTTGAGATATCGATGTCTATTGTAAAACTACAGAAATTAAGACAGTCGTGTTTTGATGCAGAGACACTATTTGACCAATGGAACAAAATAATGAATATACAGATTTTTGGCTTATGACAGCAGAATTTCAGATCAGACTTCTCAATTATTGGTGTCTTGAAATTGAACACATTTATGGAAAATAAATGAACTGGTCTCCCACCTCACACCATTTGTAAAAACTCATTCCAGGTAAATTAAAAACAAAATGAGGAAGACAAAACTATTACATGTGTATCTTTCCTGATTCCAGAGTTGGGATGTATTTCTTAAACAAATGTGGCATTTGCTAATACAACATTTTTATAAAACAAAGACCAACAGATGGGTCTATATTGAAATTTAAAGAAAAGACAACCACCAAGAAAGCATATTAGAAGCTGAGAAAAGGTATCTGTAATATCTAGGACTGACAGAAGACTAATTTATAGAATATGAAACCCCCCAAAATGAGTAACAAATGGTAGGAAATTCTCAAAAAAGTACAAAGGGAAGGAACAAGCAATTCGCATGCTGGAAATCTCAATGGCCAGCATACACATGAAAACACACCCAACCTCATTAACAGTTAAGAAATAGAAGTTAAAGCATGAAATGCCAGCAGCAGTCAGCAGCCAGATTGGTGTTAAAGTCCGTCCATGTTTGTAAAAGCTAAAAAATGCAAATAATCCAAACACTCATGAACAATAAAATGACTGAATTGTGGTGACTCCAAAAACTGGAATAATTTAGAGCAATATGTGAACTTCAGTTACAACTGGAGGTCAGTTCTCAACATGAGACTTATGTTACGGGTATCAATATGACCCTACATGTAAAATGCTGAATTACATGGGGCACCTGCATGGCTCAGGTAAGCATCCAACTTCAGCTCGAGTGATGATCTCTGGGTCGTGAGATCGAGTGCCGTTTTGGGCTCTACGCTCAGCGTGGAGTCTGATGGAGATTCTCCCTCTCCCTCTGCCCCCCACCCGGCTCACTCTCTCTCAAGTCAACCTTTAAAAAAATAATAACAAAATGCTAAATTACAGATTCCATTACCAATCTGTTATTTTTGGCAGTGCAAACACAGGTGGCAAAATTACAATGAAAAGCAGGGGGTGACTGACACGGGAGTCAGGACGACTTATCTACACAGAGAGGGCAGGAAAACAGGAAGAGTCAAAGGAGGCTCCCAGATTATTAGAAGTGCTCATATTTTAAACTAGGAGGTAGGAACATGTCTTCTGGCTTCATAATTAATCTTTAAACTTGACATATAGAAATTAATTATAGAGAAAAAACCATGTATCACCAAAAGCTGCTTCTCAAAAAACACAAAAAAAAAAACAAAAAAAAAACACCAACAAACAAAAACCTGATAAAGAGCACTCCAATGGAACAGCTCTTGTCAAAATCATCTTCTTGCCAAATGCAATGATCAATTCTCTATCAGAATCCACGACTGTCTTTTAGCAGCATTCAAAAGAGCTGAGTACTGATTTCCTACAATGCTGTTCCCCTTGGCTTCCCCAACACTCCCATGCTCCTGCTCGGCCTCTGAATGTTGGGAGTACCTCTGGCTGAGTTGTGGATCTTCGTCTCTATACCTTCTTCCTGGGTAATCTAAGTCCCATGCCTTCAAATGCTCCTTTTATGTTGATAATCTCCGTATGTTTATCTCTAGCTCTGAGATAAACAGAGCTCCTCTGAATCCCAGACTCATAAATCCAGAGTTAACATCTCTGACACTCTATCCTATAAACTTTAGCTGCTTTGGCTTCCCAGGACAACCACAGGCACTGAAGTTAGAGAAATTTCCATGTTCTGCCTAGGTTCCCTCTCCCTGCATGGCAGACTGCAGACCTCCTCCAGGTAGTAAGAGCAACTGGAGGGCTCATCTCGGTTGTTTGCCGAATCTGAGGTATCACAATCCTCCACTGCCAGGTATACATGGTCTCCACTTGGACATACCCAGTTTCTTTGGTTGCGTTTGGTTTGTGTCAGGCAGAATATGTCTGGTCTCTATTATTCCATCTTAGCCAGAAATGGAGGCCCACCCTAATAACTCTGAACGTACAAATTAATAATGGTACCTCATAAATGCTTAGTTATTTGGTGAATGAAGTCCCTAACTTTAAAACTAATGAGTACAAAGCAGGGTCTTGTCTTGACAGTGAGGAAAAACAAATAGCAACGTGGTAGACTTAAATCCGATCACATAAATAATCACATTAAAGGCAAATAGTCTAGAAATTCCAATTTAAAAAAAAGACTGTTCGAGTGAATTAAAAAACAATAAACATAAGTGTCCCAACTATATGTTGTCTGCAAGATATCTACCTTAAATATACAGTCACAAATATGTTCAATATAAAAGGATGGAAAAGTTATACCATGTTAACACAAATGAAAAGAAAGCTGGAAGGACTATATTGATAGAGTATATTTCAAGGCAAAGAATATTACCAGAGATTGCAAAGGTCACTTTACAATGATAAAGGAGGTCCATTCATCCAGGAAATATAATAATCTTAAATACTTATGAACCTAACAACATAAAGCAAAAACTGAAATTCAAGGAGAGAGACAAATTCAGAATTATAGTGAAAAGATTACACCCAACCTCATAAATCAAGAAGTAGACCAAAATTAGTGAGATGCAAAAGGCTTAAACCAACCACCTTATCCTGATTTCACAGAACACAAGAACAGCAGAATAAACATTCTGCTAACGTGTACCCAGGACTTTACCACTATACACCCTATCTAAGGGCATAAAACAAATCTCAATAAATTTAAATGGAGGGGCACCTGGGTGGCTCAGTCACTTAAGTGTGTCTTCAGCCCAAGTCATGATTCCAGGGTCCTAGGATCAAGCCCCTTAGCAGGCTCCTTGTTCCGTGGAGGGCCTCTTCTCTCTCTCTCTCTCCCTCTGCCTGCTACTCCCCCTGCTTGTGCTCTAATAAATAAAATCTTTTAAAAAATTTAAATGGTTTAATTTCATATAAAGTATGTTCTCTCTGACCACAGTGGGATTATATTGTAAATCAGTAACAGAAAGGTATATGCAAAATCCATAAAAATTTGGAAACCAAGTGACAAACTTCTAAATAACCCATAGCTCAAAGAATTTTTAAAAAGGGAAGCTGGAAAGTATTTTGAAAAGAAAAAAAATGAAGAACACATTAAAATTTGTAGAATGCGAGGAGCCCAGGTGGCTCAGCAGTTTAGCGCCCCCTTCAGGCCAGGGCCTGATCTTGGGAGATCCAGGATCCAGTCCCATGTCGGGCTTCCTGCATGGAGCCTGCTTCTCCCTCTTCCTGTGTCTCTGCCTTTCTCTGTCTCTCATGAATAAATAAACAGAATCTTAAAAAAAAAAAAAAATTGTAGGATGCACAAGAAGATCTTAAATCAATTACCTTCTATCTCAAGGAAGAAAAAGAGTAAGCAGAAGAAAAATAATAAAGATCAGAGTAGAAATCAATAAAATAAAAAGCGTAAGACAATAGAGAAAATCAAGGACAACAAAAGCTCCATAATTGGGAAGATAAATGGAACTGATTAATCTCTAGCTAGTTATATAAGGAGACAAACCTCCCATGCAGAAGAATTTAACATAATTTATGTAGGTGCTCCCGCTCAAGGAGGTGGAATAGAACTCCTCTTCCCTAAGTGTGGGCTGCACAGTGACCTCCTCCTGAAGAGCACAGGATGAAAAACCATCTCAGCCTGGTGATCAGGGTCAGTCAGCATTCACGGTGATGAGCCGCATTCGCGGTTTGCACCCTGGATTCCGTGTGATGAGAAGGGCATGTTACTTCTGTGGTCTTTCTCCTCAAAGCTTATAACCCCACACTAATCATGAGAAAAACATCAGACAAAACCCAGCTGGGGCATTCTATAAAATATCTGACCAGTACTCCTCAAAACTGTCCAGACCTTAGAAAAACAAGAAAAAAGCCTGAGAAACTGTCACAGTCAGAAGGAGCCTAACGTGATATAACAACCAAATGTTATGTGGTGTCCTGAACAGAGCCTGAGAACAGAGAAAGCATCATCCAACAGAAATAAACAGGAGACACATACATAATTTACAGTTTTCTAGTAACAATATTAAAAAAGTAAAAAAATAAAACACACTGGCGAAATTTTAATATTATTTTATTTAAGCTAACATATACAAAATAGCACTTCAACATGTAGCTGTATGAAAAAATATTGAGCTATCTTACATTCTTTTTTCATACTAAATATTTGGAATTTGCAGTGTGTTTTACACTTATAGCACATCTCAATTCAGAATAGGCACAATTCAAGTGCTCAACAGCCACCTGTGATGGACAGGCAGCTCTAAACAAATAGCTATGATTTAACGTTGACAACAATTGAAAACTACTATAGTCATAGTGATGACTCTTGGTTAATTGCAGGCTAATCCATAGATACCGCTTTTTCGGACAAGTTTCATTTTGTGGTTAAAATGACAACGACAAAAAAAGAGTAGCAGCTTTGTTCTGATTCTCTATGTATAGTCATTTGTCTGGATTCTTCTCCCTGCACACTGTACCTATGGGAGACTGTCGACACCATGGGCTGAAATAAAAATTTCTCCACTCAAGCACAGAGCCTGATAGATGCTTAAGTTTTTAAAAAAGAAACTGGGAGGAAAAATTTGCAAATCCCTTACATGATAAAAGACTTATATCCAGATACATAAACAATTCTCAAAACTCTGTAAGAAAACAACCCAATAAAAACATCAGCAAATATTTTAACAGACACAATTTCATGGCAGATAAGCACATGAAAACACACCCAATGTCATTAGACACCAGAGAGATGGCACCACACACCTGTGAGTACCTCCTGTGTGGAGAGGGCACTCTGGGAAGCGCGGACAAGCATGGGCAGCAACTAGAGACAGTGACACACTCTGACCACAGTGGCCTGTCTCTGAACACCTCAGCCATAAACCTACCATAGATGGTCTAGCCGTTCCCTCTCCTAGTCACCAAATAACGGCATTTACTCAGAGAAAGAAGCTTACACACCTGTTCATAGCAGCTCTCTTTGTAACACCAGAAACAATGTGAATGGCAATTGTAGGTGAATGTGTTTTCTTGTGCCACAGGAGGTAAAGCTCTTAATTTTTTTTTCAAATGGTTTGCCCAAAGCCGTTTCCCCCAAAGCATCTGTTGAGTAATCAGTTCACATATCTCTGAAGTGAACCTTCACAGACTCTAAGGACCCATGACAAACATCAGCTTTTGGATACTTTGTTCTAGTCCACTGATGTTTCTGTTGTGTCCTACCACTTCATACATAGTAGCATTTTCTTTTTTGATATATGATTTGACAAATTTCTGTGTCTTTTTCTATTCTTCTTTTTCAGAAACAAAAAAAAATGAGGGGAAAAAAAGGAAACTTCCTAGACATTCTGAACTGTACCTATATCCACAGTCAGAAGGAAATAAGAGAATCATGGACTAGTTAGGAATTAAGGACATAGAAAAGCACCCCACGAAAGCCTGTGATATAACTCAAGTTAATGCAGAGAACGATTCCGTCAGAAGCACAAGAAAAAAATTCCATTAGCATTCAATTCAGGAAAAAATAAACCAAACAAGGAAGAGGAAAAGCATTAAATACAGAACAGTAAATTACAAAAAAAGCAAAAAATGGCATCTATACATAGTAAAATGGTAATATCAAGAGATAATTCTTGAAAGACATAAGCTATAATTCCACTGGTAAAAGTGATCAGGAAGGAAAAAGAAAACACGAATATGTAATATTAGGAATGAAAGGGTTATAATTCAAATAGAAGTATTTCAGGCATCAGTATAAAAATTAATGCCAACAAATCTGAAAGCCTAAATGAAAACATGATTTTCTAGAAAAAAAACGAGCTTGGAATTCAGAAATCTGAGTCTCATAAGCAAAGTAGAAAAGCAAATGGTTGTTTATAACCCACCCACCAAAAAGTGTCAGTGAGCCAGTATGGTTGAAACTGAGCAGAGTCACGGGAAGTGATCTTCCAAAAGGCGGCCAGAGCGCACCTTCTAGGTGCTCTCTAGGCACCCTTCCTACCACGTCCAAGTCCAATAGACCTGAGCGACTCAGCCTGAGTCACCAACACAGAACTGACCAATTCTGCTTTCACATTTGAGCTGCACTCACTTATTTCCACACACCTGTAAATACCACTATTTCTGAATTCTAAATTCCTACATGCCACTCTGCACCCCTTGTCCACTTAAATGCACATAACAGGGTGGTGCATCCTCTTGCTCACCGAGGCCCAGCCAGGTATGCTCAGCTTATACAAGTCTTCCGGGATGACTGGGGTAGGAGGCTCGTCTTCACTGCTTGTGGCCATAGCGTTCATACACAGCATTCCCAGCCACAAGGAGTCATGCTCACCACAGGTCACTAAACCAACCACCAGCTCTGCTGCACACGTGACCCCCAGATGCTATACTTTCTGGTAACACTCTTCATGTAGACTTTGTGCCTTGTGACTCCCCTTGAGTATGACCATGGTTATTTGATAAAAGTGCTTTCTTCCTAGTAAGTGGGGTTTTCATGATGCCTGTACCATTCTGTCCTATGAAGCCACAGGACAAGGGAGAATCACGATGCCATGAGTTCTGCTGGTGACATACATGTACACAAGAAGGAGAGATGGCACTCTTCCCTCTTCAGTCAAGCCTATCAACCCAACAGGACTTGTGGGAGACAAGTTCTATCTGGGGATGAACTGAGCCTGCAGCCACAGTACCTGACCTTCCTGGGCAGTAAAAGGCACCCTCACTGGCAGGAAAGCTAAGCTGGACTCACGTGAGCTGCCCAGGGCAAAGGCTCCCCTCCACCAGGATCACAGAGCTCTCTTTATGAAGAAACTGCTAAGGGCCTGACCCAATGCAGTCATCTCTGATCTTTACAACCACCCTGGAAGGTTAGCACAATCATTCTCTGGATGAAGCAGCAGCCCTCCCAGGGCCACACCAGGATATAGGTCTCCAGAGACGACTCCCTACTGCCTGCTATGAGCTCTCCCACTTCACTCACCAAGTGGGAGCCCCGACTCATCACTGATGATGATGGCTCTGGGCCAGGCCTGCCCATTCATGCGACGCCTCCAGTGGGGTCTGGAATGAGTTCTGGCAGGGCCATGTCAATTGAGACAGCGTGCTCGGGCTCTGCTGCCCCCCCTCCCCGGGGGCACCCTCTCAGACAGTGCCTCCATAACTTGCAAACCATGCCTGAGTACTTGACAAGCTCCTGGGCTCTGACAGAGTCTCAGTCCCCAAATCTGGATCAGCATTTTTCAGAGTGGGTTCTACTGAGGACTGGAGGAGAAAGGCCTTTTAAAAAAAAAACAGACAGACTCCAAGGTCAAAAATCTTCGGGACATCTCTCTGGGAAATACAGGTGGCCCCTGTTTTCAAAAGTCTGTGTCATATCACTCAGGCGTTACAAAAGACCTCCATCAGTACCCATTCCAAGAGGATTTCGCTTTATGAAGAGAGGCAGGAAACACACAGAAGGCCCAGCACTGGATCTGCAGCAGTGGAGTGGCAGGGACGGTAGTTCCCACACCCTCTGGGGACATGCTAGCACCTCGGCACCCAGTGCCCTCTGGGGACATGCTGGCACCTTGGCGCCCAGTGCCCTACGGGGACACGCTGGCACCTCGGCGCCCAGTGCCCTCTGGGGACACGCTGGCACCTCGGCACCCAGTGCCCTCTGGGGACACACTCGCATCTCAGTGCCCAGCTGCCAGAGCCTTTATCCAGGCTTTCTCTTGATTTTGTGCCTCTGTTGGCAGCATGTGTCCTCAGGAAAGCCTGAGGAAGGTGACTTTGGGGTCTGGGAGCGTGCAAACACTCCTCTACGGGAGCCCATGGCAATGCTCCTTCACCTACTCCATTCGGGCATGCCAAAGTTTGCCTACAAGTGTCCACTTTGGGATGGTGGGGGAACCTGTACACATCATCAGTTTTGGGAAACTTCCAGTAGAGATACTGCTTCAAATTTCCAATTTTACAGATTTTTAAACTAAAACTGGTACCATAAAAAGTTCTGGCCTTCACCACAGATTTCACCTTTGCAGAGCCAGCACCAGAACTGCTCCTCTGGTTTTAAAGGGCCTCGGATGGGAACCTAAGACAGCTAAAAGGGGGGGGGGGCAGTACCCCTCTGGCCACGCCCTGAGGGCTGCCAGGTTTCATGCCAGTCCACATGCCAGGTTTCATGGACGGCACAGCTCATGCACTGGCGTGACAAACTCCTGACAAACTGCCAGCCTGGCCTGCGAGCCTAGAGGGTGACCTCACTGTCTTCACAGAGTAGTCAAGGAAGAGCCGATACATCTGAAAGATAATTGCTTTTAATTCTATAAGTTTCACTTATGCAACACCATAAAGGCAGATTTATGTGACTTGATATGACATTTTTACAAAAAACAGTTTCCCCCACATCTGGTCAGTAGTATATAAATATTTACAATGAAAAAATAGGCAAGGAAAAAGGAAATCTTCATTATTCAAGTCAGTTTCTTTCCAATGCTTATCAGAATTTGAAAATAAAATAGTTCATTAACTTTGTAGTCGTCCCTATTTACATATCACTTCAGCCAACAGATCAAGAAATGGAGGCTTCTGGGTCTTCTGTTCATGACCCCTATGTAGGCTCTACACTAATTTTAGAAGTTATCGGAAAGAGTAAATTAAATATAAAAATGTAAACTTTGAAAGAAAGATAAACGTGTAAAGGTTCTTACAGAGGTTAATATTTTACACACTACAAACCAAAATAAAATGCTCTATATATTTTCTTAGAAGGGACATTCTGTTTCAATTTAATTTGATTATATAACAAAAACTGCCTCTAAGGAGGATGTTAAAAAAATAGCAATGACATTACCATCTTAACTGATGAACATCCATTCGCTCTAATTTCCTCTAAAAGCAACTGTGATTTCTTAAAAAATGACAAATATAAATTATATCATGGAGAGCTTATGAAGCCTCAACAAAGTGTGGTATCTCTTAAATATGAAGACTTTAAAAAATAAATTTGAATAGTGCAAACCAGCCTATTTAACTTAGTGATATTACAAATATATTCAACTTTCCAATGTATAAAAACATGACTTTGATTCTATCAGACGCCATGCCATTGAAAACACTGAAGTACTTGTGGGCAGGAACAGTAGGCGTCTGTAGCATGCCAGTGGCCTTGAGGATTTAAATGTGAATGTTTATGTCTCATAATGCAAGTAGTAGCGTCCATAGATCCCTGTGAGGACACAGAAGGGTTCACGTGTGGGAGCCGCGCCGCCCTCGAGAGCCCAGAGACACTCGGAGCCTTGGCTCTCTGGCTTCGTAATGCTCATTAAAGTCCAACCTGAAGCTAAGAAACCGAAGACTTTCATCAGAGCTGGTTGTCAGCAACACCAGAAACTGCTGCACGATGCCCTAAGAACAAAAAAAAGGAGTATCCACTTTAAAGGGGAGCTATCCACAGAACATAACAGCCCCCCCGTGCCACTGCAGCCTCATTTGGGGTGGTTTTTCCTCCCAGATCAACAATCTTGCAGCAACACCCCCACCACAGCAGACATCCCAAGGAAGGAAAGCCAGTCTGGGAACCCGAGTTTCACAGCCATGTTAGGAAGAGATAACCACATCCACAAATACAAATGCACAATCAATACATTTTATTTAAAAGAATTAACCAATAGATTTTTCCTTTTGCCCTAAGTTCTATATGAATAAGCAAAACAGCAAAGCTTCTGATGTTAAGAAGCTTATTCTTTTCATTTTAAATTTAAAACCCAGTGTTACACACTCCCTCTTTCACCTGAGTTATGAAAGAGCACCGAATCGTGGAGCCCTCAAGGGAAAACAGGATGAACATGAGAGACAAGGGATTATGACTGAAGTTTACTCAAACTTTCAAATAACAAAAACTGGCTGCTTCTCTGCAGGGCTGAGTTGCTTAGGAGCACAAACCCCATCCCTGCCAGGCTCCTGAGCCACAGCCAGCAGATGTGTGTCTGTCCGATGTAGGTGACGTGGGTCTCCACGCTTGCACACCTGGGAAAGGCCCCCTGCAGAGAAGTCACCACTGAAACACCAATCCCACCAGTCTTTTCAAACCCTAACAGCATCTCTGTCCCTCCCCAGTCCCTTCCCATGCTCCCGCAGATTCAGGAATGTCACACAAGGGAACTCACACCTGAGCAAGCACACAGTCGGAGGCCATGGACACCCCTTTGTCTTTCTGGGAGACCGAAATCTTAGGATACAGTCCCTCTCCTAAGAATGCTACTACCAAAAGTATAGGTGGTGGCTTCTTGTCAGGAGCTGTGAGGGACACTTCTGTCCTTGGGTTGAGGATTCCAGGTGAGACTGCTCCTGAGCAGTGGGGCATGGCACTGCTAACACCCTGTTGTTTCAGGCACCAATAATTCAAAAGAGAACAGAAAAGGGCTTTTTCTGTTAAGCAAAAGAAATCCTAATAGCCATGATTTAGAAAGAAGATTATAATCTGAGTAAAACTGGGATTATACAGATTAAGATTACTTTTCAAAAACGTATGAAGTCTCCCAGGAAATGTGTATCCATTCCTATCTCTTTCAGAAATGAGCACAGCAACACACATTTTTAAGTTACAGATAACTGCATTACAGATATACTATCTTCACCAACGGTTTGGAACTAACCATTTTAAAAAGAAATGTGAATTCAAGTGGTGTAGGTATTTCATTATCCAAACACCCATTCGGTGAAGGTATTTTTGCACTGAGCATAACCTCATCTTTGCCACCATTTAGGGAACATATTTTCAACAAACGTGCCCTGGTCACTAATGTGAGAGTAAGCCCATCTGCAAAGGGACAAAGTCCTCCCCAGCTCACATTATGCTGAAGACAGCTACAAAAGTATGAGGACCCTGGGAAGCAAACCAGATGCCTATGGAACACAGAGGTTGCTTCATTTTAAATCATGAACCACATGGAGACATTAGCACACAGAAACAGAATTTTTAAACATTTCAACGTCAATGCTTGTCTTTCTAATTAGTTACCAGCAACCAAATGTAAAACTTCTTCATAAAACCTTTTCACCTTTATCTCTATCACTAAAATCACACTGAGAAACAGATGGACTCAGAAACCAAACCACAACATAGAAATAAAAAGCAGAGCACACAGACTCTGTATATCCGCTTTTCTCACAGCCTCCTGGGTCTGTGGCCCTGAGTTAAGCACCTGCTGCCTCGTGCTCCCCGCACGGCAGTTCCCCGCACACCTATGCACTTCCCGTCTCACCTCAAGCTCCCACAGGGTTCTGGGGCTGCAGAGCTCAGCCCCTACAGGGCTCCCACTCGCTGCTGACAACACCAAAACCACTCCAGGCCAGCACCCTTAGCCCAGGACCTCCACGAAGGTCACAGCCAAAACTGGGCCCCACTGAGGGTGGTGTGTGGACCAAAAGGACTCTGAGTGAATCATTTGACCGCAGTGCTCATTTGCAGAAAAAGAACAATATGAGTGGGACACTGTTCTGTCACTCCAATGCGCACCTGGTAGAAATGTGTCAAAATCCGCAGCTGTGAGCACATTTTCGGTATAGATTCTCGAAATTCTTGAATCCTCTTATTCTCCTCCTCCTCCTCTGCTGCTGTCACTCCCCACCGGCCCTGAAGAATCAGAAGGACCAGGAAAGTAAAATCGGGGTACAAGAAGCTCCCAGGGTAGGACTGGGCTGGAAGGTGAAGGTAGGGAAATGTATGTTTTCTACGCCCTTTGTGTTGCTAAACACCTTCACCATAATCTGTTGATGCCCAATCGCACTCTTGCTTACTTTTTCCAATCACTAAGATACCTTGGAAATATTTTATATCAATACATATGAGCACCCAGAGAACTTGCTCCTTGTTTTTAGTAACTACAGGACTCCATTACAGAATTGTAACACTTGCAATAATTTGTCACAAAATAACCAGTCTTTAGTTACTGAAAGCAATGTCTTGTATCTTTCCATCATTGTTGACACAATCACAGACCTTGGAACCAGATAGTTCAAAGTCCTAGAGCCAATTAACCCTTCACTTTGGTGGGAAGGCTTCTGGCTATTTCTCCTAAGCATGGTGGATCTTTTTATTTTGGAAACAGATCTACTTCTATTTTTAAAAGATTGTTCTTAATGAATGGTGAGTCTAACTAAATGCTTTTCAGCTAGCCTATATAGGAATTAGAGTACGATTCTTGTCTTTTTATCAATGGGGTTATTCCGTTGTGATGATAAAACTTTAATTTCTTTTACTATTCTCTATGTTACCTTCTGGGAGCTTTAGCATTTTAACTTCCATGTTCAGCCCATGTCATGGTGCTTGGCATGTGTGAGGCAGGGTTGAAATATAGCCACCCAGCACCACTTATCGATGTTCCATTCCCCACTGTTCCATTAAGAACTAATGATCTCAATGTGTAGGGCTGTCTCTGGACGTTATTCTACTCCCCTGATTGTCCTTGCTTGAGCCAACACCATTCTTCTCATTGATGAAATTTTATTAAGTCTCGAGGATGTCTCGAGTTGAGTATATGTATATTCAACTATAAATGTATTCTTGTTCAAAACTCTCTTCACTGCATGCTACACCTTTCCACATAAATTTTAGAATTTATTGTTTTCTACAAAAAATAAAAAAAAAATTATACCCACCAAAAAAAAAAAAAAACTGTTGGGGATTAGAACTGGGATTGCACTGAATCAATCAGTTCTCCAATTCACAAACACAGTATACTCCTTGACTTATTGAGGGGCTCATTACTATCTCTTGTGATGCAGTGATAAGCAAGCTTTCTTTGTAAGGGCCAGAGGAGCACATACGTTGGGGTTTGTGGGCCACCTGGTCTATGTTTTTACTCCGGTCTACCACTAGAGCACACGAGCAACCACAGACAACACAGAAATCACTGGCATGGCTGCTCCAATAAAACTCCAACTACAGAAACACAGAGGGGGCCAGGCCGGGCCTGCAGACCCTTGGTTGTCAAGCCCTGTTTTATCGTTTTCTGTACAAAGATCTTCCATGTATATTTTTTATTACATTATAATGCTCTTTTAAAGATATTTTTAAAATTTATTTCATTTGTGGTTGATTAGAAATATAATTGATTTTTGTATACTGACCTTGTTTCCTGTTACTTTGATAAATTCATTTATTAACCCCAGCTAACTTATCTAAAGATTATTTTGGATTTTCTATGTCCACAACCATGACACCGAACCCTCTCACCAAAAAAAAAAAAAAAAAAAAAAAAAAGACAGCCTGCTTACATGTTTGCACTTTGTATTCTTTTGTCTTGGTTTATAATATTGATAGACCATCACTGTCACACTAAATGAAGAGCTGATGGTTCTGGGTCTCACTCCCAGGACTGCACCATTAAGCATGAGGTTTGGACTCAGATATTTCAAGCAAACCTTCTTTCAGATTTTCCTTAGAATCAAATGATCTCTATCTATTGAGATGATTGTGCAATTTTCTCCTTTAGACTGTAAATATGGTGAATTTCAATATTTTCATCAGAATGACACACAAACTTTGTACTTCTAGGACAAACAGAAACTTGTTTGTAATGTCCTACCCTTTGATACATCATAACTTGGTGACACTGCCTTTGGGCTTCATGACACAGACCAGTACAGAACAGAAAGCAAAAAGGCCAGGCTTGTCTAAATGCTTTGTTTCATCAATTTGACCTTAGAACCAAATAACTATTTTACAAAATTAAATTCAATTTTGTTTTATAAGTTAAAAGCAAAAACAAAACCAATTAATCTGTGTACTGAGCTGGGGGCATAACCTCATGGGAGTAATTATGTCAAGTGCATTACAACTTGGATTCTGATGTGTAAAACTAGCATGTGTCCTTCTCAGTAACTACTGTTGCTACCCTGCTGGGGTCAGTACCAGCATGTATGTGGAGACAGCTGTGTGCACATCTGTGTATGCTGGGGAGTTGGGGGGGGGGGGCTATCAGATAGCAAGTAACAGTCTGCTGATGTTAGAAACCAGGATTTACAATGTAGAAGATAAACAAAGAAAAGAAAGTCCCTTTAATCCTAAACTTGAATTGGAAATACCATTATGAACATGGGGGAACAGAGGAAAGGAAGCACAGAACCAGGGGGAGGTGGGTGGCCCACTAGGGACAGAAGCAGGAGGCAGGCTCCTCACAGAGCTCGCAGGGCGCGGGGGCTCGGGGCGGAGTCCCTCTTGCACAGTCTCTTTTTAACACTGCAACAGTCTAAATGGTTGCTTCGTCAATCATTTTGCCCACTGAATTTAAATAATTTCTTACAGTTCCAGTTTTAACTGTCCTACAGTATCCCAAATCACATCTGAATAAAACACACTGAATAATCATGACTCATTGTGTAGATCTGTTCCACTCTAGCACTGACAGTTTATAGTCTGGAGAGAGAAACATCAACTCCCATATCACTGGCCGCCCTGCTATTATGAGGGTGAAACTCCCAAGGACTGATTTTTGTAGATTTTATATAGTTTAGTAATCCTCCAGAAGGGCAGATTCTCTGGGGCTGTGTGAAGCTCTGGAAATCAGAGCAGTGACTAGGTTTTACTGAATGCTTCCCAAATGATAACTAACATATCCTACACATGTCTATGGGGTTTTCCTTAGGTCCACTCCCATTTTACAAAGAAGGAAACCTGTCTTAGGATAGTCAAGCCCCCCAAAAGCATAATGCTGGTGAGCATGGTTGGGATGGGGTCTTCGGCAGGCCTGGCACCTTGGCATGCTCACACAGAGGCCAGGCAGCATTTCAGGGTCACACACATACCCACTCTTGGTGAAAAATGGAGCAAGCCCTCCTTCTGTTTCAAAAAACCCTGAAGAGACAGTATACACTCTAAGGGGGTTGAGAGCTTTCTTTTTTTTTTTTCTTTTTCTTTTTTTTTTTGGTTGAGAGCTTTCTAAGCTGAAAAGATCCTCACACAAATTTTAAGGGAACATTTAAAAACAAAACTAACCAAATTGTGCTATCGAAAAAAATCTGACACCTCCCTGGGGCGCTTGGGTGGTACAATCAGCTAAGTGTCTGACTCTTGATTTTGGCTCAGGTCATGATCTCAAGGTTTTGAGATCGAGCCCCACATTGGGCTCTGCACTGGTGGGCAGTCCACTTGGATTCTATCTCCCTGTAACCCCAAAATAATAAGTAAATAAAACCTTTTAAAAATTTGTCACCATCCCAAGAATAAGCAACTTGGGAAAGAAAAAATTACAGAGATGACACCAAATATAAGAAAGTCTATAATGAGCAACCTTGTTCAGTAAATCTTCACAACCCAAGGTCATAGAGGACATAATAACATCCTTTACTAAGGTCACTGGAGGTCGCTGCAAGTGCACAGCTCTGGTTCCTACATGTCCATGTGTGTCCACCAGCTAGAGGTGACCAGGTATACAGAGCCAAAACCACTCCAAAGAGACAGCAGCGCCCATAGGCTATCAGGATTCTTGTGCACGCAGTCCTTATGCTCACAAAGGGATGACAGTGAGGATGACCACTCTGCCTGGAACAGGGTCTCCTCAGGACTCTAAATGCGGGTGTGAACACGGTCTCCAGGAACATTTCAGCAGGAAAATTATTTGTTGTATTTGCGATTGTAGTGGCAATGAACTCATTTATATTAAAACTATAAACCCACTGGTAGAAAAGCCATACCTCAATCTCATGCTGTTTCTTTTTCTCTTCAAACTGTAATCGTCTCTGTAGCTCTTCCAGGGCAGCTCTGTATATTGCATCCTGAGTGTTCTGAAGTTCAATGATTTGATCAAACACAGCTCTAAGTTGATTTAAAAGTGCCTGAGAATAGGAGACAAGGTTTTTTTCTTTTTATGATGAGAACTCCAACATGCTAATTACTAAGTTTTTCATAAAGACATTGGTAATTAGTAAGGAGAGAGTCTGTAAAACAAGTCATCGACTCACACTCCCAAAGTGCTCTTTGCCCGTCTACTCTCGTTTACTGAGTGCCCTGTGGTATGCGCTCGCTGCACTAGGTCCTCCCCAGCTCGAGGCTCCACACATGCTTCACAGCCCCTTGCACCGTCAGAGCAGGCTCACAAACCATGGTGCAGCCCCAGATCACACAGCTGGTGTCAAGCAGAGGTCTCAGGAGTGCAGTGACTCCAAGGTCAGAAAGGAATAGGAAAGCAAGTCCATCCTATTCACTTTTTGGTGCCAAATACACCAAGGCCAGACACAGACAATATGAGAAAGGAGATTCTTAATCAAATAAAAAAAAAAAAAAAAAAAAAAAAACAAATTCAGCACAGTTTTTCAAAAACAGTTCACAGAAGGAAAGGATGGTTTAACAATGGAAACACATCACTGTCACTGGCTCACTGTCCACATGTGCTGCACAGTGCCATACCTGAGCATCAGTCATCGTTTAGTTTTGTTTTCTCCCAGCATGGCATGGAAAGAGGGCAACAGAAAGAGATCTATACAAAAATCACTTATGTAAATCAAAACACATCCATTCAAAACACCAGATATATATCCGAGGAGGACTAGCAAACAAAGACAAGTGCACCAATGGTAGCGATAAGGCTAAGACAAAGCCCAGCAAACACAAGGGGTCTTTCATGGATGACAACAGTGCACCACAACTGAAGGGGAGGGTTACAGACTTAAAATTGAACAAGAAGGCTTTGGTCCTGAGGTAGAAACTCCCAGTCATTATTTTACTTTGTCTTTAATCCCTGCCCTAGTTTCTGTTTCTTGTCCCAGACATCTACCATTGAGATTCTTTTTGATTCTCACATCATTGTTCTGAGAGTTCTCGGCTCTATCCTCTGCCAGCTTAGATTTAAGAAAAAAAAAAAAAAACCCATTAACAATTTGAGAAGAAAAGATAATTTTAAAATCACAGAAAAAAAAGTCACATGTTAAAACTTAACAGCCACTCATGATTTATATAAACTATCTAAACACACTAGAACTACAAAGACCCTCCTTAATTTGATAAAGATCCTATGAGATCTGCAGGCAAACATCATAGTGAATGATGAAAGAATAAAACATCTCTTTAATATTGGGGACAAGATAAAGAGTCCTACCCATGCTCCTCAGGGACCCAGCTAACACCTCAAAGCAAGGAAAGGCAGAAAGCAGACCCTCTGGAAAGAAAGAAACAAAATTGGTTTTCCTTGTAAAAATAAAATTTAAGCAGATCTAGAAACTCTTGGGATTTAAAAAAAAAAATGGATAAAAGATAAAAGTAATGAAACAAATAGCAGGCCTCCAGACCAGCCAAATACCATAAATGTAGTAATAACCTACAAAAGATCTGCAAGATGTTATGGGAGAAAGATGACATGACTTTATTGAGAAGCACAAGGGAGATGGAGTAGCAGGAGGGGTGCCAAGTTCACAGACATGAAGCAGCAAAGAAGCTGACCTGGTGCAAACGAGCACCCTGGCTCATCACTGGTGGGCAGGTGCCAGGGCCAGTGAGGATGTGTGCAAGGCCATTCCCATTTTCCTGCCCAGGGTCGAACATGTCCCTTCAAAGGGTCGGTACCACATGTGCACAAACCCCACTCACTTGTGGCTGCTGCTGCTGAGGGTCAGGTGTCCTGGGACTCCCAGTGAACACTGGGTTCCCCACAAGGCTGCTTTTTCTTTTGGAGGGGTCTTACTTGATAAGTCAAAAGTAAACCAAAGATGGAGACGGGCCAATTTTTTCTGTTTTTAATAAAGATTTATTTTCTCCAATTTGTTTCTTTATTGTAATCAAATAAATACTAGTATTCCTGGAACAGTTCATTAGTTTACAAGATGACTGAGTGCTCTCTCTGATTTCAAGCTAAGTATGCAAAGGGCTCTGTCAGCAGTCTGCTTGACCAGAGAACCAGAAGTGTGCGTTCTGGGTGGCACCAGTGTGCAGCAGCCAAAGAAGCAACACAGGATCTTCCTCAGCAACGCACAGACGAGAATTAACACATGTGCACACACCTGCACCAGCAGTGCCACAACCCCACCTTCAAAACCATGTGTCTGTTTAATAAGCTTGTGTTCTTACTAAGGGAGACACCAAAAGAGACTGAATTTCTCAGTCAGTAACAGATGTTTCTAATCTGTTCTATATATTAGGTTCCTTAAAAAATAAAACCTCTAGTGATTATTTTAAACCATTAAATTAAAAGTAAAACCATTAGAAGAGGCTATTTCAAAAACGATTACTAAGCCTTTAGCCTCACAACTCCTTCCCTGCAGTGACTCGGCAACTCACACGTACACATCCATGACCAGAAGGAAACTGTCTTACAGGCAAGAATATTTTCTCCTTGGATTCTGTTCACATCAGTGGGAACCTCCTAGAGGCAAGAAGTGTGACTGTTTCGAACTGTCAGGGTGGACAGGGCTGAAAGCCAGCACTGCCAGCCACTGACGGCTCCTCATATCCCACAGGGTGCCTGCTATTGGTGTGGAGCATACCTTGGAAGTTCACATGTTCCCTGAAAAGCACAGACCTGAACCACACTAAAGCTCTGTAAAATACACACCATGGCTTTTAACCACTGAAAAACAGAAGTAACTAACTTAAGTCATGAGTCAGGCACCATGATAGAACGGTTCCTGTGAATTACCATTTACCTCCTGCAGACCTGCATGAGAAAGACAAGTGTCTCTGCCTCTTCCCGCAGGACAGCACTGTGCCCGCAGAGCCCCAGGCAACAGCATCCCGTGTTACTACACCAACTCATGTGACAGCACAGGAAAAGGCCTGTTGGCCGACAGACACACAACCTACAGAGACGGTCACTACAGGCTCTGCCGACACAGAGTGGCTCACTAAGTGCAGCCAAGGCCAAAAGGCTGCAGGTGGCTATTTCTTAAATTATTCATTATAACCAAAGGGTTTTAAATTACTTTTGTGCCATTGTTTCCATATATTTGTAAAAGCTTTCTGTATAGAAGCATCTTTGGGCAATTTTTTACACAAATGAGCGGCAGTTTTAGTAATAAAATTTGGCATCCTGAGTACCTGTTTCCCAGCCATGCCTGGAAAACCCAGATCTGCTAATGGAACAGTCTCTGTGAAGTAGTGCATTCCTTTGAGGGGGGTGCAGGTAGACTCTGATGCAGCCCTCCAAGAGCCAGAAATTTCTTTGAAGTCACACACTGAATGTCAAAAACGGCACATGAAATTTTGACTCTTATGTCACAGTATCTTTGTTTAGATTGAAAACATGTTCCTTGCTTCCCCAGACATCAAAATAAAATCAGAACCCCACAAGACTTGGCCATGTGGAACAGCAATGTTCATAACAGGGTTTACAGGGAGCAACATGAGCAACAAAGCTGAGGCCATGTGACACTTAAACCTTTTCTAGACAGGAGGAGGAGGGGCAAGATGGCCGAAGAGTAGGGTCTCCAAATCACCTGTCCCCACCAAATCACCTAGATAACCTTCAAATTATCCTGAAAATCTACGAATTCGGCCTGAGATTTAAAGAGAGAAAAGCTGGAATGCTACAGTGAGAAGAGTTCGGCTTCTATCAAGGTAGGAAGACGGGGGGGGGGGGGGGGGGGGGGGGATATGATGATAATAAAGAAACAAAAGAACAAAAGGCATCCAAGGGGGAGGGGCCCTGCGAGGAGCCACGAGTGCCCCCAAGACAGGAGAGCTCCGACCCAGAGAAGCAGGAGCTGCACCAATCTTCCTGGGCGGAAAGGCCTCGCAGGGAGTTGGAGCAGGACCCCAGGAGGGCGGGGATGCCCTCAGGATCCCTGGGACAGTAACAGAGCAACTGTACCCCGGGGAGACTGCGCCGAGCTCCCTGAAGGGCTGCAGCCGAGCACGGCTGGACCGGGAGCAGCTCAGAGGAGCTCGGGCAGCGGCTCCGTGGAGGAGGCTGCGCAGCCCTGGAGCAGCTTGGAGGGGCTCCGGCAGAGGAAGAGGCTCCATGCATAGGGGGCTGCGCAGCTCCGGGAGCGCGAATCCCACAGCGCAGGGGCCTGCCTGGAGCACTGGGCACCGGGACACAGCCCAGGATCCGGTACCCCCCCCCCCCCCAGGCAGAGGCCAGGAGGGCCCAGGACCTCAAGGACTCTCCTGCCCAGAGCTGAGCAGATCAGCGGCCCCGCCCCGGAGCCTCCAGGACCTATAGACAGAGAGCTCCCTAGTTACTGTGGGGGCTGAATCCAGGTTTCCAGAGTTGGCCACTGCCACTGGGGTTGTTCCTCCTGGGGCCTAGCGGGGTAAACAACCCCCACTGAGCCCTGCACCAGGCTGGGGGCAGAGCACCTCCCCCAAGTGCTAACACCTGAAAATCAGCACAACAGGCCCTTCCCCCAGAAGACCAAATAGACAAGTTCCAGGGAAGTCAAGGGACTTAAAGTATACTGAATCAGAAGATACTCCCGTGTTTTTTTTTTTTTTTTTTTGCTTTTTGATTTGTTTGCTTCCCCCACCCTTTTTTTTCCACCTTTCTTTCTTTTCCTTTCTTTTTCTTCTCTTTTTTCCTTCTTTTTCTTTTTTCTTTTTCTCTTTTCTTTCCCCCCCCCCTCTCTCTTTTTCTCCTTTTCCCAATACAACTTGTTTTTGGCCACTCTGCACTGAGCAAAATGACTAGAAGGAAAACCTCACCTCAAAAGAAAGATTCAGAAACAGTCCTCTCTCCCACAGAGTTACAAAATCTGGATTATAATTCAATGTCAGAAAGCCAATTCAGAAGCACTATTATACAGGTACTGGTGGCTCTAGAAAAAAGCATAAAGGACTCAAGAGACTTCATGACTGCAGAATTTAGATCCAATCAGGCAGAAATTAAAAATCAATTGAATGAGATGCAATCCAAACTAGAAGTCCTAACGACGAGGGTTAACGAGGTGGAAGAACGAGTGAGTGACATAGAAGACAAGTTGATGGCAAAGAAGGAAACTGAGGAAAAAAGAGACAAACAATTAAAAGACCATGAAGATAGATTAAGAGAAATAAATGACAGCCTGAGGAAGAAAAACCTACGTTTAATTGGGGTTCCCGAGGGCGCCGAAAGGGACAGAGGGCCAGAATATGTATTTGAACAAATACTAGCTGAAAACTTTCCTAATCTGGGAAGGGAAACAGGCATTCAGATCCAGGAAATAGAGAGATCCCCCCCTAAAATCAATAAAAACCATTCAACACCTCGACATTTAATAGTGAAGCTTGCAAATTCCAAAGATAAAGAGAAGATCCTTAAAGCAACAAGAGACAAGAAATCCCTGACTTTTATGGGGAGGAGTATTAGGGTAACAGCAGACCTCTCCACAGAGACCTGGCAGGCCAGAAAGGGCTGGCAGGATATATTCAGGGTCCTAAATGAGAAGAACATGCAACCAAGAATACTTTATCCAGCAAGGCTCTCATTCAGAATGGAAGGAGAGATAAAGAGCTTCCAAGACAGGCAGGAACTGAAAGAATATGTGACCTCCAAACCAGCTCTGCAAGAAATTTTAAGGGGGACTCTTAAAATTCCCCTTTAAGAAGAAATTCAGTGGAACAATCTACAAAAACAAGGACTGAATAATAGATACCATGATGACACTAAACTCGTATCTTTCAATAGTAACTCTGAACGTAAACGGGCTTAATGACCCCATCAAAAGGCGCAGGGTTTCAGACTGGATAAAAAAGCACGACCCATCTATTTGCTGTCTACAAGAGACTCATTTTAGACAGAAGGACACCTACAGCCTGAAAATAAAAGGTTGGAGAACCATTTACCATTCAAATGGTTCTCAAAAGAAAGCAGGGGTAGCCATCCTTATATCAGATAAACTAAAATTTACCCCGAAGACTGTAGTGAGAGATGAAGAGGGACACTATATCATACTTAAAGGATCTATCCAACAAGAGGACTTAACAATCCTCAATATATATGCCCCGAATGTGGGAACTGCCAAATACTTAAACCAATTATTAACCAAAGTGAGGAAATACTTAGATAATAATACACTTATACTTGGTGACTTCAATCTAGCTCTTTCTACCCTTGATAGATCTTCTAAGCACAACATCTCCAAAGAAACGAGAGCTTTAAATGATACACTGGACCAGATGGATTTCACAGATATCTACAGAACTTTACATCCAAACTCAACTGAATACACATTCTTCTCAAGTGCACATGGAACTTTTTCCAGAATAGACCACATACTGGGTCACAAATCAGGCCTGAACCAATACCAAAAGATTGGGATTGTCCCCTGCATATTCTCAGACCATAACGCCTTGAAATTAGAACTAAATCACAACAAGAAGTTTGGAAGGACCTCAAACATGTGGAGGTTAAGGACCATCCTGCTAAAAGATGAAAGGGTCAACCAGGAAATTAAGGAAGAATTAAAAAGATTCATGGAAACTAATGAGAATGAAAATACAACCTTTCAAAATCTTTGGGATGCAGCACAAGCAGTCCTAAGGGGGAAATACATCACAACACAAGCATCCATTCAAAAACTGGAAAGAACTCAAATACAAAAGCTAACCTTACACATAAAGGAGCTAGAGAAAAAACAGCAAATAGATCCTACACCCAGCAGAAGAAGAGTTAATAAAGATTTGAGCAGAACTCAACGAAATCGAGACCAGAAGAACTGTGGAACAGATCAACAGAACCAGGAGTTGGTTCTTTGAAAGAATTAATAAGATAGATAAACCATTAGCCAGCCTTATTAAAAAGAAGAGAGAGAAGACTCAAATTAATAAAATCATGAATGAGAAAGGAAATATAAACGATTTTAAAAACATATTATGAACAGCTATATGCCAATAAATTAGGCAATCTAGAAGAAATGGACGCATTCCTGGAAAACCACAAACTACCAAAACTGGAACAGGAAGAAACAGAAAACCTGATCAGGCCAATAACCAGGGAGGAAATTGAAGCAGTCATCAAAAACCTCCCAAGACAAGAGTCCAGGGCCAGATGGCTTCCCAGGGGAATTCTATCAAACATTTATTTTTTTTTTTAAACATTTTTAAGATTTTATTTATTTATTCATGAGAATGCACAGAGAGGAGAGAGAGAGGCAGAGACACAGGCAGAGGGAGAAGCAGGCTCCATGCAGGGAACCCGACGTGGGACTCGATCCAGGGTCTCCAGGACCACACCCTGGGCTGCAGGCAGCGCTAAACCACTGAGCCACCAGGGCTGCCCTCTATCAAACATTTAAAGAAGAAACCATACCTATTCTACTAAAGCTGTTTGAAAAGATAGAAACAGATGCAGTACTTCCAAATTCGTTCTATGAGGCCAGCATCACCTAATTCCAAAACCAGACAAAGACCCCACCAAAAAGAATTACAGACCAATATCCCTGATGAACATGGATGCAAAAATTCTCAACAAGATACTAGCCAATAGGATCCAACAACACATTAAGAAAATTATTCACCATGACCAAGTAGGATTTATCCCCGGGACACAAGGCTGGTTCAACACTCGTAAAACAATCAATGTGATTCATCATATCAGCAAGAGAAAAACCAAGAACCATATGATCCTCTCATTAGATGCAGAGAAAGCATTTGACAAAATACAGCATCCATTCCTGATCAAAACTCTTCAGAGTGTAGGGATAGAGGGAACTTTCCTCGACATCTTAAAAGCCATCTACGAAAAGCCCACAGCAAATATCATTCTCAATGGGGAAGCACTGGGAGCCTTTCCCCTAAGATCAGGAACAAGACAGGGATGTCCACTCTCACCACTGCTATTCAACATAGTACTGGAAGTCCTAGCCTCAGCAATCAGGCAACAAAAAGACATTAAAGGCATTCAAATTGGCAATGAAGAAGTCAAACTCTCCCTCTTCGCCGATGACATCATACTCTACATAGGAAACCCAAAAGCCTCCACCCCAAGATTGCTAGAACTCATACAGCAATTTGGTAGCGTGGCAGGATACAAAATCAATGCCCAGAAATCAGTGGCATTTCTCTACACTAACAATGAGACTGAAGAAAGAGAAATTAAGGAGTCAATCCCATTTACAATTGCACCCAAAAGCTTAAGATACCTAGGAATAAACCTAACCAAAGAGGTAAAGGATCTATACCCTAAAAACTATAGAACACTTCTGAAAGAAATTGAGGAAGACACAAAGAGATGGAAAAATATTCCATGCTCATGGATTGGCAGAATTAATATTGTGAAAATGTCAATGTTACCCACAGCAATTTATACGTTTAATGCAATCCCTATCAAAATACCATGGACTTAACTCAGAGAGTTAGAACAAATTATTTTAAGATTTGTGTGGAATCAGAAAAGACCCCGAATAGCCAGGGGAATTTTAAAAAAGAAAACCATATCTGGGGGCATCACAATGCCAGATTTCAGGTTGTACTACAAAGCTGTGGTCATCAAGACAGTGTGGTACTGGCACAAAAACAGACACATAGATCAATGGAACAGAATAGAGAACCCAGAATGGACCCTGAACTTTAACTAATATTCGACTAATATTCGATAAAGGAGGAAAGACTATCCACTGGAAGAAAGACAGTCTCTTCAATAAATAGTGCTGGGAAAATTGGACATCCACATGCAGAAGAATGAAACTAGACCACTCTCTTGCACCATACACAAAGATAAACTCAAAATGGATGAAAGATCTAAATGTGAGACAAGATTCCATCAAAATCCTAGAGGAGAACACAGGCAACACCCTTTTTGAACTTGGCCACAGGAACTTCTTGCAAGATCCATCCACGAAGGTAAAAGAAACAAAAGCAAAAATGAACTATTGGGACTTCATCAAGATAAGAAGGTTTTGCACAGCAAAGGATACAGTCAACAAAACTAAAAGACAACCTACAGAATGGGAGAAGATATTTGCAAATGACGTATCAGATAAAGGGCTAGTTTCCAAGATCTATAAAGAACTTATTAAACTCAACACCAAAGAAACAAACAATCCAATCATGAAATGGGCAAAAGACATGAAGAGAAATCTCACAGAGGAAGACATAGACATGGCCATCATGCACATGAGAAAATGCTCTGCATCACTTGCCATCAGGGAAATACAAATCAAAACCACAATGAGATACCACCTCACACCAGTGAGAATGGGGAAAATTAACAAGGCAGGAAACAACAAATGTTGGAGAGGATGCGGAGAAAAGGGAACCCTCTTACAGTGTTGGTGGAAATGTGAACTGGTGCAGCCACTCTGGAAAACTGTGTGGAGGTTCCTCAAAATTGCACTGCTGGGGATTTACCCCAAAGATACAGATGCAATGAAACGCCAGGACACATGCACCCCAATGTTTATAGCAGCAATGGCCACAATAGCCAAACTGTGGAAGGAGCCTCGGTGTCCATCGAAAGACGAATGGATAAAGTAGATGTGGTTTATGTATACAATGGAATATTACTCAGCCATTAGTGGTTTATGTATACATTGGAATATTCCTCAGCCATTGGAAACAACAAATACCCACCATTTGCTTCGACGTGGATGGAACTGGAGGGTATTATGCTGAGTGAAGTAAGTCAATTGGAGAAGGACAAACAGTATATGTTCTTATTCATTTGGGGAATATAAATAATAGTGAAAGGGAATAGAAGGGAAGGGAGAAGAAATGTGTGGGAAATATCAGAAAGGGAGACAGAACATAAAGACTCCTAACTCTGGGAAACGAACTAGGGGTGATGGAAGGAGAGGAGGGCGGGGGGTGGGGGTGAATGGGTGACGGGCACGGAGGGGGGCATTTGATGGGATGAGCACTGGGTGTTATTCTGTATGTTGGTAAATTGAACACCAATAAAAAATAAAGTTATTTAAAAAAAAAAAACTTTTCTAGACAAACTATTTTCAAACACATGCAGCCAGACACTCAATGATGGCAAACACAGAAAAGACCATCCCTGGATAAGAACACGAAGCGCCGGCATGGAGTGCCCTGCATATCTTCACCTCATCTTCCTGAACTTACAGACACGTGGCCATCTGCTGTGTCCTCACACAGCCTTGCCTGGTTTACTCAGTCTACAACACAAAACCATCATGGTGGTTCATCTAGGTCTCCTGAAGCCCACAAGGGGACATACTATTACACCGAGGAAACAGATGGGTGTGATTATATGCTTTACCGCTTTTACATCTATTTCAAAGCATGTTCTTGTTCTAATTTTGCTCAGAAACGGTCCACCTTGAACTTTAGATTATTAATAAGACAGGCCTAGTTACTACTAATGTGGGCATCAGGTGATTTCTAAGATCTGCCATGTGACAGGAGCCCAAGAGGAGAAGACTATTATTATTTGTGTTCCTGTCTGTAAATGGTATGTGGGTCTTACTCTGGAGTCGGTGTCCAGCAGACAGCGGGAGATGATGGTGTCCAGGAACACCTCATGTGCCGCGATGATATGGTCCAAGTCTTGGGCCTGTTGCACCTTGTTCCAAAGTTCATCCCAAGAACATTCAAGCACCTAGGAAACAACATTGCAACACTTAGGGTTGTGTCATCCTGGTATAGGATCTTTGACAAAAGACACCCCACAAAAGCCTAAAACATTGACTTATTTAAACTAACATCAAAGAATGCTCTGAAATGTACCTCAAATGTAATGTAATACTGCATTTGGTGAATGAAGTGGACCATCTCAGATGCCAGAATGTGACAGTGGTGCAGCACCCCAGAGAACTCTGCAAGAGAGCCGAAGAGCAGGTATTAGACGCCACAGAAACACGTTTCCCCTCCTGTAGAACCACTAGCTTTTACTGATAACCCCTTAAAATAGAAAATGGCACTTCTGTAACTAATTTCCATGCCATTAGAGCTACACAAGGGTTTAGCTGTCTAATCACATTGCATTACTTTACATAACGTAAGGACCTGAATGGCATAAAATAAAATAATTGCATCTGAAAATTAAATAGACATATTTCATCATACGGATATAAATGTACGGTCAGTTCTGTGACTTCTTTACAACACATCTGTCTGCTGCTGCTGTGCAAGACTTCACAACTCCCAGTGACCTGGAGACAAAAGTGCCATTTCCTTAAGGGCCCGATTGGGATCCTGTTACCTGAGAGAAACGTGAAGCAGGAAGGAAATGGGCCTGAGCGCTCGACTCTGCTCCTGTTCTTTGCAAGACTATAAAACCATCAAAAGGCTTGGAGGTCACCAGAGAGGAGCCATTCTCTGCTCATACTCTTAATTTTTCAGAGTATTAGGGGAGACCATGGCAGAAGAGGGCTCAAGCAGAGGGGGCCACCAGAGGAATGGTTACAAGCACATTTCATTGGGGGTCAGACAGGACAAATTGATGTTAATTAGCTCCCTAGGTAATCAACTGTTGCTGCAGGCAGTTATTCAAGAAATCATTCTTGTCCCTTTGTAAGAGTAATGAGGAAGTGAAACACATGACAAAAAGAACAGTGGGGATATATACATAAAAAGAGGAGTAAGAAAAAAAAAAAGAGAAGTGCCTCATTGCCCTTGACATTGAGGGGGGACTTTGCTGGCCTGGGTCAGTAGGCACTGCTGGGCCCCATGAAGCAGCAGCAGGCCACCTTGGATGGGGTAAATACTCCCATGCAGAACAGGCTACTGGCTGCAAATTCATCTATGAGCCCAAAAAGAAGAATGTAGTTTCCTACTAAAAACTACCAAAGGGGCAGAAGTGTCTCACCTGATATTCAGAGCCTACTTACCTAAAAATTATTTCTGGCATAAAAGAGCACCATAAAAGCTTGTTTTAAGTGGGAATCGTCCATATCACCATGTCAGGACGCTTCTAAAGGAAATGACTGCCATTGATACCTCCACTGTGGGCTTTACTCCAGAGCTGGAGTGACAGGGACTGTGCTACCTTTCCCCCTAAGGCCAGGCAGTCTTACCTGGAGAGACTGTGTATACTTAAAGCATCCAACACGCATGAAGGTGTGCACCATCCACACTGGTTCTTTACAAGCTACACATGAGGACACCCAGGTCTCGCTGTGGTATCCCATGTCTCTGAATGTCACCTCTTATTAGGAGTGCTTCTGAAGATGTGCGGCTTTGCATGGACTCACAGTGGATGCCCTCGGCTCACAATCCACCCTACTGAGCCATCTGTGCAGTTTATACCTCTCCAACCTGACGTTCTTCTACCAGAGTTTAACATCACTGCCAAAACCGTAGACCTCATCGCAGACCTCATCGCATATCCTGATGGATGTGCATGAAGACAGTAAGCAAGCTCCTCTCAGCACTGTCCCTGAGGCCCCGTGTGTGTTACAGGATCACAGAAATCTGTGTGGCTCATCTCAGCATCTAGTTCAAAGCCAGTGTTCTGTACACAAGGGGAAAAGCTCAATCCATCCAGTAAACACTATTACTGCTCGTGTCTCTCTGGTTAGGGGGTCTTTGCCGGGGTGCTCTCACCAAGGTCCCAGTGACAATCCAGCACTATCGGGATCACATGTTAGGTTTTAGTTGTATGTTATACAAGTTTAATAACATTTTTCACATTTCATCTTTGAACTCCATACACCAGGAACTTCTGTGTGGCATGCACAGTTTGATAACACAGTGGCTAAGTTACTGACTCCACTTTATGATCTTGGATTTACATCACTGCACAATTTCTCCACCATCCATCATTAATCCGCCAGAATCTCTCATGTCACCCACGTCAAGAGTTGAAAATGCATCTAGAGAAACAACCTAGAATTCATGGCATTCGGCCTCAGCCAGTCCTCCACAGTGCCCAGAAACTCTCTCCTTTCTCTGCCTGACCTTCCAGCTGCCACTACCCTGGAGTCCTCCATCCACCAGCTCCCTCCATCCTTCCCAAGAGACACACCCTCAGGCAGGAAGCTACTCTGGGCCCAGCTCTCTCGTCCTCTGCCCAGAGATGTCACATCGGCCCTGGCCCAGGTCGCCAAAGACAAGGGACAGCTGGGGTTGGTCACCAGTCTCTACCTTAGCTGTTTTCCTGCAGTGTGGCCCTACTGGAGCGTTCTCTCCTCCCTGAAGTACTTCCTTCTATGGCTTCAGAGAGACGACTCTCTCCAGGTCCACTGCCCATTTTTCTGGTCGTTTTTCTTCATCTCATTTAGGAGAGCCTGTTTTGCTGCTCTTTGCTGCAAGACCTTTTTTTTTCCCTTCTCACCCCATTTTGAGGCAAACTCAATTCCGTGGCTTCCAGAATTATCTACATCTTTATCTCTGGTTCTGATCTGTCATGGGCTTCATCAGATCAATCCAACCAGAGGTGTCACATTATGTTCTTAAAAACACCTCAAATTAATGTATCTGAAACAGAAGGATTACCCCCAAAGTGTTCCTCCCCCAGTGCGCAGGGCCTGGTGAATGCCCTGCTGAGCCCAATCACCCAGCCCTGCCCACCAGAGCTCCCTCAAGTCCGTGCACTCTCCCCAGCCCCAGGGTGCTGTGTCCACCACAGCCACCCTCCCACAGGATCACAATCAACGCTTCTGCCAACCTCCAATGTTGCCTCTGAGAACCACTTTCCTCAGAGATGCCAGAGTGGCTTTTAGAACCAAACAAATCTGAGTGTGTCCCACTCCCTGGTGCAAGTCCTCCTGTGGTTCCCTCTGCCACTGAAGTCAGACTACCCAAGACCCAGCCTGTGAAGCCCTCGAGACCTGGGTCTTGGCCCATCCTCCCCACCCCCACACCCTTTCCTTCACTGACATGCTCACATCCACCCAGGTGCTGCCTTGGACACCAATGCCTCCGCGGAGCCCTTGAACACTACCCACATCCACCAGGTGTGTCCTTTTCATGTTCCTAGATCACCTGGTCTCTTCCACATCAAACAACTCATCACAGGGCATTCTAAGTTCTTGTTTAAATGTTTATCCTGGGACGCCTGGGTGGTTTAGAGACTGAGTATCTGCCTTTGGCTCAGGGTATGATCCTGGCGTCCTGGGATTGAGTCCCGCATTTGGCTCCCCATAAAGAGCCTGCTTCTCTCCCTCTGCCTATGTCTCTGCCTCTCTCTGTGTCTCTCATGAAAAATAAATAAAATCTTTAAAAAAGATAAAAATAAATGTCCATCCTGCCCTCATAGCCACCACAGGGGCCTTGTCTGTCATGTCCATCACAGGATACCAAGAACAGGCAGCACAAAGTAGGCCTTCAACAATCATTTGCTGAATGAGTGACTTCGTCCTCAAAAATTAAGGTGGATGAGTGTACTCCCCCGTGTTTTGACTATTTAAACGCACATCCTGTTCAAAGGCCTTTCCTGACCAAGGCAAATTAGCAACAATGTTAAAAGAGGTGTTCTTCCCTTTAACAGTGTAAAGTACTACCAAATACTTCATTTTCCTTCTAGAGAAATCAACCATCTTTTCTTCTATAAATGAGTATACAAAATAGCATCTTCAATGACATTCTTCCAAAATAAAACCTCTGAGTACAGGGACCTGTGGCCACTGCTCAGAGGCACCGCACACTGAAAAAGAACCTAACAACTCGTATAATGGAAGTCTGAAGTCCCTATAGTGCTGCAAGTCTTCCCCACATGGGAAGTCACATCCTAGACACTGTACTCAGAACCTCTCATGGCCTAGTTGCTCTCTAACAAATGACTAGGAACCCAATTCATAAATACAATGAATTTGTAAGGGACAATTTGGTCCTTTAATGCCTAAAAAAATCTAACTTACACCAGAAATACCCCTTGGATCTTGTTACTCAGCACCCTGAAAATATATTTAATACATACTTCACATATAAGTGCTTGTGTTTTTATGGCTGTGGCTGACCTACAAATAAAGAATCTCAAAAGCAAAGCAACACTTGCACTGAGGTCCAATAACTACATAAACATAATATGTCTCTCACTAGGCTAATTTCACAGCAGACAACTTCATATACACAACCAAGAAGAAAGGTTCTTCTGTGAGATTCTTTAGGATGGAAATGTAAGATCCACATTTGTAATTCTGTGCTGCCCTCTATGGGATGCTGGGAGAACTTCAAGCCTGATTTGAGCAAGGCAGGCTCTGGAAGAGCCTCACCACAAGGCTAAGCCATCTCCAACTCGCACTTATTCATCTGGAGGTGCTACAGTGAGAAGGGTTGTTAAAATGATTTTTTTTTTAAAGTTTCTTTAAAAAAAATACCCTGAAACAGTTTCTTCACAATTGCAAATCACCTCCTTCAGCCTGTGTTTCTAACTAATGCTACTGCATTTAAAAGTGACTTGGTCAAATTACCCATCTCATTTATTTCTCAAAGCTAAGGGTTCAAAGAAGTTGGTAGGAATTAGGACTTTCCTTTTTTTTTTTTTTTTTTAATTTATTTATGATAGTCACACAGAGAGAGAGAGAGAGGCAGAGACATAGGCAGAGGGAGAAGCAGGCTCCATGCACCGGGAGCCTGACGTGGGATTCGATCCCGTGTCTCCAGGATCGCGCCCTGGGCCAAAGGCAGGCGCCAAACTGCTGCGCCACCCAGGGATCCCGAATCAGGACTTTCCAAAGCTCCTTTGTGTGGAATCTCTAATCACCACGAAGGTCCTACTGCAGAGGCCATTAGCTGTCCATTATATGGCCAGGCAGGCAGCAATGACACCAGCACAGAGCCCCCCCACCCCTGGGCAGCACAGGTAAGTGCACTACTCAGACTCAGTCCCTGTGACCCCAGGAAGCAAGCGCTGCTGTCCCACCCCAGATGAGGGAACTGAGGCAGAGGAAGGAAATGAGCTCATGGCCTCAGCCAAGTGCTGGTGGCCTACAGACTCACCTAGCCAGTGCCGCTCAGCATCTGTGCTGACCATGAATCACAGAACCACATGGCTTACGGGTCCAGCACGGGGAACTCCATATAAATCTCTAATCACGGGGGGGGGGGGGGGTGCACCTACTCATCCATGCAAAGCTTTTTTCTCCTCAAGTCACAGACTTGATGATACATACAGAGAGAAACTCTGAAGAGAAAAATGTCTACTCACTTTTTAAGTTATCATTTCTGCAGTCTAGAACACTGTCCACAGTAGGATGAATATTATCATTATATTAATCACAAGGAAGAAAAACAGCTGCCAATTACACCAACAAAATGTAGCAGAGGGCCTGTGGTGGCGCATCTCCCACCTTCACCACGTTCATTTTTATTTCTAATAAGGACCAAAAAGGAGATTGTTTTAATACCACTCCCCAGGTGGGGGGGACCTCCATCTAGGTCCCTCCGGTACACAAAAGAAGAGAAAGAATACAAGCTCCTTTAACCATACTTGTCTATTTCATTTAGTTAGCTGCAATATGAAATACAAATTTAGGTGCCACTAATTCTAATACTTTTTAGATTAATTGAATCCAACAACAACAAAAAGACTCCATACCACTAGAACCCAAATCTTTTTTTTTTTTAGAACCCAAATCTTTAAACAATTTTCATATCAACAATTGTTTTTTGTCTAGCTGAAAGACAAATATATAAAAACAGGCATAAATATCTTGGGAGACCAATACCGAAAACTCCTATACTAAGCAAATCATTTTCAAGTGTAACTATTCACTATTATTAAAATATTTTGATAAATATTTTTCAAATGATATTTGTGGTAATAATTAATGATCCTGTACACATACACCAAGCCTGTTATACACACTGCACATGTGTGAAAAGCTCCAAAGGTAGTTTACAGGAGCACTTTAAATAATATTTCTGTATTTCTGCCTCAGATTTATAGTTGGCGGGATGTTTCTAAATTTGTTGTATTAACAAAAGCTAAGTAGCTAGTTGATTTCTGCTCATTTAGTTGCCTGAACACTAACAACTTTAAAATATTCCTTATAACTAAAAGAATATTACACCCCAACAGAAACATGAGTAAAAAACTAGTTTCCCGAAAAGAGAAACACAAATGACAAAACAACTGTTTATACTCACCATTTAAAAAGCATTAAAATTTTTCAAATAAATGGATGTTAGCTGACCAAGAGTAATACAGCTAGCCGCTAGGCAGAGGGCTTTGCTAGTGCGGACGTGCCCTCAATCAGCAGCTAGTTCCCTGAAGCCATCTGATGACGTGCACTCAGAGTTGAAGTATGAGCACTAGTGCTTGCAAATGTAAAGTAAAAATAGAATCCATACCTGCTACCTCAGCTATTCCATCTCTAATTCATCTAAAGAAATATTTAGATGCATATAAATATATACTTAAACTTTATGACAGTATATTCATGGGAAAAAAGAATACAGAATACATATCAAAGAGAAAGGATAGAACAGTGTAAAATATATACACATGAAGGAATATTCTGCTATTATAAATATTTTAGGAGAAGTTTCAGTGACAAAGAATGGGTAGTGAAAGAAGCTAACACAAAGCTCTCTGTAACACCATGAAGTTATGTTAACGTGATTAATGCTCTACAAGATAAAGAAAATCAATCAGAAGTCTGTGACTTGAGGAGAAAAAAGCTTGCAGACTACTCCAATACATGAGAAGAGCAAATTCATGCTGACCCTGGTGAGATGATACTGAAATCAGCAATGTGTCACAACCAGCTAACAGCTAGAGCCAGAGGCCTCCCTGTGACAGAGCGTACACACCACCCAGAGACCTTCCAAATCAGGAAGGAGGGAGGACGCGGGCACCACACCACTCACGCCACAGCCCGGATGCCACCAGGGGAGGGTGTGAGGCCGGCAACAGGACAGTTCACCAGCGAGCACCCGGTGGACTGCATGAGTCACCCCGCAACACACCATGGGAAAGAGGGACACAGTGAAGAGCAGGAGACCGTAAGGTCCTCTGAGTGACGGATGCCTCCTTCTGCCAGGCAGCCCTCATGGATTGGAAATGCTCCAAGACAGTATTTCCTGTCCACGACCACTATGGTATCTAAAGGAAAACATTCTCTCTTGCTTCTTTCCCAGCTATATCAGAGGCTCCTTATCATTAATTTTCTACAAAGTTATTAGTCCAGAGAAAGCAAGGCAAGGAACGTAAGGGGATCCTGATCCCCAGGAAAAGACCAGCTGTGATTTCAGAAAGCATGGGACACGGAATATATCTGTCAACACACAGGCCCCCGACTTCCGGGTATACCTATTCTGGAACTCTGGAAGCTGCTCCAGGATCAGCCTTGACCTAGTAAACATGTACAGACGACCCGTGCCTGTCTTCAATCAATGGCTCCTTTTTCAATAACCACTTTCACAAAAAGATTAAGAACCTACAAGTGTCACTTCTCTTTAGAGAAACGTTGTTGAAATACTTTCTCAAAGGTTTTGACCAAATGAATTTCAATATGAAGATTCCAAAATTATCCATAAATGAATGAAATTATTCAGTATTCGTAACATTAAAATAAACCTGGCTAGCTGACATGAGAATCTTTATTACGGCTTATAATTATAAAGTATTATTAGAAAATATTTCCACGTCCTGGTTTATGAACCAAAACAAACATTAAAGCAATTCCAAAATAGACCTTAATCAAAATACTAAGTGAATTTTAAGTGAACCAGCAATTTATTAAGCAGCTTTCTTTCCTTAAAAATTAAAATAAAATCCATATGTAAACACTAGAGTACAAACGAATGTGACTCTGAAAAAAACCTCATGATCTAAACAATCTAATTTGACTCATATTCTGACTTGCACAGAAATCAAGATAAGCAATGTTACAAATGAGCCTTTTCACAAAAGCCAAATCCAAAAGTATGAATCCACTCCTCTGTTTGCCAGGCTGCAACGCAGGCCCCTGACTGCCCAGCAGTGCATTTACCTGGCATATTTCTCAGGAGCTTTGCATTGCACATATGTCCCTTTCGAATGTCAGTAAGGATGTATTCCATCCGCTTGGCCCTCCAGAGGAAGTTAAATACTCTCAGGTAGTGGCTCATACACTCTCGGGTAAATACCTGTGAAGAATAGCACAAGACAGACTGTAGTACTCTGTGATGGAAGCCCCCCTCCCCACCCCGGACAGGTCTCCACCTTTCATCTTTTTATTTTTAAGCCAAAAAAGCCAAAGCATACACAATCAACTCTAATAAACTCTACGTTGTACACAACCAATTATACTATAGTAAGTTTCAGGAAAGGATCATTACTGATGTGCTAAGCATCATGTCAAGCAAACTCACAGGAACAGCAGGTAGATATTTTTATACCAATTTTATAGACTGAGAAACAGAGGCCTAAGGTTACACGGTTAGGAAATGATACGTCGGGACTTTGAGCCTAAACCATAGTCGAAAATGTGGACTCTTAACTCCAACTCCAGGTCTGGCTCCGTAGCAGTTTTTTCTACCTGAGCCCACCTGAGGGAGATAAGAGGGTGGCAAATCTCATGGAGGATGGGCCTGGAACAATCTCCAGCCTGTAAAGAGGGGTCCGGGTTGTTTCCACATACGTATTTATGGCTCTTTCACTGCAAAATGGCCAGCGGTGTCACATCCCAGGAGGATGAGCCCCATGGGCAGGGGTGGGGTGAGGCCTTCCTTCCATGCCCGCCTCCCTCCTATGGGGGCCAGATTGAGCAAATAAAAACACAGGACACCAGTTAAATACGCATGTCAGGTGAACCACAAATAATCTTCTAGTGCCCATCTGTCCCACGCATACACGTAACAAGGTTTTCTGCAGATGAAAGCCAAACATGTTTCTGACACCAATGTGTGCCGAACAGATGTGGGCACATGTCTGCCCTTTTCCAGACACCTCAAACAAGGAATGCGTCGCCTCCGTTACCAACACTCCCCTCGCAGCACAAAGAAACTAGGAACAGCCTACCCATGTAGGGCTTCTGCTTCCAGCAGCTCTGGGCTGTCCCTCCCCAACCCGGGAGCATGGCCCCTCAGCCTGAGACCTTCCCCCTCACACCACTCCCGGGTACTCCCTATGCCCTAGCTAGTCCCACACCCCACATGGCCCCCAAGGACACAGGCCACACACTTTTCCTTGACCTCACCAATGTCCCTCTTGTCCAGACAGAATATTTATCATTTGACCCTTGCAATTTTAGCACTTCGTTGTAGACTGCTTTGCCTTCTCTTATTTTGTATATTCTTGGCACTGCTCATGTGTTACAAGGACTACCTGTCTATTTTTCTGTAGGCCTTTCTGTGCCAGTATTTGGCAGGTGCTGAATACTAACTCACGACAGCACGTCTAAACAGGAATGGTTAGGAACTATTTTGAATGGACTCTGAAATCAACTGTGAATGTTTTGGGGATTATCTATTTTGCTGTGCTGCCCACACTACTGTTTTTGTAACTATAAACAGTGACTGAAGGAAACAATTTTACAAATGAATTAAAGAAATCTTTGTTATACAAATGCTATTTCAAGGGACCCTTTAAGTGCCAGGTTTCCCAGAGCACATTTAATGTAGTGTTTAAACATCCAGTTTAATCAATTCTTTAAAAACAGTAACTGTTTCAGAGAAAACATTCCTTCCCACTACATTTGTATAGGGGAAATACCCTCCATGTTTCATTTTGCCATGTATATGGTCTTTCAGTTCACTGCCTATGCAGTATACAGTTCAGAAAAAACAATAAGTTTCCGACACCTCATTTAATTCCCTGGAGATCAAGGACAAAGAACCGAAGGATTTTATCCCATCCAGTACCCAAGTGAGGAGATGAGAGATAATCTCTACATGTCCTTCTTCACAGAATTAGCAAGAAGTTAAAATTATACGGTCATAAAAAATAAAAATCATGTGACTAACATAAGGTATGTCCTCATAATTAAGTTTTCTACAAAAATGACAATCTCAATTAATGAGAATAGAAAAGAAACAGATAATATAATGTTTAATAAGGAAAAAGAGGAAAATCCATTTTCTTCCAAAATTTGATCTAAAAGTGTATTTTTAATAATAAAATATTCCAGTTAGCTGAAAATGTAACAAGCTGAGACAGAGGCTTGCCCTAGGACTGGAACAGCAAAAGCCAGATGTGCAAGACATCACCTCCCATACAATGTTCCCCAGCACATCCTGCTAATTCATTACCAGCCCTGCTCTCCTTCCCAGAGTAGCCTCCCAGGCGTGCCCTCCAGCTGCCGGAGTGGGCAGGTGACTTGTTAGCCATAGACAGAGATCCATCCTAAATTTTTTAAAAATAAATGTGTAACAAAGTTCTTCTATTGACTGTTTTGACTAGAGCTTTCAAAAATCTAAAATTTAAAAAATATACTGCATAACCACGTGTTTATATACAAGCTATGCCACTTCTAACTGTATGCTCAGTAAATCTGAAATATTGTGAAATAATTAAGGAACTGTGTATATGGAACATGTCCAATCTACCTAATATTCAAGGCACTTATACTCTGAAATAAGAAATACTTTACTATGGTACCTTTTATACTAAGAAAAAAATAATATGCAACATACTCAATATTAACAACGTAGATAATATCAAAGTTTCGGATTTAAATAATAATGTATAGAACAGAATTTTTTGTTTAAAGTAGGCTCCATGCCCAGCAGAGAGCCCCACACAGGGCTTTAACTCAGGACCCTGAGATCATGACCTGAGCCGAAATCAAGAGTTGGACACTTAACTAACTGAACCACCCAAGAGCTCCAGAACAGAATGTTTTAACAAATAAGCATCTACAACTATTCAGGATACAAGTCAAATGAGGAAAAAAAGTAATTTGAATGTGACAAAAAATTAAATAGGAGAGCAGTTCTGCATTCACATACTGGGAGCCCCCATCTCGCAGCAAGCATGCTGCAACAGCACAGCAAGAGCAGGGAGAGGACGCCCTGGAAAGCAAACTGGTGGGGGTGAGGCTCACAACTGGAGAAATTTTAGAGCCAAATTATATTACCTCTTAACAAAGTCTTTTTCCCAATAATCTAAAGAGATGAATGTCCTCCTTCAGATGTAAAATGACTGAAGTCAGCTCAAGGACATTTCCTGGCAAAGGAGTTTACTCTGGTATGATAACAGCATACACCCAGAAGGAAGGGGCTCAGTTAACTGCAGACACAAAGAGCTCCTGGGATTACACCCCTGCCCATCTGGACTGACGTGGACAGAAATAGCACTTTGGTGAGGCGCAGCAAATGCACTACAGATAACCGTACAGCCTCTTCCCGTCCATTTCAATGAACGCTAAGTATATTTGACCTAAACAGTAAAAACGTGACTCCTGTAAAATACACTTTGTGGTTCCTTTCACATTATCCCGAATTAGTAGCTATGGTCTAAGAACAATGGAGCACAACAAGCAATCCGTTTATTAAATACCTGCTGAAACCTAGGATGGAACAAATGGTATTTTTAAGAATCCTTAAAATTATAGACCATCTCAGTGTTCATTAATGATCATCTAAAACACATAGTGATTGTTGCTTCAGTATTCATTCAGTAGGTCTCACCCAGATGTTAAGCAATCGCCTGCCTGCACTAGAAGCTCACTGAGAAGACGGCCAGTTCTACAACATGACAGCTAGCGATGTGAGGAGCCGTGGCTGCTGTCACATCACCCAGCACTGCCTTACCGTTGCAATTGGCCCATCGACGTGGTAGTCCAGGCTGAACACGTCCCACCCGGTATCACCTGGAGAGACCTGGGAGCAAAAACACAAACTGCAGGCCTTCCCACCAGTGCTAGGCTTCCTGCCAAAGGATCCAGCCAGTCCTCAAAGAAAAGGCAGTAAAATAAAGCCCAATTTTTGGGAAAATGCTCAATAGTTCTGAGCATTAGCCACATGAGAACTGCATCTTTTTGCCAACTCCTGTACCCTCAGCACTGAAACAATAGGCACCTAAGAGGTGCTCTACAGATACTGTGGAAAGAATGGCGTATTTTTGAATGAATATGATAAAATCTGTTTCAAATTTGTCACCGTATTTTTATGGCAGAAACTCACTGCCTTATATGTCCCAAATCCTTTAAAAGTCAACATTTTAAAAACCCAACGGGCTCTGCTAATGGTCCTTTATCATAGCTAAGCAAACAGTGTACAGTGTTTCTGATATTCATTCCCCAAAGAAAAGTCATCTTGTATCAAACTGAAATTAAAAACATAGATTTTTGATAAATCTTATTATTTTGATACGTATTATTATTACTTTCTGTTCAGAACGTCCAACAGGTATCATACCTGTGGCTTCTGCAACATTACCATTAACAAGAAGAGTAAGGCTAACTACACAATGTACTGCCAGGCCTGTGGCAAGCACTGCGTGTTCTATGCCCACCTAAGATCACGCAGCAGCAGGCACAACCCCCCATCCACCAGGTAAGACTACATGCACTTAAACAGGGAACACTGATGGGAGGGCTGGCCAGGTAGCTCACTGCCTACACAGGACCAGGACCACAGTACCTCTAGGAGCCTCACGTCCAATCTCTTGAGGATCTCGGGGCTGTCAAACTGGGCATTGGTGGCTCTGACAGCAGTTTCGAGAATTCCAGTCAAGTTGTGTTGATACAAAGTTGTAGCTGGACGGACAAGTTCTGGTCTTAACAGATTTTTAAAAAATAAAATGTTACTTGAATTCTTAATGAGATTTATAAAAACTCAAAATCATAAAGAGTTCAAATTATAAACACTAAAATGAAAAAAAAAAAACAACTACAATATGAGAACAAAAGTTTCACAAAATTAGGGGCACGTGGGTGGCTCAATGGGTCAAGCAACTAGCTTGGCTCAGGTCATGATCTCAGGGTCCTGGGATTGAGTTATGCATCGGGCTCCCTCCTCATTGGGGAGTCTGCTTCTCCCTGTCCCTCAGCTCCTCCCCCAGAGCATGAACAAGCACACGCGCATACATGCACGCACACTCTCTACACGCACGTGCATGCACGCACATACTCTCTCTCAAATAAATAAAATCTTTAAAAAGTTTTACAAAATTGACTGTCAATAGAATTTTGCCAAGTGTTTTGGAAAGTTAAACACTTAAGTCTCAAAAAATTAATTTTGATTCTGCTTCACTTGAAAATACTTACATATGCCACATATGTTAAAAAATAAAGTTTTTAATTGAAGTCTGGCCTGTAGCAACATGAACTATTATATAATCCCCTGCAGAGATCCGATGGGAAGAGAGATCCTCATTAAATCAGAACAATCACACATATGGACATCACGATTCTAAGGGTGACCCACTGCACACCCTTTGGACACTGGACTGTCAGTGCCACAGTATCTCCAAGGCATAGGAAATGAACAAATGAAAGGACTTCTATGTGAGAACTTTATCTCTTCAGATTTCATCTTACCAGGATGTTCTACGAGGATTCAACACATTTTCCTCTAATGCCATTGATTCTTTAAAACAAGAACCCTAAGACTCTTTATCATGCTGAATCTATTTGTATTCATAAAAATGCAAAGTCTTCTTACTTGAGCAAATCCATTAGGTGCCTTATGAAATCCCCCTGGCCAAGAAGCAGGTACCGCCTGACCGCCTGCATGTGGTCCAGGAGGCTGTACTTTCTGTTCAGAACATCCAATAGGTACTTGCTGGTCTCAAAATAGGCCGCATCAATTTTCCCCCGAAATGCGTTCTCCAAATCTGTGAACACATCTGCAGCTGTAAAGAACAAAAGAAGAAGTACACAAACGTCTATAATCTGTATTTTAATAAAGATAAAACTAAAGGCTGTCATGTACAAAAGCCATTGCCAAAACCCACAAATGGCCTCGGAGACAGATATGACAGGCCATGTGTGTGCTCAGGAAGGCGTGAGCCCCAAGCCCCAGAAACTGGAAATGCTGCTGTGTGGCCGTCTGTGCAAGCAGCCTGTGCACTGTGACCAGAAAGAGGAGCCCCAATAGCAGCTGGTCATTTCCAGGTATAAAGGTCAAGTTATCCTTTACAGTGTAATGAACTCAAAACCACACTAAAACATGCTGATGAAAAGTGCAGTATAAGGGAGGTATTCAATGCTGAAATCGCCTACACGTGCCTACATGACACTTTTGAAACCCATCTCAAGAACAAACAGGATGGCACATGTAAAGACTGAGCTCTGTGAATGGCTAGCCTGGCTGAAGGTCTGGTGCTGTCACATGCAGCCACGACATGAAGCTAACCATGGGGGAAGACGTGTGGGGAGATTTTTCAGAGAACGTGGAATAAAAGCAGGCCTAACTCCAAGCAGTAACATAAAAAAGTAAACGTTTCCATAGTTTTATACTGCAAAGAAATAGCACAAGGATATTACACACATACTAGAGCTTTTTCCTGCTAACTTATTATTCTATGGCACAAGACAGTTTATAAAACTAAGTATTTGATTTTATTTAAAAACTATGACAACACTTAACAGTTGGGGCCTATCCTCCACTCTCATTTGTAAAACTGGACTCTACTCTTTGGTCACACTTCCAAATATTCAAAATTTTTCTTTCTTTTTTTTTTCTCAAATATTCAAAACTTTTCAAATGTGAAATACAAATTCAACTTTTCCCCTTGCTTTTGTGTTCCTGTCAGTCTTTCCAGGTTTCCTATCTTTTATCTTTCCAACCATACTCCTAGCCTAAAGGCAAAGAAACCCTTGCCCTGTAGCCCAAAGCCGCAAGGAGCACAAGAGGCTGAGTTGTCATCAACGTAACCAAGGGGAGCAGTCCAGGAACTCAATAGTGGCCATAATCCACCAGGCACGACTGCAGGCCTCACAACGACTTCTGCCTCACTGGCAAAAATCCTTGTCTGCACGTCTCCACAGTGAGCACGGGTACCACACTGTGTGGCCTCAACTAGTTGTCTTCTCTGGGTGATAGGGAAAGGTCAAAATCTGTCAACACAAGTCTCCTGGCTCTCCTTCATTATTCTACCTCGTCAACAGGGGTATTTCCCAAAAATCTGTTCTTGGGTCACATCTCTCTCTATTCTAAGAACTGGGGTCTGTGCATCCCTAGGAAGTATATGCTAAATTGTCTGTGATGAATGCACTTGGAGCAAGGAGGGAGAGGCATCTGACCCCAACAGCTGGAGTATTCACTACACTAAGGGGCCCTGTCCTTAACCAGCATGGTGACGCAGGCACTTCCCAAAGCCCGACAGCTGGCCCTGACCTCGGTCTGGATTTTCAACATAGCTTTTCCAGTACCTTGGAGACCTCATCTAGTGAGTCCTCTCAGATACTAAAAATCAAATTGGGCCAAAATGTACATGAATAGATGCTCAACACCACTCATCATCAGGGAAATGCAAAACAAACTACAGGGAGGTACCACCTCACACCTGTCAGAATGGCCAGAATCAAAAACAGAAGAAACAACAGGTGTTGGTGAGGATGCGGAGAAAGGGATACCCTCATGCACTTTTGGCGGGAATGCAAACTGCTGCAGACCCTCCGGAAAACAGTATGGAAGGTCCTCAAGAAGTTAAATATAAAAAACTACCATATGATCCAGTAATTCCACTACTGGTTTTTTACCCAAAGAAAATAAAAACACTAAAAGATACATGCAGCCTATGTCCACTGCAGCATTAAGTAATCTCCTAAGTATGAGATATGGAAGCAGCCCAAGCGTCTATCTACAGATGAATATGTAAAGGAAATGTGGCATATGCACACAAGAGAATATGATTTAGCCTTAAAAAAAGAAGGCAATTCTGCTGTTTGTGGCAACACAGATGGACCTGGAGAACATTATGGTTAGAGAAATAATGCAGACACAGAAATACTGTCTGGTATCACCTGTCTGTGGAATCTGAAGTTTTCCAACTCAGAGAAGCAGAGGGTCAAGTGGAGGTCGCAGGGGCTGAGGGGAGGCGAGCACCAGCACAGGGTACAAAGTTTGGTGATGCCAGGTGAAAAAGTTCTGGTGTCTAGCATTCACATAGTTGCCTACCACCAACCCTACAGCACTGTACACTTACAGCAATTTATCCATACATCTCATTTAGCACTTATCTTTTACTATTTACTATTCATTATTTCATTTTATTTTCCATGTTTTATCTTCATAGCTAGACTGTAAGCTAATGAAAGGCAGTCATCATCATGTACAATAATTGGTATCATCTTGCCTACACCTGCCACGCTGTGCCATATGCAGCATGAGTCAGAATAAGCACACGAACAGAAACAGCCAAGACCAGAAAGTTGTCCGTGCACAAAACACCATGCAATGATGCGAAAAGTAGGAGAGGACAATGGTGAATGAGGGAACCAGAGAACATCTAGAGCAGGGCAGCACTCTGAATACAATCAACACTTGAGAATTCCTGCTGATTCCTGAATGAGCCTCTGTCATAGGTGCAGCCACCAAGAGCAACAGTTTTCCTTTCTTATCTCAGCAAACTATCGCTGTATCATTTTTTAAAAATAATATAGATTACTAAAAGTAATTTACTATGAATAAAACAGCCACACCTAGTCCAATACTTATTAAGTCCACATAAAAAAGGGAATTCAAAATTTACATAGTAATATTTTATACACATCATACTATATATTAAGGTATTCTGGATAACAATTCAGAAAACGTGTCAGTCCTATTGGACAAAAAAATGCTTCCAGCAATATATATACACAACACCCTCACCACAGCGATCACCATCATACCATCCTGGGGTGAGTCCGCAGACTGGGTCACAGCTATCATCTTCGTAGTGGGCGTCTGGTCATGACAAACCTGGTGCAGGAAATTTATTGATTTTCCTATCAAGAGGACCTAGAAAAGAAAACATCCTAGATTTACTTTTACATAAAAATCATTGATCATTCAACTACCACAAATATTCCTGAGCAACAAACTATTAATTAAAAATTAACAATATCTGGGATAGTATCAAGTGAGTTCTAAAAAGATATTATTAACACACACATATTTATAGGTCAACACATTCAATTAATACACACTTCTATAATGCAATAACATTTTAAGATAAGTTTTGTCACCTGATGCAGGCACATACAGGTAGATACAGATTAAAATATCAAAACCACGAATCTCCCTTCTGGCCTTACCTTCCTGGACTGATCCATTGTAATAAAGGAAGGGATCATCGATTTCCGTAAGGTGTACTTGTCCTGCCATAGCCGGTCTGTTTTAACTGCTGGATCTGAGGCTACAAAGAACTGAGAAAAGAGACATAGCAACATCAGAATGTGACACGGCAGACTATCCACTAACGGCAACATGGAAGAAGCCATTCTGAAAGCCAAGCTCTTGAGATAACAGGAGACTGAGCCTTTATACAGCGAAACTTGTCTTAGAAAGCATTTTAGCTACATCACTCTCTAAATCATTAGATGTCCCAGGCTTTTTAAGTGGAAGTATAATGAAACAGGCTTTTTCCTGAAGATTTACGATCCTCAAGAGGATTATCTGTTGTAACCTCTGATAACTATGAGGGTCTGGGTGTGAGGGCCGCTGCCCAGAGGTCCATGTGCGAGTCTGGAACACAGCAGGGCCAACACTGCCATACCCTGCTCGTGGACTGCTGGCTACAGGCTAATGTGAACAGACAGGCAGGCAGGCAGGCAGCACCAGTCTACCAAGCAGCACTGCCATTAAGTGACCTTTCTGAGAAGCACCTTTGCTCAGAAGCTTCTTCCCCATTCACAGTGCTCAACACCTTTGCTGACCCCACCAACCAGCTTGCCTCCTGACAACAGAAAGGGCACGGAGAGTGGGGGGGGGGGGTAAAATAGAGCTAAATTGCTACTGATTCTAGCCCATCTCCTACCACAATAAGGGCACCACTCTCAGTTTTCAGTGATGTCCTAATACACTAGTGCTTTTAGCTCTATAACCAATTTCTAACAGCCGCTGAGTCAAAGCAATTCTTAATCCTTACAGATGTGCCAGCCTTCCTTTCCATACAGTGGTGTCCAGACACTCCCACAAGTGGGATGTGCCATTCTAGATTTTGCCCATCAGCTGGTGAAAGCATGGCTGCTTGTACTGTTATTATTCTGACAAAGGAAGTTGGGGCTGTTTTCGTCATATGGGTGGTTATTTGCTTTTATTCTCCTGTAAACTGTCTTTCATCTCCTCAACCTATGTTTCTACTGACTTTGTCCTTTTCTCATCAATATTTGAAAACTGTTATATTAGGGATCATGACCATTTGTGAGGCAAGTATTACAAAGTTTTGTAAGTTAATCATTTACCAACATCTACAGTATGTTTCATGTTTTTGCTTTGCTCCATTTTTGTTGTGTAGGTAAACATCATCCTGTGTGGCTTCTGAGTTTCTTGTCTTCCTAGGTTACACAGATATCCAACATAATTTTCTTCCAGCATTCCTGCCATGTTATTTTCATAGCTCAGGTCCCTCATCCCTCTAGGATTTACCTTGGACATGATGTAGGGTCTAGGTTTCTTTCTGAATGGCATTCGTCTAGTGGTTGAGCCAGCTAGCACCTTCTTCTGAACGCACTGTCTTTCCCTCTGAGCTAGGACGCCTCATCAGAAACTCTCGCTGTCATTAATTTTATGAATAGATTAAAAGGGAAGAAAGTTGACCAGGTCGAGAGAGGCTGAGGGATTTGGTAACATCTTTATTTCCCAGCTTCCAATGTGTTCTATCATCATGAACATGGAGTTATATGCATCTGTGTTCCAGTCCATACACTTATTATCCTTATTGGCACTCCAGGTTTCCCATTCTGGGATGACAGGAGCCTCTTCAAGCTAGCTGCAAAGTCCTTTAGCCTTGACCTTTAGTCTTCCTTGCTTCTGGTATGGAAGATGCTCTAGGCTCATCTTCCTTCTCCCCTAGACCAAGAATCGGCCACTCACCCAAGGAGCCCTAGTTCATTTTAGGGAGAAATGGCATTTGAACCAGAACCTCAGTAGTTGGTACTGTCTTAAGTTAGAAGCTGAATGGTCTGAGACTCAGCACTGACCATGTGACCAATAGCACTCAGCTCCCTAGCAAGACTGTAAAATCCACTGAAGTCATAACATACCTAAAGTCCCTCTTTGGTCATTCTTACATAAGTTCCAAATCACCAGGTGAACAACATACAACCCTCAGGAAAGTATATCCTCAGAGACAATGTATTTAAAGAATTTTAAAATATTTGTAGTAATTATATAACAATATAAAATTAATGGTTTCCTAGCAAAACATAACCAAAATTTACCCAAGGAGAGAGAACTTGAAATCAGAAATGTAAAATGCCTACTTCACTTTAAAACAAACAAACAAACAAAAAAAGACATTGTTACATTGAAGTATTCTAGACCACAGAAAAATATACAGATTGCTTGAGTTTATTTTATGGATCTCTGTAACACTAGCACAACCTTATAAAAATAATACTCAAAACGGGTGCCTGGGTGGCTCAGTAGGTTAAGTGGCTGACTTGATTTCAACTCAGGTCACGATCTCAGGGTCCTGGGATTGAGCCCTGCATCAGGCTCCAGGCTCAGTGTGGAGTCTCCTTGAGGATTCTCTCTCTTTCCCGCTGCCCTTTCCCCTACTCTCTCCCTCTCAAATAAACAAATCTAAAATAATAGGGATCCCTGGGTGGGACAGTGGTTTGGTGCCTGCCTTTGGCCCAGGGCGCGATCCTGGAGACCCGGGATCGAATCCCATGTCGGGCTCCCGGTGCATGAAGCCTGCTTCTCCCTCTGCCTGTGTCTCTGCCTCTCTCTCTCTCTCTCTCTCTCTCTGTGACTATCATAAATAAATAAAAATTTAAAAAATAATAATAATAAAAAATAAAATAATAATAGTAATACCCAAAATGGAAACTACAAGCCAGTTTCATTTGTGAATATAAATGAAAAAATTATGAATATTATCCTTGCATTACTGGAGTAATATATTTTTGGCCAGGGTACATTACACTTTCCAATACACTACTAAAGACAAAGGAATATATAACAAATTATAAAATAGTATCACGTAGTCATTAAACTAAAGTTCATTCTTAACTATCACAAACTGAGAACTTAATGGGAAAAAAAAACAAAACAGATCTTGTTCCCAGGGGAAAAAAAAAGAATATATCCACAAAATACACTTTTATGTGCTATACAGCAGTTTCAGAGATCATGCTTTATAAAGCCTTGGTACAGAAGAATAAAATTTAATAGCACGGAATTTTCATTATTAAAAAAAAAACACAAGACCTTATTTGGTTAAAGCAGGAATGCAAAATCAAATGCTTCAGAAATATTTTCAATGAAGGCTGGAAAGGTTTTTCTCATTGTTTACTTTAAATTTTAAAAAAAGTTAAAGGGTTACAAAATTCCAAGTATACACAGTGAAATGGACACAGAGAAATACAGAAAATATATTAACAGGTTATCTATTCATGATGAAATTACTAATAAACTTTTTCTGTTAACAGGCTCAAAAATTTTCAATTAGTATTTTTAAATCAGAAAAAAATACTATCCAAAAGAACTAAGTAATTCAAGCCAATGAGTGAACATATGGTGACAGTAAAAAAAAAAAACTTTTCAGTAAGATCACTTTCCCAAGGCAATCAAAGAAAAAAGATATTTTCTTCTGTTCATGGAAATCTACTCCCAAGGATAAATATTTAAGGAAACAAAGATTTTAATGATGTTAACGTCTTATATTCAATCCTTGTTAAGTCAGGGCTAGATGATATCAATTACAGTCAATCTCCTTTGTAAGTAGATATTTGAATAAATGCCAATATCTTATGGCCATGAAGATAAGAGCACTATCTGTATTTTCAATGCAAATTTCTTATTTTTAGATATAAATTGAAATTACAAAAGTATTTATTGATTTTTATATTTTAGATTTTTAAATTTATATTCCCTAATTTTAAACACATAACTAGTGACTGCTTTGAGGAATAACCGGTCCTACTATAATGAAGCTATTATCACTTTGTAAGATATACTTCAATTATCGCTGACAGAAAATTTAAAAAATGTTATAAGCCCACCATGAGTAACCTGAAAGGTCACCCAATCATCACGCTATGATTGCTCTGTGGCCTACCATTCAACATCAGATGAATTGCATATGAATTGTATTTACCAGTTATTCACTTAAAGAGAAGAGCTAGTTTCTACAAAAAAAAAAAAAAAAAAAAAAACACTAATTTACCCTGATAGAGCGCAGTCAGGTTTTTATCAGTTTTTATCAGTAAGAGCGATAAGACAATTTATTTTAAAAGAAAAAAACTCAGACAATTCAGTCTTTAGAAATTATAAAAGCATCACTTCATCTGAGGGCAAAGTTGCGTGCAATCACTCTCCCAGCAAACACCGAGAGGAATAGGTACACCCTAGCATTTAATTAATCCTCTGAAAAATATATAGTTATAGAGGAAAAAACCAAGGCCAGAACATAATTGCTTTTATTTCATTGATGCATTTTCCACTCAAGGTTCTTTGATTTTCACCATGGGTCAAACACAGAAAAAACAGAAAAAAAGTGACATAATTGTACCATGATTTCTCATTAACTGTTGGACAAATGCCAAGCCTCCCTACTAAAAACAGAAATGAGGAGGATAATTTTCGGAGCAAGCAGCTTAGTTTCTAAGAAACAGATCCATTATTACACACAGACCCCAACTCCCAACTGTCAACAGGCTGGCACCTCCCCAGAGTTCCCACTTCTGCCACACCCAGAGCAGCTAAGGTGGTTCCAGACCCAAGGCGGGGAGACCGGAGGTGGTAAGACCCGAGGCAGGGAAAGATAACATCCAAGGCAAATGAACGAACCAGTGTGTCAGGGGTGGGGCACAGAAGTGACAAAACAGTAAGATATTCTATATGGTAAACTTATAAATTCAGTAATTCTTAGCAAAGTTATAAAAGAAACAGAATAACAAGAGTGCCAATGCACCCACAGATATTCCCTAAAGCAGTCACTGCATTAATCTCTTGTTCATTCACTGACCTTCTAAGCCAAGGGTGTAGATTTTTAGAATCTTTTTAGAGCATCTAAGTAAACATTTAAGTAAGTTCGAAAATTTCCAAATTCTGCAAAGACCTTCCTTTTTATCTGTCCATCTTTTCTTGCTCCTCATTGAAGCCCCTCACCCTTTGACAAGAATTATCCAAAGGCAAAAAATAAAAATCAAGTAAATTAACACCAACTCCGTTATTCTTACCTTAAACTGGCATAATTTGCTCACCTCAGTCACTGGGGAGAAAACCCATGGGGAGCTCCTGAAGGCCTAACGGATAGTTTCTCTAGGTGGCAGTAGTAAAACACCAAATGTTTTCATTCATACTGCTTTGTAATAGCCAAAAATAATTAGAAACGTTTCCCCAAATATTGAAAGTACTTTCTAATCATTTACAATATCCGTAAATTCTTAGAGTGCTCTATTTTTGCCCACCTTTGCACTTCCTAACAAAAGATAAACAATGTTAAGCTGGATATACCGGTTCTTGCTGGTTGGGCTAAAGGGTCCCATATTTTTTTTTTTTTAATTTTAAGGGGTCCCATATTTTTACAACAATTCACAGTAAAATACCAACTAGAAGACCTAGAGACCACTTTTAATGATTCCATACCAGAAACCGCAAAGCTCAGAGGCCACCTATAAGTTTTTCTTTCAGGTAAAAAGAAACTCATTCTTGGGCTGTAGAACAGCCAAACCCAGGGCAGCTAGGGCAGGACACTGACTGACCACTGCTCAGCAGCAGAGAGAGAGAACCCTTTCCAGAGAGCTTCCTGGAAGGACAAAACTAGACTGTACATGGCACAAGCTCTGAATAGCCAGCAGCAAAGAGACTAAGATCTCCTGCTCTTAGCAAGAGCCTAAAGCAAGAAAGTCAGCAAGGAGTAGACAGCTAGGTCAGGGGATCCCTGGGTGGCGCAGCGGTTTAGCGCCTGCCTTTGGCCCAGGGCGCGATCCTGGAGACCCGGGATTGAATCCCACGTCGGGCTCCCGGTGCATGGAGCCTGCTTCTCCCTCTGCCTGTGTCTCTGCCTCTCTGTGTGTGTGTGTGTGACTATCATAAAAAAAAAAAAAACAAAACAAAACAAAAAAACAGCTAGGTCAGAGAAGGAAAGTCCAAGAGCTCCAATAGGACAGGCAAGGGCAGAAAAGGTTCCCAGTCCCACAGCCAACTGGCATTCCACCAAGCCCAAAGCAGGAGAACTGAAGCCTGATGTACAGGTTCACGTTTGTGTTAACTCCACAAGAAATGAGCTCCCACCCACAGGCTCAGGGCCAGTTCAAAACTTTTCCTGGAGGTTTTGCTCTAAGGGTTCTCGAGCTGGGGTTCCTGAACACAGAATGCAGAAAGGGAAGGGAATTCCACTTTTATTGGTACTAACTTCTATCTGGAATTTAGCTTGTCCTCCCATTATAAGTGCAAAGAACAAACAACAGTACCATGACCATCACCAGAAGAAATCATATACTCTCATCACCTGTTAAAAGCTGGTACACAGACCTGAATGTCACTCATCTTTCTTACTGAATGCTAATAAAACATACACCTATTACCGTATCACTAATTTAATACTAAGTGTCCAACTGTGGTTTCAATTCACATTTCCCTGATAACTAATGTTTCGATTCTTTTCCTGTACTTACTTAAGGCCAAATTCCAGATGTCCTTTGGAAAAATCTCTGCTTTGGACATTGTCTTTTTCTCAATTGGGGTATTTATCTTTTTGCTCAAGTCATGACGGTTCTTTATATATTCTGGATACTAGACCCTTCCCACATATATAATTTGCAAATATTTTCTCCCATTCTATGGGTTATTTTACTTTCTCAATAACGTCCTTCAACGTATATAAGTTTTTAATTCTGATGAAATCCAATTTATCTTTTTTTGTTGATTAAGCTTTTGGTGACATATCTAAGAAACCACTGCCTAATCCACAAATATTTACACCTATGTTAATTTCTATAAATATTACAGCTTTAGGTGTGATATCAATTTTGAGTTACTTTTTATATATGGTATGCAACTAAAGCCCAAATTCATTGTTTTGTGTGTAGATATCCAGCTGTCCCGGCACCACCTAATGAAGACTATTCTTTCTTCAATGACTGGTCTTGGAACACCTGTTAAAAATCAACTGAACAAAAATGAACACATTCATTTCCAGACTCTCAATTCTACTCCCTTACTGGCTGTCTATACTCATGGCAGCCAGTACCACACCTCTGAATGCTCTGCATTATAATATGTTATGAAATTAGGATGTGTAAGTCTTCCAACTTTGTTCTTTTTTTCAAGACTGTGTGGTTTGCACTGCTATATAACTTTGAAGACCAGCTTTCCCATTTCTGAAAAAAAAAAAAAAAAGGCCACTGGAATTTTGATAAGAGATTACTTCAATCTGAAATCATTTTGGGAACTGCTGCCATCTTAAAAGTATTACATCTTCTAATCCATGAACATGTGGTGCCATTCCATTTATTTAGGTCTGCTTTCATTTCTTTCAACAGTTTTATGGATTTTCAGTGTGCAATTCTTCCACCCCCTTCAAGTTCTCCCTAGGTGTATGATTAGTTTTAACCCTAGCATACATAGTACTGTTTTCTTAACTTTATTTTTGGATTGTTAATTTCAAGTATATAAAGATGTGACTGATTTTTGTGTGTGGCTCTTTTATACAGCTAATCTGGAAAACTTATTAGGTATATATATTGTGAACATTTCAGTTTTCTATATATAAAATTAGGTCACCTATGACAATTTTTCTTCCTTTCCAATATGAGTATTTTTGTTTCCTAACTGCTCTCCTGTCTAACTGCCTCAACTAGAGCCTCCAGTGTGATGCTGAGTAGAGGTAGGGAAAATGGAACTCCTGCCTTGCCCCTGATCTTGGGGACAGAGCATACATCTTTTCACCAACATGATATCATCCATTAGGGTTTCACAGATGTCTGTGATCAGGTGCAGAAGTTCCTTTCTATTCTTAGTCTGAGTGTCAAATTTCATCAAATGCTTTTTCTGCATCAATTGGGTTGTTTTTCCTCACTTTGTTAGTGTGATGTATTACATTGATTTTTAATTACATTGAACCTTCAATCCTGGGATAAGTCTCACTTGGTTATGGTGTACAATCTTTACCTTATAGTCTATTTTAGTACTTTGTGAGGACTTCTGCATCTATATCCATAAAGCATACTGGTCTGTAGTTTTCTTGGGTTGTCTTTTTCTGGCTTGGTCAGAGTAATACTGGCATCACAAAATGAGTTAATAAATGTTCTTTCCTCCATTTTCTGTTAGAATTTGAGAAGAATTAGTGACAACTTTTTATATAGGTGATAGAATTCACCAGTGAAGCCATCTAGTCCTGGGCTTTTCTTTACTGGAAAATTTTTGAGATTAAGGACTTTATCTTCTTACTTGCTACATATCTATTCAGATTTAATATTTCTCCAGGACTTGGTGTTGATGGTCTGTGTTTCTAGGAGCTCTCAGGTTTTATTATCTGGAAATGACTTCATTTCTCCACTCTTTCTGAGATGGCGTTTACGGGATAAAAAATTCCTGAATGACAGTTTTTCCTTTCGGCATTTTGAACGTGGCATCCTACTGCCTACTGGCCTTCATGGTTTCTGAGGTGAGATCAGCTGTTCTAACCAAGGACCTTTTCCATGAGTTGTTCTTGAGTGAAACTTCTAAGGTTCTCTGTCTTTCCACAGCTTGATTACAAAGTGAACTCTTGTGGGCCTCACTGAGTTTTCCTACTTCAAGCTCCTCAGACCAGATAACCTGTTATCCTACCTGCAAGGCATTTATTTTCTTCTTCCTGCTCAAATCTGTTGAGCCACTAGCGAATTTTTTTTCTTTTAACTGAAAGTTACTATACTTTTCAACTCCAGTATTTCTTCTCTGAGTCCTTTTTACAATTTCTGTTTATTCACATTTTGTGCTTTCTTTGATTACAGAACAGAGCATTTCCTTATACAAGTATTTAAGTCAACTACTTTTAAAAGAGTGGTTATAAAGCTCATATATAGCTACTTACCATTAACCAGACACTTGAAGAAATATGATTTTACAACTAAGTTATAACTAATTACACAGCTGAGGGAAAATCAGGCAGGAACTGAAGAGACGAAAATATCCAAATTTTAATGGTGTAAGGGTCAGAACACAATTGTGTAAACTACCAAATGCGTTTGGTAAATATAATATTTAAAGAGAACCTTCCCAAAATTAAAGCCTTAAATGAACATTTATAAATGCATGGTTCAAGAGAAAACAGAGAAGTCGAAGACGACCATAAGTAAGAGAAAGACCAGTGGGTATTCAAATTTTATCTAGTGCTCTTCTTATATTAATTAATAGCAAATAATGTATTGCATACTTACTATTTGCCTGACTCAACCCTCAGGCATACACACAATCCCATGAGATCGGCACTACTACTGTACATACAGAAAAGATGTGGAAGGTTAGGCTTGGAGAGAATAAAATACTCGCCCGGAGACACAGCCAACAGAAACTGAAGCCAACAGTCAAACCTGAGTCATCAGATTCCAGAACCTGAGCCCTTAAGCTCCACCCAACAGCTATAAAGCAGCTGAGTTCTAACAAGACCCATCAACGGGAGGTATAAGCCCTCTGGCATCACAGTACTAAACATGGAAAGCCCAGGGCACAGAACGTAATAAACTTTATGTCAAGAAGGATTAATTTTATTTTTCTTTAAGATTTTATTTATTTATTCATGAGAGACAGAGAGAGAGAGAGGCAGAGACATAGAGGTAGAAGCTGGCTCCATGCAGGGAGCCTGATGTGGGACTCGATCCCAGGATTCTGGGATCACGCCCTGAGCCAAAGGCAGATGGTCAACCACTGAGTCACCCAGGTGTCCCAAGAAGGATTAATTTTAGCTCTCTCAGTCAAAATGCATTTTTGAGAAATCCCACCAGCAAAGCTAGTGAAGCAAACAAGCTCATTTGAGGTATAAAGAACTGGCTGAGGAAAGTAACTAGCAAATAAAAAATTTACAAATCCTGAGATCCTAAGGCCTTCTGTAACCTCAGACCCCCAACAGGAATACAATACAAAACCTTAAAAAAAAAAAAAAAAAAAAAAAAAAAAGATAAATCTGTACTACTAACATTGTAGTAAGGTAGTCTGAGAAGTATTATCTATAGTCCTTCTGACTTTTCTAGAAGTCTGAAATTATACAGAAAGAAAAATATTTAAGAAAAACTTTACCAATGAGGCAAGATCTGAGATCAGTTTAAGTGATCCTCTGAATTACTAATCCTAATATTGTATTCAATAGACAAGAATGCCTATGTAGTATTTTTTTAAGTAAATAAAACCTTCAGTTTGCCTTACACATATCTAATGCACAAGAGTTCTTCAATATGAGTATCCCAAATGTAATCTATTCCAGTCTTAAAGAGTTTGCTTTTGTCTTACCTCAGTAAATCAATGTTCAAAAATAGTAAAGATAACAGCCCAGAGGAAAATCAATTTGAAGTCTGTTTCTGATTCTATCTACATTTACCATTGATTCTCTGATACCACAATTAGTATCAACAAAATAAATGAATAAATAAGCCCAAATCACACACAAGGCAATCAATAAAGAATTGGTGGTACTTTTAAGGACCTCTTTAAAAACACAGATGCATACAATGGATTAGTGGTATAATTAAAGACTACTTGAAAAATCTCATTGCTAGAAAATGCAAACTAATCTCAAGACAAAAGACAAAAATATTACAATTTAGAATTTAGGTGCTAAATTTTAAAAAGATAATTAGCTGGTTTGTGGCTCTATTAGTTGGTAGACCAGCTGGTCTCAGTCAGGACACTGAGTAATTACTGAGAAAGTAGAATGTTCCTTGTTTAATGTTATGCTCACCATACGATAGGAGGATCTTGAAAGAAGCATGAGCCACAACTTAGCTTTTTAAAATAATCAGGCTAAAATATCACAAAAACTATGTATGTTCCTCTCAACAACAGGAGGTGTAATGAGCTTAGTGATAAGGAATAATACCAGTGAAACCTAAGAGATACAAGTCTAAATAATGTATGCAAACCTTAAGAAAACAAAGCAAAACAAATTAAAATCTTGACAGAAGGCAATTTTTATAAAATGCATACAAAAACTAAAATAATAAAATAATCTAAAATGCTAGAGATTACGTGGATAGCAGGGCAGAACCTGGGGTAGGTGCAAAATTCCTCATCTAAAAGACAGGAGTGGATTAAAGAAATTGGTTTATTCCTGACATTGGCATTTAGAAAAATACAGGTTAAAATAGGTTCTGAAAAACTTCAAAGTGACCATTAGTAAAATGAAAGCAGAATAGGTTTCAAAGCTTTCAGCTCATGTTTTTTTTTAAAAAGATAGCTTATTTAGCTAAAGAAACACAGAGCATAGAGGCCCCTGGGTGGCTAAATGGTTGAGGGTCGGCCCTTGGCTCAGATCATGATCCCAGAGTCCTGGGATCGAGTTCCACATCGGACTCTCTGCAGAGAGCCTGCCTATGTGTCTGTCTCTGCAGAGAGCCTCCCTCTGCCTATGTGTCTGTCTCTGTGTCTCTCATGAATAAATATATAAAATCTAAAAAAAAAAAGGAAATAAACAGCATATAAAAACCTTTCTTCTTAATCTATAACTTCACTGGGACGCCTGGGTGGCTTAGTGTCCGGGGACCAAGTGCTGCGTCAGACTCCCTACAGGGAGCCAGCTTCTCCCTCTGCCTATGTCTCTGCCTCTCTCTCTCTGTCTCTCATGGATAAATAAAATCTTAAAAAAAAAAAAAAAAATCTGTAACTTGTGTGACCCCTATAAATATTTTTAAAAACTTTTGACAGACCTGACAAGTAGATTCTAAATTCACATCTATGTAGAAATGTGCAAAAACAGCATGGAAAATTATGGAAAAAGCCCCTACCAGATATCAAACTGTAAAGCTATGGTTACTTAATATTGATGAATAGCAAACAAAAACATTAAACTCAGAAAAAGGGAGTCCAGAAACAGACTCAGGTGCACGTGGGAATGTGGTATATGGTAACCATGGCAAAACTAATATTGGGGGAGGGGCAACAATCGAATCTGTGACTCTGCACTACTCTCACTTTTCTCTAAGTCTGAAATAATGTAAAAATAAACAGTGAAAAGAAAAATAATTTAAAAAATGCAATCACAGATGCATGATAACCAAATGTATAAAATCATCCCATGATTCAAGTCTAGAAAGACAGACAAACCCACCAGAAAAATGGGCAAAGCATAGGCACAGCAATTAGTAGAATAAAAATAACTGATAAACATGAAAAGCTGGTCAAATTCAGTAGGAACCAGTAAACCACAATACAGGAGTAAAAACCCTTCCTAGAATTCTGGTAGGAGTGCTACCTTCCTAGAACTCCGGTAGGAGTGCTACCCAGGTGGAGCAGAAACCTCAGAGGGCTGACTGAAGGGTGCTGGAAAGGGTAGGACCAAAATGGAAAGGCTACATTCCCCAAGAGCAAGCAATCCCGTCTCCCAGGACTGACCCTGGAGAAACTCACCAATGTGCACAGGCAGGTACAGAAAAGGATGTTTTTTTTTGATGATGTTCAAAAGGTCTACACCTACAAAGACCATAACCTCTGTCAGCAGAAGAGATGCTACAAAAAGTGGGGTGTCTACATCTATCACGTGCAGTAACAAAGGACAACCATAACGCCATGGAGGAACTACCAGACACAATGAGCCACCTGCACCTGTAGGTGCCACCCGGTCCTTCAAAAGCTCCCCCAACACTTGACGGGATGAGCACTGGGTGTTATTCTGTATGTTGGTAAATTGAACACCAATAAAAATTAATTTATAAAAAAAAAAAAATAAAAAAAATAAAAAAAAAAAATAAAAAAGCTCCCCCAAAGCCATCCTCTGCGGTTAGCTCTGCTGCCATGCATATTTTAAAAGCCACTGATTCCAGCACAACTGGTCTATCAGAAACCACGTGAGCACAACATGAATTTCATGACGGCTTCCATCAAGTTCATCCATCAGAAAGTAAGTGAGAGGAGGAAGCCATGATAGGAGAGCACAAATCACCAACACCAGCCGCCTCCCGCCATGGCCACAAGCTCCCATCAGGGCTTCTTCAAGGTAAAAGCCATATTTGCTCCAGAATGCAAGGAGTGCTTAACCATTTAACATGTGTCAACAGTGCTTGAGCTTCTGTGAAGTTCAGGGTCAGAGGACCTGTGGTCTTAACTGTAGGACTGAAAACACACATGCTGCCTTCCAGCAGAACTCACTGTATTTCAATAGGCAAATGGCATATTACACAGTAACTTCACTGAAACAGTTGGCACCTTAGTAAGTCCAAGTGAGTTTAGCTTAGGTGGTAACCTTGAGAAGCCACAGAATGCAATGCTGCCTCATGAGGTTAGGAGGACAAACTGGGAGCCCTGGCCCTAGCTTTGCCATAAACCTGGGCAGGAGTTTCCCACCATTAAAACCAGGATAATAATGTTCCACTGAGCACATACAGCTATACTGCTCAGCAGTACATGGCTTTCAAAGCTCTGGACAAATACGCATCGTTGAGTGAAGGGGAAACAGCTGTCCTGGGGCCCATGCCCCCCCCCGCCCCCACCCCCAGCCCACCCCCCTCGAGCCAGGTGTGAGGCTGGAATGGCATTCCTTACTTCATGGTACGTGTCCTCGAGCTCCCCATCATAGATCCAGCGGTACAGGAAACTCAGCACGGGGTGTGACACCAAGCTGAGGATGTGCTGCACCAGCGACCTCACATATGGGTCCCCCGTCTTCGTGTATGCGTGCACGGCAGAGGCCAGCTCACCCCCCTTCCTTCCTGTGGAACACACATGGACAACAGGCAAGTTACTCTCCCGGGACAAACCGTTCACAGCACACAAACCAAAATACCCAAAGAATCAAGATGCAGTACATCAGTGTCCTGGCTATCACTCTGGTCATAGAAGTGGCAGTGAGCCTGTCACAGAACCAAAAGAGCAAGGGATGGCTCCCAAGTCATCACACATGCACCTGCCTCCCCAGGGCCGCTCCTGAGCTTTTTGGCAGCAAAATTCTGGTTTGCTCTTCAAGCTACAGCATGATTTTCACCTTTCCTGACTGAAACACGTGTTAAAATTCACACTAGATACTGCACTCCAAGATACAAAAGAATACTCCTAAAACATAAAAGTTCTACAAGAATACTTGTATTTTACTGCTGTCTGTTTCCTTCCGGTTTTCTGTGGATGTCGTGCTAGTCTCCACCCACTAAACCGCAGCGGCTGAAACTTACCGACTGAAACACCCTGCTTTATGTCCACAGTGCCCAGTATCCTGGGAGCACAGCTCAGTACAGAGTAATGGCAGTGACAAAAATCAGGTCCATAAGCACATGAAATGTTTATGTTAAGAATGATTTTCCTAAATCACTGAAAGAAGTTAGGGAAGGACTGATGTGGTCTGATGGAGGGGCACAGATGTCAGGCAGCCAAAGGAGCAGGAGGCCCAGGACTGGAGGAGCTAAGTGAGCCCTGGAAGGGGAAAACAGAGGAGTCTGGTAGGATCCCACGGGTGGGGGGCGTGGGGGGGTGGGGAGTGTCCGGCCTCGGAGAGAATGACACGCTCATGCACTGTCCTCCAAGGCTTTCTCTTTGAGGGAAGATGCCAGGAGGTAGAAAAGACGCTAGGAGGTGGGGCAGGCAGGGAATGCACGGGTGGAATGGTGAAGCTGGATCCAGACATGCTGAAGTTCTGCCCTAGCTAGCATCACCGAGTTGGACGGTGGCAGCAGACATGGGACCATGACCTAGGGGCTGACCCCTGGCTTCGCACGTCTCACTCAGGCCTAATGATCCTAAGAGGTAGAGGCTGTCAGTGTTCAAGCATTACAAAGAGAAAAGACAAAGAGGTCTTGGGCAAGGCAGAACAAACAGTGAGACAATACGTTCAGAAAGCAACTAGAAATGCAGACCAAGAGCCTAGAAGAGGCCTCAGCCAGACACACATACTTGACAATGTGTAGCACACAGCTGGAGAGCCTGGATGTGGGCCATAACCTCACGAGGAGAAACCCCACAAGAACGGCTGCTCAGTCAGAAACAAACAAAAGAGGCACAGAGATGAACAGTTACAGCATCAAGGACCACAAAATCCTTAACACTAGACCCTCTTCTTTCTTCCTTCATTTCAACGATATACAAAGCTTCCATAAATACAAAGACACAGGAGCCATGTTCACAACTGGTTGTTCCCCCCCAAGTTATCTATTAACTTGTATGTAACTGGCATACTTCTGGCTCTTCTACAAAAAAGATACAGGAGATCAGGCACAAAAATAAATGTGTGTGACGTTCCCTAAAACCCGCCCTGAAACAGAACAGGTCCATGAGACAAAGAACAACCTTGGCAGTGGTCCACCAGGGCCGCAAGAGTCTTCAGTCTTATCTTGGGGTCGTAAGTCCAAACCAGGAGGCGCCGGAGGGTCAAGCTATTCTCAAGGCCCAAATTCACACCCTGATCATCTTCTAACTGTAGCTAAGAAACAATAAAGACGGAATATTTAAGTACAAGTCACCAAATACATCCATCATTTCTTAATCCATGTAAAGTGAATGTAGAGAAGGGATCTTCTCATAAAACTGAAGCAAGAGGTCCCTTCAAGCTATTAGTGATCTGTTTACAGGAGAGGCGGAACCCTGACAATTAGCATTACTTGCCTCTCCTGAAGCTTTAGGGGTATCCAGACCATACAAACAGTATTAGCAAACAGATTTTTTATCTTTTAATAGCAATAATGAAAAACCTTAAAAATTCCATATAGTTGCAGTTTTGTAACACTGCAAATCACAAAGAAATTAAAACACAAAGTTTACCTGGGAATGTAAAACAGAGAGCAATCGGTAGTACTCTTTTAGTTCCTGATGCAAGGCAGCACAAAAACTCTGCAGGAAAAAGTAGGTGTCATGAGCACAACACAGTCCTCACACATCGACCCACAGGAACTGTGCAGGCACAGTGCTTTACAGCAGTTTGGGGGTTCCGCATGACTTAAATTCTGGTTCTGTCAATAGTCTCCCCACGTTCAAGCACCACAACATCTATATCTATTGATGTTAGGAAGCTATTATCCCTTAGCAATGAACTTTGCAGAAAAGGAATGAAAAAATCAGGTTACAGCAAAGAGTGTATTTACTTTAGACAATAATCTTTTAAGATTATATTCCTTCTTGGGGATGCCTGGGTGGCTCAGTGGTTGAGCATCTGCCTTCAGCTCACGGCGTGATCCCATCTGGAGATTGAGTCCCACATCGGGCTCCCTGTGAGGAGTCTGCTTCTCCCTCTGCCTATATCTCTGCCTCTGTCTCTGTGTCTTTCATGAATAAATAAAATCTTAAAAAAAAAAAAAAAAAAAAAAAACTATGTTCCTTCTATTTCTTCAGAGTAGAGTTTACCAAAATTTAAAAACTAGCAACACCATGCCAGTTTCTCCCAATTTCTCACTGTTGTTTGTACCGCTCATTCTCCCCACCCACATTATTAAAAACACCGTGGACCTCTGTGATCTTAAATACTGCAAAAGTGTCAAATCAGAAGCTGTGAGAAAGACCTTCACATAGTCCTAAGACAAAAACTTCCCAGAATGAACTCTAGGATGGAAAACCAAGCATATTCAGTGGGAAGAACCTGCAAATGAAAAAAAAGTTTTCTTTAAACACCAGCCTCTACACTTTTTTGTGTATTTTAAAGTGATACGCAATCCATCAGCTCTAGGTTTATTTTAATGCACTTACATACTCTTCTGTGTTCACACTCCACCAACAGCTACTGTGAACAATTTGTAGTATTTAGTTACCTCTGTCAATACACACTGTGGTCTCTCTTTTCCTGAGTGGACCACGAAGGCTACAATATTCTATTATCGAAGGCTACAATATTCTATTATCGAAATTCATTTAAAAAGAATCCTCGGGCAGCCCCGGTGGCTCAGCGGTTTAGCGCCACCTTCAGCCCAGGGTGTGATCCTGGAGACCCGAGATTGAGTCCCACATTGGGCTCCCTGCATGGAGCCTGCTTCTCCCTCTGCCTGTGTCTCTGCCTCTCTCTCTCTCTGTGCCTCTCATGAATAAATAAAATCTTAAAAAAAAAAAAAAAGAATCCTCTTTTTTAAGAATTACTTTCATAATGAGATTTTAAATAGACTAATAAGCACTCCTCAAAATGAATGGTGTCCTAAATGTTCTGGTAACAATGAACGTACCTGACCCACAAGTCCAAATGAACGGTCCAGGCTCCTCTGATCAGTGTATTTTCGGATTTTATTATGTAACCATCCCAATTCAGCAAGTCTGACTGCCGTATCCCTCAAAGATTTACTTAGGTTTGCCTGAAAAGAATTACATCAAAAGTTAAAAATTAACACTAGAATTTCATTTATTATTTTTCTCAACTATTTGTACTTTCAGTGTAATTCTTCGGTTCCAACACACGGAACTTAAAAGTAACTAATATACCATCTGTAAGAACAGAACGAGGTTCCGGGAAACAAAAGCACCAGGCACTGGCAGGGAAATAAAACCTCCATGTAAGTTCGGGGCTCAAGGAGCATCACTGAAGCATGAGTGGCAGCCCCTCAGCATGGCAGCAGCTTTGTGTCATCAGCTACCTCTTTAATAGCGGGGAGCTGCAAAAGATTGCCAATATCAATAAGGGGCTGTGGGAAAGGAGGTTCTGGAAGGTGAACATAGGCACGTGGAGGCACCTTATCTGGAACTGCGTCTTGAGAGCACTGCCAGAGAACGCAGGAGGCAGGCACAGCAGAAGGGCCCCAGCACAAGCCTGTGAGCCACAAACACACAGGGAAGCAGGAACCTAACTGGCACTCCCCACTCTGAAGATCCAGCCCCGGTCACCCCATCACACCTCATCACGGCTCAGACAGGGCTGGGTTACTGCACCTTGGCCTCCACTTTGTAACAGTTCTCCGAGGTGCTCATCTTGATGTTCTTGCCATCTATGCCCTGGAAGACGTACAAAATGTCTCTGACCAGGGCTGCTTCAGTCACTTCCCCAGCACCTGAAGGACAGTTTTTGTAAGAGCAACACATTTTAAGAGGGAATAAATTTTAAAACAACACTAATTTTACATTATGTATTTGCAACCAGGACAAAATTGTGAACCTAAAAAAATGAGCTTAAGATGGAAAAAGTATGAAGTTCTAAGAAACAAGAATTTTCTAAGTATATGGAAAGCATATAATTTCTTATACAAAAAGTCTTTAAAAAAAAAAAAAAAAAAGGTGCCTGGCTGGCTCAGTCGGTGGAGCACTCATTTCTTGATCTCGGGGTGGGGAGTTCGAGCCCCATGTTAGATAAAATCTTAAAAAATAAATGAACAAACAAAGCAGTACATAGGAGCTTCATATATAACCAAGGAGCAATACACAGAAAAGGGAGCAGCACAAATCTATCAAAAAGGAGGGGTAATTATCTCACAGTATCTAGAAAACTGTGCTGTTGGAAAACTGTGCTGTTACAAAGCATGCAGACAAATGTAGGTCCATTCTCAACCACATAAAGAGAAATGAATACAGTGGAAAAGTCAGGATTTCCATAAACCTTGAAACAAAAAACTAAGTCAGAATTTAGGTTGCAGCAATGACAAGGAGGCAATGCTCAGAAATCCAAGCTGTCAGTGGGAGGGAAAATGTAATGAGTATATAGTCAAGGTGAGCGCTCCCAAAACCAGGGTAGTGAGGCAGAAGGTGAGGACAGGCTCAAGTATTCCATAAATATTAATTACATTGAATCCTTGGTAGTACTGTTCAAATGTCGCCCACCTCTCATTACAGACCATTCTATTTTCTCCATCAATTACTAAGAGACAGAAGTTGAAATACCCAATTGTAACTGTGGGTCTGTCTGTTGGTTTTCCTTTGTACATTTGAAGCTCTGTTAGCAGGTGAATATACACTTAGGAGTACTATTTCTTCCTGAAGAACTGACCTTTTCATTGTTATGAAATGTCCCTCTGGCCCTGGCAACACTCCTGCCACTGTCTGGTTTGACAGTAATGCGTCCGTCCATCCTTCTATGGTTAATGTTTGTACGATGTGTTTTTTCATCCACTTACTTCCAACCTACTTGTGTCCCCATATTTAGAATGTATCTCTTTTGAGCAGTATACAATTGTCTAAATAGAATTTCTTTAAATATCTTTTTTTTTCTTAATGATTTTACTTATTTGAGAGAGAGAAACGTAGCAGGAAAGGAGAAGCAGACTCCCTGCTAAGCAGGGAGCCCAATGCAGAACTCGATCTCAGGATCCCGGGATCACAACCTGAGCCGAAGGCAGATGCCTCACCAACTGAGCCACCCAGGCGTCCCTAAGAATCTTTAAAATGAAGTATCTAATCCACGCACATTTCATGTGACTACAGACATGTTTGGTTTAAATTTACCACATTGCTGAATGTTTGCTATTTACCCTGCTCTTCTTTCCTCCTTTGCACGTCCTCTCCAGCTCTTTTGGATTAATCAAGAATACTGTGGAGTCTTTTTTTCAGTTAGCTCTGTATATCACACAGGCCTGAAGGCACTGGTTAGAGATCAGGAGCCACAGCAAAAAAAGGAGCGGAGATGGGCATGCTCATGGTCTGGAAGCCAGCCTCCCAGCCAAAGCGCCCACAAGCAATTATGTGGTACAGGACAGACACAGGTGGGCAGTGTGGCTGCACAGGCTGGGCCTCAAACACTGGGCTGTACTCCCAGGTCCACACAAGACACCCCTGGTGCTCGCCTTCTACGCAAGCACAGATAGTAGCCAGAGGGATGTAAGAACCTGCAGATTATGAGCTGACAATGAAGCCTATTCCTCTATTCGCAGATGCTTATGTTTCAAACACTGCTATTCATAGGGCTCTCTTGAAAAAAACTCAAACATTCTATTGGAATCTAACAGAGCTTTAAAACTCTTAATGTGTCCACTTAGCCATCAAATAATCTTCAACATCCTAGGCACTGCCAGACTTCCCAAGGCACATCAGACCATACTTCAGCATCTGAATCTCTCACCATGAGAACAACTATCCTACAACTGTAAGCGAGGACTCCTCATTAGTATTTTAAGATAAGGGAAGCGTAAATTCTAAATATGCAAAAAAAAAAAAAATCTACATTTAAGTCTATCCTTACTCACCACCTGCATCCCCTTCCCTCCTTGGTCTTGTCACGTTGCGAGAAACAGTGTTTGGGATACCTTTTGAGGTAGTGATTTGTGAAGAAGGCTGGTTTGTAGTTAAAGTCCATGCAAGACGTGACCCCAACTGCTGCCGAAGACAGTCTCCCACTCCAGGAGCATGATGAGGCTGTCTGAAAGAAGGAAAGAGCATTTCGTATCTCCAAACACCCAGGCTACTGACTTGAAAGACAAAACACTGCTGGAAATTCTGCTCATATTACTATATTGAATTACATAACATTAGAAATCTGAGCTAGGTGAGTGACATCGCCCTACTCAAATCCATCAACTAATCAGTCCAAGGGCTCTTTGGGACCTCTAGGGTGGCATCAGGCACCTCCTACGTATTTCTTAGCATAAAAATCAAAAGCTATTTGACTTTTCTTTACAAACACATAGCATAGGTTACCCATCTAAAACCACTTTGAAATCCACCACTAATTTTAACTTCGAACTTAACAGCTTTCATCCATCCAGCATTTGTGATCACAGAAGTAAAAAATCTGGAGTGCTGTCCCCTGTTCTATATGCTCACTAGTCTCCCAGGATTTTGCAATTTATTTTAAAAATGTACAAATATAAAGTCAAAAGCAAAAGCACAAAAGGTCAAAATAGCTTTTGATAATTTGGAGAATATGTCAAAGCTGCTGTTTTGGAGGTGCCTGGGTGGCTCAGTCGATGAAGCGTCTGCCTTCAGCTCAGTTCATGACCCTAACGTCCTGGGATTGAGCCCCACATCGGGCTCCCTGCTCAGTGGGGAGTCTGCTTCTCCCTCTCTCTTCCTTCTTGTGCTCTCTCTCAAATAAATAAATAAAATCTAAAAAAAAAAAAAAAAAAAGAAAAGAAAAACGGCTGCTCTTTGAAAATCTAAGACATGACAGCTTATTTCTGAGGACATATGTTCTGACAACTGCAAAAAAACATATCGCTTCCTGGGACTGCGCCACACAAATGAACCTCCATGGAGCAGACTGATTACTGATAATTGGAGCACAGCTCTCCCTCTTTTTTTATCTTCAATGGGGGAAAAAAAGTCATTAATAATACTTATTAAACTATGACTTTCAATACAGTTCTAAATTTAAGAGAAAAATTCTAAAGGACCACTTCAGCTCAAAGTCCTCTATACAGTTCTTTTTCACAACAATTATTTCAAACTCTAAGGTAAAAATGACAAAGTCTGTCGACTGTTTCAGCCAGAACATAAATCAGAGATTAAATCTGTAAAATATATCCTGCTGTCTTTCTAGAACACCAGATTGCATTTATAACCTATGTGTGCTACACACACACAAGATTCTAGTGATGTGAACATAACTATATTAACGTAATTTCCTATGACACTATGCTCATGTGAAACACCCATGACGATGAATCTCTAGTCACTGTTCTGTATAAATACCTACTGGATGACAGTCTGCTTTAATGTGATCACCAGGAATGAACCATGCATAGAAATATGTAAAAAGACAAGGAAAGCAAAGTTCCAAGTCCACTACCGCATTAGCAGTGGCTTCATTCCCAACCACAAACTATATCTCCTGGAAACATGAGATCTGACTTCACATTAACCATGCGTTCCCGGAGCTACTTATCTTAATTCTCAAGCACTACAAGGTGCCATAATTCTCAGTCTGAAGACCTCAGTACTTGAGGACAGGAAAGCTTTATTTCAGTTTACTTATTTTTTAAATAATAAAGAGAATAGCACACATGGGTAAAGGAGACCAATAATCACTGAAGAAACTATGGGAATGCAGCAAGGGAAATGTCAATCAGTTACCTCAAAATGAAAGGCCCATCCTATCATACTTCTGAAATAGGGCCTTACTACTATGCACTTGCATTAACAAAGTAGAGTAGGCCAAAAAAGATTACAGTCAACCATGACTAGAGAGGAAAGAATTCCCATTTGAAACAGAGAAGAATAAAATCCTAAGAGGAACAATCAATGTGTGCAAGCTTGATTTACCCTGGAAGGAGAGACTGCGGCGTTGGGGTCGGGCCATTTAAGGTGTACACACTTATGCTACTGACGCCACTGCTTCCCATGCTACCAGCGCTCTGGGTCGACTGGGTGCTGCGGTCCTGGTAGTTAAGCGGGAGCGTCTGAGGCCTGGCGTAGTAGTAGGGAGTCGAGTGAGCATCTCTTGGTAATGCTTGAGCGAATAATGCAGCATAGCTAGAAACCTGAAAATGAAGTCCATTAAGAAATACAGAGATAAAGGGGCACCTGGGTGGCTCAGTCAGTTAAGCATCCAACTCTTGGTTTCAGCTCAGGTCATGATCTCAGGGTCATTGGATCGAGCTGTGCATCACGCTCCTCGCTCAGCACGGAGTCCATTTGTCCCTCTCCCTCCCCCCACTTGTGCGCTCTCTAAAATAAGTAAATAAAATCTTCTTAAAAAAAGAATACAGAAGGGATCCCTGGGTGGCGCAGCAGTTTAGCGCCTGCCTTTGGCCCGGGGCGCGATCCTGGAGACCCGGGATCGAATCCCACGTCGGGCTCCCGGTGCATGGAGCCTGCTTCTCCCTCTGCCTGTGTCTCTGCCTCTCTCTCTCCCTCTCTCTCTCTCTGTGTGTGACTATCATAAATAAATAAAAAAATTAAAAAAAAATACAGAAATATAAAATTACAGAACACTTCCCAAATCAACAAAGATAATTTGTATTCAGATTTTAGTTCTTTCTGTAATTGATTTTGTACTCAGTAAGCAATAATTTAGTTGTTATACTTTTGAAATATGGCAGAACTGATAAAAGTTTCACAAAGTTTTCTAAACTCCAAAACTGCCACAGGGTCTGGCAACTAAAAACATGTTCCTCAGAATCCAAGCAAACTAAAACCCAAACAATCATTCAAATATTTTTGCAAGTGTGGCACTATCCTATAACGGAAGACGGCTCCTTACTCAGACGTAGGCTTTCAACATAAACAGGCCTCCTGCACCACACTCCTGCCCCCATAGGCCCTCAAGTTTCTGTAGTGGAGCACATTCTTGCACAAGACACTCGGCTCGCAGCAGCCAGACAGCTCTTCCAACACCACGGGGGCCAGAAACTAAACCCGCATGGCAACAAAGTTCTCACTGGTATGACAGTAATTAATGTTCATAATGATCTGAAGACACAAGAAAACCTAAAAAGTCCTCTAACTCATGCAGAATTGAGTATTAATATGCAGCTATGCTCCTATTAACAACTTGTGAAAACTGTTTTTATGCTCTATTTCATGGGACATTCTTGTATTTGAGGTAATAATGTAACTCTGGAAAATACCTTAAGGAAAAGCAGTGAGTGCCCTGTCTAAAGAAAGAAGGAAAGAAAAGAAAATCTCTTGACCTTCTAGGACTACCAAGAAAACTAGACAAGTTATTTTTTTCTCATTATTTTCTTAAGTACAGAACCCAATTCCTATCAAAATTGGTATACTTGCCCTAACTAGACACTAAGCATGCTTTAAATAAAGGCACTGGCCACCTGGGTGGCTTGGTTGGTTGAGTGTCCAACTCTTGCTTTCTGCTTAGGTCGTGATCTCAGGGTCATGGGATTGAGCCCCAGGCCAAGCTCCCTGCTCAGTGAGGAATCTGCTTGGGATGCTCTCTCATTCTCCCTTTGTCCCTACCCCACTCTCAGTGTGCACTCTCTAAAGTAGATAAATAAATGTTTAAAAAAAAAAAAGGCACTGAGCTGCCAACAGCCTCTTACCTTGTTCGGCTGCTTGCGCGGATCTTCACTAAGGCTTAGCAAGAGGTAGAGAATTGACCATTTATTTTTCAAAACTCCCTGTTTAAAAGGAAAACATTAAAAGAACAAGTCTGTACTACTCTCCAGCTTTATCTACCTTTCTCCTAAATGATCCTTATTTCCAAAATAGAAACATGTTTTTTTTTTTTAAATTCACATGGTAACAAGTATAAGTGTGTTCATTTTTCAGGTATGACAAACAGTGCTACCTAACAGAAGGCTGCAAATAACATTTTCAAGAGGTCATGACCTCCTGAAACTAACCAACCCCAAAGTTCCTAATGAGAACATGTGTATAAATTACCCAATTCCGGAATACAGCAATTCCCCTTTAAAATACTTCTTAGAATAACCAACTTCCTAAATGTAGTGATTACAAGAAAAATGCCATCATGAAACAGGTGAACGCTTCCCCTCCTTTATCAAAGTGCCATGTAGGCCATAAAAGAGAATAATTGAAAGAAAAAAAAGGGAGATTCTAAAGTATACGATGTAAGTCTCAGCACCATGTATACCGAAACTCAAGGCTCTGCAGTAAGAGTTCTCAAAACAAGCAGTACCTAGGTTTCAATATAAGGTTATCATATGGACTCCATTACTTTCCAATCACGTCTCACTCCACCATAATAGCCCACCCTCAATACATTTTTCCCAAATTTACAGAGCATTTCTACTCCATTCATATGACCTTACCTTTTAGATGCACAAGCTGGAATACATAAATAGCTTTATTTATAAAACCATGGGATGGTTACTTACTTTACACAAACTCTTCATTATATAAAATATTGCTCTAAAGTTTCTTTAAAGAAAAAGCTCAAAAAAAAAAAAAAAGAAAAAGAAAAAGCTCATCTCAGGTATTTAAATTATGGTCTCACTTAAAAAGTTGATTTACACACAATTTTTTAGAAACAAGAAACTCACCAGCCCCGACAGAGTCCTCACTCTGGTGGCAAAGAGACAAAGAAGCAGATACACTCTGGTGGGATACGTGAAATGTCAGACATGGGTGAGGGGTGAGGTCACTAAAGTGGCCCATCATTTATGAAAGGATCCCCATAGAGGGCAGGGTCTCAAAAGAAGAATGGTGATGCAGGCACAGAGGAGGGAGTAGGCATGGCCTTTTCAGGGCACTGAAGACAGATCACCCTGGCCAAAGCCAGGCAGAAGCATGGACACCAAAAGTAGAACAAAGCATCAGATTAAAAGGGTCTCCAGCGTGGGACCAAGAAGTCCAAGCAGGAAGCTTCTGAAGGCATGACTGTATCTGCTGACCGTCCCCAGAGGCTGGACTGCAAGAGACAGAATGAGATGCACAGGAAACTGCAGTCATTCAGGACAACATGGTCAAGGGGGAGGCGGACACTTGGTCTCTGCAGCCACCCAGGCAACCTTCGCAGCCCCGTGGGGAAGGTCCTGGACTCCCTGGGCTCAGTGACACCACAGGTACAGGAGCAAGGCCTGAAGCCCATTTGTCTGCCTCCAAAGCGCCGCTCTTCACCAGATCCCATCTCCTTGAAGGGCTAGGAAGCAATCAACTAACAGCACTGCCACGTACAGTAGGCCTGCGGGGGACGTCCTCAACATGTCACCTCCTGTAATCGGCACAACCACATGGGGACACAGGCCTTATTCTCCACAAATGACAGAAGCAAAGGTGAAAACCTAAACCACCTACCTACTTCACAGAGCCACATGCTGGGATGCAAACTAAGGTCTGTCTGCCTCCCAAAGGGGACAAATGAGAGGCATTTGAAAATGCCTGAAAAGGACAACTAACAAGACTTGGGGACACAGCAGATGTAGGGAGAGGAATCGTCAATGTGACATTCAGGTTCCTGGCTCTTGGGAATAGACCAACATTATCATTCACCAAAACGGCAAACATAGAGGAAAGAGCAGAGGTGTGCATGAGTGGCTGTGAACGGATGCCTGGAGGTATGAAACAAGGAAACACAGCCATGTTCCTTCCTGGTCTGAGGCTACTGAGCTGTAAGTCCCTGGGGGAGTGTCCCATGGAGCATCAGGATGCCCAGGGGGCTTTGGGAAGACAGGGGAAGTTTCACCCACACAGCGGGAGTCCTGGGTTAGACCTGTTAACTCTCACTTTAGAAATAAAGACGATATGCAGAGTGGAGAGCAAAGGAAGTTGTCAAAGTGAACAAAGCTGTGCACCAAAAACTCATCAAATGGCATAGAGGAGGAGGCATCATTTTTGTTAACATGAACAGAGCAGGTGTGTAAAGGGCCAGCCTCAGCCTGAAGAGCCCCTGGCGCCGGGCAGCTGCAAGGAACTGTGGACAGACCAGGGAAGCAGGGCGGCACCAGGCGGGCAGGGGCCATCAGCAGCAGAGAGGCCTGAGGGGCTGCAGAAGGCACAGATCACCAGAGCCAGGGAGCCTGGCATGGGAGGTGGAGGGGCGCAGGGGTGCCTGGCAGGAAGGGATGAATAGCTTGGCACCACTCCTCACTGGCCTCAACCCTGCCAGCTCCAGGCAAAGCCAACCAGAAGCCACAAAACAAAGAGAGCCCTGGGGCTGCCACCTGCACCTGTCAGCTCTCCAGTGCACAAAGCAGGGTGCAGAAGGATGGGGTGGAGACCTGCTAGGCAACCAGGATAAATAACTCCAGAATCACAGATGTTTTAAATACTTCTAAACTACTTTAGACCCTGTTATCTCAGATTCTGAAATCTAAAGAACCATGACAGACAGAAAACTTCAAACTTACACACAAATTGAACTTTAAATGTTAAGAATACACATTAGTGCACCCTAAGATCTGGAGGAACATCAAAACAAAGCGGTTAACTGACTCCAGCCGGCGACACAGAATGCTTCTCCCAGCATTCATACCCTACTAAGGCTCACCTCCTCCACGGGCCAGCCACCCGCAGCCCCCACGACCCTCCACCCCTCCTATACCACACCCTCACCACCTGCCCCTTTCTCCCGGCATGCAGCACAACTTTTTGCACCTGCTGCTGCCCTCACCAGCCATCCTCCCTTCTCCAGTTCTGTCAGCCACATTCCAGATTGCAGCCCAGGAATACCAAGACCCCTTCCCCAACATCTCTATACCACACCAGATCCCATTTGCCAAGTCCTGCCCACGCCTCACACAGGAGCACAGCCGAGAAGGGCTTTCAATGAAAAGGCAGGATCAAACTTTAAAACCAGGAACTGCATGTTTTAGCAAAAAGATGGGAGCTGTTAATCTGCACATATGTTTCTAATTTGTTTAATTACTAGTGTTCTATTATCGTGTCCTAATATTGTTCATCCAACAAAATGTTCAAAATCAGAAATTTTTAAGTTATTCACTATAACAGCACCAATTAGGGTGTGATGAACACTAAAGTGTATCAAGAAGACAAGCTCTTGCAGCTATGGGTAGTCAAGACTTCCACCTGTGTGCTTCCTCCCTGTGATGGGACGAAGCCACCTGCACTACAAACTCAGGTGTCCATAATTCCAATTACTTTCCCCATGTGGCTTCCGTCTACTTTATAAGCAGTGTGGCATTAAATGCAGCTAAAAAATTACATTTAATATTGAAAAGCTCTTAAAAGCCAAACACAATCTACATTTAAAACCCATTCCCCAGCATAGGAAAGTGGATGTGAGACCACAAGGCCCCAAATGGGTCTGATGGCCTCACCCCAGTGGGACACGTGGTACCTGTGAATGCAACTTTCTGTGCAGCTCTGAAAATAACGCAGCATCCGCTTCTCTTCTCTGACGGATAACTGAAAAGTCAAAAAAGAAAAGGACTGTGTTAATCACATACTCTAAAATCCCTCTTATGATCCTTTTTCACCCATGGTAACAGGTTAACTGATGTCTGAGAAGAATCCTGAGCTTAAGAATCAAAATAATTAGCCAACAAGAGGCATTTCAGCTCTACCTATTTGGTCAATGCATTTAATCTCTCTGACGTTTGTAAAATATGGATGTTATTAGGCAGGAATCAAGGAATTTATAAGTTAAAAGGGACCTTTTAGATTCTATCTACAAATATTAATAAGCAGTCTAGTGAGGCCAACTACCACCAGTTTAATTCATTAATGACTACGTGAAAGGAGAGATGTATACTCCTGTAGGAGTGGTAAATTCAAATACTGTGGGAGTGGTAAATTCAAAGGGCAATAACAAAAGTTTATCATTCATGATAGCTTACATTAAAACCACACATTCTGGGATCCCTGGGTGGCGCAGTGGTTTGGCGCCTGCCTTTGGCCCAGGGCGCGATCCTGGAGACCCGGGATCGAATCCCACGTCAGGCTCCCGGTGCATGGAGCCTGCTTCTCCCTCTGCCTGTGTCTCTGCCTCTCTCTCTCTCTCTCTCTCTCTCTCTCTCTCTCTCTCTCTCTCTTTCTGTGACTATCATAAATAAAAAATAAATAAATAAATAAAAAATAAAAAAAAACACACATTCTAAGCATTTCTTTGAACATGTACAGCAAATATTAGTAAATGTCTTCAGATGCCCAGAGCTATGCTCACTAGTTTCCTGAAAACCACAGTAATACACGAGAAGCCCATGTTCTGGTCCATTCCATTAAGGATGAGGCTACACGCTGGGTCTGGGCCCTGAGGGAGGAGACCCCACTCACCCACACCTGCGACACCACACACACCACCTATGCACACGCGCCTCTCACAGGAACCCTGCCATACCTGCTACCAGAGAAAAGGCACCATTTTCATGATCTAGCTAATAGCATCTGTAGGCTCCAAGGAATCACCCAGCAGGACTGATTTCTTAAAATCTCATCAGCCAAGTTCACTTAGCTCTATATGTTCCAACTGGTTTGCAGAAAGACTGGCTTGATGGCCAATGCTTTTTCATATACATCAGCTAGGAAAGGTCTTGGTATCACGTTCTGATCTTAGAAACCACATACCAGAAGTTAAATCATCCCAATTACATCTGCACTGTCAAGTCATCCTATGCAGAGAGGTAAAGCTATCTTTAAAACGTATTGCAGAAAATAAATAAAATAAAATAAAATAAATAAAATAAAATAAAATAAAATAAAATAAAATAAAATAAAATAAAATAAAATAAAATAAAAATAAAAATAAGATGTATTGCAGGATGCCTGGGTGGCTCAGTGGTTGAGCATCTATCTGCCTTTGCCTCAGGTCATGATCCCGTGGTCCTGGGAGTGAGTCCTGCATCAGGCTCCCTGATGTCTCTGCCTCTCTCTCTCTCTGCATCTCTCATGAATAAATAAAATCTTAAAAAAAAAAAAAAAAGATCAAAGAATTTACTTCCTTTTAAAACATATAGAAATACTCCAAATGAATAGTCACTAAATTAAGAGATGTTTTTTCTATAGAAAGAGACTGACACTAACTCAGACATGCAAAATAATCATGGGACAATAAAATAGTAAATAATACAAATAAAAATAAACAATATTCACCAAAAAATGATTTATCCAACAGACTGCAAAACAAATCTTTACTTAGAATGTACCCCAGTCACAAATGTGAGAAATTAAGAATCATTAGGTGTTAAACTTTGTCACACATGAGTTTTGTAATTTGTTTCAATATAAAACACCGTAACCTTTTATATTTTAAGTCGGGTATATAAAATGGAAAATGACTTTTGTGTTATTCCAGAAGACAGAACCACCCTAATTCAACTAACCTACCAAAAACTGTAATCAAATTTCAAAAATGCTAAAATGTAAAAATTTTATCTAGGAATTAAGGAAATATGGTAAGTCAGTGGTGCCCACTACATCCACTACATGAGAGAGACATCCACAGCACTCCACCACTGCAGCTGGGCCATCTGAGAGCTGGGGATGTTGGGGGGGGGGGTTTGGGGGGGAGCAATGGTGGTAGTGGTTATGGACACCCGGTGGACACCTGGTGCTAACAGGCAGAAAAGGTGCATGGTGTCAATACACAACAAGTCTTATTTCAAAACTGTAGGATATTACAACACAGAAAAAAAAAAAAAAACTATGCATGGCTCCAGCTTTTTTTTTTTTTTTAATTTTTTATTTACTTATGATAGTCACACAGAGAGAGAGATTGGCAGAGACACAGGCAGAGGGAGAAGCAGGCTCCATGCACCGGAAGCCCGACATGGGATTCGATCCCGGGTCTCCAGGATCGCGCCCTGGGCCAAAGGCAGGCGCCAAACCGCTGCGCCACCCAGGGATCCCTCCAGCTCTCTTCTTAAAAGAAATCTCAAGACTTCCTTGCAATACCCGCTCAAAGAATGTCATGCCAGTTCTCAGTTTAAATAAACCTTTTTTATTTAAACTCAATTAGCCAACAAATAGTACATCATTAGTTTCAGATTAGTGTTCAATAACTCAAATCAGTTGCATAAATGCCCAGTGCTCATCACATCACGGGCCCTCCTTAATGCCCATGACAAACTATTTTTAACTACTACGTGTATGTATAATATGGTCACCAGGAGACCCTGAAATGTAAATTTGCAAAAGGAATAATCTATTAATATAGTACCTAACAGTTAGAGCTGTCACTAATAATTCAAAATGTAAAATAATCTAAAGTCTGAAATGGAAAAATAAGATGTAATAGTCATCAGGGTTCAAGAAGAGTAGTGTTCTTATGTTTAGTTTTATAGACAAGAAATGTAAATAAAAAGAAGTGTTTAGAGGTTAACAGCAGGATAAATACTGCATTTTCACCTCTTACATAAATAATATATCACGGTAAATAACACCAATGGATGGGTCATTTCCAAGCTGACTGCTCATCAAACCCAACTAAGCCAAGGTGAGGACTGCCAGGTCCAGGTACTTGAGCACAGTGCCTCAATCACCAAGGCCCCTCACCTCCAGCTCCGCTACACGGCCCTGTTTGACATGCTCAGACCACTGGTCAAATGCAGTGAACAAGGCACCAACTGGCAGTTGGAGACTATGCCATGAAGGAGGGAAATCCTAGAAGGTGTCACCACTGGTTTGCCAACACAGTCAGAAGTAACCGAAGTCCATTTCATCTAGGCAGTTAACAGCCAGACCTCAGCAAGGAAAACACACTGACCTTCATGGCAAGGCTTGCTTTTCTGGCAGGTGAAGCTGGGGTGGGACAGCCCAGAGAACTGTGAGGAGCAGGCCTCTGGAGAAAAACTACCCTCCGACTGATACAAGAGAAATTTCCTATGTGGGTCTTTCTGCACAAAGCCTCCCTCCCTCAGTCCCAGAGTACAGAGAGGCAGCAGAGCCCCACCTTATACAGCCAGAGAACATCACAGTACCCCGGTGCTAATAAATGAAAAGCTTTCTTCAAAGGTAATGATGTCTTTCTTAAGCTTTCAGTATCAGCTCAGAATTAAAAAGTTCATAAGTTCCAAAGTACTAGAAGTCTGGAGGTTGACAATCAATAGAAACAATACTGAGCATTTTCTTGCCAAGAGCATTCTATGATATGTGGTCAAAAGGTGCATAATAAATACTGCAAACCACAAGATATGCAGGAGTGCACACTAAGCCCCTCATACTCAGTCACTGAAGCATCCAACTCATGATTTTGGCTCAGGTCATGATCTCAGGGTTGTGAAATCAAGCCCCACATCAGACTCCACACACAGCAGAGTCTGCTTCTCTCCCTCTGCCCCTCCCCTCATGCTCTCTATCTCAAATAAGTAACAATGAGGAAAAATACATACGTTCTTTCTTGATTTTTTCAGCTACAAGAAATTCATCTCTTTCAACAGTTGGGGCAAAGTTGCTGCCAATAACTCGCACAGCGTACTGGAACTGCTGGGCTACATCAGCTGAAAGGTGAACACAAGGATGCAAATTATTGCCAATCAGGGTAAGTTCTGATCACCTCATGCGTCAGTGGAGACAGTAGATTGGGCATATCTAACTACCTCCTACTTTCCTAAAGTTTTAACACTGCAGGCAGAGGAGCTATTAAGAAACCAAAGTAAATGAATGACATACAGTTCCATAAAACAAGAAAGGGACAGGCCTGCAGTCTGATGAATCCCTAGGAGACAAATCCACTAAACTGAGAATAAAGAATTTTATTACACACTTCTCACTCACCAGGACAGACTATACTGGGGGTCACAAAACAAACTTTATTAAATACGAAATAACTAAAATTATTCAAATTATGCCTCTCTATCAATAACAGATTTAAACTTGAAATTAGCAGAATACCTGAAAAATCCTCAACCATCTGGAAGGCAAATAACACTGTATAACACAATGGCCAGAGGAAGTCTCAAAGAAAACCAGAAAATATCTTGAACTGAGTGAAAATGAAAATACAACACACTAAAATAGGTGGGACACAGCTAAAGCAATGTTTAGAGAAAACATACAGAGTATAAAATGCTTTTATTAAAAATGAAGATGGGTCTCAAATCAATCTCAGTTTACAGAATAAAATCTAGAAAAAAGAAGCAAACTAAACTCGGGCCATTATGAAATAATAAAATAACAGCAATAATCAATGACATTTAAAAGAAAAATAAAAAACAAAATCAGTGATATCAAAAGCTTGTTCTTCAAAAAAAAATTTAAAAAAGGAATTGAGAAACATAAATTTGTGACCAAGAAAATTAAGACACAAATTTAGGGATCAAAGAGGTGATACTTCTGATCGCACAGAAATGTTTGAAAATGAAAGCTAAATAACTGCCATAGATACTCCCCTCCAGGAGCTGGTATGACATAACACCCACCCCGTAAGTGTGGGCTGCTCAGTGTCTTCCCTCCAAAGAGGAGAGCACGGAAATGGGGAAGAGCTTCAGGCAGAGAAGACTTCTGAAAAACACACCTCAGCCAGGTGATCAAGGTCAAGACAACAGTGACCACAGTGACGAGTGACCCTGACATGATGTACCCTGGATACAAGGTAATGAGAAGGACAATTTACCTCTGGGACCTTCCTTCCAAACACACATAACCACAGTCTAATCACGAGGGGGGAAAAAAAATCACCAGCTAAATCCCAACCAAGACATTCTATAAAATAACTAACTTTTAACCCTTGAAACTGTCAAGGTCACCAAAAAAATAGTAATTTTTAAAGTCTGAGAAACTCTCAGAGCCAACAGGAGCCCAAGGAGAGACGACAGCTAAAGGTAACATGGTACTCTTGAAGGAGCCCTACAGGAGTAAAGAGGCATTAAGGGGTAATAAGTGAGAAAATCTGAGTAAAGTATGTAGTGAATAACCACCAGACCATATTAACATTAAGACACTAACAATGGGAAGGGCATGGAATATAAAGGGGACTCGCTATGATAGTCAAAATGTTTCTGTAACTCTGAAATTATTCTAAAAGTTTATTTTTAAAAACATACTAAGTCTAAAGCCCATCTTTCACCAATCATGATTTATTGATCTTGAATGGGACCATGGTACCAATATGTTTTCAGGGGGCACCCGAGTGACTCAGTAAGTTAAGCAGCTGACTTGATTTCAGTTCAGGTCATGAGCTCAGGGTCGTGAGATCAAGCCCTGTATCAGGTTCACATTCAGCACAGAGTCTGCCTGAGATTCTGTCTCCTTCTCCCTCTGCCCCACCCATCTCCCCACCTGCTCTCTTAAATAAATAAATAAAATATTCTTTAAAAATGTTTCAAAACCTCTGTTTTAAAACTTTTAAAGAATAAGGCAACTTAAATGTGGGAGGAAAATGGTTTCTTGGGTAAACTCAAAAAAGAATCTCAGCCCATATCCTACAACATATACAAAAGTTAACTCAAATATGTCATAGTAAGCATAAAACATAAGCCTAAAACACTCTTAGGGAGGAAAAAAACAGAAATCTTTGTGACTTGGAGTTAGACTAAGAGTTATGTAAGATACCAAAATCCTGACCCATTAAAAAATGTGATACACTGGAGTCCATCCAAGATTAAACTTCTGCTCTGCAAAGGACACTGTTAAAAGAATGAAAATACTGAGAAAACATTCACAAAACACAACAAAGGACTTGAATTCAGATATATAGAGAGAACTCTCAAAACTCAGTAAAGGGTGAAAAATGAAATCCAAATAAAAACATAAGCAAAAGTGTTCAACAGACAATTCACCAAGAAAATGAACAGCAAAGAAACACGTGACAATATGCTCGATGACATTCGTCATTAGGGAAACATAATTTAAAACCACAATGAGATGCCATTATTCACCTATTAGAACTGCTGAAATAAAAACAGACTGCCACCACCCAGGCAGGAAGCTCTCCAAGCTCAGGAGCTCTTCTCACATTCTATCTGGTGAGCATGAAGCTGGCACAGGCACTCTGCAGAACCTTCTGGCAGTTTCTTTAAAAGCTAAGCATACACTTTCCGTGTGGCCTAGCAATCCCACTTGTAGGTATTTTATTCCAGGGAAAGAAAAACTTAATGGTCACATAAGACTCTGTACATGAACGTTTGCAGCAGCATTACGTATAATGGCCAAACCCAGAACCAACCCAGAGCAGATGTGTACAGCAGCAGCGAGTAGACACAGCCTGGTGCGTCCAAGCCCAGGACACCCAATGCAATGACATGGAGTGAACTATGGACACACACACCGCAAATGAACCTCAGACGTGTTCAGCAGAGCGCAAGAGGCCAGGCTCAGGAGGTTACACCCCATATGACTACATCTATGTGACATTCTGGAAAAGGCAGAATACAGTGACTGAGAAGAGATCGTGGTTGCCAGAGGCAAAATGACAGTACAAAGGAAACAGTAGTGAAAATTTTTTAAGAACCAATAAATATTTTTTAAAAGGCAAAAGAGCAGCAGATGCAGCTTCCAAAAGGTAAATAATCAGAAGCTGGGAAATCAAATACAACAAAGACGATAGTTAGAATTGAGGGGGAAGGGATCCCTGGGTGTCGCAGCGGTTTAGTGCCTGCCTTTGGCCCAGGGCGCGATCCTGGAGACCCGGGATCGAATCCCACATCGGGCTCCCGGTGCATGGAGCCTGCTTCTCCCTCTGCCTATGTCTCTGCCTCTCTCTCTTTCTCTCTGTGTGACTATCATAAATAAATAAAAATTAAAAAAAATTTTAAAAAAAAAAGAATTGAGGGGGAAGAATTCATAGCAAAAGTCTTCCACAGTCAGTTCTCAAATGCATGGATCACCCAGTGTTAACCCAGATAAACTGTTAGATCCCACACCTAGACAAAATTTCAGAACACAACTGTACAACTGATATATAGCAGAATTTCAGAACATATAGAGAAAAATCCTAAAAGCTGCCAGATACAGCTTCAAAGGAATAAGAAACAGTTTAACACCAGACTTGTCAGTAATGAAGAAATACCTTCCAAGTGTACAGAGGGAAAATAACTTTAAACCAAAATTATCTGATTGATAATTTAAGAGTATGAGAATAGCAGAAGGAGGGAAAATGCAGACATTCTCACACTTGTGAGCACTTATATTTGGTATATCCTGTTGAATCCACTTCTAAGTGTGCCCCAGATATGCCCATGCCATAGCTGCCACCCACCTGCAAGGAGTCTCCTCAGCAGCTTGGTCACCCATTCCTACTCTGCCCCCTTAAATTATCCACATGGTAGTCAGAGTGATTTTTTTAAAACATAAATACTACCATTGCTCTGCCTGAATCCTTCCAATACACCCAGAATAAAATATAAACTCATGAGGATAGCCTACCCGACCTGGTCCCTCTTACCAGCCCTGCTTTACAGTCTTGCCCATCCTTGAGCACATAACACCCGCTTCCAGCTCAGAACCTGACCATCTTCTCCCACATCTGCCGGGTACTCATTCCACCATTTCACCTGGTTCTCTATTTAAATGTCATCTCTTCACACTGCCTTCCCATCTCAAGCACACCCCAACACACATGCACACAGGCAAGCCCACAGTAAATCCTCCTTAAACACCACTATGGAGCACAAAATGTGTTTAGGGCTTTTTGGAGTAGTTTTTCTTCCTCATACTTTTCCAAACTTTTAAATTCTCTAAGTAATAAATATTTTTTTATTTTTTTAAAGATTTATTTATTTATTTATGATAGAGACACAGGCAGAGACACAGGCAAAGAGAGAAGCAGGCTCCATGCCTGGAGCCCGATGTGGGACTTGATCCCGGGACTCACATGATCTCTCCCTGGGCCAAAGGCAGGCGCCAAACCGCTGAGCCACCCCGGGATCCCCCAATAAATATTTTTTTAAAGATTGATTGATTGACTGATTTGACAGAGAGAGGCAGAGACACAGGAGGAGGGAGAAGCAGGCTCCACGCAGGGAGCCCCATGTGGGACTTGACCCCGGGACTCCAGGATCGCGCCCTGGGCCAAAAGCAGGCAGCAAACCGCTGGGCCATCCAGGGATCCCTAAGTAATAAATATTACTTTTATATATATTAAAAGTGGCATTGAGGCACCTGGGTGGCTCAGCTGGTTAAGTGTCCAACTCTTTATCTCAGCTCAGGTCTTGATCTCAAGGTTGTGAGTTCAAGCCCCAAGCTGGGCTGCACACTGGGCATGGAGCTTGCCTAAAGGAAAAAAAAAAATGTGTCACTGAAAACTACATGCTTACAAAGGAGTGCCTGTAAAACTATTCTACTTAAAAAAATACTTATAGATTCCTAGGATTCTGAGTTCTAAAAAGAAAAAATAGTTCATTAACAAAATATTCAAGTATTTTGAGAAAAGGAGCAGTATGCCTCGACAGCAAGTAACAGGGAGGACCTCGTGAAGTGGGCTGTGTACCGAAGGCCTCTCTGAGGAAGCAGCCCTCTGACAGGGAAGAAGTCTGCCCTGTGAAAGGATACAATGAGATTCACATGTACAATGTTCCCCAACAGACGCCCATGCCACTTAAAAATGAGAATATTCCACAAAACATCTAAGGAATGTACTATGTCTCCACCTCCAATCTGCTCTGGGTGTCAGGAGCCTGGAAGGGAAGCCAGTGCTCCTCTGCCCAACCTCTGAAAACCTCTTTTTTGAGAAGAACTAAGCACCAGTAAATTCAAGGACACACCCTGTCCAACAAGAACCAGAGAGCAGACGTCGTGCTGCGCTCGCTCGCTCGCGCGCTCTCTCTCTCTCTCTCTCTCTCACACACACACACACACACACTCTAAGACAAGCAGGTGAAGACGGAGGCGAGAGGCTGTGCCACAGGCAGGGCTAGTACTCTGCTGCCTCCACCCAGCACACGGAGAAATGAGCTGTCAGTTCCACACAGAAGAACAGGAAGGAATTAATTCAACACATCGGGTTCTGGAACCAAAGCTGTGGGTTCCAATCTTGATTCTCCAATTCACTAGCTCAGTGACAGTGAGCAAACTACGTATTCTCTGCACATCTGTTTCTTCAGCTAGAAGGTGAGGGGAGTAAGTATTCCAACTTCCCGGCATCACTGGGAGCTAAGTACATACACTAGCTCACAGTACAAGTGCAGTGTCTGGCATTAGTAGGTACTGGAAAAATGTTAGCTATTTTATTATTATTGTTATTAATCTGAAAATGTCATCCCAATGCATGTTAGGTCTACCACAGCCGTTAAAACTGCAACTCAATAAAGTGTCCAGCTTTTAACTTCTCAGCAAGATACTTTGGTCTTCATTTTGTAGATTTCATGTAGGAAACATATTAATTCTCTTCACCTGGTGTGATGATTTTTATTCTCTAGAAAGGACCTTCGAGCTGCAGCTTAGGAGAGGCTGGAGGAGGTACAACACCAGGACAAGAAATGCATGGAACTGCGTAGTCTTAATCCAAAGAGCACTTAGATGTAGGCCCAAGAGTGTTAAATGGCAGCTACCTTCTATATTCCAAGAGGGATACTCAGATAAAAGAAAACTGAACACAGAGATTTACAAAGCAGTGCGGCTCGGGAGAAAGCACACAGTGCAGCTGTGACCTGTCTGGTAAGGCCCGAGTATGTGCCTCACTGCTTCTCCTGTGTGCATACGATGCTGTGTCCTAAAGGACAGACGACATGCCAGCTAAAGCACAAGTGCTCTTGACGGGATGACCACTGGGTGTTATTCTGTATGTTGGCAAATTGAACACCAATAAAAAAATAAATTTATTATAAAAAAAAAAAAAGCACAAGTGCTATGTGGAACACGAAACCAGCCACGCTTCATGCCTCCAAACGCAGGTCGCAAAGACTGCACGTTAGTGTGTCAGAGACCTAGCTCCCAAAATCCCCGGAGATGGGGCCACAAGATCAATTCTGAACAAGCATCACATGTAGAGAATTAAAAATGACAAGGTGTGAAAGCTTAGATACAGTAAAAGGTCCCCTCTTTGGCCACTGCCGCCGGGCCTCCAGAGCCCCACCGCACCCCTGTTATCTGGTTCTCCCGACCACAGGTGATCGGACGTGCAACTCCAAATGAATGAAAAGCAATGCTCCAAGACATAAACAAAAATAAAAAACTTTGCTCTAGATTTGTGGTTCTCAATCTGGTCTCAGGGCCCCTTTATACTCTTACTGTTCAGGATCCCTAAAAGGACTTATTTATATAGTTTAAATCTATCAATATTCACTGTATTAGAAATTTAAACCAAGAGCATTTTTATATTTTAATTCGTTTTAAAATACAATAAGCCCATTAAGCACAACTTTCAAATAATGCTTAAAACTTTGAAATTTCAACATTTTAGTATTTAGTGCACTTTTAAACACATACTTAATATAAGTTTTAATGTCCAGTTAATATATATTGATTCCCCAAGTATGTAATCAAGGGAAAACCATAACTTATTGGGAACTTCATCAAAGGCTCTTCACCGTTTTTGGAAAATCATGAAAGCAAACAGCAATAGCACCTGAGGTCAGTGAACCGGCAGGACAACCCTCCTTCCCGTGCCTGCACCGCAGCCCAGAGAACACTCACAGCACTGCCACAGATCTGGGCGATCATCTTACCTCAATGCCCCGTGCACGACCATCATACCTGAGCACTGATGTTAAATCCTGAATAAAAGTTCTGTATTTGTTATCTCACTAAAAAGAGGATTACAACGTATGAAAAGGACTGTTGGCCCTGACAGAGGTGAAAGACTGTAATATCAAGAACACTGTTTCCAAACAGAAATAACTATCCAAAGACGTAATAAGTAAAACATGTTCTGGGAGAAAGGCAAGGATATAGAGAATTTTCCTGTCACAGGCTGGCAGGATTTCAAGCAAATTCGCAGGCTGGAAAAGGTGAGAAATAGTGGTTATACCGACTTTATAAACATGTTAAATACCATTACAATTAGGTGCTTTGTTTCTGAAGGTCTTTTAAAGCCAACTGTAAAAAAAAAAAAAAAAAGTTAAATACTTTATGAAAAACTGATTCAGGGGGAAAAAAAAAAACTGATTCAGGGGCACTTGGGTGGCTCAGCGGTGGAGTGTCTGCCTTTGGCTCAGGTCATGGTCCCAGAGTCCTGGGTTCAAGTCCCGAATCAGGCTCCCTGCATGGAGCCTGCTTCTCCTTCTGCCTATGTCTCTGCCTTTGTGTCTCTCATGAATAAAAATAAATAAAAATCTTTAAAAAAAGAAAAAGAAAAACTGATTGATATAAAACTTGTATTAAAAATAACAATGGGTGCCTGGGTGGCTCAGTTGGTTAGGTGTCCAACTCTTAGTTCAGTTCAGGTCATGATATCAGGGTCCTGGGATGGAGCCCCACATCAGGCTCTCCGCTGGGCATGGACTCTGCTTAAGATTCTGTCATCTCTCTGCCCCTCCCACTGCTTGCCCCAGCTTGCTCGCTCCCTTGCTCACTCTCAACAAATATCGGGAGCGCCTGGCTGGCTCAGTCATAGAGCACCAAACTCTCCACCTGTAGGTCATGAGTTCAAGCTCTACATCAGTGTAGAGCTTAAAAAAAAAAAAAAAAAAGTAACAAGTATCAATTATTCTTCCGTATCACAGCATTGAGAAAGCAGTGTTACAAAAGTATAAAACCAATCGATTATGACATTAGGATAAGAATCAATCAAGTGTTCTTGGTTATCAGATAAAATACCCACTAATGAAAAAAAAAATTTTAACAGTCAAACATTGCAAAGGCAGCATTATTATAGCTCCTTTGCTCACTAAGGCAAAACAAATTAAAATAGAACAAGGCAAGTTATTAAATACTTATAAATTCTTCAGTAAATAGCATAATTTGGAATTGTGAAAATAATTGGCAATCCTAGCTGTTGAGAAAAGAACAAACAAGGAATCATCTTTAATGCATTTTTATGATACATTTTATTTGGAAGAGCCCCTTGGGATCTCACAGAGAGCCTATTTACTCTTAAACACAATTTTAAATAGAGTGGAGGGTATAGAACTTTGCTGAAGATAAGTGCTTCAATCTCCTTGAACAGGTGAAACAGTCAAAGGAGCCTCAAATATTTGTTAGATTTTTTTTATTTCATTGAGAAACATCATGCTACCTCACAATGAGTGGCCTTCAAAAGTCCAGTTGGGACAATGGGAACAGACAACCATGTGGCTGATCCCCGGAGGAAAACTGAGGACCCGCCCGTGTAATGAAAACACCGATGTTGGAGTGAGTCACAACCAGCAACCTTAGCTCTGACTTCTCAGATTAGGAACTTCAAACCAGAAAGGTAACTGGAGTGCCCGAGATACACACACAGATGAGCTGGAGACAAGACCTGAAGACAGCACGCCTGGCTGGCAGCCCCAGCAAGGCCTCTGCACCAGGCTCTGGGCATTCTGGGTCCCCAGATGCCCCCAGAGCCTCTCCCTCCACTCAGGCCTGTTTCAACATCTCCTCGGAGGCCTCCGTGCACGCCACTCTATTTTCATCACAGCATTTACCGCTAACCTGCATTTCGCTAGTTTATCACGTCTCCTCCACCAGCACGTGGCACCTACCGAGGAATGGCTTGTCTGTGCATCTCTGCATCACCGGCACCTAGTGTAACGCCTACAGGTGCAGAGCCCAAACGCTTGTTGGATGAATAAAGTGACAGAGTTAATCAAACTTCATGAAATGTAGCAAGAACTGTGCCAAGTTGGTGCCACTTTACAGACTGGCCAAAAAAAAAAAAAAAGAAAAGAAAAGAAAAGAAAGAAAAGAAAAATCCATCTTTATCCCTTTACCTTATCCTAGAACAGCAAACCAATTACGTACCTAAATGTCATAAATCAAGAAAGGTCAAAATTTAGTCTCAATATTTTCAAAGCAATTTTGTTCGAAGTCTTCCAGCAAAAAAACTGCCCCTTTTCTTTGCCCCATTGTGGTGCTCTAAGGCTTCTTCAACTGTCCAGGACACCCCTGCGCGTGCAGCCCCAGGCCCCCGCCCGCCACAACCCGCGCGGGGAGGCCCAGCCGCCCTCTCGGAGCACCGCGACCCCCCGACGTCCGCGCTGCGCGGGGCGAACCCTCCGGGAGGCGCGGCCCTCGGAGCACAGCGCGCAGGTCACAGTCGCCTGCCCCTCAGCGAGGCTCTCGGGGCTGCTCGGTTTTCCCGAGGGGCAGGGACACGCCGCGGCTCGCCACCCCGGGCCCCGCCCGGCCCCGGCCCCGGCCCCGTGCCGAAGGGGGAAGCGCCCGCGAGCCGCCTGCGCCGGGTCCGCTCGGGACCGCGGGGGAGGGGCGGGCAGCGGTGACTCAGCCCGGCCTCCGCCCCGGGGCCGCAGCGCCCGCAGGCCGGGCACAGCCTGGGGCCGGGCACAGCCTGGGGCCGCCCCCCCCCAGCCCCGGGACGCGGGCCTGCGGGCCTGCGGGCCTCCGGGCCTCCGGCACCCCGCGGACGGGCGGCCTCTGGCACGCGCCTTCACGCCCGAGCGCGGCCCAGCGCCGCTACCTTCGCTCCTGCCCAAGATCCGGCAGCACAGGTTCTGCAGCAGGACGTTCGGCGACTTCTGGTCCGGGGTCGCCATCCTCCCCCGGGACGGCCCTCGGGGGCCCTGCAGAGCCCCGGCCTCGGCCGCCCGGCCCCACGCCGCGCGGGGTCTCGGCGCCCCAGACAGGCTACGGCCCCGCGGGCAAGGCCGGCGACGCCGCCGCCGCCATTTTAACGGAACCCGCCGAAACCGCGGGCTCTTCCCACAATGCTCCGCTTCTTCCGGGCGCTCGGAGCCGCGGGTGCGCCCGCCTGAGAGCTCCCCGGTCCGTGGCGCACGGTCCCCCGACCACAGGCGCCAGGCCTGGAGGGTTCCGGAGCACGGGCCCCGGCGACGCGGTACCAGCTGCCCCGGGCGCACACCCCCCCCCCCCCACGTCCCCGCCAGAGGGTCGGGACGGCCCAGGTCAGGAAGACAGCTTTGCTTGGCGCCCAGTAGTCCATAAAAATAGCGTCTTAGCCCTTTTTCCTTTGTTTGGTCTTCGGTCACACTTTTAGTGGAAGAAGCCGGCTGGAAGGAGAACGCGGTCGTCGGGTTCTACCGTTGCGGCGCCACCCCCTGCTGCGCGTCTAGGTTTGCGTCGGAGCAGCCGACGGCGCCCACGTGCGGCGCGGAGCCGCCCCCCAGGCCCAGCAACCACCGCCGGAAGACGGCGGGCAGGGAGCTCCGGGGAGGGCGAGGGGACTCCCGCGATCCCCAGGCAGTGGGCGCCGAGTCGTGGGAGCTGCGGGCCGCGCAGGGAGGAGCCGCAGGCTGCAGCCCCGCCCGGCCACGCCTCCTCGTCCCCGCCGGGGCACCCAGGCGGCCGGGAGCTGCGGCCCACCTTCACCTGCCCGCAGTCGTCAGCCAGCGGGCGGCGTGTGCTCCACTTGGGGCCAGCCTGCCCCGTGCCTGAGACTTTGGAATGAGTATGAAGACAGCTGATGCCTCCAGATGACCTGGACTGTGTCGCAGAGAAACAGGCACCTTCCAGCCATCGAGTGAGCTAAGCAGAAGAGAGAAACCGACCCCGTCCCTTCCCGGGTTGGAGAAAAGAGGCCCCATAGACCAGACCCCCTGAGGTCTCCTGCTGCAGGTGACGCCTCCACACAGGCCACTGGAGAAGGGCCAGGGCCCTACACTTGACACCCATCCACCCATCTTGGCATGTTTGACTTCTAGAAGTAGGAAAGCCAGAAGCGGCACGAGGCAAAGGCCGGCACCTCACACCAGGGCAGAAGTGCAGGCTCAGGTGGCAGCAGGAGGCCCTAGCCTTCCCCACCCCTGTACCCGCTCCCAGCGGGCCTGCTGGGCGTGCAGGGTCCTGAGGCAGCAGAGCTGGGTCACAGACATGATGGCAACGTCACCAAGTACCATACCAGGCACAGAGAGGGAAGGACAATAGAGAACTCGTGGCCCAGCAGAGCAGACGTGTGCTAAGCTGTCCTGACGTCATCTCCTGTCACTGAAGCGTACCCAAATGTACCTTTACGCTGCCACTTTGAAGAAACGCAACAGGTGGGTATGTGACAGGATGTCAGACACAAAACTGAGGACCCCACACTCCAAAGAAAGCCATGGAGGCCGACGACACCTCAGGATTGATAGGACGTAGCCAAGCAGGCATTGCTAATTGCCATCACCCCCATCCTGAAGGCCCATCCACAGCTGAACAATTGATGGTGGAGAAGCAAGGGGTTCTGGAGGTCCTGAGACCATTTCAGAGACACGAGGACCAGCCCGCCAGGAAACCGCAGAGGCCAGGCCCCTTGCACAGAACCTTCAAGGAGAGTCTCACGCGTGTCCCACGGAGGATTGGGCTCAGATGCCCACACAGAGACAGCATCAACAGCCATCCGGGGCTGACAGTGAGGACCACTGGCAGAAGGTGCAGCCAGTGTGGATGTTCAGCCCCCATCCTGATCCCTCTACCTGGACTCCAACTTGGAGAGTTAGAATCAGCAGTGGAGGTGAAGGGAGAGAGGACAAACGCCTTTTTCTCCCTTCATGCTTCAGACTGGATCCTACATGGAAGCTTTGAATTGACCTGGACAGAACCTTTACAAACTAAATAGGACTAACATGGTCATGGTGCCTCAAGTATCGCTAAGGACAGGACTTACAGGGAAGCTCCCTAACAACCTGGGGCTGTTTGCCTGGAAGGTTTGAATGTGGCTGCAAGCAGGACAGGCCCATCCTTCCCGTGTACTCTCAGAGCCACTGCCTGCCCTGCCCTAATCTGCCCTACATCCTAAAGAACCCTGGAGTGCAAGCTCCCGGGACAGCCGGCCTCCTGGTGGGTTCAGCCAAAGGTGTCAGTGGCAGAGGACTAGAGGTCAGGAGGAGACGACCAGAGTTATCACCCTATTGCATCTGCCCCTCTCCTCATCCGTGCCAGCTGCTGAATGTCCTCTACAGCAACACCTGCTACCAGCCTGCTCCTCTCCTCCTTCATGGCCCCAGGCCCCTCTGTGCAAGTCCCCTCACAGATCTCACTCCTGCTGGGAGATTCCAGAACACAGGATACCAGTAGCATTAACTCTTCCCACTGTCTCTTCAGCCCTATGAAAAGTCAGCATTTTCTGCACTTGCTACTGAGTTCCTCTCCTCCTGCCTCAACCACCCATGACTAATTCCCTAGATTACAGCCCCTGTGTTGAAATTGCTGGAGTGGTATCTATTTTACAGACTAGTCCCTACTATCTAGTTCTTGCTAATGGGAATGATCCCAAGGAAGAGATCCTCCATTGAGATTCCAGTATTAGGTTGCTCACATGTCTGAGCTCAGATATGTTTGGGTTTTTTAAAATGATTTATTGATTGATTGATTTGAGAGAGAGAGCAGGGGAGGAGCAGGGGGAGAGGACAGAGTATCTCAAGCAGGCTCCATGCTGAGTGCAGACCTGGGGCTCCACCCCAGGACACTGAGATCATGACCTGAGCTGAAGCCAAGAGTTGGACGCCCAACCGACTGAGCCCCTCGGGCGCCCCTGTTGGGATCTTGTTGAAGGGGTAATCCATCATATGTTGAAGCTCCAAAATGGGTTCGTATTATCACGTGTGGCTGCTCCAGACAGACCGCTGGCTGAAAACAAGACTTTGGGAAATTAGCTGCTGTAGTCAGCTGTCTTGGCAGCAGTGATGACTACCAAGACTGTAGTGTGGGTGGGCCGGACTGGAGTGTGTTTGGAAAACCTGGGTATACCTTAAGGTATAGTCATAGAGCCAGGGAGCTCCAACAACAGCCCCAAGAGGAAGCTCTTATTCTATTTTTTTTAAGATTTTGTTTATTTTTTTTAAGATTTTGTTTATTTATTAAGAGAGAGAATGCATGGCAGAGGGAGAGAGAATCTCAAGCAGACTCTGCTCCCAGCACAGAGCCCAACTCAGGACTCTATCTCATAGCCCTGAGATCATGACCTGAGAGCCAAAACCAATAGTTAGACACCTAATCAACTGAGCCACCCAGGTGCCCTTCTTCTTCTTTTTTTTTTTTTAAGTTGTTTAAATTTATGTTTTAAGTAATCTCTACACTCAACATGGGGCTCAAACTCACAACCCCAAGATCAAGAGTCTCATGCTCTACCGACCGAGCCAGGCAGGTGCCACAAGTAATCTCTTATTCTTGGACTTACAAAGTAGTCAGAACTCAGGACCAGATTCCAAACTTGACTGTCCCAAGTTGTAAATTATGATGTAAGTTGGACATGCAGTCCTGCCAAGACTCTTCTACTAAGGGCAGGTCATAATTGAGAAGAAGAGGGGCCTGAGATTTGGGGTGGAGACATTAGAGTGAACCCCAAGTCAGCGAGGCCTTCTAAAACAACATAAAACCTCTCTTCTGTATGCAGAGACTGGCCTTGAAATCCTTGATTTCCTGAAGCAATTAGAATAGATATTCTCATGAGCAAATAAATTAAAATGGAATTCCACAGAATTCAAATAACCCAAATGGAAGAAAGACAGGCTGCTCCAGAGAAACAAAAATAGAAGATGACCTTCCAAATAAACCAGGTGGTGGATGTAATTAAGGAGTTCTCCCATCTGCAAAATGCCCTGCAGAGGCAAGAGTACTAATCCATGTCGGACTTTAATAAATCAAGGGCCTAGTAACTACCAAATAAAGAGTAAATATATTGATGATTATCAAACTGCAAAAAAGAGTAGAATATAGAATAAAAAATTTTCATCCACAGAAAGAAAATAAAAATCCCCTCCCCAGATAAAAATGAACATAGGACAGGAGGAACGAGAGAAAAGTATATTTAAGAGAGATAGTATATTTAAGCCAAAATATTTCACAAATAACATTGGATACAGGTGCCCTGAGTCCGCAGATGGCAGATACAATGCTAGTCACTGTGTATCAAAGCTGGGTGCCTGCGCTCCACCAGCTTGATCCTCACTGTTGGTGTTGACCTTGGTTGTGAGCCTGAGGTACTGTGGGTCCACTTTCTCCGGGGCAAAATCACTCTTTTTCTCCTGACTTTTTTTTTTTTTTTTTAGATTTTGTTTATTTATTCATGAGAGACACAGAGAGGCAGAAACACAGGCAGAGGGAGAAGCCGGCTCCCTGCAGGGAGCCTGACAAGGGACTCGGGACTGGATCCCAGGCCCTGGGCTGAAGGCGGCGCTAAATCCTTGAGCCACGGGGGCTGCCCTTCTCCTGACTTTTCTGCGCTGTGCTGCTCGGAACTTGCATGGAGAGCTAGGCAGCAGATCCCTCCATACGGCATCTCCACATGAACTATACGAAGGTGTCCTAAATGGAAGATGTGTTTATTCTCCCCTATTTGTTTATTTAATAATTTACCTCAATCGGTACGTACTTGGGGATATTGATGTTATACCGTGGGTTTTCATCTAGCACTGCCTTAGTCGCTCAGTCTTCACCCTTCACAGCTCTTTCATCTGGCTCCTGGATCCCTTTGACATTCTCTCATCCTTGTGAGTTCTTAAAAATTCATGAGTGTACTTCATGTTTTGTACTCCTATTTTAGATTTATAATGGATTGAGTAGAGAGTACAGAAAGTCCCACATAGCCACCCATCCCTGGCCTGAGGGTCCCCTACTATTAACATCTTGCATCAGTGTGGTGTATTTGTTACAGTTAATGAACAGCATAGACACACTACTATTAACTGGGTGATGGGATATTGTGATGAGACCATAAATCCCATGGTCATGCACCACTGTCTCATCTTTTCTGTAAAACGGGCCCCTTTGTGTGAGGCAGGGTTGTACGAGATGCACCTGCCTCTCCACAGTCCCTTCACCCCATGTGAGCATGCTCCTCCATGCAAGAGTCAGGCAGCTCTGTCCCCCTTCACCTTGATGTAGGCTAGATATGAAGTCCTTTTCTATCCTTTCTTTTTTTTTTAAGATTTTATTTATTTATTCATAGAGAGAGGCAGAGACACAAGCAAGAAGGAGAAGCAGGCTCCATGGAGGGAGCCCAATGTGGGACTCGATCCTGGGACTCCAGGATCACGCCCCGAGCTGGAAGGAAGACGCTTAACTACTGAGCCACTCGGGCATCCCTTGTATCCTTTCTTTCATGTCACATGTGACATTGTAGGAAAATTGCATTCAAGCTAAGTGGGAAATTTTGTGATTAATGTGGTTATGGGTGCCCAACTCAGCTCCTCAGATCTTCTCATGCCTGATTCATTGGAACTTATGAATGGTCTTTCAGACTACAACTAATTTATAAATTGATATTCACATTTCTTTTTTGAGATCATCATGTTTTATTGTTCTGACATTAGATCAACAGAAAGAAACTCCAATTAGGCTTTGAAAACTCGTATGTTTCGGGAAATGTCATTTAAGCATTGTAAGTAGATGGATAAATTACTTCAGAAGTCAAGCAGTCAGGGGCAGCCTGGGTGGCTCAGTGGTTTAGCGCTGCCTTCAGCCCAGGGTGTGATCCTGGAGACCCAGGATCAAGTCCCATGTCAGCTCCCTGCTTGGAGCCTGCTTCTCCCTCTGCCTGTATCTCTGCCTCTCTCTCGGTGTCTGTGTTTCTAATAAATAAATAGAATATTTTTTTTAAAAAAAGAAGTCAAGAAGACTTTTGAGACACTGTCCTTGTTTTATGTGCACAGTGTTTCTTCATACTTTTTAAGAAATTGGAATTGATTTTCAGAGGTTGACATTTGACAGGTATTGCTATAAATATCACTAGGACTGAAGACTCTGGGGTAGCAGGAGCCTCTGTGCCCCTGCTTCCTAGAATTGTTTTTGCGTCCGTTCTTTTATCCTGTTACTTGGGTCTAGATTTACAGTTTTTGAAGCGTATTAAATTTCTTAGGATGGTGTTCAACTGGAACGTTGCTTCTTTGTTTCTAAACGTATTTCAAATTAATCTTAAAATACTATAAGAAAGGAACTACAAATGGCTTCTCATACTGGGGAGGAAACATCTGTCTGAGCACAGAATTCTCTTGCTGCTCCTCACAATTCCTCAGGTAACAATGCCCTTACCATGAACTTTTTGATTCATGAACTGGTTGAATGTTGGCATTCTGTCATCTGGAGCTGTGGTGGAATATTGAGCAACCCTAAAACGAGCTTCGCAGGGAGCGATGGAGGGGAAAGAGATGGGGGAGAAGGCTGCACCTCCCAGCTGGTGAATAACACCTGGAACATCAGGGTCTCAGGTCACTGGGGCTGGGCTGATGTATTGGGAAGATTAAACCCACCTCTGCGATTCAGGATGGGATGCACCCTTCAGGTTGCAGGTGACAGTGGGTCTGGCCCTCCTGATTTGGCCCCAGGCCTACGAAGTGGGTGTAATGTCTTCTCCTTGCTTGCCTCTTAGCCTTTGCTAACGCTTTTGTGGGCCAGGCTGGCCCCAGAGCACGGTGTGATCTCCAAGGCGGTGTTCCGCCTGCCCAGTAAGCATGCTGCGCTTCTAGGACCCAGACTGGCTCCGTCCAAATTCGTGGCCCCAGGGCCCATGGGACTAGTTCTCAGGAAATGTGGTGTCCTTGACATTGTGGGACCCCTTGCTTCCCCTGAGCCACCGCGGCCACCTCATGCATCCTCGCTTCTCCTGCCCGAGGTGCCTGGCAGCTCGTAGGTGGCTCTGTGGGCCCCAGGGTTTGGAAGGCTCACCTCCACAGCTCCTGGGCCAGGCCTGGGGGCTCTGCTCCATGGGGACGGAAGGGAAGCTGCCACAGGGCGTTATTACCAGTAACTCACCCAGGTTCACAGCTAGGAGAGACCCAGGATTCAACTCCACATCGAAGGCCCCTGACTGCCGCTTTTTCAGTGTTTCAAAGGGGCCTCCGCTTCAAAGACATTTTTGACTGCTTAATATATTTTGATTACTACTCTCCGATGTCTCCAGCCCTTTAGTCCTGAGGAATTCAAGGAAAGCTGCACAGGAGAAATCTGATAAGGCATTTGAAAAAAAAAAAAAGAAGTTAATTAGTTTTCCGGATGATTAGAGTGCTTATTCCCCTTTTGCTTGAACAAATGCTTTACCCGAGTTAATAATGCAGAGATGAGGAGCCTCTTTCGGCCACAAAACCTTCAGCTGCAAGCTCTTCAAGGGGCTGCCGTGGCTGGCCGAGGCCTCCCAGGCATTTTGAATCAGGGAGCTTTGTGTTCAGTGATTGATTTGAAGCACATGAATCACTGGACGGCTCATTTATTTCTATAAATATCTATTATAAATTCCCTTGGCAGCAGCAGAACTCTGTTCATCTCTGCAGAGTGGAGAAAAGCATTTGTTCTTTGTCACGTTTTCATATTTGCTGTGCCTTACAAAACAGCTAAATGGACCACTGACCTACCGTGCACAACGGCCGCTGTTTCTCCATTGAACATAAAATTAGCTCGGACATATTCTTATAGGTGCAGCTGGAATAGAAAAGGCAAGTCTGCATCATACAAGGCACAGAATTAAAGCCAAGAAAATTCCCATCCCATGTTTTACACACCAACACTTTAATGCACATGAATTACCCTATTACATGGTTCCTCACCCTCAGTAACATCCAGTGTGCAAGGTGAATATAAGATAGCTGTGTAGAAACCCCCTGGGCCAGGTCTCATTGTGTGCACACCCACTGCACAGCTTCACACAAACGACGTCCGTGTCGTAAATGTGGTAAGAACACCCAGAGTCAAGGACAGTGGTGGTATGGCAGCTTTGCTGCAGGCAAGGGCCGGTCATCCCACTACACCAGTCTCTTTCTAAGCTGAAAAACAGAACTGCAGTATTTTAATTTCTGACTCTTGTTGAAGAACTGAAGATCAGGTCCCGTAACATATGACCTCATCTCACCGTTATCCTGCAGCACTTCCATCAGGATTCACAGATTTGCTCACTGAGCTCTGCTGTGTTATCCTTGGTATCATAAATGGATTGCTTCAGTTTGCTCTTTCTAAAACTGGATCTTTATTCTCTCCTGACAATTTTATTTAATAACTAATTCTCTATAGTTAGTAGATTTGCTTTGTTTTTAAAATCAGAAGCTATGGAGAATTCAACATAACAATCTGAAATGCTAATCACATCCACAAATTTATCACACTTAACTTGATCTTTGGTGCACAGAATGGGGTCAAAGTTCATGTGAACAGCAGGAAAGGAAAGGGAAGCAGGTAAAGAGCCTGGGGAGGGGGAGGTCTGTTTTGCCTGCTTCCTGCTGGGAATTTTGTTCTGCTCACTCGGTTCTAGGATGACCTCCCAGCTCTCTGATTTCAACTGTGCTCCTGGGGTCCTACCTCAGATTTCCAGGTAAAAAGCCCACTGTTTAAACTCTATTTCCAGAATTCCAAAGAGCATTTTAGTGACAAATAGGATCCACGACCCTCCTGTGTGAAGAAAACCCAGTCAAATTCCAATGCTCTGCTCTTAATTCCTGCAGTTTCCTTAAGTCCTCCATCATCACCTCTTCCATCACCTCCCCGACCACCAACCCCACTCACCTCCCCATCAGCTCCCCCATAACCTCCCCCTCCTCCTCCATTACCTGCTCCACCTCCTCTGCACCTCTCCTACCACCTCTCCCCTTATCTCCCCCAACATCTCCCCTACCCCTCCCCAACTACCTCCTCATCCACCACCTCCACCTCCTCCCCATCACCTTCCCCACTTCCTCCCCCCCCCCACAGCTCCCATTTTCCCCACCCCACCTCCCCCACCTCCCAAAGTGCTGGGCTCTGAGGCCTTTTTTTCAGTTCTCACAGTCTTTCTACATTTCTAAGGTTTTCCTTTGGCATCTTTTAGTCTGGGAATTTGTCTCCATATATTCACCTACAGAATTGTCTTGATTTTATTGGCAATGTTGTATACACACAATTCTCTAAAAATTAATTTTAAATTCATTTAATTAATTAGCTAATTAAATTAAAGGCAAAAAAAACTGGGACTATATCAAAATAAGAATCTTTTGCACACTGAAGGAAACCATCAACAAGATGAAGAAACAATCTACTGAATAGGAGAGGATATTTGCAAATGAAGTATCGGATAAAGGGTTAGTATCCAAAATATATAAGAACTGATACAACTCAGTACCAAAAAACAAACAGAACCCCCAAATAACCTAATGGAAAAAAGGACAGAAGACCTAAAGACATTTCTCCAAAAAAGACATCCAGATGGCCCACAGACACATGAAAAGACGCTCAACATCACTGATCATGAGGAAAATGCAAATTAAAACCATAATGAGAAAATGCAAATTAAAACCATAATGAGATATCACCTCACACCTGTCAGGAGAACTGGACTCAAGAAGATAAGAAACAACAAGTGTTGGTGAGGATGTGGGATAAAAAAGGAAGCCTCATGCACTGTTGGTTGAAATACAAACTGACACAAAACAGAGGTGGAAAACAGTATGGAGTGTCCTCAAAAAATTAAAAATAAAATTATTGTATGATCCAGTAAGTCCACTACTGGATATTTACCCAAAGGAAATGAAATCAGTAATTTGAAAAGATACATGCATCCTTGTGTTACTGCAGCATTATTTATGATAGCCAAGAAATGGAGGCAGCCCAAGTGTCTACTGTTAGGTGAGTGGATAAAGAAGATATGGTATGTATGTATGTGTATATATATTATATATTATAATTCCACATACAGATATATAATGGAATATTACTCAGCCATCAAAAGGGTGAGATCTTGCCATTTATAACAACATGGATGGACCTAGAGGGTATCATACTAAGTGAATTAAACCAGAGAAAGATAAATATCATGATTTCACTTACATGTAGAGTCTAAAAAACAAACAAATGAACCAACAAAAACCAGAAACAGACTGATAAGTACAGAGAATAAACTGGCCATTGCAAAGGGGGGGGGGTATGGGCAAACAGGTGATGGAGATTAATGGGTACAAACTTCCAGCTATGAAACAAGTGAGACATGGAGATGAAAAGTACAGCATATGTACTGTAGAGAATACAGTAGAGAATAATACATAATGTAGAGAATAATACATGATGATGTTGTATGATAACAGAAGGTGACTATACTTATTGTGGTGAGCATTGTATAGAGTATAGAATTGTTGTGCACCTGAAACTAATATTGCATTGTGTATCAACTATACTTAAATAATAAAAAATAATTTTTTTGTTTCCAAGATAAAAGTACACTGAAAAATTGAGAAACCAGAAAAAACTACCTAAAGCATAATAATCAGGCATAATTTCACCCATAGGGGTAGCCACCACAAATGGTTCAGTATCTTCACACCTGGTCTTCTCCATGAGCAGGTGTGAACATACACCTAAAACTGTACTACACACTCTTCTGTGTCCTCCCATTTCACTCAATATTCTATTTCATGTCTTTCTGTCATCAAATAGGATACAGCCTTACTTTAATGCTAGCATAGTATTCTGTCTTAATGGATATATCATAATTTATATTATTAATTTCCCTCTTCATATTCTTAGACATCCAGTTGTTTTCAAATTTTTCTTTATTGCATATAAGAAACATTAAAACCATTTTAAAATAGCTTTGGACTCAAAGCTCCTGCCCCTGGGCCCTGCCTGGCTTCCTGGTGCCAGGACATTGGTGCCCCTCAGAGCCCACGATGGGCTTCAGATGACCAGGGAGCACAGCCAGGTGATGTAGGGCACCGTGCAGAGCATCCTCCTTGTGCTGGCCTCGTGCTGCCCTCTGCCGGCCAGATAGCTGGATTACTACCTGAGACCTGGGAACTGCTGCTGAGTTGAATCCTCTGGTTTTACAGAATAAATCTAGTAAGCATCATCTCATTAATAGAATTCTCATAATTCCACAGATAAATCTCTTCTATACTGGCCCACAGTCTTCGCCTTACTGAGAAAAGCTACTGTTGGAATAGTCCATCTCGTTTGCAGCATGCTTGCAAGACTGTTCCACTCCAGCATCTGCAAGAGAAAGCAGGAGGCAGCAAACTGCAAAAGTCTTCAGAAAGCCTCACCTCAAGCCCACTACCGGCCACGTGGCTCCAGGCATGCGACTTCTCCCACTGTCTGCTTCCTCCTCCTTAAAGTAGAAAGAACATCTTTCCCTTGTAAGATTTGGAAAGGTTCCAACCAAGTTAATGGTTAAAAATACCTGGTGAACTTCTGAAAATCATAGCCATAAAAAAGAATCTGGATTGTCTATTAGTAGATTTCAGTGTTTGAATTTTTCAGGATTGCACAAAAAGACCAACAGAGAGACTCATTTCATTACACTGAATCTATTTTAAAATGAAGCCTAATTCAGCATTACATGTGTGTGAAAATTGTATTACTCCATGGATTAAAATTTAATCAAAGATTAATTGAGAAGTAACAAAAGGTCTAAATATATAAAATTATTTCAATAGTAGTAATCCACGAGCAAAGGTCTGGTCCGCAGAGATTCATGACTCAGCAAGCAGAGATAGTTCATCTACATGACGCACAAATCACCCTCTAGAGCAACACTCTCCGCTTGAAATGTGAGTCACCACGGAGATCACATATATAAAGTAAACTTTCTACAACCATGTTTTATACGTGTAACATTCATTAATTAACTAATTAATTAAGATTGTGTTGCTATGCATCTTCCTTTCTGAGAGGGGACATTCCAGCTTCTGAAGACCTGACTCTGATTCCAACTCTGGCCACTGAGCAAACACCTCTCAAATGCTGGTGAGCATGTTTGAGATGGCACATCCTAACCCAGTGGGTGCACCCTAACCCGGAGTCCTTGTACCAGTAAATTGGTGCTAGCTGGCATTAGGTCCACTTGACCTGCTAACTTGCCTGATGATCTCCTCGCCACAGTAGAGACACTATTATGTTAGTCCTTACCTTGACTCGCCTGGATCTTGTTGCCCTCCATTCTCACCCATGGGATACGATATGTCCATACTGAGTTTTTGTTTTTCTAATTAAAAAGTGAATTCAAGCCTATTAAAACTTTGAACCTCGCTGAAATGTGAGGCAGACCTTAATTGCATTGAAAGAGCCCCCAAAACTAAATTGGCATTGTAATTACAGCTCACAGAAGTGGGCCAGACCCTGCATACTGAACAGAACCAGAGTGACCGCCTGTTAAACACGTTTGAGTGGGATCAAGGAATCTTCTAACAAAATATTCCAAATGCATGAGATACAAGTGCAAATCACTTATCACAACAGGAAGCAGGAAAAACATGTGATTTTTAAAAAGAGAAGATGAGTTTGTCATCCAGTTCTTGGAGTGCATCAAATTGAATTCAGCCCAAGCAGGTGTTGAGAACAAAGAACTTTGCATTATTTGTTTTAAGTAGAGACAGAGAGATTACTTGCTAAGCACCATCTCCCACGGGGTTAGAAGACAGGTAAGACAGGGAGCTGGGCGACTCCTTGGCTGGTGCTGTCCATCCTGCAAAACAAAACACATTCCTTCTCTCTTTCTCTGCTTTTGTCCTTCCTTCTGCTGAGAGCTTTCAGCCTCTGATTTGAGCAGCTTCCTGTTGCATCCTTGCTAACAAACTCACACAAACACCAAAATAAGTCAGATAGGAAAATTGTCCAGCAAGGTTTTTAAAGCAATGACAATAAAAATACCTCAAGAAACAATTGTGAACAGTCTAAACAAATGAAAAAAATAGAAAATCTCAACAAGGAAATAGAAGTTCTAAAAAAAGACCAAGTAGAAATTGTAGGATTGAGAAATACAATAACAGAAATGAAAATAGACTGAATGAGCTCAATAGTGGGACAGTGGCAGTGAATTTGAGGACAGATCAATAGCATTTACCCAATCTGAGTGACAGAGGGAAAAGTGCTGAAGAAGATGAACAGAGCCTCGAGGTCTATGGACAATGACAAATCTCGGACATTCTTCTTGTCTGTGTCCCATAGGGCAGAATAAAGAGCATGAGGGCTAAACACTTAGAACTGAAAACCACCCACATTTGGCCAAAGAAATCAACCTACAGGTTCAAGGAGCTAAGTGAACATCAATCAGGATAAACTTTAAAAAAAAATTCCATACCAAGCCACATAAAAATAAAACCTCTTAAGACAAAGACAAAGGAGAAATGATGCATAACCTATTAAAAAAAGCCAACACAGAGCAACAATCAATGTCTTGTCCAGAACCACGGAGGCTTAGAGGAAGGAAGAGCCGAGAGAGAGCAATCCGTCAACCACAAACAGTTTGAAGAGAAAACCACAGGCCCAAATGGCGCCACTTAGGCCAAGTCCTGAAGTCAGGACTTAATACCTGATGTGACCACACTTCCAACTCCACCCAGAAGGTAGTGTTGGTCAGGAATTCTCGGATGCGTGCCAGCGAATCTGCATGTGGCCTCTCCATCCTCTGAGGAAGAGGAGGTAGCCTGCACTATAAGACCCCTTGTCTTTCCCCCTAGAAAGAGACTGTCCCAGGAATAAGCCTTCTCTTTTGCTAGTAACTTTCTCTCCTCGTCTCCTTTTATAAAGACCTTCCATTTGTACAAGTTCCCAGAGCTCCCCTCTGCTTGCTAGATAGAATGCTGCCCTGTTCATGAGACGTTTAATAAAGCCAATTAGATCTTCAGATTTCCTTGATTGTTTGTCATTTAACACCTTCCACCTGGCAAAACTATCCTTTGGGAATGAAGGGGAAATGAAAACATTCTCAAACAAAGAAAAACCCAGGGAGTTTATCCACAGCAGACCCAGCTCAAGGGACGGCTGAAGGAAACTCTGCAAATGGAAAGAAAATGACAAAAGAAGACTGGGAATTTCAGTATGAAAAGCAGGACGGTAATAGTAATAGTGGTGATAGGACTAAATATAATAAACCGTCCTTTATTTTGTAAATGTCTTAAATAATATTTAATGGCTAAAGCTAAAATCATCACACCACCTGATGTGGTATCCAACATATGCAAGAGCAGGACCTAATGGAGATGGTGAAAGAATCTGAATGGAAGCAAGATTCCAGCACTTGACTTGAAGTGGTGAGCTAACGGCAGAAACCAGAGAGAATTTATGCATGTGTCCAAGTACACGTACTCTGTGTTCACACATATACACACTGTATACACAATGTACAATGTATCCACACACATACACACTATATCCACACACATGCACACTGTCTCCACACACATGCACACTGTATACTGTATACACACACATACACTGTCTCCACACACATGTACACTGTATCCACACATGTGTGCATTGTATCTGTATATGTGTACACTGTATCTACACACATGTACACTCTACTACACATACATACCCTATATCTCCACACACATACACTGTATCCACATATGCATACACTATGTCCATAAATATATATATTGTAACAGCTAGAACAAGCACTAAGAAAACCATACAAAATGATACACAAAAAAATGTTAAAAAGAAATTAAAAATAATTTCTAAAAAATATTCAAGTGACCCAACATAAGAAAAGAGAAACAAAGGAACAAGAAACAGAAGGAGCAGACACAAATAATAAAATGGCAAACCAAAGTCCTAATGTATCAATGACCTTAAATGTAAGTGTCCTAAATACCAAGTATTAAGATTAAATGCAGAGATTATCAGAATAAATAAAAATGCAATTCAATCACACACTGTAAGAAGTTCAATTCAAATGTCATTACAGAGGTAGATGGAAAGAATAGAATGGAAAATGATATATCATGCAAACATTAATTTAAAAAAAGCAGGAGATGCTCTATTAGTATCAGATAAAGTAGACTACAGAACAAAGAAGTCACTAAGGATGGGAAGGGTCATTACATAACGATAAAAGGATTCATCAACCAAGAATATATGTAATCCTAAATATTCAGACACCAAAAACCAGAGTTTCAGAATATATGAAACAAAAACTGAAAGAGCTAACAATGTAGGTAGGCAAATCCAAAATCGTAGTCGGAGGCTCTAACCCCCTCCACAGTGGACAGACAAGTAGAGGAAAAATCAAGAAGATGTGCGGGAATGAAACAGCCCCACCAACCAACAGACCTGAGCTAGTATTTTTAGACCACTGCAGTCAGCAACAGCAGAACATGCATTCTTTTTAATCAGCACAAGAAACAAACAATCATCCAGGTCACAAATTCAACAGAATTGAAATTGTGGAACATGTTCTCTGACCATAATGGAATCAAACTAGAAATTAGTAATAGAAAGACAACAGAAAAATCTCCAACATATGGAAACTAGACAATGCACTTGTAAATAATCCATGAGCCAAAGAGGCAGTTGCAAAAGAAATTTTGAAAATACATAAAGCTGTATGAAAATGAATGTGCAGCATATCAAAGCTTGTGGAATGCAGCTAGAAAAGTGCTGACAGGGAAGCGGAGAGCTCTGAATGCTTACATCAGACCAGAAGAGAAGTTTCAAATCAATGATGTATGTTCCCAATTCAAAAAGCTAGAAAAATAGGGCCAAAATAAATCCAAAGCAAAAAAATGAAGAAAATAATCATGATAAAGGCAGAAATCAATACAACTGAAAGCAGAAAAAACATAGGGAAAATCAGTGAAATGCAAAGTTGATTAGTTCTTAAAAAAATCAACAAAATTGATAAACTTCTGGAAAGGCTGAGAAAGATAAAATACACAACCCACCAGTATCAGGTCTGAAACCAGTAAAAACTATAGCTACAGATCCTACAGTCATCAAAGGATAACCAAGGAATGCTATGAACAGCTTACAGTCTTACATATCAAAACTTGAAAAGAGAGGATGCCTGGGTGGTGGCTCAGTGGTTGAGCGTTTGCCTTTGGCTCAGGGCGTGATCCTGGGGTCCCGGGATCGAGTCCCACATCAGGCTCTCCGCAGGGAGTCTGCTTCTCCCTCTGCCTATGTCTTTGCCTCTCTCTGTGTGTGTCTCTCATTAATCAATACATAAAATCTTTAAAAAAAAAAAAACTTAAAAACTTGGAAGGGTCCAATTCCTTGAAAACCACAAACTACTAAAATTCAGTCAAAATGAAATAGATAACCTGAATAAGTATATAACCTCTAAAAAAAATTCCACTTGCCACTAATGTTTCCAAAAAAGAAATATCCAGACCCAGAAGGCTTCACTGAAAAATCTCACCATTTAAAGAAAATTACAAAATTATTTCTATAAACAGCAAAGAAGGGAAGATTTTGTGAGCCCAGTGTAACCAAATAATACTCAAAATGTATAAATATCTTGTGCAGGGAATCATCATTATATAACTTAAAAATAGGCAAAGGACTTGAATAGACATTTTCTCACAGAGGATACACAGATGGTCAACAGATACATGAGAGGGTGTTCAACATCACTCATCGTTGGGGAAATGCAAATCGAAACCACAAGGAGGTATCACTTTACCCCTTTTGAATGACTATCATATATTTTTTAAGATTTTATTTATTTATTCATGAAAGACACAGAGAGACAGAGAAAGACAGAGAGAGAGAGAGAGAGAGAGAGAGGCAGAGACATGGGCAGAGGGAGAGGCAGGCTCCATGCAGGGAACCTGATGCGGGACTCGAACCCAGGACTCCAGGACCATGACCTGAGCCAAAGGCAGACACTCCACCACTGAGCCACCCAGGAGTCCCTGAGTAACTATTATAAAAAAGACAAGAGGTAACAAGCGTTGGTGATGATGTGGAGAAAGGGCAGCCCTCATGCACTGTTGGTGGGAATGCATGCTGGTTCAGTTACTGTGAAAAACAGTATGGAGCGTCCTCAAAATTCAAAATAAAACTACAATATAATTCAGAAATCCCACTTCTGGGTATATATCCAATGGAAAAAAAATCATTCTCTCAAAGAGATAGCTGTACCCCAAGTTCATTGCAACATCATTCACAATGGCCAAGCCATGGAAACAACCTCAGGTCCCCATCCATGGATGAACCCACAAAAATGATGGCTGTACATATGGAATGTTATTCAGTGATGAGAAAGAAGGAAACCCTGCCCTTTGCAACATGAATGAACCCAGAGGTCATTCATGCTAAGTGAAATGAGTCAGACAGAGGATAAGCATTGCATATGGCATGACCTCACTTATTTGTGGAATCTAAAAAAGTCAAACTTCTAGAAATAGAGTAGATTAGTGGTTATTGCGGGGCTGGGGGTGTCAGGGAAATGGGGAGATGGTCAAAGGATACAAACGTTCACTTACAAAATAAGTAAATTCTGGAGATCTAATGTACAGCAAGGTGATCACAGTAAACAATACCATATTGAGTACTTGAAACTTGTTAAGACAGTAGATCTTCAGTTCTTGCCACACACACAAAAATATAGTAACTATGCGAGGTGGTGGATGTGCTAACCTTAATGTGGTGTTTCACAAGGTTTATCAGGTCATCACATTGTACATCTGAAACACACAGGTGTTATTTATCAATTATAATAGTGGAATTAATAAAGGATGCACATAAATAGGCAAAATGCGTCCTTTGGATTTATTTTTATTATTTAGAATCCTACCATCTCTTAACACAGTTACATGCTCTTTTCTATATGTAAAAAATGCAACAAGATATTTCAAGTGAAAGGAAAATGTCTTTCACTTTAGGTTAGATGAGAAATACCTTGTCAGGAAATGTGTGTCCTATCCACCTCATGTTCCTCTTACCATCTAGTTGAGATGAACAGAAAATGGTCTTCTGATAGTAAATCAATATCAAAGCAGGATAGAAAGAGTGTTTTATATCAGGTTTCCGTAATGCCAATGTCGACAATGCGATAATTCTTAAAAACAATGCCGCAGTCTCTGCCAACAATAGACTCAAAAGTGCAATTTTGGCAAAATAAATAAAATGATGGTTAAAAAAATGCTTTTCTTCTGCAATGATCTCATAGGTCACAACATTGAAATCAAGGACACATTTCTTGTAGCATCTGTGGGAGACAGCGAAAAAGAGAAGTCATCGTCACATGATTAAATACGGTAGGAGGAGATGAGGGGCACCTGGATGGCTCCATCAGTGAAGTGTCTGCCTTGGGCTCAGGTCATGATCCCAGGATCCTGGGGTCAAATTCTGTATCAGGCTCCTTGCTCAGCAGGAAGTCTGCTTCTCCCTCTGCCTCTGCCCCTCCCGACCACTCATGTGCGCACATATGCGCTCTCTCTCTCTCTCTCTCTCTGTCAAATAAATAAATAAAATCTTTTTAAAAAGTACCAGAGATGGAGGTGAAGGTGACGGACAGGGGAGCCTGGTTTACTGTGTACCCGCTACACGCATATAAACCATCTTCACAGCAATCCCTGGGAACAGGCCAGCTCACACCTTAATCCTTGCTTCTCAATCCCAACTTGAAAAGGTCTCTCAAATACCATCAGGATCTCCAGGGCTTGGGCCCAGGCCAGGTATCTTTACACTCTCCCCAAGTGATGTTGATCTGCAGTCAAGCCTTAACCCTGGGGATAGCACAAAGGTGCACCGCGCCCTGCCCTCCATCCCCATCCCAACCCCCGCTTGGAGTTCTGGCTGCTTTTCTCCTTCATGGGGCTTTGCACTCATCTGACTCTTGGTTATCATTCTGCTCTCTGACCCCTGACTCATGTTGCTGAAGAGGAACCTGCACACTTCTTGTCTACATGAACCTGCTGCCCAGTGTCCCTAGATGTCACCTACCACCCTGGAGCCCTGGAGCTCTCCCACCTCCCTCCATGGCCCTGGCTCAGGGTGTCCCTTCAGATCCCTCGGAGACCCACTACTCTCCCCCTGATGGTCGTGAAGCAAATCTCAAATACCTTCCCATAGCATCCTCAATGTTCGGGTGGATTGTTGCTATTGGACTGGGCAAACACATGCAAAATGCAACTAAAATGATAGCTAGTGTGCTTCTTTTTTTTTTTTTAATTTGGCACTCTTTGATTATGGTGGACCAACCCCATGGAGAGTGGGGATAGAAGTAGCTGCCCTGTCTACCTTGTGGGTGACGACGAGCTCATGACATGGTCCCTCCTGTGTGCGCAGAATGTCTTCGCAAGCAGGAAGATGCTGGACCCTTGAGCCCTGGCACTTGCTGCAATGCACGAGCCTCAGAAGGGAGGGGCGGGTGTCGCCAAGGGAGGCGGCATCCCTCCAGGCAGCCACCCTGCTGGCGGCGCTCCGGCCCGGCCCGTGCGAGCTCCTGGCTGCCCGGCTGGAAGCCCGTGTTCCTGTCTGTGCAGCCCCGGCCCTCCCGGCCCTCCCCGCACTGGCCCACGGCCGCTCCGCTCGGAAAACACTCTTGGCGAGCTGCCAGGAGCAACGTTTCGCCGCGTGTTCCCTTCACTGGCGCCTTCCCCTTCCCCGTCGGCCTGCGGAAGGGCTCTCAGGGCTCTCAGGGCTCTGGGCCCGGGGGGGGGGGGGGGGGGGGGGGGGGGGGCGCGCCTAGGGAGCCTCTGCACGCCTCGCCCCGCCAGCCCCCTGCTCCCGGGCGGGCGTCAGCCTTCCCTGGGCGTCCTGGGGCAGAGGCCACATCGCCATTCAACAAGCGTCCGCTGCGAATAAGTAAATGAGCTAAATGAGCGCTGCTTAAATAGGATTCCAAAGGCACTTAGGGGAGAGACCGGCCGGGAGTCGGAAATATTCAGAGGAGGGGCCGAGTCGGAGGCGCCGTGAGCGTCTTGCCAAGAGGAGGTACCTGCACCCCTGACCCAGCCCTCATGACATAACCTGGGTGACGCGAGACATTCATTTGTGTGGCTGACACCAAGAACGGGAGACGTCACCTCTTCATGTGGACGAGGACTTACACGCAGCGCCCTGGCTGGGGAGGCGGGCTCTGCGGCAGGTCCCCGGGTCGCCAGCCACCAGCCCCACCGCCTTCTCTGACCACGATTCCAGATACCTTGTGGGAGGTGCACTCGTCCACTCTACTTCTTGTCTTCAGGTTTTACAGGCCTTAAAGGTTCCTTATTCCTAGAGCGATAACACCGTCTTTCTGCTCTACTTTTGTCCAGAAGCGGCAACTGTGACGTGTCTTCCGTCTGTGCTTCCCTGGCACCCTCTGTGCCTGCAACCGCGCCTCGAATTTCTGGAGGGGACTGACCCAATGTGTCCCAGAGTGTGTTCAGTGTCTCTTTCACCTTCAACAGCTTTTGGACGACCGGAATGTCCTGCTGTGGTGAGTTACTCCAAAACTGTGGCTTTACAAGAGACCAAATCCAGTGTATTTTCTGAATTACCTCCAAGCACACGTGCAAACAGATCACATTCGAGACCCGGCAAAGCCCACCTGGACTTCTCAATTCTCCACGATGCATTCTGAGTCAAACCTTCCTTGTTGCAGGCGGGGGCGAAGCTGCAGGATCACAGGGCAAGGAGGCATGTCGACAGTCGCTCTGATGCATTTCCTTCCCTTCGGAGGAACTATTTCCCCAGCCCAGACAGGGCGCAGTAACCTGCCTTCCAAGTCCTTCAGAGCAGGTGACCCTGAGTCTCTCTCCTGCCTTTGGTTCTTACTGGAACTGCCCCTTCATGACACCTGCATCCAGCAGGCCTGTCTTGAAGAAGCGTTTCTCCCTGTTGTAACCTGAATCCGCACATCTATCCTCTCGTCCTCTGCTAAGTCAGGGTGCCGTCCACATGAGGGGGCTGCACAAGACCAGCAGCGTGAGATTCCAGCCCCGCTGTCGGTCTTTGTTGGCAGGTGCACAGAACTGAGTGCTCCTCCTGGGTGCCCTGAGATCCAGGCAGAAACAGGGAGCTGGTGCCCACACCTCACTGCAGGATCTTTGTTGACCCTTCCTGAGCCTGACACCCCACACCTGCCCAGGAAGGCTGCAGACCCCCATGTCCCTCAAGGCCTGCTAGCTGCCTTCTCCAGACACAGACATCCCAGGTCCACACCTTCCACCCTGCAGATCCGCCGTTGAGAGGCCTCCTCTCACCACAAGTAGACAAGAACCATCTCAGGGCAGGACGGTGCTGGACATTGGGGAGACCCCTGGGAAACGTGACTCAGCTAGTTCACCCCCAACACAATGCTTGGCATTCTGCTGCTGTGTCCCTGTGAGGATGTGAACCCGGGAACCGAACAGTTAGCCAGTAATCACTAAGTGGTGTAGACATCATGAGGAAGCTCTCGTGGTGCTGAGCGTGGAAGCATTCCCTCAGAACTCTTGGCGTTTTCTGGTCCTCCCTCTTAGGAGATGCACCCAGAGCTGCCCCCAGGGCTGGAACTGGCCTCAGGGACAGGAGACCGAATGGCATGTCCCTGGACAAACCCACACCCGGTCCCTCTTGGTCTGTGGTCCCCCAGGCAGCATGGTAATGAGTGGGTAAGGGGTTGGAAGCCAGGCCTATGGTCCTCTGAAGTCTGAGTAACTTACCTTTTGGGACATGAGTGTCTTTGCTTCTTAAGTTTGATGTCACAAGGTTGTGACAAATTACAATGTCGCTTCCAAATATCCCTTTGGATGCTGCTTAGCATCTTCTGGGTGTGGCCACATTAGGCTGGAAACTGTCCTTCTGGGCATGTCTGCACTGTCCAGTTTCCAATTTCCTAAACCTTCGGAGGTTTTGGTTATTGGACGGGTTGCTTTGTAGCATAGCCAAGATTAACAATAAAATGAAGATGGTTTTCTGTTATATCCATATTTTTATGAGAGTCACTTAAAGGAATGTCTTTGCATCTGTGATTCTGTATGCTTTATGGCTACAAGGAGATGAATAAAGATCCTCATATTATGGGCAGTCCCCGTGGCGCAGCAGTTTAGCGCCACCTGCAGCTCAGGGTTTGATCCCGGAGACCGGGGATCGAGTCCCATGTCGGGCTCCCTGCATGGAGCCTGCTTCTCCCTCTGCTTCTCCCTCTGCCTGTGTCTCTGCCTCTCTCTCTCTCTGTGTGTCTCTCATGAATAAATAAATACAATCTTGAAAAAAAGAAAGATCCTCATATTAGGGAACACACAGGCGGTCATAGCAGTGAGGCATGTCCTATGTGCCAAGCACAGTTCTAGATGTTTCACATAATTGACTTACTTAATTCTCACAACAATACTGTAAGGTGGGGACTATTATTATCCTCACCTGAAAGATGAGGAAGCTAAGAAAGAGAAGCTGAGCGCCCAAGATCAGATGACTGGGGACGTTCTGACCTGGGGAAGGCTGCCTCAGCTTCCATGAGGTAACCAGTACCTTCCTGCTTAGAAATTACTGATCTTTCTCAAACTATGGGTCCATTCCTAATAAAGTTCTCTAAATCTTTTTTTTCCCTTAAGATCTTATTTTTAAGCCACCTCTACATCCTGTATGGAGCTCAAACTCATAACCCTGAGATCAAGAGTCGCATGCTCCACTAACTGAGCCAGCCAGCTGTCCCTCTAAATCCTTTTTGAACATGAACGTTCCAGATAGATAGATGATAAATAGCTCAAGTAGATGAGAGATTGTGTTGAATTTTTCATGGCTCAAGTTCTATTACATAGTGTTGTGATCTTTTCCGTGTGAATCTGGAAACATTCAGCGCACTGAAGACCATCTGAACAGCTGCCTCAGACAGGACCACTGCCTGAGTGCCATCCTGCCTGCACCAGCGACCTGCTGCTGATCACTCAGATGGCAGGTGTGTCCTCGAGGCAGTGGCGCCTGCTCACATGCACCAAGCGTGACTTTCCATCTAAATTCACTTCCTAAATTCAGAGCCATGATGACCCCACTCTCATCGTGTTCATAAAACCTTTATCAAGTTAGAAAGTCAAGAGTTGTTTTTGCAGTTAAAAGACCATTTCCTGTAGTGAGACTTTGGCATGTTGGATTGTTGAACCACTGAAGACTTTGATCAGAGGCTATGAACACAGTGCTGCAGGACAGAATTTCTCCCTAGACATTGAGGGATCATGAACAGAGAGAGATAAAACTAGACACGTCAATCAGAGAAACTCTACCAGGGCCGAATGACTGGGAGGTTCAAGACGGGAGATGAGACATCACAGGAATTTGACAGAGAATTGGCTCAGAATATGTCACAAATAGTTAGGAACAGCAAAAGTTTAAAACAATGCATCTTAGAGTTTGTAACATGGATTCTGCAAGTAGGCATCGTATGTGGATTTTTTTCTTAGTGACATTCATAAGAGCAGTTATTTTTTTATTTTATATTTTTAAAGATTTTATTTATTTATTAGAGAGAGAGAGAGAGAGAGAGATAATGAGCAGGGGGAGAGGCAGAGGGAGAGAGAAAGGGAGAAGCAGACTCTCCGCTGAGCAGGGAGCCCCACAGGGCACTCGATCCTAGGACCCCAGGGTCATGACCTAAGCTGAAGTCAGATGCTTCACTGACTGAGCCAGCCAGATGCCCCCAAAGCAGTTATTTTTATTTGTCAGCATTGTGCTTTGATGGTACATTATTACATGTACCATCTCATCTAAATAACGAATCAGTGGTTAAATGGACTTGTTAGGGAAAAGAGAAATATAATAATGATGACTCAAATGATGGTGTATCATGCTCACAATCAGAAGACTTAGGCCAGCAAAGCACAAGACATGCAGATTTACCAGTATTTTAGATAAACTAAAACAGCTCCTCTATTATGAAAAAACGTTGTTCATTCATATTTTATTGATTCTATATAGTTTTGTCTTATTTAATTTGCTGTACATGTAAGGAGATCATACATAATTTTACACTCATGCATACTGAAATCATAGCATATTCTACAAATGCTTTGTTCAAACTGTGGAGTCACCATATTCTTTTCTTTCCAAGGAGGTTCATAGATTCTCAAGTTTGAGAAACACTAACATGAAATAGTTTACATTTATTTCGTATCTTATATTATATAATGCTTGTATTTATATTGTATTTTATATTAAATATAAATGTTTGAAGTTTTGGTGCTACTCTGCCTTTGGGGATTAACAAACTTCACATTTTTTATTGCTGAATGTATTAAGTGATACTTTGCTTCAAAAGTTCTGTCTGCCACTGCTTGGGGTGACTAGGACAACCCAAATGCTAACATTGAATCCACACATGGATGATGCTGGGGCAGCATCAAGGGTCACAGGGAGCTTGTGATAGGTGTTGGAGGGCTCCAGGGTCATGTGAGCTCCAGTGTATGTACAAATGCGTGTGTGTTCCTGAATCATTCACACTGAATATAGCAACTTACAGCTGTCAGTCGTCTCTGCATTCTTCCTATCCTCAATTAGGTAAACAAGAATTTGCTTTAATCTACTACTCACATTACAGTTTCCTAAGATATATCTTTTGTTTATTTTCAAACTGACAAGTAACATTTTTTTTTCCTCCACCAGGCTTTTCGTGAAAATCTCTTTATGCTTGAAAATATTAGTTGCCTCCTGGGCTTTTTCTAGCCTTATTATTTATTTCTCAAGTTTGGCAACCAAAGGAATATATACATATCCAGGTACAGAAATTGGTAGGAAGACACTTTCTGCTCTGTTTCCAATAACCTTGGTGATGATGCACAGCAATATTTTGTTGACATTTTTGTCGACCACAGCAGTACACTGGGTTTCAATTTCATCTGCCTGGGCCAGAATACTTCACTTGAATGCTTTACTTAACCTCAAACCCCCCCCCCCACCCCGTCTACAAATAAGCCTCATCATCTCCTCACCTGCCTTACTGGCTTTGTACCTTTGTCCTTCCCATCACCTAGCAGCATGGAAATCCTGGCAGCACTGTGACTCCTCCACTCCACTTTGGATCACCAGATTCATCCTGTTCTTCCCAACTTCCTTCCTTTTCACTTCCCTGTGGCACCTCTGGTCCATCCGTCTGTTCATTCAAAGATGCATTTGGTGCCTGTATATGCCGGGTGCTGTGCTGGTCCCAGGAACCCAAAGGGAAGTGAACCACAGTGTCTGCTCCCGGGAGGCAAGAGGACGGCTAGCCACGAAGAAACTGGAAAACGGACAGAGCACTGTGTGTGGGGAGTGTCCCGCCCTGGGCTTCTCCAAATACCGCTTCCAGGAAAGTTGAGGATGCAGTGATAAGGGAGGAAGCAGTGATGCTGGGCAGGATGCAGTGATGAGGAGGATGCAGTGATGGGGAGGAATCAGTGACAGGGGACAAAGTAGTGATGGGGAGGATGCAGTGATGGGGAAGAAGGTAGAAAGGACAGGACGTGCACAGACAGAGGACTCTGCCCTCTGACCTCATCTCAGAACTGGGGACTTAAGCTCCCACTGGATCAGGTCGACATACAGAGCTGCTGAGCCATCACCTTCGGAGTTTGGTGCCTGAATGTGCAGGTGCTCCATGCCTGTTAGTGGCTCTTACTCAGAGAGCACACTAGGAAAGTGCGATATAAAATCAGGAAAAGTCTCACAGAGATGAAAACATTGAAGGGGCACCCAGGTGGCTCAGTCAGTTAGGCATTCGACTGTTGATCTCAGCTCAGGTCTCAATCTCAGGCTGGTGAGTTCCAGCCCCAGGCCAGACTCCACGCTTGGCACGGAGCCTACTTAAAAACAACAGCACTGCAATCGTGATGTAGCGCTCTGCGGTGAGGGTCTGATGGGTATACAGCCTGTGGTTTATCCTTTTATGCAACAGGAAGAAGCACTTTTTGCAGGCCTGCTGTGTTCTGCAGACTTTGCTGGATGCTTTACAGTTACTCCTAATCCCCAGACCAACTGTGAGGTGGCTACTGAGGCCCCACTTTGATATGAAGAAATCAGAGCTCAGGGTGACAGGAGATGGCTGAGGTGTGATCCCAGGAGTTCAGCTCACTCCACCCCAGGTGAGAACAGAAGTCAGGTCACACTGCATGCTCCTGCCTCCTCCTGGCATCGCTGGGGTATGTGTCACCATGGGCTCCTTTGTCCAGACGATTTATGAAACTATTACATGCAACTTTCTAGGAACGTGTCCCAGCAGAGATTTTTGGGAAGGTCAGAACTATGGCTCAGTCAGAAACGGATCAGACCACTCTGGGAATGGCCTGAAATTAAATCAACCTCCCCAAAAGGGTAGAAGAGGCAGCTGGGGGAGATTCCAGCAAGGGCAGGGCAAGTCTGCACAGGCAGGAGGGGAGGCAGGTGGCAGGGGGAGAGCATGGCTTTGGGGCCACCTAGATGCAGCCAGAGCCGCGAGTCCTGGGTTCAGTCAGAGGTGACTCCACACATATGGAAGACACCTGGATGGGTGGAGTTTTGGGGTCCCTAGCATCACCCACATCCCAGGCCTGGACGCTGTCCCCTCATGCCAGGACCCTGCTTTTCCTCCAACATCTGTGCCCAGGGCTGGGTTCCAGGATGTGAAGCTTGGATTTTCAGAAAAGCATTTACTAAGGAAACATAGGGAGTCAGAGCTACAGTAGCAACAAAGGAAGTGGGAAGGTGTAGTGATGGCTGAGCTTTCACGTGGCTGAGCTTTCTCACAATTATAGAGGCCTGGCTGTGGCCTCATCTCTGGTGGCAAGAGCACGCTCCGTCCGAAGCTGCCTGTGCTTCTCCCCCAGCACCCCTAGGGTGATTGCAGCACGAGTAATGGTTCTCTGGAGCTGGCAGGCTGCACGCGTATCTGCAGGCCTCAGAGGGCTAGGCCCAGCCGCACACTTGCTCCCTGGGGAGGCATGCAGGGGCCTCTCTGAGACCTCTCCTGCAGTCAGTGACATACTGAGCATGTGCAGGGAGCCAAGACAGAGGCCCAGGTACTAGAACAGGAGGCTTCCTAGACACAGGGGCCAGGAGGCAGGTTGTGGGGGCTGCAGTATGAGGCTGACTTAGTGTCAGGTCACTGACAAACCGGGGCACGACCAGATCTCTGCTGGGCAATACGGCCGGTGAGAGACAGGGAGCAACGGCCAGGAGTCAGGTGGGCAATCAGCCTCCATCCTCCCTCAGGGATGCCTTTGATCAGAATGGCTCCTGCCTCAGAACAGACACCTCCCTCAGGGGAAAGTCAGAGTGGAGTCCTGGTAGCCTCGCTGATTTGTTCTGACTCAGAAGCAAAGGATAGAACAAGACTCAAGCTACGAAGTTTCTGCTTCAGGATTGGCCTCAGATGCCGGATTAGCTCCAAACTCAGGCTGATGTTGTGCAGATTAGGGCTCAGTTCCGGAGTGAGCTAGACCCAGCCCACCGGTTTTGAGTTTGCAGATCCCGCGCAGTGTTGCATACTCTAGTAGGTCCGGAGGCAGTGAAGTGACCCCTTCAGGTCTCATCCCAAAAACAAAATGCCAGAGAGATAAAAATGTATATTTAGCACTGTCCGAGTAAGGGGTTCTCTTAATGTAGATGACGTGGCCTGGACCTGGACCTCCGTCAATAAAAGAAACATCACCAGGCTAACCAGGACATCCTAGAAACAGACGGGGGGAGTCCAGCCAACCCCCCCCCCACCCTGAGGCTGGAGGGCTCTGGGCACATCCTACATCACATCCTCCCATAGCTTCCCCGGAAATGAGCCTGCAGATTCTGGTCTACGAATCTGCTCTAGTTCCATATTAGTGTGAGACGTTATGACCTTAGCATAAACTCATAGTATTAAACTTCTTGAATATTAAAAGTGGAGGACATTCACTAAGCCTCACCGAGCACCAGTGCCTGGGGAGGCTGGTTGGGAACGGGCGGCAGGGTCCCGCCTCTGACTACAGACCCTCTGCCCCCCGCCCCTCCATCCGTGCTGTCGTCAGGTGCCGAGAACACCACGAGGGACCCCACCAAAGGACTGCATTATCTACCACCCAGACACGTCTCTCCATGATCCCTGTGAAGTAACAGCTAGAGATGCAAAGTGCAGGATTGGGAATTAAAACAACCAGGTCTGGGCTTACCCTGTGTCTGCTCCCAGAGATCAACCTCAGGAAAATCAGATTTTGATCTCAGTTTCCTGCTGCCTCTGAAGGATCGATGGTGTTCACTTCAAGATGGCCTTGCTTGGAACCGTGGTTCCGGCATCATGAGAGGGATGATTCTGTGGCTCATGCCACACCTTCCTTCCTCGTTCAGGGAAGGACAGGCCTGTGCCTTGGATGGGGTCTGGGGTGGGTCCACACCTGGTGAACACAGGATGAAGGAACACTCGCTCAGGCCAGAACGGTCCTTGTACACAGGGATTTAAGTTCTAGGAGCTCTGTGAAGAGCTCACGTCTCCAGTTCCTACAGATGTGAGGGGGGAGGTCTTCTTTCTGACATAAGCTGTGCAGATGACACATTCTCAGATTCCTCAATGCAATAAGAATAGCAATTTCTTCTTTGTTGATCTAAGTGTGTCACCTTTCATGTGTCCAAAGGAACATTTTCAACAAATAAGGAGAAAAGATCAAAGACCGTGAAAGAGGAATGACACTCAATCTACTCTTCATCGGTATTTATTTATTTATTCATGTTTTCAGAGGAATTGGCTCCAAAGAAAGGAACAGCCATGGAGAGATCTATGTGTCTAGACTCCGGCTGACACAGCCAGTCTGTGCGTGTGTGTGAGGTTTGCCTCCCCTCAAGGGGGAGGCTGGGTGGCGTGCACCTGCTCCCTCCCCGTGGGCGCACCTGTCCTCACGTCTGCCGGCTCCCTTCTCTCACTAGGCCTCCTCCCCGCCACCCTCAGTGCTTTGCCACCTGCACGGGGCCAGGCACCTCTGGCTTTGGATCTCTTCTGGGAGGTAGCAGAGCTTCATGGTCAAGCTCCTGTTGATTTGTGTGAGTGACATAGTCTCAGGAAAAAGGGCATTACAGGGACACGTCACCATGGCTCCAATGACGATAAAAGTTTACATTAAATTTCCCCTTGAACTCGTGTTTCATAACCAACTTACTCATAAAAAACTGCTTTCATATTATGGATTTTGGGGCATAATTTAAAAATTCAAGCTTAAAGGATTTTTACCATCAACTTGCCTTTGAAGAAATATTTTCCAATATTTTACGGACATTTATCATGGGAAATTCAAACCTGATCATCATCCCCCTTGCCTAGAGCCATAGAGACACAAGAGGTGCCACTGCCTGGAGACGAGGCTGACATTGAGGTAGGCAGGCAATGCTGGATGGAAAATTATAAGTGGTATCTTAACACCCAGTACCCCCTTCTTGTGTTGGAGGGAATAAAGATAATTAGCAAATATTTGAGGCTAAAGGGGAAGAAGCACTTTTATTGTCCACAAGATACTGGGTTTCAGGAAGTTGCCCTTGGCAGCAGAAAAACCAACCAGGACGCAGAAGAGCCACGCAGAGAATAATAGCCCAGAAGCAAACACACAGGAAAACAACAGGAGCCTGAGATCTGCCCCCAAGAACCAGGTGTTCGCTGCGGAGGCATCAGCAAGGCCTCGCGGAGCAATGTCTGTATGGGGAGCGCGGATCTATGTTTCCTTCATTTGGGCTGAGAATTGCTCATAGAAAGTGTAGTCAGTGTCCCAGGATACTGTCCAGGGCTCTGCAGTGAAGACAGAGATTCCTGCTGGGCCCATTAGCTGTGGACGTGTACCCCACCACCACCACCCCCTGTGGCCAGAGAGAGGGAGCCAGTGTGTCCCAACCTGCTGACGGTTCCCAGAGCCCCTGGGGAAGGGTGGGGCAGGCCTGGGGCATGGGGGAGCACCCGGGGCGCCGCGTTCACTGTGTGCATTGGAGTCCAGCTCCGCCTTCTGCAGAGACTCCCACAGCCAGAGAAGTTCCACCAGGGGATGACAGGAGGTGGGAGCTGTTCTGGGAACCCAGCCGCCCAGCTCCAGGGCATTGTCCAAGCTCCCAGCTCATCTGAACTGTGCCTCGGGCTGTAAATGATCCATTTGCTGGCCTAGCCCTGGGCTCCTGCATGGGGGTATGCCAAGAAACGGGGTGTCCCGCCCTGCAGACACAGGGGTGGGGTGGTAGTGGTTGAGAGCCTGGGATGGCAGGAAACAACAGCCTCTGGGGGACACGTCTGATGTCCTGCCCTGAGATTCCAGCCTGCCCAGGCCACACTGGTGGTCTGTTGGTTGTCACTGTCCCTAAGAACGCTGTCTGCTGGGGCTATGGCCTTTCGCTCCAACTGCCATGGGCTGTTCTGCATTGTAAGAAGCATCTGTTCCAACAAGGGCTTATCTGATTCCCTTCACCAAGCTCCCCATAAATTATGAAAGAACCCCTTGAAAAAGACTGAGCCATCACGTGATGGAGGGAGCAATGCCATGATCTCTATGCATGTGTTTACCCACCTGCCTTCTGAAGGTGCAGACGAGGCTGCCTTGTGAAGAACCACACCCTCTCACCTGGTCGACCTGATGCCCGGGAGGCTGCGTGCAGGCGTGTTTGGGAGACACCTCACAGCTCAGACCAGAGATTTGAGGCCCTTCATTTGGAAAGCTTAGGAGAGCGGGGCTTCCACCGAACTCAGCCTGGGATACTGCTCTGGCAGGAGCTTCAGCCTTTAGGAAGATGCACGTGGTGACAGGGACAGCAGCTGAATCTGAGCGGTAAACGCCTGCGTGTCATGGGGCCTGTCACCTGGCAATGGTGAGACGCTGGGACAGCCCAGGCCCAAGAGGCTGAGGATGGGGAGGTACAGCAGAGACCCGGCCTCACCCCCCCGCCCCCCAACCTTGGCTTAGAGAAGCCCCAGATGGAGGAGCCTCGATGGCCCACAGGAATCTCCGGAGACCCAGTGCTGTGCACACCTCCCAGCCTGGCTGCAGCCGGAATGCAGAGGAGCCCCCGTGGGCACCGGCCGGGTTCCCCAGGAGCCCTGGAGCAAATCGCTTAGCTCACCCCCTGGCTCCGTGTCAGTCTCGGAGGAGACCCGGAACGAGCCACCCCCTGACTTCACTATGTTCTCTGAGCGATCCTGTGGCCAGCCCTCTGATTAAGTGGCAAACGAGGGTCTGAGTCTCCACTCTTTTCCCCAGGGCCAAGGCTCTCATCCCAGATCTTCGGAAACAAACCTGCCAGGGCTTAGGGCAGGTCTTCGAGTCCGTCCTTCTGGTGCTGCCCAGGAGAGGGCGGGAGGCCAGGTGGAAGACCACCTCACAGTCCAGGGAGAAGCGTCCGTGCAGCTCAATCAGGTCCTGACAGCATGACTGCACCCAGCCCTGTGCCCTTGGGTGGCTGTCCTCGGCTTTGACACACACTCGCACAGAATGCACGCGTGCCCTCAAGACGGCTGTGCCAGTGCTGGCCGGCCTGGCCCCAGCCTGTTGGCAGCCCTGCGAGGTTCCCCTGGGTGGCCAGGTGGGATACAGGCACCCGGACCCCTCAGGTCAGCTAAGAGGCCCCGGTATGTCCAGCTCTTCAGCCACGCAGAACATCACGTGCCCCATGAGGGGGAGGGAGGCTTCCTGGGGGGAGGGGCCCAGAATGTGCAGCCGTCCAAATCTGGGGTGAACCCCCACTCTGCCCCTGAGGGCTGTGTTCCCCTTCGTCTGGCCTTCCCTGTTGCCGAATCAGCACAAAGCCTGAAAATGTAGTCAGATCATTAATTGCTCCTTGATGCTCTGGCCATGTATGCGAGCGGTGTCCACCCCATCAGATGCGTGGCCGCAGTCACCTCAGGACAAGACTGCCCAACAGGCAAAGCCAAGTGTAGCACAGCCCACCCACCTCACAGCCTCCACACCCCCCGCCCCGGGGCTCAGGACCCCAGGGTCCTCTGGACTCTGTGCCATAAGCTTGGCTCTGTCACCCCTCCAGGTGGTAAAAACCAGATACGTTAAATTTCGTTAAGAGTAAGTGAGTTGGGAAAGCTTACTGTTTGCTTTCTCAGAGCGGTTCCTGCTCCATTAGTGACCATACTGTACGCTTACCATAAGGCTTGACCAGCCTGTGCTGTGCGCTGGGAGACCCTGCAGGTCTAGCAAGAAGGTGCCAGCTGCCCTCTGGCCCCAACCACCCTCTCCAGAAGTCCTGTAGCCGACAGCCACGGAGGACAGGGAGGATGGCGCCCTCTGCAGCCAGGAGAGGCAGGCTTCCCACCTGCTGTGAGAGATTCAGGTTCCTCGACTCAGGGACCCACTGAGCTGAGACTCAGGGTGGCTGAGCCTGGGACAGGGGGACAGGGTGACAGCGTGACAGCAAGGGGCCACTGAGCCACAGACTCAGGATGACTGTTCCCTGGGATGGGGGGGACAGGGCAAGGTGAGAGCAAGGGGCCACTAAGCCAGAGACTCAGGGTGACTGTCCCCTGGGACGGGGGGGACAGGCGGAGACGTGAGGTGAGGACGGATCATACTATCAGAGTCCTAGCTTTTGTGTGGTGTGGTGGGTTATAGGTGTTTATTATATTATCAGAAATAATAACCAGTAACTCACTACCATCCACTGGCCGGTGACGAAGTGCAGAGGATTGTGGTTAATCCGGTCTGTACACCTGAGTGTGATTAGAGTAATAGATAACAAACTAACTAAATTAATAAATTAATGGATAGATGGAGGGACAAATAAACAATGGAATAAAACTCGATGAGAAAACCACCTCTCTTACTGAGGTGATATCTGGAAGATGAAATGAGGAACAGTCACGGGAGTTCTGGTTGAAGGGAATCGAGATCCAAAACCAAGTGGCAGGATTTCCTTCAGAGAAACGCCTATGGGAGCAACAGGACACAGTGCAGAGGCCAAAGACACACCCAGGCCCTGGTCTAGGCACCCTGGAACTCTGCTAGGGTCCAGGTCGACCCCTGTGCAGCATTCCTAAGAGCTTGCGGCAAAGCCCACCCGCCCTGAAGTCCCACAGGGCCGAGGGAGCCGAGGAACAACACGGAGCGTGGCTTCTCACTCCTGCCCAGCACTACCCAAACCCTGGGAACACGTGTGCCGAGCTCATGGAAGCTTACACGGAATTATGAGGTGCTGGGGCAGCCCTGAGCCTGTGCCAGACCTGCTCCAGGTGATGGGAAAGCAGCCGGCGTGCTCTGCTGCCGGGCCTGGTGTCAGCCCCATAACGTGCTCTGCGTGTAGACAACATTCTCGGGATCTGTCCATGCACCACAGCTTGTTTCTTCCCCTGGAGTGCACACTGTCGGTGCCAACACACCTGGAAAGGCCCTGCAGACATACAGACCTCTCTGGGTCTCCGGGCCTAGGGTAAGTCTCCCAGGCTAATTTCCTTGAAAGGCAGGATTGCCCTGGGCTGAGAAAGGCTTGTGTGATCTCAGAGCAAGGACTCAGGTGTGTGGCTTAATATTTCCCACAAGGAAACACAATATTAATCTTGAAAACTATATTTCTAAGACCCATGCTGCCCAGGAACTTGCAGGGGGGTTTGTCAGGAATAAGCTCAATGACCTTGGGCAAGTCCCTCGACTTTTCTGATCTCCCTGCCAGTGAAGCAAGGAGATTGCAGCAGACTGTCTCCATGGGCCCTTCTGGCATTGGAATGCTACAGCTCTGCACTTCTGTGCCTGGCCGGCATCCCCTCGTGCAAGAACATGGATCAACCCCGGGACCTAGAGGAGGGGTCAGAAGGTGCACATCCATCTCAGTGGTGACGACTGGCTCTCTCTCTGCTCTGCATCCACCCAGCAATCACAGACAGGTCACCTCAGTTCTTGGAGGGGATGGCCTCTGGTTAACAATACCATCACCCGCCAGTCTGGGAAGATTCATTAGGTAATGTCTGCGAAGTGCCTGAGCTCATCGAAGGAAATTGCTCTCTGAATCCAAGGTATTAAAAATAGAAGTGAAACCAGAAGAGGTTTGAACTCAAGGGTAAAATTTCCTGTGCAGCTCAATAAGAAGAGCAAACAACAGGCCCGACGGGAACAGCCAGCGCTCTGACACGGAGGATGCAGAGCCTGGCAGCCCAGGATGCAAGAGGGAAGGACAGCCCAATAGGTAGATGGCCACTGGCAACAAGGTCAACACATGCAGATGGTGAATGGGATCACCCACCAGGCTGCCCTACCACTCCGACCGGGAGACACAGCAGCATGGAGTGGTGGGCAGATGGAGCAAGGCCAAGCTGGGGATGGGTCCTAACCCTTCCCAGACCTCAAGCAAGTCACATTCCCCCTGAGGTTCATCTTGCCAAGGGCAGGTTGACCAGATGATTCTTTGATTCCGTTGAGTCCTACAGCGTGTTTGCAGGTACGCTCTGCTCAAATCCTGCGAGCTTCTGGGGCCCAGATCCTCCTGCTGAGGAGGCAGGGACACAAAGTGGCCAAGAACCAAGACTCTGGAGCAAGGCTGCCTCACTTTGAGTCTCAGTTCTGCAACTTTAAGATATTTTTACTCAGCATCTTATTATGCTAAATTTTACACTCACAACACCTGAATGAATGGATCAGCAAACACCCGTACACCCACCACCGAGATTCCTTGTGGCCCACACCGTATACATGTCTGTCCACCTGGCAAGCCTCTGATCATCAGTTTGTCCTGTTATTTACGTATCTCGGAATAAACTACAGACATCATGCACTTCTGCTTCTGCTCCATCCTGTGGCATTTTAGTTGTGAGACCTTGGCTGAATCCGTCTGTCCTCACCTGTAAGATGTGGCTGTTTGTGGGCCGAGCAGAATAACCTTATGGGGAAGTTAATGCACACAGAGCACTGAGGGCCTGAGTGTGTAAAAGCACTAAATACATGTTAGCCATCATTACCGGAAAATCAAGATGCTGCAGGACTCTTGCCACTGCTCCAGAGCAGCAGTCTCTCCCCCAGTGCTGCCCCAGAAGGGCTGGAGTCATACAGGTGTCGTTTCACAAACAGGATGCAAGATTGAAAACTTACAGCCACCTGGATGGCTCAGTGGGTTGAGTGTCTGCCTTCGGCTCAGGTCCTGATCTCAGGGTCCTGGGATCAAGTCCTGCGTCCAGCTCCCTGCCAGTCTTCCTGTAGAAACCCCTCATTCTGCATTTGTCTGATGGTTTCCTTCAGTGATGGTCTGTCGATTATCCACCTACTGCCTGCAGGAGCTGGAGACCAGCTCATCCTCCAGTTTTCTTCAGGGCACATTTTCCTCATGTTGCAGCAAGCGTGACCTCAATGATCCTGCCAAAAGTTGGTTTGACTACAACTCCTAAGCCTCCGGCCTCCTTGAGGCACCCACAGTGTCTGCGAACCAGGGGCCAGTTCCAGTTGGGGAAGCAGCCAGAGCATCAATAAACTCAATACCTATTTTATTTTCAAGTAGGAAAGAATATTCCTATGACTTTTCTTTTTTGTAAAATGTCTTTTTTTCTTTTGTTTGTACCTTCTTTTACAATGGCAACTCTGCTTTCTCATTGTTTTCTGCCTCTAGACCCTCAAAACAACCAGAAAAGGAACACGTCGTGTGAACTGAAGTCATGAGGTTCTGCTGGACCATCTTCTCAGCAAGGTTTCCATCACTCCTTCAAGTAATTTACCTTGGAATTCGATTAGATTTTATCAGAAGTACTCTAATGCCTCCTTGATGTACCCTGTCTAGGGACTAGAGACAGACCTTGCATTACCAAGGAATTTGAACGTGACTTTACCAAAATCTGGAATTCACATTTCACTAACACACTTGCCTCTTGCACAAAGCTGAAATACAAACATGTTCTTCGTTTAAAAATGAATGAGTGATCCTAGTTGCATTGTAGGCAAGCAGTCTGGAAGGCACAGCTGGATAGGGAGGATCTCATGGAGTGTCAGCAGGGGCTCAGACCTGCAGCCTGGCAGTGTCCTCGGCCATGGTGCTGCTGGAGTGGCGGGCTCAGTGACCCGGCCCTGGACAGGAACGTGCCCCCCAAATTTGTTGGTTCAGACAGCAGCATGGGCAGTGTTCAGAAACGGGGAATTGCTAGATACCACCCAAGGCAGAAGTAAATCAAATAATGGTTCTTTTGGGGGGGGGCTCCTGCTGCTCTGCCACTGTCTCCCAAACCACAGTCTCCAGGGCCACATGCCTGAGAACAAGTCTGTCCATGGCCCCGACCAGGCATCCTGCCTCAGGGATCCCTTCTTTAATCTCTGACGTCAGACCAGAAGGACGATGATGACCTTATGGGGTTGGGGAGGGCCCCCCAAGTTATGTCTGACTGAAGCTGTGAATGTGACTTCATTTGAAAACAGGGTCTCTGCAGACACAGTTAAGACAAGGCCACAGCAGGCTGGGGTGGGTCCTGATCCAAAGTCCTCGGCGTCCTTCGAGGAAGAAGGAAATTTGGACACAGACTCATGGAAGGGGAAGCTAGGTGAGGACAGAGGCAGAGACCGCAGGGCCATGGCCACAGGTCCAGGACTGGCGGCAGAAGTGGGAGGGGCTAGGGAGGACCCTCCAATGGAGCATCCAGAGGGACTGTAGCCATGCAGACCCCTTAAGTGTGGCCTTCTGGCCCCCCAGACAGAGGGAGAGCATGCCTGTGCTTCTTTGTCTGACCCAGGAAGGGCTCCTGGTGGAAAAGCTGCCCTTTCCAAAAGCAGGACAAGGGCTCAGCCCAGAAGGAACGGTCTCCAGGGAGGAAGGTGACTTGGGCATTGGGCCTCCCTGGGGCTGCAGGTGCATCCACCTCCTGAAGGAGCGGCACAGAGGAGCCTCCTGGAGGGTGGCCCCGGCAACTGTGTCACACAAACTGCATCAAAATGTGAAGTTGTAACTCTTTATTACCTAGGAACTCAGACAAGCCTGGTCCATCCACTCCTCTGTCCTCCCCGCTCCACCGAGTAGAAGCTTGGCCTGGGAGGAGGCAAACCTAGTCAACAGCTTAGTAAAACAATCCAAAAATTTCTAAAAGGAGGAAAGTTAAATGTGTGAGACTTTCTGCGTTTTGTTTCTTTAGACCTAGTAGAAAATGCGCTCACATGAAAGCAGCCGAGGAAAGGCATAAGCGCCAGCTGGCGCCTTGGCACTCCAAGCACCCAGGGACACCGAGCATCGAGTTTCCCTGCTGCGCCTCGCCCTGCCCACATCCACTCCAGGAAGCACATGCACTGCTCTTGGATGTGAATTTCTCCATTTCTCACCATCTTCAACAAAGATCCCCTCACATCTTATTCTTTGGCAAACTATTAATTTAAGAAGAATTTGCAGGGACGCCTAGGTGGCTCAGCGGTTGAGCATCTGCCTTTCGGCTCAGGGCATGATCCCGGGGTCCTGGGATCAAGTCCTGCATCGGCTCCCTGCAGGGAGCCTGCTTCTCCCTCTGCCTGTGTCTCTGCCTCTCTCTCTCTGTGTCTCTCATGAATAAATAAATAAAAATCTTTAAAAAAAAAAGAGAAGAATTTGCAGATGGAAGTAACCTCTCCTTGTCCTTTTTAAATAAAAAGGCAGAAAAGAGCACATGAGAGTCTCTGAACCCTTCTTTGAAGGAGAGATGTTTGCAGTGTCAGCCACCAGACCTACAACCTGCATCTAGAACGTCCGTCCTTCTGTGGGGTGACCATCTGGTGCGGGCGGTAGCTCGCGGTAACCTGGAATACACATTCTCTAATGACCTACAGGCTTCGGTTGAATTAAATATTGAAGCAAACTCCAGAAATACCTACAAGGAAACGCACCAGCAATACTGTATCGATTGTGTTAGGCTGTTTAATAATTCATCCACTCCCCTTGGGATTGAATGTCGTTCCGTGTCTCCCCGAGTGCCGCGAGCATTGAGAGAGGGCTGAGCTCACACATCTTCATCTGGCATGGGAGGAAAGTGAAGAGCCTGGCCGTCTTGCCTCTACTTCATTCTACCCATGACAAGAGCTTGTCAGCACACCTCTTCTTGGGTGAGAAGGAACCAAAGGGAGTCTTCCCTCAGCCGACGACTGTCCCAGGATCATTCTAGAGTCTATGAAGCAGCCCTCCCCAGCATCATCTGAGCGCCATGTGAATACCCAGGAGGCCTTGAGGGAACCCGTGCTGATCTCCGTGGCCTGGCCTCTGCTGCTCCCGTGTTCTGCACGCCATCCCAGGGTGGTGAGCTCGACTCAGAGGCCACTCCTACAACAAGACCGGCTTCCCACAGCAAGCCCCTGACCCCACGGATGCCAGGGCCAGAAACATTGGCCTCATTTCTGTGTTTTCACCTCATGGGAGACGTCCAACCAGAGCATCACCCTGAGAATCTGAATCCAAACCCAACAGGAGAGCAGCTCCTGCATGTCCCACGGGCTCGCCCGCCTGAGCTCCTTGACGTGGTGGAGGCAGGGTGTTTCTTGGGGTCTTACCTGGTTCTCCCAGGCCTGATCAAATTACCGATTTACCAGCTACACTGGTAAAAATGATCTTACGTAAAAGATTTGCCAACAGGAAAAGCTCTGGATTAGTCGCTGGGTGTTTTTGTGTTTTGCTTTGTCTCCGCTACATTTGCAAAGAGACAGTGGACTTCCTTGCTCCATCACAGGGGTGGAGAGGGATCCTGTCCTTTCCTGCTCCCTTTGTCCCATCTTGCAGCAAACACTGCAGTCTGAGGCCAGTTCCCACCCAAGAGGGATGGGGCAGGCACCCAGCTGCAGCTCTCACGGGGATTCAGCTCGCTGGACAAAGGTGAGGGGCCTGGGGGTGCTAATGATATCTGCCTCCCACCTTATCTCAGAAGATTAGACTAATCCAGCGCTGGGAACCGGTGACAGGAATATGTGGTTACAGGGCTAGCAGGAGGTGAGGGGCGTGCCCATGGGGCCTAACAAGGAATGGAGGGCCAGGCAGCAGGTGTTAACCTGGGGCAGGGGCAGGGGAGGAGAAAGACCACTGGGTACTCTGCTCTCCAGTCTGGGTCTGCTTCTCCAGGTTCACGAGTTTCAGGATTTAAGTGGCTCAGATACTCAAATGTGGCTCCCCTGGGACTTCAGGGTTTATGGGAGTGGAATGTAGAATATGGTATGCGTTAGGCCAGGAGATCAGGGAGAGCTACGTTTCATACTTCCATCCATTTGTCTGCTCAGTAAATATTTCTCAAGCATCAGCCGAGGGGCAGCACCGCAGTGAGCCCCAGGGGCCAGGAAGGCACACACTGACCAGGCATCTAGAGTGCCCCCCGCCATCTGAGATGAGCCAGTTGTGCCTCACACTCTGTACTACCAGTGGGCACCCCTCAGAAACCCCGTGGACTTTCAGTTTTGTGCTGGCAGTTCCATCGTGTGCAACTGAAGAATAGCGTGAGACCTGGGTCCTGGACCTGCAATAGCTGCCGAGGTCCTCAAAGCCCACGTCTCCCCAGAAAGTGCTGTGGGACCACTGGACGGCTCACGTTAGCTGAATGATTCCTGCATTTCATCATCTGTCTGGAGATACCCGGGAAGAGCCTGACTCCTAGGAACTCCCAGGTTCCTAAAAGAAACAGCTGAGCAGGTGGCAAGGCACTGGCCCCATTCAGTGGAGGGCAGAGCCTTGATTTTCATACTAAGGATTTAACTTTTTGCTCACTCGAGGTTCATGGGCAGCTGTCTGGTCTCTACTTGGAGTGAATGCCTTTCTCTCTTTCCCTTCTATGTATGTCACATGCTGGACAAGGGAGGTCCCCACATTTTGTGGTTGTTTTCTTGTTTTGGGGGGGTGAAGTATGTGAGGAATGGCAGGTTTAGAGCTTCGCAGTGAGAAAGGCCAGGCAGGTGGATGCTGCCCTGCCGTGCTAACAGAGCTCCTCTGGGCAACACCAGAGCCTTATGCCTGGCAGATAAATCAGAAGGTGTTTCTCTAGAAGCTTTGAAATTCAAACAACAATTCAAGGTGGAACTCAAAAGACAAAACAATAACTCCCTGAATTACCTTCAGTCCGCACCTAAAGCAGGTCAGAGTGACCACTCGGGTCTCACGAGGAAGGAATGAGTCACCCTTAGGGGGAAGAGCAGTGTGTTAGTTTTCTCATTTTGTGCAAGGAAAGTGGAAATCCAGTGAGATGGGGTGATGTGCACAAGAGGATCCTACCGACTCCAGGGTCTGGAATCAGGGCTGGACCACAAGCTCAGTCTCGCTGCAACCCTGTGCCCTATCCACGGAAGCCCTAAGACATCCACATCATAAAATACTCATGACTCTCCAGGATCCAGTGTAACAGCCATGCAGTGCTTTTGCCAATCTTAATACCTATCAAGCAGCACTTAGAACAAGGATTGGCATCTTGTCATTCCACACCTTACATGACCTCTGACTTCACGACCTCAGGCTTTGATGTTCATTGTCAGCATCCCTTCCAGGATAAAACTACGTGCCACTGGAATCTCAGACTTTGTCAGGTTCATGAGGGGCATGACTGTCAGGAAAGGAGACTCAGAGGAGCAGAACCGAACACAAAAACTGTTTCAAAATACCCTCCTTAATAGTCACGTCTTAACTCATAAATGTACCTCATCAGCACTTAGACCACAAATTTTGTACTATAACTGGAATTTCTGAAGAAAGTGTCTAACTTACATTTTCTTACTTCAACCAACTCTTTATGAATAATGCATCACTTACCATCCAGGATGCGTATCAAGTCTGACTTAGAAGATGAGAGAGTAAATTTAGTCAAATAAAAGGGAAGGAAAGTCAGTCCAGTACTTGAGATCTCCAGTAACAGCAAAATATGACAAGTACTTGGAAAAAAAAATGACCAAGAGAAATTCCTCTTCCCAGTCAACTAGTATATGCCACAAAAAATATGTCACGACATGTCTGACATGACATGTCCCCTCATCCCTTGTCCCTGCCTGATACCAGGTGCTCAAGCCCCACATGCTTTCTTGAGCTGTCTGGTAAAATTTCCCTGTAAGGAACGTCAGGGAACTTTCAAGAGTCTGGCAGAGCTGCTTTAGACATGAAATATCTGCTATTGTCTTAGGACAAAAGGGATTTGGAGCCCCGTGAGCAAGGCTGTCTCCAGGCTGCAAAGAACCAGGCATTAAGTGGGAACCTGAATGCTCAGCTCCAGCTTATATAGGCCATGAGACAGCACGGGAGGAGGCCAGCTCTGCCTGCACCTGTCAGGGCCACTGGCTGGTCTAGACACTCTTGAGAGATCCTCCATCCCTGGTCACTTGGGAAGGAGGGGATGAGGACTAGAACCAGAGATGGAGGCGGGATAAGCAGAGAGAAGGGAGGTGCCAGCCCAGCTCCTGTCTGTTGGTCATCACCCTGTGGCACCCTCCGTCCCAGGGTAAAGGAGACAGGTGCTAGCACAGGGACCCAGGGTCTTTCCATGGTGGGTGCAGAGAGCCAGGGCCCAGAGCATGCGTTCTTGGTTGGCGGGGAAGTGAGAAAATGAGAAAATCACAAGAAACAACAGAAGGAGAAAGAGAAGGGGAGTTTTAAAAAAAAATGTTTCATTAAATTCATTTTCATTCTCTTACATTGAACCTGATTCAAACAATTTGTTTAACTGTATTCAACTGCCATTTTTACAGGTAAAATGGGTCAAAGAGAAGCAATTTCACATCGTTCCGGTAAACATAGTGTTTGTGGGGTCAGCTCAGTCTCTGGCTCATGTGTATTATAGCCCCTGGGTCAGGCCTCCACAGTCTTCATGCTTCATTTCATTGGGCAAGAGTCAATGGCATAACTGTGGGGCAGGGGGTACCAGGAGGAGAGTCCTCAAATCTCGAGTGCCAAGCAGTGAGGGGCAGGCTGTCAGCGTGTTTCGTCCAGAGAGAGAGAAGCCTGGGCCACCAAAGCTCTGCCACAAATATTCATCCAACAAATATTTCTCGAGAACATATGATGTGCTAGGCATGGCCAAGTGTGGGGATGGTGAACAATACAGACATTATCTCTGTTCTCTGACCTTTCATGACCTAAAATTTAAAATTAGGCAGTGGTCTCTCAAATATGACGTCTCAAAGCAACCAACAAAAAAGCACATAAAGTGGACTTCATCAACATCAAAGACTTTGTATTGCAAATGATACCACTAAGAAAGCAGAAAGGCAGCCCACAGAATGGGAGCATGTATTTGCAATCATATATCTGATGAGAAAATTGCATCTGGAATATATAAAGAACCCTTACAATTCAACAATAAAAAGGCCATTCGTTTTTTGTAAAAGGAAATGTATCTGAATAGACATTTCTTCAAAGGAGACACGCAAATGGCCCATAAGCACAGGCCAAGATGCCCAACATCAGCAGTCATCAAGGAAACTGAAATCGAACAGTGACATATCACTCCACCCCCACCAGCAAGGATGTAACAGAGTAGAGAGATGACAAATGTAGGTGAGGATGCAAGAAATTGGAATCTTCATAGATGGCTGGTGGGGATGCACAGTGGAGCAGCTGCTGGTAAAACAGCCTGGCAGCTCTTCAGAAAGCTCAACATGGAGCAACCAGGGGACCCAGCAATTGCACCCCTAAGTGTACACCTAGGAGAGACGAAAACATACATCCACACAAAAACTTGTACATCGATGTTCGTGACAGCATTACTTATAGTAGCCAAAAAAAAAAAATGGAGCAACCCAAATGACTATCTACTGATGAATGGATAAATAAAATGTGGTTCATTCATACAAGGGGTTATTAGCCAGCCTACTTAGAAAGGAATGAAGTAGGAACATAGACCACAAAGGGATGGATCTTGCACACCTTGTCTCACATGGAAGATGCCAGCCACCAAAGACCACATATCCTATGGTTCCACTTACATGAAGTAGTCAGGTTGGCAAATCCATGGAGACAGGAAGTAGGTTAGTGGCTGCTGAGGCTGGAGGGGATGGCTGCTATTGGGTAGGGGGCTTCCCCTGGGGGTGACAAAATGTTCTAAACTGTGCTAGTGGTTGCACACTCTGGGAATGTATTGAATTGTATACTTTAAATGAGTGCATAGTATAGTGTATGCATTACAACTCGATAGACATGTTGCCTCTAGAAGATACAGAATACAAAAGTTTATATTTGGGGAAGGAAAAAAAAGGCATCCAGCATTTCATAATGTAAAGTGCAGAAAATAAAGTTCTGCAGAATCATCTGGCTTTTGGCTCTTGTTAAAGCACTCAGAAGGCAGTTCACTGTTCATCAAACCCATGTGCCTGGCTCCTAAGCGCTGAGGGACACAGTACAAACTTGTTTCCGGATTACACTCGCCTTGTATGGTCATGGGCGTGACACTCAGAAAACAGGATGCAAGTGCCACAAAGCGGTTTCTTATCTTTGACTCTATGTTGCTTTATTGAACTTCATTGTAACCTCGCACATATTTTAAGGGTTGGAGTTAACATTATTTTTTAATAGCACATAATAATTATTGACCTCCCAGAAAAGTATTTCATGATTTTATAGCACTGTCTGGATGTGGCAGGACTAGAGTGTCCCCCTCGGGCTCCACTTTGCAGTGCAGAGCAAGAGCAACGTAGTTTGTGGGAGATACCATCTGCTCTAATCTCAGCCCCAGGATTCTTTGTCCAAGAGATTTGGGTCATGAAAAGATATAATTGGACTTGCTTCTTCTTCTGCATGAGCTACCTGCAAGACCCCATAAGCAAGCCCTTCAGCACAATTAATGTGGGAACGAGCCAGCCAATCGAGTTCTAGAGAGGACCTGTGGGCTGGCCGTGCAGTGGACAGGCTGCTGGCCTGGGTGTGAGGAGGACACAGAGGAAGGAGTACACAGCATGTCACGCCTCCAGCATCTTAGAGTGCTGGTCGGGGCCCGGGATGCTCATGTGATTGCAGTCTTCTGGGGAGCCACCTGGGAATAGGGTTAGAACACACACTTTCAATGCCATCTGAGAATTTACCCTCAGATGAACGGTTGTAGACACAAGCAAAGGTTCACTCTGGGGTTTTCTGTAATAAAACATGAACGCAATAAAAACATCTCTCACTAGCAGATTGGACAGATGAATACATTACAGCCACAGAGTAAAATTCCATGCAGGTATAGCCAACTGCAAGGTGGAACCCGAGGGCCACCCAGATCCGGACTTGTGACGGCCTCTGAAGGAGCTTCCATGGGTTTTATCCATTTTCAAGGTCTACACTTGGCCTGAGTCCAATCCAAGAGACACTGAGTGAGCCCCATGAGGGCAGAGTGTGTTGTATGCTCAGGAGCCCCTGTGAACCATTGCACGTGGAGGGAACCACGCTGTTTGTTCCCTGGGGCGGCCACATGATGCCCCTTGCTGGTGCTACAGGAGTGGATGTGAAGATGCCTCCGCAGTAGAACCTCTCAGGACCCCTCGCCCATGTCCCCGAGCCTGCCAGGCCCTCATAGGTCCTCGGCGGCCCTCGGAAGCAGGAGGACGACAGATGAAGGGCACTGGTGCCCCGAGACACTGGGAGCCACCAGCGCCATGTCCTGTAGCAACTAGAACAGGCCACCCTGTGAGCACCCTTTCCCTCTGCTCTCCCTGCCAGGGCCTGAGGATGGGAGGCTACGCTTGGGCCCCTGCATGTCCTTTGCTGATGCATCCTCCCTTCTACCCAACACAATGGGTTGCTCGTGTCTCCCACCTCCTTCCTCTCTGATGACTCCTACAGTTTCAGGGAGATGCATGCTATTATTATAAGAGGAAGGGAACAAAGAGCCCTAAAAGGCCTACAGATAAGCTATCTCTGCTGAAGCCGAAGGGTGGACCTCCAGGGGCTCTGCCATGTTCGTCTGCCATGGGACGTGTCTGGGGTCACGCACCCAACAAGCCAGTTGGAGAATGCACACTACAGAAAACTATTACTTCCAAGTTTTCCAGGATAAAAAGGATTTTATCATTAATATAAGGAGAATACAGCCAGACGGAACCAGGCATTTTGTGAGTTAGTGACCAAATGCAACTGAATCGTTTTTCATTCTGTGTTTCTGTGAGAAAGACAAAAAGCTCAGATGTCAGTTTGTTAAAATAGGAGGCTCTGGGTAGCAGAGTGGGACACGTCTGATTCCATATTTGACACCTTTTCATTTTCAAAGCAGCATTATTTGTGATCACTGCAGCTTAGACTTGAATGATCTCAATATGTTATGGACAAGAATCGTTTACAGAGATTTATTACCCTTTCTGTAGACGAAACACTATTCTATTCTCAGATGCCATTGTTACACTCTTCATACACCAGATAAATATTTTCTAATCTACCTCCTCAGTCGGCAGGTGCACAGGACACAGACCTTTCTGGGCTCCACTGAGAGGGGAGGTGTGACAATTCTGTGTGTGCAAGCACTACGATGAGTGTGTTCTGGGTACTGTTCCATTCAGCCTTGCACAAACCTCTGGTCCTCATGGTGGAGCTGCTCTCACTGCAGAAGAGGAAGTGGAGGGGTCTGGGCATTTGCTCAGTGACAGGACTGTGGTCTGCTCTGCCGACCCCCTCCTTCTACCCCACTGGCCTGTCCCCTGACACACCTCCAAAATCTGCCGCTGACACCCCAGGTCCTCACTGGTGCCAAAGACATGGCACTGACCTGGAGGAGACATGACGGGTGGAGGACGGGCAGGGAGACAGGCCTCAGGTTTGGAGGGGAATCTGCTTGCTGTAGCTTAGAGGCATAGGTCAACTGACATCCCTGCTCTCCCCACACTGAGAGGTCTCTCCCAGGGGATGGACTTCATCCTAAACCAGCAAAGTCCCAAGAATCCAGGACCACTGGTCACCCGGGCACCCTGTGACCCTGGTTCCTCAAGTCACAGCCTGGGGGCCCTGGGGTGACTGCAGGTGACTTGAGGGCAGCGTGGCCAAGCACAGCTCCTGCTCCCTGTGCCCTGTGGACCCTCCCTCCCAGGGTAGTTTCCAGTCCACACTTGTCGGCCCAGATGCCTCCCCCTAGCCCGGAAGGGGCCAGCCCCAAGCCCACTGCCGTGCGGTATTAACAGCAGTAAGTGCTTCTTGGAATGTGCATTAGCGGGGCTCAAACACCGACCGAACTTCAGTATTAACTGATCCGGGCCCATGTGATGGGAGTTCCCAGGCCTCTGTGTGAAGGTTTCATTTCCCACGTTAAATAATTCAGGGCACCAGCAAGCAACCTCAGAAGTTACATCTGCAAATGCCAGTGTGCTTCGTTTTTTAGGGTTTTTTTCTCTTAAACTGTGGCTTTAAAGAATAAAGTTAAAAGGGATAAGCTTTCAGGCTTTCTTCTCCCCTCGATTAACGGCTTTCCTTCAGGTAGCTTGATGGGAATTACATGGAGTTGGTGGAAATAAAGTGGAAATTTGATAACCCGTTGCCATGTTGGAAAGAAAGAAAGAGGGAAGGAGAGGAAGAAAGTGTGCAGAGCTTCCTGTTACATCTTGTGCGACCCTGGGATACATCTCAGCACAGGACAGATGTAGGAGGTGTGGGATCCCACCTAGGACCCAACTCACTAGTTCAACACAATGTATTTCACACAGGGAAACAATGAAAACATGATACAAGTTATACTTAACTGACATTTTGCCTGAAAGTAATTACATAAGGGACAGCAAAGGAAGCAATGCTGAGTCGGTCTTGTAATCTCTCCTCCTCTATCCCTGGCCCCCCACCCCGCCATCTTGGACCCCCCTTTCCAGGAGCCCTGTGCCCTCCCCCTGTTGTCCTGCACACCTGCACACACCTCCACCCCCCTCCACACCCCCAGGCCGTCCAGGACCCCGCAGGCGGGGGCAGCACAGGACTCAGGAGAAAGTGCTCTACCCAGGTGTGGGCTCTCCACATTTCAGAGCAGCACCTGTGTCCTACACCATCGCCATTGCCTTGAAACGAGACTCACATGTGATGGGATCCACCCACCCAGACGACTTTTTAGAAATATTTCCTACTCAAAAACCTGTAAAAGAGAAAACAAGGGGCACCTTGGTGGCTCAGTTGGTTGAGTGTCCGGCTCTTGGTTTTGGCTCAGGTCATGATCTCAGGGTCCTGAGATGGAGCGTCGCACTGGGCTCCATGCTCAGTGGGGGGTATCTGCTCACTGGGGAGTCAGCTTCAAGATTCTCTGCCTTTCTCTCTGCCCCTCCCCCTCTCGTGCACTTGTTCATGCACTCTTTCGAGTAAGTAAATCATAAATAAAAAAGAAAACAAGAGTCATTTAAAATAAAAGGATACATATTTAAACGTAAAATCTCAGACATGATTACCATAGGAAATGTAATAAAGCAGTCAGATGCTCATGTTTTGATGTATCGGTCTTGATTTTTTTTTTTTTTATTTATTTATGATAGTCACAGAGAGAGAGAAAGAGGCAGAGACACAGGCAGAGGGAGAAGCAGGCTCCATGCACCGGGAGCCCGACGTGGGATTCGATCCCAGGTCTCCAGGATCGCGCCCTGGGCCAAAGGCAGGCGCCAAACCGCTGCGCCACCCAGGGATCCCTCGGTCTTGATTTTTAAAAGTAAGTTCAGGGGGCACCTGGATGACTTAGGTTAAGCAACTGACTCTTAATTTTGGCTCAGGTTGTGATCTCAGGTTGTGAGATTGAGCCCCCGCATTGGGCTCAGCATAAAGCTTGCTTGGGATTCCCACTGCTCAGCATAAAGCTTGCTTGGGATTCCCTCTCTCCTTCTGCCCCTCCCCACCTGTGTGTGCATGCATACACATGAACTCTTTCTCAAATAAATAAAATCTTTAAAAAATAAAATGAAAGTTCAGAAGTGACACTGTACAAGTCACAAGTCACAAACTACAGTGATAAATGTCACCAGTGTCCATAAGTCTTGGTGACTTTACACCCACTGCCTTGACCATAATTTGGAGATTAACATTTGACCTCTGAAGTGGGCATGAAACATGAGAGGAACTCATCTTGCATTTCATTCAGGTCCCCAGGTCCCTGGAGTCCACTCGTACCTGGGAGATCACCACAAGTGGGGTTTCTCATCCTCAACACTACTAACTTTTTGGAGCAGATAGTGTTTTGTTATGGGGGCTGACCTGTGCCCTGTGGGGTACTTCGGGGCATCCCGCTGCTCGCCAGGAGCACCCCTCCCCAGTCATGAGGACCAGAAATGTCTCCAGGTGTTGCTAAATGTGCCCTGGAAGAGAGACTCATCCCTCGTTGAGAACTACTGACATAAGCTATATAAGATCCTCTTTTGGTTGCTGTTTAATGCATTCAGTGATTTTTTAAAAAAGAGAATATGCTACATAGGACCTTGATGTACCTCAGAGAGCAGAGCCAGATATTGTTGCATTGAGAACACAAACTTTTCTCATCATTTCAAGAAATTTGACCCAGAAGGAATGCTTACGTTTCTTCTTCCTTTATTCCAACTAAGATCGGCCATTGTTTGTGATTGAGTTTTGCTTACATCAGTTTAGCTATTAGTGTATTGGTTTAGCTATTTTTTATGATTTTTTCCCCCAACAAGGGAGCATCTTTGAAACTGTAATAACACCATACATACACCTTTTTGAAGCTTAAGGTTCTAGGACACTCAAAATCAGGTTTGATCAATACCATCATAATGAAGATTAAAATGTGATTTTGGTTCCTTAAGAAACGATGAGAACAATGTATCGCAGCTGCTCAGGTAGTCAATGCAAACAAAATTTGCCAAAGAAAAATAATCACTAGCTTACATAATACAAATTTAATTGATTTATTTCTATTATTAAAAAAACAATGGATAATTTGTCCGAGTTAAATATTTATAGCTCCAATTTAAAATTTGATCTCTACTTTTTGTACCCTAAAACTAAGCCAATGGATGTGCTCAGTGTGTTCTCAGATTATGCCAGAAAACAATACATCAGGGGGCAGCTGGTGAGGTATGTGCAGGGTCTAGCATTTTTCTAATTTTATTACTGCTTTAAAATTTTAAGCTGATTTGTACCTATGCCTCTTTTCAGTTTATTCAAAAACACCTTACCACTAGCTTAATTTGTAAATTAAGTAGAGAATTTAATCATGCAATGTCTCAGCCATAGCATCTCCATATCACAGGGGAAGGTAGTCAAGGCATATTTATAGTACATCCTGTGCATGTAGACATTTCTCACAGCCACTGCATTTTTTTTTTAAAGACACTCTTTTTTTTATTTATTTATGATAGTCACACAGAGAGAGAGAGAGGCAGAGACATAGGCAGAGGGAGAAGCAGGCTCCATGCACCGGGAGCCCGATGTGGGATTCGATCCCGGGTCTCCAGGATCGCGCCCTGGGCCAAAGGCAGGCGCCAAACCCCTGTACCACCCAGGGATCCCGCCACTGCATTTTTGTGTTTTACACTTTACACTTTCCTTCCCATTTTACAGGAAGGAAGCTGTGGCCCCAAACCCACAGATAACGTCTACAACAAAACCAAGTGATAAGGTCTTTTCCCAACCACTGGAAATGTGACTACATGTTGGTAATCACCAACATGTAGAAAACCCATGTGGTATCAGGTCTGTGTGAAAACAATGGAGCAGAGAAAGCGGGATACCTGATGGTCTTGAAAACGGGTCTTAAGTGCCATGATCCAAACCAAGAGGCCCAGCGAGACGGCAGCAGAAGCTCAAGGTGGGACGGGGCCTGCGGATTCCAGTTCTCTGGCGGCTGTGATGCGATGTCACCATGTCTGGGGACCAGGTCTGAGCCTGTGAGCCCCCTGAGCCCCGAGCAGGGCCTCCCTCAGCAAAGCTCTGTGTTGAGGCCGCAGCAGATTGAACAGGACAGGGATGCGAGGCAAAGGAAAGAGATGTCTGGGAAGAGAAGAGAGCGGAGGCCAGGACGCCTCTCTCACCACACGCAGAGCCTTCATTTCTTTGACTTTGTGAAAACAAGAGAATCGATAGAAAACAGACCTTCCTGCCAATAAATTGGATCATTTAGATAATAGATTCCTAGAAAAACAGAAACTACTGAAAATGAAGTAATAGAAAATCTGAACAGACTTCTAACAGTTAAAGAGATTTTATCAGTCATTCAAAGTTTCTCTGCAATGAAAGGCCCAGACTCACATGGCATCTGCAGTGAGCTCACTGAGACATTTGAAGAATCGATACCAATCAGTCACAGACTCTTCCAGAGAGAGAGAGAGAGAGAGAGAGAGAGGAGACTTCCTAACTCCTCCCACAAACTCAGTGTTACTCCGACACGCAAACCACCTAAGACTATGGCCATACAAGAAGAGCGTGGATCCTTTGTGAATATAAATGTAAGACTCCTCAACAAACTACTTGCAAACCAAATCCAGCAACAGAGAGAAGGATCAGATATACCCCTAATGGGGTATGTCTCTGCAATGCAGGACCAGCTCAGCCTATAGAGATCGCTACCATACAGCACTTAATAGGATAACAGTCAAAAACCACATGGTCATCTCTGTCAACATAGAAAAGGCACTTGACAAAATCCAACACCTTTTCATGATTAAAAAGGAAAGTGACAGGGGCGTGCAGGTGGCTCAGTCAGTCAAGCGTCTGACTCTTGATCTCCACTCAGGTTTCGATATCAGGGTCATGAGTTTGGGTCCTGAGTTGGGCTCCATGCCCAGCCCAGTGAGGGTGGGGGGAGGAAGGAAGGAAGGAAGGAAGGAAGGAAGGAAGGAAGGAAGGAAGGAAGGAAGGAAAGAAAGAAAAAGGAAGAACTTAAGCCAGGACTAGAAGGGAATGCCCTTGACTTTCCAAGGGCATCTCAGAGAACCACAGCTAGCATCATCCCTGCTGGTAGAAGCCTGACTCCTCTCCCCCAGAGATCAGAACCAGACAGGTCCACTCTTGTCACTTCTACTCAACATTGTAGCACATGCTCCAGTTACAGCTGGTTGGCTCACAAAAAAAGAAATAATACAGGAAAGGAAGAAGCAAGATGACCTCTCTTTGAAGTTTTTGAGGAATGACCTATCCTGTGATGGGGTGTATACAGGCACCAATGTAGCATTGACCATGAGTTGATAATTATTAAAGGTGGCTAATGGGCATGTTTCTTTCCCTAATTTTATGTACATCTAAAAATTTGTTTAATAAAGATTTTTAAAAATATTAGCTGTCATTACATTGAAAGACTTTTTTAAGGCAATGAAATCTTCCTAGACATTTCAGATCTTTATAAATCGGGGGGGAAGGACACCTTCCCGTTCTTCGAGGTGGTCCCAAATGAGACCTCATCATGGGGCCTCAGGCTATCAGAAAACTATAAACATCAAAATCCACTACTTCCCATTTATTCCGAGTCTGTCAGCAGGAAATCTTGTGGATATATTTATTGTTTTTATTAAGAGAAAGCTCAGTAGTTCACACAAGTGCATTTGTAAAGACTTATGGAACTTCCACATTTTCCCCAAGTCACTCTGTTTTTGGGGTAATTCGCAGATCCCTCCCTCTCCTTCTTGTCTAATTATCCTGTGATGAACAGAGTGGATTCTTCAGGACTTGGCTCACATGTCACTATGCTCAGGAAGACTTCCAGGGCCCTTCCAGGCCCAGCTGACACACAGACATCGCACTTTCCTTCAGAGGCTTTAATGCAGGTTTTCATGGCACACTTACCTTTACGATGAGTAATTGCTGTTATCTCCTCACTGGACCATGCACTGATACACATCAGGCCTTCATGTGTCTCTTCCTGGCTCTGGCCCCAGGGCCCTGGTACAGCATGGGCACACAGAGGTGCTGCATACACAGTTGCCCATGAGTGAGTGTGTGAACGGATGAATGGATGGATAAGCTCATTAATGCTGTTGGTTACCAATGCCTGGTCAATCATCATTTTAGGCTCTATGATATGAAAACTCAGGATCTTACATTTTTGCAATAGCTTCTCAGGATTTTTATAAAGTACATCAAATCTAGACATTGAAACTTATTTCATTGCTTTATGATCCATCTGCTTATGATCTTTATTCAGAATACTCTATAGGCTTTATCTTTCTCATCTTTTCATGTCTTTATCAAAGTAGAATTCCATTCAACTAGAACTATCATTAGTTCCTTTTTTATATCATTGTATAATTTTTGTATTTATTTATTTATTTATTTATTTATTTATTTATTTATTTATTGAATTGGTCCTTTATAAAAAGAAGCATATTGGGAAATTTAATAGAACCTTAATAAAAACATCTTCACTTACTATATTTATTTTATTAAATTGATTTGAATTTAAGAGTTCTGTCTCATACCACCTCACACCAGTGAGAATGGGTATAATTAATAAGGCAGGAAACCACAAATGTTGGAGAGGATGTGGAGAAAGGGGAGCCCTCTTGCACTGTTGGTGGGAATGTGAACTGGTGCAGCCACTCTGGAGAACTGTGTGGAGATTCCTCAAAGAGTTAAAAATAGACCTGCCCTACGACCCAGCAATTGCACTGTTGGGGATTTACCCCAAAGATACAGATGCAGTGAAACGCCGGGACACCTGCACCCCGATGTTTCTAGCAGCCATGTCCACAATAGCCAAACTGTGGAAGGAGCCTCGGTGTCCATCGAAAGATGAATGGATAAAGAAGATGTGGTTTATGTATACAATGGAATATTCCTCAGCCACTAGAAATGACAAATACCCACCATTTGCTTCGACGTGGATGGAACTGGAGGGTATTATGCTGAGTGAAATAAGTCAATCGGAGAAGGATAAACATTATATGTTCTCATTCATTTGGGGAATATAAATAATAGTCAAAGGAAATATAAGGGAAGGGAGAAGAAATGTGTGGGAAATATCAGAAAGGGAGACAGAACATAAAGACTCCTAACTCTGGGAAACGAACTAGGGGTGGTGGAAGGGGAGGAGGGCGGGGGGTGGGGGTGAATGGGTGACGGGCACTGAGGGGGACACTTGACGGGATGAGCACTGGGTGTTATTCTGTATGTTGGTAAATTGAACACCAATAAAAAATTAATTTATAAAAAATAAAAAAAAGAGTTCTGTCTTCACTTCACTTGAGAAATCTTCACTCAAGCTTCACTGTCTTCACTTGAGAAATCTTCACTCAAGCTTCACTTCATTTATAGTATATCAGTAAATTTATCAGAAAACAAAACAAAACAAAACAAAACCCTGGTCCTGTCATTATGTGAGTGAGCACCAGAAGATTAAAAATGCTTCATGATTAATGCATGTAGCTCTTAATATTCTAGCCATCTGTATTTTATGTGGTCTGCTGGGTTGTCAAAAATGCATTATTGTTTGTTTGTATCCCAAATAAGCTATATGACAGGAAAAAAAAAAACACCAAAATTTTAACCCCTTTCATGCAATCTGAATTTCATGTCAGGTGTGGATAACCCTCCTCTCTCCTCTTCTTCTCTCTCATCCCATCCCATTCTATACCAACCCAACTTAACCCATCCCATCCCATGCCATCCCATCCCATGCCATCTTATCCCATCCTATCCCATCCCATGCCATGCCACCCCGTGCCATGCAATCCCATCCCATGCCATGCCATGCCATCCCATCCCATTCTATCCCATCCCAATTCAACTCATCCCATCCCATCTGCATCCCATCCCATCCCAAACCATTTTTGGCTATGTCAGCCATTCTTTTATTTTTATAATAAATTTAGTTTTTATTGGTGTTCAATTTACCAACATACAGAATAACACCCAGTGCTCATCCCATCAAGTGCCTCCCTCAGTGCCCACCACCCATTCACCCCCACCCCCCGCCCTCCTCCCCTTCCACCACCCCTAGTTCGTTTCCCAGAGTTAGGAGTCTTTATGTTCTGTCTCCCTTTCTGATATTTCCTACCCATTTCTTCTCCCTTCCCTTCTATTCCCTTTCACTATTATTTATATTCCCCAAATGAATGAGAACATATAATGTTTGTCCTTTATGTCAGCCAGTCTTGTTTTTCAGTGTACCTACTTCACCTTCTATTCACTTATTACCTTACAGTCCTTTAATCTCCTTGTTCTGTTCTGGCCACAAGTCCTGTATTCAGAGCAGACACTGCCAGTACACTCTGCCCATCTGATTCTGCCATTCCAGCTGCTGTCCATGCTGACAGCATTCTGGTTGTTAAGTATTTTGAGTTTCTCTCCAGCTGTATTAATTGTTAAATGTTGCCCCTAAATGATTCTTAACAGATTAGCAGTCCTACTTGTTTAAGATCGAATAGGAAAGTTGTAAGACTGGCCCAAGGCTCCCTGTGTCGTGAAGAGGAGCAGGAACTATTTCCCAGAGACTGGGTGGCAGAAAGTGGGGTGGGGTAAGTCAGCTTCAGGCAGCTTGCGCTGGAATGTGGTAAACATACAGGCTGGAATAATCGGAATCCAGAGCATCTCTCTGAAATAAAGTATGGTGTGCACAGAGCACCTGCCACAGCAGCGGCATCATCTAGAGACACCCCAACCCCCGTAAGGACTAGTAGCCAGGGGCAGAAGCCATCTGGTCCTGGGTCCCCTGGCACTATGCTGTGCCAACTCCTTCCACGCTTGGTGCTGTGGGGGTGGAAATAAGAACAGCTTCTCACCTGAGGGACCCTACAGTTTTGTTTGGGATCAGAATACATAAAGCAACACTGTCCACAGTCAGACAGAAGAGGATAAAATAAGAGCATTGTTTCGAGAGCCTGATGGGCATGAGCTGCAAAGGAAGGATTGTCACTACCCCCCTTTCACAGACAGGGCCCAGGGAGCTCCTGCAACCTTCTATGGCCTCGGAGCTAGCAAGCAGCAGATGGATTTAAATCCAGCACACTGGGAAAGCCACAGCTGTTTCATGGAGAAGTGCCCCGTGATGGCCAGCAGGACCGTTGTGGATGGTTGGTCTTGGTAGGAATCATTCTATGTGACAGGGTGAAGGAAAGCCATTGGAAGGACACAGGGCTCACAAGCCAGGAGGAGGCTTCAAGGCCGCACTCAGAAATGAGCTCAGGAAAGGGCCAGGGAGGCTGGAGGCAGGGCCCTGGGGTAAGCCGCCCCCCACAGGCCTAGAGTTGAATCCCGTCTGCAAACACTCGCTTTGTCTTTGGGTTGCTTGTTCCAAGAGAAAAGTCACAAAGATGGTGGAATACGGCCCACCGGCTGCCCTGGGGGCAGAGAGAGCCAAGGCTGCCCCCATTTCCTGTGGTCGGAGATCCCACAGTGCTCAGTGTACTGTAAGTGCCTCCCCCTCCCCCGGCACTGGAGGAAACGAGGTAGGGAGCACCCTTGCTCCTGACAGGTGCGGAGAACTGAACTCTGTCCCAGATCACGCACAGTGGGATGCCCCAAGGGGAGGCAGGCCTGGAAGGAAGCAGGCAGCCGAGCCCCGCACTGGCCACGTGCCCTACAGTGGGGTCTGCAGGGAGGCCTCCGGGCTGAGCCTCCAGGCCAGGGAGGTGGAGCCGGGCAGGAGACACTGGGAGACCCGTCTGTCTCCGAAGGCCTTTGTTCCAGCTCACAGGTGCACGGTTAACTACTGTCGGGCCTGCCGACAGTGATTCGCTCCGATGAAGGAATTCACAACAGCCACTGGCTCACGACCAGGTCACTGTGATGCTGCCCGGAAGCTATGGGAGAAGACACAGCAAGGCTCCTGCGGTGGCCAGACACTTTATCTCAAACTCGGGTGCCAAACCCACACACTCTTACCCCTCAGTGTCCGGGGGTCAGGGGTCTGTCCAGTTAGCAGAGTCTGCCACTTAGGTCTCCCGCACCTGCAGTCAGGGCGCCACTGGGGCGGGCTCTCCGAGGAGGCTCGGGCTGCCTTCGACACTCGCCAGGTACTGCTGGATTCTGGTCCCTGCGACTGAGGGCCTGAGTTCCTTGTTTGCTGCACCTGCCCGCTGGGGACTGCTGTCAGGTGCAGGGGCCACCTGCTGTCTCCCCTACCCCCAGCATGGCTGTCTGCCCCTTCGAGGTCAACAGGAGCGTCCCTGCAGCTTCAAATCTGTTAACTTCTGCCTTTCATCCAGTCCCACCCAGGAAAGTCTCCTTTCGACTCACTTCAAGTCAACTGCTTAGAGACCCCGACTACAGCTGCAAAATTCCTTTGCCATTGCAATATGACGTAACAATCAGGGAGAGAGAGCCCAGTATGTTGGAGGTGTCCCGGGACTCTGCCGCTCGCCGGCAATCCCATAGAAAGGAGCAAATGCCAGAGGTGGGAGCAACCCCTGCCCTGAGAATGGGATGCTTGCCCCCAGGGGAAGAGGAGGGTCTGGGGTATGTTGGGGGGGTGAATGTCAGTAACAGGAGAAAAAGCGCTGCATATGTGGGGTCTGCCACCTTGTGAGAGCCGGGGGAAAATTAGAGGGAGAAGTTAGGGTCAGTCAATAGAAAGCAATGCGATCAAATTAATATTTAATTGTTAATATAGCAACCATAAGTTGGGTGAAAGGATCAAATTCTTTATTGTAGAATTCACAAAAGTAAAATTACTCCATAAGTATAACAGATAATAAGGTTTAAAAATAGACCCAAGGCAGCCACTTAAGACTCAGTTGGACCCAAAAGCCACAGTGCCATTAGTGTTCCGTTTATCTGCCATTAGAAAGTTTTGACGGTATTGATCATCGTGCAGCAGACATCGGACAAGCAGAGGGAACCCCCCACCCAAATGCTCATCTGGTGAGCTGAGTGAGGCTCAGGCCATCCTTTCCCCTCACTGGTGTGCCCAGGCAAAGGCACTGCGTGTGGACATCTGGGAGGAGAGGGTGGAAGGGGGGCGAGGGGAGAAGGAGGAGGGAAGAGGAGGGAGGAAGAGGGATGAGGGAGAAGGAGGTGGGAAGAAGTGGGAGGAGGGAGGAAGAGGGAGGGAAAACAGGCTTGTGAGCCTGGGGCGTCTGCTCACGGGTGATCCAGCAGCACTGAGGGTTCTGGGCTGTGTTCCGTGCACACAGGTGTCCTCACAGCTGCACCTGGCTCTTGTCTGTCCCCACATAGTTTCCAAATCCTCAAGATAAACACAAGAAGTTAATGTTTTTCTTTTTCCATTCCTATTTTACCTGAAATTCTGAGCAATGGAAATCAGAGCCCACACCGGTAAGCAGGCAGCTTGTTCGGCGTCCCCACAGAAGGAAGAGCAGGTGCCAAATCCGTCGCTGAGATGGTGAAAGGTAGGGCGTGGGGTGACGTTCCATGGAGACTAACGTGGCACCTGGAAGGTAAAGTCGGCCTCAGGCCTCCCTCCACCCGTCTGGGGAATGCTGTCCACCACGCTCATGATCCCTTATTGTCTGGAGCCTGTACCTCCTTTCTTGGTCGGTTTCTTTATTTTGGTGGAATATATTCTCTGATAACTTCCTGGGAATGGTGTGTCGAAAGTGAATGTTTAAAACTATTTTTTTTTTTGTCTGATGTAATACGTGATGGATGGTTTGGCTGAGTATATAGTCATTGAAGAAACACTTGTCTTCAAGATTGTTGGGGGCACCTGGGTGGCGCAGTCAGTTGAGCGTCCAACTCTTGGTTTCGGTTCATGTCATGATCTCACGGATGGTGGGATTGAGCCCCGTGTCCAACGGGGCCATGGAGGCATGCAGCAATGTGTGCTCACACATGAGATTGTGTCAATACACAGAATATTGATCCGACAGGGATGTCATCACACGTGGGGACAGGCAGCGGGGGAGGGGGGTGTTCATAGCAGTGGAAAAGAGGTGTTTGGTCTTCTCTAGGAAGGAATCAATTGATGGTGTCCAAAATTAGAGATGATACATTATAAGTACACTATTTAGGAATATGGAAGCAACAAAGAAGGGGAAAACCAGGGGTTGTAGTGATTCCCTCTGCAGGAGAGGATTTGAAGCTGAGGTGTCTGGTTAATCTTGTAGGGCCAGGTAGTTTTGCTAGATTTTAAAGCGATGCAAATGCATGTCATTGTTTAAAATGAAAATACATTTTTTCTCATACAAACGGAGTTTTATTGTAACACAGAAAGCAAGCTTTTGAGGTACCTTTCAGGTGACACACAGGAAAACCAACCATTCTGCCTTTCCTCTTCCGTTCCCCATTGAATGTTTCTGACCTGCCCATACTTTTCCCACAGAGGACTCTAGGCTCGAGCAGGGTCCGCTTGGGAGCTGCTGGTGGAGATTTGAGGACTGTACCCTAGAGCTCTGAACCCTGATGCACGCTTGACCTTGTTAGGATGTGCTGGTCTGCTCAGGGCAGGAGCTCTTCGCCAGATGTCAGTCCTGAGACGCACATGCCTGGGCTTCTCCCTCACAGGACCGCAGCAAGGACCACCACGGTGGACACTGGGGAGGCCCCACCACGCCGAGGGATGGAGGAGAGGCCATCGATGGAGCAGCATGGGGTCGTCATGGTGGGAGAGGGGCAGGGCCGGGCTCCCGCTAGCAGGGCAGCGAGGACCTCAGAGGGAATGGCGTGGGTGCTGTGGGGTCTCCTGCACAGCATGTGGCAAGCCAGAACGGATGGAGATCACACATCCCTTGCAGGGGACCAGGCTGGGGGGAAGATGATCACTTGCCGAGAGCCCCTAGGATGGGTCCAATGACACAAATTATGACATTTAGCGACATCTTCTCTGCCCCTAGATGCTGACCTGAGTGCTTGATTGCACCCCTAGGCTGGGGAACCCCCTGGGCATCACACTGGCATATCTTTTACTTGCCAAAGCAATAGCCTGTCCCATCATCACTGTTGGGTGAGTGAGGATGCCCAGGGAGTGGAGGGCTGGAGAATGAACATCTGCGTTGAGCCCAAGCTCCTTGGCATCCACGTGCTCTGTCCCACCCCACCCCCACGATCGACTCTTCCTCTTTCTGCCTTTGCGTGTGGACTCCTCTAGGCACCTCAGGTGCGTGGAATCACACCCCGTTTGTCCTTCCATGTTTAGCTTATTTTACTTAGTATGATGTGTTCAAAACTATGCAATATATATATATATATATAATATATATATATATATATATATATATTTTGGTTCTGATAAAAATTAGATCACCTGCAGTTAAAACTGATAAAATATTCCTACAGATGGTGATAGGTAAATGATACTTCAATCTTCCTATTTATGGAAAGGGAGGACAGAAAGCACTTGCCTCATTTTCTAAAACGTGCCCACAAATAGAACGTACAATGAAGTGCCATCATGTGATGTCAAAGTGCCTCGCTGGAGGGAGGTGCAAATGGCTTTGAATAATACTCCGTTCCTAATTATTGTCCAACTCCTATTTCAAACACTGATTTTACTTAGGTTGTTGGAGAGGAGCAGTCTTTCAAAGCTTCTATTCAACTAAATGAGAATAACACATTGCTTTCGTGACTTTATTGGTAATTTGAAGCACTACAGAATTTTTTTTTTTCTGAAATAAGCTGGAATGAAAATAATTGATCTCTAGGATCCCTGGGTGGCTCAGCGGTTTAGCGCCTGCCTTTGGCCTAGGGCTCGATCCTGGAGTCCCGGGATCAAATCCTGTGTTGGGCTCCCGGCATGGAGCCTGCTTCTGTTTCTGCCATTCTCTCTCTCTCTCTCTCTCTCTCTGTCTATCATGAATAAATAAAATCTTTTTTAAAAAATTGATCTCTTCAGAAAAAAAAAGGAGAGGCAAAGTAGAAAATAAATAAGGAAAGAGAAAATCATTCTTAGCACATTTTCCTTTTACATATTTTCTAGCTGAAAAATTACTAGGAGGAGGTGGGGGTCTGAGGAGCAAAGTGTGGTGAGCAGGTGCAGTGTTGGACAAGCAAGCCCTCGGCACGGCAGCCCACCATGTGGGTAGAGTGAAGCCTTGGCGCCCATGCCCCGAGCAGCTGCCCTGCTGGGGAGGGAAGGACCCGGACGCACCTGCCAGAGCATCCAGGACTCACCCTGGACCTGCGTCTGAACATCTAAAGGAAGAAACTCTAAGAAAAAGGCTCAAAGTGACAGAGGAGGCACCAGGTCAAGGCCAAGCAATCAGAAAAATGTGGTCTCTGGGGAGGGGCACAGTGGGAGCCTGCCAGCCACCCTTGCATGGGCAGGAGTCCCAGAGCCTGGTGAGGGTTTTTGTGGCTGAGCCTGCACCAACACTGACCAGAAGCTTGAATCTTGGTAATTCTTTGCGATCGGCGCTCGCATTATTCACACAGTCTGGATTCAGAACGATACTGAAATGTAACGTAGCCCGTTCTTGGATACCTGTGTATGACCTGGTGACCCAACTCTCGGAAGTCACATGGCAGCACCACCCCACGAGCTCCTCCCGGGTGTGGGAGACAATCTGTCAGAACCACATTCCAGGAGAAGCGGATTGGCAGGGCTCGAGGAGCTAGCTGACCTCAGGCACATTCGAACCCAGGACCTGGCTTTCCACGGCAGGCCATCATGCACGAACGATACAGGTTTTCTCCTCATGTCTGCTCAACAGTTGTGCCCTCCCTTTACCCTGCTACGTGAATGTTCAGGGGCTGAAGCAGCAGTGGAGGGCCACCTCATTCTTCCTCCACTTATTGAGTGCCTATTCTGTGTGAGGGACCAGGCTGGGCCCTGGGGAACACGAAGGGATCACTAGTAGAAGACATTCTTCAAGGTTCCACTAAAGCAGGCAGACAGATATGTTTTACTTTTTATTTTCAAGGTTTATTTATTAGAGAGAGCTAGGGCATGTGTGTGCAGGTGTGATGGGGGCAGAGGGAGATGGAGAGAAGCAGACCCTCCCACTTAGCACAGAGCCCTGTGTAGGCTCGATCTCTCAATCCCGAGATCATGACCCGAGCTGAAATCAAGAGTTGGACGCTGCACGGACTGAGCCCCCAGGTGTCCCCGGCCGACAGACATTTAGGACAGTGGGTCTCGAATGTGCCATATCAGAGAGCATTTAAAAGACATTGATGGGATGCCTGGGTGGCTCAGCGGTTTAGCGCCTGCCTTTGGCCCAGGGCGTGATCCTGGGGACCTGGGATCGAGTCCCGCATCGGGGTCCCTGCGTGGAGCCTGCTTCTCCCTCTGCCTGTGTCTCTGCCTCTCTCTCTCTCTCTCTGTGTGTGTGTGTCTCTCAGAAATAAATAAATAAAATCTTAAAAAAAAAAAAGACATTGATGCTGGGACCCCACTCTAGACCAACAGAATCACAGTGTCTGGGCTGGAGGGAGGGGTCCCAGGGGATCTCAGTAAAAAAAAAAAAAAAAAAAAAAAAAGAATCTCCCTGGGTGATTTTAATCAACGAGCAGGGCTTATGGTCAAATAACTAAGTTATGCTGAGTTGGTGCCCTTGAGAACGCTGGGGGAAGTAGCAACTATGGTCTGAGAGGGAGCTAAGGAAAGTCTAGGGGATGATGGTGGTGATGCTATGACTGTAAGCGGTGATCAGGTTTGTGGCACAAACAGGGGGTGCCGCAGAAGATTCCAGACCAAAGGAATGAGGGAGGCCAGAGGGAGCCTGTGGCTTTCCTCAGTTGGAGAGTTCTAGCATCAATGCCCGAAGACGGCACCCACACCATCCAGGCAGCAGCCTGAGACAGGTGTATAGAACATCCCAGCAGCTCGGAGGAGCACGGCTGCTCATGGAGGAGGGCAAGACCCCCAATGCACAGTGCCCACTCTTCCTCGCACATGGAAACAACCTGAACTCACAATTCCCTGTTCTATGTCTTCAGTAGTCAGTTCTGGCCCTCAGGTTGGTCAGGTGAGGTCTCAGTAACAGGGTTGCACTTTTTTGCCTCCCCATTTCCCAAAAGTCTTTTTTTTTTTTTTTTTTAAGTAGCCTCCATGCCTAGTACAGCGCAATACCCAACTTGAACTCACAACCTGAAATCAAGACCTGAGCCGGGATCAACAGTCAGACATTCAACTCACTGAGCCACTCAGGTGCCCCCAACAAAAGTCTTTTTCACTTAGAAGTCAGTGAATGCAAGATCCCAGGTTACTACCCCAGTCCTCTCCAAGTGGAGGAGGAACGGAGAACAGGTGTGCATGAGCCTGTGCACAGGTGTGGATGTGTATGCGTTGCCTGTGCATCCAGAGGCAAACCCATAATCTGATTTATGTTCTGGGTTTCACATCCTACCTGCTGCCCTGTCCTCATTCCACAGCCCTCCGCCGTGGTAAAACAGCCGGTCATCTGTGGGTATTCCACCATCCTAATGGCTGGTTGGCCAGGACTGTGCACAGGACTTTGCTGGTCCAGTGAGAATTGGAAATTCTGTCACCCTGGTGTGAGTGAAGAAACACACAGGTCCTGGAGGTTTCTCCAGCCATTTCACCTGGGACTTAGCATGATGCTGGCAAAACTTCCCATTGCTGTTGAAGTCTGTGTGGATGATTTCCAAGATGACAACTCACAGGTCTCTCCTCTCTTGGAGCCAGGCCCTCCTCCCAGCAAGATGTGAAATAGGAACCCACTTTCCCTGAGAGAATGTGACAGAAGGAGTGTTCCAGGACTTCTGACTCCAGGTTTTAGGGAGCCATACAGTGTCTACTTTGACCCTCTTGGGATCCAGCTGCCATGTTGAGAAGCTGAGGCTAGACCACTCTGTGATGAGAAACTGTATGGAGAGACAGAGATCAGCCTGCTCCCACTTCTCATCCCTCGAGCGGAGACACCAGACATGTGACTGAAACCTCTGAACCTTCCAGGCCCCCTCGAGTCCCCTAAAGAATGCAGGTGCAGGAACAGTCCTAGTCAACACCAGGCAGAGCAGGGGAGCCATTCCACCAAACCAAGGAGTCCCGAGAAAGAAACGTTGTTTAAACTCTTAAGTTTGCAGTGGTTATACAGAAATAAATAAGGGATTCACAGGGTGAGTTGGATTTTAATAGAGTCCTAATTGATTTGCTTCCGCAAGTTTTAAAGAGGCTGACAGGATTGGTGAATGGCCAATGGTGTCACCAAGCATTCAAGCCTCTTCCTGTCTTCTCACCCCGCCATCCCCACTGCAAGGACGTCCCTCAAGCCACACCCCATCACCGACACAAGAAGGCTGCAGGTACCGGACGTCGCATCCAGACACATACCTAGCGGGAAACAAGGAGGCCTTCTTTATGTGCTTTTTTAAGAATGAAAAAGGGTTTTGTCCCCCATAGCGGGATTCACTGGCTTAGACTTGTCTTAAAGCAGTCGTGGGAAAGAGTGCCTTACAAGAACAAGAGTTCACCGCTCGCCACGCAGAGGGCTGGCCCCTGGACCGCGATGAGTTTCTGCGGGTGAGGACAGAGGGCTGGTGTCTGCTACAATGTGAAACTAACATCCACAGTTGGCTGAAACAGACCCTCCTAAGAGACAGGCAGCCTTTGCCCAGCAGCGCTGCCTGACCTCCGCTCGTGCCCACACCCTCTAAATGTCACAGTTTGTAAAATTGAAGGCGAGTGAAAATCTGGCTCTAGGCATCAGGGTCTGGCAGGAAGCAGGGGTCTTCTTGGGAGATTTGGGAGATAGTCTGACAAAGGGACATGGCTCTGGGACCCATCCAGGGGTGCTGTTGCCTGAGGGACAGCAGGAGCAGGAGGCCATGGAGGCCTGGGGTGGTGGTGGTGGTGGTGGTGGTGGTGGTGGTGGTGGCACCTGGCCCAAGTTGACACGGTGGAAGGTCTGTAAGCACTGTCTGCGGAGGGCCACAGGCACTGTAGGCCCCAGCCCTGGAAGGGGCGGTGAGGCGGGGAGGCCAGGCTGGAGGGAAGGACATGCCCAGGCTCTCCAGGTCTGCAGCCTACAGCAGGCTGCTCTGTTGGCAGAGGCCCCCTGAGGATGACCTGGGCAGAGAGATCTGGACGGAATGGGGACAAGCAGCACGTTAGCTGACCAGAAACTGGAGTGCTTTCCCGAAGGGAGGCGGTTCAGAAGAGGCATTGTTCATAGTCGCTATTCCTCTTAAGCCACAGTCATTTCTGGTTGTCCACTTCTGGTCCAGGAGGGGGGCCTCAGCCAGCTAGGGGGACATTCGCACCTTTGCGTCCTTCCCGGGGCACGGCCTCTGCGGCTCGCATCTCACAGGTGATGACGGGGGAAGCCGAGAGACAAGTCGGAGCAGGTAGTTGAGTTAGTACAAGGCTGCCCGTGTTGCTGAGAACGCGGTTTCTCCGTCGGGAACACACAGTCCCTGGAGTGAGATGGTGGTGTCGGTGCGATGGGGCAGGCCCGCCGGGCCCAGAGCTCGCAGCGCCACGCGCGGTGCCCCAGGGACCCGGCCTCCAGGTGTCCCGCTGGTGTCACCGGTCCCAGGGCGGTGCCCACCCGGCCCCCGCCTGTACTGTCGCGAGGGGGGGGCGTGGGACGGCGCGGGTTTCAGCTCGCAGGCCCCGTTCACCTTCAGCCCGCGCGGGAAACGCCGCGCTAACGGGGCAGCCCCCTGGGGCGAGGCGCTGCCCCTCCCCCGCACAGCAGGGGCCGCCCTGTGGGGTCCCGCGGCCTCCCCGCGCCGGGGGCGGGCTGGGCACCCGGCCACGGAGGGCGGGGTCCGTGCGCGCGTGCGGGGCGAGGGCGGGCGTGGCGGGGGCGCGGGGCGCGGGGCGGGGCGGGGCGGGGCGGGGGCGCGGGGCGCGGGGGGCGGGTCGCGGGCGCGGGGCGGGGCCGGGGCGGGGCGGGGCCGGGGCGGGGCGGGGCGCGGGGCGGGGGCGGGGCCGGGGCGGGGCGCGGGGCCTGGCCGGGGCCTGGCGGGGCGGGGCCGGGGCGGGGCGCGGGGCGTGGCCGGGGCGGGGCGCGGGGCGCGGGGCGGGGCGGGGCGGGGCGCGGGGCGGGGCCGGGGCGGGGCGCGGGGCCGGGCCGGGGCGGGGCCGGGCCGGGGCGGGGCGGGGCGCGGGGCGCGGGGCGGGGCGGGGCGGGGCGCGGGGCGCATGCTCGCTCGCGCTCGTGACGTGCGCGCCGGGGCCGGGCGGCGGGAGGCGGAGGCAGGGCCCGGGCGGGCGGGGGGCGGGGGGCGGGCGGCGGGCCGGGGCCGGGGCCGGGGCCGGGGCCGGGTGGGGGAGGAGCCGGGGAGAGGAGGAGGCGGGCTCGGAGGAGCGCAGAGGAGCGGCGGGCGGAGCGGCGGAGCAGAGCGCGCGCCTGCCCGCTCCCAGCCGGCTCCCAGCCCGCAGCCCGCAGCCCGCAGCCCGCAGCCCGCGCCGCCACCCCGGGCCGGGCCCGGCATGAGCGCCGAGGGGCCGCGGCCTCCCCCTGCACCGCCCGGCGCTCCCAGGCCGTGACCGGGCCCATGGGCGCGCGGAGCCGGGCGCGGGGGCGCTGAGCGCGGGCGGGCGGGCGGGCGCGGCCGGAGCAGCCATGGACTGCAGCCTGGCGCGGACGCTCGTGCGCAGATACGTGAGTACCGCCGCGGCCCGGGATCCTGCCGCCGGGGCTGCGCCGGCCGTCGGGGGCGGGCGCCCGCGGGGCTGGGGGCACCCTCCGGAGTCCGCGCGGCCCTGGGCGGGGCGGCGGGTGCGGGGGTGCGGGGGTGCGGGGGTGCGGGGGTGCGGTCCGCCCGCCCGCCCGCCGGGCGCCCGCGGTGTCCTGCTCGTGCGGGAGACGCGGCGACTTGGGTGCGCGTTTGCACCGCCGCGGGGGTTCCAGAAGAGAAGCTCGGCACCTGCTTTCCCCGCAAGTGACCAGTCAGCCCAGAGGCCGGGCGTTGTGGGCTTCCTCCGGGGTCCACACTCGCGGGCGACCACGGGTGGTGCGGTCAGAAGAGGCTCGCGGGGAAGGCGGGTTATTTTGGCCTCAGGCGGAGGGAACGGGCAAGCGGCCCCGGGCCCTGGCACCGGTGTGGGGGGGGGGGTGTGCAGAAGAGAAACAGCTGTCCGGAGGGTGGTGTTTCCTGCCACCGTCTCAACAACAGGCTCCTTGTTCCCCAGAGGCTGACATCCGAGGAGGCCGGCACAGGTTTGGGGAGCAGCCCGCAGGGAGGATGCCACGCACACAGGCATCGTTAGGGGAACCTGGGGCTCCTTTCCCGTAGAAGAGTCACCTGGGGCAGACTTTCCTGTCGGTGAGCCTCCCCTGACTAAGACCCCCCTGGCCAGGGTCGGTGTTTCTCTTCCTCCCTGGGAACATGCCAGACCACCGACCGTGGGCTGATGGACTGTGTGCCTCTCACCAGGTGCCTGCTCCCTGGGGTCCGCCTGGGGCCTGTTAGGCGGCCCCCCCGCTGGAGTGCAGAGAACAGGTGGGGCCAGGCATAGCCTAGGAAAGCTCCTGTGACTTCCCCCGAAAGCCCTGTTTTGATGAGAGGGTAAATATCAGGTGAACATTTGTTTCCCCAGTGAGATACCTCCTGGAAAGCCCAGTCGCAGGGACCGGAGGTAGGCAGGTATGTAGGAGAAGTGCTTTGTCCCACAAGGACACTCTGTTCAGGGGCTCAGTTTGTCCAGGCCCTGTGGGCCCCTCAGCCGTTTCATTTCCTGCCTGTTTCCCTAAAGGGAAACCTGAGAAAGGGTGGACCTAGTGTTTACTTAAAACAGGCTCACAGTTTTCCAGTGAATTTCACTTCCTTTCAACTCTTAAGACTTTGTGATAAAAAGAAGGGTTGCGTGGAGAAGGGGGCGTGCTGTCTGCCCCAAAGAGAGATGGAGAGCGAGTTGACTCGGAGGCCACTGCCCGGCGGGCCTGACCTCCCTCCCTCCCGTTCGTCCCAGGTGGGGGCAGACGCATGGCCTTTCCTCCAGGCGCTCAGCTGGATTGTGTCCTATCCATTTATATAAACTTCCTGTAGTTTACATGTCAAAATTCCCTTTTGTTGTGTTATTATGCTTATGAAATGGTAATTTCTCACAAACCTAAGTGGTCACTCTTCCGTCAAGAACTTCCTGGAATGTGCATTATTTGGTAATGTCCCGGGAATGCAGCTTTGGGATACTGTTATTTCTATTTTTTCATTCCACATCTTTTTTTTTTTTTTTTTCAGTTTGATCATTTAGTTGTATCACTGTATTCACATACAAGGCCATTCATTTCTATGATATTAAACTCTTGTTGATGCTGTTGGACTAATTGGAGATTTTCCAGAAACAGAATCTGTCAGGATCAGTCATGATGTAGGACCAAATTATATTTTATTTTGCTAGAGGACGAGCCTTGCAATTGAATCCTCATATCCTTGTGGTTTTGTTATGTGACTTATTTTGTAAGAATGAATAAGAGCTTATCCCCCGTTCTCTTCCAGCCTTCCCATGGTCAGAATTTCTAGGAAAGACAACTTTTCAGCTCCTTCTGAGGTGTGAGAGTTGCCAAAAGGTAAAGAAGTCCTTGGAAAATGTTGCTGCAGATATTTCATTCTGGCAAATTCTGGAGAGAGAGAGGGAGAGCGAGAGCATGAACAGGCATGTGAAGGGCAGAAATCTGTCCTGGGTTCTGCTGTGTTCCAGAGCCCAAGTTAGTGGTGTGTGGATGGGCGTGAGCCACATAAGGGTGATTTGTGTTTACAGATGGCACGGTGCTTGCCTACTATGAAATGGTTCATGGATCACGGGGTAGTTTGGCCTATTGAAACATTTTTGTATCTAACGAAGTTGGTGGAGGCTTGGTGTTATTTTCTCCTTCGATATGTGAGGTTCTGGAAGAAACTGTGTACCTTCATGGGTCACCGCAGATGCCCAGGCGCCTCGCCTGCCCAGCTGCGAAGCTGTGTAACCATCGGTGGTCTCCGCCTCGGTCGTCCGGTCATCCGCTCTGAGAGGAGTCGAGGCGCTCGTCGTCTCCTGCAGCTGCTGAGAGGATCGCATGAGTGATACGGGCCTGGAGCTGGGAACCGTGCCTGGTGCTCAGGAAAACGTTCAGGACATTTATCACTGCTGGCTGTTGACGTAATTCAGTCCCCCGGTGGGGCGGCCGGGGGAGAGCCAGTACGCAGCCCCGGCAAGCGAGCCCCAGCCCTGGCTCCCAGGCAGCAGGCCACGCACACAGGCCACGGGCCACAGTGTGCTCGTGGGTGAGCATCCCAGGGCAGGGAAGCTCACCGGCAGGGCGCTTCCTCTCCTTCCCTCCCCTGTCTCTCTGTGGGAGGCTCGCCCTGGCCGCCCCATCGCCCAGCAGCTTAGTCTGCTGCGCCTGTGATTTGTGTCCGGCCGCTCATCTGGGGCGTCCTTCCCCAGGTCTGCGCGTGGCAGTTCCATCTCCGTTTGTTTCCCACAGTTTGCTTCCTGGGATGTTTCTTCATTTTAAGAGGGTGAACTTCTGGAAACTGGAGGTTTTCCTTGCTGAGTATAGACGCTGTTTCTAGAAAGTGAGGGAAAAGCAAATATGTTTGGTCCCTGGAGAACATTATACACACTGTATCTGAGTGCTTTCCACCTGCGCAGAACTCCCCCCAACCCCAGGCCTGTGTGTGCCCGCGTGTCTGCATCCACCTGAATAGTGGCCCGTCCTAAAGGGCACACGTGCTTTCCGGTCACGTGCGGGTCTCTATGTAACAACGTAAAATGCTGTAGGATTTGGCCTTACCCGTCCCAGTCCACTGCTAGACGGCTGTGACCGCCACATCCTGTGGAGACTTGGGACAGGTGAGCCTGATCGAGGGTGTGCTGTGCGGCGCGGCTGCGGGCCCTTGTCTTGAGGTGTGCGCCTGGGCCTGCCAGCCCTGCTCCTGGCCGCGCGGCTGCTGTGTCTCTGATCTGCTTGGTCTCTAATTTAACCTTTATTGTCTCAAATCCCATAGAACCTCCGCTGCACGTGAGGGATGAGTGATGCTGAGAGGCCTTGATTCTATGCCGCAGGGTAAATTTAATAACAGTGGGGAAAAGGAGTTTACATTACGGGTTTTGCTACAGTCAGTTAAACGTCTAGGGAAGAGAACACTGGCTGTGTTTACAGTTGCTGAAAACTGTGTTGAATCCACTGATAAACATACCTCGCGGCTCAACGACACGGGAAGTCCTGTATTTACAGATCTAAATACAAATTGTTCCTTGGTGCTTGGACCATATGTTCCAACAGAAACAGGACTGATAAAAAGACAGTTGGATCCCTAAGTCCCAGACTTATAAATGCTTTTCTAACCAAGTTAAGTGTAGGCAAAAATGCTATTTATTTGCAACGAAAATCAGTGGAAGGCAATTTGTACAGCATTAGAGATTCAGCAGGATTGAGGGAGGATTGTGTGTGCATTCACTGGGAGGCTGGCACCTCAGAGACACAAAGTCGTAGATCCCGGAGGTCAGAAGTCGGACCCTGCCTCCATCTCTGTGCGCCCTGGGCACACTGGCTCACATCCCCGACTTCTCACTGGAGCCTGAAGTGGTGGGGGTACCTCCCTGCGCAGAGCCCTAGGTGATGGGGGTACCGCCCTGTGTGGAGCTTGCATATCCTGCTGGGAATGTGGACCTCTCACGACAGCTTACAACCCTGGGCTTCTCAGCCCTTCAGACCCTCCCCTTCACAAGGAGCGTTGAGACCTTGCCTGTGCTTCGTGGAGGGAAGGCAGTCACCAGACAGGACGCCCCCTCTTCCAGGCAGCCCTCCAGCCCTGCCTGGTCTGCTCTTGTCTCCTTTCTCCTGGATCATCTGTGTCCCTCATTGTCCCTGTGGCAGTGGCCAGGTCTTCAGATCACTCATTCTTAAACTGCAGACTTCCTGCGTCCATATTCCCTTCCTGCCTCCGCTTCTCCATTTCCATCACTGCTGAACTTTGGTATTGAACTGATGTGTCCTGCCATCCTCCTGTAGCCTCCTCGCTTTCTAGTGGGCTCATCACCATCCCCATCACCTTGGAGGCCTTTGGTGTCCTTCAGACCCTCCCAGCACACACTGCTGGGAACTCTGTGTGCTCACTTAACCCTCTCTGAGCCATACACACCCAAGCCCTGTCCTGGGGGCACTGTTTGGGGGGGGGGGCAGCAGAGTGAAGCACAGGAGTGGATGTGAGGGCAGAGCTGGGGTCAGGAGCTGTGTCCCAGGCAGAGATGGCTGCTGTGTTGCCTGCTGCTGGCCCTTCTCAGGTCAGCCCAAGGCTCCATGCCAACGCACCCTCTCCTCTGTGCACACCCCTGCCCGGGGGACCCACACACACTCTGTCCGTGTCCATTGGCCCCGCATCTCTCCCTGCATCTCAGCTGCCCCAGTGCATGCCTGGACCAGGTCCTGGGCATGGTTGTCCCTCTGGAAACATCTGCTGTGCCGGCTGATTCATCCTTAGATCAGGGCAGCTGATAGGTGTGTGGTGGAGGTCGGGCCCGGATGCTCCAGAAGGAAGCCTCACGGGTGCTTTCAAGGATCTTGACTGATTCATGACAGACTCTTGAAACACGTTTAGCATGACTTCAAACTTTTGGACTCTCTTTCCTTGATACATTCACAGCGTCGTAAAAAGGTGGCAGTGGGCAGGCATCCAACCACCCCCTCTCTCAGTAAGCGCTACGGCAGGGGATGTTGGGTCTTTGGGGCCACAGCTTGTGGTTCCCACACCCCTGATGGTCGGCCCATCTGGCTTGGTGGCTTCCACATGAAGCATTTTCCTGGGCCCCGGCCCAGCACTCCCCATGGATGGTGGCGGTCCTGTGGTTGCTGGCTCCCGGGGTTGGCGTCCCTTCTTGTCTCTGTGGGCTGGACCATGGGCCTGGGAGGAGGGACCTGCCACAGTGCCCTCTCCCGGAGCTGGACGGAGATGGGCTCCTATCTGTTCCCTGGTGGGACCCAACTCCCTTCAAACAGTGTGCAGAACTTTTTGCATAAATAGTTTTTGTTTTCTGGGAAAAATAATTGGGTTTCTTGATTTTTGTTAGATTCTTGAAGGAGTGTGTGCTCTAGTTAAGGTTGAGAACCCTTGTCTGAGGACACAGGAAGTTAGTCCACTCAAAGGCTTCAAAGGTGTTTGAATTTTTTGCCAATATTTAAATGCGTGTGAATGTACATAAATATCCACATTTCCAGTGATGGTGTGGTCTGGCAGTGCCCGCCAGATCGCTTCCCCCGACCACAACCGCAGAGTGAGTGACCCCTCACTGGGGGCTGCACATTGTCCTGTGGCCCCTCTGTAACCACAGGAGCGAGCCGGCTCTTCTGGTTTGACTGGATCCTTGGCCTCTCTAGAGCTCCTGCTGTTCCTCGGCTTGCAAGGCCAGGCCTCGAGGGTGTTGTGCAGCTGTCCCTGGGCCTCCTGCCCCACTCACAGCCCCAGGCCTGGTGGCCCCTGGTTCACACCTGGAGGGAGGTCCCTACAGGATGCCCGATTGTAGCACCCAGGCTGGCCTGACAGGCGGGGAGGTTCAGCATGGAGGTGGACGGTCAGCAGGGATTTTGGTTTCCTCCATCAGTTTTTACCCGTGTCACCTGGGCTGGGGCCAGACCCAAGCGTATGGCCCTGTGGGGGCGTCATCAAGACTGGCCTCTCCAGACGGCCCTTGAAGTGCAGTGGGAGGGCGCTGGTTTCCTGTGAAGGGACAGGATGGTATCTCTGGCTCAGAAGGGTACTGCACATAAGATCGTGTCCCTGGATTTGGAAGACGAGACAGGAACTTCAAGAGAAGGTTTGTTACTTGTGAAGAAGAGTCTTTGGCCAAAAACCAGTAAATGATGCATTCCTTGGGAACGGGGAGAAGGTGCAGCTGGGAGAGCTGGCATCTCTGCCCTTAACCTGGGTGTCTTCCCCTGTCCCCGGAAGGGGATAGTGAGCAGGGCTGCTGAGAGACAGACGGAGCGCAGGGGATGGGGGCAGGGGGGAGGAGACAGAGACAGAGAGGGGGCAGAGAGAGACAGAGGGACAGAGGGACAGAGAGAGAGAGGCAGGATGGTGGGAGGGTGTCGTCCCTGCAGCAGTTGTGACGTCTTGCTGCCCCTTGCATAGGAACAGTCCCTACAGCTCTGGGAAGGTGCGCTCTGTCCGTCTGCAGGATCCCATGTGCCATGGTCTGCGTCCTGTGAAGGGTTGGGCCCATTCCTGCCATGTCCTGGGATGATGGTGAGGACCATCCCTCCGTGCTCACACTTCACTGGGGGATGGTTTCATCAAAATGCCTTGACCTCTTTTATTCTGTTGGTAAATTTGCCCCCAAGTGCACCTGCTTGGACCTGCTTTCCCATCCCGCAGATAAGACTTTGGGAAGACGGCCGGGCGAGCAGCTGCGTGCCCAGGGCTGTGCCCTTTGCAGGAGGATGTGGGGGCAGAAGTCTGTGCAGTAGAGTGAACTCGAGAGCAAGTGTGTTCAGGTGCCCTGAGGTGTACTGTATGGGGAAGCTGCTTTGATTCCTCCCTGGTTCTTCCTCCCGTTGTTCCAGGGCCTTGCACTTCCATGTTCAAGAAGCACAGAAACTGAATTTTGTGGGTGATGAGTGTTGACATAGGTCTGTGCTCATTTTTAGCATTATGGAGAATTAGTACCTGGGTGATATTTTGGTCGTGTTTGGTGTGTTATAGGAGAGCCCTGCTCAATTTGATTCAGAGATGAGAAGTTCTGGAATACCAGAAAGTGTACCAGGTGTGCCTGGTGCTGGGAAGCAGTGAGAATTATGGAGCCAGGGAAGGAGGGGCCCAGGTGGCATCTGGTGTGAAGCCAGGTGGTTGGCAGTTCACTTTTGCCCTGGAGGGTACATGTTTTCCCACCCCAGGGAGATGGAGCAGAACCAGCCCCATCTCATCCCTGACATGCCCTGTGCAGCCCCCGCATCAGGCTCAGGCTGAAGGCCCCTTCTCCTTACAATGGCACGTGCTTTTGGAGCCTGTCCTGTTTCAGCATCCTTCCTGAGCTGCTCCTGGGAAATGAGGGTCAGTGGGGGGGCTGGTGACATGGCTCCTGGTTATCAGGCTGGTAATAAGGAGCACTGTGTGCCTGAGAAGATGCAAGAACATGCCTCCCTTTGTACTGAGGGCTCCGAATTCTTCATGTACATGTGTGTTTGGCCAAGGGCCATGAGGGATCCTGTGCCCTTCCAGGCTGTTCCTCATTGGCGCTCTTACCTGGGACCTTGCTCACCCTCCCAGGTCAGCATGGGTAAGTGGAGAGGGAGCGAGTGGGCCACGGGTGTGGGCAGACCTTGGGCGTGGGCCCCGGGTGCGGCTGCAGGGCTTCCACCAAGAGCCCGGTGCTGTGTGTGGATTTGGTGCCATTAAGTTTTTCAGTGGACTTCTTCGTCGTCTTTTCCTGCGTCTTATTAGGTAAGGTTAACAGCCAGCAAGTTTCTGGAATGATAGTCCTGTTGACACACAGGCTTGATTATTAGGGAAATAGATGCTAAGTGTGTGGCACGGGAGGATTCGTTTGCATGAAGTGTTGATGTACTGTTTAGTCTCAGGTGTTGGTTTTAAATGCTTGCATCGAGGACACAAAGGGAAACGGGTACCACATGAATGTCTCAGGCAGCTCAGGCCGTGGTAACAAAAGAGCCCAGGCCGGGTGGTCTAGACAACGACAGTCTGAGATCAAGGAGCCGGCTTTGGGCTTCTGGTGGGGGCCTTGTCCTGGCCATCAGGCAGCCGCCTTCTCACCGTGTCCCCTGCTATGTCCTTATGTGGCCTGTGCTCACGTGCTCAGGGGGAGGGGTGGAGAGAGAGAGAACACAGGTGACCCGTCTCCAGATATGCTTGTGCTGGTGGGTAGGGCCTGGTGCACAAGTTTGGGAGAGACACTGTCTGGTCCATGGTGGTACATGATGAAAGCTGGTGCTGTCAAGGTTGTAAATGTTCAAACAAACGGGAATGTCAGAGAGAGGACTTTGGAGAAGCACACTGAGTTTGCTTACTGTTCTACCAAGAATATAGGAATGAGTGTTCCACAAAATGTGCAAAGATAAAATAAATATTTAGTGGGAATGGGTTATTTCTTTAAAATTGTGGAACACATTTCGGTGACTGGGCTGTTAGTAGATATGATTTCCATCATTGGTTCGATCTGAAATGGTGGGTATTTATGTTTTTCTTTCCGCTGCAGCTGCAGGAGGCTGGCAGGAGAGTGGCGGTTCGTATTAAGACAAGGCTCCGAGGTATTGTTTCGGGTTTGTATCATAATCCAAATACACAGCGTCTGGCTTGTGGATCCAACAGATGTCCCGGTATTCAGCACATAACTGGATTGGATGAGTCTGCTCTGGCTGGCATGTTGTGATCTGGTGCCTCCGGTCAGTGGAGTGGCATGTTGGGGACTTCCCTTTGGGTGGCCTCTGGACAGTGGGACGCTGCACCTTCAGCGGTTTTGCAAAGTGAGCATGAGAAATTGAGCTTGTTCTCCTGGTTGGCATAGCAGGCACGTGTGATCATGCCTGCAGCCGCCGATAGGGACAGAACCCAGCTGTGCCAGGTCAGCGTGCGGGTACACACACCTGTGGCCTCGCAGGCTCTATAGACGGGCCCAGTTCCCGCCTCCACTGCCGTCTCATTCTGCGGTAGGTACTTCACAGTCCCAGCCTGGTCATCCCTCATCCCCTGTTTGCCTACATGGGTTCAAGCATGAAGCAAAAATGTTCAGGTATAATTTATCTTTGGATCGGGAGTGAGGGTGCGTGCCTCTGATGATTTTTGCAAGCGCTCCGGAGGCTTTGTTCTTTGCTTTGCCGACAGTGGGGCTGAGCGGTCCCGGAGTTAGAGAGAAGCGGTTTGTACAAGCCTGTGACACTGTGGAAAGCGGGGCCCAGAGGACTTCTCCACCGACAGCTGAGCCGTTCTGTGCAGTGAGGATCCAGAAGCTCTCAGGTTCATATTCTGGGAAACGAGTGTGTGGTCTGTGAGGGGGCCAAGGCCCTGCTGTGTACATGCTCCTAGCTTGGGCGGTCTGAGTGCCCTCCTTCCTCCTGGACGGGCCTGCTGGTTACATAATCTTCCTCCTTCAGAGAAAAGAGGATTTTCTCCAGCCTATTTTCAGCAGAGGATTAGGGACAGTGAAGTTCTGCCATTAGGATGTCATCTTGATTTTTGTGTGATTTTTCAAGATCTCAGAAATTTGCCCACTAAAATCCACATTTTAAAATTGTGGAATTAATTTAAGATTATTACATGGAATAAAATTATGGCATGGTCACTGGTATGGAGACATGTGACTTGAGGGTGAGTCAGAGCTAGGTTTGCAAAATGCCTGACAGCTGTACGCGTATGGGGTGACTTCAGTGACCCTTTTCTCTAGAAATGTGTGGTAGTAGTTTTGATTCAGAAAAACATAGATGAGCCATGAAAAGATGGGAGAACATTGCAGTGCACACACGCCTCTTTCCCTAGTAATGTCCAATTTTGGTGCCAGCCCGGGGTGGCATGCATGTGATGAAGGCTGCGGTGAGCTGGTTGTGTCCCTGTCTCATCCTTGTTCCTGGTGTCCCCCCCACATCTCCTGCTCACTCGCTTTTTCTCTGACGTCAAGCGGGAGTAAGACAGGTGAGCTTGCAGCATTGGACAATACACGGGGGAGTGGGGGTGGGCAACCCATTAAAGTTCTTATGAAGAAAAGTTTGTGGTGCACTTAGCCCATCTGAGGTGCTCAACAACTTGTTTATCAGATATGGTGGAGAGCCAGGTGTGCAGACCTTTGGCTGTCCTGGAGACTGTGTTTTCGTGGCGGGCGGTGGACACTGCATAAGCACGTGGCCAGCGGGGTGATGGGAGGGCTGTAGAGGCAAGTGAGCCACTGGCGGGAGGATGGGGATGGGACGGCCATCCTAAGTGGGTGCCTGGAGCCCTGGGCTGCCAAGGCAGATGGAGGCCAGCCAGTATCTTTAGGAGGAGCACCTGCCATCGCTCAGGTCTCATTGCCTGAAATATGTAAATACATTATGTGTGCTCCATTTGATGAAGTTTTACATCTTTTAAAACATAATGTGGCTACATGAGGAACATGTTAAGTGGTAAATGGATGATTTTTAACATTGTAAAGATGTATTGATCTATTGAATGAATACACAATAGGTTGGTTTATGGGCAGTTTTTTTCATTGTGGTAAAACATATGTAGCATGAAATTGACCATTTTCACCCCTTTTGGGTGTGTAATTCCAGGGCATTCAGCACATTCACACTGCATGCCACTGTCTCCACCGTCCACCTCCAGAACTTCCTTGTCATCCTGAACAGAGACTGAATGATGGGCAATTTCACCAGTTGGTCTTACGTGTGATACTATCTTGCTATCTTGAAAACACATTTTTCTAATTGATGAAAAAACCTCCATGGAGTCACGAAGAACCTTCTCGAAAGTTAAGGGCTAATTAACTTTTAGTGTAAGATGGCTCCATGTAGGAGGTTGTGGGTTTTTTTTTGCATAACGTGCAAGGGTAACTTTTTTTTTTTCTTTTTAAAAGATTTTACCTATTTATTCTTGAGAGACAGACAGAGAGAGAGGCAGAGACACAGGCAGAGGGAGGAGCAGGCTCCATGCAGGGAGCCAGACACGGGACTTAATCCAGGGTCTCCCGGATTACGCCCCGGGCCAAAGGTGGGTGCTAAACCGCTGAGCCACCCGGGCTGTCCCAAGGGTAACTTTCGGTAGAAGTTGAGACCCTGCCCGAGAGCGGCCCATGGAGGTCTGGAGGCTCTGGCCGCACCACCCCAGGAACGGCCCTTCTGGAGACGGGAGTGCCTAAGCTCAAGCCCCACGGTGGCGTGCTCATCGCATGCCACTCATCACACACACCAGGGGAACCATGTGGAGCCACACGGCTGCTTCCTACGAGTACTTGTGGGAGGTGGGGATCGAAGGATTTCATGGACATTTCCCTTCAGAAGCTCCATTCTGCTCACTGGTTCGAATATGTTGTCCACTTTCACTTAATCTATGACATCATGTTCCTTTGCTACCTAACAAATTATTAAGAAGTAGATGAGTTAACTCTAAAAGTGCATCTTCTCTACGGTGGTTGATTCTGCACAAAGCAGTGTCCTGTTATTTCTACCAAAGGTGATAGGAGATTTTTTTGTTGTTCTTAAATTGGAATAATTCTTTGATTTCATAAATGGCTCTCTTGCTCTTTAGAGAACAGCATGATTCCAAAAGCAGCAGATCCTTCTTTTCATACAAGAAACTTAGCTGTAAAACTGAGTAATTATACCTGATTTGTCTCATTAAAATCCACGCTGTGTGGTGAGTTGGCCAGGTACCCTATTTGGTAGGTGATCTTCAGAGTTGACAGAAGAGTGAGAAGTAAACATAAAGAGAGAATTCATGACTTTTCCTTTGCACGCTCCCACCTCAGTTCATTAAAAATTGGGTTGGGGAATCCCTGGGTGGCTCAGCAGTTTAGTGCCTGCCTTCGGCCCAGGGTGTGGTCCTGGAGCCCGAGGATCGAGTCCCACGTCAGGCTCCCTGCATGGAGCCTGCTTCTCCCTCTGCCTGTGTCTCTGCCTCTCTCTCTCTGTGTCTCTCGTGAGTAAATAAAATCTTTTTTAAAAAATTGGGTTGACATTTTTTTTTAATCAGTTTGCTGCTCTTTCATCTTCACAGATAAAATCTGGAGGAGGGCATCTTGTGCTCCTTCCCCACGTGTGGCCTGTGCACCTAAGGACTGGCTCGTGGCACAGAGCTGGCCTGTCCCTACCCTGTCATGGACAGGCTGTGCACCTGGTCTCTTTCTCCCCTCCTGCCTGTGTGGTGAGTTCACCCAGGCTAGGGTTCCTGGGTTCCGTGGGAATCCAGGATGCTGAGTATCTGATTGCACCAGGCTCCAGAGCAGGCCGTTAGAGAGGTCCAGGGTACCAGTCCTTAGGTGCCCCTGGAGGCTCTGCACAGGTGCTCCTGTCACCAGGGTGTCCACACTGTACCCCGGGGCCCTGCCCTCCCATCCCTGGGGGGGTCTGCATTGGAGTGAAACTGGGATATGCCTGGGGCTGGCCCGTGTGTTCTTGCTCAGTGCCGGTATGTTTGTCATATGGGCCAAGGGCTGAAATCTGCCAGTGACAGTTTGGCCAGTTTTCAGGACTGTGTCTTTGTGGGCATGTAGGATGTGACCTGGAAATTTAGTCTCTAGTCTCCTGGGCCCCTCTGGAAAGGCGGCTTCTCAAAAATATTTTGAATTGTATCTAAGAGGCCGTGAGGTGGCCTCTGACCCTGTAAACTCTGGAAGTCAGTGCACTGTAAGCAGGTGTGCCTCATGGCTGCAGTCTTCTTGAGGTCCTGCGTCTGGTGGGGGCATGTGGCCTCCCTGGGCCTGTGGCTCCATGGGTGGGAGTGCCAGATGTTAAATGTTCAGTAGCAGGCGAGGTGAAGACAGGTTGCTCACAGGTGGCAGCTCGACAAGTGGGGAGGAAGACCAGTGTTCCATCATTCGGCAAGTACGGAACAGAACGAAACCTGTGTTATGAACTGTGATGGGATGAATCACAGACCTGCTCTCCCTGCTGCCCCTTTGGCTCCCTGGAAGGGACAAGGATGCATTTCCTCCTGCCGCTCTGGTGCCTGTCTTCCTGGTAGTGATTCCAGCTTCGCAGTGGTGGGTGCAGGGGCTGGGGCTGGGTAAGGGCAGCCGGGGGTGGGGGGGGCATGTAGGCAGGTGTGCTGGGGTCAGAGGTCACTTGTGTAGGGGAAATTGGGAAGGGCCTCAGCATAGTTTGCATTTGGGGGAAGGAGAAGGGACCCGACAGGTGACCAGTCCCTGTGTGCCAGCCACATGGGCCTGTGAGCACAGACTCAGGCAGCATAGGATAACAGGGGTTCCTGCCTGGGCCCTGCTCCTGGCGCTGGCTGCCGCAGGTGGTGGGAGGCCAGGAGGGGGTGACCTGGCGACCCCAGCCCCCTTTATCCTGCTGCAGGTGCGGCTTGCTCCAGGCACCAGGCGGGAGGGCAGGTTTATGGCAGCCTCATTGCTTTTCCAATTATGTCGTAAAGTAGTAGTCACTGTAAAAGTGGTTTAAAAAGTGACTTAGGTAGGGAGAAAGTGTCCTGAGTTCTATGTTCAAAATAAAATGTCAGAGGGCAGGATGCCAAGTTAGGTGAAATTTCAGCCCTGCCCATGAGACAAAGGACAGACAAGGAAAAACCTTCCTGAACCTGCTGCATGCCGCGTCCAGGTCCTGCTCCTGGGTGTATAGGTTTTGCTTTCGGTTTTGAAGTCCTGGCTTTCCTGAATTCCAGACTCTTGAGTTTGTAGAGAATGGTGTCTGCAGGCAGGAAGTGGGAAGGCAGGGTGCCCACAGGCATGAGGGTGGATTGAACCTCTGGGTCGATGGGGGGCGTACAGGGAGGCAGCCAGCTTCCCTCCCACCCTGCCCATTTTCTTAGTGTCCCTGGAGCCACCCCGCCCATGGAGCAGCAGTGAATGAAGAAGATGGAGGGGACCGTCCAGCCCTGAGGTTCCTCGCCCCAGCCCGGGGTGGGGGCTGCGTGCATGGCTGCATCCCAAGATGCTGGTGCCATGAGATGCAAGACCTGCTGGGGAGTTGAAGAACCCAAATGGGAGCTCTCACGAGCCTCTTGTCCACATTTGTTTCTAAGTCTCTCCCCATTCTTCTTCCTACCCTTAAAGCTACCCTGTCTGTGAGCATACTGCATCTCCTTTCTGCTTCCCATAAAACCTGGCCAGTAGCTCCTCGCGAGCACACAGGGTGGCATCCCCCCAGCTAAACAGCAGCCTAATTAAGTCTCCCCTGTTCCCCCCACAGATGGATGAACTGCTCCATCCGTGGTTGGGCCTACCTGGGGATGGGCGTGAGGGCTGGCTTCCTGCAGCCCCCCTGGGCCTACATGGTGTCCTTTACACCCTCATGGGGAGAGGGTGGCAGAATGTGTAGCCCCAGGTCCCACACCGGTGGGGGGCGGCTGGCCTGTCTCCAGGGCAGGTTCCTTTCCCCTCTTGCATCACCACCACATAAACCTTAATTAGGAGGATTAAGTGCACACCACGATTTGGCCAATCACGAGCATGGTGTGGAGCAAGCAATATCCAGGCACAGGCCCGGAGCAGCAGCCCTTTCCTTATCGAGGGAAATGCCCTAGCTGTTGACTGCTGGTCACACACCCTGTCTTTCTCCTGCAGTCCCGTGTCATGGGCTGGCCCAATGTTCCAGCTGAGGCTGACTACCTATTTTTGATGTGCTGCCCCGTGGCTGGAGAGGAATCAGGCCAAGAACCGGACAGCACCCACTCTGCCTTTTCTTGTGCCCTCTGAGCAGAGTGGCAGGCGTTTGTCACGGAGGCCTGTGTGGGGGCTTGGGGTAGAGTGCACACCCACTGGGGTGGCGTCTTCACTGCCCACACGTGGGTGGTTTTCTCCTGCTGCCCTGGGTTGGGCATCTGGGCATTAGGATGAGACATGTGCAGTTAATGTGAGCAGAGGCTTGAACGGTGAGAGCACGGCCTGTTGTATTTCGGTGAACTTACAGCAGCTATGGGTCTGTCCATGTTTGTGTTCTGCTTTGCATGTAACAGTCCACGGAGCTATGTGAACTTTTGTGAAATGAAGTCTTTTTTTTTTTTTTTTAAAGATTTTATTTATTTATTCATGACAGACACACAGAGAGAGAGAGGCAGAGTCACAGGCAGAGGGAGAAGCAGGCTCCATGCAGGGAGCCCGATGTGGGACTCGATCTTGGGGCTCCAGGATCACACCCCGGGCTGAAGGTGGTGCTAAACCGTTGAGCCACTGGGGCTGCCCGAAATGAAGTCTTTTAAAGTTGTCATGGTTTCTGTGGGTACAGGAATTCCTAGTCTTGAACGTAGTTAAGCAAAAAGGAATTCCTCACCCCGAACCAGCAGATGTGTGGGATTCCCAGGATGTGTTTGTGTCTCTTTGGGAAGAGGATCGCTATGGGCTTACATCCCGTTTGGTGCCCTGGCTTCTCGGGTTCCAGCCGTCTCAGGCAGGATGGAAAGTTCCTTCCTTGTTGACCCTGGGGCAAGATCACTTTCTGGCCATTTAATCTTTTGCTGACAATGAACTGTTGATAAGGATGGAGCGAAAGCAGATAGCAGCTAGCAGCGTAGGTGTCCTGTTGGGAGGAGGGAAGCCAGGAATGCAGGTGGACAGGCCATGGGGGCTGGTGCAGAAGGAGGGAGGCGGCAGGTGTGTGTGGGCTCATCCCCTCCCACCCCTGTGCCTCTGTCCTCGGCTCTTCGGCTTCCAGGCCTCCCTCTCTCTTCTTCCCTCAGAGGCCTGCTCTCCCCCAAGCATCATCTGGGTTTGGGGTACTGCAGGACCCATGACGCCCAACGGGGAATGTTTCCACCCCAACTGGAGAATGTTCCTGTGGCACTGGTCCTGTGTAATCGACATGGTGGTGGCAGCCCTGTGGAGGGACCCCCGGTCCCCACCTCACCTGCTCCCTAGCTGGAAGCTGCTTGGGGCGTGGGGGACACAGTGAGAAAGGAGCAGAGGTGGGGGCCTGGCCTGGCTGGGGCCGGTGGCTCTTCCAGCCTCATGTGCTCTGCTTCTTGGATACGACACGTGTTCTGTGCTATGCAGTGTGATGGACACACAGAATGTGCAGGGGAGGTGCTTCTGCCCACAGGATGGTGGCCAGCCCCCACAGCCGTTTGTCCCAGAGTTTCCAATGGATCAGGGAGATAGTCGTGCTGCTGTTTTTTTATGGTGGTAAAACATACCTAACATAAAAGTTACCATCTTGGCCATTTTATGGGATGAGAACCAGTGGGCACATTCCTGTTGTCCTGCAGTCATCACCAGTGTCTGTCCCTAGGACTCGTCATCTTGCAGAGCTGTCCCCATGCAGCACCAGGGCCCCAGCCCTGGGTGACCGCCGCTTGTTTTCAGTCTCTCTGACTTTGGTCTGAATGCCTGCTGTAAGTGGGATCACACGGGGCTTACCCTTTGGTGACTGACTTTTTATGCTGCATACACGGCCCTCATGGCACATGGTGCACTAGTGCGTGTCAGGACTCCCCCCCCCCCCCAACTTCAAACTGAGGACTTGCAGGTTGCAGGTTTTGGCTGGTGCTCTCGAGCGGCCCCAGGGTGCGGGGGCAGAGCGTGTCGGCACCCCTCCTGCGGGTCTGTGACAGGGTGAAGCTGGTGAAGCTGGACCCCCACATTTTCGGCTTTGTAGAGGGTGCTGGCCCGGCTCCCCTTGGACCTGGGCCATAGCACTGACCGTCTGTTCTTCCCACACTCTGTGAAAACCTCCATTTCTCCAGGAATTTGGTACAGAGCAGCCTTTCTGCAGATGCAACGTGAGGCCGCGTCCCTTCAGCACGAGTAGCTGCTTGGCAGGCATTCACTTGCCTGTGGTGGGTTTTCTGCTGCTGCTGTGAGTGTCCCTTAGGGACTTGGGCTGGAGACTCAGGTCCATTCTGGGCCTCTCGGGTTGGGTGGGACGTGAAAGCACCTCTCCTTAGAAAGACGGTTCTTTCCCCTCATCCACAGTAAAACAGTCTGGGCAGGAGGAAGAGCTAGATGCGCTTTGCTCCCTGCAGCCTCAGGGCAGGAGGAGTCCTGGGGGGAGGTCCACAAGCTGTTTCTTTGCATGTTGAGTATTAGGGAGACTGTGCAGACCCTGGGGGCCAACTTTGGCAGATTTCCCTGTGACCATTTCTGATTTCTGTTCATCTGCCTCACTTTCTGGCCTCCTGCAGATGCCCAGGGCTGCCCAGTATCCCTGCGGTAAACTGCCTACCAGAGCAAGGCTGTTCCGAGACTTGGCTGCCCCTCTGCACCTGGCTGCTCCCTGCACCTGGCTGCTGCCCTGCCCCCAGCTGTTCCCTGGGCCTGGCTGCTCTCCTACACCTGGCTACTCTCTTGCACCTGGCTGCTCTCCTGCACCTGACTGTTCCCCTGGGCCTGGCAGTCCTGCTTTAAGCAGCAGACACTGTTGTGGCCTCAGTACCCACTGGCCCCAGATATTGCCAAATCTCAAACCTTAGGTTACCTTGTGACCCAGCCCTTCTTGGTGGATTCTTTGTCCTTCTGGGGCCCTGAAGGTTATCCTGTTTTCAGTCTGCCACAGTTCAGTGAGACTCAGGCTGCCCTGATGCTGCTGATCCTGGGGCCTGACACCTCCTCTGAAGTCACTTCTGCCTGCCTGCCTATGGGCTGCCAGGCAGGCACCAGTTTTGCCTGGGGGGACAGCCATGTGACTAGGGTGTGCAGCTGGGGACACTGAGAGGGTCCACAGGTGGAGAAGAGGCTGCCTCTCACCCAGAGGCGAGTGGGGAGGTCAGTGGCACAGAGCAGTGGGCTGTCCAGTGTGTCAGGGGGGCCCATTTGCTGATGTTGTTGGGTGTGCCACAGACACAGATGCTCCCTTACCAAAGCCTTCATCTTTCTGCTTCTGAAGTAGCCATGTGAAGAAGGAAAGTATGGAAGCAGTGGGAGATCAGAGGCAGGTCAGCGGTGCCTGGTGTCTTGACTCATGGGGGGGCCGTGGACACGCTGACCCTCAGGGGGGCTTGGAGGACGTAGATGGGGACGCAGGCCTGTTTTAGAATGAGAAGGTGAGGTCTTTCTGCTGGGAATTTTGTGTGAATGAGCAGTAAGAACCACAAGCAGAGATTATTCTACCTGGAGAAGAAATTTTTCCAAGTATAAAGAACTAATGGGTCAGGACAAAACGTAAAATGCAAAATATGGTCTCCTTTGTCTGTAATAAAAGGCTGGTTAAGTAGGTGCATGAACAGTTCAAAGCTAATGTCATTTTTCTCTCCAGAATCAGGTCTGACCTGTTTGGGCACTTCTACCTTAGAATGTGTGGTTGCAGCTTGGTGGGGGAGGGGGTACGCACCCTCCCACTTCTGCCTGCTTCCCTGGGTGGACCTGTGGGATTCTTGGGAAGACACTGATTTACAAAGAAACAGTTCAACAACCAAACAGACTTGGTGTGAGAATAAACATCCCCCGGAGCTCACGTGGTAGATGTTTCTAGTTGTGGTGCTCTGGTCTGCGTGGAGGACCTTTATGTCACTGTATTCTGCAAACACCACTGTTTATAGGTTTTAGGTTTTATGTGTTAATTTACTTTCCTCTTCTCTCACTGCTTGTAATGGCAAACCTGACCAATTTCTTGACATATCTGATGAGATCGAATTTATTTAATAATAATGGTGGAAGGGACAAAACAGTACCTGTTGTGTGATGATATCCATATGTGTCCAAGTGGCTGCCATGCTGCCCAAGAGGTGTGAATGGGTCTGGCCCTGCACAGTTTCAGGGCATGCTAGTCCTGCTAGGGCTTTTTTTTTTTTTTTTTTAAAGATTTATTTGTTTATCTGAGAGAGTGAGTGTGGAGGGCAGAGAGGTAGCATGTCAAGCAGCGCAAAGCCCGAAGCCAGGGCTCTGCTGACCCTGAGATGGTGACCTGAGCAGAATCCAGAATCAGTGTTAAACCGACCAAGCCCCGTAGGCACCCCTCTGCTAGTCTTTTTTTTTTTTTTTTTTTACCTTTCCTATAGGAAGCACTCACTGCTTTTGCCTCTGGAAAAAGGCCTAAAAGCAATATGAATTATAAAGTCATCTGGTTGTTTTTTTTTTTTAAGCTTTTAACAATTCCAAATTTATTTCAGCCAGTGATACTCATTCTGGGTTTTGTTTGTGCACCTAAATTTCGATTTTTTAGGCAGCCAAAAACCAGTGCTTCCAGTCAGCAGACTTTAGGGCTTCGTGCATGTTCTGCATACAGCCTCCCAGAAGACAACCCTGGTGCCATTTGGAATCGTGGTGTAGCCACCGGGGTCCTGCCTCCCCGTTGTCGGTGGTGCACTTGGGGAGGGGGAGGCTTCTGGGTGAGGACCCAACTACAACCCTTTGTCTATCACCATCCTCTGAGGGGTGTTGGGGGACCCTGGTCCCAGGATTCTGAGTTAGCATGTTAGCAGTCAAGGGCATGGTACCCTGAGGATAGAATATGAAGGGCCCAGAAGGCTTAATACTCTGACACTAGTTTTAACAGAAGACAGCGTGTGGACAGCCTAATAAGCCTGTTTGAGCATCTACATGCGATCCTTGACCCATGCTGACCTTCGTCTTGGCAAATACCCTGGGGGGCCTGCAGGGCATGGGCCGGGTACATCTTCTAGAGCAGACTCAGATTGTTTTACGATCATCTGCTGCAGGCGTGTCAACGTTTTTAGAGAGGCAATAAAAACAAATAAATATAAAAAGATCACCTTTTATTATTTTCTTATGTCATTTTCCTATTTATTACTTTTTTTTGAAAAAGCATTAAAGTCTAAGATTGGTTAACCGGTACATTGTGGGGATAATCCCATTTACTTAAAACAGTGTATCCTGACGCAGGGCAGATACTTCCATTCCCTCTGTAGGAATTAACCCCAGGAAATTACAGTCCAGGAGCACAGAGGTGACATATTGACCGTGGTATTATGCACTGTTGTCCTGAAAGCTCCTCATATATTTTTCTTCAGAACCATTATGTCACCGGACACTCATGCACGAGAATACCCTGTAGATCTTTCGGGAGGTGGTGTCAGGTGGGGTTTCCTGACGTGCAGTCTGTGTGATGTTGGGTGAAAAAGCAAATCATAGACTGTTCGTATAAGATGATCTCACTTTGAGTATTAGGCCTCTGTTTGGATTCATGTGAATTGATGTGTAGAAAAAATCTGGAAAAAAATGCACAAAAATGTTACCCAGTGATTATCTTCAAAAGTCACAGTTATGGATTGTTGGTATTTTTGTCTTTGTTTTTTCTGTCTTGTGCTGAAAGTTCTAAGCTGATCATGATTTGCATTTGTAATCAGAAAAAAGAATAAAGCTTTTACCTTAAAAGTGAGTTGCACCCCTCAGAATGTTGTTACTGTTATTGCCAGGAACCAGCCCTTAACAGAATGGAGCTGCTGTCCTGGGTCTGGGGGAGCTGCTCTGGGCATCCCCAACTGCTTGCCCTGGAGGCACCCCTGCCAGCAGTGGCCACTAACATGGTCCAAGGTCTGATCGGTCCTATAAAGACCCCAGCCCCAATACCAGGAACACATTCACAAGCACCATGAGGGGAAACATTGGGAAATTGGGAAAGGAGGTTGGGTAGAGATCTACTTGTGGGCTAAGGACAACAACTGGCATGTCACCTGAGGTTTTAGACACGCTGGGAGAACTTCTCTGGTGACCAGGGCTGGAGAGGCGGCCAGCCCCCTCCTCCGCCAGTATACAGTCACTGTCTAGAAACATAAGAACAATTTTGCATGTTCTTGGACTTGCAGTTGAAGACAGAGGCGGGAGACTGGGTGGGGGGCAGAGGCGGCTTGCCGAGTCCTACAGTGGGCACTGGCCAGGAGACATTGTAAAGCTGGTACCTGGTAGGCACCCTGGGCCACCTCCTGTGCTCCCCTCTCCAGACTGCCAGGTTGTGTTGCCTTAGGGATGCACATGAGAAGCCAGTGGGAGGGGCCAGGGGGGACCAGGCTTAGGTCAGCCAGGGGTAGGGAGGGAAGTGGAGCCACTTTTCATCCAAACATCCTAAAATAGTTGGACAGAGTCTGGAGTTGTTGGAAGTGCTCAGGCGGCCTCTGCCGGCATCCACCTGAGGTCCCATCCAGACAGCCGGTGACCCCAGAAGTGTGGGGGTGCCTGGTGCCTCTGGGTGGATCACCACCTGGAGGCTGTCAGGTCCCAGGGACTCTGAGGGACTCGCAGTTACATCTGCTGTCTTAGCATTTTGTGGGATATCGTTTGGTGTGACGCCCATATACCCCCAGGTGTGCGGTCCCTATTTTCATTTTTTTTTAAAGATTTTATTTATTCATGAGAGACACAGAGAGAGAGAGAGAGGCAGAGACACAGGCAGAGGGAGAAGCAGGCTCCATGCAGGGAGCCGGATGTGGGACTCAATCCCAGGACCCCAGGGTCACGACCTGGGCTGAAGGCGGTGCTAAACCGCTAAGCCACCCAGGCTGCACACGGTCCCTATTTTCAAATAAGGAAAACAAGCCTGGGAGAATGGGCTGCACCTGCAGAGTCCTCCATCTGGGTGTCCTGTCTGCTGTCCTCTGACACCAGTGGTCTTGCATATTAGCTCCACACAGATGCCAGACAGACCTGCCCCACAGGTGGCCCACAGGACAGCCCCTACCACAGATGCCAGCTCTAAATATGGGGCTCCCCTTAGCCCCCATGTTCCTTCATTTCTAGAATAACTCCCAGAACTCCCTGAAGGCACAATCTTTGCAATTCTAGTTGTATTACGAAGAGCACAACTCAGGGGCGCCTGGGGGGCTCTGTCGGTGACACGTCTGCCTTCAGCTCAGGACATGATCCTGGGGTTGTGGGATCGAGTCCTGCATCAGGCTCCCTGCTCCACGGGGTGTATGCTTCTTCTGCCTCACCACTGCTCATGCGTGTGCTTGCGCGCTCTCTCTCTTAAATAAATAATAAATCTTTAAAAAAAAAAAAAAGGAATACAGCTCTACCACCAAACAGAAGCAACTCTGTGGTGGTGGGGGACCAGGAGGAGAGCCAGCAACCTGCGCTCTTGTGGGCAGGCTCTTGTCCTCCTGTCGCTTGACGTGTCCATCCACCGGAAAGTCCCCAAGTGTCGTGCCACCCGCTTGCCCCAGAGGGATGGGGTGGGTTTCCTGCTTGTAATCAGTGTGTGGCCAGCCACTCCCTTGACACAGTCCAGGGGCCCACCTGAGTCACCTGAGGAGTTGTGGTCAAGGGGGCTCATTGGGAAAACATGACACCCTGCCTCGAAGGAGATTCCTAGGGCTTTTGCTGTGCCAGGAGCTGGAATGAAACCCAGAGATTCTGCTGGAGCCAAAATGTGACTCTGCCTGTTTCTGTTTCCACGATTATTTGCTCTCCTTTGTCACTTGCCCCCTTCTGCGGCCATCTGTGCCCTCGTGTGGTTCTTCCTGCAGCCATGCTGCAGGCCAGCCCCTGAGTCCCGGGTGAGTGGTCAGGGCCCCTTCCTCCCTGGCAGTGGCTGGGCCATTGCTGCTGGGTCATTTGCACTCCACCCCTGCTTCAGCCCAGGGACGGTTACGGAAGATGGGGACCCCTGCCTCCAGTGGCCCCAGGTAGCTGGGTGGGGATGGCAGCTGGGCAGTGGGAGGAGTCACAGCATTCCTGTATGTGTGGCTGTTCTGTGGTCAGCGGGAGCCCAGAGTGACAGGCGCGGGTGGGGGGGGGGGGCTTCTGGGAGGAGGTGGTGTCCGTGGAAGATGTGCCTCACTCCATCCTTACCACCCCTGCTGGCCAGCTCCCTGCATGGACCCATGTCCCAGCCTGTGTGCCGCCCCGCGGCCGGCCACCACCTCGCAGCAGCCTACCTGAGTGTTGTGTTTCTACCTCGGTGCATCCTGAGGTGGCCAGCCGCATCTGCACAGGCTTCTGTTGCCCCAGGGGTTCTGGGATAGTGAGTGCTCGCTCTGCAGGTGTCTACTGGCCCTAAGAGCGCAGCTGGTTTCTCTGTGACGTGATAACGTGGAGGGTTGGACTCAAGGTAAATCGGGCTCTGGACCCAGTTCCAGGGGTGAGGGGGTGCATGGCAGCGGAGTGTGGGGGTTCCACCACCCCCGAGCAGTTCTCTGCTCTGGCAGGTCTTTGAGAACCCAGTCTGGTCTGACCCTGACTGCTGGAGGCAGCATCTGACTCCCAAGGCTCTGTCCCACGAGGCCCCTCCTCACCTTACGAGCCCAGCTTGTCCCTGTGACCTCCTCTGTGGGTCCCCTCAGTTGGTACAGCAGTTTGGAAAGCGGTTTGTGGACTGGATCGCCAGGTTATATAAAAGCGCACAAATCAGGATGGGTCAGATGGGAGAGAAGGATGGGGACAGGCAGCTTTCATGCCGTCCCTGGAGCTCCATGTCTTCACCAACCCAGAAGTTCCCCAAACCTGTGCTTTTGGGTATTACGGAGGCTTCCTTGTGTAGGCATGGTTGATTCAGCCACTGGCCTGGGGCTATTGATCAACTCAGCCTGCAGCCCTTGCCCTTCCTGGATGCCAGGGTGGGATGTAAGCTCCCAGCCCTAGGTCTTTCCAAAATCCTCTAAATAGCATAAATCTAGACACCTTTATGCTCCTGGAATTTAGGAAATTCCAAGAGTTTTAAGAGTTCTGTGCCAGGAATGGGTGAGCACCAAATGTATGTTCTTTGTAAATCAGAGCATCGCACAAGGCAAAGCGAGCGTCCCAGCAGGCTGCCCTCACTCCAGGCTCAGGGACATCTCAAGGCTGTGTCCCAGAGAGCCTGTGGAGCAAGCCTGGGAAGCCGCCGTTTTGACCACTAACGCGTCCAGTCTGAGGCACATCAGTGAGCAGTGATGGTCACTTCGGGGGCTGGTGCATTTGACTCGGCAGGAAGTATAGGTGTGACTGTGACTCGCACTTCTCCACTGGCCAGGGCAGAGACATGAGAAAGTTAAGAGCCTAATTCCTAGTTACAGGTGCGGACACCAGGCAGGTGCAGAGGCCTGTCCCTTATGAGGAGCGTGGCGTGTCTTCTAGAGACCCTGGGGGCCATGGCCACAGGCAGGCAACCCCAAGGTGGGGGACTTCACAGAGTGAACTGGCAGGTGCCACCTCAGGGTGCGGGCTGCCAGGGGCTCTGTGTTAGAGGGATACTGGTGGCCACCCCCCTCGCCTCCTGCTACCTCTGCCCACTTAGTTCTTTGTTAAGCAGGTCTGGGACACCCCTGGCCCTCCAGAAGGGAAAGGGGGGGCTCGTAGATTCCTGACTCTGGTTCCACCATTCCCATAAGGAGTCCACTGTATCCCCCTCGAGAGACATGTGAATGAACCCTTTCTAACTCCCTGTTCTCGGGAGCAAAATAACGGGGGGGGGGGGTGGAGTGCACACCCACTTCCAGAGAACCAGATGCAGTCAGGACCCAGGGACCCAGATGCGGGGGCAGGGCAGGTGGGTCACTGGGGGATCATATAGGTGGAGGGTCATGGCGGGGGTCACAGACAGGGGGCTCACATGGGGGATCACAGGAGGAGTCACTGGGTGTTCACAGAAGGGGATCTCCTGGAGCACAGAGGGGAGGTCACAGGAGGGGTCACTGGGGGGGTCACAGAGAGTGGGATCATAAGGGAGCAGAGGGGGGTCACAGGAGGAGTCACATGGGTCATGGGGTGTCACTGAGGGTCACAGGGGGCTCACAGGGAGTCATGGGGGGTCACAGCTTGTGTATATTTTATTCAGAGATAGGCAATTTAAGACATTTAAAATATAAAACGAATTCCAATTTACTGTAGAATAGTATGGAAACTTTGCATATAAATGTAAGAATAAACACAAATAAAAAAAATCACGTGCTGTGAGGGGTGAGCCTGAGGTCCTGGGGGGTGTCTGTTTCTCCTCTCTCTCTGCCTCATTCTCTCTGCTCTCTCCTCTGCCCTTAGCGCTTCGGCAGGGGAAGTGGGTCCTGGCACCAAAGCATCTGTTTTATGAGCATGTCCACCTTCCATTTAAATCCTGTTTAGGTGGCAGATGCTGAAGCAATCGACATCTTGTTTACCAGTTATTTATGTAAAGATTTTTGCGCGTGTTTTCTTCTAAAAATACATTTCATTGTTTTAATCGTGTGTCAAAGCACAGTGATGCATTCCTGAAAGCATGAATTGAGCAGACGACGGCTATCTCAGAGTGCCCTGTGTGTTTCTCTCTAGCCGCACAGCCCACACCGTAAGGGGGAGGAAGAGCCCCCTGGGTGTGCAGGTGGCAGTCTGGGGACAGAGAGACACCCCACCCCCACCCCCTAGGTTTAGGATGAACCACACGCCATGCACCTGTTTGGTAGTATTGTAGACAGGGACACGTATCAATGCTGGCTTAAGTCTCCAGGGTCACTCTAGTGCTGGTCTTCTCACTGACAGTGTCTCACGCCTTCTCATGTTTATTCAGCATTTTTGGCAATGTGGTCTCCATCTCTGGGACACCAAGTGAGTCCATGGCCTCTTGTGACAAACGGGCCTGCGGAGAGCGTCTCTGTGCAGATCTTTCTCTGGGCTTCTCCCATGTTGTGCTTTGGGGCAGATTCTCAGGAGATGCTCTATGAGGCAAGAATGGCTCCCACGTCACTTACGGGAACCCTCGCTTTCACTGACACTCGTGGGAGGTCAAGTTTTACCATTTTTCTTGTTTTGCTTATATTGGATATTAACATTTTAAAATTCCTCTGGCCTGTTGCTTTAATTTGCATTTCACTTAATGATAGTTTGGTGGAGTCTCATTATCTGCCTGTTTGTGCAGAAGCTGGCAGGTTGAGTGGTTGGTGCAGGAATCTGGAACCTTCCACCCCATCTAGTTATCACCTGAGACACAGGGCTGGGGGGTCCTATGGGGGGCCTTGCACAGAATGCTTTCCTTCTCCTTTCTAAAACACGTTAATCTATGCAGACAGAGCCTGCGTTTGACAGTCGGTGCTGTACACGTTGCGTGCCTGTGTGTTCATAGGCATGTTGTCCACCCACATACCACACACTGCACTGGATGCCATTTCTCAAGGAATTTGTAGTAACCAAAAATTTAGGAGGAAAATAAAAATTAATCTTTCTTTCTTTCTTTCTTTCTTTCTTTCTTTCTTTCTTTCTTTCTTTCTTTCTTTCTTTCTTTCTTTCTATTACATATGTATTTTAGAGAGGGGGAGAGAGCGTGTGCAAGGGTCAGTGAGGGCAGAGTCCAAGGGAGAGAGAATCTCCAGCAGACTCGGTGCTGAGTGCAGAGCCTGACACGGGGCTGATCCCATGACCCTGAAATCATGACCTGAGCTGAAATCCAGAGTCGGATGCCCATCTGACTGCACCCCCTGGCACCCCTGCTTTATTTCTAATCTCCAAACTAAGAAAGTGACTCTGACCAGAGAGCAGATTTCCAGCACCTGGTCAGGTATCTGGCCATCATTGTGGGTCCCACCTCGTGCTGGAATGGCCACAGCCTGGCCTCCCTGGACGAAAAGCACATGTACTGCTGTGGTAAATATTAGTAATGAACGTGATCAGATACTTTACATGGTTTCCTTATGTGAGTTTATAGTTTTCAGCATACATAGCACTATGAATTTGTGGTGACCCTTTGACAGCAAACTTGGGCCCTGCGCTTGTGTCATTGTCCCTGGCAGCGTCTCAGAGCATCCATGATAGAGCAGTTGTCCTCCTGAGCCGGTGGTGAGTGTTATTTTAGGTGTGCTTCAGTTTCTAGAAAGTAGTGTAAGTGATACAGGTACTAATGCTACTGAGCTCGGAGGGCCAGGCTGATGGCAGAAGGAGGACCTGTGAACCAGTTCTGTCCTTGTCCTTCCAGGAGGGATTGGAAGTAGCTCACTGGAATTAAAAAAAAAAGGGGGGGGGGGGACGCCTGGGTGGCTCAGTGGTTGAGCATCTGCCTTTGGCTCAGGTTGTGATCCCGGGGTCTTGGGATCAAGTCCTGCATATGGCTCTCCACAGGGAGCCTGCTTCTCCCTCTGCCTATGTCTCTGCCTCTCTCTCTGTGTCTCTCCTGAATAAATAAATTAAATCTTTAAAGACAAATCAGTGTGGTGCTATAAACAGTAGGAAAAGTTCTGTTCTGAGGCACGCACAAAAAAGTGTGCTAACGTGGCAATGCAAATTAAATGAAAATTTGGTTAGAATCTAGCGTAAAAGAATATAATACATTTGAGTATACAGGTGTTCTCTCACCGTAGCTTGACAAATAACTGGAAGTGTGTTTTGAAAATCCTGCCCTAATAGTGAGCACCAAAGAGAGGGAGAGACTCCAGTAAACAAGTCATTAGAACAACTGCACAGACAATTCTGAGCGTCAGCAGTGGTGTGGCACCACGGGAGCTCCTGTGTGCGTGCTGCTGGCCAGACCTTCCGCTGGGGCCCCTTCGACAGCTGCTTGGCAGCATCCAGTGAGGTTATGTGTGTGCACCTGGAAACCACCAGAGCTTTTGTCTGCAGAAAAAAATGAAATAAACCACAGTATGTTCATGCACAGGACATAAAGAAAACACATAACAGGCATGACCCCCACAGAACTGGTGTTCAGGCCAAGAAGCCAGACAGAAAGCATGTACTACATGATTCTGCTCCTGAAGTTTAGGCCAGGCACAGAGGTCACTGTGATGACCCTGACGGGCATGGCGGAATAGCCTCCTCAGGGCAGCAGGAGGGGTCTGCTTTTTGAGCTGGATCTGGGCACCCAGGGTAGGCTGAGCTGCATACCCGGGCAGTTGCTTCTCAGACATACATGACTTTTCAATGAGATGCTCCTGGAGATACAGACTAAGTCCTGTGTGGGTCAGGATGGGGGAATTTTAAACAGAGTGGTCAGGCCTGACCTCGTCTTGCTAGCAGGCATGTGAGGCCTGAGGAGGAGAGGGGAGGGGAGGGGGTCCAGGTGAGGGATGGTGTGTGGAAAGGCCCTGAGGTTGGGGCAGCGGGCTGGGGCTGTGAGTGATAAGTCACAGGCAGAGAAGTCAGGAGGTCAGTGGGTCCCATACACCTTATACTCTCAGTGGAAGGGAAACTTGGGAGGATTTGGGGAGGGTGTTGAAATGAGCCAGCCCCTACTGCATCACTCTGGTTGGCTTTGTGAATAGCAATGAGGGTCAGATGGAAGAAGTTCCTGCAGTGTTGAATTAGTAAATGTGGGTGTGTATGGTGTCTGCAGTGACCAGCTGTGCTCCTGAGTGTGTTCCCCATGCTGGCTTTGCTGCGCTGCCAGGACACCCAGGGCCTGGCTGCTTGCGGCGTTGTGTGAGCCACGGAGGTGCTTGTGGTCATCCCATGGCTTCCAGGAACCAAGGCTGCTGTCCCCACTTCCTAAAGCACACACCTGGGAGTTTGAGACAGAAGCTGTTAGTGACCTGGAAAGGCCTCAGTCCTCTGTGAAGATTGAACACACCTGTGTGTAAGCAGAGGCGCTTGAACAAAGGGAGAACAGAGTAGGGGTGTGGGAGGTGACTGTGGCCCATCTCCTGCCCTTGTTGCTATGAAAGGTCGTGGTCACAAGGGAGAGGGCTAGCACCCAGAGGCCTGGCCTGGTCCTAGGGGGGGTTCCCAGGGAGGAGAGGGCATGTGAGGGGCACTTAGCCCTGCCGTGGCAGGAAAGGCAGAAGAGGCTTGGCATCTACAGCAGGTGCGGGGCAGCGGGCTTTGCCCTGACCAGGCCGCATGCTCCCTGTGGATGCTGCATCTTGGCACCAGGGCTGGAGCTCCCTGCTAACACCCCAGGAGAGGAAGGGGGCCCGCAGGAGTCTCCCAGCATGCGGCGGGGGCTCCTTGCTGGCGTGCCCCGTGGTGAGAAGGTTTCCGGGGGGTGGGGTGGCTGGGCTGGAGGAAGGCTTTAGTGCCTGCAAGCTGCGGGGTGGGTGCCATCTTCCTAAGGCCCGGCTCCCCGCATGCATCTGGGAGGAAAATGAGTGCGAGTCTAAGTAAAAGAAAGTGCCCCCTGCCCCGGGAAATCTCCTGTGGCATGTGTGGTTTATGTTTCACTTTGCTTAATGCTTAACTTCTTTTAACTTTAGACCTTTTTGCTAAATAACACTTCACTTTGCGGGAGAATCTAGAGGGAGGTGGTTTGGAATTAGAATAGCATCACCTGCAGTGTGGGCAGTTGTGGGTAGTTCCAGAGAAGCCTCCGTGGGTTTTACCATTTACAAACCAAGGTTGGCAGGTTCAGACCCAAGCATTTGGGTGAGCGGATAAACGTGTCCTGGTTCAGGTCTGCAGTGTGGGTGTTAGCATGAATACAGACACGGAAACCAGAGCCATGCACCTCCATGAGGACAGTGTATTTCCATGAACATCTAGCAAGTTGAATATTTTTTTTTAAGATTTTTATTTATTTATTCATGAGAGATAGAGAGAGAAAGAGAGAGAGAGAGGCAGAGACACAGGCAGAGGGAGAAGCAGGCTCCATGCAGGGAGCCCGATGTGGGACTCGATCCCAGGTCTCCAGGATTACGCCCTGGGCAGAAGGCCGTGCTAAACCACTGAGCTCCCCGGGCTGCCAGGCATTTTCAATTCTGTCTTCCCTGTTTGCTCTTCAGTTTATTCTAGAATGGCAGCACCAAAATGCTATGATGCAGAATTGCCTTTATGATATGTGTGGATATGGCCAGAGAGCACAGGCATAGGTAGAAGTGAGAGTAGTATTTATAGTATGGCCTTAGGTTTGTCTGCCTCTATCCAGACTTCCTGTAATTTTATTATTTTCCTAAGAATAACTTGAAAACAAAGTGGTGTAAGATGCCATCTTTGTGTGTCTGGCAGCAGGTTGGCGGAAGGGGCTCTGGGGCCAGAGTTTTGCTCAAATAAACTTAAAATGTTTAATGTGCTTCAGTTTATCTCTCAAGAATAGTGTGGTAGTAATAATTAACAGGACCCTACAAAGTGTGGCGAGAATCAGTGCAGAGCCCAGTGCTACTGCCTCTTGGCTGGTGGCCGGCCACCACGTTAGTGACACTCCCCTGTGCCTGTTAGCTCAGAGGCGACACTCTCGGGATCTTATGAGCACTTTTTACTTCTTATCACAGGAAAGCGTGTGTGTGGTTAAGGGCACTGAAATAATTTCAGCTTGAGTAAAATCAGATGACACTGCCTTTCGTAGAAATATTTCTTGAGTTGTCTCACCCTCGGCAGGAATGCCTGAGGTTAAGGTGAACACGTTCCGTGCGTTGGTGGCTGTGGCTTTCTGTGACCTCCCAGAAGGGGCTTTGAAAATGAATCCTCACTCACAGCTCCAGGAAAGACTCACATGAGGTAGCTCTGTGTGGGAGGCAGGCCAGCGCGCTTTCCCAGACTTGGCTACGTGTCTCCACATAGCAGGATCTCAGGGTCAGCACTGTCTCCCAGTCCTGCCATGGGAGACAGTCACGCCATGTGGCTGCCGGTCAGCATGTGGCACGCAGAGATGCTGCTCTGGGGTGCAGGCCATGTGGTCATTTCAGGAAGCCCTGTATTATTAGGGTGCTTACTATTGGTATCCCCTGGCGTCCGGTCGGGTTCCAGCTCTCTCCATCACGGAACACAGAACAAGACTAAGGATGTTTCATTTGTCAGAAATGGATTTTGATGCATTTTTCAGTTTGTGTTTTATAAAGTGTGTGGCTGCAGGAGAACTAGTCAGGAAGAGGACCCTCCCTGACTGGAACGTTGTTTGTCTAGGTCACTGTTCTTGGGAGTACAGAGCCAAACAACTATGTTTCCACAGGATGTTCGGTTTTGGGGGCTGGGAGGAGAGGGGCAGGGAGCCCTGTGGGGAGGGCAGCTGGCCCGGCCAGCTCTGCTGCCGGTTGTGGCCTTGGGGGGACTGCCGATGGTGGAGGGCAGTGGGCATGCTGGGGGCCCAGGCCTGCTGTCCAGGAGCCTGGCTGTCGGGGAAGACAGGAGGCACCCCTCCCCCACCCCAACCACATAAGGAGGTGCGCGTTCTCGCACCCTTATGGTGAGTACTGCTGGTCCACAGACAGCGCGCGCTAGTTTGGGCCTGGCAGTACCAGGACACATAGGCCTTTTAGGAGGGTTCTCTTCGGAGGTGAGCAGAGTCAGCCAGCTGAGGTCCCCTCTGCTCCCAGCCCCAGTGCGCCAGGTAACTGTCAGAACTGAAGGTCCCAGTGTCACTCCCCACCCTTGCTCACCAGCTCCCACCCAGGGTGGGCCTCCAGCGGGCAGGGGTACCCCCAGTCCCAGGTCACCGGGTCCCCAGGTGCTCCTCCTCCTTCCTCCTGGCAGCGTCGAGCAGAAGCTTCATTTGGATGTTTTCTGTCTGCCTCGGGTCGTGCTCAGGGTTCTGGAGCTGGAAGGCTGCCTCAGAGGCTGAGAGCGGTGGTTCACCCACCCCTGGAGCTGCCTGTCCCAGCGACTGTTCTGGGTATGGGGTGGGGGAAGGGGACCCCCTCCCCCAAGAAGTTGCTCCCTGCTGTCCCAGGAACGCAGGTGCCAAGGGGTGTTCCCTGCACTCAGCCTGACCCTGACAGCGAGCTGGGATTCTTGTTCCCAGTGTAGACACTGCCGGGATTGAGGAGCCGTTTCTGAAATATGTGCATCCCCTTGTGGAGTCTGCTATCAGTGTCATCGTGTGGTGTTGGTGTCAGAGCTGCGCTTCCAGGATGGGCGCACACACAGGGCATGGCATCCCATACCTTCTGTCTGGGCCCACGTCTGTGGGGTTAGGGCGGTGGCAGTGTCCACCTTATGTTAGGGTGAGTGACATTAGCACTAATGTAGATGCCAGAACCAAAACTGAGAAAAGGAAAAACTGAAAATGGTGCTAATTACAGTAATTTATACGAAGCTGTTACTGGCACTACTTCTCCCCAGGTAGAGCAAGGATTCCCTCGTCTTACTCAGATGGCACAGCCCACATGTGGCCACAGGCCTCCCTGATGGGCTCGGTCCCTGCCAAGTGGCTGTTCTCTGGGCTTGGAGGCATGTTCTGCATCCCCAAGCCACAGAGACCTGTTTGGATGTTGACCCTGGAGAATGTCGTGGCTGCAGGATGTGCATCTCTCAGATCCTTTATTGCACGTATGGGGTGGGGGGCAGAACAGACCAGAAGTTTGGAAGACACCGCTTGCTATGCTCATCTGCTCAGATTCTTGATCGCCAACTGCACGGTCCTTCTGGGTAAAGAGCATTTGGAGAAGTGGGCTCCTGCAGGGAGGACTCAGGGGAACAGGATCTTCTGATGTTTGCTCAGTGTGGTGGGCTTGTGGATGCTGCAGGGCATCTGCCTCCAGGGAGCAACTGTGGGTTCCCTCTGTGGGGTGAGGGGGACATGCTGGTGACGTGCCACGGGGCGGCCCCGGGAAGGCTGCTTGTGCAGATGCAGCAGCCTCCTTCCAGCCGAGGACTCTGGGTGCTTTGGCTGACTTGCTTGGTTTAAGGGGAAAGTGAGTCGTGGTTTGTCTCCTGTAGTCAGTCCCAGCATGTCCCCCACCACCCCCGGGATTTAAACACAGCCATCCATGCCTGGAGGGTTTATGTTTTGGAAGGATTTGCCAGGACTCTAACCAGGGGCCCTAGAGAGAGGGGTGCCGTGTCTGTGCGGGGTTTGCTCAATGTCCCCACAATGCAAACTGGGAATGAAGCCAGTGTTCACAGTGAAAGACATTTGGGGCTGGTGTGGGAAGTGGTCATTTAACTCAAAGTCTGTGAAACCTGAATCACACCTCGAACGGGGTGAAGCTTCTGTTTGGCGGAGTTTGTCACTTGCAAGAAAGTTAATAGAGGGGCCCCCTAGGTGGCTCAGTGGTTGAGCATCTGCCTTCGGCTCAGGGTGTGATCCCGGGGTTCCGGGATCGAGTCCCACGTTGGACTCCCTGCATGGAGCCTGCTTCTGCCTCTGCCTGTGTCTCTGCCTCTCTTTCTCTGTGTCTCTCATAGATGAATAAATAAAATCTTAAAAAAAAATAGTTACTAGAGACACAGAAGGCGTCACTACTTCTGACCTGTTGTGGGCTGATCTAGAAGGTGTGATTCCAGGCTGCTTTGTCAGTGCTGACTCACTGTGCTTTCCTCCAAAAGGCTCTTCTAGGGGTGGTTTTCGCTCACTTTGTCTCCAATAGAGAGGACATCTCAGGATTCCCCCCATGGGGAGCCCACTCAAACGTTTTTCCCACATGGAAGTGATGAGGTGTTTCTGGTGGTTAGCAGTTTGCAGACCAGCTGGCCCATGCCCTGGAAGGCCACTGCACTGCGCTCACCTCCCAGTGTGGCTGTTGGTCGGCGCCCTTTCCCAACAAAGTCGGGAAAGTGTCACCACGATCATTCATCAGATGGTAAAGCGGCAGATTGAGTGGGGGAAGCGGTTAGGCCTGCGGCACGGCAGCCGTACTGTGTCCCCCCCGCTCCCTGGACCTTCAGCTCCCCCTGCCTGGCTGCCAGGTGCCGCACAGGGCAGTGTGTGCAGAGGCCGTGCTGACTTGCCCCAGGGGCGGGGGGGAAGTAGCAATTTTGGTGCAGGGAGGTCTGTGTCATGGACCTGCAGGTGGGCTGGATGTGTGCCGTCTGGCAAGCTGGCACACAACTGTGGGGCCAGGAGTGAGGCCCTGGGACACGTCAGCGGTCTGTTGGGCAGAACCATGCACACCACAGCTGTGGCCACACCTGCCACTCCTTTGGGCCCATGGCTGCCTCATGTGGACACACTGGCTGTGATCACAGAGTGGATGCTTTGTGCTTTATGGCTTCGTTTCTTCCTCCATAGCCAAGACTGAAGTTAGCTTTTCTGTGGCACTGGCTTTGGCGAACTTCTGCAGCACTTTGCCATTTCTTGAGCCCATTCTAGGTGCTGGTTGGAAGCATGAGGCCCCTGCCCCTGCAGACGAGCTCCTTTTGGCTACACCCCATTTTCCTAACCTGGGCATCTTCTGATGCATGTTTGGGTTCCCAGATCTTGCCTCTCGTTAAGAATGCCATTAAGAACACGAGCATCAAATCTGTGTTTGAGACCCTGCTTTCCGTTTTGTCTGATGGGTACCTGGGGTGGGATGGCTGGATCTTGTGGATATTCTGTTTAGTTTTGGAGAGCCTCCATTCTGTTTCCATGGTGGCAGCACCACCGCATGCCTGGCCTGCTGCACGTGGCTTTTGCACGTCCTCACTGACACTTGGTGATCTCTGGTTTCCACTGGCGGCCGCCCTACTGGGTGCCCAGTGCTGGGTCATTGCAGTTTTGATATGTGTTTCCCAAGTGATGAGTGATGTTGGCATCTCTTTGCAGGTTGTCCATCATTTGTGTGTCATCTTTGTCGAAATGTCCTTTCAAGCCCTTTGCCTGAGTTCCTTTGGGTTCTTTAGTTTCTGTTGCTGTGTTGTGCATCCTAAGTGGGACCATGTGCTGCAGGGTTAGGTCGTGGTTATAGGTGTGAGTCAGGGCGTCGGGGAGGGTGTGGGAAACAGCAGGAAGTGGGGTCACCACTGTGGTGGCAATGGCGAGATGTCTAGGAAACTGGAGCTCAGCTTAGAGTTAGGGTGTAGTGTGGACATGGGGATCATTGGGCCCTGAGGGAGCAAGGAAAGCAACTCTGGCCCCTGGTCCCCGATGAGGAACATGGACAGGGATGGTGGCATACACACTGTCATGCAGGCCCGTCCACAGACTGCAGATACCAGGAGACACTGACGTGGCTTCCCAGGGCTCCAGGCCCCAGCTGGCAGGGATTCACTCCTGTCAGCAGGTAGGCTGGTTGGGCCAAGACACTGTGAAGGCAAAATAGTTTTTCTGGCATTGTTTCAAAGAAATAGTGCTTTTCTTAGAGAGTGCATTATGAGAATATTTCACAGTTCCTTTGTAGCTTTTTGAGGGGGGAAGGACATAGGATTGTCTGTAAAAAGAAAGGAAGGAAGGTGAATTTTGTAAAATGCATCACAGAATCCCAAACCAAGGATTGGGATTTGCCGTTTTGCCAGCTTGCCGTTTTGATGATCACACAGCAGATGTACTTATTCTCAGAAATTATCTAAGTGTAAATGCAATTTTTAAGTTACAGGAGTTTATGCTCTTTGATTTAGCAGTCGTGTGGTCAGCCAGCCAGCTACAGATAAGCTGTAAAAAATGTTCTAGAGCCATTGTTGTCAGGCGGAAGATGCAGCTTGCAGGTGTCTGTTGAGACTGTGTGTGTGAGGAGAGCTTCAGGATCATACTGGCGTCTTTTAACACCTTACATTTATTAAACACAGCGTTTTTGCCCCATACAACAGTGTGCTCCAGCCAGGCTTGCATCTCAGAGCACATGTGCAAAGGGAGCACGGTTGTGCAGGGTGCGGGCCGGGCTGCAGGGAGCCCTGTGGGGCGCTCTCGCCCGGCTCCCCCAGCTGCCGTCTCTGCCTTCTGCCCAGCAGTGTCTGTGTTGAGCATGGGGTGCAGGGCGCCACCCCAGCCCCAGCTCTGTTTTCAATGCCACTGATTTCTTAAAAAATAGACGCTTATTTCATTTTGGAGGAAGGGGTTGTAAACCGTTTATCATGAAGTCTGTCATGCATACCAATGAGTATATGCAGCATGGATGGTTATGGTCAGTCACAGCACAGTCACCCGGCATAGTCATCACCAGTACCTCTCCATTCCTGGGGGCCCCCTGAACTCTGTCCCCAGCCACTTCCTATCATAGCCTTCTTCATAACAGTTAGTCACAAAACCATCACCAGAGAATAACTATTTTCTGAGTTAACAGTGTGCCCATAAAGTATACCCAGCATTGGTTAAAGGCTTAATAAATATTTCATGAAAGGAGTCGCAATTTGTTGAGGAAGCCTGAGCTCTACAGATAAAAGCTGGCGGAGGATACACAGAACCCAGACAAGGAAAGGGTATGCAGATGTGTTTGGGGAAAATGCTGGGCCTTGTCTGAGGAAGCTGGGAACGGGGCTTCTGGGAGGGCAGATGCTCGGTGAGGTTGGAGCCAGGAGAGCAGGGGCGAGGACGCAGGGCCAGTGGGCGGCTGCAAGCTTCTCCACACAGAGGTCTGCTTAGTTGGGTTTTCTTGGGGGAGAAGGCTGAGGGCTTTCAGTGTGGGAGGGGAGGGAGCTTTCAGTGGGGAGGGGTGGGAGCTACTACCAGGGAGCCCAGGCCCCACCTCTGCAAGCACATTTGTGTTAAATAAATAAATAAATAAATTAATTAATTAAACGTTTTTATAGCAGACGGGGTTGGTATCATTCTTACCATCCTGTCCACCTCGTGCTTAAAGAGGGATTCACCTATGTGTGGGCAGCACCGCTGTCCCGCCTGCAGGGAGGCTGCATCCCCGGGACAAGCGGTGGCTGCTGGTTCAGGGAGAAGGAGTATGGGGTGCTCCCTTGCCGCCATCACGGGTGGCTTCCCGTGTGTGTGCATCTTTGTGCACACGTCCCTGTACGCGGCCGTGTACTTCGCCTCTGTGGCCCCAGGTGCCCGTGTTTTCAGGGCCTCCTTCCCTTTCTGCATTCTGCAGCCGCTCAAGTCCTAGGAAGTCTGGGGCATGTGCCTTCCCAGCATTTTTCTCTGAATCTGTGTCTAATCCTGTCCCCAAAGGTCGGCCTCCTGTCGAGGGCTCATGTTCACGGTGTGGGTGATGGTGGAGGGCTGGCGAGGCCGCACACCCTGTGGCCACCTTTCCGCCAGGCAGTCAGGTGCGGCTCAGGGAAGGGGGCCTTTGTGGGCTCTCCGTCCAGTGCTCCCCACAGCCAGTGTGGCGGAAGGGGGCCGTTGGTTAGATTCTGGATTTATGTGCTGGGGGCAGCGCAGATGCTGTGGTTTTCTGTGTTGTGTGGGTCAGAGCTCATGCCCTGGGTGCTGGTCTCTACCCCGAACAGGGTACCATCCAGACAAAATCTGGGAAAGTCTAAACGTGCACAGGATGTATCCTGAGCAACACTGTTTCTGTTTATGGTTTCCTTCACTTGATAGGAACTCCTGAGTGCTCAGGGGTCTGCCGTGTGTGGCCAGTGGGTCCTCCATGTTCTGGACTGGCAGGTGGGAGGTGAGCAAGCCGAGGACCACGGTGGCCACATCCACGGGGACGAGCCCTGGGAGGGCAGCCTGTGTCCGCAGCATCTGCAGGAAGGAGAAGTGAGCTCAGACCTGAGCAGTGAGGAGACGCCAGCCCTGCAGCTTCAGGCTGGGGACCGGTCATTGTAAGGCCCCTTGTGACAGCACCGTGTTGCTGCCGAAGGGTCTGCATGTTCAGGGAAGTGGGAGTGGAAGTGGGAAGCAGGGTGGAAGCAGGGAAAGACAACCCTGCTGCAGAACCTGTTTGTGGGAGGCACCCCCCATGTCTGTCTCTCCCCTCAGCGTCCTCTGCAGCCATCAACACCTCTGTGCCATGGGTCCTGGGTTCCTACATGAGGAAATTGATAAGGAAACAGAGGCAGAGATGCACTGACTGTACAAACTTAATTGCCTTCTAAGTGGAAAAAACCACGCATTTCCACCAAACAAGATTCTTGAATGTACTTAATAGCCCGGAAAAACAGGACGCCAACAATGTACTTCCCATCATAGATAACTGCAGCGCATCTTTGCTGTGCTCAAATTGTTAAGAACAAAGTGTGGGAGTCACCAGGGTGACATCACGAGTTTCCAGGAACGGTGAGCCCTGCGCGGCCATTGGCCATTTCCTGGGAGCTGACAAGGAAGCCTGAGAATGCATGTGCTCCCACTGCTCACCGGCTCATCCACGGACCAGCTGGGGTCAGCTGCCAGCCGAGGGGCTGTTTCCCTCCAGGTGACATCAGGAGGCCGGGATCCATAAGGTTGGCCTGGAAAGTGTCTTCGTGGCCACAGATTGTCAGAGGAGTTCAGTTTGGCTGGAAGTGGTGATTCAGTACCATCCGCACTTTATCATCACTGTTAACTCACTTTGTAGACGCTTGTTTGAAGGAAGGCAGTGCCAGCTATGTGGAGGGCAATGACCGTCGTGTTGGGAACACGGGAAGACTGTGGATGGTGCCTACGGTTGCCTGACTGCTTTGTGCAGCAGGAAGTGCTGGGCGGTGTGGATGCCAGTGAGCAAGCCCTATGGGGCTGATGGCTGGGGGTCGGATGATGAGCAGAGATACAAGGACCATAATCCGATGGCAGTGCCCCGGGGTTACACGTGGATCTGGAGGCAGACGGGCTTTAAGGTGAAGGACTCACTCATGTGGTGAAGTTTTTGAACCAATTTGAAAAATGAGTGGGGGAGTAGGATTATTTCACCAGGCAAATGTGTAGGTCACATGGCCAGTCATCTGACAGTTTTCATAAAGCCTGCATGTTTTGCCCCCAAGGGACATGTGACGTCCTGGTTGTCAGAATTGGGGGATCTCCTGGCATCTTGTGGACAGGGACTGGAGTGTCACGTCCCACCATGCACAGGATGCCCTGACAACAGAGCCTCCTGGCCAGAGTCTCTCGTGCTGTGGCAACAACACCTGGTGAACATTATGATATCAGTGGAAAAATGTCTTAGATTTTGAAGTTGTCTCTGGTAAGTCTGGATGACAGGGGTGGGGCATTGAGGACCCCATTCGGGCCGCTGTACAAATGGGGGCTCAAGAGGACAGAAATCTGTCCTTTCTATGTCTGGAGGCCAGGTGTCCACAACCCTGGTGTGGGCAGGGCCCTCTTGGCCAGGGCTTGGGGTGGTCCTTCCACATCTGGCAGGAGCGGGACACGGCTCTCCCTGCCCCCTGCTTCCAGGACACCAACTGTCAGATCCAGGGCCCACCCCACTCCAGTGTGACCTGCTCTGAACTCATGGTACTTATTTCCAAATGATCATTCATGACCTGTGACAGTCCTGGGAAAGTAAGAGCTCACTACCCATGACATTTAAAAAACGTTTTCCCAACCATTTACAAATGTAAAAACCCGTCTCAGTTCGCAGACGACCCAGGGCACTGCAGACCCCAGTTGCCAGCACTGCTTCCCAGTGGGGCCACTGTGGGGCGGCCATGGCACAGACTCTATAGGCCCCGCCCCAGGTTTGAGCATCTCATCCCTGCTCACGGGGACTGGATTTCTCCTTTTGCCCATGTCTGCTGGGCACCGTGCATGCCGCAGCTCCCAGGTGGCCATGCAGGTTTTATTCTGCCACAGAACAAGATGTCCCTGACCTTCAGGGTTGTGGCCAAGGCTGGAATTTGTAGTCCTGCAACCAGGTGCTCAACATGGCAGCTGTCATTACTATCTCAGATTTCGGGTTGTGTTTTTAAAGCTGTGCTGAAGTGGATGTGTTGTGCCACATACATGGCTGTGATAAACACTGGGGCAGCACCGGCCTTTCTGTAGTTCGTGAGCCTGTGTGACTGCATGGGGATAAAGGTCATTGGTTGTCTTCCTGACCTGTTTCTAAGCTTCCTGATTGGTGGCAGGGATAGTATGTTCCGGGGCTGTTGTGGGATTTAGACCCGCACGGGAATGAACAGTAGGCTGGGAGCACATCACCAAGGCATGGCTCACCCATTACCGGCACCATGGTGGATACTCCTCGTGCAAATCTAGAGTTCACACCCACATCACACTCCTAGCTGTCACCAACATTCTGCCCCCGCCGTGGGGACGGAGTCAGTGATGTGTCCACATGGAGGCAGCCGGCATCACAGGGCATCCACCACGTGCCACCATGGCGCCTGGCATCCTGGTCGAATCGATGTGCCCGTGCCATGTGGCTGCCGTTTTATTTCACGCCCCAGGGATTAAGAAAGTACAGGCTTCCCTCCTGTGTGTTGTTCTGGAGGCTGACAGCTGTCAGTGACGAGATCCTGGAGTGACATCTCTTCATGGAGGCGTTCCTTGGAGCAACACAGACCTCCTGGAGACCCCGTCCTCTTTACCTGCAATCAGAGTTGTCCTCACATCCTGACGACATTCGATCACACTCATGCCGGAAAATACAAGTTAAATATGACTTAATCTGTAAAACATGAAATTGCAGGCTTTCTGTACAAATGGGTGTCTGACCAAAGTGCAATGAAGATTGCACAGTGAGTCCTTCAGACCTGGCCACGGGCCCACATGGGCCCCTGGGCACCACCCAGGCTCTAGCTCTGGTATGCGCAGTGGGCGGGGCTCCCAGCGGGTCACATAGGCTCTGGCAGGACAGTGCTCCTGTGGGGCTGCAGTGGAGGGCAGCTGCAGATGTGCCCGCCGGAAGGGCCACGGAACAGGCCTCCCTGCACTGACTGGATAGCCCTGATCCGTCTCTCTGCAGTTCGAGTGCCCCATGCCATGTCTTGCAGCTGCTCCTTCAGAGTCCTGCTGAACCCTGTGGCCGTCAGCACGTAGCCCTCAGCATGCAGAACTGTGGGCACGGCCTCGTGTGCAGGGCCACTCAGAGGGTATGCTCTCCCCAATTGTGCCAACATCCCATTCTCTTCCTCCGAAGATCTGTGACAGAGCTTATGCTCTAACACATGTGCCTGTCAGTGACCTTTCATCAGTGACCTGTTACCTACTGTTACCTCGGCTGAGTCACAAGGCTCAAGACCTAGAAACCCCTGGCATTGTCTCAGCATCTGGCTAGCAGTCTAAGCACAGGTGGCACCAACCCCCAGGACTGACTGGCTGAGCCCCTCCCAGCTCCCTGTTGTGGCAGTGGCGGCCTCAGGTCCTTGTGGCTCTGGCCCCTGGGCCTCGCCAGGGCAGCAGTGTCCCCGGGGTGAGGAGGGAGAAAGAGGGGCCTGGGCACCACGGGTAGAGTCACAGTCACTGTCACTGTTTTGGAACTGACAGGTTTCTGTTACTGGCAGTGAAACTGCTGGGTCATATGGTAACTTTTATGGGTTATGTTTTGTGTTTAACTTTTTAAGCAACTACCACAGTTTCCCAAAATGGCCACGCCACTTCACATCCCTGGAGTAAGGTGATGCCTACTGTCCTGCATCCTTGCCAACACCCCTTAACCTTTGTGGTTACTGCCGTCCTAGTGGGCACCTCCCGTCGGGTGCATCCACTTCTGAGGATGAGTGGAGACCCACAGTAAACTCATTATGGAAAAGTATCAAAACTGCTGAAACTCTAATTTGACATATGTGAATTACACCTGATGAAAAACGTTGTCGTTGATAGGTGTCATGACATGGAAAGCACAGAGTTTGTTCAAGAAGTGGGAACACACTGTGGGCAGCCCCAGGAAGCAAGGGTGGAGAAGGTGGAGAAGGTTCTCTAGAAGAAGCAACCCCAGGTGGGCGGCAGGGTGTAGACCCCGCCACCACTGTCTGCAGCATGAGGACCAGCCCAGATTTATGCTGTGTTGTGATTTGCAGAGCTCTAGGGGACCTCGTCCTCGTTTACAGCACTTTATTGGGAGCCCACCCAGGGAAGGGGGCCCCTCACCCAGGTATCCTGGAGCAGCCGCCCGGTCCTTCCCCCAGCACCTGACCTGGCTGAGTCCTCTCTGCATTGGTGCTAGGGTTTGAGATTGTGTCTGTCTCGCTCCAAGCGTTTCTCAAGTGGTACTGACTTTGTCTCGACCTCCTGTGCTCCCAGGATGGTTGGAACATCTGGGGACCTCGTTGGAAATCACCATGAGGAGGAGGGGGTGCTGTGGGCATTGTATGGGTAGAGGGTGGGCACAGGGGCGTGCAGAACCAGTGCAGAACCAGCTGGGCCCAGACCGCCAGACCTGCTCCGATTCACGGGGCATAAGGGTTCAAGCCAGCTGTGACCCTGGCCTCCCGGGTTATGCTAGTAGGTCATCAACCTTAGGCACCAGTAAGTGAGCGGCTCAGCCAGTTTACTTTCGCTCTGACGTGAAACGAGTCAGACTCCTTTCTCTTTTGTTTGCAGTGTTACAGGTGCTCCAAGGGCATCTTGGAAGCTTTTGTTTTACTTTGTTTTTTGATTAATAAAGCCAGTCCCTTTTACTCCTATTTTGCCAAGCAGTCAACTCTGAAATGGCAAATTCTTGCTGGAATAGTGGTGTGTTAATTAGCAAAGACCTTGTGTCATCCCTGTCTGGGAGTCACAGTCAGCTCTTGGTGATGGTCACACATTTTCCACGTGAGCTGCTTTGACTCAGGAAGAAGGCATCTGGTGTGGCTCGCACATCATCCTGTCGAGTCAGTCCTGCGTCCACGTGTCCTCTCGGTGGCTGCCACATGGTCCCTGCAAGGTCCAGGAAGGAACATTGAAAGCTCTCTGTTGATGACAGCACACTGTCCAACTTGGGTTCCCAGGAATGTCTGTGATCAGAGCAGGAGCCACCGTGCATCTCAGCCTTGTCCCCTGTGCGCAGAGCAGATGGGGAACAAAAGTCACTTCACTTGTTTCCTCTAAGGATAGAGAACTCACGAGAGTCGTGTCAAAGAAGAGCCGCTAGGTTCAAGGGTGTGTGCTCCGGTCCACCCTGCACACAGGATGGAGGACCCTGACCACAGGACCACATGGTGCCATCTAAGCTTTTGGTGATTTAGGGGAAGCAGTTCTTCAGGTGGAAGCCTGCACTGGTGGCTTCCAAGCTGTCATTTCAGTATCGCTTCTTACAGACATTCTGTCCTAACTTAAACACACTTGCCTAATTTTTTCCCAGGCAGACCAACATTAAACACATGTTCAAAGCCAGAGTGGTTCCTCCTGTCCAGAGACCTGAGGCTTCCGGGCACTGAGTCACATTTGCTTAGGACGGTTAGGATGGTAGTGTTCACAGCACAATCAATACTTATTTATGGCTTTGATAGGAATTCGTCAGAATCAAGCTGAGACATTGGCCTGGCAGGGATGAAATTCCTATTTCCTATGCTCATCCTGCAGATCTTTGTAGTGGGGAGTGTGCTAGATGGTGTCATAGCTTCACATCGGATGCCCTGGCTTATGCTGCTGTTTTCAAAAGGCCTCAAAACCCCTGGGCTCAGCCTGTGGCCCTGCAGCAGAGAAGGGAGCCCGCTGTCCTGCACCCCTAGGGCTGCCCCTGGGTCAGCGGCCTCACTGTGCTACACACCCACCACTTCCCATGGTCGTCTGCCTGGCCCAGCACACGTCTGAGATTCTGACACTCATGGAAGATAGAACCAGCATCAAATAGGATCCCTATTACCGTGCAGTTTGGAGCTTACCACAATCATGAAAAATAACACCTCTGAGAGTTCTTTTTTCTCCCCCACTTATTCATCCACCCACAGGTTGCATCCTGGAATATGATTTCAGAACCTCCATCCTGACCAGCTGGGACAGCACAACTGGTCCTTCACCTTGGTCCCACGGGGCTGGGAGCCAAACCCCCGGGTCTTAGCCTGGACTTCCACCCCTGAGAGGCTACTTTGTCTTCATATCCTTTCCTCTGCCAAATTGGGGAACCGGAGGCCACCTCCTTGGGGCAGCTGGCCATCCAGTGTGATGGTGCCACCTGGAGCTGAATGTTTCCTTTAAAAAGATCAAGGTATAGGGACTCCTGGGTAGCTCAGCGGTTGAGCATCTATCTGCCTGGGCTCAGGGCGTGATCCTGAGGTCCTAGGATCAAGTCCCGCATCAGGCTCCCCACAGGGAGACTGCTTCTCCCTCTGCCTATATCTCTGCCTTTCTGTGCCTCTCGTGAATAAATAAATAAAATCTTAAAAAAAAATCAAGGTATAGAAGGTGTTTTTAGAAAGATTGGTAAACCTTCATTTCAGCAAAGGTAAGAGTGCTGTGGAAGGGCCATGGCTGACGGGAAGGAGGCACGGGTGCTACTTCATCTAAATGATCAGTGTCCTCGCTGTGGCGAGCTCCTGTGCATCTGTGGGAAAAGAAAGCCTGAGGGGTGAAGTTTACGGTTCACAAGAGCCACCAGCGTGGTGGTTGGGGGTGGTGGTGGAGAGAAGGGCCTTGAGGGGCTGGGGCAACCACTGTGTGGGGGACGTCTTAGCTGTGGAGCAAATGAGTGGTGGCACCTGCCCACCCAGAAGGGACACTCAGTGCTTCCAGGGGCCTCGCTCATGAAGAAAAAAATGAGTGTAGAGGTTAAGGGTGTGCAGAACGCTTTGCCTTTCCCATTACTGCTTCTGGCTTTATGAATCCCGCAGCAGTGGTGGGGTTTTCTCTGCTGCTGTAACGCTGGAGAGCGGGCTCTGAGGGCAGGCCGCACCCCGAAAGGCCATCAGGGGTTAGCGTGGTCTCTGTAGGAGTGAACTCCAGCAATCGCGGGCTGCTCTGTGTTCACCTGAGAGCCTGGGGCTCAAGTCTCCAGTGGTTCTTCAGAGAGGTTCTGATATTTTGTTAACCGAGGGTAAGAAAGAGCCCCCAGTGGGGTCCCCCGAGGTGTGACAGCCCTAGAGCATCCCCGGGTACCTGTCGTCACGCGGCAGCCCCCCTCACACCCGTGTCTGAGAGGAGGCTGATGAGTGTGTTCATCCAGGATGGAGCATGACTTCTCACTCAGAGCTCCGTCCCCGGGGCTGAGCCGCTGGGGTGTCACACTGCTGGGCCCTTGGGGAGTGCCTGTTGTGCCCATGTGGGCTCCCCCAGCAGCCGGTGACCTGGGCATGGAGGGCAGGGGCAGGTCCCCGGGAGTCAGTGGTCAGTGGTCCCCAGCGGGAGCCGTGTCTCCAGCCCTGAGTGCGAGCCCATCTCTGCCCCTGGTCCTGCCGTCTCGTTTCCCTGCTCACAGCCCATCGCCAGACTGTGCAGGTTTTGGGCATGGATGGATCCCATCCCATCCTGCTTCCAGAGACCCGGGGCCGCACCACATCTAGTATAGCAAACCCCAGGGTGACCTGAAAACATCAGCTGCTACACATGTTGTAAGGAGGTTTTACTTTATTTGATTTTCTTGGGAGCTTTACCAGGACCTGTCATCATTTGGGATGATGATGTTGGCGGTGGTAACACCATGACTGGTGTTAGACCCCGGGGAAGGCAGGTGTGTCCGTGTGCAGTCTGACACAGACCCAGGGGCACTGGGGTGAGAGTGACCACACTCACTGGGACTGATTCCTCACGAATCCCATAGTGAGGGGGATCTAGGAGGTGCTCATCAGCAGGAGGGGTCTGGACTCTGATGGTGCCCTGGGTGGTGCCTGAGCATGGGTGGGCTCGCCTCCCACCCCTCTTGCCAGCACAGACCCCAGATGGGTCACCCGGGGCAGCGCTTTGACTTGGCTGTTGGCAGAGAACCCACCAGAGGGACAGGTATCGATCATACCCCCTGCAGATGCCACAGAAGCTGTGGCACACCCCTAGCTCCTGCAGGATTGCAGTCACGGTGATTGGGGGGAGATCTGTGTTCCTCTTGATGTCGTCATCCATCTGTTTGGCAGCAGGGATTGGGGGCAACCCCGGGACAGAACATGAGAAGAGTCTGTTCACAGCAGAAGGCCACTGGTGTGACTGATGCTTCACTCCCCAGGAGTGTGTTTCATGCGGCATCTTTACAACTAGTTGTTCATCCTGGAGAGCAATGATCATCTCTTCCATCCTTTGCCAAGCCGCCCTGGGTCTTCAGGTTGCAAGGACACTGCTGCTGAGCATTGCTGACAGCCCATAGCCCATGGGTACGTTAGGGCCCCTGGCCCGAGTGTGCCTCCAAGTTGGACCTGACTTGGCTGCGGTGTGGGAGTGTAGGGGTTCCCCACTGCTGGGACTTGTGGAACCTGGACTCTCACTGCCAGGACAGTGATCAGGAAACTGCCGGGGTATGGGCAGCGGCCCATGGACTCTGTGGTGGCTTCTGGCTGCATCATGGCCTTATGGAGACCCAGAGAAGCTGCAGTGGCTTTGAGCAGAGCAGGGATGCCATTGGCCCTGGCTAGTGCAGGGTCTGATCGGTGCCCCCTCCCCTTCCCTCCCTTCTCCAGCCTTCCACAGTCAGCCCTGCACTGCTCCCTTACCTGTCTCCCCCCTCTCCCCATGCAGCATGCAGCATGCAGCACCTTACCTTACAGGAAATACAGCCTTGCTAAGGGTTGGAGCTGCGTGTGTGTGGGGGGGCAGGTGCATGGCTCCTGTAGGAGCCCCCCACCCCCACGGCTGTGCTCCCAGGGTGGCCCTGGCTGCATGGTGGTTTCCACCTATTGCTGACAACCCCATAGCACCCCTGGAGGCCTCATTTTACCAGAAGCCTCCTCTTCCATCTGAATGCAGACCAGCTCCTGCCTCCCCACCCCCCATCCCAGCTGAGAGTCTTAGGAGGATAATTAGGAACCCTCAGGACCCTCCTGCAGTTGAGGGCCGCCAGGTCTGTGGAGCGGGACCAGGGTGATCCCGCTGCCCCCCCTGGCCTTCCAAGAAGGCATTGTTGGCCCTCAGCAGCTGTCTCCAGGGTGACCCCGTGGCCAGCCTGGGGTCTCAGAGCTGAAAGCCAGGAACCCTCCTCCTGACTGTGCTCTGCCTGCCTTTCATCTGTGGCTGGCAGGGGACCTAGACCGCTGCCCTCCAGATCATCAGAAACATCAGATAGTCACTGGGTACTGCCTGGAGAAAGAGCGCCCTTCCCTACTGTCACCCGGGGCCCTGGGCCTGTCAACGATAGGACTCACCTCCTACAGAGGCACAGACAGCTACTGATGGTCCCTCCTTTTGGCCTGTAGTGTTAGCTTCCGGAAGCTTCTCTCACTGATCCCCTGCTGTGGGCAGCTTGGCCTGACCTGACCGGGACAGGGCCCAGGGGCTGTCCTCCAGCCCCTCCTCCATCCACTTCCCCCGACTCAGCCCTGGGCCTGCATCCAACATCTGCTCCTCTGGAGGGTGTGTGACACAAGTGGATTAAGAAATAGCCCCAAGAAGGAAGAATGCTAACATTCCTCGTGTGAACCTCCAACACAGGGAGCAAATGGTTGTTTTCCTGCCGGAAACAAGGGCAGCTCTCGCCATGAGTCACCAGTTCTGAGAAGTGAAGAACCATTGATGTTGGGCTGCTGTCAGGAAGTGACTGGCCGGTCACCCCAGGGCCTGGCCTCTTGCCCCTGTCCATGGAATGTGGAGGAGAGCACCTCCCCAGCCTCCCCTCCAGGTGACGGGGCATCAGCCCCCGGTGTGTGCTGTAGGCAGGTGGCAGGTGGGCTCCCTACCCAGCCCACGAATGTACGCCATGTGGGGCATCTGAAAACCGTAGAGATGCATGCAAAGTGTCTTTAAATATTACTATTATTTCCAAATACTATTTGAACATGGATGTGTTATGTCCATACATAGTTTCATACTAAGTCTTCAAGTCCAGTGTGTGCTTCACATTCGTTTCCTCTCCCTGGAGAGTGGCCACAGGTCAGGGTCAGGAGCCCGGCATGATGAGAGATGACCCTGTGCTGGTCACTGCGTGACCCCTCTGGACCAGAATCCGTACTTTGGGGTTTGCAGAGACTCCCGTGGGACTCAGGTAGCCTGCATGCAGGCTGTGGGTGTGGGGCCTGCGTTCCCCGGGCAGCTCTGTGTGTGTCAGTGGCATTCCGCAAACAGCACTGTACTTCCACACCTGCTCTTGCACATGCCTTTAGCCCATGTGTACTCAGTATTTAGAAAGTACGTCTACACTGCGGCAGAAGGTATATGATTGTAGCCGTTAAAAGCCTACATGTGTGGGATGCCTGCGTGGCTCAGTGGCTGAGCATCTGCCTTTGGCTCAGGGCGTGATCCTGGAGTCCTGGGATTGAGTCCCAGATCAGTCTCTCTGCAGGGAGCCTGCTTCTCCCTCTGCCTGTGTCTCTCATGAATAAATAAATACGATCTTTTTTTTTTTTTTTTTAAAGTCTTCTTGCGTACCAACACGTTCTCATTTGTGAATTTAGTATGTTTGCTTTGTTTTCTGGCTAATGTGTCTCTAGAGGAAGAGAATTGGTAGTGGGACTTAACTGCAGAAACTGCGTGGTTTTCCAGCTGGCCTCCTGGGCACTGGTTGTGATAGTGCTCTGTGAACAACAGGGTTTGGCCCTTGACTGGCAGAGCGTCTCTCCTGCTAGTTGACTGTCAGCCACTGTCCTGGGGGCACTGTTTTCTGCTGACCTGTGTGCATGGACCATCTAGCCTCTTCACCCATGTTTATAACCAAGGACACACCATACCGAGTGGGCTGTGCCCAGGGCACGTCTGGAGGGGGGCAGTCACAGCTTTGGGGCAGCTGTAGGGCTGGACGGCCCCTTGTGCCCAGTCCTCCTGCCTTGTCCCCTGTGGTGTCTGGCCTGCCTTTCCCGGAGTCCCTGCCTACCTGGTGCCAACACACCACTGCCGACCACCAGTTTGGAGACTGCTGAGTATCCGACCTCCGTCTCTGCTGCGAACACTCTTGAGGACACAGGGCACGTGCTGCGTGTGGGCACGGATCCCTCCGCCTCTGGCTCACAGGATGGCGGTCATTATTTCACCATGGCACAATCCCTACCTTTTCTTATTGGGAGAGGAACTCAAGGGGCAGGGCAAGTGTAGCCTGTGTGTGGGGAGACAGGGGCCAGGCTTGGGCTCAGCTGGATTCTCTGGCCAGTGTGTGGTGCTTCCTGGAGGCTCCCTGACTCTGCAACCCCCCTCTCAGAACTTGTCCTGTTCTGCCACAATGGCTCCATCACCCCACCCCAGCTCAGGTCAGCTTTGATTTCAGTTGTTGGCTCTTGTTGATGGGCCCTGGCTTCCCTCACGGAGGCCACCCTGGTATCCTCTGTCCCCTGAGCCTGGCTCAGCTGCCCTCCTTCCAGTGGGGATGTTGCCATCGTCCTCCATGTGTTGTCCCTGCAATGCTGTGCCCTGTCCCTGGGCCAGCACATGGGGACCCACCATCGTCCCTGTGTCTGAGTGAGTGGAGCCTCTGCGCTACCCACAGAAATATGTGCTAGAAGGTGACTCACCTGCCTGAGTTTACCTGGGAGCCTTCAATGTCTCCTTGTCTGCAAATGCAGAGAAAAGTGTATTGCAAGGCAGTCAGTCCCTTGAAGCCATGGTGGGGGGGGCAGGATGGGGAGCCTGATGGGGGGGCCTGATGGGGAGGTGGGAGGGGAGGTTTATGGGGTGGTGGGAGGGGACCTGGATGGGAAGTGGGAGGGGGGGCTAGGAGGGGGAGGTGGGAGGGGGAGCCGGTTTGGCCACTTCCCCACTATTTCCACACTGCCACAGTCTGGTGGGGAGAGTTGGATGCTTCAGCGGGGTTTGCCCTCTCCCTGCCCGTTTCTTCAGCTCCTGGATGTGGTGTGCCCTTCTTCTGACCTGGGCATATGCCCCAATGCGCCTGCTCTTCACGGAGCTCTGTGTCTACCGCTATGAACTGTCAGACTCAGGCGAGGCCAGGTCGTTTGTGGTTAGAATTTTTTATTCTGGACCCTGTAAATTTCAGCTTAGGTCAGCTGACATTTGACGTTTTGCAGATGGTCAGTGTTTTCACATGATGTGGAATATCTCTGGTGCTTTTGTGATCCAAATGATTTTGTGTTTACAAATATGTTCCTGGCCGTAAAATGCCCCACATTTGCCTGGGAAGGGAAACCGGGTGTTACTACTGATGATGGTAAGAGATGGTGCTGGCAGGGACGCCAGGGGGTGGGGTCTGACGGGAGCAGAGGGAGCCCCCAGCCCTGCAGTCCAGGCCCTGCCCGCCGGCTGCCAGAACGACTGGGAGCATGGACCTGGTGGATGCTGCTTACACACGCAGGTTTCACTGGAGCACAATTGTCATTTGTTACCTGTGTGGGGCATGCAGGAGCAGGGTCGGGGGGAGACCGTTGGGTGCAGGTGTAGGAGCTGAGCGCTTGGCAGGCGCAGGGGCCTGGGAGGGTAGGCGCCAGCAGGGTGCGGTCTCTGTCGGGGCACTGGAGCCCTGGCGGAGAATGAGGAGAAGAGGCCTATGTTTAGAAACACCTAAGCTCTCTATTAGCCTCTTACCATCAAACAGGAAACCTTGCCTTTGAAAGCTATAAACAGACACGAGAGAGAGCCTGCACTTGCTTTGTCATTGGATCCTGCAAACGTGAAAAGCGGTTGTTGGGAGGACCACCGAAAGGACCGGCCAGGGCGCTAGGGTCGGGTTACATGCGTCTGTCACCCCCACACACACCCGTGTAGTTCAGCTAATAGGTTTAGTCTGTTTTAGCTGACATTCAAAACTGCCATTAGGTGACTAACACGGGCTGAAATTGATTTTCAGTGTATTTCTGGTGGTCTCTTGTGTCCTTGTGTGTTTTCTGACTTTACCGCCTGGGCCGCTGTACCTGCATCCTGGCAGAGCTGACCACAGCGCCAGTGACGGCCCGAGCACCATCCCAGTGGCCATGTGGCCCTGTTAGGATGGAATTCAGAACTCAGAGGCCCCTCATCCTCCCTGGGGTGGCAGAGAGGGGTCTGCACAGGCATGCAGGGAATCCCCCACCCTTCTGGGAGGAACAGCCATTGCGGCTAAAACTGGGGGGCCCCCATGCACCCCAGAAATGAGTTGTCCTGCTTGGTCCATGCCCAGAGCGTGAGTGGACGATGCTTGCTCTCGGCCATGTTTGTCCCATTTTACTCGGCAGCCGGTTCTGAGCTACTCAGCTGTGAGGTGTGCTCCTTGGGAAACACAGTGAACTTAGGTTCACACGTTAGGAAATACATCTTATTAAAAACAGAACTTTAAAAACATTATCCGTTTCCCCAAGCCAGAGTGAGTCTGGTACAACCACATCTCTGCCGTGAAAGGGAAGTGAAGGGCGGCTCCAGCAGGTGCGATGGGCCCAACGCGGGCGTGAGTGCACCCGCCACCCTGCAGATCTGTGGGGAGAGCTCACCTGGGGCATGACTGGGATGAAGTTCACGTGTCCTAAAACCAACTCTTTAAAAGGTACAATTCACTGGTTTTTAGTATATTCACAAGTGATGAGACCACCACCCCCACGAAGCATGAGAACACTTTCATCACCGAGAAGAAACCCAGCACGCATTTGCAGTTCCTGCCCCGCCAGCCCCGCCAGCCACAGGTCTGCCTTCTGGGTCTGTGGGCTTGCCGTGTGGTTGGGTCCCACCTTTGCACCCCTGTGACTGGCATCTCATGCCTGGATAGGGTTTGGTCTGCACTTCTCTGGTGACTGCTGAGCATCTTTCTTTGGGCTATTGGCCATTTGTAGATCTTTGGAGAAACATCTGTTCAAATCCTTGTTGGTCTTTTGATGCCTGGGTCATGATGGTCTTTCATGTGTCCCAGGTACAGTCTGCTTTTTGACATGGTTTGTGTTTGTAGGGGAGCCATGGTGACCTTTCACGTACCCTTGGGGGCCACTCAGGCAAAGGCTTGACCTGTCATTCACCTGTGTTTTGAGGTCCCCCAGGAACACAGGAATCCGTGGGGCACTTCAGGTCATCGCCCACCCCCCACCCCCCGTCCCCGGGGTGGGTGTCGGGCTCAGTTCCTCACACTCTCCCAGGCGATGAGGTGGGCGCTACCTCCTGCTCCCCCACCTCCAGAATAGAGCTGTGGACTGGAGCCCCCTTCGCTTCCCCCTGGAGTTGGCCTCTGCAAGAGGGTGTTGTGACCACAGCTCTGTTCTTTACCTGCTGCTGAGTCGGAGGCGGAGGGTATACAAATGGTGCTGTGCTCTGTTCAGTGACTGAGCCTGCTCCATGGATCCTCCAGACTCCCACCAGAGCCGTGGGGTCAGCTGGCTCCAGGCCCAGCCAGTTCTGGCCGTGCTTACACCTGAGCAGACAAGCCCGGTGCCCATCGGTGGCTGGTAGATGGTGATGCTTTGTGGGGTGAGCTGTCTGCATGCCTGCTGGTCAATGTGGATCCCAGGCCAGGCCTGGAAAGATCGCGCGTGGCAGGTGAGCTGGTCCTTGTGCATTAAGGTGTGCAGGTACTCCTCGTGTTCTCAGCCCCTGTGGGTAGGTCTGTCTGTCGTCCACGTCTGCAGCGCCCCCTGGGTGACCCAGGGCCTGCGTGAGGGGCACACATGGCTCGGCAGCCTCCTCCACCTCCACCCTGACCGCACTCTGCCTTGTTCTCTGGAGGCGAGTAGGAGATTCCACAGCAAGGTGATGCGGGGACCAGAGGGGAGGTGGGCACTGCAGCCATGGGCTGTGTGTTCCAGTCAGCAGACCTGCGTGCATGAGGGATCCATAACCTGTGCGCCCTGGGTCCGTACCAGTGTGCACCTGAGTCCATGCCAGTGTGCCCTCCCTGGATCCGTGCCAGGGTGTCCCACCCCCCGTCCGTGCCAGCACCCCCCCGGCCTGTGCCAGCATGCCCTCCCCAGGTCTGTTCCAGATGCCCTCCCTGGATCTGTTCCAGCATGGCCCCCCTGGGTTTGTACCAGCACCCGCACAGGTCCATACCAGCACCCCCCCCCAGGCCTGTACCAACACCCCCCCGGGGTCCGTGCCAGCGCCACCCCCCAGGCCTGTGCCAGCATGCCCCCCCATGGGTCCGTGCCAGCCCAGTGCAGCCTCCATAGACCACCCCGTGTCCCTGCTGGTTCAGCTCCTCTGCCTGCATCCCCATAGAGAGGTGCCCAGGCAAAGGGGTGGGGGACAAAGCAGGACAAGTGCCCCTCCCTTTGCTGCTGGTACAAGGTATCTCCCTCCACGACCCTCAGAGGTGAGAGACTGGGGCTGAGCACATTTCAAGGCCCTGCCTGTGACCTCTAACTGTGCGTAGTCCTGGCCAGTGGGACACAGAGGCTTTAGGATTCCTGCTGGTTTAGGGACAAGAAACAGGTAGGTAGGTGGATTTATTTTGACACTTTGTAGATTTAAAATTAGCTGAAACAACTCCAGATTTGTAATTTGGACACATGATCTGCCATTTGGCTCAGCAGCAGGATGTAAATACCCTTGAAATAGGGAGATTTGTAAAGAGTGTTGATAATGTTTCTTGGGAACATAAGACGGATTCTCCACATGGCATGTTAGACGTGTGAAAGCGAGGAGATGCAGACCCTGAGAGGCAGTGCTTCCCGCTGCTTGGGCCCTCAGGACCACGGAGTCCACATGGGATTTCAGGGGCCACGGCTGCCAGGTGATGCCCATGCAGAGCATAGGGCACACAGGCCTCAACTTACCCATGTTTATTTTTTATTTATTCATTTTAAGATTTAAGAAAAATTTATATATATATATGTATTTTTTTATTGAAGTTTGAGTTGTCAACATATAGTATAACACCCAGTGCTCATCCCATTAAGTGCCCCCCTCAGTTTTTTAAAAGATTTTATTTATTCATGAGAGACACACACACACACACACACACAGAGAGAGAGAGAGAGAGGCAGAGACACAGGCAGAGGGAGAAGCAGGCTCCATGCCGGGAGCCGGATGCAGGACTCCATCCAGGATTCCGGGATCATGACCTGAGCCGAAGGCAGACGCTCAATCTCTGAGCCACTCAGGCATCCCTAACTTACCTCTGTTTAACAGAAATTTCATGAAAGCTAATTTCATATACCCGGTTCTAGGATGTTTCCTTCCCTTTGGAAGCCGTGACCCCTGGTGGGTTCCGATCTTGTCGTCTATGTAAAGTCAGAGGTCGGGAAGTGAAGGCTTTGGGTGCCGCCAGGCTCAGGACTGAGGAGACCCCAGCTGATGAACTGGCTGTTCCGGGCGATGCGTTAGAGCCAAGAGCTGTCCCGTCTCTCTGGTTGTTACATTTTGGAGAAATGGAAGTTGATGATACCGTGGGAGAAAACGGACCCCGTTCTGGACATCATTTTAATCAGGGCCCTTCAGGAAGCTGACATTCTGATACACAGATTGCAGACACAGGACACCGAGCCCGTCAGAACATGAGGTCAATAGAGGACATGCTGTCCATGCGAACGACCCTTCACAGATCACAGCTGCAGGTCAGTGAGCAAGAGCCAGGGTTTCCAGAACAGAACCAGAACCACGACGGGGCAGGGACCCCACGCTTCTTTCTCCTGTATTCATGGGTATACACAGGTCACGATTGAATGAAGTGTGCTAACATGGAGGTGTCTGGGAGGCTCCGTCAGTGAAGACTCCAACTCTTGATTTCGGCTCAGCTCGTGATCCCGGGGTCCTGAGATCAAGTCCCACATGGGGCTCTACGCTCAGTACTCCCTCTGTCCCTCCAACTAGTGCTCTCTGTTCTGTTTCTCTCAAATCTTAAAAAATAAAGTAAAATATATTTCTTACCTCAGAGTTTGAGAACCACTGGGTTTGTTATAGTTTATGTTCTTTCTCCTTCATGCAAACTTGTCAAGCCCAGACGGCATCCAGCTCTGTGGACTTCTCCAGAAGCCTGGCACACATGCCTGGCGCCCTCCTAGACGTTCCGTGTCCGTTCTCTCCATGTCAGGAAGCACCGGGGTCAGGACTTCAGTGCTTGGCAGGTTCTGCCCCACATTTGGGGATGAGCTTGTCCTCATGCATGTCTGGGAATTGCATCTCTGAGCAGGTGTGAGTAACCTTTCAAGGTGAATCCTTGCCCACTGTGGGTTTGGAGACTTGACTGTCGCTGTGACTTGGTTTCTCAATCCATAGACTTCCTTCCAGGCCAGGTCTTCACTACTGTGCTCAGTACCCCTGCACCAGTCACTGAACTTCTGAGTTTAATTTTATTTTGAGATTTTATTTATTTATTTAAGATACAGAGAGAGAGCAAGCGAGAGAGAATGAGCAGGGGGAGGAGCAGAGGCAGAGGGAGAAGCAGACTCCACTGAGCAGGAAACCTGAGGTAGGACTCAATCCCAGGATCCTGAGACCATGACCCAAGCAGAAGGCAGGCGTTTCACTGATGGAGCCCCTCAGGTGCCCCTGAATTTCATTTCTTCGGTGGAGTTCCTAGACTATGCCCTCAAGGGCACCTATGGACAGAGACATTTAGGGGAAAGCTCTGTGCCCGTGGGGTGTGGTTGTTCAGGGCTGTTATACTCGTAGACCTTGAGGGACTCCTACCGACGATCTGCGTCAGGGGGTGAAGGTGTAAGGTCACCCTGCTCAGGGGACCTGCCAGTTCTCCTCCCAGGTGGCACCACCAAGCTTTGGTTGAGGGCTGCGGCCGAGTGGGGAGTGCACAGGTGGGAACTGTTCCCTGACTCCTGCTCCGGGATGTGTGCTTGGTGCTCTATGGTCCCCATCCCATCTGCAGTTCCGTGATGACCTGCATCTCACCCATGGGAGAAACGAGTTTGGCATGACTATTGGGGTCCTGTTAGAATGATTCCCTGCTCTGGAGTCTTCCTAGAACAGCGTTGTGTAGGGGGGTGGTATTTATAGACATCCTATTTGTTAGGTGTTGGGAGGTCTGGGGAAAGAGCCACCAGGCTTTGAAGCTGCTCTGTGTCAGGCTCTTCCTTGTTGAAGTGCTGGGAGCATCTGAGGTCAGAAGCTGATGGAGGAAGTGGTGACTGGACACTCCAGTGCCAGCAGGGTGTTGGGCGGGTCCCCCCTCACAGAGCCAGGCCCCAGCCTCTGTGGCCCGGTGCGTCCCAGGTGCGTGTGCGAGTGTTGCCCTGGGTTTGGAGCATCTGGGTGTCCTCCCCAGAGCCCCGCTGCGCAAGGCTGTACCCGCCCCGGCCTGTCACTAACACCCTGCACAGCACACAGCAGGGCCCCATGTGTGCTCTGAGACCACAGCCCCCGACATGGGGAGCCAGCTCCGCCTGGGAGCATCTGCAGAGCCAGCCGCAGCCTTCCCGGGAGCAAGTGTGTGGCCGTGCCAGTCCTGTCCCTATACAAAGAAGGGCGGATGGTTTGCTGGCCCCCAGGGAGCCACGAAGGCTTTGCCTGGTGTGGCCACTGATGGTTGCCAATGGGGGTGAAACCGGGCCTTCCCTGCTGACTGGTGTCTGGGCTGTGGTGAGGTGGGCCGTCAGCGGTGTCAGGAAGGTGCCAGCCTGTGTTCTTGCTTCTTTCCTTAGTTGCTCTGATATGGCAGTGTGATCAGGGTTCTGTTTTCTTATTTTCTGGAACATTCCTGGTCCTGCTCATATGGGCTGCACTGGAGAGTGAGAGCTTCGGGCAGAGCCTGAATCTGGTCACAGAAACCCCAGGACTGTACTCGAACTTCACTGAAGGTCGGATTCCAAACTGTGGGATACCCACCCCACGGACAACTGTGATTCTCGTGCAAACACAAATGTGAGGTGATATTTTGCTCATTGTGAGGGAATCAGATATGATAACTGGTTCAGAGGGAGAGTCAGAAAGCACACGTCACTCTGGAGTAAAGGTGGTTTGAAAGTACTGTGTGCACAGCCTTGGAACTGGAGAGGAGTGTGGACTGCCCATGGTGGGACAGATGTGACCTGTGTGCAGAGCGGTCGGCACTCAGGGGCCTGGCGGGAGGGGTGCTGCTGCCGATAGACTCAGCTCTGTAGGGGAGCTCGGTACCCCCCTCAGGATGGTGGACTCCCTCCTGTGTGTGGTTTCAGCGGGCGCCGTGTCCACTGCTTGACACAGAGGTGGGTTAGGGCGGACGTGGAATGGGCTTCTAACAGCCTGAAGCTGTGTTCGGTCCGTGGCGCCTGGAGGACTCTGGCTCTCTTGGACACTGGTATCTCTGGGGTGGCCCACCCCTGCGGCAAGTTAGGGACATGACGTTTTTGTGTCTGAGATTTTAAGGAGAAGGCTTTCAAATGACTTATTAAAAATCTCTATTTCTGATTACTTTCTTAAGAAATTCACCTGTACAATTATGACAAAAGCGTTGACACTCATTAAATCTGGTGGTTATTTCTGTACTCTAGAATGTGTGTTTGAATTCCCCATGTGGTGACCAGGGCACCCTCTTCCCCCAGTATATGTGAGCATGTTTGAAGCATACGACCATCCTCAGTGATGGTCACAGGAGCCAGGCCAGCCCGATGCTGCAGCTCTGTCCCCAGCCCGGAAGGATCCAGCAGCCACTGACCACTGGAACTTGGCCCCCACTTCCAATGGGGCCAGCCCGAGAGCCAAGGGGCCCCCACCCACTCAGGGTGCCCTGGTCTTGCTTCAGGCTGAGGTCCTGCCCCGACCTGCCTAGGGAGGGCCCTCTGGTCTGCTTGGACGAAGATCCTTTCTTCTTTCTCCCTCTGGGTTCATCCTGAAGTCTGTGTGTCCCTGGCTACTTGGCCAGTCCCTCCTCGTCACACCCCCACCATGTCCATCCCCATGGCACAGTCAGTGAGAGAACAGGACGGGGCCTGGACTCCTCCCTTCATCGCTGGGAACATGCACGAGGTTTCAGGGCCCGGTGCCCCGGCTTTCCTGACCTCCTAGGCACTGCTCTGCTCTCTTCGTCCTTTACTCTTAGCTGTGGGTGAGACCACATGGTCACTTGGTCTAGTACTGTGACTCGTTTTCAAGAAGCCAGTTGATATTGGATGCTGTTTAGGCCACTCTGCTGCTGCCTGTTCTGACATCTTCCGGTTGGGGCCCAGGCCCCCACATGGTGGCTCTTGGTTTGGGATTGCTTCCCATCAGATGGCAGGTTCTACTGAAGTCTGAGTGGGCCAGTCTCTGACTTGAGCCCTGCACCCCAGATCCCACAGAACCGCATGTCCCATAAACACAGAGGGACATTGGCCCATGTTCAGCCCATCCCTGAGGCCGCTGGCCATCGACCACCAGCACCATGCCGTCAGGAACACTGCACTACCACGCCTATGAACACAGGTGTGGGGTTCTCGGACACTGATGAATCGATCCAAACGTAAAACCATCTTTAGAGAAGGAAGATCAAGGGAAGGAGCCCTGCAGGATGTTCAGGGAGCTGGGTCAGTGTGATGTGTGGTGACATTTCCTCCGTGGCTCCTGGCTCACGACAGAGACCCTTTCTCAAAACGCTGCATTCTCCCAGGGGGTGGGGGTGCAGCTGCCATGGGGCTCCGGGCTGCTGAGGGCTGCGGGCGGTTGCTGCTTTCTCCTCTTTCCTGCTCGTCCCATCTGCCTGTACCCTCCAGGCTTACCCAGACTTCCCCAGAAGTTTCCATCCTGCTGCCACTCGGGCCCCGGGGCTGCCGCCTGCAGGGCTGTCTTCCCGCCCTGGCCCTTGACATCCTTCCTGTTTGCTCGTCTACTGTCGTGGGAGTCATGGAAGTGGATCTGATGGGCTTGCTCAGCATGGCCCCAGCCTCCCACCCACCCATAGGTGCATCTGCTCATCCCAGGCAGGTGAGCAGGTGCTGACGCGTGGAGGGCTGACGCGTGGAGGGCTCACGCAAAGGCAGCTCTGGCCACTCGAAGGCCCTGAGAGGAGGCAGGCCAACTGAGCAGTTTCTGAAGCCCCTGCCACCATAGCCGCCACTGAGACCTGCCAGGTGAGCAGTGTTGGCAGGTCCCCTGTGAGCCTACCGTGCATCCTTCCTCTTTCGCTGAGGGATGTGCCATTTGCAGAGGCATGACTGTGTGCGTCAGGCATGAGGCCTGTTGTACGAGATCCCACCAGGTCATGTTCCCTGCTGTAGCTTTCACTTCCTGAAACAGTTACTGTGAGACCTTTACATCTGAGTTTCTAGAGCCTACACGGGCGACTGGAAGGGGAAGCGGTTCAGACACAAGGCTGACCTCTCCCTCCAAGAAAATGAAGAAGGGCCAGCAGAAGCCAAGGACGGATGGGAGGCATGCACAGGAGCTGTGTGATCTCCGACAGCGCCGCCACCACCGTGTGTTCCTGAAGTGAGAAGTGGTGAGCTCGTGTGCATGTAGACTGCACAGCCACCCAGGAAGCATGAGTATCTGCTGTATCACTGCTAAGGTGTAACCTGCGTACCACAGGGCTTTGCATGTGTGCGACTCATCAGTGTCTGTTGGAACATGTTCACACCCCCAATCAGAGCATTTTCCTCATCCCAAAAGAAACCATTAGCGGTTACTCGCCCAGCCCTGGGCAAGCACAGTCTCTGCAGATCTGCCCGTCCTGGACATTTCATGTGAATGAGACCCTATGGTGCGTGACCTTTTGTCTCCGTTTCCTTCCTTTATGTAGTTTCCATGTTCACCCATGCTGTAGCATGCGTCCTCCTCATGGTTGAGTGATGAGTCCGTTGTGTGGGTAAACCAGTCCTCTGTGTCTGTCCATCAGCTGAGTGACATTCGGGTTGTTCCCACCTCTTGGCTGCTCCAAACGACGCTGGTGTGAACACACGTGTACATGCAGTTATGTGGACATTGCTTCCATTTCTCCATACACACCAAGTACTGGGATCGCTGGGCCATGTGGCGACTGTGGCACACTTGCCTTTCTGGGGAAGTGGTGACCATCTCCCACAGCGGCTGCCCTGCTGCACGATCCCCGCCGGTGACGGGCAGCCCCATCCCCACAGCCTCCCTGTGTGCCCTCGTCTCTGTTGTCACCGCCCAGGGCCTTGTGTCCTTGCAGTTTCCGTCCGTGTCTCCCGCCAGCAGGATATGGAACACCAGGTGCCCTGTTGACCAACAGCTTACCTGAATGTTCGTTTAGTAATCTGAATGGGCCAGACATTAGGTCCACCTGAGGGAAGGCTGCTCTGTCACAATGGGCGTGGAGGATGGAGGGGTTGCTGTGTGAACAGGAGCTCTCTGCTGACAGAGCCATGTCTATACCCGTTCATGCCGTGACTAGCATTTTAAGAGCTCGTTGGGAACTCACAGTCCATCACACGAACCACAGTGTCTGCCTGTGTGCTTTTAGGTTGGACATAAATAAACTGCATGAGTGAGCGAAGCAGTTCTATTTGTCTATAGTGTGTTCTGTGCTCTGGAACAAAAGTGGAAGTTTTATTCCTGGCTCACAGGGACAGAAGCACCGGGTTCTCTGCAGTGTGTGGCCGGCAGAGCGTTGTGCCATCACTTCAGGGCATGGCATCATGTGCACACGGACATGCTGGTGGGTACGTTGGGTGAAGACAGCGGCGCTCCATGGCACACGTGGGGTCTGCTCTCCACTGATCTTGCTCGCTGCCTGAAGCTCTCCTCATTGGTGGTTCTCCTGGAGCTTGTTTTCTGGAACAGGGTACCCACCTCACCACCATGCATGCTGGTGATCTCCCAGATGCTGCACTTTCTTCCATCAGCCGCTGTATGTCCTATGGTTTTCCCCCTCGTTTCTGTTTGTGACAGAAGGAAGACTCCTTCCCCTCCTCTGTGTGAGTCTGGTGGCTTGGGATCTGGCCAGGCGGCAGCTGCCTGTCCGCGGTGGTGAGCCCAGGGCGCTCTGGGCAGTGCAGGCGTGGGTCTGCATGCTGCAGGCCACAGAGCACCGGGGCCCGTTCCCGCAGCTTAGATATGCACTTGGGATTGGACTCACGGCAGCCTTCAGGGCGTGCGGGCGCTATCCTCTTGGGCCCCCTGGGAGCTGAGGGAGAGCACCTCCTGCTGGCATCAGCCTTGCATTGCTGATGTGCATCTCCAGCCCCCCACACTGTGGGGGAGGTCCTGGAGGCTGTGTTGGGTGGCAGCGCTGGTCCTGTCTCCGATGAGGCTGGTGTCTCTGTCTCCCTGACCTCGGAGGTTTCATGATGCCCACAGCATCATGCTCAGAGCTCTGAGTGACATGACTGCCCTTCTGAGTGTACCAGTGCTGGACGGCGGACTGTGTGGCTGATGTGTGGGTCAGGACTGGCTAAGTCATGAAGTTATATAATCGGGGCTGATAAGTTTGTTTTCATCACTGAATGTACAGAGAAGCACAGTCTTGCTGACCAAACCAGACACAGAAGTATTGAGCTGCGCGTCCATATTTAGGGAGCCAGTCAGCCGCAGGACACGTGTGTGACGTGGGTGTGACCCGAGCCAGGCTTTCTCAGGAGCGCCTTGTTGGTTGCGTTGTGTACATGTTCTGTACATTCGGGGTTCTTAGAGCTGGACATTTGTGCAGAGAACAGCCCTCAGAACTCATCTTGGTCTTGATCTGAACCTGGAGACGCTTTCTGCCTGTCAGGGCCACACATGAGATCCCCTGCAGGTTCCTGACCTCGAGAAGGGTCTTCCCTTGGGGCCCCTCCCTGGGCCTGCGATGCTGACCACATGGTGAGCAAGGGCAGTTGGAAGCATCACCTCACGGATGGCCTTGGGGTCCACTGAGTTGTGACCTGTTCAGGGCAGCAGGGCCTTCCAGAGGCTGGTGACTTGTTGCTTTTTTTGTGTCCTTCAGGGAGCAGGAAGGGAGCGTCCCGATGCCACGCTGAGCTTTCACCCAGTAGGTACATGGCTCCTTACAGGTGGATTTTTCATTGCAGTGATTTAGGGAGGCTCCGCTGCTTGTTGCTGCTCAGTGTCTTTCCTGGTCACGTCCCTCAGGCAGAAGAAGCATCCCAATGTGCAGTAGGTAAAATAGCTCCACTCTGGGTGGTCGTGTGCGAGGCATTATGATCATATTAAAATAGTGGGTGACTTCTAGACAGTGCGGAGAATATGAAGCGATAGCATTCCTCCTGACTGCACCTCCCTTGAGATGTGGATGTGCTCTGGGCGCAGTGGGTACCTCTGCCGGCCTGCTGCAAGGATTGGAGCGTCTGTGCCAGGGTCAGGCCTGAAAGCCAGTGGCTGGGGAAAGGTTTTCAGGATTTTCATTTTTGTATTAAAAGTTGGGTCTTTATGCTTTTCTTTCTCTCCTAGTTCTTTTATTACATATTCTTTTTGAACACAAGTACATGAATCCATGGGAATGAGGAGCCCCTGTGGTTGTGTCTTGAGAAGTAAAGGGATACCAGGGACTCTCTTTTCTTAAATCTCACATACAGAGATTTATTTACAAAGCTGTCACACAGGCATTTTAGTCAGCATCCTTGAAATGGTAGCAGGAGGGGCGTGGGGCGGTGGGGAAGGGCTCGCACTGCCACGGATACGGCCTGGCCCTCGTAGTGCAGGGTTTCTGGGGGGGCCACATCCTGACTTCCTGCTGAGGAGGGGCCACCCCGTTCTCTCCCAGGGTCTTGCGTTTCCCACATCCATACTGAGCGTCTCTGGAAACATGGGTGGGGTTACGGGGCTTGGCTTGTCTGTGCCTCTAGTCTGCTTGGATGCCTCACAAAGCCAGGCCCTGATGGAGGGCGCAAAGGCAGCGTTGACAGCGGCTATACGTGCCGTGCTGCTGGGGGCACAGCCCCCACCTGTGGGCTCCTGCCCCTGAGAGGGTGGTAGATGGGCAAACATGGGGGCGCGTGAGCAAAAACCAGACCAAGGCGACACGAGGCTCTCGTCCCTCAGTCGGCAGAGACGCGGGTTGCTTGCATTACCCGTCTGTGCAGCTTCAAGAGTGGGGGCTCCCTGCCCACAGTGGGTGGGCACAGGATCGAGCAGGGACAGACCACCCTGGGCTCCTGCGTGGCTCCTGCTTCACTTCCTGCTTCTGTTCATTGTTGGCAGCAGCAGCCATGAGCGAGGAGCAGACGCTGTCCTCAGGTGCCATGGAGATGCTGAGACTTGTGTCTCAGTGATGTGGGAGCCAGAGCTCTGGCCTGACCCACCCTTCCTCCATCCCATCACATCGACCCCCACTTCACCCTGCTTACGGCACCCCAGCAGGCCGCCTGGTGGGGCAGGACCCCGAGCTGGGTGGCCGGCCTGGGGGGCCAGGGGCTGAGGGGGCTGCTATGCGAGGCTGAATTGGTAGCTGTGGTGTCTTAGGCTCCTCTGTGCTGACAGTGCAGGGTTGGTGGAGGGTTGTAAAGGTCCTTCTGGTCAGAAGATGTTTACCAAGTGCCTGGTGGGCACGACACTTTGAATAGCACCCCAGCCTCCTCTCTTCCCAGGAGAGCCGTTGAGTAGGGAGATACTGGAGGGCTCACACCTCTGTCCTGAATGCCCACTTTTACCCTCTTGTTAGAGACCTGCTCCATGTTTCCAACGGCTGCTGTCCTTTCTGTTGGAAGCCCGAGGATCCCACTGAGCCCAGCTACGTTCTTTCCCCTGACGACCAGCGGCTCTGGCTGGGGGTGCAGACCACCTGCTCAGGCCACTCCCGTGGGGGTTGGGTGAGAGGGAGGAAGCTTGGGACTTGGCCCCACACAGGTTCTGTTGATGGGGACTTGCGATGCAGCTGGCACTCTGGGGAGGAGCTGTCCCTGTGCTAATGCTGCTCTGTATTCTGTAGTGTGCTGGAGAAGAGAACTGGGTGGACAGTCGGACCATCTACGTGGGGCACAAGGAGCCCCCGCCTGGTGCTGAGGCATACATCCTGCAGAGGCACCCCGACAACAGAATAGTCTCTTCCAAGGTGAGCTGTTTCCTGGGATTCTGTTTCCCACAAGCCCTATGATTACCATTGCCGTGGCTGCTGCCCACCCACCGAGCACTGTGGTTGGCGCCCACTTGGGCTGGCCCACTCGTCCTGCAGCTTGTTCCCCCAGCTGGTGAGCCATGCATCCTGTGTGGGGACCACCTGTCCTCCACTTCTCCTTAATTATGCCACGAACATGGGAGGCCTACCATGGCCACTTACGTGTTTGCTGTGTGGCCACATGCCCGTCCCAAGTCCCCAGCCCACACCAGGGGCTCCTCATCTCTAGAGATGACCCTGGATGTCACTGGTGGGAGGAGGTACGTGCATCCACCTCGTAGACAGAACACTGAGCATGTGTCCCAGTCTGTTAGGCAGTCAGTGTCGTAACAGCCACAGGAAGACCATGATTGCGGTGTCCCCACTCTAGTGAAGCGCTGTTCTCCTCGACTGGAGAGCAGGAGCGGAACTGTACTTCACACACTTGCAGAGGAACCCCTCAATGGCTCTCCAGAATGGGGTGGGAAATTTAGTAGCTGGCTTTGAACAAACAAGGTAAATGATGGCTTCCCAGATTCTGGAGAACTTTCCCTTTAGAGGTACATGCCTATCTGGCTATGCACACCTATGTGGTGGGCTCACTGGACCTAACATGCCCCACCCCCTGGTGTGTGTGCACACCTGTGTGGCGGGCACACCTGCTCCATACATGGATGTCCCATATGTCTAGATGTGCATGGTAGCCCTATTAAATTCTTTGTAAACTATCAAAGATTGCTCTAAGTTTGTTAAGAATATTTGAGAACAGAAAAACCTTTGCTTTTCAAGGCATTTTTTAATGGATTTATTCTATTTAAAACTGTCATAAAAATAACAGTAGTGACGATGATGACAGCAGCTTTAATCACCATAGTCACCGTGTGGACAAGCAGATTGGTCATCACAAAACCCTGAGCAACAAGCATGGCACTCGGTCACCCAAACAGATAAATGATGGGAAATGTGACCAAGCAGGACCTTACCCAGGGCAGATCTTGACAGTGGTGACCTGTGTGAACTGACACAGTCTCAGGTAGAGCTTACCAAAGAGCCTGTTACTGGTGCTCCTGAAACAGAGAAGGACTCTCAAACACATTTCTTAAATCAGATCCTGTGCAGCTCAAATGCTTTGAGAACCAGGGACACGCACCTGACACCACTGCCGTGGGCGCTGTGTGAGCTGGTCAGGGCAGGCGGCAGGGCAGGAAACCACCCACACTGCCCTGTGTCGGGCCCACAGGACATTTGTAGGGCCCTTCCGCCACTGGAGGCTTCCTGATGCAGCTGGTCTCTCCCTCCTGGGACACAGCCTGGCCTCGGAAGTCCCAGCCCTAGTGCCTTCAGGTCACTGTGCAAAGTTCTGTGCAGGGCGGCATGGAGGAACCTTCTAGAAAACACAGCCCCTCATGGATTGGGGTGAACTGAGGGCCTTCTTGATGCATCTGGCAGAATGTGGCTGAAGCCAAAGGATCCCTTATTTAGGACAGAAAGCCTCATCGGTGTTGTGGGGGAGATAACTAAGAGCAGTGGTTTCTACTTCCCATTCTTTTGTCCTCTGATTCAGGTTTTATTTTTTTATTTTTTTTTTTTTTAAGATTTTATTTATTTTTTTATATATTTTTAATTTTTATTTATGATAGTCACAGAGAGAGAGAGAGAGAGAGAGAGAGAGAGAGAGAGAGAGAGAGGCAGAGACACAGGCAGAGGGAGAAGCAGGCTCCATGCACCGGGAGCCCGATGTGGGATTCGATCCCGGGTCTCCAGGATCGCGCCCCGGGCCAAAGGCAGGCGCCAAACCGCTGCGCCACCCAGGGATCCCTGATTCAGGTTTTAGAGCCAATCTATTATTTTCATTTTTTCCCCAAATACTCGCATAGTGACTTGGAGGTGCCTTGTCTTCCTGCCACCTTTTCTGTCCCTGGGGTGGTTCATGGCGCACACCCTCCTCGGCTGCTCCACCCACACTGGGATCCCTGGGGCTGCCCTGGTTTCCAACAAAGGCAACACTGCAGGGGGTGCAGGCAGGACTGGTTTGAGACACAATCGCCATGCCCCAGGGGCTTTCACGATGAGTCCTTGTCCTGAAAGCTCCTTCAGAGTGGGAAGAACTGAGTCAACATCCTTGCAAGAGGCAGGTCTGGCTAAGGCCACACAGAAGGTCGGAGCCTGTGTCTCTGCTCAAAGCAGGAGGGGCCCTGCGTCTACGCTCCTTGTTGTTCCAGGAAGAGTCGCCCTTCCTCAGGAGGCCGGGCCGGTGTTGTGGCGCCTGTCCACGGGAGATGATGCTGTGTCATTTAAGGAGAAATCGCATACAGCACAGCCTCTACTGCTCACCAGATTCTGTGCAGAAGAGAAGGCCTGGAAGGCCAAGGACTTGCCCCAAGCTATTGGCCGGGTGGACGGTGGTCTGGATGTCTGTCCGCCCCAGTGGCATCCAGAGCACATGATTGCTTTCATTTAAAAACAGCTCAGGATGGATGGGAAAAAAAAAAAACAACTTAATTTGTACAGCCTAAGCCTGGACAGGTCCGGAGAATGTTTGCTGTGACGTGGCCATGTTTTCTCAGGAAGAAAGCTTTTGTCTTACAAGAAGACTGCTGGCTGAGCATTCATCTGTGCGTAGAAGCCCCTCCTCAATAAGCTTGATCTCATTGACTCAGAGAGCTTTTATCATGTGAAAAATTACACCAGGGCTGAACAAGCCTCACCAGGCTCAGCTTTGGACCCGCTCCATGGAAGTGCCGAGGTTGGCAGTCAAGGATTGATTAGAGTTGGGTGTCCTTTCTGGGGGAGACATGCTGGGCAGGTGTCTAGGATGAAGGAGAAACCAGAACCTTCTCCCCAGCACGTCCCCCTTGTGGTGCCCAGGGCCTGCTAGAGCTCACGTGCAAGCAGATCCCAGTTCACCGGAAGGCCCAGGTGCTGCTTTGTCAGTTCATAGACTCGTACTTTGGGCACAAAATGCAGGTGGCTCCCCACTCTGTCCGCAGGACACCACACATTAAATACTAGGCACAGGCTATACCGTCACCCCATTCCTCTGAGAAAGCTGTGTCACTTCTGGTCATTGACAAGGGAAGATTACTTTTACCAATTAGATGTGGACAGATAGTGTTCCTGTGGACTTATGGGTATATCCTGTCTTCCCCAGAACAGCCCAGTGCTACCTACACCCTGGCCCATTGGAGAAGGAGCAGCCTCAGGACAAAGCCCGTGGGTCAGTTTTTAGCCTCAAGTCTGTATGTGAGCCTGCACCTTCCCCGTGGCCCCGAGGCACCAGCAGTTCTCCTCACTGGGCCACCGTGATGCTCACTCATTTTTCTGACGTCAGTATTCCAGAATGGGGCACCTATGGTGCCAGGCCCTGTGGAACACCTGACAGCGTGGCCCCGTGTCCACGCAGACACTCAGCCCCCAGGACTTACGGAAGACGGAGTGTGCACGGTGGCCCCACAGCATCTGCTGGCCAGCTCTCATATGTCGCCCAGTGCCCAGTTACTACATCCTGCCCGCGTGGAGCTGATCTGCACGCACTCACACACATTCTGGTCAGCTCCTCAGGTCTTTGCATTTCTTGTCATGTACTACTGGAATTAGTGACCTTCTTTTTGACCACATTAATAAGTAGCAGTAATGACTTGTGATGGTGAAATATTCTGCGAGATAAGAGGGTTACAAAGTGTAATGTCTAAGCAGCTACACAGCCTCTCTGTGCCCGATTACAAGGAAGCAATCATTTAAGTGGCTTTCAGTTCCAAATCCAAGCTGGCACGCTAGAATTTGGGAAGCTAAAAGCGTTTCAGAAACGGTAGCATTCAAATAGGACACGACCAGGTGTTCACATGGTCTCCCACTTGGAAGGATTGTAGCAGATGACAATCCATTTTATCTTCATCATACATATAAGATGAAAGTTTTCTCACATGGAAGCTTCCAAGGAAATGTAAGAACTCAGAGAGTGGTGTGACAAGTGTCTTATGTCCCTATCACAGGCACTCGGGCATCTGCACCTTGGCGATCTTCACCCAGTGTTGTGAGGCACATCTTGAACAGCATTGGGTTTTTATGTTTAGACACTTGAGGAGACAGAAGATGGGGTTTTAAGTAGCTTTTTCCATTGATGTGACATTGGTACCAAGTAACAGATTACAGGTACATGGGGACATTTTTGATTGATGGGTAGTGAGTGTGGGTGTGGGTCCTGGGCAGTCAGGTTGGTTTCAGGGGGTGGGGCCTTGAGACAGTTCTGTTCTGGGGTCAGGAAATCTGTGAAGTATTGTGAGTCATTCTAAGCCAGTCACAGAAACTCAAAAATGAGACGTAAATGCTATGACTACCTAGTAACTTACATTTTAAAAAATGATCTCCTTTTAAAAGTTAGTGGAAAATAACTGACTTTTTATCTCATATAAGAGAAAAACTATTTTCCTTTTTTAAAAATTTTAGAAGATTGCTTATGTTTGTACCGTTTGCCAAGCTGTAGAATTTTAATGTCCTGTTACTGTGTGAGCACCAGTTCCAGCCAGGACTTTGATCCTCAACCATCTTTCTTCAGGGTACCTGCTAGTATCATTACTTTATAAAGCGAAGAAACCAGAACCCAGTCCTTAAATGATTTACTAAAGTACTTGATCTTTAAGTGTCAGGACCAGGTTGGATACGGGGTCTGACTCCACAGAGGCTGCATATTTAGCAGTGGGATAAACGACAAATGTTTTCTGAATTCCATGGAGAAGCCAAATTATCCAGAGGTAGGGTAGCATGTTAAGAATTCAGATTGTGGGCAGCCCCGGTGGTGCGGCGGTTTAGTGCCGCCTGCACCCTGGGGTGTGATCCTGGAGACCTGGGATCCAGTCCCACGTCAGGCTTCCTGTAGGGGGCGTGCTTCTCCCTCTGCCTGTGTCTCTGCCTCTCTCTCTGTGTCTCTATGAATAAATAAACAAAATCTTAAAAAAAAAAAAAGAGTCTGTTTCTTGGTTTGACTCTCTCTCTCTAAGAAAAAAAATTCAGATTGTGGTTTTTGTTTTGGTTTGTTTTTTTTTTTTTTTGCTTTTGAATCCTATTTTGTTTTATTTTATTTTTATTTTTTTAATAATAAATTTATTTTTATTGGTGTTCAATTTGCCAACATACAGAATAACACCCAGTGCTCATCCCGTCAAGTGCCCCCCCTCAGTGCCCATCACCCATTCACCCCCACCCCCCACCCTCCTTCCCTTCCACCACCCCTAGTTCGTTTCCCAGAGTTAGGAGTCTTCGTGTTCTGTCTCCCTTTCTGATATTTCCCACACATTTCTTCTCCCTTCCCTTATATTCCCTTTCACTATTATTCATATTCCCCAAATGAGTGAGAACATATAATGTTTGTCCTTCTCCGATTGACTTACTTCACTCAGCATAATACCCTCCAGTTCCATCCACGTTGAAGCTAATGGTGGGTATTTGTCGTTTCTAATGGCTGAGGAATATTCCATTGTATACATAAACCACATCTTCTTTATCCATTCATCTTTCGATGGACACTGAGGCTCGGCCACAGTAACTTCTTGCAAGATACATCCACGAAGGCAAAAGAAACAAAAGCAAAAATGAACTCTTGGGACTTCATCAAGATAAGAAGCTTTTGCACAGCAAAGGATACAGTCAACAAAACTCAAAGACAACCTACAGAATGGGAGAAGATATTTGCAAATGACGTATCAGATAAAGGGCTAGTTTCCAAGATCTATAAAGAACTTATTAAACTCAACACAAAGAAGCAAACGATCCAAACAGGAAATGGGCAAAAGACATGAAGAGAAATCTCACAGAGGAAGACCTACACATGGCCAACACGCACATGAGAAAATGCTCTGCATCACTTGCCATCAGGGAAATACAAATCAAAACCACAATGAGATACCACCTCACACCAGTGAGAATGGGGAAAATTAACAAGGCAGGAAACAACAAATGTTGGAGAGGATGCGGAGAAAAGGGAACCCTCTTACACTGTTGGTGGGAGTGTGAACTGGTGCAGCCACTTTGGAAAACTGTGTGGAGGTTCCTCAAAGAATTAAAAATAGACCTGCCCTACGACCCAGCAATTGCACTGTTAGGGATTTACCCCGAAGATTCAGATGCAATGAAACGCCGGGGCACCTGCACCCCGATGTTTCTAGCAGCAATGTCCACAATAGCCGAACTGTTTTGTTTTTTCTGATGGGGACACCGAGGTAAAGGTCTAGCTATGTATTCTCTCCCCTCTTTTAATGTCCGTGGCTGCATTTCTGACCAGGAGACCTGTTTGGTTTTCGAATGAGGAAAGATTAGTGTGCATTTGACAAAATCCAACACCTGTCCCTGATGGAAAGTTTCCGGAAAGTACAAATACAGGAGAATTTCAACATGATGAAGAGTGTCTGCAGTAAACCCTCAGCTAATACCATTCCTGAGGGCGAAAATAGAGATACTCCCACCTTAAGATGGAGAATGGTGCAGTCCTCCTCTCACCACCCCGTTGAGCAGCTCCCTGGATGTTGTGGCTAATGCGTGACAGACGAGAGTGATGCAGGACAGGCCAACGGGCCAGGAAGAAGCAGACAAGTGACACGATGGTCGTGGAGAGGATCCCAACAGAACCTGGGATAAGTTTCACTTATAAACAATGAGAGCAAGGCCAGCAACAAACCATTGAATTCACAACTTAAAATCTTCTGCTCTTCTAAAGATAATTTTAAGAGAATTAGAAAGACATGCCACTGACTGAGGAAATGTTTGCCAGGCACATAGTCTGTAGAGGCCCGGTGTCAGGCCCTATATGGAGGGGAAGGTGCTGCAGGGTCACCCGTGTGGAGGTCAGGAGTACTGGGAGGGGAAGGTGCTGGGGGGCCGACTGCAGGGGGCTCAGGAGCACTCAGGAGAAGGTGCTAGGGGGTCAGCTGAAGGGGAGTTGTTAGCACTCAGAAGGGAAGGTGCTGGGGGCTTGGCCACGGGTGGGGGGGTGGTCGGGAGTATTCCACATGCTAACAGACACCATGGGCAGTGCATTTACTGGAGGATAATGATACCCAGATATTGTTCTCAATGGGGAAGGTAAGGAAACTTCTGAGGCACAGTGGAGCAGTCTGGAGAGTAGGTGAGCGTCAGGACTCCCTTCCTTGTCCGCCCTCCACTCCCTGTAGGCGGAGGAGGTGTGTGGGACTGAGGAGGTGTGGGACACCTGCACCTCGGGGCTGTCTCCAGGCCAGAGCAAGGCTGCTTCTGGTGCTGACTTCTGGTGTACCTTTCTGGGCCAGCTAGAGACACTGTCACAGGCAGGAGGGAAAGGGGGGTGCTGAGCGCATGTGTGTTAACAATCAGAGGTTTGTGTCCTACGAAATGTATTTTAAGGGTAAAACTGTTGTTAAACTGCTTCCCGTGGCATTGAATTACCTGGCATGGGGTAACTCACACTGCTTTCAGAGTATGTATTCTGTGTTAGGGGTTCACTCCTGTGGTCAACAAATTGATAAAACGTATACAGAACACTCTAAATTTTGACTTGTGAGTTTTGTATCTAAAACTAAACATTTTGTGCTTTGACATCCAGTGTTGTCATCCCATAGGAAAGTAACACTGTAAAAGAGTAAAATGTGATCAAAATGACACCTGTTTGTTTTTCTTTTATACAGTACACGTTTTGGAACTTCATACCCAAGAACTTGTTTGAACAATTCAGAAGAATAGCCAACTTTTATTTTCTTATCATATTTCTGGTGCAGGTGAGGCCCACTGTCTTTTTTATCACATTAAATGTAAAATCGAAATAGTGGCCCTTAATTCTCAGGAGGTCCACTGTGGTTTGCTAACAAGAAAGAGCAAGTACTTGGAGCACTTCCTCTGTTTCCTTCATGGGCAAGCGTGTTGGTGCAGAGAGATGTCTGAGCTGCAGCAGACACGTGAACAGTCTGCCTGTGGGGTGGTTCTGGCCGCCTTCCGGTCCTCGGGGGCAAATCAGGAGTCCCCCCCCCCACCCCGGTCATTCGGAGGAACTAGCAGCCACACTGGGCATTGTTGGGTGGATCCTCCTCAGTGTGCCTGGGAGAGAATGAGAAGATAGAACCTCAGTGAGGGCTGAGTTAGGGAGCAGGGGTCTGATGTGTTTTAAGACTTCTAACCTTGTTTTTCTCGATCATGCAAAATACAGCGGAACGACTTTCAGATCGTCCCCAACATCATGTTATTCAATGTAATTGAAGCATGGGAAGCTGCACAGTAAAATAAAATAAGATGCAAGCCCCAGTCAGGCTTATGTCTTTGCTGCAGTTGGTGGGGCTTCCTTAAGCAGGTCCCGGAACTGGAGCAAACCACCCTTGTTTCATGGTAAATAGAGTGACTTATCTTCAGGGGGGATAAAGTGGGTTTATGAATGAAAGCAGATGTTTTTGTGGGTGTTACAGGCCTGCCAGTCTAAGGTCACTGGGACCTGCTTTGACAGTAGCTCTACAATTCTGCTTTAATTGCAGTTGATTATCGACACCCCCACGAGTCCAGTAACCAGCGGGCTCCCGCTGTTCTTTGTCATCACCGTCACCGCCATCAAACAGGTAAGACGTCTGCTGCCTGAAGGGAAGATGGTGCCCTCTTGTTATATAATGTCACCTCTTACCCAAAGCATGGTGATCTGTGTTATAGCTAGTTCATGGGAAGTTTAGCTAACTTGGAGAAATTCATTTTGGTCACCGTCTTAGATTGACACTTGTGCTAAAATAAGAGATTATGAAATGTAGCAGTGAGGGTGGTGTCCTGTGAGTCTGAGTAGGAAACCAAGGTTTTCATGTTCAGGACCAATCAGTCCTGAAATTTCCTGGCCTGTCCACACTCTTGACTGTCTGAACTGCCAGGATCCACTGTGTGCAGAGTCCTGGCTGCTGTTTCCTAAGCGAGCACATGGATTCCCGCGTGCCTCGGGCTCTTCTCCCTGGTTCTGGTCACTGACAGTGAGAGGACTATGTCTCAGTTATGTCCACTGTTCATCTGGCCATCTTAGTACTCTAGCTGTCACCTCAGTCTGGTTCCAGAAAATTCCCATCCCCTCGGAGGGAGGCCCTGTACTAGCGAGCACCTCCCGCCATCCCCGCTCCAAGCTTCTAGCAGTCTGCATCTGTCTGGGCGGCGTCTCCCTGGTGTGGGTGTGAAGTAGCCCTTCGTGATCTTGGTTTGCAAACGATATTGAGCATCTTTGCCTGTGCTTATTGGCTGTTTGTGTCTATTTCTTCAAGAAAATGTCACTAAATCCTTCATCCATCTTAAAATTGTAGTCTTTATCTTTTTATTAATGATTTGTGAGAATTCATTATATGCTCCAGAAACAAGTCCCTTATCTGCTGCAGACTTTTGAACCTAATGGTGTTTGCATTTCAGTGTTGATAGGTGAACATTTCATTTGGGAGATCTGAATAATTTGTAAAATGACAGCTTCTAGTGAGATTATTAATGGTCAAATTCTTGCTGACAAAGCCATGTTTTTCTGATATTAGTCTTTAAATACAAATAAAGAACACATGTATTTTATAGGAGAACAGTCATGGGATGACAGTGATAGGTCAATACTGCAGAGTGATTTTTCTCTAGATTGAGAAGGAATGCAGAATGGAATCAGGTTAGCTTCTAGTGTGTGTGTGTAAACAGCGCCTCTGGGCTGCCTCCTGCCAGCCTTGCTTATCTTCAATATGAGAATCTCAGCACGAGTACTTTTTTAATACAGAACTGTGAGGAGCATTTAAGGATGTCTTCATTTCAATTTGGGTTTTATATCTCACTCACCAGTAATCTGGAAATAAAGATTTGAACAAAATGATTTTACTTCATGCCCATTAGATTGGCTTTTAAATGTTAAAAGCCTAAAGAGCAACCAGGGATGATAATGTGGTGAAGCTCATGCACCTGCCGCTGATGGGAGCGTGATGGTGCCATCTTGGAAAACCATTTGGCAGTAACTGATGGAGTGGAGACCATGAATGCTGGGACCCATAGTCTAGAGGGTGTCTGATATATGCAATTAGTGCATATCATATGCATCTCAGAATAGACTACAGAGGTCCGGCGACATGTCCTGGGATGTTCATAGCAGGCCTCTTTGTGGAAGAGAAACTAGGGACAAGCTGTCATTCAGTGAGGCAACGGGTGGCACATCTGTTGTGCATATGGCGGGTACAGTACAGTGACTCAGATGAATGAGCCTCGTTGTGTGGAAAAATATGTCAAGTGGCAAAGGAAGTATGTAGTGTATCGTACTCATGCTTTGTAAACACTTACAGCAACACTTCAGTTGTTTGTGATGCACACACGTCCTAAGAGTGTAGAACCAGGGACAGGAAGGAGGCTTTTTGAGGAGGAAGAGCCAGAAGGGGCACAGAATGGAGGGGTTGGGTGTGTGGGTCATCTCTGAAGAGCTCTGAGTGTCGGGCACGCTAGAGCTAGGTGCTTCCACTTCTCTCTGTATTTTTGGAAGAACAACCCTCCTTCTTGTAGAGCACCACATGAGGGCCTTAAGACGGGTGTGGAGGAGGAGACCATGGCTCTTGAAAGCCGGTGATAGTGTGAGGAGGCAGAAGGTCCCGTGGGGCCTTGCCCCGTCCTGCACCCCCTCACCCCATTCCTGGGGTAACTGGCTTCCCACGTTCCACCTGCCTCTGCCCCCTGCTCCTCACCTCCCCAGACCTCAGGCCACCCCCAATGCCTGGCACTGGATGAGTCAGGTGGCACTCCGCCCTCCCCTCAGCCCTGGTTCCCCAGTGACCCCGGCCCCCACACACGGGGGATCCAATGCCCTTCCTTGCGACTCAGGGAGCCCCTGTGGGGAGCCAGTCACCTGGCTGGACCCAGATGTGCCTCTTCCTACCGAGGCACTAAACTAGGTTTCTGAAGAGCATCTGACCCCCTCTGTTCCAATGTCTAGTGGCTTCAGAGGGTTGGGCAAAGCCCTCCCCAGCTGCCCACGGACCTTTCCTGCCTGGTGTTCTGCATGCCCCATGCCATCTTCCGCCCTCCAGGCGGGCTGGGCCCACTCCCCACCGCTGTCCCATCCTGCCCCCTCCTGCTATTTCCTGTGGTCTCACCTCTGCATTTCCGGGCAAGCACTGAGCATGCCCTGGGGCCTGGCTTAGCCCCTTCTGCTCTGAGCCCCCTGTACACACATTTGCACATGAGTGCTGTGGGGGTTGCAGGGTGCCTGTGACGGGGCCTGTGACATGCTCACAGTCAGGATCCAGGGGAGGCTTACTCCTGGGTCCGCAGAGAGGGGAACTGGAGACCCTCACCCTGGTCCTCCCGCCTAAGGGAGGCCCCAGCCACGGTGCGGGCAGTGGGGAGCTCAACGTGGTCATCCCAGGAGACTCAAGCACACACAGTAGATGCGTGTCCCATGGGAGAAGACTCAGAAGCCCTCCAGCAAACAGAGGGATGTTGAACTCCCAGGGGCCTCAGGACTTGAATCCTGATCACTGCTGGTGCAAGAATACAGGCACCAGCCCTCTGGAGGAATGGACAGGCCAACCCCGTGGTCAGGGCCAGGAAGAAGTGGGTAGATGTAGGGTTCAGTTAAGGTGAAAGCCTGGGACTCCTGGTAGGTGGCTGCTGGGTGTCAGGAAGGGTGACTTCTGGTTTTAGGGCAGCCTTGCTTGTCCCGAGGCTGAAGCTGGCTGCATGGCACCCGCAGCTGCGGCCCATCTGGCAAAGTCCAGAGCAGCCGGCCTGGGGCCGAAGACCCTCCATGGGGTACTGCTCCACTGTGTGGCTGTCTTCTCTCCCTCAGGGCTATGAGGACTGGCTTCGCCACAAGGCAGACAATGCCATGAACCAGTGCCCTGTGCATTTCATCCAGCATGGAAAGCTAGTCCGGAAGCAGAGCCGAAAGCTGAGGGTGAGTAATCCTGGCACAGTTCTTCAGCCCAAACCAAAGCCCAAAAAGCAGCAGCGTGAGCAGGGTTTCATTTGAGGAAACCTGAGCCTAGAACCGCTGCTTTACTGAGTTTGGGCCCGGCTCCTTCCCCAAACCCTTCTCACTGAAGGCAGGCTCCTGCCACGATCTGCTTTGTTTAACTTCAATTTTTACTTATTGCAAGTTGTAATGAGCTTTCTTCTTTAGAGCTGTTTAATTTCACAGATCCCATCAGGGCAGTCTGGGCTCTAGGAGGTTGCTCCACACAGTCATGGTAGAGGATGCTCTGGGACACCATGAGCAAACATGTTCTCGAACATGTAGAGTCATGTGAACGGGAATTCCACTGGTTGGAAACTGTGAAATTAGGAATGGCAGCCTCACTGCAGGTTGTTTTAACTCCGTTTCATTGGGCCATGGGTATAAGTGACGTATCTTCATCTGCTTAAACATTGTTTATGTCACCTGTGTGGATGATTTTCACACCTGCTCAAGCCAGTGGGAAGTACCTGCACGTGCATCTGCACATGCACCAGCACGTGGTACAGTTGCTCAGGCTAGTCCCTGGGGACTGTGAGCTGTGCGTCCTGGATGGAGCCCAGCTGCGTCTCACCTCTGAAGCTCTCTCCCCCACTCTCTGCCACCCCCCTTCCCCACCCTCTCCCCCACCATTCTCCACTCCCCATCCCCTCCCCTCCTTCATCCTCTCATTCCCTTCCCGACCCCTCACCCTGTGCCCACCCTCCTCTCCCCCTCCATCCCCAACCCATTCCCCCCCCCACCCAACCCAGGATCCACCTGGGGGCCTGCTCAAGTGTCACCAGTACATGGCCACCTTTATTAACCTTGTCTAACATGTACCATACACACAATGCACACATTTTCTTTGTTGTTTTTAAATTTATGTATATTTTTTAAGCAATCTCTACACCCCATGCGGGGCTTGAACTCATGAACTCATGAATCTCATATTCTACCGTTGGAGCCAGCCAAGCACCCCTACAACTTCTTTGTTTTATAAATCTCACCATACAGGGGCAGCCCCAGTGGCGCAGCGGTTTGGCGCCGCCTGCAGCCTGGGGTGTGATCTTGGAGACCCGGGATCGAGTCCCACATCGGGCTTCCTGCATGGAACCTGCTTCTCCCTCTGCCTGTGTCTCTCGCTGTCTCTCGCTCTCTCTGAATGAATAAATAAATCTTTAAAAAAAAAAAATTAAAAAAAAATATTAAAAAAAAAAAATCTCACCATACAGGTGTTGCAGGAATTCTGACTGAGCTCCCCTCACTTGGTCTTGACTGGTGATTCTTTCCTGGCCGTCAGGGGTCTGGGAAGGAATCGTGGTGGGCCCTGGGCACGTTACCAGGCTTCTTCAGGCCCCAGGCCCTATGTGCACTTTCCTTTAGAGACCATATATCCTTTGCAAAGCCTTCTATGTTCCTAGTAAATAGACCTAAATAGCATCAGCAGAAAATTGTTTTTTTAATGCCTTGATGTCCTGGGGCAAATGTCCGCTCTCTACCTGGGCAGCTGGAATGAGAGGCTGTGCCCTGACAGTGTGAGACAGGGCCAGCCTGCAGAGGTGCCGAGACCATTGCAGAAGAGAGCCTACGATGGTCCATCTCTAAGGTTCTGTCCTCTCAAGAACATCATGGCGTAAACGGAACATACAGGCCGCATTTGCAGCCTGGCTCTTCTGTCCAGCTGCATTCCTTGGAGTCCCAGCCCACCTGGGCATCAGGAACAGCCCCATCACGGCCTCCTCGCATCCACCAGGAGGGTATATTGTTATCTTGCAGGAATAATTCCCACGCAGACTCATTATAAACACATGCACTTGCCTGGCTTGGGCTCAATCAAGGATAATCCTGTCATGGGAGTTTGTCTATGGTTCCCCTGCATGTTATTTTGTCATAATGTGCATTGATGCTTCGTGGGTCTGAAGTTGGCACATTGAAACCCCACCTAATCGTCCCAGATTTTGGCAGAATCCCTGCAAACAGTCTTCCCTCGGATGTTTTAGCACCCACACAGGGCTGGGCCGCCACACAGAGCCTGTCTGTCCTGCAGGTTGGAGACATCGTCATGGTCAAGGAGGACGAGACCTTCCCCTGTGACCTGATTTTCCTCTCCAGCAGCCGCGGAGATGGGACCTGCCATGTGACAACCGCCAGCTTAGACGGAGAATCCAGTCACAAAGTACCGTGCCTTTTATTTGGGGCCCTGGGCAGGGCACTGTTCCAGCCATACTGTGTGGCCAGCCGCTGTGGCACCATGTTTGCAAACCCCATGTTTTCAGGGGTTGTGGAAAAACCAGGGGTACTGTGGCAGCCATGAGGCCCCTCACTTTGCTTCTCCCTACATCCCGCCGTTTCTTGTCCCCACTCAGTCCTTAACCGCTAACCACCCCAGGTTCAGAGAAATAACTTCATGTTATTTCTTAGCTGTGTCATTTAGTGAAAGGGGACCAGATTAAGGATACAGTGAGTAGATTATGGGAATTTTGAAAATTTTCATTTTACTAGTCAAAATTAGTGTCTTTGCTACACTGGAATTATGTGAAAAGCCACTTAAGAGGCTAGGTTTTTGATGACTATCACTTTAATAAGTGTCTTCTTGTTAAAATATCTTAATAAGGATTTTCTGAATTTATAATAAGTAATTATATCTTATTCTCAGTATGGAATTCTGTACTGCCAGTTGGTGCTACAAAACTTTAAGCATCACATATGAATAGAACGTATCACTATTTTAAGGATTTCTTTTTTTTTTTTTTAAATGGGAGCTTCCAAGGAATTTGGGAAAGTGAGCATGGCTCAGTGGAGCCAACCATGTCTGAGGCATTGACAAATGGCAATTAATGATGGGGTTTCTGCAATAGGAAAGAGATATTTTCTTTCTTTTATGGATAATTCATATCATTCTATAAACCCTGAGGGATTTGGGGGCACCTTTCCTATATACATATCCTGAGAGGGCTAACACTCTGGCACGATTGATTGTAAACAACAGAAATTTTGGGGGTGGAAGCCCCCAGGAGAGTCGGACGACTATGGTATCTGGAGCATGTGGATCAGGTTCCCGTATCCCTGACACCCAGCAAGCCCCGAGTACCCAGGCTGTGGGCATCAGGCTGCCCCTTGCACCTGTCTTGCAGGAGGATGCAGGAGGGATCCTATCCCTCCTATCATCGCTAGTGAGCGGCTGTGGCAGGTGTCCGGCTAGACTACTGAGCTGGTGATGAGACGTAATGGCCATTGCCTTGTCTAGAACTGGCAGGCACTCCACTGCAGCTTTTGTGCCGATTGTGATCAGCATCCTGTGTGTGTGCTTTTTGATGCCACTTCTGCAAATTTGTTTGGCCTGAACTCTTTCCTTAAAAGGCAGTGGGGCTCCTGCACTGGTCATTGGCTACAGCCTCTGTGATCTTGGGCAGGCAGTTTTAACTTCTGCAGTTTTCACATCTGTAGAATGGGGACAGACCTGTCTTCCAGGGGCTCTTGTGAGCATACACTTAGAAAGTTTCCCAACATGCCAGGTGCACAGTAGGTGCTCCAAAGTGTTATAAATGCTGCTGCTGCCATGGTTTATCTCCTGCCTGCCTTGATCCATGTCCTTCTCCCCCGCCCCCAAGCACTTGGTTGCTGGGAGGACAAGAGGACATTCAGAGATGCGCTGTCTCCAGCAGGCCCTTGCTCAGACTCTGAGCAATGGTGTTGGGGCCAGTGCCTCAACATTGCCTGGGTCGTGTTAGAAATGCCATTCTTGGGCCCCCTGGACCCACCGCATTGGGAACCAGTGCCCTGCAAGCATTCCAGGGTGCAAAGCATGCTCAGGTTCACAGAACCATGCAGGGAATGCTTATGCTCTCCAGCAGTGCCAGGCCTGCGCAGTGTGTGATGCCAAGGACAGTGTGGTGCACATGGTAGGGCATCATATGAGGGAAAGGAACATCAGGTCCTAGATTTCTTTTCTGACTGGTCGCCATCACAGTGAAGTTGAGAGCAGTGGGCAGGAGTAGAAGGGTTTTACAGTCCCTGATGAAGGAATACCAGTGGCACCTGGTGATTCTTTAACTTGTTAACATTCGCAAACTCTGTTGTATATTTGCTGGTATGTGACTTCCGAGTCTACTTCCACGTTTTCTCTGACACAGTACCTAGGGTTTGTGAGCGGGCTCGGTTACAGGCACAGCAGGTAGCACATGGTGCTGCCCCCACATCAGGGGTACTGGCTGCCACGTGCGTGTCCCCTGTTTGGTTGTGAACTCACCTTTCTTGTCGATCTGCAGACTCACTACGCCGTTCAAGATACTAAGGGGTTTCATACAGAAGAGGATATAGATGGCTTGCACGCCACGATTGAGTGTGAGCAGCCCCAGCCTGACCTGTATAAGTAAGTCTGTCTGTGTTCCCCACATTTGGTGCCCTCCCCCCACCTGCTGTTCTCTCCACCCTGCCCCAACCAGCACTGCGCTTGTCTGGGAAGAGAATGTACGTAGCTGCTTAAAAATTGAGACCAAGCCAGAAATAGCATACTTAACATTTTCATAGTCCAGCAACGTTAAAATCTATAGCTATTTATGGAAATATTTGGCCTGGCTTAATGGAACTAAGTTTATTGAAGAAAACATAATTTTCTGTGATTTGAGAAACAATTTTAAGGAAAATCCGTAGAGTGATCACAGGCTAATAAGGACAGATAGTAAAACAAGAATGGGTGGGGGGTGCCCAGTTGGCTTCTTTGGTGAAATATCTCCCTTCAGCTTAGGTCATGATCTTGGGTCCTGGGATTGAGCCCTGCGTCAGGCTCCCTGCTCTGCAGGAAGCCTGTGTCTCCTGCTGTCCCACCCTCAAGCTCCTGCACACACGTTTGCGCTCTTTCTTTCAAATAAACCTTAAAGAAGAAAGAGGGAGGAAGCCAATGAGCTCTTGACCAAGAACCCAGCCCTCAAGTAGAGTGCACTTCCCTCCTGGAGGCAGGAATTGTCTCTGGACAATAGGCACCTGGCCTGCCTCCCCCACCCAGCTGCTCAGCACTGACCTGGCTTTTCTATTGCCAGGTTTGTCGGCCGCATCAACGTCTACAATGACCGGAACGACCCCGTGGTGAGGTGAGGAAAGATGCACTATTTCCATTAAAGTGAAATTTTCTATTACAGATCAGAGGCTTTCATCGTTGCTATTCTGTTGGGTTTTAGAAGTAGAATTCTGCTTTACCAATGGTCCAGGTTCTGCTGTCTTCTCTGGTTTCTCTTGTTCATGCCAACAAACTGATGGCACTCATGGAAGATACTGTCTCACCATGTTAGGAGCCTGTGACAGTGAGCCTCTGTCCCTGTGAGAAATGCCCTCAACTTTTATAGACGAGTGTGTCTTCAACCATGAAGCTGAGCAATTTCTGACGAGGAGGCCATGTTATTGGAATGTATGCATCTACTCACAATCATCACTGGGACACACTTTTGGCTCTAGATTCTGTCTAGATTTAAGGGGATGTGTCTCATCTGGGGACCGTGCAGGTGGCAGGTGGGTGTGCTTACCTGTTTCATCATAGCGGCCTGGGATCTCTCACACCCATGGGTTGTGGACAAGGACCCACACCAGCCAGGTGGCTGCGCACCAGAGCCAGCCAGTGGCTGGACACATGTGGTCCACTCTCACCTCACACTCACACTGGCTCTCTGCATCCCCAGGCCTGTGGATATGTCTTCTGGGCATCATTTCCAGATCTAGCAGGTCTTAGCTATTGGGTTGATCGAGATGGATGGTTTAGGAAGTTGACTTTGAGTAGGATTCAGAGTTGACCTATAACTCCCTCCCCTGGGGTTGGAGAAATCATTTTTCTTCCCACTTAAGTGGTCTCCAGATTGTCCATGTCCTGGTGTTACCTTGTGTGTCAAGGAGAGCAATTGCCTGGAAGTAGAAATAATCTCTGCAAGATATTGATGGCAAATAAATGGCTCCTGAAATATCAGACCTGGGCGCCTCTCCTTGTGAGGCTCTTCAAATTGCTTGTTTCATGGAAATGATTTGTGTGCCTCTCACTTTATTGTCGATCAGCACGTTTGTGGGTGCTTCTGAGAGGTCATGAAGGCATGGCCATGGTCTTCCCTAAATAGGCACAAGTCTCCAGGACACTCCTAATTTCTGTGTAGAACAACCAGTACTTCTGTGTCTCATGAGCCTTTGTCTTAATAGATTTAGATTTATGCAGATTGCTGCTAGGATCAATCAGAAGTAAGCACTGCCAGCTTCTCATGCTTCAAGTTCAAAGTTTAATGCTGAGTAGCTTGGGAAGGTAATAACTAATATACTTCACATTTTGATACTAATTCTTTACTCTGCAAAGGAAATTGGTAGAATACTTCAGCAGCAACATTCGCGAGTTGCATTCTTCTTACTCTCTTTTACTCTTGGAAAATGAGAAGAAATGAGGAATGGAGCCCACAGGAACATGATCCCCTAAAGGCAGAGATTTGGTCTGTTGCTCACTGCTGAGTCTCGAGTGCTGAGGGCCCTGCTTGTTCCTTCCTGAGTGGTTTTTACCTTTCTTGGTAGTTGCTTCCCCAGAGTAGCAGGTGCAGGGGTGGCTCCAGATCTGGAGACCATGGGCATACAGAGAGGGTCTGTGTGTGCTTGACTGCCCATGTTGACCAATGCACAGTATTCCCAGCCCCCATGTTGGGAAGTAAGACCAGATCCCATGAAACTTGTGGAGCCTCCCCGAGGATGTGGTGGGAATAGCTGGATCCTCTTGAATCACAGACATCACCTTCTCTGACCCATTGGTTGGTCTGGTGAGCTGGGAGCCCGCATTCCTGACAAGGCCTCACACAGTGTGGAGCCCCACCAGAGAGCAGGCACTGCCAAGTGCCAATCCACTGGGACCTTCCACAGAGCAGCTCTTACCCTCCCAGGGTGAAGGCCACCCACCCTTACACGGAGCCAGGCTAACTTTCGTAATCCAGATAGAAGGTACTCTGCATTTAAATGATTTCCTCTTGACATCAAGTCTATTAAATGCAGGCCTCAATTTTCCTACCCCAGAGCACCTTCTGTGTGTTCCATTGCTCTGCTTTGGTCCTTCTGTGTCTGCAGGCCGCTGGGGTCAGAGAACTTGCTTCTCAGAGGAGCCACGCTGAAGAACACCGAGAAGATCTTCGGTCAGTGTCTCAGTTAGTGAATTATACTAATAGCTTCTAAAATTAAGGGTGCGTTGAGCAGTTAAAGTTCGTAGTGCTCCCATGAATGCATCTCTCTGTGCTCTGCGGTAGACTCTGGCAGCAGTGATCAGCCAGTACTGGTGGATCGCCAAGGCCCACAAAGCAGTGGGGTCTGAGGGTTGCTTGCATGTGAAGTGCCTGTAGTTTCTGACTCAGAAACCTAAATTTATGTTTCACAATATAGTTCTGCAGGAGATTTCTTTTAATGGCTGTATTTCTTTGCTATTATCTCCCATCTGTATGGGTTATTTTTGTCTTTTAATTGAGACAACTAAAAAACATGTGGATGTGCCCTATTGTCAAAAAATTCAACATAGTAAAATCTGAGCTTCAAGAAAAAGTAGAGCTTGATTTCTATGCTGGAAAAAAAAAGTATTTCTATAGTCTGAGGAATCCTGTTGTGAGACTCTTTGTGAACAGCTAGCTTGCCTAATGAAATTTAAAATAGGATTTATTTTCTCCAAAATTTCATTTTACTGTAGCTGTGTGTAACTTCCTATGTAAAGGCAAGATATGCCTGTGTTATTGTTCTAACATTGACTCTTCTGGTTTACAGGTGTTGCTATTTACACAGGCATGGAAACCAAGATGGCATTAAATTATCAATCAAAATCCCAGAAACGATCTGCTGTAGAAAAGTAAGTCTCAGTACCCGCTTTGAAGTGCATAGAGCTCCATGACCTAAAACCATCTTGAGCCCCAGTAGACATGAAAGCATTTTCCTTTTGGCTTCATTAGCAATTTTTTCATGGTCTCTAGGGAACTGGTAGTGCTGGGTATTTATATCAACAGTCTTGTTCTATGGGGATGCAAATGGCCACACACCTTTAGCCCAAGTCTGCAGGCTTCCTCATATGGACGTCTTAAGTCCTGTAGCTCCTCTTGCCAATTCATGAAAATGTTAAAATTGGGTCACTTTTGGCTTTGAGTTGTTGGAAACTGTGTGTTTTCCTGAGGAAAGCTTGAGCAGAGAGAAAACAGTGTTCTTTTCATGAAACAGTAAAATCCTTACAATGACAAGCCAAGTACAGAGTTGAATTTGTGAGAAGATGTGGCCCAGAATTTTGTCTTCTTTGCCTTTTGTTCAAGTGTATTCCTGACTTGAAGTGATTATAAATTATTTAATAAGAACTATGTGGGACTTGGAGATCTTTGGGAAGACTGCCTGCTCTTACCAAGTTGATCTCAGGATGCAATCATGGGTCTCTGTCCGTCGACGGCTGTACCAGATATGAAAATGGAGATCTGGCTCTTGATAAGCAAGAATGCTTTACTTCCAGATGTCTACATTGATGTATGGGTTTCAGAAATAGATACTGGAAAATCAAGGCTTTTTCACAAGATCTGCTAAGACACTAGCCAGGGATTCAGTACTTTTCCAGTTCAGAGGGCATTCCCTCCCTTCTTCCCAGTGGTTATTTCTAAACCTGGAACTCACTGGTTGACACTTAGTGGCAGAAGAAATGACTTCTGGATATCCTGAATCTTAGACTCCTAGACCATGCAGTCACCAGTGTGGCTGCATGCACCACTCTCTCCTGTTTTCAGAACTTTCCCTGTGGTCACAGGATGGACTCTGATATATGCAAGCTTCTGTTCTCACTTCTACTGTGCCATTGGTGGTGGGGGGCTCCTTTAAAACATGTTCTCTGTTTCTTCACAGTGTGTTTATCTTGACGTGTGAGGAAGGTGACACACTGCTCTAGATTCTTCATCAATCAATAACTAAGTATCGTTGGTCATGTGTTTTAGATCCATGAACGTGTTCCTCATTGTGTACCTCTGCATTCTGATTAGTAAAGCGCTGATAAACACTGTCCTGAAGTACGTATGGCAGAGCGAACCATTCCGAGATGAGCCATGGTATAATCAGAAAACCGAGTCAGAAAGACAGAGGAACCTGGTATGGAATGTGTTCCCCTTTGCAAAGTCATCAAAGATACCCTATAGGCTGTTGTTATGAAAATGTGGCAGGAGAACATGAAATCTTGATTGATGACACCTTTGTCATAGAAATGTTCACTGATTGGAAAGTCTTATCAATTGCCTCCCTATCCATAGACACTGGTTGGTCCTGTCTTGGGTATTTGAGTGTATACTCTGGGAAGGGATTGGCTCCCATGGTAAATTCATAAGGGCAGCAGCATAAACACTTCTGGTGCTACCCAGTGCAATATGCTATATTTAGAGAGTGTTCAGAAAACACTCATTAAGGATCATGAGGTAAATGGTACCTACTTATGGTAAGAGAAAGGAAAAAAGAAGAGTCTCAATTATAGGAAAATTATGGTAAGAATTGATTTCATTTTTCCTCAGGGGGGCTTTCAGCTTGGTTGCTCGTGTTTACCAAAATTGATTTTTCCCTAAGCCAGTGTCTTAAAATAATTTTATTGAATCTCCTCTACTCAAAAGAGTATGGTCTTCTGGCTGGACTCCCTGAGTCCAGACCTGAGCCATGTGCCTCCAGATTATACAGTCCGGCTCCTGGTCTGTGACCCTTATGGCACTAAAATCAGGTGCGGGGTGACTAAGCCGATGGCCACCCCCAAATATATTTATCTTTGGATTTGAAATAAATGCCTGTATTTAGAAATAGCACAGATGCAATCTGGGCAGAACTGAGTTTTAGGCCTTTGTGATGCTGGCATGGGGATGTGGGAAATCACATGGTGCTCTCTCAGTTCCTCAGGGCTTTCACAGACTTCCTGGCCTTCATGGTCCTCTTCAACTACATCATCCCCGTGTCCATGTACGTCACGGTGGAGATGCAGAAGTTCCTGGGCTCGTATTTTATCACCTGGGATGAAGAAATGTTTGACGAGGACACGGGGGAAGGACCTCTGGTCAACACATCAGATTTAAATGAAGAATTAGGACAGGTCAGTACCTTCGGGACCCCCTTCCCTGACCTGTGACCATCTGTCCCCGGGTGTCTGGGTTCTAAATGATCCCTGTTGTGGGGGCACATCATCCAGATGGTCAAATGAAAATTTTCCATTTTAACTCACTGACAAAGATGCATCCCATAATTTGTGAAACACAGCAGCAAAATTTATTTTTTATGTTTTATTTACATGGCAATTGATTGTGCTTTTATGCATATAATTTATGCAAAATCAGCTGTGTAGCTGCTTGATATAAGCTCACCCAACTTGGTAAGTAGTGCTTGTTCTGGGCTTTCATACTGTAAGTTTGGTGAGTCCTCCTTTACAGGCATTGCATTTAGCTCTTATGCCTGATTTCCTTCCCTGAACTCAGAGTGAGCAGTTTTCCTCGATTTAAAGATGAGCAAAGTGAGAGTTCCAATAGCTCGGTGTATTGGCAGACGTCAGACATCTCATCGCAGCCCTGCTCTTCACAGATGGTGGTGGCCGACCTCTCTGCACCTGAGCGTCTTAATCTATAAAATGGGTGCAACACCATCTCTGCCCTGCCAGAGTGCTGCACTGATGGGGCGTCAGAGGTGTGGTGTGTGCCAGTGTGTGCTGGAGTCGCCACAGGGAGGTTGCCGGCCAGGGCTGCCTGGATGAGGGGCCGAGCCTGTGCACACCTGTCTGCCAGACCCAAACCTCACTCCTTTTCTGGGACACAGTTCCAGAAAGGTCTGCCATCATGGCCTGACCCCTTCCTGGCTTTTACAGGGCAGTGAAGAGCATTTGGTAAATGGTAGTTCACTCATTAAAAACAAAACAAAACAAAAAACGAAGAAATTTGGGGGGAGTATTTTTGCAAACAGGGTCATTCTAAAGATTTTATTTGAGATAGAGAGAGAAAGCATGCCAGGGGGAGGGGCAGAGGGAGAGAATCCTGAGCCAATGCGGGGCTTGACCTCACGACCCCTGGATCATGACCTGAGGCAAAATGAAGACTCAGATGCTTCACTGACTGACCCACCCAAGACCCCTGCAAACAGGGCCATTTTAGCCTGGCAGCTGAAATCTGCGCCTTGTTGCCCCAAGAGGCAGTCTGTAAATAGATGCTCAGGCTCAGACCAACTGCCTTCACCCCCTGGGGTCATGGGTACTTGTTACCAAGAGATGACTTGCTTACTGATGAGCATGACTTTCAGAGTGTCCCTCCAGTGCATGCTGCAGCCGAGACTGGAGTCCAGTCCTAGACCGCCCCTCGGAAAATGCGACTCATTTGCCCGGCACTAGGATAGTTTCATGTCTACGTATTTCACATCCTTGGTAACAACACGTGATATGTGTTATGTGTTCTTGAGAAAATCTTAGAGGAAAGCAGTTTTCTGTAACAAGAAAAGCGAGAAGCGCTGTTTAGTACAGCATATCTGACTCAAATTATCTTGGTACCCTGATGCTTGGGAGGTTTGTGGAAAGTTTTTCAGAAGATAGGGACTCCCAGAATGTTCATTATGATTGTTGACCCTAACTCTTTAAAAAAGACAGGTGTTGGACAGCATAGCTGCTGCTCTGAGGACCATCACATGGGGCTTCCCTCCAGATCGTCCCAATTGCGGGGAGAGGCTCCGCGGCAGGCACTGGGGGCAGGCTTTCGAATGGCAGGTTGTCTGCTGTGTCCTTGGTTTGCTTGTAGAACCAGGCACGTGGGGAAATGCATTTTCTGCAGAAGCATTAAAACTAGAGAGAACATTTTGCTGATATGTAGCTGGTTGTTACCCATGTCTTCTGCTTCCTGCACTCCTGCACATCCTGACCCTTAAACCCTGCCTCCCGTGTGTGTCCCAGGGCGTGTGTCATCAGGCATGGTGAGCAGGACGTGCCCCCCCAGGCTGGCGGGGACATCCTCATGCCGTGCCGTCATCCAGAATTCCACCGTTACTCCTGATGAGCCCAGAACCGGAATTGATCTGAGTGTGGGGCTTCACGCTGGCGGTATATGGGGGTGAAAACATTGACGTTAGGAAGCAGGGCTGTGCTGGGGTCTGAGTCATTGGTGGCTCCGCCTTCTCTGAGGAGATCGCATACTCCTGGCCAGCCCCACCCAACGGAGCATGTGTCTGCAGGTGGAGTACATCTTCACAGACAAAACTGGCACACTCACGGAGAACAACATGGAGTTCAAGGAGTGCTGCATCGAAGGCCATGTGTATGTGCCGCACGCCATTTGCAATGGGCAGGTGCTCCCCGGCGCCTCTGGCATCGACATGATTGACTCCTCCCCAGGCACCAGTGCCAGGGTAGGTGACCACCCACACCCACACACACACAGGTGTGTTCCCTTGGGGCCATGACTGCTGCACTGTCCCAGGGTCCCCTGTCCCAAGGCCAACCAGTACCACCCCTTGTTCTTGGATCTGCTAGTGACCTGCATCAGGAACTGTGTGCTTACCACCATTTCCTGCCTCTGACCCCAGTGGTCACATCTGTGTGAGAAACAGCTAGAACATGTGGTATGCTGAGAGCAAAGTGGCTGTGCACTCCACATGTCTGTGCTCACAAACATGCGCTAGCATGTATGCACATGTGTATGTGTGGAGCACACGTTCATGTGTGTGCATGTGAATAGACACGTGCACATACCCTCATGCGTGCACACAGACACACTGTACTCAGATACACACAAATGCCCCTCACACTCTCAAGCATGTATATACATGCACACAAACCCTCACAGGTGCAGACACATGTCCCATATGCTTATTTGTGAATTGTATGTACATAGTCATGTACACAAAGACACACACCCCATATGCACACACCCTCACACATCTGTACATACACACTGCACTCAAGTGCACACACATGCCCTACATGCATACGTGTTCACACATGTACGTGTGTACAAACACATGCTACATTGAGATGTACACACTTGCACACATAGATGCCTCTTATGCTAACAAGCATGTATGTATATGTATACACACTTTCATGTGTGTGTATACACAGATACCTGCCCCCACTCACATGTGCACACAGAGACATATGCCTTATATGCTCACATGTGAATTGTATGTACATACACATGTACACAGGGACACACACCCCATATGCACACACACAGTGCACACATACACTGCACTCAAGTGCGCACATGTGCACACAGACACATGTCCTACACTCTCACATGTGCATGCATATACACACAGGCATGTGCCCCACATGCATACACCCTCAGATGTACACACACACACTGTACTCAGATACACATGAACGCCCCTCATGCTCACAAGCATGTATGTATACGTACACACCCTCACATGTGTGCATACATACTACATGTGCACACACAGACACATGTCCCATATGCTCACATGTAAATTACACACATGTACACAGAAATACATGCCCAGTGTGCACACACCCTCACACAGTACATGCATGTACATACAGTACATCCCATGGCACACATGCACACACTCCCAAGTGCTATGGTTCCAGACCTTGGCATCTCTGGGAGGTGCTGTGACCCCTCACCATGATCACCATGGTCAGTGAGGAGACCATTCCCCAAACCTTGGTGCCCTCAAAGCCCTGTGCCGGGTCCTTTGGGAACTGAGGACAACTTGCCTTAGCAACTATGCAGTGGTAGCTCCTTCGTGACCAAGTGCCCCGCATCCCCTGCCACATGTGCATCAGAGGGTTTCCACGTGGAAACTGATGTTTCCCTGCCAAGTGTTGGAGGGAGGGCCTGTGGTCAGTGGCCCTGGGCTTCAGCCACACCTTAGGGCCCCTGGGAAGTTAGCTGGGGAACCCCAGGGCATCCAGGCTCCCGGAGGCTTGGCTGCTGACTTCATGTCCTATGACTTGAACCAGCATCCTCACTGCCCTTACTCAGAACTGCTCAAGGATGAAGAGAAGCCACACCCTCCCCTTAAGCACTGGAGATGAGACGAATCTCCCCTGACCCCTGAAATTTGTTCACTGCCTTCTGCATATTTTCTATGTACTTTAAGCTGACATGGCATAGATACGTGGGGTTTGTACCACACTTTTGTAGGAGCAGGAAGAGCTGTTTTTCCGGGCCCTGTGTCTGTGCCACACCATCCAGGTGAAGGACGACGATGACGTGGATGGACCCAGGAAGTCTCCTGACTCAGGGAAGTCCTGTACTTACATCTCGTCCTCTCCTGATGAGGTGGCCCTCGTTGAAGGTATCCAGAGGTACGTCTTTGAGCGGGTCTGGTGCACGAGGGCCCTGCTGATGCAGTCTGCCCTGACCGTGGACTCACAAGGAGTGTCCCGAGACGGCCACTGTGCTGGGATGCTTGCTGTGGGGTGGGCTGGGCAGGCGGAGCCTTGCTGACCCGAGTCCTCCACCTCCATGCTGGCAGACAAGGGCCCTGCTGTATGCAGCCCACTGCTGGTGGGAGAAGCTGCCATTCTGCTGCCAGACTCTGTGGCTATCTTTTCACTTCGTTGTTTTCCACAATCTCATCTTCTGTTTGATCTGTTCAATCTTTTGCTGTTTCAGTCCTCACTGTGATAATGTCCAGATGCTCTGTGTCTCCGTTACAGCACGTTTTATTTCGGCCTGACCAGGGATTCTCTGGTATCTTCTGTGCTTCTTTCAAGCCAGAATTTGGGACTGTTGTTCTAAATTCTTGTTCAGATACATTGCCTGTGTCCGTGTGGAGTGAATCCTTGGCTGTGGATTCTCTTGGTCACTGTCTTCAATAGGTGGTTCCCCTCTTAACTTTTATTAAAGATGCAAAGGATTTTGGTTGTACTTTACAGCCAGTCTGTATATTCTAAGAGCGCTCGAAAGTGCAGCTGTGTGTCAGAAGTTAGGACAGGTTGGTCCTGCTGGCCACTGTAGGCTCACCTCTAGGAAGCCTGCCAGCTTGTGCCGTGACGGGTAGACACCCTGTCCCCCTACGGTCCCATGCACCCTTGCATCATTGTGGCCACAACTGTGTTGCGATGATGCTTCCACCTCCTCGTGTCTAAGCTCCTGGCCTCCAGAAGGCATGGCCTTGTCTCTGCACCACAGCACCTGGCGGGGGTAGGGGCAGCTCTTGGGGATGCTGGTGGAGGAGGGCATGTTATGTGTTACACACGCTGCTGACGTTTATGGACTGGCTTCTGGCTCTGGACTATGGCTCCCTCATCCATAAAATGAGAGGGTGGTTCTGGAGATCTGCAGTGTCTCAGGATCCTTATCACTGTGATGTGGCACCCCTGGGCACCCCCCAGACAGCCCCATTGCTCAGCAATTCTCACTTCTGTTTCACCAGAAGTGTTTCTTTATTGATAAGAAAGCTTTCCCCAAGCTTAAATAAGGTATGAGGAGCATCAGACTGGACTGTGAGCTCTGGACTGATGTGTCCTTTTCTCTGCAGACTTGGTTTCACGTATCTGAGACTGAAAGACAACTACATGGAAATCCTAAATAGAGAGAACGACGTGGAAAGGTGAGCACACCTATGTCGGAGACAGTTTCTGGGGGAACCTGAGGTCTCTGTCCCCACCCACACCTGTCCCCTCCCCTTGTGACAGCCCAGGACCTTTGGCCAGAGTCGAGGCTGGCCAGGCGGGGCTGCACCACCTACATTCTGGGCCATCCCACATTAGGCTTACACAGGAGTCCCCGTGGCATCTAGGATGCCTGACACTGTCCCAAGTGGCCTCAGGATGTGTGTTCATGGAGCCCTGGCTCCTGGTTGTGGGATGCTGGGCCCCACAGAAGGCTGAGAAGGGCGCTCTGGTGGATGCCCATGGTGGCCAGTCTGTCTCTGGAGAGAGAGAACTGACACACATGTTCAGTGTTAGTGACTGTGTCCACCAGAGGGGGGCAGGGCCCTGAGACGGGGCACGTATCTGTAGTGTTCACTCAAAACTCCATCTCTCCTTTGTAAACAAATGTGACTTGTAATAATGGGTATAGACAGAGACATGTGGCAAAGAATATAACACTCGATTCCATAGCTGCAAAAACCCCTGGATTTTAACATTTCCTTAAGAAAAATAAACTCCTGGATTGGCAGGAGGTGAGCCCCTGACCCACAGTGGCTGCTGGTCCTGGGTAGGCGCAGTGAGCTTGCCCCTACAGTGCTGGCAGCCCCTGGGGAGGGTAGGACGCCCTCGGCTGCTGCCCAGGGTTGCACGGCCCTCCCACGGCTTGCAAGCCAGCTGCATCATGAGGTTTACTGCTCCCTGAGCTGGCCTGGGGTCTCTGGACCTCGAGGACATTCCAGGGCATCTCTCCAGGGGGCTGAGCCACTTCCAGTATTTCAAATGTCAGCAGAAATTATAGTCTTTGATAATGACTGTATAAGCCAGTTTAATATCGATTTTCTTTGCATTTTAAATGATTTTTATTAACTTCAAGGACATGCCATATTGCCGGGGATTGCAGCTCTGGTACGGCCTGTGAGTCTGTGTCCAGAATTCAGGGAAGTGAACATGCAGTTTGTGTGCTGGACCAACTCCCGGGGCAGCCACAACTTGGGCTAGGGCTCAGCCCGCGATGCCTGGCCTCTGCCTCCCTCTGGCCCCTGGGGGCCACTGGTGCTAGCACCAGCAGTGCAGCCCCCACTGCACGAATCCCGACAACGCCCCCAAGAAAGCACGGCCAGCCAGGAGATGGGGTGGGCTGTGCTCAGGGCAGAGGAGCCTGACACTGTGCCAAGAATGCACTGTGATCACCTAGATTACAGGGCTTACAGAGCCAGGTTTTAAAAACAAGTCTTGATCTCTTTTTCAGGTTTGAATTGCTGGAAATTTTGAGTTTTGACTCAGTAAGAAGGAGAATGAGTGTGATTGTAAAATCTGCTACAGGTAGGAATGTCTTTTTCCTTCGTTTCTTGAATTGTACAGCGTGGTGGTTTTATTCGGATGCTTACATTCTCTGGGAGCTTTAGGATCTAACCATTCATTCTCTTTAAAAAAAAAAAAAAAGATGAGCCTGTGACCAGTGGTGGGCTGGCACAAGGCAGGCCGATGTGGTTCCCACGGGATTGGCGGCAGAGACAGCGGGCTCTCCTCTCCTTCCCTGCAGCCGCCACACACACAGCAGTCTAACAGCTCCCACCTGCAGCCCTGCCTTCCAGTCTCCAGCCACATGTCATCCTAAAGACCCCACTGGCGCCCTGAGGGACCTTGAGATGACAGTGATACAGTTCTCAGTGTCTAGCACTGATGCCCTAAGCTGCCTTCCCAGTTCTCAGCCCCAGGCCAGTCCCAAGTATGCATGATTTCCAAAGGAGGCCCTCTACCTGGTGAGGCTTCTCCACCCAGAGACCCTCCATCTGGTGAGGCTTCTTCACCCAGAGACCCTCCACCAGGTGAGGCTTCTCCACCCGGAGACCTTCCACCTGGTGAGGCTTCTCCACCTGGAGGCCCTCCACCTGATGAGATGTTTGCCTGTCTTCCGACCTGGAGACTATAAGCATCGTAAACACGGAAGCTATACTTAGGATGTACTCACCCCTTTATTACTATGGAGTACTGAGTAAATACTTCTAAGTTCAACTTATTTAATGCAATTGCAATTTTAAATGGCATCTTATCAAAAGATACAGGATTCTATTCCTTTTTGTTTTGTAAAACTAGGCAATAGGCTGTGTTTATCTCTTTGGAAAGTTGCCTGTCAGCAACCAAATACAGCCACCACCCTGAAGCCTGACTCTGAGCCTGACATGATCTGAAGGCACGTTGGGGAATTTTGTGTCAGCCGGTGTCCTAACCAGGAAAGCCGCATTACAGCAGGAGCAAAGGCAATAGGTGTCCATATAAACAAGGTCCTGGTGGCTGTCTTCTTCTTCTTCTTCTTCTTCTTTAATTTATTTATTTATTCATGAGAGACACAAGGAGAGAGAGAGGCAGAGACACAGGCAGAGGGAGAAGCAGGCTCCACGTAGGGAGCCAGACATGGGACTCGATCCCGGGTCTCCAGGATCATGCCCTGGGCTGAAGGCAGCGCTAAACCACTGAGCCACCCGGGCTGCCCTGGTGGCTGTCTTCTGGCAGGACCGGCAGCAGCTTGTCCTCCTCCTCAGGCCACAGGGGATGGTGCGGGGTTGTGGGGCATGTCTTCAAACAGAAGACTGTGAGTCACCCTCTGGAGTGCTGGTCGATGAGCCTGGGACGCATGTGGGACGCATGTGGCAGCAGGGATGCTGCCCTGCATGGTCCCCACGCCCCTGAGCCTGTTGTCAGCTAGAGAGGCTCCATCTGAGTGTCTCAGGACATAAAACACTGTAATATAAGTGCTGCCTGTAACATGTGGAGACATTCTGCCTTGGGAGGTCAGCAGGACATGGGAAACATTCACCCATGATATTGAAAAACACGCTCGGGTGTGCCAGCGTGGGCAGCTCCACCATGCAGTCCAGGTGCCCTCCCCAGGATTGAAGCCACTCAGAATGGCCCGGAAGTAAGACATGGAAGTGGAATGTGACCTCCCCACAGGGATGCACGGGCAGGTGAGTCATGTCTGGGAGACTGGTCCCGAGCCGCAGGAATGACCCCACCATAGGAAGTGAGGCAGCCGTGACTCACCTGCCCCACCTGTGCCACCTCCTGAGCAGGGCACCTGCAGCTGCGGCCAGGGAGGCTCTGAGGACCCCTCATAAACAGCTGCCACCATCCTTCAGAAGGGCGACACGGAGCCTGAGAAGGAGCTGGGTCATGCTAAGAATCTGTCCACGGCAGCCATGCCATTCCAGGGCCCCTTCCATGGGGAGACGTCTGCCTGTCCTGAGAGCTCCCCTGCAGAGCCACAGGCTTCCCAGGACACAACACATGCTGGCTCAACCAGAAAAACGTGTTGGAGAACACATCCTGACATCGTCTTGACTGCCTTTCTTGCTGTAAACTGTGTCTGAAGAGATTAGGTCTGGAGTCAGGAATGGGCTCTGCACCCAGGCTGGTTGTGAGGCCAGCCCAAGGCCCCATTCTCCGTGGCTCGTGACAAGAACCTGGGCCCCAGGCCCACACAGTTGGCGAGTGTGCCCTGGGGATTTGGCTCCCTGCCCTGAAGGGCTCCAGGCTGGCTCTGTGTGCTGGCGCTCGAAAGTTACTAGCCACCATCCTTTCTGACACAGGTTGACCTGAGCCTCAGTCTGGTCTCAGGACTTTGTGAGCAGGAATTGTGCTGTTGAGATGTTCTGCATGTGCCCCCAGAGTGAGTCCCTTCTGGGATCAGGGGAATAACGTGGATGGGCTCGGGATACTGTCGCTCAGCTCGGGCACCTTTGTCCAGCCCAGCGGTCTTGGTAGTCATCGCCCCGGGTGTGGCCCTTCCCTGCCCGCCCACCTGGCACCATGGCTGTGGTAGGACAGTCGCCTGCTCCCCCCAGTGCCCTTGGACCTGGTTTCCCCCATGCACCTTCTGAGGGCTGCCAACATCTAGGGATTCCAGGAATCTGCACCAGGCCAGGAGCTCAGCATCTGGGCTTATGCCCGGTTGTGGCCACCGCTGCTCTGATGGACCAACCCCACAGTGCTTCCAGGAGCCACCGACAAACGAAGCCGGCCAGGTGACGTGCTTCGTGGCTTTCGGTGGCTGGAGAAGGGCGCTCCACCTGCAGGGGCCTGTTGACTAGAGCTGGCCTCTTCTGTGTCCTTGGTCTGCTCTCCATCTCATACTGGAGTTCCCTGCTTATCTGAAAGAGAAAATCGGTTTATCTTGAGGACAGGGAAGCATATGTCTGCAGGACGAGCACCTGTGAAGCTGCTGGGATGTGATTGAGGACATTTCACAACAGGTTTCCTGTGCATCTTGTTAGCATGAAGGACAGCCAGATGCTCACTGCAGGTTGTCAGCGTAGGAGGCCCATCATGGGCCGGTCATGCCCCCGTGTCCACCTGGCCCGGGCCAGCCACACAGCGGCAGTGGTGACCGGTCTCCCTGGTGCTGAACTGTGAGGTCTGAGGCTGTGGGAATAAAGATACAACATTCTCCTGACTGAACATGGTAACTGGTCTCAGGAAATCTCTACGATGGTCTCAATACTGGCATTCCTATTTTTGTTTCTTTATAAAAGCATAACGTGAAAAGTAAACTCGTCTTCCCCACATATGATCAAACATCATTTTTCCCTTTGTTTTATAGGAGAAATCTATCTGTTCTGCAAAGGAGCAGATTCTTCGATATTTCCCCGAGTGATAGAAGGCAAAGTGGACCAGATCCGGGCCAGAGTGGAGCGCAACGCGGTGGTGAGATGAGGCTGGCGGGGGCGGCATACACATCCCAGCTGGGGGGCCGGGTGGGGGCAGCCTGGCTACCAGCGTCCTTTTCTGTCCCCTGAGGGACGTACTCTGAAGGCCACACGTGGAATGGAAACCCGTCAATGCTCTGGCTGCGTGTGCTTCCATCGTTGGGGGCTAACCTGGTGGCTAGGCTGGTGGTTAGGGATCAGGATTATAAGCAGGTCTGTGGGGATTGTGGGGAGTCCTGAGGATTTCTGGTGATTCTCGTCAACACAGTGAAGTCCCTTTCCATGGTGACATACCCAGCGTTGCTCCCTGCACTCCCGTTCTTAAGGGCACCACTCCACCTGTCCCACATGTCCCGCAGTGTGTGTGGTTCGCCAGTTTGCCTGAGCCCCCAGCCTCATCCACTGGCACCTCCCCTGCCTCTGGTGCAGGAGGGCATGTGCCTGTCTGACTCGAGACCATCCTGCTCTCCACACCAGACCCGAAGCCAGGGACTGTGGCTCCTCACAGCCTTGTCCTACTGCTGCGAACCACAGGATTTAATGTGTAACGGTCGTTATAAACCAAGGAGGGTTTGGCCACAGAAATCTCGGAATATGGGTCAGGAATCATCCACCTTGCATCAGGCTGTTCGGGCCATTCCTGCCCACGGCAGCCGCTACACACTTAGACCTGGTGGGGTGTGTGGGTGCCCACTGACACCTGCTGGCCAGGTAAGGAGCTGCCCTGAACCAGCAGGGACCCTTAAGGATGTGCACATTGGAGATGATTGAGCCTTGGTGTACAGGACAGTCACGGTCACTCAACCCACTGCCCACGGAGACAAGGGTTCTATTCGCGAATGGAGGGCTTCTGTGAAGTGCCGTGAGGGCACACACGCAGGTGCAGCCATCTCTGGGTTTTGAGTGTCAACACAGGTGTGCCAGGTTACTCCGGGGGGGTGGGCAGCGCCATCTGCGAGTCACTCTGGCACTGGGTCTGAAATGACAGGTGGCCTGGCTCCTGTGACAGAGGCTAGAATACCGACCATGCTCAGACGACCCCAGCTGTTGAACAGGTCTGGGCCTATCTGTGGTCCACAGAGACCCAGGCCACTGCCCAAACTCCAGGGTCTGTGCCCAGGATGCTGAGAGGATGCTCCCCGCCCCTCTGGGGTCCTTTGTCCACCCCTCCCCTTCCCTCAGGGGACCACAGTGTCCACCCCAGGACTCTGTGTGTTCCATGAGAACAGCTGCTGGGTGCACCTGAGAAGCACGCTGACTTTGAGACAGCGTTTCCTGGTGCCTGCTCCTGTGCACTGCGTGCTGGCAGCACAACTTCCTGGTCCTTGAGGCCCCTGACGATCACAACTGGCCTTAAACTCTCCTCTCCACACTCTGTAATAACCTCACATCTGGCGCTAAAGGTCGCACCAGGCAATCTGCCGCCGCATCTTGTGACCTCCTCCCGCGTGGCTCCAGGACCCACAGTGCCCCGTGGCAGTGCTGGAGCTTCTCGCCAGGACCTGTCAGACGGCTCGGCACAGGTGCTCTGTCCTGCGGCTCCTGTGTGCCCACTGCCCTCCCTGGCTGCGCGGCGACAGGATGCAGGAAGGCCTCTCTTGACACGCATGTGGCCTGTCCACCTGTGAGGCCATTACAGAAGCAGCTGCGTGTGTGCTGCATGGACCGGCATTTCCTTTCACTGGAGGGGCCACTGTCAGGGTGGACATGTTCTCTGTCTGCATCCCGTGGCCGTCTTTTGTGGCTGTGTTGGGCTGGCGGCGATGGCGGGCTCTGGCGCGGCTGCTTCACATCGCCTCAGGCTGCTCAAGCCTCTTGGGTCTGGGGGTCTGTGGTTCTTAATCAAGCTGGGAAGTTTCTCAGCTGGTATGTCTTCAGATGTGTTTTCAGCACCTACATTTCAGGAACTGCAACCGTGTGGGATTGCATGCTTTACATCGTTGCCAGGCTCCCTGGGTCTTTTCTTTTGAAAACGTCTTCTGTTTCATTCTGGGTACCTTCTGCCACCCCGTCTCCACGCCCATGCCTCTCACGTGCTGTATCTCGTCAGCCAGCAGCCCTGGGGTTGGGATATCCACCCCAGACACCAGGACTTTCTGTCACCTGCATGTCTGTATTTAACTTCAGGACGTGGGATCCCTGGGTGGCTCAGCGGTTGAGCACCTGCCTTCAGCCCAGGGCGTGATCCTGGAGACCCAGATCGAATCCCACGTTGGGCTCCCTGCATGGAACCTGCTTCTCCCTCTGCCAGTGTCTCTGCCTCCTCTCTCTCTCTCTCTCTGTCTCTCATGAATGAATAAATAAAATCTTTAAAAAAAAAAAAAGAACTTCAGGATGTATGTGACACGATGTGGTTGCTTTTTTTGTTTCTCTGCTCGTTCTGCCCTTGGAACTAGGTGGTTAGTGTCCTTGCGATGGGTGATGCTCTCTGCCCTCTGCCTGCTGGGGGACTTTGACTAGACTGGCCCGTGGAATCTGCCTTGCTGGGCTCGGGGTCACCCTGTGTTCCCATCAGGCACCAGTTTGTCCTGTTTGGATGGTGGCTTTAGGACATGTCAGGTGAGTCCAGGGTATCACTCGGGGGAGCGAGTTCCTCCTCAGTCTAGAGAAGGCCCTGTGAGCCATGAGGTCTGTAGCCTGGCTTCTGGGACAGCACCGTCCCCTCTACCTCCTGATGGCTTGTTCCCAGGCTGGGGAACCCTTCAAATGCCCACTGGCCCTCTGGAGATGCCAAGGGGCTGCCAGGAAACCCCAACTCCAGGTCTGAGCAGGGGCACCTATAGGGTCACTGGGTTTGGGTCTCGACGTTAAGATGATCGTGGAATTTCAGGAAGTTGTAAAGATCGTGCAGATGGTGCTTTGTATCCTCCCCCATGACCGTTAGGGTTGTTTCCACCTTGAAGCCGTCAGGAATAAACCTGCGTGAAACCTGTATCCCGGTTCTGTGGACATACGGTCTTGTTTCTCTGGGGTGAACGCCCAAGAGCATGATGTAACTGGCACTGAGTTTTTTTAAGAAACTCCCACCCATTTTCTGGTGTCTATAGCCAGTGCCGCTGACAGGCAGGTGGTGGCTGAGCCTGCCCAGGCCACTGGCCCCAGTGAGCTCTTGTGTGCTCTGGTGCCATCGGCAACTCGTCCCTACTTGTGTTTTGCCAACTTTCTAAGACAATGGTGAGATTTTTGGTTTGGTTTTTAGGTTGAGTTTTGAGAGTTCTCTAGATGTTTAAGATGTGAACCCTTCATCATATCTGTGATTTGCAAATAGGTTCTTTCATTTCTGCTGCTGCTTTCATCCTCTCCACAGGGCACTTTGCAGAGCAAATGGTTTTAATTCCAAGGATGTCTGTCTTGTGCATTTTCCCTCGTGCATCCTGCGATGGAGTCACACCTAGACTCTTTATCGCCATTGGGTACTGAGTGCTCTCTTCTATCTTCCCTTATGTTTTACCTTTAAGTCTGCGATCCATTTTTTGTTGTTGTAAATACACATAATTTGCCTGGTGGCCATCATTAGTGTGTAAATCATTGGCATCAACTACATTCGTCCTCCAGCCATCACAACTCTCTGTTGCCAAGTTTCTGTCACAAACAGAAACTGTACCATGAAGCAAAGTCTTCCCCTTCCCCGCTCTGCCTGGACCCGCCAACCTCTGGTCTCCCTTCTGTCCCCACACACCTAGCCGTCTTGGGTATCTCTTGTATGTGGGATGATACGATATTTGTGCTCACGTGGCCACCTTCTCTCACCTCACAGAATGTCCTCCAGGCTCATCCAGGTGTAGCTGTACCCAAGCTTCATGCCCTTTCCAGTGCAATAATACTCCTTGGGATGGATTCGCTGCATGGGCCACATCTTGTCCATCTGTCTGTTGATGCACACACTGCTTGTCTCCACATTTTGGTAGCTAGGAATAGTGCTTGTAGGAAGCCTGTTTGGGACCCCGCTTTCAGTTCTGTGGTCGTGCACCTGGGGATGGAATTGCCAAGTCACGCAGGGACCCTTGACGATCTGCCAGACTGTTTCCTACAGGAGCTGCACTATTTCACATTCATGCCAGATATGCATGAGGGTGTCAGCTTCTCTGCATCCTCACTGATGTGCATTAGTTTCCATGGTTTTATAGTCCTCGTACTGGGTGTGCAGTGGCATCTCATTATGGTGGTGATTTGCATTCTCTTAATGGCCACAGCTGCTGAGCACATTTTCTGGTGCTTCCTGACCACTGGGAGGTCTTTGCAGAAATGTGTATTCAGATCCTTTGCCCACTTTAAATTGGGCTGTTTATTTTTTTCTTGTTGAATGGTAGGAGCTCTTTATATATTCTGAATCCTAACACCTTAACAAGAATGTGATTTGTGACCATTTTCTCCCATTCTATTGGCTGTGGCCTCACTCTCTTGATAGTGTCCTTTGATGCAGAAATTCTAAAATTTTAATCAAGCCCAGTTTATCTCTCATTTCTTTTGTTACCTCTGCTTTTACTGTTACATTTGTAAAACCATTGCCAAACCCAGGATCAGGAAGATTTTCCTGTGCTTTTTTCTAAGAGTTTGACAACATCAGCTCTTACCTTCGGGCCTGTGGTCCATTTGAGTTACTTTTATAAGTGGTGTGAGGAGGGGTCCAGCCTCAATCTTCGTGGGTGGATGTCCAGTTTTCCCAGCACCACTTTTTTGAACGGTTCTGGCACACTGCCAAAATCCCCTGACCCTGCACAGGAGGTGGCCAGGCCATTGTCTCTGTTGTCTTCACGCAGTAACACAGTTTTGATTTCTGTCCCTTTCCAGGGAGGTTTGGAATCAGGAAGTATGGGTGTTTCACTTTTGTTGTCCTTCTACGAAACTCTTGGCTATTATCAGAACTTTGAGATTCCACATCAACATTAGGATGCACTTGCCGTCGGGCTTTCCTGGGTTGCACCGACCCTGGACCACTTCGGGTGGTGTCTTGAGGACCAAGATGTCTTCAGCCCGTGGACTTGGGGGCCTCTCCACTTCCCTGGTCTCGTGTAACGTCTTCTGGGAACACGTTGCAGCTTCCAGTCTACACATCTTTTACCTCTTGAACACGACTGATTTTTGAATATTGAATTTGTATTTCAACCACTTACCGACTTTATCAGTTCCAGTGGTTTTCTGTGGAATCTCAGGGTTTTCTATGTGTAAGACCATGTCTGTGAACAGAGGTGGCATCCTTTACTTATCTGGATGCTTTTTTTTCCTGCTTAGGTGCCTTGGTAGGAGTTCCAGTGCTGTGCTGAACAGATGTGACCAACCTGGTCATCCTTATCTCATTCCTGAGTCAGGGCCAGAGCTTTCTGTCTTTTAGCATTTCACAGGCTGACGCCAGCTGCAGGGCTCTCATTAATGCCTCTGTGGTCGTGCAGACATTCCCTTCTATTCCGGGTTATTGAGTGTTTTTTTTTTTTCATGAAACAGTGTCGGATTTTATCAGATGCTTCTTCTACATCACTTGAGATGATTGTGTGGGGCTTGGTCATTCTCTCCTGTGTCTCAGGGACTGATTTTCCTGGGCTGAGTCCTCCTTGCCTCCTTGGGGTAAATCCACTTGGTCGTGCTGCATAATCCTTTAGGTGTGCTCTTGCACTCAACTTACTTGAGGGCTTTTCATCTGCATTTTTTGGGAAGGATATTGCTCTTTAATTTTCTTTTCTTGTAGTGTCCGTGGCTTTGTTGGTGTAGTGTGGTCTCATATACAACATCTAGGGTTTGGGTAGCACTTAGCAGGAGGAATCAGGAAAAGTATTTCTACTCCCTGACTCCACAAGTGGAAGTCCCATACCTATTTTTAAAAACAAGTTTTTTTTTTTTTTCACTTCTGAAAGCTCTGCTTCCCTTCCCACCAACTCTTTGAAGAGCTTCAAGGACAGTAGGAGACATTCACCTCTGTGACTGCATCCTTCAGCCACATCTGGAGGTCTGAGAAATAGCAAAACATGTGAAGCTTTCTCTGGGCAGTTACAGGAAATTTGAACTCACATACAAGAAAATCTTAAAAAAGAAAACTACACACCAGTATCCTCCCAGAATTTGGACTGATTGCATAGGAGGACTCCGGCTCTTTTCCTAGGATTAGTTGAGTCAGGGCTGAGACAGAGGGGAGGTCATCCTTAGAGCATCACTCAGACCTTTGTGATGGTTTAGATGGTTTGCCTCATCCAGACAGGAAGGGCACTTTGACTGATGGAATTAAGTGCTTCATGTGCGGCCCTCGAGCTCAATGGCGCCTTGCTGGGGGGCGTGTGCTCTGCATGGTGACATCCAGAGTTACAGTCGCAGTGAATCCACTGTTGCTGGATCCTTATTTCTCTGTCCTGTGGACGCAGTATGTTTGATAAATAACTGAGCAGCTTTTCTTTGGTGGGTGCTAAGATCACAGACTTCCCACGTAAAAAATGTTACTTTAGAAACATCACTTGATATTTACAGTGAAATTTCTAAATATTGTCCTAAGAAAAATTTAACCCTTCATTTGTCAAAATAAAAGAACAAAGTCTTATATTTTCACAGCCCTGATTTGTATTATTGCTATGCTTACCTGTTTGGAATTTAGTAATCTATAATGATTGTATATTTAATGTGCATATAAATAATTCAGATATAATGGCAATCCTTTAAGGGTTGTTGCCTGTTAATTCTGCAGTCAGTTTGGATGAAAGAGAGGGGATATTGAGAAAGCTCATGACATAAAATTCCAGGGGAGTGACACTTGGATTTATGTTAAACGCTGCGCTATCTCCCGCAGGAGGGGCTTCGAACCTTGTGTGTTGCCTACAAAAGGCTCAATCCGGAAGAATATGAAGGCATTTGTACGCTGCTGCAGGCTGCCAAAGTGGCACTTCAAGATCGAGAAAAGAAGCTAGCAGAGGCCTATGAACAAATAGAGAAAGACCTTGTTCTGCTGGGTGCCACGGCTGTCGAGGACAGGTAGAGTCTGCGCCGTGCCCCATCAAGGCCAGCAGTGGTGGTGCTGAGGCGGCGGGGCCTGCGGGGTGCAGTGGGACTGACTGCCACATCTCATGTCCTCACGTGGATGTGCATCTGCAGCAGGACACGACAGGCCTCAGGGTGGTGTCCCCCAAGGTCGTGCCTGGACTGTGTTTTACTGCCGTAAATCAGGACCATATGGTTGTCTCGTTCATAACGTGTCATCAGTAGTCAAGAAACAGTCATTCATAAACCATTCTTTATCATTCAGTCAAGAATTGATTCTGCTCCTAAAATTTGTCAGCAGCCCTAAGTTCATGCATGACATTTTCGATGTGAACGTACTCAGTGTCATTTCTTGTTGAAGAAACTTAAAACTGTGAAGTAGAATATCGCAGAAACTATGACTAATGACTGGTAACATTACCAAATGTGTGTCTCCTGTGCTCCGAAGCCACAGCCGCTCACCTGCCACCATTATGTGTGGAGGCTGGAAGTGAGTTCAGGCCTCGTGCACTAACACACGGGTGCATGTCATTCTTGTGACTTGAGAGCATGGAGAGAAAGGAAAAGAAAAAATACCCCCATTTAATAGAATGAAGCAGACACTTGAGGGCATTTGCTAAAGGTTTATTTCCTTTTTTTTTAATTTTTTTTTAATTTTTATTTATTTATGATAGTCACAGAGAGAGAAAGAGAGAGAGGCAGAGACACAGGCAGAGGGAGAAGCAGGCTCCATGCACCGGGAGCCCGATGTGGGATTCGATCCCGGGGCTCCAGGATCGCGCCCTGGGCCAAAGGCAGGCGCCAAACTGCTGCGCCACCCAGGGATCCCTAAAGGTTTATTTCTGTAAAGTTTCAGAGTCTTTAAGGTATAAATGAACCTGACTGTTAAGTCCTTACTGGAAACCCACACTTCCCAGTGTCTTTAATGACCAGTCTTTGGCTTCCCAACCTCGATAGGGTGTCGGGTGACATGTCTGACACTGCTGTGTCTAGAAAGTCCTGTCACTTCGGCCAGATGGGGGCCCAGGTGCCAACACAGGAAGCATAGCTTGCACTCGGGAAGGGCCTCAGACTGCGAAGCCATGGCCACTGAGGGTCCCCTGGTCAGGGGACCTAGAGAGGGACATGTGGTGCATTTGCCTGGAGACTGTCCTCGAAGGAGGTGCAGGGAGGGGAAGGTCTAATCGGGGGAGCTGTGCCCGTACACCCTCCTGAGGGTTGAGGGAGCAGATCCACTCAGAGGGAAGTCAAGACCTCGAAAACAGAAGTGGCCTGGGGCAGGTGGGAGCCAGCAGCTTTGAAGTGATAATACTCGGTCACAGATCATTTTCCTGAAACCCCAGAACATTTCTGCAGACTGACCTTTCTGGCCCAGGTTTCAGAAAAGTGGAAAGTAGATGAAATTGAGATGTTTTCTGTGTCTCTCGAATGCCGAGGTCATGGGCTTGGGGCTATACTGAAGAGGCCCACCCCAAGTCTCATTGGGTCGCCCCAGTTAGGACCTGAACCCGCCAGTACCAGACAGAAGCATGGCACACTATGGCAGGACTGCCAAAAGCCAGGACTGTAAAGTCTGGAGAGAATGTAAGTCCCACATGAGGCAGACGTGGCTTTGATACAAGGCCTCCACACACAGCAAGGCAACCTGAGCAGTGTGTGAACTGCTCGTCCGTGTGCGTGCTGCTGCATGCCCACCATCTGGGTTTCCCATACCTCAAATGGGGTTGCCGATGGAGCCTCATCCCACGACCTTCGGTGGAGGCAGAGTGCTTCCCAGCATTACACGTGTGGAGAGCCCAGGGTCTGTGTCGGCAGGTGGTGGAACACAGCTGGCTGTCCCGTATCTTACCTGATTTAGAGGTGCCTGGGCTCCAGTCTGTAAGTGTCAGATTACAGCAGTTCATGCAAACGAAAGTACAGCGAGTACTACAGATCACCTGTTTTCCCGATCCCATCTTTCCCTGGTTAAGACGGTTTGTGGTCGCTCCTGTGGTTACTTAAAATCCTCCACAAGTCAGGGGTCCCAGCTAGACAGAGCAAGCGTGCTCACCAGGTGTCGAGTATGCAAAACAGACACTTCTTACTATTACACGTTTTCCTGTAAGGAAGTGCTCTCCTGTGAACAGTTAACATGTAACCATAAAAACTCCAGGTGCTTCATGGTAAGATTGCGAGGTAGTGGCATGGTGATTTTTAGTTTGAGGGAACAGAAACAATTTCATAGCTCACAAATTTTTGAGATTCTTTGCTTTGATTCACCTGTGTCACACCCAGGATTGTGTGTCTCATTTCTGCTCTGCTCAGGCTCCAGGAGAAAGCTGCTGACACCATAGAAGCTCTGCAGAAGGCTGGGATCAAGGTCTGGGTTCTCACTGGGGACAAGATGGAAACAGCAGCTGCCACCTGCTATGCCTGCAAGCTGTTTAGGAGGAACACACAGCTGCTTGAACTCACCACGAAGAAAATTGAGGAGCAGAGTCTACACGACGTCCTGTTTGAGCTGAGCAAGACTGTCCTGCGCCATAGCGGGAGCTTGACAAGGGACAACTTCTCAGGGTAGGCAGTGCCCCCATCCCACCACAGAAGGGCTGTGTGCCTTCAGCACCCCTGCGGGCAGCCTGGTCTGTCCCCGGGGGTCCCCACGGCATCAGTGTGTCTGCAGTGAACCACGGAATTGGGCCAGAGTCATGTCTTTGCAGCAAGTGTGATGTGTCTTGCATAAGATGTGTGTGTGTGTTCACTTTTAAACTGCTGCTTATGGGTGCAGGCTTGACTGATTAATAAAATACTAGGGTTGGGATCGTTCTCATTGGCTGATGAGGCACTCAAGGGCTGTATTGCGGATTCCTCTGGGTGTCTGTCAGTGTCAGAAATATTAATAATGCGTGATTATTTCTCTGTTGAGACCGAGCCGGATATGCCCGTGATTGTTTTTCCCAAGAACATTCAGCAGTTTTCTCACATTTTATCGATGCTGTCCTTGCTGGTATCAGATGCATGATCTGAGGTTAAGATTTCATGGAAATCATTTTAGGTTTTCATTAATGTAGTAAAGCAAAAGCAGCTCTCTCATCCTATGCAAATGTTAGATTATTCATAAGGAGTGGGAGATGCTTCCCTTCATCGATCTGCAGGATTCCTCTGGGGGATTAGAGATGATCTTGTAATTTTGAAACCCAGCAAAAAGGTATATGCTGACCGCACTCCTTCCAACTCACGCCCTCCAGCAGGATGCCCCATGAAGGTTAGCTGCAAGCCTGCAGCCCGAGGCTGGTTACCGTGGCCAGGCTTCACAAGTAAAGACAGCTCTACAGGCCGCAGGCACATGTTCCCCATCTGTTGTGGAGAAGTACTAAAATCTGCACACAAAACCACTAGAACTGTGTTTGCTCTGCTTCGGTGGCATGACATTGTGTTGTTAAAACTCAGTTTCGGGGGATGCCTGGGTGGCTCAGCAGTTGAGCATCTGCCTTCAGTTCAGGGCATGCTCCCGGGTTCTGGGGATCAAGTCCTGCATGGGTCTCCCTCTGCCTATGTCTCTGCCTCTCTGTGTGTGTGTCTCATGAATAAATAAATAAAATCTTTAAAAAAAAAAAAACCCTCCATTTAGGGACGCCTGGGTGGCTTAGTGGTTGAGCATCTGCCTTTGGCTCAGGGCATGATCCCGGGGGCCTGGGATCGAGTCCAGCATCGGGCTCCCCACGGGGAGCATGCTTCTCCCTCTGCCTATGTCTCTGCTTCTCTCTCTGTGTCTCGTGAATAATAAATAAAATCTTTAAAAAATAAAAAATAGGACTCAATTTAAAGTGTGGTAGAGGGTGTTACATCCAGTGCTCTAAAGACTATATTGATAAAGCAAGAACCCCAGTTTCTTAATTCCCTGATCATCAATCTATAGCATCTGTAGACATCCCAAAAAATTGCATAGTCTTTTGAAGTCTGTGGACTTAGCTACTGAGTAACCTCTCTGGTTTGTGTAACTAAACAGACTGTCTGCAGACATGCAAGACTATGGCTTGATCATTGATGGAGCTGCGCTGTCTCTGATCATGAAGCCCCGAGAGGACGGAAGCTGTGGCAACTACCGAGAGCTGTTCCTGGAGATCTGCCGAAACTGCAGCGCTGTGCTCTGCTGCCGCATGGCACCCCTGCAGAAGGCTCAGGTCAGGCCTGCCCCGGCCTCCACAGGCCCTGGGATGGGTGGACACCCAGAGCCTTGGCGTAGTTCTGACAGCCTCTACTTTTCTCTTTTTTAAATCCAGCAAGGCACCACCTTTTAAAACTAGAAGCGGGAATGGCAGGCATTAAACATGGATCTTACTTGGCTGGTTGTGGTTAGTTAAGAGTTCTCTGAATCACGTGGACAATCGTCCCAGTGGGGGCTGGGAAGCCTGGCCCTGTGTGACTCTTGTGAAATAAAACCACATCACAGAGGTATAACCTCATCTATAAGCATCTGTAGGAAAATCTGTCAGAAAGACGGAAGGGTGCAACTGCTTATTAGGTACCTGCTGTTGTTAGGGAGTCAGATACAGTTAACCCACTCGACCTATGGAAGGATTCTGCTGTATGAGTGATGTCATGCTAATTGTACAGAGAAGAGTAAGACCCAGAAAATTGGGGCCACTTGTCTGCAGGATGTGCTTGGAAACTCCAGTCCCAGCATGGCTTCTGGCCTGTAGGACTCCAGACTCCTGTTCTCCTACCACCACATGGTCCACTGGGGACACACGGAAGACATGTTTCTTTTCGGTATTTTATAAAGTGTTATAGAAGACACATGTAAGCACGGGGTCCTACTGGTGTCAGTAAACCTATAGTATGTCTCCCTTTGTCCAGCCACATTTTAGATCAATTGCTCTTTCAACTGTTTATGAAAGAAATCTGTCACTTCTCAGCTGACCAAGGGACCAAGGGTTGGGGTAAAACACTGAAAACTACATGTGAAGAGCTCATTTCTAGCATTTGTAGCACACCACGTGTATGTGGCACAGCAGAGCCTCTAGAGGTACCAGGACCCACCCCCGATGGGCACCCATGAGACCCAGGAGCATGGCTGCGGGGCTGCCCCACCCCCACACCCCCTGCCCTGTCTTCTGTGTCCGACTTCACATAAATCTCATGTCACCACGTCCAGGAGGACAACTCAGGACTTTATGTTCTATCTTCTACCGTGTGTTCCATGGTCCTTTTTTTTTTTTCCAGTTTTTAATGGACTTTCACAAATGTTTACACATATTAGCGTTTCAGACTCTCATCTCGAAGCAGCAGGCAGTCCACACACCACTCCTCATCTTTTCCATCTTCCACCCTGAACCATGGCGCTTAGACACATAGACGGAGAAAAAGTTTGCAAAGAAATGCGTATTTGAAATTATTAATTGTATCAAATTGCCAGGTAGGATTTGCACACGTGGCAAGTGTGAGGATTAAAAAAGCAGGAGCGCTGAGGAGGGCACTTGACAGGATGAGCACTGGATGTTATTACTATATGTTGGCAAATCAAACTTCAATTAAAAAAATATATATATAGGGATCCCTGGGTGGCGCAGCGGTTTGGCGCCTGCCTTTGGCTCAGGGCGCGATCCTGGACAGCCGGGATCGAATCCCATATCGGGCTCCCGGTGCATGGAGCCTGCTTCTCCCTCTGCCTATGTCTCTGCCTCTCTCTCTCTCTCTCTCTCTCTCTGTGACTATCATAAATAAATTAAAAATTTAAAAAAAAAAATATATATATATATAAATGAAAAAAAAATAGCAGGAGAAGTAGCTCAGTGCTCAGCAATGGATGCTCAACACCACATAGCGTGTCTGGTAGCCAAACGTGCGGTTCAGGTGCTCCCCTAGGTTTATCAACCATCTGCTGAATCTGTGTGTGCTGCGGTAGCTGACGGCTGCTTCCTTCATGTCGTGTTTCACCAGCCTTTCTCAGTCCGTTGCCTATAGTCACACTAGCTGCCTTCTCTTGACTCTGTTGTACTTCCAGCATGAGAGGATCCATCCCGTGTGCAGAGCGGCTTGAACGGAGGAGGGCCACACCAATCAGATCACTGTCCCTTTCTCCTTGACTGACTTGACATCTGTGTTCTTTCTCGTTAGTGAATAATCTGTGCAGATGGAGAACAGAGAAGATAAATGCTACGTTTCTTTATTTTCCAGATTGTTAAATTAATCAAACTTTCAAAGGAGCACCCCATCACGTTAGCCATTGGTGATGGCGCCAACGACGTCAGCATGATCCTGGAGGCGCACGTTGGCATTGGTGAGCCATCTGCGCCTGGGTGCCCATGAGGTGGGGAGGGGAGGCAGTGGCGGGACCCGCCACCTTGTTGGTGGTGCCTTGTCTGCTCCTGGCTGCTTTCCCTCCCAGTGCTGAGAGTGGGTCTCCTCCCACAGGTGTCATTGGGAAGGAGGGTCGTCAGGCTGCAAGGAACAGCGACTATGCAGTCCCAAAATTTAAGCACCTGAAGAAGATGCTGCTTGTTCACGGACATTTCTATTACATCCGGATATCTGAGCTCGTGCAGTACTTCTTTTATAAGGTAGGAGGGTGTCCCTGCTGTGGCCGCAGGTGGTGTGCTAAGCGCTACACAGTGCCGCAAGGGGCAGCTCAGGAGGGGACACAAGTGGCCGACGGAGGTGGTGCCATGCTGCCCCCAAGACAGGAGGTATGGCCCGCCTTGTGCACAGATTCGGTGGGGAGCCCGGAGGAACCTCGCCATCATCACGTGATTGAGAGAAGGCAGTTCTTCTGTGAGTCCTGGAGATGATTCATTGATCATGCTCAGGCCACACCAAGTCCCTGGACGCCATCCGCTCACAAGGCAGTGTGCCTGGTAGTGCCATTAAAACAGGAGCAGACTTTAAAACCTGTCACCCACGCTTCTGAGAACAGGGCACTTTGGGGTCACTTCCTGCAGCTATGGTGTATTACAGGGACAGCTGAGGAGGGGAGACACCTCTCACAGCGCACTCTTGGACTAACTGGCATGTGGCTTGCCTTTCAGAATGTCTGCTTCATTTTCCCTCAGTTTTTATACCAGTTCTTCTGTGGATTTTCACAACAGGTGAGTCCTGCTGACTGGAGTCAGAAGCTTCCCGGGCCTTATCTCCCTTCCCTTTGGGGTGGCTTGAAGGGGCGAGCAGGCTATAGGGATAATTAGGCTATAAGGGGAGCAGGCTGCAGGGGGTGAGTAGGCTCTAAGGGGAGCAGGCTGCAGGGGTGAGTAGGCTATAAGGGGAGCAGGCTGCAGGGATGAGTAGGCTATAGGGGGAGAAGCCTGCAGGAATGTGTAGGCTATACGGAGAGCAAGTTCCAGGGGTGGGTAGGCTATAAGGGGAGTAGCTTACAGGGGTGGGTATGTTATAAGGAGAACAAGTTGCAGGGAGTAGTAGGCTAAGAGGGGAGCAGCCTGCAGGGGTGAGTAGACTATATAAGGGGAGCAGGTTGCAGGGGTGAGTAGGCTATAAAGAGAGCAGCCTGCAGGGATGTGTAGGCTTCAGGGGGCAGCAGGTCAGGGGTGCAGTGCCCTCCACCTCACACCCCTGTGCAGCCTATCCTCAGGCAAACTCAGGAGCAAACATGGGGGCCCAGTGGCTCCAATAGGCTTGTTCACGTGGCCCCCAGCAAGGTGCCTGGCGCATGCCTCATGCACATGTGGGCTGTCCCAGGTTTTCTGCCCCTCACCGAGAGGATCAAGTCGGCACCTGAGACCCCCTCCTGAGTGCCTGGTCATCGTGTCCCAGGAGAGCAGCAGCCCCTCAAGGATCCCTCCCCCCTGCGGGGTAGGGACTGGGAATAATTGACACTTGAAGATGGCATCCAAATTGCAAACTTTTCAGCAACCTTGTTTGTTGCAAGTTGGCAGTGGCTGAGGGAGGGATTCATGGTGGGACTGTGGCTCTAACCCTCACAGTTGACGTCATGAAGGGTTGAAAACGTCCTGTTGTCTATAGCTACAGAAAGAGGACTGTATGATTTTTAAGATGCTCATGTTTCTGGGTCTTTGTAAATTAACGTATACGTTTAAACAAAACGTGAAACGAGTTTGTTGAGGGCTGCAGAGTGCGGTTCTCAGCGTGGTTCTGTCCTCCTGCAGACTTTGTACGACACTGCCTACCTGACACTGTACAACATCAGCTTTACTTCCCTCCCGATCCTCTTGTACAGCCTGATGGAACAGCATGTCAGCATAGACACGCTCAGGAGAGACCCTTCCCTCTACAGGTACAAGCCCAGTGGTCCCTGCACACCACTTCCCGCACAGAAACCCCTGCTCTGGTTCTCTCAAACCCAGAAGCATCCCCTTCAGCTGGTACTCTCACTTCCATGGGAAGCAATGTGACTTCAGTAAATATACTGCAAATTTAGAGCGAGGATTTGAAATGAGCCTGTCACCCAGTTTGTATCTAACAGGCTTTTTAGTAGTTAGAGGAGGACCTGGGATCAGAGCTTCCATCCCGGTGACTCCAGTGGTTTGTAGCCTCCATTATCCTTTCAAGCCAAATACATTCCCTTCCATGAGATAAAAAGGGAAGTTAGTAGATCTGATGTCATAGTGCTCTTTTTTGCCAAAAAGTGTTTTCTAACAATTGGGAAAAAGTGTTTTTCTGCTGTATTGGAGTGTACTCCAAGATTGCTGGCAGATTCAGTATGTTAACTGTTTTTGTGGCTTTTTAGAGTAAATTCCTCATATCAGATAATGTTAGATGCGTGTGTAGTTTTAAGAATGCACAGATTCTGTGAGCGCTTACCCGGTGTCCCTGGTGGTTACTGCCTGACAGTGTCCCACGGAGGGTTGAGCGGTGCCCCCCGGACATGAGCACCAGTATCATCCAGCACTTACTGGGGGGGGGGGGGTCCTGCACCCACACACTGCAGACTGCTAGCCAGCGTCATGGCCTTCGTCAGAGTGTTGGCCGCGGCATTGTGTCTGGGAGCCCTGGAGCCCCCCATGATTGCGGTGGGCAGTAAAGCAAGCGTGGAGCTCACCGTATACCATCAGGGTTGGCCTCCTGTGGGCTAACAGCTATACGAGTCGCAGCGGGAGCTATGCCAGGAGACTGACACCCACAGTTTGCATGACGCGGGAAGGTCCATGGGCCTTGTGTCCTGATCCATTCACAAGCAGACATGTGAGCGTCTGTCTGCCTTAGGCACATCTGTGTCCCCGTGGAGGGAGGGAACCGAACCCATTGTCTGCCCTTCACCTTTGATCCCATGGGGATGTTGTCCATGTGGTCCCTGTGCCACTGTAGCATGTTTGCTCTGTTCACTGTCCTCTGGCTCTGCTTCTGTACCGTGGCTGCCCCAAGGCCTTGGTGGAGCCAGGCAGAGCATGGCGTGAAGGGACGAGGGGTGTCCAGCAGGTGGCCATAGGGTAGGCGTCCAGAGCATATGCAGTGTGTGACTTGGGGACACATTCCATGCGATGGCATGGGGAGGAGCCTGCTGGGATTCCCCCAGAAGGCTATGAGATCAGGGCCAGCCCCAGTGCAGGTGCAGAGGGCATTAAGCAGAGGAAGGGAGCCACACCTGCACAGGCAGGGTGGCCCCCTGCGGACAGACCCTGGGTCCTGGGTACAGGCCCGATTCTCCATTGCCCACTTTCAGAGCCAGTGGGCTCTGCAGCCTAGGGTGGCACAGTGGCCAAAGGGACTTTCCTGGACAGATGGTCACTGCAGGGCCTGGAGACGGCCTGGTCACCTTGGGGGTTTGGTTTTACTGACCTGCAATCTCACCTATTTGCTTACACAGAGATATTGCTAAGAACGCTCTACTCCGCTGGCGCGTGTTCATTTACTGGACATTCTTAGGAGTATTTGATGCTCTGGTATTCTTCTTTGGTGCTTATTTCATGTTTGAAAACACGACGGTGACCAGCAATGGACAGGTTAGTGCGGAACCACATCTTGTTGGCTGGGCTGCTCCAGGTCCCCATCGGGCACGGGGCAGGGGGGCCTGTGCGGCCTGGTATGTGGGAGTCTACCCCTGGGGGCCGCGGGCACCTGTAAGTGCTGTGCTCTGTGTGGCTCTGCTCCCCAGGGAATACCCCTCTTGAGAGCTACAGGCTTGTGGGAGTCGGTCTACCACTAGCTGCTCCTCCAGCTATGCGCATCACTCTGGCATAGCCTATTTCTTATGGGAATTAATTTCATATTTAACGCATTGTAGCTTTTTTTTTTACATACTTACCTTAAGTATCTGTTGTCTTTGCAAGGAGTAGATTTGTAGTTGGCTGATAGCCAGTCAGCCCTCTGGTCGTTTGCATAATCTCTGGGGGTTGTTTATTCGTATCTTGCTTTTGTCTTTTTGCCACTGGCCTCCCTCCCCACTCTCAGATAATGACCACCAACACACACATGGTAAGAAAACTGTGGGTTTGTCCTTTATGTTTTGAAGTGCATTGAAAATAAAATATTTCTCGAAATATTTTCACTTGTGGCGACTTCTGTGTGCTTTGTCGGTAGAAACCTGTGGGCTGCCGCCGGCCCCCATGCGGGGCCAGCGCTGCATTAGACGAGTATGTCTGCATCTGGTTTTGTATTTGCTGTTTCTTCTCTCAGTTTCTGTGTCAGGCTGGCCAGCCGAGGAAGTGGTGGTTTTTAAGTGGATTTGATATATTTAAACGTCCCTTAAACTTCCATGCAAGGCACCATCCCAGGTACGGGATGCCCAGTGGAGACGCAGCACCAAGTGTTGGGCACAGGTCAGCAATAGCAGGTGCACATGGGGGATGCTCAGGTGCCTGGGTTTGGCAGCCGCGCTGACCCAGCACTGCTGGCGCGTGCAGGAGGTGATCTGTGGGTAGAAGCTCCCTGCGCCGCATGAGGGCCTCTCCTCCTACTGAGTCCTCCTTCTGTCTCTCGGGAGCACACTCTCCCTGCCAGGTGGGCGGACTATTCACTGGCAAGGGGCAAGTTTTTTCTTTCCTCTCATTACTAAAAGGTGCTGCTCTTTCATTGTAACTTAAATCAACTTTTCCTAAATTTTTTTTTAATTTTTTATTTATTTATGATAGTTATACACACACACAGACGAGAGAGAGAGAGAGAGAGAGGCAGAGACACAGGCAGAGGGAGAAGCAGGCTCCATGCACTGGGAGCCCGACGTGGGATTCGATCCCGGGTCTCCAGGATCGCGCCCTGGGCCAAAGGCAGGCGCCAAACCGCTGCGCCACCCAGGGATCCCAACTTTTCCTAAATTGATCTTGAAAACGTTTTAAACATTTCATTGGACTTTTTTAAAGCTTGACTTTTTTTTTTTTTTTTTAAGCTTGACATTTTTCTAGGATTCGTTCTTTGTCTTTGTTCACCTGGGTAACCCCTGGACGCTGGCAGGGACTGTGCCCCTGCAGGGCATCCACGGGACTTCTGTCCTGCATGTACCTTGGGAAGAACTAAGATTTTGTGTCTCCAGAGCTGGGACGTCTAGACCGAGGTCAACTGTCAGTACCGCGAAAGGCTCCTCACCTGGGCCTGAGTTCAGACAGATTAAGGACTGTACAGATTAAGGACTGTACACTCTCGGGCAATCAAACTCGGGGGTTTTGTGTAAAATTGATGGAACTATTTTATTCCGCTCCTTAGTTGCCTCCGTCTCAATAGAACGTAGCAAAGTGACCGGTACCTCCTGAGCATCCCTAGGACACAGTTTCAGTGGGAATGGATATGCACGAAAATATGTGTGTGCCTGTGCACCCTGGACGTGGTCGTGCCCATGGCAGGCACGGTGTGGCCTTGCAGTGCTGGTCCCTCATGAGGCCTGGGCAGTGTCTCCTCCTCATGCTCAAACCCCTGGAGCCCTGACATGCTCCTGGCCAAGCCCCCTCCAGCTGCTCCTCATGCTGATGAGGGTCAGGGGGCAGTGGTGCCTTGCAGGAGTTCCTGCCTGTTCCTGGGTGCCTTCTGCTGTCCTCCTGACTGGCCTGTTTCCATAGGATGCCTGGAGCCTGCAGGGCACCTGAACCCTGACCTGTGGCCCAGCGCTTATCCTCATTACCACCACAGGCTGCTCAGTAGCCCAGCAATACTGTGCCCCAGTGCACAGGCCAGTTGGTACCAAGTAGGGCCTGTAATGTGAGGTGTTTGCCCATAGTCACACGTTTGAGAGGCAAAGTTTCCTACAGTAGATGGCGGAGAGCCTGAAAACCAGCACTGTGAGAGTGAGTGAGGAGGAACCACAGCACCCGCGGTCTTGAGGGAGCACATTTCCCTCCCGTATCTGAGGGGACAGGAGCCCCCAGAGGCTGGAGCAGCCCAAAGCCACTCCACGCAAGGAAAGGCCAAGGTTAAATGTCTGCTGTTCTGACTCCAGGGCCCCCCACAACTCCACATGGTGCCTTTCTCATCAGGATGGTTTTCTTACATTCTCATTGGCTTTGGTGCTAAGGTGAGATGGCCCACAAAACTAGGATGGCACTGTAGCCTGGCTCTGTAGTAACCCGGGTACATTGCGGGCCAGTCTCCGGCGGCTGACGGTGCCCCTGGTGCATGCACAGCAGGAGTCAATGCCCGTCCATTCTGTCTAACCACCCTTCCTGGCCAGAAGCATTTCAGGGCATGGCGGTTCAGAAGCCCCATCCTATCGACCATGGGGAGGTGAGGACTCCTTGAGATCTACATCATCCTGAAGGAGTGTTCGTAGGTCACGTGGGGTGTCAAGGGATGCTCATCCATCACTTCTTGGTAGGAACATGTTCTACGCAGACACAAGAGCCAATGTTATTTCTCCTGCTGCCGCAAACGAGAGCACTGAGACCGTTCCTCACTCTCATGGAGCAGCAGGTTCAGCTCTGGACGGGGCTGGCACGCGTGGTAACAGAAGTCAGCTGACACAGAGGCCAGATGGTGACCGCACACACCCTAGAAGTAGGGAGTCTGTGTGAAGGGAGCATGGACGGGATTTTTATGGCCGGGATCTTGAGAAAACACAGTTATGTCTGTTGTGGAATATTTTTACACGTGAAAATGAAGTTGGTTGGGTGTGAGGGCTCTTGTGTGCAGAACACTTTCCTACAAGATGCTCCTGGAGAACAGAGGCCTAGTGAGGGGGGACCTGGGGCTCGTGGGTGCTTGTTAGGTGTTCGTGTCCCTGACGGAGGCTGGAAAGTCCCTGGAAGTCTGTGTGGAGGGGAGTGCTCCCGTAGGACACCAGGCCAGGCCTCCTCCTGGGGCGGGACGGATGGCACACAGGGAGCAGACCCTCTGGACACCCTAGCACAGAGGGGGACAGCTGACTTGGGGGGGGCATCCTGCCTCCCACCTCTCTCCCCCAAATCCAAAGAAATCATGGTAAACAACTTCAGTAATACTAGCAGTGAGCCTTCTACCTGCAGCAAATAAAGACATTAGGAGGGTGTTTGCAGAGATAAGTAGACTGCTTTCCCTTTGCGCCTCCACCACTGCTGAGAAAATAGGTTCTAACTCCCTTACGTGAGAAGCTAGTTGAAAGGTACATTCCAGAAACGCTTTCCTCCAGAAAGGTGTACAGTACATTTTGTGACCCCCCCCCCCAAACCTACTGTGGAGCTGGGTTCGAGAGCCCTTGAGAGGCTAGTGGATAGCTGCATTCAAGGGATGATTGTTCCCAGAGTTAAGCACAGTGATTTCCATTGGGCCTCCAACCGAATGTGGAGCTAGGGCCTAACTCCAGCGGGTCAGGAACTGCCTGCCCAGGGCAGCACCAGGGCTCGCAACCTCTCCGTTCTGGAGTCGACACAGCTGTGCGCTTCTGCTGCGTGCCTGTAACCATTGTAGCCGAGGCCCACATGCGCTGCTGGTGAGGCGTCAGGAGACCTCTCCCCGGGTCTGCTAGTCACCAAGTCTACGGATCTGCCAACTCACGATACTGTTGGTGCACCCCTGTGCCCCTGCTGTGCACCCTCACGCTTCTGCAGTTTGCTGTCATCTGATGCTTCAGAAGTGTTTCCATGCTCCCTGCCATGTTGGGTGGTGACCACAGGCCTCCTGCCAGGCCCCCGTGACAGGCCCACTCGGGGTCTGGGCTGCAGGCTGCCCCAACCTGGTGTGGCTCACCCTGTCCTTTTGTCTGCGAACATCGGCTTCCAGCAAAAACAAATGCAGTGTTGTGTCCTGACACCCTGCTGGGCGAGCACTTTCATAGGCTGCTGCCAGCTGCACCCGGTCCCAGAGTTTAACATTTTTCCTGCCCCCAAAGTTAACATTGACAAGACAGCACTTCCTGACCAGAGTTCCTTCCCTGGGCATTACTGCCTGTTAGGGCTGGAAAGTTGCAGGCTTTCATGGGGCCGCCCTGGGCGGTTAGCAGACCCAGCCCCACCCGCGAGATGCCAGGAACTCCCTCCCCAGTGCAGCCACCAGCACCATCTTGGGACTTTGCGGGTGTCCCCAGAGGCAGAGTCGCCTCCAGGAAGCCACCCGTGTGTCAGTGTCAGAAGCTCGTTTTGCTCCCAGGGATGGACAGGGGTCAGTGGGGGTCTGTGGGGGCCCGTGTGCCACAGGAAGTCCTCACGGCAGTTCAAGGTCCTATAGGGAGCTTCCTGCCTTCCCGGATGTGTGCAGAGGCCCAGTAACTGTGCCCCCGGACCCATATGTAGATTCGTTCTGTGTTGAAATCTAACCACACAAAGCCGTGGTGTTCCAGCTTTTTAATTCTCTGTGAACTAGGGCTGCTTTCTTACAAAGAAGTCGTAGGTGCATTTTCTAAGAGGCACGGTCCCCGTACACCAGGAGGAGGCTGTGCTTAGGGGATTCTGCAGAAATTTCAAGGAGAATAGCTCCCGTGGACTAAAATCCCCCAAGGACTGGTTTTCCCCCAGTGAGAAAGTCAGTATTTTGCTTTCTGTGTCTGTGTCTGTAGTTGAGAAATGTCTTGTTTTTGTGGTTTGAGCCTGTGTTTTTACTAGTGCAGCTTCGCGGTGCCACGCAGAGTCTCGCTGCCCCCGGCACCCCCCCCAGCAGGTGGGCATGTCCTCCTGGGGGCTGGGGGCTGGAGGCCAGCACTCGCCTGCGGCCTGCCTCCAGTTCCCCTCACCCTGTGATCCTGGCTGGCGGTGTTGCCGTTGGTGACATGGCCATGACGTGGTCATGCTCTCCCGCCAACCAGCGGCTGGTGGTTGGTTCTCAGGGCGGGCAGGTGTTTGAGTTTGGAGGACAGTAGCCAGCCCTCCTGAATTCACTCTGAAGCGTGCAGGAGCGCAGAGCGGGGAGCGGGGCCGTGTCCCTCCCAAGTGAACACAAGGCTGCAGAGCTGCAGCCGCCCTGTGCGCACAACACTCCAGCTCCTGGGGACTCTCTCCCCGCCGTCTGCCTTGTTAAGACGCTGTCTGTTGAGTGTGGAGGGGCCGGCATCCAGGGCCCAGCAGGACAGGCCCTGAGCCCTTCCCTGAGCTGCTGGCCTGGCCCTGGCTTCTGTCAGTGACAAACTTGGTCCCTGTGTGTGTGGGGTCTGGGCTTCTGGCACGGGAGCATGGTGAGACAGTCCTGTTTCAAACGTGCAGGGGGAACTGTGTGTATTAAGTGGAGACTCTGGACTCTTTTCCCTACAGATCTTTGGAAACTGGACGTTTGGGACGCTGGTGTTCACCGTGATGGTATTTACAGTGACACTGAAGGTGAGTTCCTGCCACAGACATTCCTCCTTACGGCCCAGCCAACCACTGTGGGCGCGCCACCCCGTCTGTCATCAACTGGGCACAGGCTGGACACCACCAGGCCCACAGCCCCTCAGGATGCAGCCCCCCCAAGCCACACACCCCAGGCCCACCCTCCCTAGGTCCGCACCCCGCAAGGTCCCCCCAGCCCTACACCAGGCGACCTGCTCTGTGAACTAGAATTACACAGAAGGTAAATGAGGGAATGAGCTTTTTATTGGAAACGAGTCAGATTCAAATTCTTTTAAACAGCGAGCAGCCCCCCCCACACACACACACACAAATAGTGAACGTATTGGGGGAATTCATGTCTTGTCACAGTCAAACCAGGGTCCGTGTTCAGTGTGCGTCCTCGGTGGGACGGCAGCTGACAAGGTAGCTGCTCCACTGGGTTCTCCGCATGTGGGAGACGCTCCAGGCGTGTCCCTGGGATGTGTGGGCGGTGCCTTCTCTCCTGGGGAACCTCAGGTTCCCTTCTTCCTCAGCAGGTTTGTGTGGGCGCTTTGGCCGCTGGGGAGCCAGGGTGGTCTGTCCGTTTGCCTCTCTTCTCCTTGGCTTTCAGTCCTTGCTACCGCGGCTCCTTCCAGCCCACCTCACCACCCATGTCTGTGTTTCAGCTGGCGCTCGACACGCACTACTGGACGTGGATAAACCACTTTGTCATCTGGGGGTCGCTGCTGTTCTACATCGTCTTCTCCCTCCTCTGGGGAGGGATTATCTGGTAGGAGCTCGGGGTACTCACAGTCCTGCGGAGCTTGCTTCCAGAGCCCCAGCGTGCATCCCGCACGACCTCGTTCCTGCAGCAAGGCGTGGTGCCAGCCCAGGGCCGCTGCCTGGACCCACGTTCTCTGTGGGGGAGCAACGCTGAGTGGCACGTGATGAGGCTGGAACGTGGGAGGGTGGGTGCCCAGGCTCCAGGGACCTCCTTTAGATTGCAGGTCAGAGAAGACCTTTAACCCAGGGCCTGGGAGGGGGCCGGCCTGCTCATCTCGGGTGTCCTGGCTGCTCCCGGGGCGGGTCCCAGGTTATATGTGTGTCTGGCGTGTTGAGTCCAGCCTCCTGTGCTGCGGCAGTGATGAGCAGGTGTCATGGGAACACCAGCAGGGCTGGCCCAAAGACCACCCAGGACACTCAGCAGAGGGGCAGCCGAGTCCCAGTGCTCTGTAGAGAGATTGCCGTGGCTGCCAGGTTAAAAACAAACCTGAGTGAGACGTGAATAGGACAATAAACCCGTGGTGCTGGGTTGGTGGCCCCTGTTAGGGGCGTGGAGTGGCTGTGTGTGGCATCTCTCATGGTGCTCTTATTGCCATACCTTGGCTCGTTGCTGTTCCTTCTGCCCAGACATCCTTTCAGACTAGCCGACCCTGTGAGCTCTTATGTATCCTTCAGAACCCCATGCGTCAGCGCCCTCCTTGGGCTTCCCTTGAGCCCCTGCGCAGTCAGGGCAGTCCCACCTTGTCACCCGGTTGCTTAAGCTTTCGTCCCTGCTCCCATTACAGCACATACTGCGTTTTCTGTAATTCTCCTGTGTGCACCCCACCTCCCTGTGAGGCAGAGGGTTTCCTGGGATGCATCTGGGACCTGGGAGTGCCGCCCATGGAGCATGCTGGCCAGAAACATGCCTTCCCCTGTGTGGTCTCCCCGCAGCGGGCTGCCCGCCCCACCTCTCCGAGCTTCTCTGACCTCTAGTGCCAGCGCTGTGCACTGCATGCTCTCTGGGACCTGTAGGTGCTGAGCTAGGTGGTTTCCAGCCTTGACCCCCGAGGGCCCACAGTTCATCCTGAAAACCTGTGAGCCCAGCCCCTGGGCCTGGCGTTCACCACTGGTCCCTCCAAGCTCCTCTCATGGGTCCTAGGTTAGATATTTTCTTGAATTATAGGTTTGCCTGGGTGGGAGACCATTTGTGCTATTTTCATAGGAAAATGACTTTTTTCACAGTCTGAATCCCACGTTGTTAACCAGCCCTGCTGATCAGAACCTGTGCCGTCCTCTGCGTGTTAATAGCCAGTGCTCAGGTTATGATTCCGGGATACAAAAAAAAAAAAATCACCAATTTTCATGCTTTAAAGTCATTTTGTGCTGTCCTGAAATCTCCAGAGGACTTCCCCTGTCTTTGGGCTGATTTGTGGAATTCCTGCCTCCTTCCCCCACTGCTTACGGCCCTGCGCCCCCTGCTCAGGAGTAGTCATCGCACATGGGCCAAGTGCCCTGAGGGTCGGTGACAGTGGTAAAAGTCTCCGGGAACAGGTGCACTCTTCCTGAGCAGAGAAGATGGGCCCGGGTTTTGGCGTCCCCTGGGTGACCACCGACCTGCCCATCTGTTGTTTTCTAGGCCATTCCTCAATTATCAAAGGATGTACTATGTGTTCATCCAGATGTTGTCCAGCGGCCCAGCCTGGCTGGTCATCATCCTCCTCATCACTGTCAGCCTCCTTCCTGACGTTCTCAAGAAAGTCCTGTGTAGGCAGCTGTGGCCCAGCGCCACAGAGAGAGTCCAGGTACAGGCGGGGCCACGGGGGTGGGCCCATGGGGGAAGGAAGGGGGCTGTGTGCATGCCCTGGGGCCCAGCCAGAACAGGCGCTGTGGTCACTGTAGGGAAAGCAGGAGAGGTTTGTGCTTGGCAACGTGATGAGTCCTCACAGTGCCGCGGAGGATTTTAAGCATGAACGCAGGTGAGATGCAGGGTGACCCAGAAGCTAGTCAGCCGAAATAAGAGAAAGATGGGCAGACAAGAACTCAGCCAGCTCGGAAGGCAAATTCTTCTTTTGTGAATCTGAAAAAGTGTTTTAAATTAATTGTTACCTTGAAGGCCAAGTTGCCCAAGTCTCGGGTGTGGGGGATGTGGCTAAAACACTGGCACTGACTCTGGGAATTCTGGTGAGCACTAGGGTCCCACGCTTTCCACCATCCCCACTGAGGCCAACAGGCGAGTGAGTTCTGGGTTCAGGAGAGAAGTGACCTGTGCAGAATGCCCACCCTGGCTGGCGAACAGCAGCAGATGTCACTCGGAGCTTCCCAGAACCACTCTGGGCTGCTCGTGTTCTCAGGGAGGGCACACTCCCTCACCCCTCACCCCAAGATCTCGGGGAGGTGCAGAGCCTTCATAAAGAGAAGGGAGGATCCTGCCAAGTATGCAGAAGGCAGAGCAGGACTCTCCCTGCAGGTGCATGTCTTCCCTGTGGAGCACAGGTGGGCCTGCAGGTGGGCGGATGATCCATGCCCTCTAGGGCCAGAGGAAAGCTCTGGAAGCTCAGATGGCCCCAGCACTCAGCCTCCAAGTGCAGTTGGCCGGCCTCTGGGATGGGAAAGAGCTAGGCCCCCACGGGATTTGCAGTGAGTGAGGTCCCAGCGCCGTGTGCCCCTCCTCTACCCGATTCAGGGATTGAAGGGGACCAGGGTGGGCGAACTTCCTCTGAAGCCCCGGTCTAGTTTATAACATCGGGCATAGCGCCCCATCCCTCCCTAGTGGTTCCCAGCTTGAGCCCACGTGTTCGTAGTCAGCCTGGCAGAGCGCGGGAGTGTGTGTGGATGCCTGTGCTCTGAGCTCTTGAGCGACACTGCCTTATGACAAGTGTGGATGGCCGTGAGGAGGAGAGGCCCTCCAGGAGGGGTTGTCCCGGAGGGGGCATCCAGGGATACGGGCTTCTGGGAGGGGGCGTCCAGTGAGGGGGCATCCAGAGAACGGGGCATCCAGGAGGGGGTGTCCGGGGAGGAGGGACGCCCGGGGAGGGGGGCATCCAGGGGAGCAGGCATCCAGGAGGGGGGGGTCCTGGAAGGGGTGTCCAGGAAAGGGGGCATCCAGGGAATGGGGCATCCTGCGAAGCAGGGAATGGGGCGTCTGGGGAACGGGGCATCCGGGGAAGGGGGTGTGTGGGGAAGGAGGAGTCCGAGGAGGGTTTCCGCCCAGGGGGCCGGGTTGTTCTGGGCAGAGACCCACTCCTGGTTTGCTTCACAGTGACGGGATGCTCGAGGGAGGTTCCTGCGATTGACTGGGCTCGGACCGCCTTAACTTGTTTCTCTCTTCCTTCCTCCTTCCCTTGTCTCACCTGTCTGTCCACTAACCGCCCCCACTTGTCTCGCGGCGCGCATGGCCCCTCGGCCCCTCTGGGACTGCAGACTAAGAACCAGTGCCTTTCTGTCGAGCAGTCCACCATCTTTATGCTCTCTCAGACCTCCAGCAGTCTGAGTTTCTAACGGAACAAGGTGATGCTTTTCTGTCATTTGGCGGTGGGGTTACAGTCACAGGAAGAGAGGGCCGCCTCCTCGCTGAGAGCCATCCCCCTCTGCTCCCGGGCTGGCCTCTGCTGTCCCGGATGTGCATGTGTCAGGAGCTCCTGGGGTGACCTGGGTCTGAGGGCTGCCCAGGCTGTGGTCTGTGCTCTGTGTCCACGGGAGGGGCCAGGTCCCCACGCCCCTGGCCAGCACTTAGGGCTGCACACTGGCCAGTGGCTACCAGCGGCCCTTGCACACAGGTGTGGGTGCGGCCCCTCCTAAGTTGCTTGAGCCTACGTGAGCCGAGTCCCCTCAGCACCACACCCTCTCTGCAGCCCGTGGCGCGTGGACAGCAGGACCTCCTCACTCATGCACCCATTCCACGGACAGGGAGACTGAGGCCCTCCAGAGGGCCTTGCAGAAAAGAGAGGGCTCGGGCTGAGCCACTCCGACCAGGGACAGAGACAGAGAGATGTGTTTGGGCCAAGTAGTTTTTCGAATTCTCTTTTAACTTTTTTTAAAAAAAATCTGTTTTAAGGAAAAGCCTCTACTCTGCTGTACACGGTAGTGTTGGCTTATTTCTTAGCAGCACGGGGCCACGTCCGGGGCCACGTCTGTGGCAGCTGCTGGGACCCAGTGTGCCCACGAGTAGCCAAGATTGTAGGGACACATCTGCCCAGGGATGGCTTTGTCCGTTTCTCGTCTGTTTGTCCATGTGTCTGAATGCCACATTCATGGAGGCTTCATATCAGAGATGCTTTGAAAATATGTGTTTCCTGGTGCAGCTGAGTTCATTGGAAAATATCCCAGTAAGAAAAGGGGTTTTATTTAAATGACTGTTCATCCTCAAGTTCAAATACTGTTTTTTTAACTAACAGGATGGTACATTTTTTAACTTCTGGTAATTATCAACAATCAAAATTTTTCTACTCTGGTGCCATCAGAACTTGCTAGAATAAATGACATGATTCCATCTCACTACGTACATACTTGGAAACATTTGGGATGCACGTATTAGACGGAGCACCATAAGTCATAGGATGTGCTTATGAGATGGATTAAATCTTGCCAACTCTGGGCTAGAAATACATAATTGCCCTGTTGACGGATGAGGTTTGCTACGAGTTGCTCTCACAGCCGCCTCTGGCTGCTTGGGGCAGGCTGGTGCTGGGTGGCTGCAGCATCCAGGGCCACACCTGCACCAGCCAGAGCGCGTGGTATGCACACGGGCGGGCGCTTGTGCTTCTGGGAGCCCACCCAGACACCTGCAAAGCTTTGGAGGAATAGACCTGGACCAGTCTTCCTTTATGTGGATGGCATTTCCTTCCACCTGTTCTGCTAAAATCAAAAACGTCACAGGCACCACAGGTTCTATGTGTATGCCTACGTAACCTACGTGTACGTATTTATACACGCAATCAGCTGGGTTAGCCCATGCCCCGATTAGTTCATCCTTCCCCTTGTCAGGAGACATCCTGCATCTCACACTTCATACTTCTTCACCTCTTAAAATTCCCTTCTTCCTGGTGACCGAGACCCTAATACGTTTGGCTAGAAAGCCAGCATTGGGATGCCTGGCCGCATTGACCTGAGGCACTGTGACACCCACACCCCTCGGGGGTCTAGCCTTGGGTGGGACTCATGTGTCCAACAGGAGTCGGGGCGACGGACGGGGGCAGAGGGGCAGGCAGGTGCGGTTCCTCCCCCGGGGGTAAGCACTGAGGAAGCTGCGTGGGAGCAGCCAGTCTGGCCCTTCCTGCTGAGCTGCCCATGGGCCCTCAGCCCACTGCCCGGGCCTGCCCTGTTCTCCTCCCTGTGACCTGTCCTGACCCTCGGTCTTTGTCACGTGAAGGGCAGTTAGGAAGACCAGCTCCTTCCCTGGCAGCGCCCACATGGAGAGCCTGTGCCCATCCTACTGCCCCCAGCTCACATGGACGTCCAGGGGACACGCACTGCTGGCTCAGGCCCCGTGCCCGGCTGTGAGGCAGGGTCGCACTCTCCAACGGGAAGTGCTTTTGGGGCCAGGCGCAGCCCCTCTCAGTATTTTTCCTCACCTTGCAGCAGAGCACGAAACTCAAAGCATCGGTCGCTGCTGCGCCGAGCATGGACGGGCCACTTCTGAAGGACCTCTTGCCGCGGCCGAGGCGCCATTAGCCAAGGATAGGTAACAGTGTCTGCCACACTGCTGGCAGGCCTCCTGGGTGTGCTGTGATCCTTCCAAACTGTCCATTTTTCCTCCAAAGTTTTGCTGTGCTGTGCCATTTTGGTAACAAAGGTTCATGATGAAAAACAAACACTTTTTACGCACACATGTGTATTTCTCCCAGGTAAGTGACCTGAGCATGGCTGGGCTGCATGTGGCTGTGTACAGGATGCACATACTCACGTGTGCCATGGCCAGCGTCTTTCCACATGCATTTATGGGAGGCCACTCACCCTGTGTGCCCTGTGATTAGTCTGTAGAACAAAGCTCATTTCTCGGCTGTGGTCATGGAAGGAGCTTCCTCTTAAAGGTGTATCAGGAAAGACCAAATTGTGAAAAAACAGTGGGATATTGCATAATTCACATTGAATACACCCAGGCAGACGTCTGGCCCAGGTCCTCTGTTGTCCATCAGCCGACACGTGGAGCTGTGTCTGCCCCCAGAAAGGCGTGGAAATGCAGCCACATGCACGAAGCACCCTGAGCTGGGCTTCAAGGCACGACAGGCACACCTGCCTTCTTATCCAGGAGCAGGTGTGCCTGAGGATGGTAATCCCTGGAAGACCAATTTCTCCTGCACTGCTGCCCCCATCCCTGCTGCCTGCTGAATTTAACAATGTCTAGGCGAGGTGGCTGGCTTCCTTGGGCCCTGAGAACCCACACAGACCATGTTTGTGTGCGTGGAGGGGACCCTGGGCCCCAGTCTCTGTCCCTCTGGCACAGGCTTTACAGTGACTCACCTCGGGTGTACCTGACGGTGGAGCCAACCAAGCAAGGTAGCTGTTTGTAGCCAGAACACGGTCAGCACGCTGGTTCCATATTCTCAGTCACATATGGGTCACACAAGCCCGGCCTGTGTCTGGAATGGGAGTCCCCACAGGCAGCGTCAGAGCAGGCTAGGCAGGGTTCCTGGTAGGGGGACAGGGTCCTGGGACTGACGCTATCCTTTCTGTTCTCCAACAGAGCACATGCATGTGCGGCCACGACCACCTCCCAGAACTCACCCTCCTGGCCTGTCCACAGAGCCCCAGCCCCTGGGCCATGTTCCAGGCCCGCACACAAAACAGGTGACGCTGACGTGGCCTCCCTCAAGGGTCTCCTGCACAGCCATCACCTCCCAGTCCTGCGCCCCACAGGCACTGCTGGCGGACGGGCCACCGGTCCAAGCCTCTGAGAGCCGCACACGTGTACTTCTCCACACCCCCCGGGGAGGCACAAGAACAACCGGACTTGTCTGGAGCACATGGCTGGTGCGCCGCCTCTCCTGGGTCTGGGGGCCCCACACGGCCTCCCTCGGGCTTCAGTTGGGCTGCAAGGAAGGGCGCACACAGCCCGGGGCATCCCGGGCCAAGGCCTCTAGTCTCAGGTGCCACCAGAGGAGGACACCGTGTGGTGGTGACCATCACCCTGAGCAGGGCTAGCCGCACCACCATCAATCCTGAGCACAGCGGCCCAGTCCTCACTGTGGGACATGCTGGCCGGGCCTCTGTGCTTCTTCATCTGCAGCACTCCGGTCCTCGTGCTCCTGGAGCTGGCCAGACTGGAACCTGGCGTCACCTGTTCCCACAGCCTGTCCACATCCTGGACTGTCCTGCTTCTGTCCCAGCCTGCTACCTAGTGAAGCTGCTTGTCGGGATCTGTCTGAGGGGGAGTTTGCCTCTCCAAGGGAGCTAGCATCCCCTGTGCGGATCTCTGAGTGTTTCCCGTGCCCTGGCCTGTGGAGAAGAAAGTATTGTGCATGAACGATCGGCGGCTCTGTCCACTGAAGCCTTCCCAGGACACATTCAGAGGTAGTTTTCCTCATGCCCCACAAGTAGAACCTCCCCGCATTCTCTTGTCGGGGCGCTTGTCTCACCGGTTCCAGGGGAAGGCTGCTGGCCGGGCTGTGCCGATCAGGCCCCTTCAAGGTCCTCATCGACAGGGGCCCCCAGGGACCGCATCCATCTCCCAGAATCTGTTTCAGGCCGACACAGGTCTAAAGGTGAGGCAGCATCTGCATCCCAAAAGCAGGATGGCCGCCCTGGACCAGACCTTGCATTGTGTGTCAGATCTCTGCCATGTTGCGATGGGCTGTCCAGGGGTCAGGTGGGGTGGGCAGACGTTCAGAAGGCTGCCGTGCTGATAGTCCCCATCCCTTCTCTGGACCGCTCTTTGCTTCTAGAAATAACTCTTTGATGTAGCCTTAATGGTCCACAAAGACATTTCAGTCAGATTCAAAGTTTGGATGTTGAAATAGATGCCTTTTTAGAAAAGCATCACCCAGAAGCTCAACTACAAGCAGGCCCCTTGCCCACTGCTGGGTTCCAGGCCACTGCTGGGACCGGGGATGCTGGTGCGTGGACACGGAGTTGTCTTCAGAGTCGCTAGGTGCCAGGCATTTTTGAAAGTCCAGATTTCACAGCTTGATTGTATCATGTTTTGCCTATAAAATATTTATTTGAACTGGGGGATGAATTAACTGTGTACACAGAGTAATTGGGATGAGTTCAGGTGAAGTAGAAACAGCATACCAAAGACCAGGAGAAAGGACGAAGAGCGCCGGGGTCTCCGTCCAGTCCGTCCTGCGTCCCCCGCGTCCCCACGTCCTATGTGTGGTGGCGCCCCGGACGTCCCGTCCGCGCTAGACCCTGCGAACAATGCTGTGTGTGTTTTTACAGCCGTTTTTAAGAACCTAATATGGGTATACATGTAATACCTGTAGGGGGACAGATTCTCTGTATGTTTAGTTAACAAATTCTTTGTAATGTATTTTTTTAGAAATCTTAAAATTGCCTTTGCACTGAAGTATTTTCATAGCTGTTTCTATCTCTTGATTCATTTATTTGTTAACATAACACATCTGATTTTTAAAGTATTTTTTAAAGCTTTTATTTTTTAAGTTGACAAACTTTTGGCCACTTTGCATTTAAATTCTGGTGGGAGTTCCAGCGGAATGTCTCCATATCCAATGAATGTGAAGTCTCAGATTTGATTTTGTTCTCCCTGTTTGTGTTTGGTGCTCCCAGCAGCAGTGATTCATTGAAGGCATATTTAGAGCACAATATTTTGCTTGCTTGCTCTTCATAGTTGATTGCAGATTTCATCTGCTTTTTTGTGTGTTTTTTTTTTTTTATTTCCATCCTTCGGCCTTAAAATAGAAGCTTCTCGATGGATGGTTTGGTATCCTCTCTCCCCTGGGCTGAGACAGTCGCTACTTAACCTCTGAGAGTGTGCATCTCATTGTGGAAGTCACTAACCCCTTACACGCTCCAGATGGCTTTCACCAGATTGTTTGGGAAATGCCCTGAGACTGCACCCGGTCCCTGGACATGGACAGCGGGCGGGAGGCAGAGCAGAAGAGCCGCTGGGATGGATGTGTGCATAGGACCCGGTGCCACCTCTCATCTCCACTAGTTCCTATTTACTTGCCTTAAAATGACCTTCAAGCAAGTCCTGTCAACTTTAAACATTTTTCTTAGTTTTGGAAATCTTGTTCAGGACTGCCCGCGTTAATGAACTCCCACACTGGCCCCAACTTCTGGTTCCGAACTGGCACACCATCCATCCCCTTCAGAGCAGGTCACCAATAAAGCACAGGTGGTCCTGACCGGGTCCTCGTCTCCTGCTTTCAGCAACATGTCCACTCAGGGCCACACACGTGCACGTGTACAAGCTCGCACGCACGTGCACACACACACACACAGTGCGCACATGCTCCCTGGGCTCCAAGCATCCTGCCTCCTTCCTAAGGGGACCCTGCCAGGAGCTCCATGAACACAAGGCTCCTTGGACCTCGGGCCCAGGGCGTGCAAGGGGGCTATGGATGGACGATGCTGCAGGGCCGCTGCCTAACAAGCGCCGCCTCCTCAGGGAGGCCTCCCAGCTGACGCCTCCCACAGCTCCGCCCATAGGACAGGTGACAGAGAGCAGTGTCTGGACCTCCGAGCTGCGGGGCCTCTGCCTGCACCTGGGAGCCTTGGCTGGCCCTCTGCCACGGACAGCTGGGGGAAAAGACATCCTCCCCTTGGCAACTCCGGTTAGAACCCACATCAGCCAGTCCCATGCGTTTGACTCTGTAGGGTGAACACAGACCAGACACGACCCCCATGGGGGCGGTGGCTGCCCGAGGAAAGGAGGCCCACACGCCCGGCTTCTGCATTGGCGAGTTTATAGAATTGTTTGGCCTGGTGAGATTTTGCAGCTTCAAGTACAGAAATGCCTCCTACATGCTGTTCTAATTAGCCTCAAATTGTTGCACATCAAGTGTCCCGTGCAGCCTAAAGCGAGTTTTCCAGCCTTTTTCTTTAAAAGCAGGAAGTTTGTCCGTGTTGCACTGACTGGTAATAATCTAATGCAACTCCTCCTACTTTACTTTGAAATCCACATTATTCATGTAACAGCTCTGGGTCATATTTCGGTGTGTGGTTTCCTGCCTTCTACATTTCTTTTGGAAACTTCCCATTTAAAAACAGGAAAAATGTCAGTTGGCAAATGCATTTTTTTTTTTTAAGTTAGAGGGTTAGGTGAATGGGAGTGAGAATCATTCTGATATTGTCTATAAACAAAGCTTTAACGATGATGCATTGGAAGTATTAAAGTGTGATTCTACTTTTGCAGAAAAAATCTAAAGATCAGTTTATATAGCTTTATTTTTTATCTTCTCGAAGTATACAGAATTTTAATATATATTGTCTCTGACTTAAAATTATGATGTGCATTGCCATTTAAAATGTCCATTCATTATGTAATGCAATAAAAGAGAATCTTCAAAATGTATTTAACATGAATGGTATCTATAGTTGTCATCATCATAAATACTGGAATTTATTTTTAATTATGAAATATATTAGGTGCAGTTAAGATAATAAATCAGTCTCCAGGTAGTAATGTTTGATTGATAATAATTCATTAACCCACTTTAAATTGTGATTAAACCAAATCTTACATTTCTGTAAAGTTTATTTTGTATGCTCCTGGTTTTAACTTTTATTTCTGTAGATAATATCGATGATAATTATATCAGACTTTTCTGCAGATTATTTAAGCAGGAAACTTGAATCTGCTTGCAATAAAGATGAAAGAAATGTCTGGTTTGGTTTCTTTATAAATAAGAACAATAATCAGCAGTTAGGCCCAAGTCTCTGGGGACGGAAGCTGCAGGGTAAGCCCTGTCAGCCCAAGTGTTTGGGCTGAGGGTCCCCTGATGCCCAGGTGGTGCCTGCACTCACCGAGGCCACAGCGCAGCCCAGGCATGCAGGGCAGGAGGGCTGCCTCGTGGGATTGCTGGCTGAGCTCTACTGTCCTCTTGCCACCTGGGGTGTAAGCTTCCACCTCCCCCATTCTTACTCTCATCTCTCTTCTTGCCTCCTGTCCAGACTTGGGCCACGTCATCCACGGGTCGCTCCAGGTGTCCCCTGCGCCCGCTGGTCACAACAGCAGGCTGGTTCCATGCATCCCCGTCCCCACCCAGATCCCCGCTGCCGCCCCTCCAGCTCCTTGTCTGAGGACTAACCTCAAACCCACAAAACCTAATACCAGACCCTGGGATTCTGACCCGATTAGAGTGACAAAGGTGGAGCAAGTGTTTGATGCTCTGATGCCATCACCTCAGAGGCCCCCCAAACCTCTGGGAGGGACCAGGTCAGGCCTAGGTCTCCAGCACGTGCAGTTCTAACTTTGGGGCTCGTCCCCGGGCCTTGTGCACACAGTGCTGAGGAATGTGCAGAGTGGGTAGCTGTCACTGTCACCAGCCAACCACCAGTGGCCAGCACGAGACTGAACCACCAATGGGACGTAGGTGCCCCTGGTGACTCCAGGGTCCCAGGGCCTCATGTCTGTCGTTAGCTGTCCAGTGTCTACACCCGGCTCGGGGGAGCCTGGCGGCTGGGGTGGGTATCTCTCTCACCTCGTCTGACGTCCAGTGAGTGCCCATTGGCAGAGGCTCACAGGCACACAGCACCCCTCCCCCATGTTCCCAGGAGCACACCACCATTTACTTGGTCATAACCTAACATAACCCACAACCCATGTGCTCCCTTTTTCATGGAAAAAGCCTTGAGAACATATTATTTACAAATTTCTTGCATTAAGAGGATACCACTAAAATTTTTAAATATATTCCCCAAGGGACAATGCTCACCTTTGCACAGTTTCAGGACTCCGGGACTTGGAATAATCCCGGAACATTGAATGAAATCGTAAATGTCTAACTCCTCATGGAGATGCACTCACTTGTCCTAACCCAGCTGGACGGAGGCCTGGCAGAGATCTGAGAACCTGCCAACTATCAATCAGACGGAGAATTTCTTGTACACTGAAGACATCAGTCCAATTAGTAGACAGATGTCAAGGCTAATGCCAGCCAGTCTTGACAAAATCATTCAACTTGCAGAGAAATCGACACTACACTCCCCACAGCACGTTCTTGGAGGTGACATATCGCTTACCCTCACATAAGGGATTTTTGTTTGTTCTGTTGACCCACCAGCGAGACCTCTGTCCGCTGGGAGCCATGTCTGACAACCTAGCAGCCATGGACAGGTGCCATCCTAATTTCTTTGTAAAACTTTAATAAGAGGGACACCTGGGTGGCTCAGTGGTTGAGCATCTGCCTTCGGCTCAGGGTGTGATTCTGGGGTCCTGGGATTGCGTCTCCCATCAGGCTCCCTGCTCAGTGGGGGGTCTGCTTCTCCCTCTGTCTCTGCCTCTTTCTCTGGTTCTCTCATGAATAAATAAATGAAATCTTTTTTAAAACTTTAATAGGAAATATGGATTCCTTGATTATTAGTAAGAATATGTATTAGCCTTTAATACTAGTCACACAAAATCATAATTTGGAAAAATTCACATCAATGCTCTTATTTATTTGGTTTTTACAAGATTCAAAGATAGGGAAACGATTTGAAGATAATTAAGAACAAACACGTCCTCTTGGGAATCTCAGGTAGTTTTAACATTCTTCGAATTTTTGAAGACCAGGATGCTTGGGTGGCTCAGTGGTTTAGCGCCACCTTCAGCCCAGGGTGTGATCCTGGAGACCCGGGATCGTGTCCCACATCGGGCTCCTTGCAGGGAGCCTGCTTCTCCCTCTGCCTGTGTCTCTGCCTCTCTCTCTCTGTCTCTCATGAATAAACAAATAAAATCTTTAAAAAAATTTTTTTGAAGACCTACAAATAAAGTCTCAAAATATATAAAATCTTTAAAAAAAAAAAAAAAAAAGGGCAGCCCGGGTGGCTCAGCGTTTAGCGCCGCCTTCAGCCCAGGGCGTGATCCTGGAGACCTGGGATCGAGTCCCACATCGGGCTCCCTGCGTGGAGCCTGCTTCTCCTTCTGCCTGTGTCTCTGCCTCTCTCTCTCTCTCTCTGTACCTCTATAAATAAATAAATAAAATCTTAAATAATAGTAATAAAAAATTTAAAAAATAAAGTCTCAAAATAAGAGTTAAATATCAAAATATGTTTTAATTAGCTTAGGCTACGCTTTGTGAACAATTACAGTTCCTCGATCTTTATCAACTAGTGGAGCAAAAAACATCTGTGTCCCAGGAGGGCAAGCAAAGGCCCATGTGCTGACTGGCAACATCCGGTGAGTCACACAGAGACTGTGCCACCCCGGGCCACACCATGATGAGGGCGTCAGGACCACCTGGACAGGATGGCATGGAAAGATAACCAAGCGGCACAGAAACCTGGATGTCAAGCGGTGCTAGAAGTACTCAATGGAATGGCAACGTGAGGAGGTCTCCCACCTGCCCGCCATGCTCACTCTCGGGCACCAGCATGGAGCAGCAGGAGTTCAGGGGGGCTATTTGGCTCCATCCTGTGTCTGGTGGCCTGGGGAGTCCGTGGCATCCTTCACCTGAGTCTATGCTTTGTCTTCATGTGGGGCCTCCCTGTGAATGCGTCTGTGTCCAAATGTCCCTTGTAAAGATGAGGACACCAGTCCTGTTGGGAGTGAGGGTCTGTTATTTTAGCTTGATCGCCTCAGTAAAGACCCTATGTCCAAATAAGGTCACATTCTGAGGTCCTGGGAGTTAGGACCTCAACATGTCAACCCATGAGACCCTGTTTCGGGGGTCCCACTGGGAGATTCATCAGCTTGGGGGGTGGGCGAGCAGAGGCCGTGTGTGCAAGGCGAGCAGCAGAGAGGCGAGGGTGCTTAGGGGCACATCCCCACCTGCAGCAACACCTGGGCTCACCCATGTGCACCCACAAAGCTGGGCTCCCCTGGAGCAAAGCATGTAGCCCAGGGCCCAGCCCACGTGCAGCTCATTATACACAGAGCCCGAGGGAGGAAGGGAAGCACAGGGTCATGCCGCCGGGACACCTCACACCAGACACCGTGACGCGGAGGGCTGGCACCCAGGTCTGACCCACCCCTGGGGCCCCTGCGTCCTCCAAGGGAGTGGAGCTGGCCGGCAGGCGGGGGCAGCCCTTCCATGGTCAGCTGGAGGGCACAGGTGCATCCCTGTCCTTCAGCTGGGGTGCGTCCCTCAGCCACCCCTGACAAACCCTCCAGAAGGGGTCTCGGTGCTCCCGCTCTTAGCCCACCCAAACCAGGCTCTTGTGTCTCACTCCCCTGGGAAGGCCTGGGGACACCCCTGCGCCCCACTTCCCAAGGGTCAGGCGGAGGGGGGGGTTGCTCTGCTGTGGTGCCTGTGATCACAGGGCTCGGTGACCCAGCAGCTGCCGGACGATTCCCACCCACCCGGCTGAGCTGGGCCTCCTGGGCTGTGGTGGCTGCTGGGGCTACACTTGGGCGACCAGCCCTGGCCACTGGCATCCAGAAGCGGACGTGTGACAGGCTGCCGTTAGGACAGAAGCTGGCGATGCTGAAGAATGACACCTGAGGGTGCCTGAGTTCGGGCAGCCCAAGCGAGGGATAGATGTGAGGTACTGAGGGTCCAGGTGGGTCCCCTGCTGACTCGGAGGCCAAGAGTGAGACGAGGATGTCCCTGCTGCCCACTGCGAGGTCACCTCTCTGAAGCCCCAGGCAGCCCCGGAAGGACAGCCAGAAGGCCTCCTGACTGCGGGCACAGCCTTGCTTGTCCCCTCCCAACCCTGTGCCAAGTGTGGGAGGGTGGGGACACTGAAATGGGCACAGTGGGGAGAAACCTGCTTAGTGAGCTCAGAGCTGGGAAGCCATGGCCCCAGGGCTCAGGCCTCCAGGCCTCCAGGGCTGCAGGGCTGCAGGGCTGCAGGCCTCCATATCCCCAGGTGGCTGCTGGTAGCACAAGCTTGGCTGTAGGTGGAGAACGTGCTCTCACCCCAGCAATCTCCAGTCTCAGATGAGCCCTCCCCGGGACTCAGTGACGCAGCCTGCAAACTACCCTTTGTATGTCTGCTCTGCTCCACTCTGCCGTGCACCTTCCGGAGTACTGGGGGGCAGGCAATTTCCTGGTGCCTCGATGGAGGCTTCGACAGTCCTGAAGGCCACAGAGAGGCGTGAAGGCCTTGTCGGCTGGTAATGAGAGAGACACCAGCAGGGCGCCCTGGGACCTGAGATGATCTGGGCTGGCTTTTGTACTGGGGGAATTCATTTCCTCTTGAATTACCTCAACTTGAGAATCAGCCCTAATGTTTTCTGAACAGCACAGAAATCTTGGGGTTTTGTGTCTGTATTTTCTCTGTGTTGGGGACCGCACACCAAAGCAGGATGCTTTCACGGAGAAGGAAAGGTGTTCTGGGTTGGCCGGTTCCCCAGGGGCGGCTTGCCTGGTGTGGGTGACAGATGACTGTTCTGGATCCTAGGCGGGAGTGCACCCCCATGTGGAGCCCCTGCCCACTGGCTGTGGGATCCGAGCCTGCAGCCTGCGCTGACCGTGCCTGGGGTCACCGCACAGGTCAGCAGCATTTCCCCTCATTCTCTGCGCCAGCGGTGCGATCTGTTTGCACATCCTGCAGAGCGCTCCTCCCGGCCGCCGCCCTCTGGACTTGCACTGCTCCGTTAGCTGGTGTTGACAGCAGCCTGCCTGAGACTCCCCCACTGAGGGTCTCCGATGCAGTCGTGGGGAACATGGCCTTGGTCATCACAAAACAGTGTGCCGTGGCTGCACCGTGACCCTGGGAGAAGGGGAAGCCTGGGTTCCCTGGTCCCAGAGGCTCCTGGGGCAGTGCTGGTGACCAGCCCCTCCTTCGTCTGATGTCTGATTCCCCCGCAGCAACCCCTCCTCCCTGAGCCAGCCTGCCGCCGGTGACCTTCTGTCCACTGACTCAGGGACCCAGTCCACGGCCTGCTCAGCATGTGCCCCAGGGCCTGCCTGGAGAGCGGGGCACCCGCCGACTCCACACCCCCGGCCAGAGGAGCCTGGGCGTCCCGCGGAGCTGCCCTAGGGTGCAGCCCAGCCATCGGGGAGCTTGTGACGCTCCAGGGCCACGGCTGGGGGAGGACGGTCCCGGGTTGGGGGACGTGCGGGGCACCCAGCCTGCAGGTCTGTGTCCCCGTGGGCCGATGGGTCTCAGGGACGGTTTGTCCTGCAATTTGCAGGTTTACGTTTGTCTCCCTCTCGGCGTAGCTCTCTTGTTTGATTTAAACAAGCTGCCCGCTTCATGTGGACATGGGGCGGCCTCCGCTGCACTGGAGCTGCTGCACCGGTGGACACTTAGGATGCAGCCGTCTTCATGAGCCACCTCAGCACGGTAGATGCCCAGATGCCCTGTGCCGGCATGAGTTCCGCAGGGGCCCTGAGCTCCTGCCCACCCCGGGCCCTCGGCCCTGACGACAGCTGGTGCTGCCAACAAGTCCAGAGCCCTGGTTCTGCTTGTGGACCAGGCCCTGATACCCTGCCCCACACAGGCGCTGCGGTCCCAGAAGCACAGTGCTGCCAGGCACCCCGGCCCACAGCACACACGGCTGAGGCCCCAGCACCGGCCTTATGGTCACCCTGATGCCCTGGGTGGGTGAGTGCAAGCACCCCTGCAGCCACGGCTCCTTCTCCCGAGAAGCGCCTGGGGAGTTGGGGAAGCCTCACGTGGCGGGGGGGGGCTGCCAAGCAGAGGTACAAGTCCCTCCAGGGGCTTTGAGCAGGACTCTCCCAGGCAGGGTGGGACCCTCGTCTTACAGATGAGCCAGGAACTGGAGTCAGGCCAGGGGTGGGGGCACCTCAGACCAGAACCCCATGTCCTGCCCCTGTCCCCTTTGGGTGCCTGATATGGGTCCCCGCTGGGCAATCCCAGACAGACTGCACGACCCTGCCCACATGACCTGTGGGGGTGCTGAGAGCAGGCTGGGGCATCTGCCCCCACCTCCCCCATCCTCCCCTGCCTCCTGGTCTGGCCCCTGCCCCAGGCATTTACATGTTTCTCCCCTCCTCCTCCCCCTGGCCTGATGTCCCTCTGCCCAAATGCCTCTCCTCCCTCCACTCTCCTCCCACTCCCCCTCCACCCCGTCCTTGCCCCCACTTTTCCCCACGTAGCTGGGGCCCTCCTCCCCTGCACTCCTCCTCCCCTCCCCTTCTGCCACCCTTCCCCCGGTGGGCGGCCAGAGCAGCAGCAAGGCACCTGCAGTGTAGGGACATGGGCAGACTGTCCAAGTGGGGTAGGTGTGCAGGGCTGGGGGCCAGAAGTGGGCAGGGGGAGCTTCTGGAGGTGGGTGGTTTCAGATGGGGGCGCAACCCTGCAGTCACCAGCTGGAGGGCGCAGAGCTCCCCATTGCCATGGGGCCATCTCAAGCAACAGATGTCACCCACAGCTTCCCTGCACCCCAAAGAGCCACATCCCAAGCTGGTCCATCAGGTGTGAGGACAGGTGTTGGGACAGGTGAGGGGCAGGCGGTGTGGGGGCAGCAGGAGGAGGCCCCTACTGCGTCCTATGTCCTTGGTCCCCCAGCTGGGCAGCAGGAAAGGCAGGAGGCCCACAGCCTAGCCCCCTTGCCTTTCCAAAGGGCTACTGGAGAGAGACCCCATGGTTTAAAACTAAGAGCAGTTTTCTCATCTAACTTCAAGGCTGTTCTACAGCACCTTGTTCCTCATCCGCTTGGTTCCTCCTGAGCAGTTCTGGACACGAAATAACAGGGAGCTCGGGAGGAACAGGCTTTTCTCCTGAGCGAGCACAGTGTGGAAACGTGGGTGCAGGTGCGGAAGCCTGTGTTGGCTGTAGCAGGCTGCACACAAGTGCTGACCAGGAAGGGCTTAAGGTGACCAGCACAGCCCAGCAGGATGTGCAGGGGATGCTGTGGGAGGCCCCAGGACATGTGGCTGCTGGGAGCCACAAGGTCACCACAAAAAGAGCAGTGTGTCCCGGGAGGGCTGCTGGTCCCCCGGGGGCTGCCAGCCGCTGAGTGTCTGGCCCCCAAAGGCAAGCAGGGGACCCCACTTGGTAGGTGGGTGAGGGGATGTGGGCCCTGGAGAAGGAGCGGTTGCACTGGAGGGCGTTCTGTGCAAATCCATGGGTGACAGCCCGACAGAGGTCACAGGCCAAGCTGTCCAGAGTGCTGCCCCAGCCCCAGGGAACCATGCCCTCTGCTCAGCCCGGGGATGAGCAGGTGGTGAGGAGAGTGCTCTCGCTGTGGTGAGTCCTCTCTATCTTAGGACCCTTAACTCCTCAGGACCCCGCTCCCCACCCCGTGGGCTGCCCTGGGGCCTCCCGGCCCTGACCTCACAGTCCAGGCACAGCCCATGCTCCTGGGTGCAGGCCCAGGGCCTCCCTGTGCCTCTGTGGGCCTCAGTTTTGCCTTACGTGAAATGGGGGTGAAGGCTGCCCCAGCTGCCTCACATGTTGTGCAGAGAGCTGCTATAACATAGGGCCCCCAGCCGGGGGCTGGCTCAGGGCAACACTTCTTCAGAGTGGTAGAGGCAGGGTTTTCTCACAGGAGAACTTACAGGAAGCTAGAAGGAGGCCGACCCTAGGGGGTCAAGGTGCACCTGACAGTCCCTGGTGGATCGGGGAGGATTTTGCGCAGCTGGAAACCCGCCTCTGTGTCCAGCACCGTCTCCCCGCCCCACCTGCCTGCCCGCGTTGTTCACTGGCGCACACCTGCATCTTGCAGACGACTCCCTTTCTGAGCTTCAGGCTTCGCACTGCCTTGAACTATAAACGGGTCGTTTACCTGGGAAAGAATCGTGTGGGCAAGTCCAGGTGAGCTCACGGTCACGGCAAAGGAGAGGCCTCCGCAGCCAGGCTGTTGAACTTCCGTAACGTGGGGAGAATCCTGCCGTTGGGCCTGAGGCCCCCGGGGCGTGTGTACCTGCGAACAAGCTGGCCTGGAACTCAGCAAGCGCGGAGACCCCACTGAGTTGACGTGGTATTATTTTAAGGGGCTCCAGTCTCCAGGAGACGTAGTTACAAGCGTTTGCTCCATTTCTACTTTTGTGTTTGCTCATGAGAATGAGCTGGCAGGCGGGAGGCTTGCTGGGCTGGGGACGCGGGCGCAGGTGACGGTGGTGCTGCAGCCCCAGGGATGTTTGGTGGCCTCATCCCTTGGACAGGGCAGTAGAACACGGGGGTCAGCCTTTCACCAAAACACGCACAGAGGCAGCTGTGGGCCAAGCACCAGCTTACAGGAAGCTATGCGGGGCCGGGCGGAGTCTGGCGGTGCTGTCGGCTGGGGTGGCCGCTGGAAGGGGCCCGGTGGCACGGTGTCCGTGGGCTCTGGGCTCACATCACCTGTCTGTGCACATTCCCGTTTGAGTGGGGGACATAACCCTGCTTCCTCCTGACTTCCTTGAGTGAAACTTCCAGAATTTCAGCCCGCAGTGGGATGTCCACTACTCCGTGGTTAGGGGGAAATGCTAGGACATCTCGACCTCGTGGCCCAGCCCCAAGTATGAGTGACACTGAGCCCAGATGTTGGTGTGTCTGCGGCCTGGAACTGCCATGCGCAGGCCAGCTGTCCTGGGACTCTAAGCTCCTGGAGGGCAGGGTTGCCTGATGCCCTCGGCACTAAGGCAACTAGAGCAGGTGCGCAGGGAGGTGGCTGGGCAGTAGGAGGAGCGGGCAAAGCTGGTTGGCTTGGATCTTCCACTGTGCTCGGCCACGTCACTGCCACCCAGGCCCCCCAATACCGTGTGTGCTGCCAGGGAGACACCTGGATTCCAGAGAGGGACAGAACCAGACATGCTGGCTGTCATCTCTCTGCATCCTCACTGCTTTCCAGTGGAAGACAGAACAGCCAGAGGGCAGTGACATGGTTTGGTGCTCTGTGGTTGTGCTGGTCTGGAGATTTTTATTTACTTAATATTTTAATTTTTAAAAGTATCTATTTCAGAGAGAGAGAGAGAGAGAGAGAGAGAGAGAATGTGTGCATGGGTGGGAGGGGCAGAGGCAGGGGAAGGGAGAACTCCAGCAGACTCCTCACTGAGCAGGGAGCCCCATGGGGCCAATCCCAGGACCCTGAGATCACGACCTGAGCCGAAACCAAGAGCTGGATGCTTAACTGACTGAGCCCCCAGGTGCCCCCAGCCTGGACATTTTTAAAGTGAAGGGGCCTGACCTCTAGGTTTGAGCTCTGTGTCCTTGGGGTTACAGGAGCTGTGGGAAACCTGCTGCTAGATGACCCCGCCCTGTGCCTCTCTGCTGGGAGCTTCCTGTGGGCACCACAGTCCAGAGCTGCTGAAGAACTATAGTCTTCGGAGCAGGAGCCCACCCCCAGGCTCCTGGCACCAGCTGTCCTCAGGGTGCTGGAGGCTGACCCCCACCCGCCCATGAGGGGAGGGTGGCTGGAACCTTGCTGGAGGATGCAGGTATAGCCTCATGGGTCCTTCAGCCTAGGGGGGTAGAGAGGATGCTTTTGAGAACAAGCTAATTAAAAGCAAACCTTGGGTAGTCTTGTGTCTCGCTTGGGTCTCAGGACTAGAGACCGAGTGCCTGGTGACACTTGCAAACCCCTGCAGTGGGGGAGGGGGGAGGAGTGGGGGGCTGGGCGGGCGGTGGGAACAAAGGTGGAATCACACACTGCGCCTTTTCTTTCCTTCGACCGGAGGTTTAAGATTACAATCAGCCTGCTCCTGTTTGAAATTCTCTGAGCAGAATTTGGAAGAAAAGAGGAAAAAAAACAGGGTTTGGGGTTTTGTTTTGTTTCAAGCAGGGAAATTGTGCCTCCTACTTTTTAGTGTGAAAACCAGACTTAGGCTATCGGAAATCATTAGATTGGGTCTGACTGTGGCCCTGGTCTGCGCCTTCCTGGAGCAGGATTTGATTGTCTTGGAAAGGTGGCGCAGGATCCTGGGACAGGCAGCACACGTGGCCATCCCAGGGCCTGCGGGGGGAGGGAGGTTCATCATCCTTTGGGTTCGGGTTCTGCATGAAGGTTCACCATCCTGGTGCTGGGCCAAGAGGTCAGGAAAGCGTCGCAGGGACCCAAAACAATTCCCCAAAGAAGTGATGTGAAGGACGCGCACAGGGAACCAACACGTGGGACCAGCAACAACGTGAATAACCCCCAAGGGACAGGTGTGAGTCCGGGGGCGCCCGGGGTCAGGCGGGGAAGGCGCGGAGCCGCGTGTTTCTGCTGGAAGAGGGGGAGGAGACGGGGTCTGTGCTAAGGCAGGGCTGTGTCTGCCAGCTAGTTACCCTCCATCTGGGGGTGGCTCCTTCCTCCTGGCAGAGACCCCCAGGCTCCTCCAGCCCCTCTTGAGGTGCAGGCCGGCAGGGGGGGGGCTTTCAAAGCTGCCCCGCGGGTCAGAAAGGCCGAGTGACCGGGAACAGCCGTCAGGTGGCCAGGCAGTCAGGGGAGTTAAGGGGAAGAGTGGCTGGGCCAGACCACGGCCAGTGGGGGGCTTCGGGGGCAGTGTGTGTGTATGGGGGGGGGTCGGGGGCGAGGAGGGGGCAGCCCTTGGTGGCCTCCAGGGGATGGGGCTGGAGGCCGGGACCAAACTGCCTGAACTCATCTGCATCCCACGGAACGGAAACAATGAAGCAGAAGGTGATTTCGCTGCTGGATCTCCCAATAGGAGTTGCTCGAGTCAGCTCATTTACATCTCCGTTCTCCAAGACGGGCCTGCCAGCACGGGCAGGGCTTGGAGTCCACAGCAAAGGGGTCATAAGGAACCCCAAATATGCTCAAAGAGAAGTGCAGACCCGCCCGCCGGCGGGGAGCCACCTGCTACTGCCAGCCGCGTGCCCCACGAATGACTTCAGGCTGACAGCTAAGTCCAGGATTGCTTCCCCCAAACCTGACCTAAGGTTTTTTTGCCGGACTTTCTCGGGAGAGATCGTACCTTCATGTTTGTTCTGGAACTCAGGAGGACATTCTTTGCTCCCAGGATTTAACGTGCTTTCAAGTAATCTGACGAAGCAATCAGCAATGGTTTTGACAGTTTGCCAGTTCGGTGAATTAGACTGTGACCTTGAAACCAGGGAATCAGATATTTTTATATCCTTGAAACAAGAGCCTAAAACGTCAAGGGAAAATCTAGGCCTTTGTTTTTCTTAAGCAGCAGAGGTAAATAATATTTTTGTTTATGCAAACTTCATTCCAAGACAATATCATAAAAGAAGGTTGCTTGTTTTTTGTTTTCTTAATTAATTTAATTAAATTAATTTATTTGAAGTTGCTTGTTTAACTGAAGGTTGGTGGAGTAGAAATTCATGGGAAAATGAATTTTGTTTTAATTGTCTCTGTTTCTGAGCAAACACTGCAAAGGCTGCATCTAGGTATTTGGGCTTTATCCAAAGAAGTGACTATGATGTCTTTGGGCAGCGTGATCTCATTTTCCCTTGAAAATCTGTTTTTTGCACCGCAGACTCATGTTTGACTGCTGGAGATCTGTTCTGTGCAAGAAAACCGGAAGCAACCTTCGCTCCTCCCTGAGACGCTCCGATGAGGTCGAAAAGGAAGAAGGTGACCCTCAGATCGACGTCCCTGATGTCATCAGGCTTGTCAGAGACCCGCCGGAGCAGTCACACACCCCTGCAGGTAGGGGCCCTTTGCAACCTTATTTGGACCTAGAAGCTGTTGCTGCTGATCAGATTCAAACATCCTGCCCATTGCTCTTCCAGTCGTTTTAGGAGATGAGTGTGTTTTGGATCTGGGAGGACAGTCATGCGTGGCGTCTGCATGGCACCACCACCCCCCCGCCCCCGGCCGCCTCCCCATGGCATCCCTGTGGCATCTGCATGGTGTCCCTGTGCTATCCCTGTGGTGTCCACATGGTGTCCCCATGGCGTCTCCATGGCATCCCCGTGGTGTCTCCGTGCTGTCCCCGTGACTTCCCTGTGGTGTCCCCATGGCGTCCCCAGGCACCTGCTGCAGGCCCGTGGCTATTACCTGCCTGCCCCTGGTGAGGAGTCTCCCATGACCCTCCTCACTTGGCCTCCTGGAGGTTATTCTGATAAGCAGCTTAACATTAGAGGGAAAAAGCTCATTTGGATTAGAAATGAAGCCCAGTGCCCGGGAGGGTGACCAGCACCAGGCATGGCTTCTCATCTGAGACCGGGAGGTGGTGTTGAATTCGGTGGGTCATGGACCCATGGCCACTGCCCGGAGGACAGGGGAGCATGACAAACGCTAGCTGAGAACCCCACACTCCTCAGGGCCTGGCCTGACCCTAGTCAGGTGACCTCCCACGTGCCCTCCTGCCCTCCCCTGAGCCCTCCTGCCCTCCTGTGTGCCATCCCCTGTGCCTCATCCAGTTCCTTAAAGCAAGCGAGAGGCTTGCTCTGCGGTGTGCGGTTCACCAGCACTGAACTCCCTGCACCCCTTCGTCCCCATCCTATGCCAACAGTAGTTCTCAGGAGACAGGGCAAGCAACGTGCCACCTACAAAGGGATGGCACAGGTAGAATGACGAGTGTCCACCCAGGGCTGGGCTGGAGCCGCGAGGGAGCACAAGCAGGGCCCTCACCTCTGTCTCCAGGGATCCCAGGCCTTGCCCTAAGCAGCCTCTAATGTAGGTGGGCAGTGGGGCTAAGGCGACCCTGGGCTCCCTCGTGGGCTGTGTCCCTCTGGCCTGTGTCCCTCGTGGGCTGTGTCCCTCTGGCCTGTGTCCCTTGTGGACTGTGTCCCTCTGACCAGTGTCCCTCGCGGACTGTGTCCCTCTGGCCAGTGTCCTTCACAGACTATGTCCCTTTGGCCTGTGTCCCTCGTGGGCTGTGTCCTCATGGCTTGTGCCCCCTGCGGTCTGTGTCCCTCATGGGCTGTGTCCGTGTCTGTGTTGCCTGGGCACCCCTAGGTGAGAGAGTACCTGCACCATCTTTGCACCTCGGCATTTGTGCTCCGTGTCCCATGTGTGCCGTCCATCTGCCGACGGGGTATCTTGTGCACACCCCAGACCAGGGTCTGAGCCACGGCTCCAGTGATGGGCCTTGCACATATGGACATGGTTGGCCGTTTGCACCTGGCCAGCGGGTGGTTGCTTTCTGCTGTCATAGCCCCACTAGCATCTCTGTTTAGTCTTATTGGTGCAGAAACCTGAGTTTTACCACTTCCTTTGTCGGTGACTGTTGGCCAGTGGGAGGCTGAAGCCTGAAACCCCAAGTCAGTCTCCCCACGATGCGAGTGTCCTGACTGACTGCCCGACTATGGGGCCTGGTTTTCTGGTACTGTCTGGGTTGGGAGCACAGCAGTGGGACAGCCACCCCCGGGGGTGGCAAGTGCAGGGAGGGCAGGGAGGGCAGGGGACAGGGCCAGGGAAGGCAGGGGAGAGCAGGGGATGGGGCCATCACCTGGTGCACCTGGCCCAGAAAGGGCACTTGGGAAGGCAGCATGCTTGGTCCCTCGGTGAGGGCACGTGGGTGGTAGACACGGTGGACGGCTGACTTCTACAGCTGGGAGGTTGTCGAGTGTCTCCGTGCACAGTGGGGCCGGAGTGGCTGAGGCTCCAGAGTGGGATGCCAGAGCTGGACTCTGCTCGTTGCTCGGCCGCCTAGAGCATGGGCTACAGGAAGGCCCTCCACGGCTGGTGACAGTGGCAGCACGCGCAGCGGTGGTGGCAAGGACCCAAGGTGTCGTGGGCTCAGGCGACGGGCCAGGGTCCCATCTCGGCTGCGTAGCTGTGGATTCCTCCTCCGTCCCCCAGTGGCAGGCCTCACGGGCCTCTGTGGCTCCTGCTCTGTGGACAGGCTGCTGCACCTGTGGCCCTTTCCCTGCTCCCTGTGGAGAGAGGAAGGAACTGGGGGCTGAGAGGAGGAGGCAGGTGCGGGGCCGCCTCTGTAGTGCACCTAGTGGGGCTGCAGGCCTGTGTCGGGTCTCGGCTCCCACAGCCCTGCTATTCCCACCAGCGTCTGGTGCACCCACCTGCAGGTCAGAGCCTGCCCGACCATCAGCCGCACAGGGAAGGCTTCTGGTTGCAGGGCGTTCCACTCCCTGTGAGCTGGCCCCACAGAGGGCTGGGCAGCCTCTCCTTTCAGCGGCCAGGGAGGCATCTCGGGTCAGCACCAGGGTCTCCTTCCTGGGGCCACTCTTGGGCTCAAGTCCCCGCTGGAGTCTGGAAAGGCCCCCAGCAGTGTGACCCCTCACCCCACAACCCCCGTCTTTCCAGAAGCAAAGTCGTGGCAGATGCTTCTCCTGCATGACGCCTTTCTGTGGGGCTGCACGGTCTGCAGATATAGGTGCAGGGTCTCTGCACACAACTCCCTTCCCCTCACGCCCCACAGGTGCCGCTGCTGACAACCCCTGCTCCATGACCCCTGGCACCTGACCCGGCCTGGGCTGGGCCTTTGTCACGCACCCAGGGCACCAGGCTGACACGGCAGCCCCAGAGCGGGGGCACCGAGGTGCAGGCAGTCCTGGGGCCCCGGCTGTCCGTCCCATCCAGTTCTGAATGAACAGCTGAGGCAGGTTGGGGCAGAGCCTGGAGAGCAACCGGGACACAGCAGAGGCAGGAGGCCAGACCAGACGGGAGCTGGTCACCTCATGGGAATGGGCCTGGGGGTGAACACCGCGTGTCCCCGGAGGCGCCGGTGGTGTGTGGGAGACCAGCACACACGTGCACACGTGTATTTCATGAGCGCAGCTTCCAAGCTTGCTTGGCTCTCCGCCTTCTGTGTGGCACTTTCCCATGCAAACCCAGGTGCCCCGACTCCTGCTGTTGTGGCCTGCTCCCTGCCGGCATCCTCGGGCACCCACCCTCAGGTCCTCCGGCCTCTGCCAAACACCTCCATGAGCAAGCAGTGTGGTAGGCAGGGAAGCGGCAGCAGCTGTGAACGTTTGTTTGAATGTCCTCTGTCCTCTGAAACCTCGATTTTGAGAGCACGGGCAGGTGTTATTCTCACGGCGGCAATTCCTTGTCCTCGCTGTGACGCCGAATAGGTGGGGCCTGTCCGCGGGCACGGGCGGGCCTCCGTGACCCAGGATGCCACTGCTCTCCTGCGTTTACTTTTCAAACGGTGAGTCTATTCTGACGGGTTAGCAGAGTCTCTAATGACGCCGACAAACCTTTGAGAATCACGCGGGACAGCTGCCGGGAGACGTCTTGAGGATAAAAGACAATCAAATGCGGTTCCTGATGCGAGCGTAAAGCCCACAGTTACCGTCTGCAACATGAGGTTGAGCCGCGGAGCTGCCGTTGCATCGCCAAAATCTCCCAGGGTTGGCGCTTTCACGCAGCTGGACCTAATTCCTGCGCGTGGCATGGACGTGAGCGCGTGCGTTCCCGTGGAGGAGGGCCCGCCTGTGACCCTCCGGCTTTGCCCAGGCAGGGAGCCCCGGCTGAAAATGCGGCTGGGGAAGAGCGAGGAGGACCCCAGGGCACGGTGCTGGCGGGGAAGCTTCCTGGCGGGCCGCGGCCTCAGCTCCGCCGGGCGCAGGTGAAGGGCCCTGAGTGAACATGGTGCACCCGTGCGAGTCTCCCCGCGCTTGGGCCTTTCCTGGAACCCCCAGGCCGAGAGCACAGTGCGGAGCACACGGCCCTGGAAGACCTGCCTGGCGGCCACACCCAACAGCTTCATGTCCCAGATGTGACGTTCTCATGAGAAAACGTGCTGTTTGTAGAAACAGAACTTGGGTGTTGCTCTAAACAGTCTTGTTTTCACCCTTTCCTGGTCCCTTGGGCTTTGCCCTTGGACTAAACGTTATTGGGGAAGCCAGCAGGAGCTCCGCACCTGCAGATCGTGCTCGCTGCTGTGAACCCGCAAATGTCTGGGGCCCGCTGGTGGTGGCTGGTCGCTGTCGGAAGCCACATGAAAGCAGCCCTGATGCCCCACAGCCTCGCGGTGCTCAGATTTCCCAGGACCTCCCAGATAGGCTCTTCTGGGTGGAACCGACTAGGTGTTAATATGACAGATGTGACGGGTCACAGAACCCCAGGAAGGACTCTGGCGGCCGGAGAAGCCCCTTACGGGGACAGATGCCCGGGAGGCTGCTCATCCGGAGCCTCCCTCCCCAAGCCTGCCCCACCAGCAGCAGGAGTGATGTGCATTTTTATTTTTGCAGAAACTTGGTGGTTTTTCTGTAGAACCAAGTGCTCTATGACACGTGCTGTGGATCAAGGTGATCCTGGGGCCACATAGCTCTGGGAAAGCACATGGCTGCTGTGTCACCAGCAGTGCCAGGCTGGGCCCCCCTGCCCTCCTTTGCTGCTCCCAGCGGTGATGCATGGCTGGTGGGGACAAGGTCTCCCTCCCTCTGGCCTTGTCAACTTCCGGACTCAAGTCCTGCCCACCTGTCTAGATGGGCAAATGTACCGCCTGTTCCGCGAAGCGCTCATCTGTGAGGCTCTCAGCTTCTGGGGAGGTCCTGCCACCCTGACAGTGCACGGGCAGCTTTGTTCCTGACAAGCCATGTCATGCATCTCCAAGACATGGCAGCACAAGGACAGGCAGCATTTCCTTCCCGTGGCAAGCTTGGTGGCAGGCTTCTCCCCAAGGGCCTAGTACTGGGAACCACGGGGTCCAGGAAGCACCTGGTCACCCAGCTCCGTGCTCTGTGCACATGTCTCCATCCTCCACGTGCGAGGCATGGCGGCGTTTAGAAAGCACCGCACTGGCACGTTGGGTGGCACCCTGTGGGTTAGCCACATGGAGCAGCAGGTGGCGCATGGCTGTTTGGAGGGGTTGTGCCAGCCAGGTGCTGGTTCTCCTGCGGCACCTGAGGGGCGTGGAGAAGATGAGGGGTTTCACTGCCTGCACGTTAAAGACTACAAGATTCACTCCCAGACAAAACCTAGGACAACCCTTCGCAGGATAAAGCAGGTGCCCTTTACGAGGCCAGAACCAGTGGGGAGTGGGCCTGGGGAGGAAGGTGCTCCCAGGGCAGGCAGGGAAGACACGCACCATAAGATGAGAAATGCTCACCGGGTTGGATGGGAGTGAGGAATGCAGAAAGATGAGGACACCTCCGTGGTCCCTACCCTCACAGGCAGAGCTGTAGAACCTGCCACTGGCGAGCATGCAGTCCTTGAAGCCATGCTGCAAACACCGCAGCGTGGACAAATGTCTTCAAGTATTTTGGTTTCCATCAGCAGCATCCACTCGCAGGAATGGAAACTAAGGAAGTGATAAAGAGTCGTCACAAAGCTCTGTGAACGAAGGTGTTCTTGGCAGGCATCATTTATACCAGTGAGGGTATGGGGAACAGTGACATCATGGCACTGGCACTAGGAGCTGGTGGCACTGCTCCATCGTGTAGACGGCACCCTTGCCGTCAAAGACCTGCAGCTGAACGTGCATGCATTCTTTCGTGCGCTGGTAATGTGTTTTCCTCTGTCTTCCTGCGGCGGGGACAGTGTTACCTCCACGAGAAGATGTGTTTCCTGGGGTAGGACGTAAGGCTGGACCCCCACAGGCAGGACCTGGACCCCCTGTCCCGCGCTGAGCCCCAGCCGTGGGGGCGCGTGCCCTCACAGGGGCTGCTTCTGCAGGAACCGTCCTCGTCTCTGGGTCTGGGCCCCGGGCTTCTGGCCTGGGCTCGCCCTGAGGTTTGGAGGGGGGACATCTTGTGGGAGACTTTTCCTGGCAATTGGCAGGCAGCCCTGGGAAAATAGGTGGGTGTGAATAAAGCCCTGGAGGGCGGGGACAGGAGGGCCTGGTGGGCCTCCTCAGGCAGGGCAGCCCGGGCCACAGCCACACAAGTGTCCCCGAGGGCGGAGGGTCAGGCCCGGCTGGCTCAGCCCGAGTCTGCCCTGGAGGCTGGGCCCTCCTGCACCCCGGACGCCCTGACAGCCTCGCCCCCATGCTCCTGCGCCCCAGAACCACGCTGACATGTGTCTCTGTCCCATACTTAGAAATCGGACCGTGAGTCAGCTCCTGGGGTGCACTTTGGTTAAAGATGGTGTCACAGTGGTTCCCTCCCACCACAGACGTGACACCGGCTAGTCTGTCTGTCAGGATGTTAGCAGCTGTCAGTGAGCGTTGCTGGGAGTTATTCATTGACTCCTGAGAGGGCCGATGTCCTCCTTCTCCCAAGAACTCCATTCTGACGGCCAGAATTCACCCGATGAAGAGACACGTCCCCCTGAGCTCCTCGTCACCAGGATGGGCGGTGCGTGGGCCTGAGGCACACGTGCCTGGTTCTCTCCTTGGTGTCTACCAGCTTCTAGGGTAGTGAGTCTGCTGTTAGCACCTCCCCAATAGCAGTGGTGACAGCTTTTAAAAATATCACTTCAAACTGGTACAAAATAGAATTTAAGTGAATATGTTTAAATGATCTTGTTGGCTTTGTTGGGGGGTTCCTTAGCCGGCGGCCTGCCATCCAGCTGTTGGACGAGGTGAGAGGCCACCTGTGAGCAGGAGGGGCAGACGAGCAGCTTGCTCTGGAGGGAAAGCAGGTGGTGGCGGCAGGGTCCCCACCCAGGGGTCCATCCGGCAGGACGCCCAATGTTTCTGGTCACTCTGTGTCTGGGGACATTAAAGCTGTAAGTCAGATCCAGTTTGGTGACGGGGTGCTGACAGAGTGGCCAGTGTCTGCTTGGGGCCTGCCTGCTGTCTTGTTTTTAACAGAAGTAAAAAACATAAAAGTTGTACACAGCTTAACCCATCGCAGATGTTCGCGTTGGTCAGATTGTCCAGTGGGGGGCCTTGGGAGCCTCTTCACATTGGCCTTCGGATCCGCCAGGCCTGCTGCTGCATCCTGGGTGGATGCTGGAGGAGAGGATCTCGGGCGAGTGTCTGGGAGTCCTCTGATTTACACGGCACTCTGATGACATGGCGCACAAGGTGGGGACACCCTGCCCTGTGCCCCACTGTCCCCTGAGTGCAGCAGCCCCTCGGTGGCAGGATGAATTCCCATTGCGGTCCTGCGACTGTCCACGGAGGTTATGTCTGTCTGGCTGCCCTTCACGTGACTCATGAAGATGCAATCTGAATGTCAGGGAACAGTTTCCAGACCTTTCAAATAGTTATGGTGACTTTTCCCTTTGCAAAAAAAAAAGTCATGATAGGGGCCCCTCGGTGGCTCAGGGGGTTAAGCAGCCAACTCTTGGTTTTGGCTCAGGGTCGTGGGATCGGGTCCCACTGCCTCAGTGCTGAGCAGGAAATCTGCTTCGGAACTCGCCCCGCCGCCCCTCCCCCAGACCTCACCATGACTATCTGTTCCTAGTACTTGTTTTATAGGAGGGTTGGCCTTCCCTGTTCCTTTTAGCAGGAGTGTGGGCTGTCCTGCTGCCTAGGGCGTGTGTACAGCGATGTGCCCCAAGGGAAATGGTTTCCCATACCTGGGAAAGGACCGTGTGTTAGGGAAGTCTCTGGAAGCTTTGTGACACTTGCCCATGCTGGGAATGGGCATATATGTGTGTCAGACACCTCTCAGGAAGACGTCTGTGTGAAGAGGCTTTTCTGGGCTCAAATATGGAGAAGGATTCATGCCCCTCCCTCCCGACAGCGGTCAGGGCTCACGGGGTGGCTGGCAGGGTGGCGGATGAGGTGGGTCCCTGTGCACAAGAGCCAGATGGACTCTTGGGGCGGGGTGTTAGGAAGTACCTGGCGAGCTTCTGGATGCAGGTGTGCACCCCAGGCTCACATGCTGTGGGTCTTCGCGCCTCACTCTGCTTTCCCCTGAGAGCCAGCTGCCCGGCCACGTCCTGCCTGGGGAGTGGGAAGCGCAGTGTCTCCACACAGAGTTCTGTTGGTTCGTTCTGCTCCTCCCAGAGATGGCAGCTGGGGGTCGGTGTAAGCCCAGGTGTGGGTTCCTGGGCCCCGGTGCCCCTTCTTGCTGCGTGGCTGCAGCACAGCCATTTCAGGAGTGCTGACAGAGCGGCTGCAGAGTGCAGTCAGGGCCTGACCCCACTGGAGCTGTGCCACCCCCCACCCCGCCCCCAGGAACAGGGACACGGCAACGCGTCTTCCCTCTGCTGCCCACTCCGAAGCATTGGCAGAATGACCCTGGGGGAAACGGCAGGGAGCTGATCCTAAACTCACTTCCAGGCCAACCCCTCAGACTCCGTGGTGCCATCCATGCTTCCAGTTCAGAGCCAGCAGCAGCGGAGCTCCGATGCCCCCTCTGGCCTTCAGCACCCGGGCTTGCTCTGCACCTGCTCAGCACCCGTGAGCCCCCCCACATCTATGAATGGGAGGTGAGGGAGCCCAGGTAGCATGGGCAGGGCCATGGAGAGCAGGCACCATCCCTGTGCCACTCCTCGGCTCTCTGCTGTCGTGCCCTGGGTCTCGGCTCCGGCTATCCCCCTGTGGTGGCAGAGCAGCGGGCACTCACTGTGGTAGGAATGTGGGAAACTGCAGGATGCTTCTTACACGGTCAGCACGCTCGCCCCACATGGCCCCACAGTCGGGGGAACTCCAGCTCGCTGGGGAACTGGGTGCTCGTGGCTTCTGCTTAGGGAGTCCTACAGGTGAGCTGCAGTCCTACAGGTGAGCTGCGGATGCCTTGGGAAGCACAGCTCATCCTGTGCCGCTTGGTCGGCTTCTGGATGCGCAGAGACAGTAGATGAAGGGATCTGTGTGACAGCTCGGTGTCACCCAGAAGGCCGTGGGTGTGTGTGTGACTGTGAGCGAGCATGTGTGCGCGTCTGTGAGTGTGCACACTGCCTCATCTTCACTTCATTTTTACTAACAGCTTCATTTCTGCATAAATCACAGACCGTAGATTTTTCACTATCTTTATTTTTTAATTTAATTTAATTTAAATTCAATTAATTAATATATAATGTATTATTGGTTTCAGCAGTAGAGGCCAGTGATTTCTCAGTTGTGTACAACACCCAGTGCTCATCTCATCACGTGCCCTCCTTCATGTCCATCACCCAGTGACCCATTCCCCACCCCGTCCCCCACAGGACCCTCTGTTTCCCAGAGTTAAGATCATCTTCCCCTATGATCCTCTGTTTTGTTTCTTAAATTCCACATATGAGTGAGATCGTATGATAATTGTCCTTCTCTGACTGACTTATTTCACTCAGCATAACACCCTCCAGTTCCATCCACGTTGAAGCAAATGGTGGGTATTTGTCGTTTCTAATGGCTGAGGAATATTCCATTGCATACATAGACCACATCTTCTTTATCCATTCATCTTTCGATGGACACTGAGGCTCCTTCCACAGTTTGGCTATTGTGGACATTGCTGCTAGAAACATCGGGGTGCAGGTGTCACGGTGTTTCATTGCATCTGAATCTTTGGGGTAAATCCCCAGCAGTGCAATTGCCGGGTCATAGGGCAGGTCTATTTTTAACTCTTTGAGGAACCTCCACACAGTTTTCCAGAGTGGCTGCACCAGTTCACATTCCCACCAACAGTGTAAGAGGGTTCCCCTTCTCTGCATCCTCTCCAACATTGGTTGTTTCCTGCCTTGTTAATTTTCCCCATTCTCACTGGGGTGAGGTGGTATCTCATTGTGGTTTTGATTTGTATTTCCCTGATGGCAAGTGATGCGGAGCATTTTCTCATGTGCTTGTTGGCCATGTGTAGGTCTTCTTTGGAGAAATTTCTGTTCATGTCTTTTGCCCATTTCATGATTGGATTGTTTGTTTCTTTGGTGTTGCGTTTAATAAGTTCTTTATAGATTTTCATCCCCTTTAAAATGTACAGCTGAGTGGTGTTCAGGCTGTTGGCAGACTTGGCCAGTGTCGCCATGAGCTTGAGGACACTCAGTTCACCCCTGAAGGAAGCCCCCGCCACCGTGAGCAGTCGCATCCCGTCCCCGCCCCCACAATCAGGGCTCTGCACTTGGTCCACGTGGATTTCCCTGTTCCGGGCGTTGCATGGAAATGGTCACACGCAGCTCACGAGGCATGGTATCTTGAAAGTTCTTCCTGGCACAGCCTGTGCCAGGTTCTGTCCTGCTGTGTGAATAGATGATGCTTCACCTTATTGTCGGGCGTGGGCACTTGGCTGTTTTCTGCTTTGGGCCACTTTGGGCCACTGTGAATCCTGCCTCCACCAACATTTCCGCACCGGCTCCCGTGCATAGGGTTTTCACTGTTCCGGGGTGCACGCCCTGGGAGGAGGTGCCGGAGCACATGGTGACTCTGGGTTTAGCTGCTGGAAGATCACCACCCTATTTCCCATGTGGCCGCAGCACCACATATCTTCCTGGCAGCGGACAAGGCTGTGGTTCCTCCACGTCCTTGCCAACACCTGTCTTTGTCCATCTTTTTGTTTGCTGTCCTGGTGGGTGTGATGTGGTGTCTTGCCATGGTGGTTTTGGTTTGCATTTCCCTGATGGCAAACAATGTGGAGCACCTTCATGGTTCCTGGCCATCTCACATCTTCCCTACGGAAATGTCTGTCAGCAGTCTTGCCCACTTTTCTGTTGGGGTGTTTGTCTTCTCAGCGTTAGCTGGGGGAGTGCTCTGTGCGTTGCAGGGACAGGTCCCAGGCCCCCTTCTGCACCCCTTGGGTCTCTCACCCCAGGGCGTCCCCTAGGGGTCAGGGTCGGCCTTGGTGAGAAGCTGTGGTCTCCTGTCCGCATCTGCTCAGGATGTGTGCAGGTAACTGCACATGTTCCCCTGTGCACACAACTAGGCGCCTGCCCTGGGGTCTGTGTAAACATGCACCTGGGCATATAGAACCCAAAACGGAGTTACTTGGGAGACCTTTCCATGGGGATGTGAAAGGTGAGCAGTGCCTTCCAGGGCTCGTGTGTGCCATGGAGCATGGGTCTTGTGCTATCTGCAGAAAGGCCCTGGGGAGTGGGCAGGACCTGGGGTAGGGGGGATGGAGGGCGAGTAGGTCAGGGCCAGGTATCCTCACCAGTTCAGTGTGCCAGGTAGGTTCCAGAAAGGGCCACAGGGCTAGAGCCTGAGTGCACCTTCTGGAAGTTTCTGTGGGCCTCTGAGTGGTGCACTGGTGGGATACCCTGGAGGGTGAGGGGCTTGAGGGGGCCAGCCTTCAAGAGCAGGACTGGGAGACACCAGGGTCTGGGCACAGACCCCTTTGCCCTCCCCCGGACACTATGTGGGGAGGAGCAGGGAGATTAGGACTCATCCAAGGGGATGCAGTCACCATGGACACGGTGAAGTTGCTGCTTGAGCTGAGTCTGTCTGGGAAGACCTGGGTTCTTCCACAGCTCTGGTGCAGGAGGTGGGGCCCGAGCATAGACATGGGGAGGTAAGCACCCATGGTCCTCGTTCATCGTGGGGGCACCTTTCGCCCTCATCTGTGGCCCATATTGGCCTTGGGGTGTTGAGGGCGCTATGTCCACTGAACACCTCACATGCTCACTCACGGCCCCAGATAGTTCAGGCATTTACAGATTAGAATATGGATATTGCGACAGGATAGAGGAAGCATGGGTTTTCATGCAAATACTCTTCCTTCTCTGGAAAGAGCATCCCCCCACCCTCGAGTGCTGAGCTGTCACTGCCTGCTTCCCAGGCCCTCTGCCCTCGGCCACTGCTGCTGGGACCTGATGCTCTGCCCCTGCCACAGCTCCCACTGCCTCTGAAACCTCTGGGGAGCCCGCCCCACGTCAGCACCTACATGTGTCCCCGGGGAATGGCTATGAGAAGCTAAGACCCGTCTGCTTCATGCTGGCTCCAGGGTGCAGGCTAGGAACACCTCCCTCCCACATCTGTGCCAAGACCTTAGCATTGGGTGTTGCCTCCACCTGCCAGCCCCAGGAGGACCTGAACAAGTGTGGATCTGGCCCCTGAGGATGCAGCCACCTGTGGATGGCTCTGCATGGAGCTGGGTCGATGTTGAGGTGTCTTTGCAGGTACCTGGAAATCATTTTGTATCAGAAGTGGCTTCAGGAAGATGGACATGATGCCAGTTATGCACATGTTGCACCATCCCATCTATTCATAAGTGGGGCCTAGAGGGTGTGTGGCATACTGCCCAGGGCTGGCCATGATGGTGCAAAGGCCTGGTCCTTACTGCCTGGTGGGCAGGTCCCGGTGGTGGGCCTGCAGTGGGAGGGAGGCCAAGGGGCAGTGAGGGCCAGTGGTACTGGGCTCATGACCACAGAGCTTAGCTGTGGGCCGGTTGGGAAGGCAGGTGCTGTGCACTAAAACAGGGAGCAGGACTTGGGGGCACCAGCTGGTGTGGAGCAAAGCAGAGGCCAAGCTGTTCCTGACACCAACAGCAAAACAAACAGTAGCTCCCTCCCCAGCAGCCCCCTCTCTGCAGAGCCCTGGCAGTGACTGGCTAGTAGATGTGGGGATTCCACAGGTGCTGGTGGAATGAATTTCTGTATCCCAGCCCTGCACCCTGGGCTCCTTCACTCTTGGGAGGAGATGGCTGGGGACATTGCCAGCATCTTTACAATTCAGAGAAACCTCTCCTTTTACCTAGTCCGGAGGGAGGCTCATCAGTTCTGTGGTCTTCTCTATCTGCCCGTTTTCTAGTTTTCTGATGTCTATTTTTATTATTTCCTTCCATCTGTTTACTCTGGTTTTATTTATTTATTTATTTATTTATTTATTTATTTATTTATGAGAGAGAGAGAGAGAGAGACAGGCAGAAAGAGAAGCAGGCTCCATGCACCGGGAGCCCGACGTGGAATTCGATCCCGGGTCTCCAGGATCGCGCCCTGGGCCAAAGGCAGGCGCTAAACTGCTGCGCCACCCAGGGATCCCTGTTTACTCTGGTTTTAAATGGCTCTTCTGTTTCTAGTTTTTGAAGGTGGATGCTTGCATCACTGTATTTAAACGTTTCATCTTTTTCTTTCTTTGAGAGAGAGAGAAAGAGCGCGCACACACACATGTGCATGAGTCAGGGAGAAGGGGAGAGAATCCCAGGCAGATGCCCCGCTGAGTGCAGAGCCTGACACAAGACTCAATCCCAAGATCCTGAGATCATGAACTGAGCTGAAATCAAGAGTCAGATGCTCAACCTACTGGGACGCCCAGGCACCTCAAACTTGGGAATTTTAGAAGTGAAAAATGTAGTAGCTGAAGTAAAAACCCCAAGAACTAGCAAACTTGAGAATAAAGCAGACCTTGCCCAATCTGAACAACAGGGAGACAGGCTAGAACAAAAATGAATAGTCTCAGGGACGTATTGGACTCTATCCTCAGAACTGATAGTCCTGCCGCTGGAATCACAGGAGAAAAGTACCCAAATGTGGCAAAGACACAAATGCAAACATTTGAGAAGCTGGTAGAACCCCAGTTAGAATAAATCCCCCTGAATCATTCCAAGACCCCTCATGGTTGAACTTCTGAAAACTGAAGATGAAGAAACACTTCTTGAAAAGCACAACTACCATGTCTCCCTTGGTAGGAAAGAGACCATTTGCATAGCCCAATGGTGAGTCAGGACGTTGAGTTAGTGATTTTTAAACTCCCCTCAAGAAACCTTCAGGCCTAAATGGTTCTACCCCAGGATTCCAACACACATTCAAAGAAGTAACATCAGTTCTATGCTGTCTCTTCCAGAAAATAAAAAGGAGGCGCATCCCAGTTCATCTTCTGAGGCTAGTATAATATTGATGGCAAACAACAAAGACAGGAAACCCACGGACAATATTGCTCATGAATATGGACACAGAAGTCTGTAACAAAACATTAGCAAAAAGAAGTTAGCAATACGTAAGAAGAATTACTCACTGTGACCAGGGTGGGTTATTGCAGGTGTGCAGGCCTGGTTCAGTATTTTGAGATTTATCAGTGGAATCCACCACATCAAGGGACTCAAGGAGAAAAATCACACCATCATTTCAGTCAGTCCAGAAAGATCATTTGACAAAATTCAATACCCATCCAGAAGAAGAGGAATACAGGGGAACTTCCTTGACTCGTTAATGAGTGCCTACGGAGAACAGTTGCAGCTAGCTGGGCGGAAAAGTCAGGCGTCCACTGTCAGTGCTCTTCGTCAGGCATGGGGCAGGAGAAGCAAACACAGGGCACAGAGATGGGCAGGGAGGAATCAGCCGTCTGTTCACAGGTGACACGATCATTTAATTATAAAATCCCAAGGGCTTTACAGAAATATTCCTGGAACTATTACGAGACAGGGTGGCAAGGCTGCAGGATACAATATATACATTCAGAAGACATTATGTTTCTATTTATAGCAATGGACACATGGATGCCAAAAGTAAAAATGCAACATTATTTACAATTACTCAAAAAAATGGAGCACTTAGGCGCAGCTAACAAAAGTTGTGCAGGGCTGTGTGTCACCCCTGCCGATGCTCGGTGGGGACTTCAGTAAAGGGGTGACACACTGCGTTCACAGGTCCAAGACTGAGTGTAGCACCTCTGTTCTTGCCACACTGATTCACTGCATCCCTAGCAGAATCCCAGAAAGGTTGTTTTATGGATATGGACAAGATGATCCTAAAATTTGTTTTTTTTTTTTAAGATTTTATTTATTTATTCATAGACACACAGAGAGAGGCAGAGACACAGGCAGAGGGAGAAGCAGGCTCCATGCAGGGAGCCTGATGTGGGACTTGATCCTGGGTCTCCAGGATCACACCCCAGGCTGCAGGCAGCGCCAAACCGCTGCACCACCGGGGCTGCCCGATCCTAAAATTTGTATGGGAAGTCAGAGGAGCTAAAATTCTTACTTTATCTTGAGAAGGAAGAAAAAGGAGGAGCCAGTGCCCCTGTTATCAAGACATTATTTTGCTGTGTGTGCTGGGGCAGTGGGGTGCTTCCTGGCAGAGGAGCAGACCCTGGAGCATGATAGGAAACTCAGAAGCAGAATGGTACCAGTGGGGCCAGCTGATGTTCGGCTAGATGGATGATGCAGGGAAGATTTTGCTTTTTTGACAAATTGAGCAATGGGAGATCCAGAGGCAAAAAAAAAAAAAAAAAGAAAAAAAGAAAAAGAAAAAGAAAAGAAAAAAAATTGGACCTAGATTTCATACCTTACATAAAAGTTAACCCAGAGTGAATGGATTACAGATTTAAACAAAGCATACAACTGTAGTACTTTTGGGAAAATATAATAGATGATATTTGGGATTTAGGAATACACAGAGTTCTTAGACCTGATGCCAAAAACATGATCCATGAAAGGAGAAATTGGTAAATTAGACTTTGTCAAAATTAGAAACTTATCCTCTACAAAGGACGCTGTTCAGAGGTGGGCAGACTAGCTGCAGTCTGTGGGAAAGTATCTTCAGATCTAGAAATCTGATGAAGGACTAGGAATGTCCAATCTCTCTAGCACAGCAGCTGGTCCAGTTAGCAATGAGCAGATACAGACGTCAGGCAAGCACATGGAAAGATGCTCAACGCCATCAGCCTTTACAGACATGCAAATAGAATCATGCTAGATACACTACGCACCTCCCAGAATGGCTGAAATAGAAGTAGTGATGACCACCCGCACAGGGGAGGATGCTGAGAGGAAGGATCACCCCTTTGCCGCACTGGTGGGGATGCAGCACAGAGTGGCCACTCGCAGAGCCTTTGCTGCCAAAACACGCTGCTGTCCTGCAACCCAGCAACTGCACTCCCAGGCATTTATCCCAAGACACAAAAACTTTACACAGATTCATGCATGTGAATGTTTATGTCAGTTTTTTTTGTAATAGTCCAAACCTGGAAAGAGCCCTGTGTCCTGCAGTGGGTGAATGGCTAAAAAATATCTGTGGCCTGTCCCTGCCGTGGAGCATCACCTACTCTGCAGCAACAGGAAAGAACCATGCACTACAGCCTGGATCAGTCTCCAGAGCATCAGGCTGAATGCAGGAAACCAGTCCCCAGAATTACACACGGGCACACTCGGAAACACCCTGGCCTGGCTCAGACCACCGCGGCAAAGCAGATACCACAGTAAACAAGTCAATGAACTTTTTCATTTCCATTGCATATGCAAGTTAGGTTTACCCTACCCTGTGGCCTACCAGCTGTGCAGTAGTGTTATGTCTAAAAAAGTACATACTTTAATTAAAAAATATTTTACTGCAAAAGGTGCTAACCATCATCCAAGTTTTTGACAAGTTGTAACCCCTGATCACAGATCACCATGACAAATATGATGATAAAGTATGAAATATTGCGAGAATCACCAAAATGCGACAGCAACACGAAGTGAGCACATTCTGTTGGAAAAGTGGTGCTGGTAGATGCTCGATGCAGAGTCTCTACAAACCTTCCCTCTGTAAAAAGGCAGTATCTGGGGGATCCCTGGGTGGCGCAGTGGTTTAGCGCCTGCCTTTGGCCCAGGGCGCGATCCTGGAGACCCGGGATCGAATCCCACGTCGGGCTCCCGGTGCATGGAGCCTGCTTCTCCCTCTGCCTGTGTCTCTGCCTCTCTCTCTCTCTCTCTCTCTCTCTCTCTCTCTCTCTGTGTGTGTGTGTGTGTGTGACTATCATAAATAAATAAAAATTAAAAAAAAAAGGCAGTATCTGCGGAGTGCAATAAAGCAAGATGTGCCTATCTGCGCGGTTCCATTTCTAGAACATTCTTGAAATGGCGAAGTTGTGAAAATGGAGAACAGATGAGTGGTTGGCAGGGATGGAACGGGAAGGAGGCGGGGGTGTCGGTGAAGGGACTCCGGGTGCAGGAGGGCATGGGATGCGCTGTGACTGTCTGTCTGTGGTATCCACGCTGTGACATTTACTGCCGTTTTACATGTTTTAACTGTTGTGGGGGGAGGGCACACAGGATCTCTCTGGATCATTTGTCATAACTGCACGTGAATCTACAATTATCTAAAAACATAATAATCATCCACAGCCTTATTCATGCACTACCAACAAGCCCACACACGGGGCTGCATTGGCAGGCTCTCGCCAAGTCATAGAGCCGTATCTGAAGTGGAAGAGAGAGGAATAGCTAGCTCTGACCTTGACAGGCTAAAAATAAATATTTGCTAAGGATTTATAGGTCCAGATCTAAAAGCTTAAGTAGATGTCAAGGTAGGTTAATTCAATTTCACTGACCTTGGTGTTGAGCCTTGGAAAGTACTGAGTGTAAGTTAAGGCTCAAGTAAATGGCATGTCTAAAGTTAAATCACACGTTTAAATATTCAGCTCTGTGGGAAGGCAGGCAGAAGGCACCAGACCCACCCCGCGGTGATGGCTGGGCCACCATGCTCTCTTTGTGTCCTCTTCCTCTTGGAACCTCAGTGAAAGGCTTGAAGTAGGCTCCAGACACACAGCTGCCTGTCCCCTGCGCTGGCCGTGGGTACACCTGCCAGTGGGGGGCACTGTGCATGCACGTCCGGCCCCCTGGTGGTTTTCCGGGGATGCCCACGGAGGTGCAGGTGCTGTGTCCACAGTGTCCCCTGCTAACCATGATCCTCTAAGGGAGGAAGGAGAGGAGTCTCTGCTTTCTTTAGGATGCTCAAGTCCCCAGCATGCCAGCTCCCGATCCTCGAGGCACCAACAACCCCAGGTCCTGAATACCCTGAACCACTGTGCCTCACTTCTTGCATTTTTTGGGTATTTTGTAGATTGATTGTTTGGGGGCACATTTGACAGGAAGAATCTGAAAGTGTAAGATTCAATAAAATTTAAATGTGTTAACTATTAATTTTCTAAACAAAGTAATATACCAACTTCCTAGTTATAAATTGGTGCATTCCAGTGCTTACAGCTTTGGACTGGAGTCACCCAGAGTGGGAACACAAACAGTAATGTGCGTCAGAGCTGTGACGACACCGTGCTGCGGGTCCCCAGAGGCCACGTTATCATTCCCATCACTGGGCTCTATTGTTACCAGGTTCCTTTCCAATAAGTGTTGGTCCACTGGCCAGAGAGCACACCGGGTGCTCGGCGTGGAAAGTCACGAGGCAGACGACATCTGCGCGCGTCTGGGGAACACATTCTGGTTGAACGAGAGCAGCGGGTCCCTAGAAGGCCGGGCGGGCTGCCCTGCGCCGGCGCCCGGCCCGAGCTGGAGCACCACCGCCCACCCGGGGGGTGCCCGCGGCCCGCTGCTTTGGGAGTCCTGTTGGCAGGCAGGACTTTCTGAGCGTTTTGGTAACTGGAAGGCACATTTCCAGCTGATTTCCTGTAGGAACGTTGGGGAGCATTGGCTGTCAGACACTCCAGAGATTCCAGCCATTGCTGTTGTCACCATCGGAGACAGTGTCCACTAGCGGACGTGCGCGGAGCCGCCAACTGCACTGGGCGGGCTGGGAGCTCCGTTCTCAGGACTCGGCCGCGGCAGAGCCTTAAATAGAGTTCAAAATCAGATCCCGGCTGTCGTGGCCCCTAGCGGGAGGTTGGTGTGGTCCGGGGCACGCCCCAGCCCAGCCCAGCCACCGGGGACTGACCTGATCTCCGCCCCGGGGTCAGGCTGGCGCGTCCGACCCCCTGCCCAGCAGAGCTGGGAGAGCTGGACTGGAAACAGGCCCCAGCGTGCAGGACGGTGGCTCCGCGGGCTCTTCCTGACTCGCTGGCTCTGAGCGGTACCATGTCTGGCCACATCAGCTCTAGGTTGTCAGCAAGGTCCCCACTGAAGTTTGCTTTCATCCTCGGCTGTATGTCCCATCACCCAATGAAGCCGTGAGTGTCCTGAGCCAGGGGCCATGCTCTGCCCCTCACACACCTGTTTCCCAGGCCTCAGACCACACCATCCAACACAGCGCCCCCAGGCCTTGTTGCCAGGTCCTCTCCCTTCCAGTTCCTTTACAGCCAGGCGCAGGACCCCTGTCCCTGGCTGTTCTCGGAGTCTCCTCGCCCTGCCCCCGCTGACACCTCCCAGAGGCAAGAAGGTGGCCAAGGTTGCTGCTGCATGAAAACAATGGCCCTTTCCCCAGCCCAGAGATGCTCTGGCGCCCCACCAGCTGTATTCTTAAGCTGAGTTCTCCAGAACAGAGGAGATCCTGCCACCTGCGGCCACAGGGGTGAACCTGGCATACCTCAGAGGGAGAGCAGGAACACACAGGGATGGACCAACAGCCAGGGCTCCATGCTATGAAACATGTGCTTCAGTCACTGCCATGGACCAACAGTCACCATCATGGACCAACGGTCACCACCAGGGACTAACGGTCACCGTCAGGGAAGCGGGTGGTGGCAGGGCCTGCCGGGAAGGGGGCACAGCCAGTGGGCCTCAGGGAGTGTTCCTATTGCATGAAGGACATGGAAGCTCCTAGAAGGCATGGTGTGTCTTTGATCGTGACTGAGGAGTATCTCACCAAGAGGTGCAGTTCTTTGCATACTGATTATTCCTCAATAAAGCTGTTTAAAACATTCAAACAAAAGGGGGGAAAAAGGTGTTGGTAAGGAAAACACAAAGAAATGGGAAAACATTCCATGCTCATGGATTGGAAGAACAAAATTGTTAAAATGTCTATATTACCCAGAGCAATCTACACATTCAATTCAATCTCTATCAAAATACTATCACCATTTTTCACAGAATTGGAACAAATAATCCTAAAATTTGTATGGAACCAGAAAAGACCCTGAATAGCCAGAGGAATGTTAAAAAAGAAAACCAAAGCTTTAGGCCTCACAATTCCAGACTTCGAGCTGTGATCATCAAATATGGTACTGGCACAAAAACAGATACATAGGTCAATGGAATAGAATGGAGAACCCAGAAATGGGCCCTCAACTCTATGGTCAACTAATCTTCAGCAAAGTAAGATAGAATATCCAAGGGAAAAAGGACAGTCTCTTCAACAAATGGTGTTGGAAAAATTGGGCAACCACATTAATAAGAATGAAACTGGACCATTCTCTTACACTGGACCCAGAGATGAACTCAAACTGTATGAAAAACCTAAAGCTGAGACAGGAATCCATCAAAATACTAAGAGGACAACACAGGCAGCAACCTCTGTGACCTTGGCTACAGCAATTTCTTACTAGACGCGTCTTCAAAGGCAAGGGAAACAAAAGCCAAAAATGAACTACTGGAACTTCATCAAGATAAAAAGCTTCACAGCAAAGGAAATGGTCAACAAAACTAAAAGGCAGCCTGCAGAATGGGGATATTTGCAAATGACCTATCAGATAAAGGGCTAGTATCCAAGATCTACAAAGAACTTATCAAACTCAATACCCAGGAAACAAACAATCCAATCATGAAATGGGCAAAAGACATGAACAGATCTCACAGAGGAAGACATAGACATGGCCAACATGCACATGAGAAAATGCTCCGCATCACTTGCCATCAGGGAAATACAAATCCAAACCACAATGAGATACCACCTTACACCAGTGAGAATGGGGAAAATTAACAAAGCAGGAAACCACAAATGTTGGAGAGGATGTGGAGAAGGGGGAACCCTCCTGCACTGTTGGTGGGAATGTGAACTGGTGCAGCCACTCTGGAAAACTGTGTGGAGGTTCCTCAAAGAGTTAAAAATAGACCTGCCCTACGACCCAGCAATTGCACTGCTGGGGATTTACCCCAAAGATTCAGATGCAATGAAACGCCGGGACACCTGCACCCCGATGTTTCTAGCAGCCATGTCCACAATAGCCAAACTGTGGAAGGAGCCTCGGTGTCCATCGAAAGATGAATGGATAAAGAAGATGTGGTATGTGTATGCAATGGAATATTCCTCAGCCATCAGAGAGGATGATATCTTACCATTTACAGTGACGTGAATGGAACTAGAGGATATTATGCTGAGTGAAATAAAGTCAATCAGAGAAACAATTATGTGATTTCACTCATATATGGAATTTAAGAAACAAAACAGATGAGCATAGGAGAAGGGAAGGAAAAATAAAATAAGACCAAGTCAGAGAGGGAGGCAACCATAAGAGACTCTTAATCATAGGAAACACTGAGGTTCACTGGAGGGGAGGAGGCTGGGGGGACAAGGTAACTGGGTGACAGGCATGAAGGAGGGCAGGTGATGGGATGAGCACTGGGTGTTATACACAACTGGTGAATCACTGACTTCTACCTCTGAAACCAATAGTATGCTATATGATAATTAATTGAATTTAAATAAACTTTTTTAAGAAGAGAAAAGGTATTGCTACCACTTTTTATTTTCTGTCCTATTTTACCTCCTTCCCCTGCTGACTCAAGTGTCCTCAGGGCTGAACAGAAGGTGACCCCCCTGAATGATCACTTTCCTTGGGCAGAGCCTCGGCATGTCCTGCGAAGTGACCACCCAAGAGCCTCCATTCTTTGGGGGCTGGTGGCATGTGGGGAGAACCATGCTGAGGGGTCTTCACTATGTTCTGTGTGCTCCTTGCCGGGCTGGGTGCTCTGCTCTACAAACAGCAGATGGTCACACTTGCTGGTTTGCTCTTTAAGGAGGAAAACAGTCCTGTGTTGTACCATCACAGTTTCCCCACTGTAATCTGCAAGCTGACTTGGACCAGTGAGGGGCGTGGTCTCAGAAGTCAGGGGGGACTAACCCTGAGGTGGCCAGGACCCGGTCCTCTCAGGGCAGAGAGGGGGGCCACATCAAAGCTGCCCGAGGTGCAAGAACAGGCAGGGAACTGGGGCCTTGGCCCAGCCGACACAGGCCAGCTGACCTTCCTGAGCAGGAAAGCACCAGGAAGGTGAGGGTCTGTCCACTGCTGGTGTTGTATCCCCGGTGCATGGCTCCAGTGCATGACGGGTAAACGGATAAGTGTGCATGGCAAAGCAGGAACAGCAAGACTTAGGTCTGTCCTGGGTCTCATGGTCAGGAGTGGGAGGCTTTCCTGGGTCCCCACGGACCCCCGTGGGAAGTCACAGCTCTGAAACGCGGGGTCACAGTCCATAGGTTTGTTGTTGTGGGCTCTTTCTGGGGCTCACCCTGGGTTTTACAGTCAGTAAAACCGACTGTTACGGCATGCTCACATTTACTGAGCGTTGACCGCCTGTCAGGCACTGTTCTTGTTACTTATTTACACTTCATCTTCCAAAAACCCAGTGACGTAGGCACCATGGGCCCCACTGTACAGATGGGGAAACTGAGTAACATCCCCCAGGTCACCCACCTGGTCAGTGGACAGGTGAGGGTCTGAACCCCAGCTAACCCTGGAACCCACACTCTGAACTGCATGGCCAGGCAGACTCCTGGATGGTGGGGTGGGGGTGTCCCATCACCACCCAGCTCTCTGGAGTGTCCAGCCTGGGAGATGTGCCTGGCCCCCTGAAGGCCCACGGTCAGGGGCGCCCTATTGGGATGTGGCTGCGGACACCCATCCTGACCCTGTGGGCCTTTAAATGTATAAATTTGGGTGCCTCAGTGACTCAGTTGGCTAAGCAGCTGACTCTTGACTTGGACCCTGAGATTTTGGGATGAGCCTTGCTGTGTGCTCAACGGGGACCCTGCATCTGCCTCGCCTTCCGCCCGTCCCCCACACATGCCCTGCTGCTTGTGTATGTGCACTCCCTTTTTGTCACTTGAGCGCTCTCTTTCTCTCTAAATAAATAAATAAAATCTTAATAAAAAAAGAAAAATTATATATCCAGGAAATCCCCAGACACATTGGAAAATAAAATGAGCTCCAGTTGCCAGAATTGAGTTTAGATGTTGTGCTGAGCCTCAGAGAAACTGAAGCCAACATTAGTTTTTCTCTACTTTTATTCAGTTTCTTAGAAAGTATTTGAAATGTAGGAATAAAGTCCAGATATTACAGTATATTGATTTATTTCTCCTTCCCGGGAGGTGTCATTACCAAGGAGGCAAAATAACCAAATCCGGGCTGTGGGTGTGTGGCATGGCTCTGTGCCCACGGGGCCGCCAGGAGAGTCATGAATCTTTGTTCGGCTCTGGGGAACCGCGGCCCTGTAGTTAAGACCTGAGCCTGTGGTCAGGTGGTGCGAGGGGGTGTGGGGTCAACTGTGAGTTAGCTTTAAGCATTTGCCTTTCTGAAAATACTCAATATTCTTAGCCTACATTTCTTCTGTCCAAGGGCCATGTTCTCAATGCTGCCCATCAAGATACATGGTCTGAAGATACAGGGTGTGTGGAAACTCATCCTCCAGAACTAAGTCGTGATGCCATTCTGAAATGTCTTTTCTCTGTGTATTGGGCTCCTGACATGTTTGTGACACTCACAGTGAATCTGATGGTAGTGATCACAAGCACTTGGCCCACATGGTCACAGGGGCCAGGGTCTGAACAGGCTGGTGTCCCCAAGGCAGCCCATAGCCTCCTCTCCATCTTTGGGCTGCTGTATCTGCTCATGGACGCAGCCCAGCCACGTCATATACTGCATGTCCTGCTGCCTGTGCATTCTGTTAGCCCACAAGTGCTGCCATTAGAAAGGAGAGGGCACCTTCTGGGGTGAAGCCTGTGTCCACCTGTGTCCCTGGTCTGGGTGAAGCCTATGTCCATGTGTATCCCTGGTCCCGGGTGAACCCTGTGTCCACGTGTGTCCCTGGTCCGAGTGAACCCTGTGTCCACGTATGTCCCTGGTACAAGTGAAGTCTGTGTCCACGTGTGTCCCTGGTCCCGGGTGAACCCTGTGTCCACGTGTGTCCCTGGTCCAGGGTGAAGCCTGTGTCCATGTGTGTCCCTGGTCCAGGTGAAGCTTTGTCCACGTGTGCCCCTGGCTCCGGGTGAAGCCTGTGTCCCAAGTGTTCTGGGCCTGTCTTTTCAGACCTTTTGCCTAACATCTCACACTTGCATTCATCTGACCTCAGCAAACATCCATCAGAATAGGACACACCACATATCGTTTTCCTTAAATCTTTTACTAGTCCACTATGTAAAAAATTTTTATGCATTTATGTAGCATCTCTGGGTATTTTCTGCTCTGGCGTAGCCTGATCTATTTGTGGTCACACCAGAGGCTCTGGTCCCCGTCGTCCCTTGGTGTGAACTGCAGAGGTAGTATGTGTTCCTGCTGACCTGACCTTAGAGCCCTACAGGCAGCCCAGACCTGCTGTTCCTGGACTCATACCCCAGGCATATGGCTTTGTGAGGTTGGGTATGAAACCTTTTTCACAGGGTGACCCCCCAGAGAAGGAAACGTGGTGGATAAATAGAATGCTACATGGGTATGCGGCCCTGGTGCTCTTGCAGAATGGTGCAGATGGAAGTGTTTGCTCCCAGGCCCCTGCTTGCTTACCGATGGCGGCCATGTACTGCCTGGGTCCCTGGTGCTTTTATTCTTAAGGGACATGGTGTTTTCAGAAACGGAGCTAACACTTGTATCCGTGAATCAGCAGCGCTTTACTTACGATGCCTGTAAATGATAGGGGCTTTGCTCTTTACATATGAAGAACCGAGGTGGTGAAGGACCTGGAAGGTCTGGCTGATCTCACCGTGCAGGTGGGGGCGCAGGCCCATTGACGCACTGAATGCTGCTCATTCTCTGGCTGGACAGACTCGGTAACCTGTCCGTCTCCAGGCCACATGCATCTTTGCGGTTGTCGATGTTTCATTTCTCATCCGTGAGGCAGGATATGGTTCATGCTGTATGTACATTCCTGAATGCAGTGTCACCTCACCTGGGGCCATGCTCTTTTCTCTGGGTCATTCTGGTCCCCATACATGTGCTACTGTGGTGAGTGCAAACTCGGTTTTTTCCTATTGCTTAGAGTCTTTATTTTGTACTTGAACAGGCCTTTTGACTTTGTAAACCTGCATGTTACCGTCAGTGCTGCATAGACACAAAGGGAAAACATGAGAAAACAAGTTGGCTGAGGTTTTCCTGAAGTTTCTTCACATTCAGCAGCTGCTCCTCATGTGCCGGGTGCCCTCACCACTGATCTTCCCCAGATGCCAGCTTATTCCTGGGTCCCATGACCAGGCCTGTCTCAGGGTTCTTGGAGAGATGGAACCCCCAGGAGATGTGCACATGTAAATCTACATCCATTTGTAGTTTGTTTCAAGGAATCAGCTATGCAATGGTGGGCCTGGCAAGTCTGGAACATGCAGGACAGGCGAAGATGCAGGCAAGGTTTTTATGTTGCAGTCTTGAGGCAGAATTCCCTGTCCTTGGGGAAACCTGGTTTTTTCCCCTGTTCTTGGGGCCTTTGGCTGATTGGACATGGCCCACCACATGATGGAGGGTGATCTGCTTTCCTCAGAGCCACCTGGTTAGCCACATGTCCAGGTGCCTGCACAGCAGCTCCCAGATGAGTGTTGGTTTGGATGATGAGAATAGAGTCTTGACTAGCAGACACATGCACTGACCATCCTGTGGCCTGGTCCTGTCCGCACTCACCTTCCCCCAACCAGTCGTCCTCCTCTCTCGCTCCTGCCAGCTATGTGCCCTACACCAGGGTACAGCCCACCTGCTGCCTCCTGTGTTCACACGGTTCACAGCTTGTGCCTCAGGGGAGCCTGTGCCTCACCCGCACGCGACCACGTCGGCACCCCAGGGCTTGCAGGTCCCCTGCAGGTCATGGTGATGATCATCTGGCCTCCCCACATGCAGGGGGACCTGGAGCAGCACTACTGGGAGCCCTCCGGTGGAGGCGGTGTGCTGGCATCTGTCATCTGGTGTCAGAGCACCGTTTGTGCTGGGACAGCGAGTGGCTCCAGGAGGAGCATGCGCTCCTGCTCCTGGTGCAACCCCACCACCGCCAGGGCCTCCTCCCTGGACCACCCCTCCTCTGCGGTCATCGAGATGGGATGCTGTCCTGTGGGACTTTCTGAGGGGGGCGCTCGGAACAATGGAAGGAAACAGGGTGAAGGAAGTGGGCCGTTGTCTCCTCCGGCTACAGTGGCTGAAGACATTCCCTGCGCCTCCGTGGGTTCGCTTCCTTCCTGCTATTTCCTTGCGTTGACAGCAAGCTGGCAGGGCATCGAGAAGGTGACTAGCTGGGAGGAGCTTCCTCGCTTCCCTGTGTTGGCCGATGTCGCCCTGGTGCTCCTCGGCAAGGCTGTGAAATTGAATTTAAAAATATTAGGAAGGGACAGGCATTCACTGGGTTTCCTAAATGATCGCAAACGTCTACGTGGTGGTAGGTGAACAGCATCCATATTTGCACGTGTCTCAGGACGGCAGATGCCTGTGTGGACACGAACAAGTCCCGCCCTGACGCTGCAGATTCCTAAGAGGCCTCTGTGTGCTCGTTGGCCCTTTTTGGGGCCCCAGGGACCTGGCAGCGGCGTGGCTTCCCTCCAAGGGGCTCTGTAGGAGAGCACATGTGCATGGCTTCATCACTGTCCTGTTGCTGCTGTCACAAATGGCCACAAGCTGTGGCGTGGGCACCACACGCTTATTATCCTCATCATCCCGCAGTCTGGGAGGTCAGAGTCCACACCACAGTGTGGGCAGGCCTGCTTCCTTCTGGAGGCTCCAGGACAAGCCAAGTCCCCGGGCTCTGGCCCCATATCGTGCAGCTTCCGCGGCCGCAGCACATCCCTTTTTGTTTCCCATCACCCCGAGCCGTATTGCGACCAAGAGTACCACCTAAACTCTGCAGCTCCTCACGTGCTGGGGGCCAGGGCTCTGTCCCTGGGGAGCCGAATGGCTCGATGTACATAGCTGGACAGAGGCCACCTTGGCCAGACACAGGGATGAGCTTCTCCCAAGGAGGACTCCCAGGGGACACCTTCACCTCAGGAGCAGAGGCTAGCAGGCCCTCACAAAAGGGCTCACTGGTGATTAACGCTACACAAGTCCTGATCAGCCCCTTCCCCCCCCCCCCCCCATCGAAGAGACTGGGCCAGGGCAATAAGGTAGGTGGTGGGCAGCTCATGTTAAAGAAATCAGGAGGTGTGAGGGGTCGAGTGTGTGGAGACAGGTCAAGACTCTAGTTTCTTCACCCCATATCCTGGCTTGCTTTCACCCATGCAAAGCCACTGACCTGCCCTCTAGGAGGCCAAGCATGAAAGTACTTTGAGGTCATCAGATTGCAAGGTGCAGTTGGCAGTGCCCCTGACCCCTGCTACCGTGGGGCCCCTGGGGAGCGCTGGGCCCACCCAGTAACCCCAGACAATCTCCCGGTCTTAAGATCCTCCATTAGTCATGTGGTGCCAGTCCTTTGGTCCATGTAGGGTGACACATCCACAGGTTCTGAGGACGAGGACAAGGACGGCCATCTGCTCTCTCCAGTGCTCTCTCAGTCCCTTACAGGCTTGAGTGGCCAGTGCCCTGGCAGCAGCTCGGGTGGGGGCCCCCTCGGAGCCTGTGGCCCCTCGAGTCACAATGACGAGGCCCACGGGCTCTCCTACATATGGTTCTCTCTGTCCTCTCCCATCCTCCCTGCCGAGGAGCCCAAGTCTCCCAGTGTCCCTACCATGGGGTCTTCTGGCAATCTCGTGGTCGCCCCTGCCCCCAGCTCTTCCCCAGGGGACACGACTGATGGCGCTTCTGAAGATCTAGTCCCTTAGGTGTTTGACACGGAATGTGGCTGGAAGTCGTAAATCAAAGGAAGGAACGGATTTTGTGTCACCATGTCACTGTGTCATCATCATTAGAATAAAACATACAGAGGCCCATGTGTTCCGCATCCACGTGCTGGATCCTAACCCCCAAGGAGACAGGGTCTCTCAGAGGCACTAGGTCATGGGGTGGAACCCTGGAAACAGACCCCAGAACCTCTGTCACCTGCCCCCCTATAGGACACAGCGGGAAGGCCCTGAATGGGGCTCCTTATGGAACCTGACCGCGGGTGCCTCCCTGCTGGGCTTCCAGCCTCCGTGGCTGTGAGAGCTCCAAGCTATCAGCCCCCACGCACTGCTTCCTTATGGCCACCTGAGTGGTCTGAGCCTGAAGGAGCCTGCCTTCTGCGTGAATCTTGCTGCCAGGGCAGAGCGGGGCTGGTCTGGCCCATGAGGTGATGCACTGGCTGACACCCCCAAAAGATGTGCTCAAGATGCACGGCTTGGGGGTGCAGGGCTGGACCAGAGCCTGGTGACACACCCAGAATAATGGGACCCAACGAAGCCAGCGCCCCAGGCCCTCTCAGCGGGCAGGTGGGGCTGGCCCTGTGATCTCCAGCTGCCCACACCCCACGCCCCCACCCTGCGTGTCTGCAGTGGGACCCTCCTGTCCTCAGAACCAGCCAAGTCAGGGAGTCAGGGGGTCACCCAAGGAGGCTCCCATGGTAACACTGTCCTGCACCTGTACCCACCCAGCAGGGTCACTCAGAAGCTTTATTGTCCAGTTAGGATCCTTCCAGAAGGTCAGTCCTATGTCACAGGGTCCTTGCCCCAGTCACTGGTGGTCATTCGTGGACCTGGGTGACTGTGGTGAGATTTCCCTGGTGCTTTACCCAACATGCATCCCAGCCCTGCTCTCGTGGGAATCAATGTCATGACTGACACAGACACATTGGTTTCTGTGTCTTGTCTCAGAACTCACAACGGTTTTACACAATGACCCTGTGGCCACGTCTAGCCCTCATCCTCAGGGAACTGGGTTCTTCACTGGCCCAGGGAATGGGCAGAGCAGGGCGCAGGCTGCCTTCTCACAGGCTGTCCTCTGGGACATCTGCCCTCCCAGCATCCTGGTCCCTCCCTGGACAGAACAGCGGGGCCTTGGTGATGCTTTATTCGGATCCCCAGATTGTCTGTCCCAGATTGTCTGCAGCTTGGTCACTAACAAGCTGCAGCTGTGTCCCCTGGGCTCTGTCCCGCTGGCCTGCACATGGGCATCCATCACCCCCCCTCTTCCCCCTCCCCTCCCCCACCCCAGGCACCAGATCCTGCTGCTCCCCACCCACCCCTTCCCTCCAGAGTCTCCCCATGGAGGCAGGGCAGGGAAGCACATGGGCAGGTGGACACATATCCCTTCTTGTGTGCACTGACCTGCTGGGCTGTCTCCCGAGTCCCATCTGCACTGCCTTGGGGGGCCCACGTGTACTGGTCGGCCAGGCCCTCTGCTGTGGCCCCCCCACCAGCTGACCCCACTAGTGGCTGCCTACCCCTGGTGCCTCCCTGCCTGCTCACCCGTGTAGACCTCGGCAGTGGGGCTCCGACTCGTTCTGGGCAGCCGCCTTGTGTTACAGCCTCACCCAGGTGCTGCTCCCTCAGTGCTGTGCTGAGACCCAGTGGACACACGGCCTCAGGTGAGTGGAAGGTATGCAACATGATGATTTCATCTGGGCGTGGACTTTGGAACAATCAGCACATGAGCTTAGCTAATACTTTAGTGCATCACACGTTCACCAAGAACACTTATGATCTACTTCCTAACGGTTTTCCAGGATGGAACTCGTGCTGTGAACCATAGTGTGACCCCCAGGGTCACTCATCTGCTCCAGCATCTGCCCAGCACCTGGAAGCCAGCGTATACTCTGTTTCCAGGAGTTCAGGGCTTCCAGATTCCGCCTACAAGTGACGTCGGAGGCACTTGTCCTTCAGGCCACCGCGGTGTCACCAGTGCCAGAGTGTGCTTCGTATGGCTGAGTGACAGCCCACTGGGTGTGCAGGGCGCATCTTTATCCGCTCCATCGTCGGCTGGCTGTAGGCTGTTACCGGGTCTGGACTGTTGTGCATTATGCTGCTATGAACATGGGGTGCAGGTACCCCTTTTGTGCTATAGGTAGCTTTAGGGTCTCCACGTGATCCACAGCTGGGAGTGGGCCCAGGTGGTCAAAAAGCTGCCCTGTGGCTACAGGGAGAGGCTCAGGCACAAGTCCAGGCACCAGGGGGACATCAGAGGCCCTGAAGGCTGCAGGGCTCCAGAGGCTCCTAGACGTGTTCGAGGGTCAGCCTCTCAAAGAGATGCGTGCCCAGCCCAGCCTGTGAAGCTGAGCCGGGGTTGCCCGTGTTCTTGATGCATCACAGAGATGGACGGGGTCTGTGCGGGCAGCACCCAGGGCATGCAGACCCACAGGGCCTGGTTCCACCTCTTCTCCAGAACCGGGGTGCCTTCCACAGCATCCTGCGTTTGACCCCATTCATCCTGGGACAGCTCCCTCCCACCCCCACCAGCTCTTAGAACAAGTGTCCCATGCCCTCCAGAGCCCGGTCTTGCAGTAGAAATAGGAGGCCAGGGAGAGGGAGGTGTGGGAACCCGCAGGTGACGTGGACGAGGTGGTTGATGGTGTCCTCCACCTGAGGGGAATAATTCTGAGAGTCTGGAAGCTCCTGGGTGACTGGCAATCAGAAGCTGAACTCAGAATAGGGTGCACGCTGGTCCCAGAGGCAGAGGGTGGCAGGGAAGCTAGTGGGAGGCTGGTCGGAGAGTGTCTCTGGGCCTGATCTGTCCAAGCACTGCCAAAGCCAGAGACGGACAGGCAGGACCTCTGGGCGTACTGCCCAGGTACCTCTGGGTTCTGTGTTTCCTTTCTCTAGCTGTGTTCCCAGAAGTAAAATTGCTGGATTATGTGATTGTTTCACTAACTTTCTGAGGCTGCTCGTCCTGTTTTCCAGAGTGGCTGCACCCGCATGCATTCCCAGCAGCCGTGCTCGAGGGCCCCCCTTTCTCCGCGGCCTCGCTGACACTCGCTATCTCTTGTCTTCTTGATGGAAGCCATTCTGACCGGTGTGAGGGGCATCTCCTGTGGCCCGACTGCAGGTGTGGGACACCCTCACAGCCCCCCTGTGGGATCCCGCCTCTTCTGGCCTGTGTTTGGCCCAGGGTTCTAGGAAAGGTGGCTGGCAGGTGATCATCCCCAAACAAGGCTTTGGGGGCAGGCCAGGTGCTGGGGTGTGGGCTGACCCCATCCTGAGGACTGCAGTCCCCTGCCCTTCCCCCCACCCAACCATGAAGTCCGTCCTGGTGGCTCCTCTGGGGGTGGGTGGGCTGGGGCGGGGGACCCTACAGGTTTCCACAGCTCCTTCTTACTCTGAATACTGTGGCTGGCGGGCATTTCCAGCACCCTGTTCCCCATGGAGTCCAGGGAAAGCCACCTGCATCTGTAGCCCCCTGCTGGGGCTTGCAGGGGGCCACACTGTGTGTCTCCGTAGCCAGCAGCTCAGTTTTGCCTGTTTCTGAATTTGGTACAAATGGAGTCCTATTTCCTGTATTTGCACCTTGCTGCTGTAGTTCACTGGCCCTGTGGTTTGTGAGGTAACCAGGAAACCCCCCCAGTTATTCCCTCACTGCAGGCAGCTTGGCTGCTTTCAGCCTGCCCTCCTGTCCCCTCCCTTACCCCCTCCCCTCCCTGCCACCCCTTCCCTTCCCCCTCCCTCCCTTCCCCTCCCCATCTCTTCCCTGCCACCTCCTCCACTCCCTGTCCCTTCCCTCCCTTCCCCATACTCATTCTCCTCTCCCTTCTCTCCTATGCTCCCCCTCCTCCTCCCCTCCTCCCTTCTCCTCCCCCTTCCCCTACTCTCCCCTCCCCTCTGCCCTCCACTGCTACAAACATCTGTGTCTATGAACACTGGTGTGGGTGCACCAGAGCACCTTGCCAGGACAGGGGCTGTCCGTGTCTTGACTTTGTCATACATTGGCCCATAAGTTCCCTGGGGGATGGTGCCCTTGGATGCACCTCATTCACCAGCATGTTCACCCCAGGCCAGGATGGGCCGTAGAGATGTGTGTCCTTGTTCATGGGGCCCCAGGCAGAGTGTCACTGCCTCAGGGGCAGGGGGCCTGCCTGCCTCGCTCAGCCCACCCTGTGTGGTGGGGGGCTGTTCAGGAGTGGTGTGTGGCCACACTCCAAATGCACCTGTGGGACACCTCAGCTCCAGAGCAAGGCTGTTAGTGTTGTGATGTGAATTTCTTCAGAGCATTCCTTCCGAGTCCCCCTTCCCCAGGCTGCCCCTGCCATGTGGGGCAGGGCCACGCAGGACACTTGGCGTGGTGGCCATGGTGACTTTCAGCCGAAGCACGTTCCCCACCCCTCGCCCCCTAGAGAGCCCCACCTGTCTCAGGAGGGCAGGCTCCCAGGGCTCCTGGTTTCTCACCTCCTTTCATGGCTAACTTTCCTCCTCCGTAAACTGTTGCTAAGAGGATGTGTTTGGTATCCAGGTGTGACATTACAGCTGTCTTCCCACCTGGGAGCTCGCTGGCCTCAAGGGGCGGGGAAACATTCCTGTCCTGCTTTTCCTTTCTAGGAAGGGGCAAGATAGCAGAAAGCAGGGCCTGTGCCCTTGGGACACATGGGCCAAGATTCTTGTGCAGTGATGGCTTGGGATCCTACCTACCTAACTGTCCTTTACTGTAAGGGACTGTGCGGGTGGCATTCCAGTTGAGATGTGACAATGACTCCCTGAAGCAACTGGTTTCTAGGTCTGTGTTTATATGCATCTGAGTTTGAATCCTGCCTCTGCCACTTGCTAGCTGTGTGACCCTGGGCAAGTTAACCTCTCAGTGCCTTATTCTATAAAACAAGATAAAAATAGTGCCCACCCCTTTGTGAAGATTAAATGAGTTCAAAGACATTAGGAGGGTCCCTAGAACATAAGTGCCCAGTAAACATTGGGTGGTATCATCATGATCATTATACTTGGGCAAATACGAAATGATTTTTATAGAAAGCACCATTTTTGCCTAATTTAAAGAGAGAGTAAAGGTTTGATAGAGATTGAGAAAGAAAGAGAGGGATGGAAGAAGGAAAGGAGAAAGGGATTTATTCTAAGTGACTGGCTCGCATGACTGTGGGGCTGATAAATTTGAAATCTGCAGAGTGGGTACTGGGTAGAGCCCTGGGGAAGAGCTGATGTTGCAGGTCGAGCCTAAAGTCAGTCTTTTTTTTTTTTTCCTAAAGTCAGTGTCGAAACAGAAATCCCCCTTCCTCGGGGGAAGTCAGTCTTTGTCTCATCAAGCCTTCAACTGATTCGATCAGGCCATCCACACCAGGGAGAGTCTGCTGACTTACCTATTAATCACATCTACAAAATACCCTCAAAATGACATCCAGCCTAGTGTTTGAGCAAACATCTGGTTGCTGAGGCCTGGCCAACCATCACAGAGGGCTGCAGACAGCCTTGAAGCACCATTGGAGTGAGCAGCTCAGTCCAGGGAATGGCACCAGCCAGAGGCACTTCAGGAGAAAGGGTGGAAGGCCTGGAGTTCAGGGAAGAAGCTGAGTGTGATGGGAGGAATCCCACCACAAAGGGCATGGGAGTGAGTGAGAGCAGGGCTCAGAGAGTATGTCTTCCCCTCCACTTAGTTTTTGATTTAAAGAT